>NC_059102.1:43012527-44307527 GCF_020740685.1 Jaculus jaculus
GTTCCAAATTAGCCTGGGCTAGAGTGAGACCCTACTTTGAAAAAATAAAAACTTCCAGCATCAAAGTATTCCACTAAATTCAGTCTATTCACCCAAGTCTCAAGCTTGGAATGATGTGCGGAGAGGGAGCAATTGGGTTAGGTGTGATGACATACACTTTTAATCCCAGCAATCAGGAGGCTGAGGTAGGAGGATCACCATGAGCTCAAAGCTAGCCTGCCTACAGAGTGAATTCCAGATCATCTTGGGCTGGAGTGAAACCCTGCCTCAAAAAGTATGTATATATTAAGGGCTGGAGAGATGGCTTAGCGGCTAAGCGCTTGCCTGTGAAGCCTAAGGACCCTGGTTCGAGGCTCGATTCCCCAGGACACATGTAAGACAGATGCACAAGGGGGCGCATGCATCTGGAGTTCGTTTGCAGTGGCTAAAGGCCCTGGCACGCCCATTCTCCCTCCCTCTCTCTCCCTCCCTCTCTCTCTCTCTCTCTCTCTCTCTCTCCCTCTTTCTCTCTATCAAATAAATAAATAAACAAAATTTTTAAAAAAGTATGTATATATTAAGCAATTAGATTACATGCCTTTTTATTATTTTAATAAGATTCTAGATTCACAGGGTTCTTATACCTAGATAGAACTTTGACAGTCACGTTGGCTGGTACTTTCCCATTTTACAAGGGAAGTAAGGAGGGCCAGAGAGCAAAGTGAGTTATCGCCCATCTCTGGCAGTTTCCCCCTAGAAAACAACTATCTCTAGTGAGCACACATGGAGCTCCTTTGTAGGCAAGGAGCCGAGTTTGGGCTGCTAGGTGGCCTCAGGCACACTCCAGGGCTCACTTTCTGAAACTCCATTCTTTGAGCTTCCACCTTTATTGAAGCCATTGCAAAGAAACTGTCCCAGTGTTGAGAATTTCACCCAGCCTGTCACTGAGGTCTGGGGACCAGGAAACCTAAGTGTCCAAAAGCAAGTCCAGGTACATGTACTGTTGCTTCGAGTTGTCTTCTCCTCCTCCTCCCCCTCCTCCTTCTTCTTTTTTGGTTTTCCAAGGTAGGGTTTCACACTAGTCCAGGCTGGCCTGTAATTCACTATGTAGTCTCAGGGTGGCCTCGAACTCATGGTGATCCTCCTACCTCTGCCTCCTGAGTGCTGGGATTAAAGGTGTGCTCCACCATGCCCAGCTTATAGTCTTCTTAATGTGTTACTTGTATTCCATCATCAAGAGCCCTAAAGTGCTTTAAGAACAGGTCACCCCAAGGAAGTCCTGTTTCTTCCTCTTGTCTTTCCATGTCCTCACCCCTTATCTCTGAGAATCTACTCCTTGAGGCCGCTCCCCCACCCCCTACTCATCTGGGACTCTGAATTACTGGTATGATTAAGGTGTCCTTTGCTTTCTGAAGATCCCGGATGCTTCTGAATGAAGCTGAAGACCTGATTTGAGATGGAACGCAATGGCTGAAATAGCAGGGAAAGTTCCTAAACCTTTGTTTCTCAGAGTGCTTCTACCCATCGGTGGTTGGAGTCTTGCTCTGTAGCAGTTTTTTGATCTTAGAAGGAGCTAATCTGCCTGGGCAGAATCCTTCCCTCTCTGAGCCTCTCCCTCCCTTTAGATAATGCCCTGGCCCCGGCATGTCTAACATCCTAAGGTCCATGGCAAATCAAAAACATTTGAAGTCTCGAGCGGGAGAGATGGCTTGGTGGTTAAGCGCTTGCCTGTGAAGCCTAAGGACCCCGGTTTGAGGCTAGATTCTCCAGGACCCACGTTAGCCAGATGCCCAAGTGGGCGCACGCGTCTGTAGTTCGTTTGCAGTGACTGGAGGCCCTGGCGTGCCCATTCTCTCTCTCTCTCTTTTTCTATCTGCCTCTTTCTCTGTCACTCTCAAATAAATAAATAAAACTGAAAAAAAATTTAAAAAAAAAACATTTGAAGTCTCAACAGAAGTTGCCCTAACACCTCACTTTCTGAAACAGAAAGACAGGAGGAGTGCAGTAGAAGGAGAGAGGGAAATGAGGAGGGGGAGAAAAGAGGAATGAGAAGAAAAAAAAAAGAAGAAGGGAGGGCAGGAGAGATGGCTCAGCAGTTAAGGCACTTGCCTGCAGAGCCTAACAACCCAGGTTTGATTTCCCCAGCACCATGTAAAGCCAGATGCGTAAGTGCCACATGCATCTGGAGGTCATTTGTAGGGGCTGGAGGCCTTGGAGTGCCCATTCTCTCTGACTCTCTCTTCTCTCCCTTCTCTGCTTGCAAATAAATTAATTAATTAATATTTTTAAAAGAAGAAAAGAGAATTCCCCAAAAGGAAGGAGAGGGGGGACCAAAACGGCTGCTGTGCCATGTAAAAAAGTTGGCAAACCTTATGAAAACACAATCATAAAACATCTCCCATTTCGGAAAAACAAAGTAAAATGTATGAATTGCTTTTTGTCTCATGACTTACAAAATGATTCATTGCTACAATGCGGTATTTTGACCATGTCTACATAAAACAAGTGCAAGCATTCAATTGAAAAAGTAAAAATAACTCAATTACAAAAAAGCAAACAAGCAAACCTTGACTGAGCCCCTCCTCTCTAAAAGGCACTGAACCTTGCCTCAAAAAAGACCTGGGCAAATTGTCACGTGCCAGGCTGAGCTATCTGAGCATGAATTATGGCTCGTACACAATGGCAGGTTTCTTTACCAACGCTTATCTGAGTTATCTAATACAGTAACCACTCGCCAGTCGCTGCTGAGTGCCTAAAATGTGGTGCTAGGTTTAAAAGATGTAGAAGACTTTAAAGAGAATAATAATGGGTTGGGAATTAGCTCAGTTGGTAGAGTACCTACTTAGCATGCATGAAGTCCTGGGTTCAATTCCTAGCACCACATAAAACCGGGTGTGGCACTGTGGAGGTGAAAACACAAGGGTCAGAACTTTAAGGCCATCCTTGGCTGCATGTCAAGTTTGGGACTAATCTGCAAGACAAGGAGAAAGGAAAAGATAAAGATCTAACTGACATTTTTACATCGATCACATATTGAAATGATACTATTCATATATTATTTTTTAAATTGTGATCAAATTAAACTTATTCACACATTTTGCAAAAATGTATCACAAATACTTTTGTGGGGTGTATGTGCACAGCAGACACGTGTGAGCATGTATGCACATGCGTGTGTGGAGTCCAGAGGCGCATGTCAGGTGTCTTCCTTCATCACTGTGCTCTCTTGCTCGAGACCAGAGCCCTCCTATTTAATTAGCCCGCTTGCCCTGGGATTCTCTGTCTCCATCTCCCACACACTAGGAGTATAGGCAGCCACCGCACACCCCTGCTTTCTACATGGGTGCCAGAGACGCAAGCTCAGCTTATCATACTTGCATGGTAAGCACTTGAGCCACTGACTCATCTCCCAGCCTCTAAATCCAAAGATTTTATGGCAGCAAATAATAAAGTTCATAAGTAGTGAGTAGTGAACTGCCCAAAAGTTCATATATTAAAATATTATGAAGAAAAATACTGACCGTCTTATTACCAATATCAGGAAATAATAAATGAAAGCCATGCATGGTGGTACATACCTTTAATCTCAGAACTCAGGAGGCTTAGGTAGGAGGAGGATCGCCATGAGTTCAAGCCCAGCCCGGGCTATAACATGAGTTCCAGGTTGCCTTGGACTAGAGTGAAACCCTGCCTCAAAATAAATTTAAAAAAATAAACAAGAAAAAGTAAATTAAAAGTATGGGCTGGAGAGATAGCTCAATGGTTAAGAGCACTTCCTGTGTAAGCATGAGGGCCTGAGAAGGCCAAGAGAGACCACTCAAGGTCAAACCCAAAACCCATATAAACAGCTGAGTGTGGTCACACGTGTCTGTAACCCCAATTCCGTAGGGAAACAGAGACCCAAGAATCACCATAGTTAACAAATACTGCTACTAATAATAATCATAGTAACAACAGTAATAATGGCATGCTCCGGGATCAGTAAAGAGACCCCTACTGAAGTAAGAAATGAGCAGAAGAGCAATGGAATAGGGCACCCAATGGTCTGCTCCAGCCAACACAGGCACATGCACAGGGTGCGGCGTGGGCCCACACTGTCCACTGTCATATACCACACGCCCCCCCACACACATACATAAGTAAATAAAATGTCACAGGGCAGAAATTAGTCTGCTCAAAATTGTCCAAGATTATGTCTTCTGCCAACCGACGGAATGAGAGTTAGGCAATCATTAAAGGGCTGGAAAGATGGCTAAGTGGTTATAAGTACTTGCTTGCAAAGCCTGCTGGCCTAGGTTCAATTCCCCAGTACCCATGTAAAGCCAGATACACAATATGGTGCATGTGTCTGTAATTCATTTGCAGTGGCAGGAGGTCCTGGCATGCCCATTCTCTCTCTCTCTCTCTCTCACCCCTGTCTCTCTTCTTATGAAAAAAAAATATATATATATATATCCTTTTAAAAATAAAAAAGCAATTATTAAATTGAACAACAAATTGAAGAGAAAATGTTTTTCTTGATGAGCTCAATTTTGGGAGCCTAGACATGCTGGCAAGGTGTCTTGAAGAGTGGTAAGACTAGAAAGCATGTCATGTAAGGCCTGGTGGTCATCAAATAGTCAATAAGGGCTTGTTGCCATCAACATCTGTGACAGTTAAATTCTCTGGTCAACTTGATCAGATCAGGAATCAAGTAAGAGACTCAAGAGTAGTTTTAGAGGATTTTTAAAAATTTTTTATTTATTTATGAGAGACAGAGAGAGGGAGGGAGGGAGAGAGATTGGGGGAGAAAGAGAGAGAAAAAGGGCATGTCAGGGCCCCCAGCCACTGCAAATGAACTCCAGATGCATGTGCTACCTTGTGCATCTGGCTTACATGGGACCTGGAGAAACCTGGGTCCTTAGGCTTCACAGGCAAGCACCTTAACCGCTAAGCCGTCTCTCCGGCACAGTGAGATTGTTTTTGATGGAAGGAGGAGAAGACCTTCCCGCAGAGTAGGTGGCCCTCCTGCTGGTGGATATATGACTAGGCTCCGGGAGAGCCTTGGGCTGCTTGCCTGGCTGCCTGCGCTGCTCGCTGCCACTGCATCTACTCTGTTGCTGCTGTCCGTCATGAACACTGGAGCCCGACATCTCCAGCCTTCCAGCACAGACTGGAGACCAGCAGCTCTCCCGGAATCATCTAGGCTTTCAGTGCCAGATGGAGACTGCTGTGGCATCCGACCTCATGGACTGAGTCATTATCAATTTCTCAGACTCTCCAGCCTGCAGACAGCTCTTGTTGGACTGCCTAGCCTATATCCTGTAAACTAATCTAATAAACTCCCTTTATAATGCATATTCATTCTATTCTACTCCTCCAGAGAACCCTGACTCATGTACCATTATTAATCATAATAACTCAAGTTTCCCAGGCATGGTGCAGCTCTAGAGGCTAAGGCATGAGAATTTCAAGTCCAAGGCCAGCTACATAATAAGATTCTGTCTCAAAAAAAAAAAAAAAATCAGGCTGGAGAGATTGCTTAGTGGTTAAGGCACTTGCCTGCAAAGTCTAAGGACCCAGGTTTGATTCCCTAGAACTCACGTAAGCCAGGTGCACAAGGTGGTACATGCCTCTCTCTCAAATGAATAAATAAAATAAAATGTTTAAAAAATATTTTGGGGCTGGAGTGATGGCTTAGCAGTTACAGGGCTTGCCTGCAAAGCCAAAGGACCCAGGTTCGGTTCCCCAGTACCCACATAAGGCCAGATGCACAAGGTGGCGTATGTGTCTGGAGTTCATTTGCAGTAGCTAGAGGCCCTGGTGAGCCCATTCTCTCTCTCTCTCTCTCTCTCTCTCTCTCTCTCTCTCTCTCTCTCTCTCTCTCCCCATCTCCTCTTTCTCTTTCTCTCTCTCTCTCTAACAAGTGAATTAATAAATAGATGAAATATTGAGTATTAATTAATAAATTTATTATTATAATTATTAATATTAATAACTAGATGAAATTTTTTTACAAAGCTAAAAAGATGCAAAATAAATCAAGAAAGGGCCAGCAGGGGAAAAGGAGCATGTGGCAGTCCCTCCAGAACTCAGCAGGAGTTAACTGGGACAAAGAACAGCCTTGGGTAAGGGATAACTTTTCCCTTGGGAAAGTCATGCCAGGACGAAAGGAAAGCAATACCTAGAAGGTGTTATTAGTTGAATTCTGTCCTCTCAAATTTCTATGCTGAAGTTCTGACCTCCAGTACTTGAGCATGAGAGCTTATCTGGGAATAGGTTTGATAAAGATGTCAATCAACTGTGATGAAGCTATGAGGTAAGTTCATCCAATATCACTGGTGTCCTCATACAAAGGGGATCTTAGGGGCTGGAGAGATGGTTTAGTGGTTAAGGAGCTTGCCTGCAAAGTCTAAGGACCCAGGTTTGGTTCCCTAGTACCCATGTAAGCCAGATGCACAAGGTCATGCGTGTGTACAAGGTGGCACACGTGTCTGGAGTTCTACTGAAGTGATGAAAGGACATGGCATGCCAATTCTCTCTCATAAATTTTTTTTAATAAATAAAATGTTTTATAAAAGGGGAAATTGGGTCACAGAGGCATGTTCTGAAGGAGAGTGGCCCTAGAAGATAAAGAGGTCAGGGTGGTGCTTTCACAGTCCAATGAACAAACCTTGTTATCACATTGCTGCTCCTCTTATGGCCGCCAATTATGGCAGGTCTAGAAAGCCTGGAGAGTGTGACTTCAAGTTAAGAACAATCATTTTCAAAAGGAAGTCATGGTCAACAATCAGATGTTCTCAGAAATCAATAAAAAATGGTTCTGGGATCAGAGAGATAGCTTAGCAGTTAAGGCACTTGCCTGTGAGGCCTAAGGACTCATCTTTGACTCTCCAGGTCCCACATAAACCAGACACACAAGGTCGCATGTGTGCACAAGGTGGCACATGCATCTGGAGTTCAATTGCATAAAAATGGATGGAACTGGAAAATATTACATCAAGTGAAATAACCAGGCTCAGAAAGACAAATGTGTGTATTTATGAGGAAATAAGTGTGTGCGGACTACTGCAGGGAACTAGAAAGGATCCCATGAGAGGCAAAAAAAAAAAGGCTTTAGTAGAACAAAGTGTGATTTGAAAATGGAAGGAGGAATACTGAGAATTGAAGTGTATGAGAAAGGACAGGTGGTCAGGGAGATGGGGAGAACAGAAGGGGAGAGGGTCAACCAAAACTAAATATGGAAATGCCATAAGGAAACTTGCTACTTTATAAGATAATTCAAAATAAATTATAGAGCTGGAGACATGACTTAGCAGTTAAGGCACTTGTCTGTGAAGCCTAAAGACCCAAGTTTGATTCCCCAGTACCCACATTAGGCAGATGCACAAGGTGGCATGTGCATCTAGAGTTTGTTTGCAGTGGCTAGAGGCCCTGGCACACCCATTCTCTCTCCCTCTCTCTCTCTTAAATAAATATTTAAAAAACAACCTCAAAATTAATATATGTCAATCTTAAGAGAGTGCATCCCACTACTTAAAAAATAATAATAAAACAAAGTTTTCAGAACTTTGAAGGAAAAGGATTAGAAAGAACTTAAAAAGGGATCACTAGAAATTTTCAGGGAAATGGATGGACCTGGAAAGGATTATACTTAGTGAGGTAAACCAGGCCCAGAAAGCCAAGCACCACATGTTCTTTCTCATATGTGGATCATAGCTACAAAAGTTTAGACTTGTATGTGAGTTGGAATAAAACTTGGTAACAGAGGCCAGTAAGCTAGAGAGGGGCCATACGGGAGGGAGGAGAGGGGAGGGCATAAGGGAATGGTATTGTATATATGTAAGGAGATGGACAGATTACTGGGGGTACAATGGCCTAAGTGAGGTCAGGGGAAGGGATTAAGTAATGGAACACTGGGAGGAGGTTTAATCCAAATTTAAGATGTTTTGAATAAGCCACATGGAAACATACGTCTCTGAATAGTGGCACACCCAGAAGCTATAGATTGTTTGTAAGAATTATTTCACTGCCAGAGATGGGTGAGTTGTTGGCCAGAGAGGTCCCTGATGCCCCCAAAACATTACAAGCCATTGCCAAGGTTTGGTTTCGCACCAGGAATAGATGGTAAGACCCTATTACTGAAGACTCCACATGCTTGGGCTGCAAAGTCACTGAGAAATCTTGCTGGAACTGAGTTGAAAATCTCTTCCCTGTAGACCAGCTGACAGAAAGCTGGAAAAAAGCTTCGCTACATGCAGTTCAATGGGAGAGAGAGAAATCATCAGTGGATAAACCCAACAGTGGACACTGCAAGCCTTTAGTTTGGCCAGCCAGGCCAAATGAGCCAATGAGTACAATAGTGGCACGTTTGTTATGGGGAAAACCAGCTGCTCTCTAACTGTACTGGAGGCCCACTCCACAGGAGGGAATACATGCCTGATACTAAAAACGTATGAGGGAGTTCATGAGCCCTAGGGGTTAACGTCTGCTGGTGTCTAAATGCTATATTACATTATATTGCTATATTATATTACATTACATTATATTGCTAAATGAATATATTACACTCATTAAACTGCCTGGATAAACATTTCTCTTAATGTTAATACTCATATATTAATGCTACTCTCATTTTTGGTTAGAGAAGCTTCTCTTTTTAGATAGCAGTGACCTCTGGGATTACTCAAAAGGCACCACAGTGCTGAGAAGAAGTGACAGAGGAGTGCTCAGCACTGAAACATCTCTATCACACCCTCCAAGACTCAGAGTCCACTGTGGAAGAAGTGCTGGAAAGAAAGCAAGAGCCAAAGGAATGGTAGGACTCCTTCCAATGCACTCTTCTAGACATAAACTGGCTTATCTAGCATGATACCTACACAGGCAGCTGCATGGGTGGCCTAGGGATCCACCCTCGAAATTCACCAACCAATCAGGAATTCCCCTTGCCTATAAAGGCTCCTGTCTTCCTCTTCTGGGGAACTCTGTCAGGCTCAGTCCAGCTCAGCTCAGCTCTGTGAAAAGTCTCCATAATTTTTATCAATCATAATAATGTTCAAATATTCCCATAGTCCAAAGTCTTTTAACTGAGCCATAATACTAGAAAAAAAAAACCAACAATAATAAACATCCAGAATAAACATTCACATTGCAAAAGATATCATTGGGAATAGCAAAGAAATATTCAACCAATACAAGATTTAAAATAAACAGGAAAATATCATACTCTGTAGCTCCAAGTCTGACAACTCAAACCAGTGGCAAATCTCCAAGTCTGATAATTCTAACCAGTGACAAGTCTCTGGAGTTCCAATCCTGCCCCTCCAAGTGGGCTGCTCACAGGTCCAGAAAACTTCATCTGGTGGGAGCAGCTCTCCTTGGCAACCATCCCATTGTCCTAGCATCTCCATTGTATCCCCACTGCAACCCACAGTTCATCCTCATGGCTCCATTGGGCCTCCATGCAGGTAATCCAACAGCCTGCTTCACACTGCCTATGGCCATTTTCAAAAATTCAAACCATGTTTCAAATTCAATGACCTTCTCTTTCCTGCATTTGTTATACTCCATAGTGCCAGGTAGGGTGCCAATTTGTTAATCCAGGAGGGAATAAAGCAGACTTTGAAGAAGAGGACACTCCTTGAGCATTCAGGCCTCTTCAAAATAGTTTGCTGTCTTCCAATTATCCTAATGCAGGTCAGCTGGCCCAATCTCAATGATTGTAATCTCAAACAATTGCAGCCGAATAGGCAGTAGCTCTGGCCCAAAGATTTCCTTTTTTTTTTTTTTCCTGTGCCATATCCTTGTGTTCACACACACAACCTACTTCCAGCCCAGTCTAGGCACTGCTCTTTCTTCCCCTCATAAGCCAAACCTCACAGTCCACACTTCTTCCTGCATTCAACTCTAACCAGAATGGTCCATCAGCTATACTTACAGCACTGCAAGGTGTCTCTTAGGCCAAGATTTCAAATTCATCTACATTCCTCCCACAAATCAGTTCCAAAAGGCCAAAAGCCACACAGACAGGTTTCTAGCAGTAATGACGCCACTCTCAGTACCAATTTTACTATTGTGGTCAGCTTCCCATTGCTGTCAGAAAGAACCTGATCAAGAACAGCCTATGGGAGGAAAGGGTTTATTTTGGCTTACAGACTCAAGGGGAAGCTCCATGATGGCAGGGGGAAACAATGGCATGAGCAGAGGGTAGACATCACCTCCTGGCCAACATCAGATGGACAACAGCAACAGGAGAGTGTGTCAAATACTGGCAAAAGGAATCTGGCTATAACATACATAAGACTGTCCCCAACAATTCATCACCTCCAGGAGGCTTCAATTCCCAAATTGCCACCAGCTGGAGACCTAAGATTCATAACACATAAGTTTATGGAGGATACCTGAATCAAATTACTACACCTATTTTCCTACACCTCTGCTTCACTTCAAACACAAATATATTGATCAAGAGATTTCAACCTTCAGAAATATATAAAACAGATACACAAACTATTATTTTGAAAATAATGTTGGTAATTCATATGGTAAGCATGCGTTTCTAATTCTAATTCACTAACAAATGTCAACTTATATGACCCTCTGAGCCTCTTGTCTTTTTTCTTTTGCCCACCTCATGCCAGTACCTAAAAGAAGAGCAGCAGTCTGGACCTTGTGTGCATGGCCAAGCATCTTCTCAAAGTAGCCCATCCATATCCAACACAGCAGAAGGGTGTAAAGTTCGGATGATCATTGCTGGATGTGACTGCACTGGGGTCACCGTCTCATTGCTACCAAATCCAAGTCTGGGAGAAAGAATAATCATTCTTTTACAAACAATTATTAAACACCTAATAGCTATGAGGAACTGTGCTAGGCGCTGGAGTTAGGATGGTTATAGTGGCTTTAAGGGACATTTACAAATTATTTTGCAAGCGCTTCTTCAAATGATGGAGGCTCTCCTTCCCTTGCATGAGTAGCAGACTTAATGACTCACTGCTAACAAATGTAGCAACCATAGCAGTGTCTTAAAAGGCAATGCATCCTTCATTCACCTTGCTCTCGGAGGGAGCTCTGGGTCTGAGAAAACCAGACATCCAAGGAGCCAGAAGGATGGGCTCATATGACGAGCCTCTGGCCAGTGATGACAGGACCGGATCCCATCTTGGAAGTGGGCCCTTCAGCTTCAGCGAGGCCTTCCGATGACTGCGGCCCCAGCCAACCACATCTTTCTGAAACATTTTTAGTGGCATTTATAGCTGTGTACAATGTATTTTGATCACAATCCCATCCCATGACATTATCTTGTCTCCTTCCCCTATCTCCCCCTTCCACTGAACATTTTCTACCAACTAGTTCCTCTTCTACTCATAACCTATGATCCCACCTGTTTCTTGGTGTCTTCAACTCAGGCCTCCCTACTAAGCACGAGGCCTCTGCTCTCCCCACAGCCCAGGCTCTTCTCACTCACTCTGTCCAGCTGGGAATTCCTCTTAATGGTCCCCACTGAACTCAGGCCTCCTCCAGTGTTTCTTTCTCATTTCATTGCCCTAGTGAGCTATCATCCGGTTCTACAAGCCAGAATCTGGAAGTCCTCTTTGAACTCTCCCATTCACCCATCAACCTCTGAGTCTAATCCATCACCAGATCCTATAGATTTCACCTTCTGAATAGTATCCCAACCCACAACGTCCCTTCACCTGCGCTGTTACCTCTTAATCCAAGACACCATGTCTCCCCTGGGCCACCATCTATCATGCACACTAAGTGGAGACCCTCATCTACTCTAGTCTACTTGGCTAGAAAGTCATTTGGGTGTTTTTTTTTTTAAATTCAAATTTGACACTGTTACCTCTATAGGTTTAGAATATTTAGGGACTTCCCATTGTTTTTAGGATAAAGCAATAAATAGGTCATCTAAACTGACCCCAGGGTTCAGTATCACCTGACCCCCATTTGTCTTGCCAGTCTAATTTTGTGCCACCTCTTTACTCTCAGCGTTTCAGTCACAGGGCACCACTTTCACTTCCTTCAAAGGACCCTCGGCAGCCCCAGGGCTTCACACATGCTGTTTCTTCCCCCCACTCCGTCCGAGGCTCTTGCCTAATGAGCTCTTCCTCATCCTTCTAGACTTAGCGCAGACGTCAGAAAAGCCCCCGCGAGCTCACCTGTTGCTGCTGCTTCTTTCCACTGCCTGGGATTGTTTCATGAATCCACGTGAAATCTGGGATTATCTGAGGCAGAAGGACTGTCTGCGTGGCTTTAACACAGGAGCTGCTCAATAAGATTTGTTAAACAGGCCGGGCATGGCACACGCCTTTAATCCCAGCACTCTGGAGGCAGAGGTAGGAGGATCTCCAGGTGTGCCAAGCCAGCCTGAGACTACGTAGTGAGTCAGGCCAACCTGGACTAGAGCAAGATCCTACCTCACAAAACAAAATTGTTGAACGAAAGGAAGGAAGGCAGAAAGGAAGGAAGTTGAAAAAGCAGGGTAGAAAAGAGGAAAGGAAAGCAAGAGGAAGGGAAGGATAAAAAGAGGAAGGGAGGGAAGTAGGAAGTAAAGAAAGAAATAACAAGGAAAAAGTTTCAAATAATCACTGACAAAATTGAATGGGCCACATGCAAAGGTGGCACATATGTGCAATTAGTTTGCAGTAGCTAGAGGCTTTGGTGCACCTATTCTCTCTATCTCTCTCTTTCTCTTTCTGTCTCTCTGTATCTGCCACTCAATGCTCTTCCACATAAATAAATAAAATCTACATCTAAGGCTGGGTGTGGTGGCGCATGCCTTTAATCCCAGCACTTGGGAGGCAGAGGTAGGAGGATCGCCATGAGTTAGAGGCCACCCTGAGACTACGTAGTGAATTCCAGGTCAGCCTGGGCCAGAGTGAGAACCCACCTCGAAAAACCAAAAAAGATAGATAGATAGATAGATAGATAGATAGATAGATAGATAGATAGATAGATAGGGAGAGAGAGATAGATACTGAAAAAAATTGGATGGGCCAAAGCCTTCAAAAATCAAAGATCTATTTCTTACATTTTATTTTATCTTGTTTTATTTACTTGAGAAGAGAGGCAGAGAAAGGGACAGAGATAATAGGCATGCCAGGGCCTTCAGCCACTGTAAACAAATTCCAGACACATGTGCCACCTTGTGCATTTGACTCACATGGGTCCTGGGGAATCGAACCTGGGTCCTTTGATTTTGCAGGCAAACACTTTAACCATTAAGCTTTCTCTCCAGCTCCAAAAATCTATTTCTGAGTAGGCACATTTGATTTCCAATATCTTCAAGGTATGTTAAGTTATTTTGAAATCTAAAATTTTCATGTATTTTCTACTTGCTTCTATTAGGATTTAACTAGACTACGTGTGACTGGTCACAGAGCTTAATGAAATAGGGATCAGTCAAATGGGAGATGGCTCAGCAGTTAAAGCCTGATGGCCAGGGATTGATTTCCCAGGACCCCCGTAAAGCCAGATGCACAAAGTGGTGCGTGCATGCATGCATCTGGAGTTCATTTGTAGCTGACAAGAGGCCCTGTCATGCCCATACTCACTCTCTTTCTCTCTCTCTCCACATAAATAAATAAAAATAATTTTTCATTCAAGCAACATTTTTTATTAGATATGAACAAATTTTGTATGTAAACAACACATGTTGTGCCATCCTTTCCCTCATCCCTGCCCATTTTCTGAAGAGGCCTTCCTCATTGGGGATGCAGGTCAACTCCATGTGGATTGTGGGTCATGCGTTCTAGCAGGAGGGGTGGGGAGAGGCAATGTCTCTGCAAAATGTCCCAATTTGTGGCTCTAACAATCTTTCTGCCCCCTCTTCCACAAAATTCCCTGAGCCATGCTGGGAGCATTTTAACTTGACTTCAGTGATGGGCTGTCAGGAGCCTCTGGAGCTCTGCTTTGGTAGGTGTTCAGTGTCATCAGTGTCTATGTCCTTGTGCTGATATCAGACTCACTAGAAAAGCAGCACTCTTGCTCATTTCCCCAATTCCTCTGTGGTTTCAGCTGGGGCCGGGATGAAAAGTACTGGGTCAGTGGTATGGCTGGCAAAGATTTTCTTTCATTCAGTGGGTAATCTGTTGCCTTTGCTTATGGTATGTTTGTCGCCTTTTAGCTTCATGAGATCCCATTGGTTGAGTGCTTGTTTAATTTCCTTGGCTATTGGGGTTTTGTTCAGGATGTCTTTTCCCAGTCCTATATCACGGAGAGTGCTTCCTATTTTTTCTTCCAGTAGTTGAAGAGTTTTGTGTCTTATATTGAGGTCTTTAATCTATTTGGACTTGATTTTTGTATATGGCAAAATGAGTGGATCTAATTTCATTTTTCTACATGTGGTCATCCAATTTGTCCAACACCATTTATTGAAGATGCTGTCTTTTCTCCAGTCTACGTTGTTAGCACCTTTGTCAAAGATCAAGCAGCTGGAGTTACTTGACCTAAGGTCTGGGTCTTCAATTCTGTTTATTCCATGCTATTTTTTATCACTATGGCTTTGTAATATAGCTTTAGATCGAGTATGGTGATACCACCAGAGGTGGATTTTTTTTTTTTTATGAGAATGTATTTGGATATCCAAGGCCTTCTGCCATTCCATATGAATTTTGAGATAATTATTTTCAATCTCTGAAAAATATGATGCTGGAACTTTTTTTGATTATAAGCATGATCAACTTTTATTGATTTTACATAAATAGTCAATATAATACCTTTACAAACCATTTTTCCAACACATTTATCTTACAATACACAACATTGTTTTATGAAAGTACTTGTTAACATTTTTTTGAAGAGGCAGTAGGAAAAAGTGATGGGAGAAATAGGAGAATGAGATTTCAAAACAAACCTTCAGATCTACCTAAATATTTGGCAATTATTTCCTTTATTAAAAAATGTCAGATTTCTGCAGCGGTGTCAGGGTGAGGGACGGACATATTTGCCGGTGCGGCCCGAGCGGTCAACAACAAGAAGTGCCCGTCTGTGCCCGCCGCTCGGGGGATGTCTTACAAGCCGAGCTGGACCGCGCACATGCCCGCCGCCCTCAACGCCGCAGGAAGCGCCCATTCGCCTTCCACTAGCGTGGCGACATCCTCCCAGGACCGTCAGCTGCTGAGTGACTATAGGCCACCATGGTTAGGCTGTACCCAGGGAACCGGGAACAGCCAGGTGCCTCGGAGCAAATATGCCAAGCTGCTAGCCATCACTGAAGAACTGGGAAAGGAGGTCAAACCCACATTTGCAGGGAGCAAGAGTGCCATGGAGCCGCTCAAACGAGGCATCCTCCACGCCCGGGGCTGGTTCGGCAGTGCCTGGCTGAGACAGAACGCAATGCCAGGTCCTAGTCTCATTAGATCTGAAGGTCCTGTCTTTCTACAAGATGGGAGGTTACAGTTCATCTCTCCTACTGAGACAAAACTCTGTTTTCAAAATGGTAACCGTTTAGTTTTTTCTACCATGGTTCACTAAGCTCTATACCTACACCCTCAAAGATTGGGAAAAGATTTTGCAGTAAAATTTGCATTTTAAGTCGTTAGGATGACCCAAGTTTTTTTTTTAAATTTTATTATTTTTAGCATTGACTTAAAGATGCATGTGACATTGCTTCACAGCAAACTGTCCTAAAGCCAGTGTCTCCCTTTAACCTTCTTTTGAACACATTTGCATCACCTGAATTGGTCTGCTCCTTTTCATAAGCTTGTCTGACTCTGAGTGCACACTGACAGCGCTTCATTCCTAGCTGGCTCACCTGCCACACCGCAGATCCTGCTCAACAGAGTTTTGCTTAAGCATTTGCATGACTGAGTGCTTTGAAGTCAATCTTAAAGATGCACAAGTTATAAATACGAAGAAGAGCAATCTACCAAACCTAACATGGACCCTGAAGATTTTCATACTAAGAGTGTAGATTTCAGTTTTATGTTTATTGTAAATTGATCAAAACATCTGGAAGAAAGTGACTAAAATTGTTTGCATCTTTGTATGTATTTATTACTTGATGTAATAAAGCTTATTTTCATTAACAAAAAAATGTCAGATTTGTAACTTTGAGATATATCAAAAGTGCAGTGCATAAATTTAGTTAAAAATCAGTAATGCCAATTATCAGAGCATCACATTTTCCTATGTAACAATGTTCAGATTCACATTTTTTATGCTTATTAAATAATGGCTTTAAATGGCAACCATCATTATCTTTAAATAATCCCACACCTGGATTAAATTATGGCAGAGCAGGTATTTTAAAAAATTCCAACTTAGTTATTTATTATTAAAATGGACTATTTAACAATGTCCCCAGAGAACAGGGCTCCTATGTGTAGGAAGATAATAATCTTATTACTCTATTAAGTCCCAGACACAGTCACTAATATATCAGATTTTTCTCACACTGTTGGTTCCATCTGAACAAACTCCTACAAGCAGTCATTATCACACCATCACAGAACAATTAACCATCCCTGGAAGAGGAGGAGCCATCTTCAAATTAGTATTTCGTGGTTATGGTGTTTAGGTCTCAGTATTGTTAAGCACAATGAATTTTTCTCCTAATGACTATGGGTGGATTAAAGCAAAATGACACAGCTTTGTTCCCACCCCACCCCCAGTAACTTATTTTCTACTGTATTTCAAATGGTGGAGATGGTATGAACTACAGCGCTGTTGGCTGGAAGGACAGACACTGTCCCTTGGACCAATGTCTAACACTTTAGCCATGAGAGCCAAATCCTGGTGCTTGCAGCACCTCCCCTCAATCTATCCTCAGGACTATTTCTCAGCAGTGCACATGATGTTGATGTTCAAATGGCACTATTCACTTGCGATGTTAACTTGGCTGTGTGTAGGTTATTTTTCCTTATTAAAAATATTTAAGAATAATTGGACAGTAATCTACTTAGTCTTTGTAAAGTCTCCATTGGATAATTTTTCATTTTTATAACTGTTTTCCTTGGGGCTGTTGCACTTTTCTTCCATCATGTCCTTCACATAATTAAGTGGTCCCTTCCCTTCAAAGGCAGAAGGGTTTTTGCATGAGCCTCCAACTCTATCCCACAGTGTAAAGTACTGTCCGTAGTTATAGCCAAAGAACAAGCAGTGGTCTTATGATGAGCTGAGCCATTAATAAGGGGCTTTAAGATCTGGGGGACAGGAAAATCACCATCATGGATAGAAAATGTCCAGATATTTACCAAGACGTACAAACCCAAGTAAACCACCTTGTGTAATGGAAAGACAAAAGGGTATATGTGGTAAGGCAGACTCTGAAGGAAGCCATCCACAAGGTGAAAAGCATGACTTGCAAATGGAGTGGGAATCTTCCAAATATGATGAGGCTTGTGTACATGCTTATACCCAAGTCTATGGTGCAGGCCTCGGTGAATCCAGTAGACGAGCATGCCCATGAAAAACAGGAAGGACATCACACTATCAACCAGCTGAAACCAGCCATTTGGGAACTCTCCTATGTCGTCATACAGTTTGCTGTACCCTCCCAACTCCAGCAGGAACAAGGCAACAGTGGGAATACTGATCCATGCCAAAGACTTGACAGTGAATATTATCTCTGGAGAGACTTGATTCTTTAAAAACTGTGGATATTTCATTAATGAGTGATCATAGATAAAACAGCTGAGTGTTGCACAGAAGAAGTAAAGGACATAAGCTCCTAGATTAGTAACAATCAGGAGACTAATAGTTTGTTGGAAGAGACCATCCTCGGGGCCACGCTGTTGGATATACCTACGGTGTAAAATAGTGATCTGCCACACTGACGACAAGGTCCATCTCTGCGCTGACATGTTCCAAGACACAACAGGTGCCTCCGTCACTTGGAGTCAGGATTTGTCATTGAGTGATGTTTACTGTCCAACCGGCAAGTCCGCTGGGCTCCAGGTGCCCCCATGTCCAGACCGCCTGGCAGAAGGAGGCCTTGGCCCTCACGGTCAGCCAATCAGCAGCCAGTGCCATAAGCCCATGTGGTGGCAGATGGTGAGACTTGGCAGTGCGCAGCTCTCTGCAGTCACGTGAGAGCCATGGGGGGGGGGGATGGCTTCTCCTCCCACTTGGAAGGGAGGGCAAGAACCCAATCCCATTTTGGGGGCATCTGATGCTAGAATTTTTATTGGTATTGTGTTAAATCCATATATTGCTTTTGGTAGAATTACCATTTTCAAAATATTAATTCTACCTATCCAGGAGCATGGGAGATCATTCCATCTTCTCAAGTCCTCCTCTATCTTTCTTGAGTGTTTTTATATTTTCATCATATAGGTCTTTCACATCCTTGGTTAGTTTTATTCCAAGGTATTTTGTTGTTGTTGTTGTTGTTCTTATTGATAATAGGGTAGCCTCACTGATTTCTTTGTCTGTATATTTGTCCTTTGCATATAGAAAAGCTACTGCTTCTTGTGCATTGCTTTTGTATCCTGCCACTTTGCTGAAGGAATTTTTCACCTTTAGAAGTTTTAAGATGGAGACTTTCAGGTCACTTACACATAGGATCATGTATTCTGCAAATAGGGTGAACTTGACTTCTTTCTTTCCAATTTGAATCCCTTTTCTTTCTTTCTCCTGTCTTCTTGCTTGGGCTAGTACTCCTAGTACTGTGTTGAAGAGCAGTGGTGAGAGGGGCATCCCTGTCTTGTTCCTGATCTCAGTGGGAATTCCTTGAGTTTTTCCCCATTAAGTATTATTTTGGCTTTAGGAGGTTTATATATAACCTTTATTGTGTTGAGCTATAAACCCTACATGCCTGTTCTTTCCAGTGTTTTTATCATGAAGTGGTGTTATATTTTCCCCTTATAACTGCCTTCATTGTGACCTATAAGTTTTGGTAGGTTGTGTTTTCATTACCATTCAATTCTAGGAATTTTACAATTTCTCTTTTGATTTCTTCCATGATCCACTCATTGTTTAAAAGTGTGTTGTTTAGTCTCCAGGAGCTGGTAGAATTCTTGATGTGTCTCTTGTTAATTTCTAGCTTTAAAGCATTGTGATCTGACATGCTGCAAGAAGTTATTTCAATTTTCCTGACTTTATGAATGCACCCTTTATCACCTAATATATGGCCAATTTTGGAGAAGGTTCAATGGGTTGCTGAGAAGAATGTGTTTTCTGTAGAGTTGGGGTGGAAAGTTCTGTAGATATTCTTTAGGTCTTGTTGATCTTTGATGCTGTTGAGCTCTATTATTTCCCTGTTGATTTTCTGCTTGGAAGATCTGTCCATTGATGATATTGGAGTATTGAAGTCTCTGACTATGATGGTGTTGGTGGCTGGTGTTTATTTCTGTTTTATTGTTGAGTCGATTTTGTTTTATAAACTGTAGTGCCCCTGTGTTTGGCATACATATATATTTATTTCAAGGTAGGGTCTCATTCTAGCCTAGGCTGACCTGGAATTCATGATGTAGTCTCTGGCTGGCCTCAAACTCATGGTGATCCTTCTACTTCTGCCTCCCAAGTGCTGGGATTAAAGGTGTGTTCCACCACACCTGACTTGGCACATATATATTTATGATTGTGATATGCTCATGTTGGACTATTCTCTTCATGAGTAAGCGTCCACTCGCCTTCCACTAACGTGGCGACCTTCTTTGTCTTTTCTGATTACTTTTGGTTTGAAGTCTATTTTGTCAGATATTAATGTAGCAATACCTACTTGTTTTTTATTTCCATTTGCTTGGAATATCATTTTACAACCTTTCAACCTGAGGAAGTGTCTATCTTTAGTGGTGAGGTGGGTTTCTTGAAGACAGCAGATAGAAGAGTCCAGTTTTTTGATCCATCCTGTATCTTTTGATGGGTGAGTTAAGACCATTAATATTTAAGGTTATTACTGTGAGGTTTTAATTAATCCCTGCCATGATGAGGTGTTTTATGGGGTTTGGTGCTTTCTTGTGTTATGTGCTGTTTTGAGCCTGGTCTATTTTGATTATTGTGATCTTCTTCTTGTTGGCTCTTGGGATTGGTTGTTTGGCTGTTCTGTGTGGAATGTCCCCTGAAGTATTCTCTGTAGGTTTGTTTTTGTGTTAATATAATCATAAAGCTGACTTTTTTCATGGAAAGGTTTCTGCTGGGTAAAGTAGCTTGGGTTGGAAGCCATAGTTTTTCAGTCTTTGAAGTGTTCCATTCCAGACCCTTCTGGCTTTCAGGGTTGCCACTGAGAAATCTGATGTAATGCTGTTGGGATTACCTTTGTATGTTGAGAATTGATTCTCTCTTGCTGCTTTTAACACACTCGTTCTTTCTTTTCATTGTTAAGAGTTTTACCTATGATGTGTCTTGGAGAGTTTCTTCTTTGATCCTGTCTGTTTGGTGTTCTGTGGGCTTCTTATATCTGGATGGGCCTCTCTTTTGTGAGATTTGGAAAATTTTCTTCAATAATTTTGTTGAATATGTTATCTATGCCTCTACTCTGGATTTTCCCTCCTTCTGGTATACCCATGATCTGGATGTTTGATCATTTTAGGGTGTTCCACAGTTCCCTTATATTCTGTTCACTTGATTTTTTTTTTTTTTTTTTGAAGTTAGCAAAGTTTTTGGCCTCCCAATCAATTTCTTCTGTCTTATCTTCCAGGTCAGAGGTTCTGTCTTCAACATGAGTAACTCTGTTGGTGAGTGGTTCTAGAGATGCTTTTATAATTTCTGTTTGATTTGTTTTCTGTTGTATTGTTTTTTCATTGTGTCTATCTCATTTTTAAGGTACTATTTCAATTCAAGTTCTGCTGTTCTTGATGTTTCCTGTAGTTCATTCTTGCATTTGGTCAAGTCTTCATTAAACTTAATCAGGCAGTTGTTGAGATCTTCCATTTCTTGACTTACCTTCAATTTATTTATATCTCTTTGGAGGGTTCCAATGTTTTCTTCAATCAAGTTAAGCCTATTGTCAACAGCTGAACACTCTAGGAGATGATTCTGTTCAATTTTATTGATATAATTGTTGGTTCTTTTATAGTTTACTTCTAGTTTAGCAATTTTTTTGATCAGGGTCTCATCGGTTGTTGTGTTTTCCTTTTGGGAATGAATTTCTATTGATTTCTCTATGATTTCATTGGAGGCTTCCGTTGTAGGACGAGGCATCCTTGGTGGAGATCCCTCAGTTTTCTGACTTTCATTGGCTTTTTCTGTGTTGTTGTCTACCCATTTTAAGAAAACTCTTTATTTTATTGAGGAGGAAGCAAGTTCTTTTTCCTTTGGCCCATTCATCTTCTCACTCAGGTAAACAAGAACATTGGTACCTAGTGGCCAATCAGGATACCAGAGCAAAAAGGCCTGATTCCACAGTTCCCATAGGAACCAGGCCTCCCCAAGCAATGCACAATGAGACCTGCCAGTACTAGGGAACTGGGAGGAACAAGGAAACAGAAATCTGGCCTACTTCATGCCACAACCACAACCTCCAGCACACAGACCAGCACAGGGAACCCAGACCAGGGAGGTGGGAGAAGCCCAGAAACAAGGGTCTGGCCTACTGGCTCCAGACCACCATGCCCCAATAAAAATAATTTTTAAATAGAGCTTTAATTTTTCTCACATAACAGAAGTCTAGAGGTACAGCTAAGGCAGTTGCTTAAGAAAGATGGCAGGCCTCATGCTCCCTGGAGCTTTCTTTCTTCATCACTGTTGGTGTCTGACTTTCTTCCTCACAACAAAAGCTGGGCTGCTGCCCTTATAGCGCAGTGCCCTTATTCCAGGCAGGAAGAAGGAGAATAGTAAAGGACAAATTACAATGCCAAATGGATTCTCCCCGTTTTATTAGGAAAACAGTGGCTTTCCTCGAAGCACCCCATGCAGGAAACATCTACTTACATCTCTTTGGCCAGGCCTGTATTGTGAACACTCCAGGTTTAAGGGAGTCTAGGAAGATGTATGTTCTTAAATGGCCTGGTCTGCTCTGTCAGAGGAGTAAAAGCAGGCTGTTTAGAAGAATCTACCACACTGAGGCCACAAAGAAGTGCACCAGCTGGATTCCAAAATTCTGGTTCATCTCAGAAGCTAAGAAGGAAATGATCTTTTCTCAAGCTGGAGGAGTGTTAAGCACAAAGATGCACCAAACAAATTGTTGTTGTATCTGTATCATTTTTTTGAGAGAGAGAGAGAGAGAGAGAGAGAGAATTGGCACATCAAGGCCTCAGTCACTGAAATCGAACACCAGGTGCTTGCGCCACCTAGTGGGTATGTGCAACCTTGTGCTTCCCTCACCTTTGTGTGTCTAGCTTACATGGGATCTGGAGAGGTGAACATGGGACCTAAGGCTTTTTAATATATATATTTTAAAATTTTTTATTTATTTGAGAGCGACAGACACAGAAAGAAAGACAGATAGAGGGAGAGAGAGAGAATGGGCGTGCCAGGGCTTCCAGCCTCTGCAAGCGAACTCCAGATGCGAGCGCCCCCTTGTGCATCTGGCTAACGTGGGACCTGGGGAACCGAGCCTCGAACCAGGGTCCTTAGGCTTCACAGGCAAGCGCTTAACCGCTAAGCCATCTCTCCAGCCCCCTAAGGCTTTTTAGCCAAGTGCCCTAACCACTAAACCATCTCTCCAGCCCTGTATCTGTATCTTAATCACACCTGTTTAAGCCAAACCTAGAAAATTCTTCTCCTTTTACACACTTCATTTTATTTATCTATTTATTCACACTTCATTTTAAAGATCGACTTTCAAGAAGTTACTAAAAAGCTTTGAGAATGTCATTAAGGCAGGCTGCCCCTACATCTTTGTCCTACAATCTTGCACTTTTCTTCCCATCCTTCATTCAGACACTCATTTAGCTAGGGAGCAAGTGAGACTCCACTCATCCATCAGCTAACTCTGTTGTAACAGGAAATACAAGCATTGTATAAAAATTAAAAGTGCAAAAGAGGGCGGAGAGATCATTTAGTAGTTGAGGCACTTGCCTGCAAAGCCAAAGAACCCAGTTTCATTCCTCAGGATTCACGTAAGCCAGATGCACAAGGGAGCACATACATCTGGAATTTGTTTACAGTGGCTGGAAGCCCTGGTGCACCCTTTCTCTCTCCCTCTCTCCTCTCTCTCTCACACACAAATAAAAAATTCTAAATATAAAAAGAATGCAAAAGATAGGAGTATAGCTCAGTATGTGTAAGCCCTGGGTTGAGTCCCTACCACATAAAAAAAATTAAAATCAGAGAAGTGTAGTAATTCATGAGGGAAAAGTAACAACAAGGAAATGACAAGTTTAATAGCTCATTAGCAAGGGCAGATGAAATATGAAGCCAAGAAAGTAGAAAACAGGACATGCCTTCATGGAAAGAATCTGCTTTTCCTCTAGTATCATTACCTTAATTAGCTCATTTCATCAAACATTTATTGGCCAACATCTACATGCCATGAATTTTGGCACCCTGTGGGAGGGGAGGAAGAACAGTAGCGAGATGGGACTCTGGAGGACACACAGTCATTTCACTGATAAGGATATTGTGGGTTAAGACAATTAAATGAAAAAAAAACAATTAAATAATTCCCCATTATCACTAGTTGTTGTGGTTTGAACCCAATGTCTTCCACTGGCTCGTGTTAAAGGCTCATTCCCCAACCAAAGGAACTTTTGTGAGAGGCTATGATGGAACCTTTAGGAGATGGGGTCTAGCTGGTGGAAGTTGGCTTCTATGGGTGGAGTTTGAAGGTGGCACCTGGCCCCTAGTTTCTGTTGTGCTCTCTGCTTCCTTGTCCACTGTGACATGAATAGCCTCCCACTACCATGAACTAAACCGCTACACCAGGCCTTCCCCTGACCGACTTAATCTCTCTGAACCCAGGAGCCAAAATAAATATTTTCTCCCTTAACTTGTTTCTATCAGATGCTGTAGTCACAATGATACAAAAGTAATACAGGGCTGAAGAGATGAGTTAGAGGTTAAGATGTTTGCCTGTGAAGCCTAAGGATCCAGATTCAATTCCCCAGTATCCATGTACATCAGATGCACAAAGTGGCACATGCATCTGAAGTTCATTTGCAGTGGCTGGAGGTCCTGGCATGCCTGTTCTCTCTCTCTCTATCTCTCTCTCTTCCAAATAAATAAATAAAAATCAAAAGTAACTAGCATGCCATGAATTAGCAGAAAGCCATGACAAGATGCTGGATCATCAGCACAGATAAAGGCCATTGCCTCACCAGGGAAGTTCCTCCATTGCAAAAGGGATGGGTTTATTTATTTATTTTTATTTTATTTTATTTTTAGAGGGAGAGTGAGGAAGATGGAGAGAGATTGTGAGGAAGAGAGAAAGAAAGAGAATGGGTACGCCAGGGCTTCAAGACAATGTAAATTAACTTCAGATGTGTGTGCCACCTTGTGCATCTGGCTTATGGGAATCCTGGGAGGATTAAATCTAGGTCCTTAGGCTTCACAGGCAAGTGCTTTAACTGCTAAACCATCTCTCCAGTCCTAAATATTTATTTATTTATGAGAGAGAGAGAGGAAATGGGCATGCCAGGGCCTCTAGTCACTGCAAACAAACTCCAGATGTTTGTGCCCCCTTACGCATCTGTCTTATGTGGGAATCAAACCTAGTTCCTTAGGTTTCTGAAGCAAGCACCTTAACTGCTAAGCCATATCTCCAGCCCAAGGGATGGGTTTTATTGTTGCTACTGTTGTTTTGTTTGATTGTTGAAACTGACTTACTGTGCTGGTTTATACTGCTATAACTTGACAGGACCTGTAATCGCCTGGGAGGCGAGTCTCTGGGCATGCCTCGGAGGGAGTCTACTGGGCTCATTGAGATGAGAAGATCCACCTTAACTGTGAGTAGCACCATTGCATAGTCTGGGGGCCTGGGCTTAACAAAAAGGAGAAAGCAAG
Source organism: Jaculus jaculus (assembly GCF_020740685.1). Lineage (NCBI taxonomy): Eukaryota > Metazoa > Chordata > Mammalia > Rodentia > Dipodidae > Jaculus > Jaculus jaculus. The sequence goes on from NC_059102.1 coordinate 43,037,317, forward strand.
CTAAACACAAATATTCATTGCTCTCTATTTCCTTACTGTGTTTTTGTTTTTTCAAGATAGGGTTTCACTCTAACCCAGGCTGACGTGGAATTCACTATGTAGTCTCAGGGTGGCCTTGAACTCACGGTGACCCTCCTACCTCTGCCTCCCAAGTGCTGGGATTAAAGGCATGTGCCACCACGCCTGGCTCTATTTCCTCACTGTGGACTGAAAGAGGAGCTTGACCAGCCGCCTCAAGATCCTGCCGACATACCTTCCCTGCTATGGTGGACTGTGACCTTGAACTATGAGCTGAAATAAACCCTTATGTTGCTTGTTGTAAGGTATTTGACCACAGGAAGGAGAAAGTAACTAATACACTTACCATGCACATTCATACCATTCTGAAGTTATGTCTCCTAAACTTGCTAGGTTATTTTTATTTTATTTGTCCTCAAGCATATCTGCTGCGAGCTAGCTGAGAATTCCTCCTCATGGTGCTTGGATGAAGCTATCCAATGCTAATCACTCTGTTTCCCAAACCTTCCTCCCATAGATGTTTCCCTTGCCCTCCCCCCACTTGGTCCTCCATGCATACCCACCACATTGATTGGTGCTTGTTAAATTAATGGTTCTGAGATGCTCTGACATCATACTGGAGAGTATATGCCCTGTAAGCTACAGAAAACAGACAGTACCGCTCATGACCTAACAGTTTGGAATGAGAAGTCCTGGATGACAAGTGTACCTCTGCCACTTACTGTGTGGTCATTGAAAAATTATTTAACACCATTGTGTGTGTCTAATGATAAGCATTTACTTTATCAGGGTGATGCAGGTATGTAATGAGATGATGTATCACAAACACTGGGTGGTGGAAAGTTTCACACTGCTATCAACATGGCTCAATATGTGGTTAATACTTCCTTTTAGCCAGAACTACCACACTTCAGTAACTCACCAAAGAAACGAGAAACAGAAAGGGAAAGAGAAAAGGCACCTGATAGCCTTTTAGAAAACATGAACTTGTTCCCCTGGTCACATGTATGTGACTATGCAAGAAGGATGACATTGCAGACATCAAGGGAATAGGTACTGTTCAAAAGGAAATGACGGGTTGAGGAGATGGTCCAGCACTTAAGAGCACTTGCCACTTAAGTGTGGGAGCCTCTTGAGCCAGAGACTGCAAAGTTTGACTCCCCAGAACTCATTGAGCACGGTGGCACACGTCTGTGGCCCCAGTCCATTGGAGTGGGGAACCAGAGACTTGTCCATTGATGGACAGTGGCTTGGGTTGAAGGCAAGACCCACCTCAAGGAGCTACTCAGATGAGCAATAAGAGGCGGATACCCAAAGTATTCCTCTGGCCTCTGCATGCATGTGCATGGGGCATGCATCTGCTCACACATGTACATACACCACACAGCACACATACCACACATGTGCAAGAAAATCTGGGAGTGCCCCATAAATTACACTGTGGCAAAATTCAAAGTCAAAGTTGCTGGGTCTGCTACTGATACTGTTGTAAGCAAACAAATTAATGACAAGTTCTTGTCAAAAGAATTAATGTGCCATTGAGCCTATGAAACATTGTAGAACTAATACATCTTTCTGCAACTGGTGAAAAAAAATGATCAGAAAAAGGAAGCCAAAGAGAAAGCTACTCGGCTCACCTGAGGCCCAGCCTGCTCCACCCAGAGAAGCACACTTCATGAGAACAAATGGAAAAAAGTCTGCACTACTGAAGCCTATTCCTCATGAATCCACAGCTTAATGGGCATACAAATAAAGAGAGACCAAGAAAAAAAAAAACATCCAAACTGCAAAAATAAAATGTGCTTATTACCAGCTATTTGTCCCACTTTCTCTTCTCTCCAAAGAAAACCTAGCCCATGTCAGGGGTCAGACCTACATTCACATCCCAAGTTATCCACTGGGCACTTACACAATCTTGAGCAATCCCTATGACTTCTCTGTGCATCCTAAAACAAAGCCTGGCTGTGGACCACCTCCAATACTTGTGAGCTGAACAAGATATTGTTTCCTTCTGAATAACACAGGCATAATCAATCTCACCCGACTGGAGTTTTACAGGTGTTCAACAAGATCATGTAATCAGAGTGCTTGTTATGTCCACCGGTTTTAGCTTGATAGTTTCCCCAGAGATGGGTCCATGGCATGTTAGAGCAAGGCTCTTTAATTCATGTAATGTCTTACTATTTCCTCATTTTTTTTCCCTCAATACCTCTTGGGGGAGGTGCAGTGAGAGATACTCTGTTCTCCATCTGAGTTCTAGTTTAACCCAGAGTCAAATTAACCCCCCTAATTAAGCTGACCTGGAGACTGACTTATGTGGACAAAACTCTCCTCATACTGAACCCCAAAGTTCGACCTGTAGATTCTAGATTCTGGGACCAGCAAAGGTCTCTCCCACCCACCCCAAGGGACAACTGTCCCCATAGAAACAGAACAAAATGTGTAGAGAAGAAGATGGGCCATTCATGCGCCCTTCCTCTTCCACTCAGGTCATCCACTCTATCTTCTTCAGGGGGACAGTGAAGGTGAGGCCAGAGGTTGTGTCAGGGGGTAGCCCTTCATTTTTTTTTTAATATTTTTATTTATTTATTTATTTGAGAGCGACAGACAGAGAGAGAAAGACAGGTAGAGTGAGAGAGAGAGAATGGGCGCGCCAGGGCTTCCAGCCTCTGCAAACGAACTCCAGACGCGTGCGCCCCCTTGTGCATCTGGCTAACGTGGGACCTGGGGAACTGAGCCTCGAACCGGGGTCCTTAGGCTTCACAGGCAAGCGCTTAACCGCTAAGCCATCTCTCCAGCCCTAGCCCTTCATTTTTGAAAAATAAAAGTAGGCAAGAAGCATTCGCTGCTTAGTACATGCAACATGGGTTGCACAAGCATCCTTAATTCCCTGTGCAAAGTTACAGGAACATTAAACAGTGACTGAGAGCCAGCCTGGGGGCAGGTTGCTTGGTTTTGAACTCAGATTTGTCTTCACTACCTATGTGATCTTGAGCAAGGACTTGTCTCTCTTTAATGTAAGGTGTGCAGTATGAGGTCTGAATTTATTTGTGTGTGTGTGTGCATGCACACACCAGGGTTTATTGTCACTGCAAATGAATGTCCATCTGGCCTGACCTGAGTGGCTGGGGAACTGAATCTGCTGGCAGGCTTTGCAGGCAAACACCTTTAATCACTCTATTATCTCCCCAGCCCCTTGTTTTGATTCTTTCTTATGGGAGCTGTGAGGAAACTATTAAAGGGAAAATTCCAGGCTGGGAAGATGGCTTAGTGGTTAAGGGGCTTGCCTACAAAGCCTGACAAACTGGGTTCAATTCCCCGGTACCCACATAAAGCCAGATGCATAAAGTGGTGCATACATCTGGAATTGGTTTGCAGTGGCTAGAAGCCCTGGCACAACCATTTTGTCTCTCTGTCTGTCTGTCTCTCTCTGCTTGCAAATAAATAAATATTTTTTTAAAAAGGAAAATGCTGGGGGGGGGCGGGGTGGAGAGATGGCTCATTTCAGGCAATATGGTGTTTGCCTTAAAAAAGGGAAAATTCTTTATAGTGATATGTTTAAATACATATGTTTGGTAATTCTGCTGATAGCGAGGTTGGCAAATGAAGGGCCATGGCTGGTTTGGGGCTTGTGGCATGAAAAAAGAATAGCCGGTATATGCACTACCCAAGGAAACTTCCAGGTCATCAATTATGCATCATGCTGGTAGCTGGCATTTAAGAAAACAAAGCCAAAAACAATTCCAATTTGAAGAAAAAACTGGAAAAAGAAATTCAGTGCTAGGACTGAACTCAAGGCTCTGTACATGCTGGGAGAGCGCTGTACCGCCGAGCTACGACCCCAGCCCTTTTCTCCTTGGAGACACCTTGTGATTCTCCCGTCCCTCCTCCCCAGCATTAGGACCACAGGCATGCACCACAACACCAGGCTAGGACATTTTCTTTTTTCTTTTTTAATTTTTTTTGAGACAGAGAGAGGCATAGAGAGAGAGAATGAGAGCATTGGCCTTCCAGGGCCTCAGCCACTGCAATTGAACTCCAGACACTTGTGCCTCCTAGTGGGCATGTGCAACTCTGTGCTTGCCTCACCTTTGTGCATCTGGCTTTCATGGGATCTAGAGAGTTAAACATGGATCCTTAGGCTTCTCAGGCAAGTGCCTTAACCACAAAGCCATCTCTCCAGCCCCCAGGAAATATTTTAATTGTAGTCTGACATTTAGGCTGTGGGTCATGGCTTGACTGAACAGATCCCTCCTCCAAAAATAAACATACATAGGATGGTGGCTATATGTGTAAGCTATAGAGTCAAATACACAAGGGTTCAAGATAAGGACTGGAGAGAGGGCTTAGGGATTAAGGTGCTTGCTTATGAAGCCTAAGGACCCAGGTTCTATTCCCCAGTACTCATGTAAGCCAGATGCACAAGGTAGTAGCACTTGTATATGGAGTTTGTTTGCAGTGGCTAGAGTCCCTCGTGTGTCCATTCTTCCTCTCTTTCTCTATCCCTCCTTCCCTGTTTCTCTTTCTCTCAAATAAATCATTAGTAAACAAACAAAAGTGAGATTATAATGATGCCTACCTTATGGGACCATAAAAAGAATTGAACAATACAAAGTATGTCAAATCCTCAGTACAACGCCCTGTATCTATCTGTGCTCACCAAATGAAAACTATAAATAATACTATATGCAAAAATGAAAGCAGTGAGTGCTTCATATGGAAAATCCCAGGTTTATTCTTTAAGGACTGTGCAGGTGTTGTTTTCTTCATCACTGTGATAAGTTGACTAAACTTTAGAAATGAAGTCTAAGAACTAAGCCAGCTGGAGGTTGTTAGCAATCCCCATCTTTTCAGTTATGCGCTGTAAGGCAGTCTGGAGTTTCAGCATGCACCGTCTCGGTCTTGAGCTTGAACAAGTACACCGGTCCATGTGGCACCATTGTTCTCGTCTCACTGTCAGCAAAACCTGAGAGCAGAGAGCTCATGAAATGCCTCACGGCCCGTCCATCCACGCCTGCACTGGCAGAGCAGTGGGACACTGGGCAGGAGGAAGGAGCCCCTCCTCAGGGCTCCAGAGCCCAGGCAGAGGCCGCAACCTAGCAAGCAGGTCTCCGGCTGGATTTCAGTTCAGGCCAGCGTCTCAGCAAGCTGTCCTTGTGTGACACAGAAACTACACAACTATACCCAGCAGCCTTGCAAAGCTATCAGAATAGATTTTCTAAAATGTTTTACTTACTTATTTAAGAGCGAGAAATAGGTAGAAAGAGAGAGAGAATGGGCACCCCAGGGCCTCTAGCCACTGCCAATGAACTGCGGCTTCATGCACCACCTTGTGCATATGGCTTTACATGGGTACTGGGGAATTGAACCTGAGTCCTTAGACTTTGCAGGCAAATGCCTTAACTGCTAAACCATTCCTCCAGCCCTATCAGAGTAATTCTGCGTGACATATCTTTCCCTTCATTGGAGATGGAAGGTTTTCTCTAGAAGAGCCATGAGTGCTAGAGAAGAGATCTTTCAGTAGGGGAGTGTTTCAAACCCTAGGCAATTTCCTCATTTCTTTTCGTGAAGCTAAGATTGTCACTTCATGGAGTTGTTGAGAAGATTAAATGACAATGTGTGTACAAAAGATTTAGCAGTTTCGGGAACACAATAAACAATAAATGTTAGCTTGTGTTTCTGTGCCCAGAGGCTAGAAAACTTTTAAGTGAATGAAGAAGATCATGTAAATGTGGCAAAAATCTTCACAGCTAGTGGTGTCAGGTGTTCTCTGCATAGAGAAGCTTATTTGTGTTCTGCTTTTGTGTTTTTCTACTTTTGAAACTTTCCATCATTTGTTTAACTTCAGACTGGGGATGTAGCTCAGTTGGTCAAGTGCTTGCCTACTGTGCACAAAGCCCTGGCCTTGATCCCAGCACAACATAAACCAGGCCCGATGGCGCACACCTGTAATCCCAGGACGCAGGAAGCCGAGGCCGGGTAGGCAGGAGTTCACCGTCACCTTCTTCTACAAAGCCAATTCGAGGCCAGCCAGCTATGCATGAGATTTTTTTTTTAATGGACTGGGGAGCTGGCTTGTAGCTCAGTTGGTAAAGTGCTTGCCTGGGAAGCATGAGGACTGGAGTTTGATCCCCAGTACCCATGTAAAATATCAGGCATGTGGCACACAGCTGGTTCCCTAGGGCTGAGACAAGAGGATTCTTGGAGCTTGCTCACTACCCAGTCTAGCCTCATTGGTGAGCTCCAGGCCAATGAGAGATCCTGCTCAAAAAGAGGTGGAGCCGGGCGTGGTGGCGCACCCCTTTAATCCCAGCACTTGGGAGGCAGAGGTAGGAGAATCATCATGAGTTCAAGGCCACCCTGAGACTACATAGTGAATTCTAGGTCAGCTTGAGCTAGAGCAAGACCCTGCCTCAAAAAAAAAAAAAAAAAAAAAAAAAAGAGGTGGAGTTGTGGGCTGGAGAGATGGCTCAGTGGTTAAGGTGCTTGCCTGCAACGCCTAATAACCTGGGTTCGATTCCCCAGTACACATGTAAAGCCAGATTCACAAAGTAGCACACGCATTTGGAGTTTGTTTGCAGTGTCTGGAGGCCCTGGCATGTCCATCCATCCATCTGTATGTCTTCTCTCTCTCTCTCTCTCTCTCTCTCTCTCTCTCTGCTTGCAAATAAATAAATTTATTTTTTTAAAAAAAGAGGTGAGGTGGACAGGTTTCCTGAGGATAACACCTGTGTTTATCCTCTGATGTCCACATGCGTGTGCCCACATGCATACAGGCACAAGCACACACACACACACACACACACACACACACACACACACACACCACAAATTAAGCTACAAAGCAGGAGATGCACAGTTTCCTCCCAATCAACCAGAGTCAAGACTTCATCTATCCCCTCAACAAATATTTATCAAACACTATATGCCAAGACTGTATGTTATCACTGTTAGGGATGCTGGAGCTCCTGCCCTCAAGGAGTTTGCAGTTCTATTGGAAGACAGATTAAACATATAATCCCATAAATATTTATCACAGCACAAATTATAAAGAATGTTCCAGAAAAAGTGATGCACAAAGTGGCACATGCATCTCAAGTTTGCAGTGGCTGGAGGCTCTGGTGTGCCCATTCTCCCTCTCCCTCTCCCTCTCCCTCCCTCTCCCTCTCTCTCTCTCTCTCTCTCTCTCTGCTGGGTGTGTACCTTTAATCCCAGTGCTCAGGAGGCCAAGGTAGGAAGAACTAGAATACTAGATAAGAGCAGTTGGAGGGAGACTTAATTTCCACTCTATGCACTTTTTATTTTTAATAAAACATAATTGGGCCGGTTGTGGTGGCGCATGCCTTTAATCCCAGCACTTGGGAGGTAGAGGTAGGAGAATTGCTGAGAGTTTGAGGCCACCCCGAGACTACATAGGTCAGCCTGAGCTAGCATGAGACCCTACTTCAGAAAACCAAAATAAGAGATCATTTTATTGTTCTATTTCTTTAACTTTTAGGTTAGAACACAAAGTAATGGACTTTATCATGACATCTTCATAATGATTTTTTGTTTTGTTTTGTTTTGCTTTTCAAGGTAGGGTCTCACTCTGGCTCCGGCTGACCTGGAATTAACATGTAGTCTCAGGGTGGCCTAGAACTCACGGCTGTTCTCCTACCTCTGCCTCCCAAGTGCTGGGATTAAAGACGTGCGCCACCACACCCGGCTTCATAATGATTTATTTATTTATTTGCTTGTTTGCAAGCAGAGAGAGAGAGATGCAGAAGAGAGGCAGAAAGAGAATAGGTGGGCCAATACCTCCAGCCACTGCAAATAAACTCCAGATGCATGTGCCACTGTGCATCTGGTTTTACATGGGTACTGGGGAATTGAACCCTAGTCATTAGGCTTTGCAGGCAAGCACCTTAATAGCTGAGCCATCTCTCCAGCCCCACATCTTTTGTTTTGTTTTGTTTTTCTTGAGGTAGGGTTTCAGTCTAGCCCAGACTGACCTGAAATTCACAATATAATCTCAGGGTGGCCTCAAACTCATAGCAACCTCCTACCTCTGCCTCCCAAGCGCCATGTGCAGAGGACAGCCCCATATTTGACAAACCAGGTGAGGTCCCTTTGGGGATGGGTGTCCTATTCAATGCCAAAATTCTTAGGCCTTTCTTCCAGCAGGGAATTTGCCACTTTCTTGGCCTCTTGCTTATTCATGACAATAGGGCCAGAACCACCTTCTCCTGCTTGGCCTTCTTTCCTTTTGGCAGCTTGGGTGGCTGGAAGAGACAGGTATATATGCTCTCTTCTTCTAGTCATAGATTTTTTTACCGAAATCAAACTTAAAAATTATTGTAAAGCTAGGTGTGGTGGCATACACCTTTAATCCCAGCACTCATGTGGCAGAGGTATGAAGATCACCATAAGTTCAAGGTCACCCTGAGAATACAGTGAATTCCAGGTCAGCCTAGGCCAGAGTGAGATCCTACCTCAAAAAAAAAAATTATTGTGAGATAAGGATAATTCCCTCATTAATAAAAAGATATTTAATCCACACATAACAAGCACACATTCATGTGCACGCGCACACACATACCCACACACACTCAGCACTGAGTTACACAGTAATAGAGTGCAGGACACACGTGTGACAGACTTCAGCCCAAACCAAAACTTTCCCAGTGACTGCTAGCTTTCATTCTCCCACCTCTGCCAAGACAGCCCCCCAGAAGGCCCAAGAAGCATGGACTTCAGAGAACACTGGGGATCTGAAATCTTATGGCCATTCTCTTGAGACACTGTCCATGACCAAGTGTCCAAGAATGTGCTCAGGTGGGCACGGGTGGCTGGTTCCTGGATGGATCTTTCGAGTGCCTGCAGAGCTTGCAAAGGCCCTGGAGGGAGAGGAGGTGCTCCAGGCTTGGGGGATGGGTGAAGCCTGTGGTCAGGGGTGAAGGAGGGGCCTTGTCTTGAGGAGCTAACATTCTGCTTGCTGCAAAGATATGACTTACCACAGCTGTCAGATGGTAGCTGATACAAGGGGGTAGATCTTGTTCACTGTGACTTTCCCTGTGGCCTTTCCTTTCCTCCCTCTTCCCTGTCTCGTTCAATCATTTGATTCGTTTGTGTCAAGATTTTCTTTGAGACCCAAAACAATGTGGTTCATGGAGCTAGGAATGTGGATCAGTTGAAGAGTGTTTGTCAAGCATGCACAGCGCCCTGGGTTTAATCCTCAGCACCTCAAATAAATAAATCAATAAAAATAATAAAAGAGCTGAGCCTGGTGGTGCACGCCTTTAATCCCAGCACTTGGGAGGCAGAGGTAGGAGGATCGCTGTGAGTTCAAGACCACCCTGAGACTATATAGTGAGTTCCAAGTCAGCCTGAGCTAGAGTGAGACCCTACTTCGAAAATCCAAAATAATAATAATAATAAAACAGGTACAGCAGCTCACACCAGTAATCCCAGCACTGAGGCAGGAGGATAAGAAGTATAAGGTCACTCAGGGCGTGGTGGCACATGCTTTTAATCCAAGCATGTGAAAGGCAGAGGTAGGAGGATGGCCATGAGTTCAAGGCCACCCTGAGGCTCCATAGTGAATTCCAGGACAGCTTGGGCTAGAGCAAGATCTTACCTTGAAAAAAAAGAAGAACAAGAAATTTAAGGTCATTCTCTGCTACATAGTGAGTTTGAGGCCAGTGTGGAATAAATGAGAACTTGTCGCAAAACAAAAAAACAAAAAAAAGGAAAGAAAGAAAGAAAAGAAAAAGACACAATATTGGTAAACAGCAGGTTTTGCTGTGTGGTGGGATGGCTGTTACACATTGTTCTTTCTTGTTTAGCTTTACTGTTGCAGGAGAAACTGATGGGGCGTAATGATCTCTTCAATGTTTGCATGCAGTTGTGCACCAAGGAAGTAGAAACCAGGGCTTGGGACAGTTAGCAGATCCGTGCTGCTAAGGCTTTGGACCTATGGCCATGCCTTTCATTTTCTTGCCACGTTCCTCAAAGACTTCCTTCTTGATTCTGATGTCTTCCATTCCCCACCCATAGCTTATTTCCCCTCAACACCTGCTAGCTAACAGGGGCACTCTCTTGAACCATATTCTTCACTTCAGTTGCCTTTAATAAACTAACTTTCTAAACTGGGATGACAATACTCCACGCCACTAAGCAGAGGAAGTTTCGCTAAGACAGATGGAACCGGAGAAATGGAGCCACATTCACTTGATGATTTGCATAGGGCCAGACACTGAAAGCTGCGGCCCCTAGAATTCAGCCAACATCTTCTTTCACCTCCTGAAAAGCCACCCCGCCCTTTGATCCCCCACCCCTGTAGGACTGCAGTTTCACAAACAGAGACCGAGTGCCTGCCCCGGAGTCAAGCTGCCTGGTTTCAAATCCTCACACTGCCTCTCCAGCTCTGAAGACCTGAACAAATTATTTCACTAAGTATTTCCATCTACAAAAGAGTATAATGTGAACTGAATGAGGTGACACGCGTTGTGCCTGGTGGGTACTGTGGACCTGACCTATCTTTAATTTCAGTAATTCTGTTGTTTCTTCCTGTCTCTCAACAATCCTATGTAAATTACTCTCATTTAGATGTCTATTTTTAATTAAAGAATATTCACTTCTTGCAAACACTGTAGCACACATCCTGAGTTCCAGCTACTGAAAAGGCTGAGGCAGGAGGATGACCTGAGTCCAACCTAGACCGTACAGTGAGTACTTCTGGCTAAGAAAATAAAATATATATAGAAAAAAAATCCCACGAGTTTTATTTTAGGATAATTTGGGTAATTTTGCCTGAATTGCTTCTGAGGTGTCACAAGCATAAGGGAGTCAGAATTCCGTGGTTGATTGTTCTTTGTGTGGTTGTTCAGACCAGCATTGTACATATGGAATAAAGAAGAGTGGGGGCTGCAGCTGCCTCTGCCCCCACTGGTATCCCACACCCGCTATGGAGCATGCCTTTACCCGCTGGAGCCCCTGCTTCCCACTGGTACTGTACCCTAAACTCCCGTTGAGTGTCTCCCGGAGACCCGCGCAGGGATGCTCCCTGCATCTAAGCCCTGCTCACTCCCCGGGCCCGACGTATCCCCCCACACACACAGGTGCTTCTGGGCGCCCTGTCCGAAAATAAACAGAAATAGCCATGCGGGCTCCCCTGGAGTCCTTGTGAGGACTGAGGTGATGACACCTTGTGTCCTCCACCTGTTACGTTACGTGGCACACCTTGCACACTTCTCCATCTCAGCAGAGAATGGTGGACACCAGAGAAAAGGACCATCGTGACCGGCATCTAGTAAAAAAAAAAAAAGATCAGCAGATGGTTATATTAAGGGTCTTAACAGGTGTAACAGTAGTTTAAAGGATTTAATTTCATTATTTAGTATATCTGACGCTGGAGTACAAAACCCAGGAGAGACAGGAAGCATGCCAGGCAAAATTCCTGCCAGTGAGCAACAACCCCCAGCCTCACAGCTGGACAGACGGGCGGAGTTTTATGCATGTGGAGGCCAGGGCCAGGGTCATGTGTCTTCCTCCGTTGCTCTTCACCTTATTTTCTGAGACAGGGTTTCCTGGTTCAGAACCCAGAGTTCACCAACTTAATTACACTGCCTCACCAGCAAGTCCCAGGCATCCTCCTGCCTCCACCTCACTAGACCTGGGATTATAGTGCTGACCTGCCCAGCTTTTATGTGGGTGCTGAGAATTTGAACTCAGATCTTCATGCTTGCATAGCAAGGATATTACCTACTAACTAAGGCCTCTCCCCAGTCCTTTCTTTAAAGAGATTCAAATTATTGCCCTTCTTATAGCAGTACAGTGACTTTTATTAGTAGCATTTATTCCTATGTGCAATTTGACTACTGTCTCATAAATTCGTAAGGTTAGATGTAACTTTTGATTTACCAGTTAGCTTTTATTCTCTTTCCATTATGTAGAACATCTTGTTCTGTTGCATAAAAAGCATTTTGTAATGTCACCTTTTGCGTTTCACAAACCCTTGTATTTAGGGGTCTTGTTCAGTGTTTCAAATTTGATTTGAACTTGTCAGTGATTCCACATGCTGGAAATAGTGATGCCAAAACAATCAAAGAACACTAATGACAGTATGTGACATTAATTCCTTATTTCCTAGGTGTCCGCTGTGTTTAGCCTGTTTTTATACTTGCCATCCTGCATCCCTCAGGGACCGTGATGCTTTCTGAGAAGCGAGGTGTTAGGTCCGTCTGTATGACCGGTATAGCATGCACCCGTACAAGTCAGGATGGCTCCCTTACCACTACGCTGTGCAATCTTGTGGCACCACACCTGTGTGTCTGTTGGACATTGTTGATGCTTTTCTGTCTGATTTTAAATGTGAAGGGAAACAATATATGGCAGAATGAGAATCTGCACCCACTTTAGTTTTTTTTCCCCAACTTGGTTAAAAAGTATTGTGTTGGTTACTACAAACATTTTTTCAAAAAGTAAGCAATCAGCAACATCCTACAAATTAAATTTCATGGTAGTTGTCTATCTAGTAATTGCAGAACCAACAGATTTCCCAAAGGAAACATTTGATTCAGGTTTGCTACTAAAACCTAGGAGTGCTGCTGTCTGAATATTGTTAATATTTTCTGGGGTAAAAAAAATTAAAGCTGATGAGTGCTGTAAAGATTGTATTGAAGAATTAGAATCACTGTGTTTAAATCCCAGCATTGCCACTTAGTGGTTTCTTGACCTTATATTTCAGTATTTTCATCTGTAAGCTAGAAAGAACTATGTCACGGGGCTATGGTAAGTGTCAATGAGTTACAATACACATGGTACTTGTTTAGAGAGCTGTAAGCCTTACAGCCCTCAGTAAGTCTGAGGAGAAAACAAAAAGGTAGTTGGGTTTCAGGGTCAGTGCTAAGATGGAAAAAGTTTTGCAGTAAATGTCCAAGGAATTCTAGCTCTGTTCCTTCCGTTTTTATCAGAGGCTCAGTGGATAAGGTCGCGGCTCCTTCGTGTTGAACATTTGTAAGTATAACACTCGAGCAAAGCTGTGAACCAGTGATGTACCCCAGTCAGGAGTCAAGAGCCCATTCACAGAGATATGCATTCACAGAGACAGGATCTGCCCCCTGATGGTTCTTGGAGTTTCCTCTGGGTATCACTACAAGAAAAACTGTAGAAATCCCTGCCTCATTTCTTCCTTTGGCCTTGAAACAAGGGCCTCAGGCATGTTTCTGTTAACACTAGCTACGTGGAAGGTACTTCAAAACTGAACAGTATCATAAGAGACCAACGTAATCTAGTCTTTTCTAGTAATTCAGTAAATCCTGCAGTTAACTTTGCTTTAAAGAGATTTTCTTTACCAAGCAGAGAAGTGATTTTGTATTTATAACTTCTGTGAATTTAATTTGTTGGCTTTTATTTGTATTATTTGAGCATTGCAAATCAATAAAAAATCTGGTCCTTTATAGTTTCAAAAAAAAAGAAGAAGAAGAAGAAGAGTGGGAAGCCGGGCGTGGTAGTGCACGCCTTTAATCCCAGCACTTGGGAGGCAGAGGTAGGAGGATCGCCGTGAGTTCAAGGCCAGCCTGGGACTACATAGTGAATTCCAGGTCATCCTGGGCTAGAGTGAAACCCTACCTTGGGAAAAAAGAAGAAAAGAAGGAAAGAAAGAAAAAGAGAGAGAAAGCAAGCAAGCAAGAAAGAAAGAAGAGTGGGGAAAGGAAATGGAAGAGGAAGAGAAAGAAAGGTGAAGAGGGAACATGAGAACGGGGCAGTGCAAACCGCAGGCCTCCATGCAGTGAGGGTAGGTGAGGGAGCGTCCGTAAAGAAGGCCCCTGCAGGAGATCAGTGTTCGCGTCTTAAATGACGTGCCAGGGGTGGGCAGAGAGCCGTGCTAGGTTTTCAACATTCATAACTGTATCTCTAGAATATGACTCAACTGCAAGCTGTTGTGGAGCCTCAGAGGCATGGAACAATGTCTAAAGAGAGGTGGGGAGAGGTGCTCCTGACATCTTCTGAGACAAGGATAGCATCCCTCCACCAGACACCACCCCCAAGAAGTTGTCTAGCCCCCATTGCCAACAGTGAGGGGAATTCAGATCTAGAAGCCTGACACTTCTTTAGGAGCAGATCTTTGCCTTGAAATAATGAGTGTTCCTTGAAGTTCTTTTCAGCATTATCAAATAATTCTTTTTAATTTTATTAATTCATGTCGGGGCAAGAGGTGAACCAGGGCCTTATGTCACTGCAAAAGGACACTAGGTGCCTATGCCACTCTTGGCCATCTCACTTTACATGGGTGACTTGGGAATTGAACCAGGCCTTGCAAGCAAGTGCCTCCAATTGCTGAGCCATCTTTCCAGCCTCTCAAGCACTTTTATGCCTGGCAATAAGCAGTGTTTTCAGGCTCAGCTAGTAAGAGCATCCCCTCTTCCTGTCATTGCTTCCATTGCTCAAGCTCACTAACCTAATGCTCTCCTGTCCTGCCCCTGGAGAAAGGAATCAGTCCTGCAGGAGAGCGGGAGCTCCATATGTTAATGATTATGTGGTATCACAATAAAACTCTGGGCCAGTACCCTCCCTGTCAATGTTTCTTTAGATAAGTCAAGACATTTCACCCAAATAGGCTGCTGTCCAAGCAGATCAAATTGAAAGAGCTTGTAGCACCCTACCAAAAAAAAAAAAAATTATCAGCATGATTAATCAGAAAGAGTCTTCCTGGCTGATTGTTGACGTGTCTCCCGATCAAACAACTGAGGAATGTGGCTACTGGCTGTTGACCCTGGTAACCCAACACCCTTATGCTATGCTAAATTGATAAATTTGTTTAAAAAGAATGTTTGCCTCCCTTTACTGTATGCCTCTGTTTGAGTGACCTTTTCTGAAGGATGAGCCTGGCTTCCAAGTCTCTAGTGTGTAAGGCAAGGATGGCTGAGTCAAAGGAACTGAACTTCCCATGTGATTCTATCCCCTGAGACTCAAATCTTTTGAAGACATAAGGCCGCATCCTTTCTCTCTACTCATGTCCAGTGAGAGAGAAAAACAGAGGTCTTCCCATGGAGCCGCAGGCACCTCGTGAGGCAGCATGGGGATGCTTTCTCCCATAGCACCCCCTTTCAGAACGCCTTGACTTGGGTACCGAATTCAGGGCTGAGATGTACCAAACAAACACAAATAGCATTCCAGACAATCGGCCTCCACTGACCAGGAACACAAGCAAAGCAATAGCTTGTTGGCATTTGCAAAAGTTAGTGAAGGGTGAAGGAGGTGACTGAAGAACAGTGTTTGAAAGGAGCTGGCACCAGGGTCAGACTTAAGGACCTGATGGCTCGCGGAAGTGACTGCTGCTGATTGAGCATTTACTGTAGCCATCTTGCAAGGCACCGTCTCTCCCTTGTGTCACTTGATCCTCTCAACAGTCTGTGAGGTCGGTCTTGTTGTTCACCCAGAAAGAACAGATGAGGAAAAGCCTTGGGGAGGGTTAGAAAGGATGCTCACAAAATTTGCCTCTGTGCAGATCCGAATGAGACCGTGGAAGAACCCAAGAAGAGAAGTTAAGCAGCCAAAGTCAGTAGGGGAGGGGGCGGTTTGGGTATTGGGGATAAGGCAGAAGAAATTTGGGTATTCTGGCTAGAAGACCATGTGCATCTGTCCAGAATGCCAAGGTGTGTGTTGTGCAACTGCTTATGATAGGCACTTGGTGACAGCAAATCACTCAATGAAGTTGTCTTCAGCCCTAATTCCTTTGTGTTAAGTCAAGGGTAAAAAATAAAAATCTGAACTTGCCATTGTTTTTGTTTCTGCTTGTGTGTCATGTGGTATGTGTGTGTGCAGGCATGTATGTATGTGCCCATGAGACTTCATATATACTCATGTCCAGTGAGGTGTGCTCGCCTGAGATGGAGCTGAAGGTCAGGTCCTGCTCCATCACTCTCCCTCCGTCCTAAGATCCTTTGCAGATCCCTGAGCTCGCCTTATAGTCACGAGTTCCGGTGATTCTTAGATCTCTGCTCCCCTATCAAACTGGGGTAACTAACACACGGGTCCATACCCAGTTGTTTGCGTGGCCCTGGGATAGAACTTGAGGGGTCTCTCAGGCCTTCTTAAGCCTTCATGCTTGCACACGAAGTGCCCTTAACCACTGAGCCATCTCACCAGTCTGCTAACATGTTTTTGAAGTTAGCTTTTAAAATTTAGTACTTATTTAGTACTCATGCTGAGGCATGGCTCAGCAGTTAAATGAACTTGCTTTCAGTGCCTACTGGCATCCAGGTTTGATTCCCCAGTACCTATGAAAAGCCCAGAGTAGTACATGTTTCTACAGTGGCAAGAGGTCCTGTTGTGCCCATACAGTTTCCCTCTCTCTCTCTCCCTCTCTCTCTCTCCCTGTCTGTCTTTCTCTTTCTCTTCATAAACAAATAAATAAATAATAAATAGATAAGAGTTGGAACTTGTTAAACCATTGCTTTTTAAGCCAAGTATGATGGTTCATGCCTATAATTCCAACACTCAGTAGGTAGAGGCCAGGAGGATCAGGAGTTCAAGGCTATCCTTGGCTATATATCCAGTTGGAGGTCAGCCTTAGTTATATAAGGCCCTGTCTCAAAGAAACAAAAGGAACACCACTTTTTTATTTTATTTAATTTTTTTTTTTAAGAATACCACTTTTTTACAAAGAGAGAGAGCAGGTCTTAGTCTCTCTCACTCACTCTCTCTCACTCTCACTCTTTCTGTGTCTGTGTGTCTCCCTCCCCAACCCCTGACTCTCTCTAGTGGTCTCCCCATGGAACCCAGGCTAGAATTAAAGCAAGTGGTGACTTCCACCTCAGCCTGCCACTAAGGCTTTAGGTGCATGCCATTGCACTCAGCATGATTGACTTTTTTTTTGTTTGTTTTTGACAGGGAATCCAACTAGAATTTAGGGTCATTGTTTAATTTTCATTGTGTTTAAGATTACCTTCTATGTATGGTGAATCAAACTGGTTTCCCATTTATAGGAATTAGGTAAGATTCTCTTTAAAGATGAACATATTTTGTAAGTGATTGGTCGTAAAGAAAATTAATTAGGGCTGGAGAGATGGCTTAGCGGTTAAGCGCTTGCCTGTGAAGCCTAAGGACCCTGGTTCGAGGCTCAGTTCCCCAGGTCCCATGTTAGCCAGATGCACAAGGGGGCGCACGCGTCTGGAGTTCGTTTGTAGAGGCTGGAAGCCCTGGCGTGCCCACTCTCTCTCTCCCTCTATCTATCTTTCTCTCTGTGTCTGTCGCTCTCAAATAAATAAATAAATTAAAAAAAAAGAAAATTAATTAAATGGGACAAAAATGCCTGAAGTTTGGATAGCACTGTCATTGTCAGAGAAAACCAGCCTCTTAGGGAAAAACTCAGAAACTAAGAAGAAGATCAAGGCCCATTGGGAGGACTGTAAAACAAGTGAGAGATTTTGATATCAGATCAGACATTCACAGGAGAAGGGCTTCCCTTTGTTATCTTTTGTTTGTTTTCTGTTGGCACACGTATGTGGTATGTGTGTTCATGTATGTAAATGCAGGCTTGCATGTGCCACCCACATACGAAGGTCAGAGGACAACTTTGGGTGTTGATCTCGCCTTCTACCATGTATGAGACTCCTTTTTGTTCACACTTTCCACCACTGCATTCACCAAACTAGCTGGCCCACAAGCTTCCAGAAAATTCTCCTGTCTCTGCCTTCCTTCTCGCCTTAGGTATGCTGGCACTACAGACCTCCACACGCACACTGCAGCACACGGTGCCCCACACACACATGAACACACCCTTCTCCATTTCAAAATGCACTACAAAGAATCCACGCTGGTTCCTGCAGTTTCTGAGACTGCATGTAATAAATAGACTGAGCATCTGACACAGAAACGTAGTAAGATGCTCAGACCCACCACTCACTTACTGAACCAGAGTTCTGGGCTACAACCCAGAAAGCCATGCTTAAGCTCATCTCCCCAGCCGCCACAGGTACATTTGGGTCTTGGAGACCTTCACCCAAGGCTGTTGACTCTTCCAGGTGCCTGGAACTGAAGTGTCCAGGTTGCAAGGCTTCATAGCCCTCACCTTTCACAGTGGGCACTTGCACACATGTGCATACACACACATACAAACACACATACACACACACATATAACCAGACTTCAAGAAAATTCAGCCTTGGAGAGGCTGTGGTTATGGCTCAGTGGTAGAGTACTTCCCTAGCATGCAAGAGGTGCTGGGTTCAATACCCCATATGAGTGATTATAGGAGGGAAAATTCAGATTTGGGGACCCTCCCGTCACTTGCCTCCTCCTATCTAAAGAGAGTTGTTTTATGCAAGCAGAAGCCAGGTGGACAGGTGTCAGGGGAAATAGATCGGTTGTCAGTTGTCTCACCTTCTCCTTTTCCTGAAGAGAAACTAGCACCCAATGGTCAGGACCTCCATAACGGTTTGGGTTATGCCATCAAACTGATTTCACCATATCCCAGGGGAGGCAGAGCCTGAGAAGCTAGTCAGAGGAGGGACTGAAAGGCCCCTTGGTCATTTTAAGGGTAGAAAACAGAGATCGAGAGATGGGGTTGATGTTCATATTTTAAAGTGGGTAACCATATTTTGACCCACATTTATCTATAAGAAAATTCAGGCTCAAAGAGATGTTGAGGGGTTTGTCCTGAATCAAATGCTGTTAGCTTAGAAGGAAATTGGGATCAGCTAGCTCACTAGCGGAAGCTTTGGTACCAAGTCTGGACGTGGCAAGCAGGGCGGCAAGGTGCATGCCAAGGCCAAGGCCAAGACGCGGTCCTCACTGGCCGGCCTGCAGTTCCCGGTGGGCCGCGTGCACCGGCTGCTCCGCATGGCCGAGATCCTGGAGCTGGCGGGCAACGCGGCCCGCGACAAGAAGAAGACGCGCATCATCCCGCGCCACCTGCAGCTGGCCATCCGCAACGACGAGGAGCTCAACAAGCTGCTGGGCAAAGTGACGATCGCACAGGGTGGCATGCTGCCCAACATCCAGGCCGTGCTGCTGCCCAAGAAGACCAAGAGCCACCACAAGGCCAAGTGAGCGAGAAGTGCCAACGTGCGCCTTACATAAACGGCTCTTTTCAGAGCCACCTCTATAGTCAAAAAAAGGGTGACGCTTCTGTTTGTAACTACCTGAGTTTCAGGTTTTCCTTTCAATTTTCAATTTCTTAAGCTAATTAATTTTAAGGAACGATACCTGACCGGAGAATGCTGGGGCCTTTGACCACTGCAATAGAGCTCTAGAAGTAGTGTGCCACCAAGTACACCTGACCTTCTATAGGTTCTGGGGAATCAACTCTGATTTCAGGCCTCCAAAAGAAAAACTTACAGCATGTATTTCCAGCATTTGGAGACAATTTGATTGCTATCTGATCAGCCTAGACTATAGCGTGGATTTCTGGTCAGCCTGGGATAGAGCGAAGCACTACCTCAAGAGGAATATATGTGCTATTAAAATTCAGGCACAAAGACTTGCACCTGTTAATTAACTAGGCCTAGGGAGATGACTCAGCAAATAAAGTGCTCACTTGCAAAGTCTTAACGGCCTGGCTTCCAGGACCCACGAAAAGCCAGATACACAAGGTGTGCAGTTCTGAAGAGAGGATTTAGTGGTTAAGGAGCTTACCTGCAAAGCCTAATGACCCAGGTAAACCACTTGCACAAAGTGACATGCATCTGGAATTAGTCTGCAGTGGCTAGAGGCCCTGCCGTGCCCATTTTTCTGTCTCACTTTATCTCAAAAGAAAATTTAAGTTTGTATGTAGTTGCAGGATGCCCTGACACACCCATATTCTCTGCAAATATATATATATATATAAACCCATAAAAAAAAGAAGAAGGAAATTGGTTTAGTAGTGGGCTAGTTCTCTACAACAAAGAATAGACTAGCTCAGGAGGGTCACCAAATTAGCTCTCTGAGCTATGTAAATCTTTCTCTGGTACATATTGATTGAGAAGGTTTGGAAACATAACACGTGTCAGAGAGTACACAGTTATTTGGAATGTCATTCTCAGAAAGCAGGATTCATATTTCCTAGAAACTCCTTCCCTGAAAAAAAAAAAAAATCTTCTGCCAGTACCCAGAACTACAACTAAGGCATGGACTGTGGACTTGAGGCACTTGCCAATATCTGATCCTCAGCTGTCTTAAGTCATTTCTCATCTAATGTTCTTTTGTAATTAGCTATCATTAAATGGTCCTTGAACTTCATTAGCTCAGCTATTAATCAAACAAAATCTCCCACTTCTTTCAAATGTTAGAATTTTGGAGAATCAGTCGAGCATGCCTATAATCCTAGCATTTGGGAGGTGGAGGCAGTAGAATCAGTAGTTCAAGGTCATCCTTGGTTATATGACTAACCTGGACCTCTAAAAGCCTTTGTCTCAAACAAACAAGCAAGTACACAAACAAAATGTCCACAGGTAAGTGTCATGGAGTTTCTTACCTCTGTGGTGAAATCTCTGAACTTTTTAGGAGAACCACAAGCTAGGCTCAGCAAACATTTTCTTCACATCAGGCAATGTTTGAAGTACTCTGTGCTAGATCTATCCGTGAGCCTTAGCAGTAATGTTCTGAAGTAGTTATTCTTGTCATCCCCACTTTAGATCAGGAGGAATCTGAAGCCCAGAGAGGTTTCCTTTCTTTCTCTAATATTATGCAACTAAGATTCATCCCAGGCAGGCTCACTGCAAGTCCTGCCCTTGACTGTACTTTTGCAAGTAGGTTTGAGACGCCAGGAACTATCTGCATCATAAAGATGTCAACTAATGCTTCTGCAGTCATTTGGCAAAGAAAATCCTGCATGTACTCAAAGATATTTAAGAGACAGCTCTTCCTAAGGCTCCGTATATTAAAAGGCAGAAGAATGCCCACGGATTGCACTGGAGTTCTAATCTACAATAAGAACACAAAAGTGGGGGCTGTAGAGATGGCTTAGTGGTTAAAGTGCTTCCCCGTGAAGCCTAAGGATCCAGGTTTGATTACCCAGTACCCATATAAACCAGATGCACAAGGTGGTGCATGCATCTGGAGTTCATTTGCAGTGGCTAGAGGCCTTGGTGTGCCCATTCTCTGCCTCTGTCTGCCTCCATCTTTCTCTCTCTCTCACACACACATAAATAAATTAATAAAATATTTTTTATTTATTTATTTGAGAGCGACAGACACAGAGAGAAAGACAGATAGAGGGAGAGAGAAAGAATGGGCGCACTAGGGCTTCCAACCTCTACAAACGAACTCCAGACGCATGTGCCCACTTGTGCATCTGGCTAACATGGGACCTGGGGAATCAAGCCTCGAACCGGGGTCCTTAGGCTTCACAGGCAAGCGCTTAACCGCTAAGCCATCTCTCCAGCCCTAATAAAATATTTTTTAAAAGAACACAAAAGTGGAGCAGCCGATGGTAGATAACCAGCAGTGCTTCCTGGAAGAGGAGGCATTTATAAGCTCCTTAAATAATAAATAATGTAGTTGTCAGGAGAGTCCTCTGCTGCCAGACAGTGGCTCAAATCCGTTTACCACCTATGCAGCTTCATTTGTGAGCACCAGATTCTGAATTGATCTCTGGTTATTGTGAAGGTAATGCTTTTTGATATTAGTATTATCATTATTGTTGCTATAGTTTTTTGGAGCCAGTGTTCCACTATGTAGATTACAATTCTGAATAATCCAAGCTGGCCTCAAACCCACAGGGCACAGTCCATTTTAAGAAGAGAATGCTGGTGTACTGCTCCTCTGTGGATTCCAAGTCACTTCGAAACTCACTGCTCCTGGGCCACCAGCCAGCACTTGTCTGGGTTCCTCCTGCCACGGCTGCCCTTAGGTCGAATATCCCACAGCTGCTGAGCCACTTAAACTCACAAGATGGTCTGTAGAGAAAATGCACATGGAGGACCAGCTTCAGGTCTACAACGGGAGCAAGCGTAACAAAGCAAATGGCTTGTTTATCAGCTTTCTATCTGTCCCTAACAAAACCATGTGAAATGAGGCATTAAACCCTGGTTCTTAAAAAACGATGACAAACACGAGCTAATTTACTGGAGTAGAACATATTGAGCCAAATGTTTAGTTTTACATTAAATCTGTATTGAGCATTTTCATTAAATGGGGCAAAATGTAGACTTTATTGATGCTTCAGTGCCCATTGCAGATTAATGCTTAACATTGAAAACTGTGCATGGAATTGCAAATGTATCTGCAAACACATCGGAAGAGGCGGCTGCGAGCCATGCACCGCGCTCAGCCAGCCTGTGGAGGAGGGTGAACGCCACTGCAAGGGCCTATTTGGCCATTGTGGCCTCGGCTGTATGTAGTTAATATCCTTGATTGCTTAGTCAAATACTCTGCCAGATAGAGAGAAGGAAAATAGGGAGGAAATGGGGGGCCATGTCATTTTTGTGTAAATGAACAATTAAGTCATGATATACTTCTTGATTCATAATTAATATCCCTAGAATAATAAAGTCAGTGTCCTTCTGAAAAAGCTGTTAGCTTCCATAACCATCAGCCATGGTCACAGGTTAGTGAAAGTAGCTAAGAAATGAAAAGGACTAAGCGAGGGCTTGAGGGATGGCTTCGCGGTTAGGCCACTTGCCTGCAAAGCCAAAGGACCCAGGTTCTATTCCCCAGGACCCACATAGGCCAGATGCACAAGGCGGTGCATGCATCTAGAGCTCGTTTACAGCAGCTAGAGGCCCTAGTGTGCCCATTCTGTCTCCTTCTCCCTCCCCAATCTCTCAAATAAATAAATAACTACAAGTAAAACATATTAAAAAAAAAACTGTAGTGAAACTTCTTCCCATTAAGAAATGAGAACTTTCATTTTTTTAATAACCCTAAATCTTGATCCCAATCCCAAGAAATTTTATACTACATTTCACTAGTTAGAGTGCTAAAATTGAAGTAATGAGTAAATAAAGGGAGGTGCAGCTTGGTACCAGGAAGCAGACTAGGGTAGTTTTTATAGAAGTTGATTCTGGAGTCAGACTCTTTGGGTTTGACTGGTGCTCACTGGAAATTACTGTCAGCAGATCCACATAGAACCACAGCAAGGAGGCCTAGTTCATCAAGGGAAGGGAGGAGGTGTCCTAAAGGGGGAAAGTGAAAGCAATGCAAGGAGTTGAAAACAACAACTGCCAAGGCTACCTTAAGGGATGATGATGTAGCTGAAGAATAGAGGGCAAGCACCCCAAAGCCCGCTCTTAGATCCATAGGACAACCAGGATACAGGAGTAAAGACTACTACATAAAACAAGTTCACGGGAATCCCCTGCTATATGGCAGCAGTTCCATATACAAGGCTTGTCCTGTCCATAGCAGAGAGTGGCCACTAGCCACCAGAGCAAGTTATGTAAACATAGTGACCAGGAAGAGATTTGTTATTGGTTCTAGAGGGTCCCAGGGGTCTGTCAAAGTGAAGAGTCAGTGGGGTGGCCTGAAGATTTTCAGATCTCTGCTGCTGCTGCTGCTGCTGCTGCTGCTGCTGCTTCTTCCTCTTCTTCATCTTCTTCTTATTCTTCTTCTTCCTCTCGCCCCCTCCTCTCCCCTTCCTTATTTCTTTTTTCAGTACTAAGGATTGAACCCAGAGCCTTGCAAATGCTAAATAAGCCATCTACCACTGAGGCCCAATTTGTTTGTTTGGGTGGCCATTTTATTTTTGCAGATAAGATGCCCTGGATTTATGCCAGGGAAGAAGTAAAAGTAAAATCAGTATTCAGCTCCATCCCACCGGGTCTCCAGTCCCCAGCGGCATCAGGAAGTCCTGCAGCATCTTTTCCAGAGACCAAAGATGGTGGATCATGAAGGGTCAGACTAGTGATGAGCTGTTCAAAGTCACCCAAGCTCCAGGGTGGAGGTGACTGGTTTCTAGGGCCATTGGTGGACATCCAAAGATCATCATGAAAACAGACATCTGGGGTTTTTTTTTTTTGTTTATTTATTTATTTGTTTGTTTTAAGATAGTATCTCAAAAAGTGACTTAAGCTGGCCTCGAACTCTGAAGCCCAGGCAGCCTTTGAATGTACCATCTTCCTGCCTCAGCCTCTCAAACAGCTGGGATTACTCTGTCCCACCAGGCCTGGTTTAATATTTAATCTTATATGCTATGACTTCACAACACATGCCTGATTGCTGACTAAAGCCATGGCTCAGTGCCTTAGACACACCCAGCACCCAATCTTCAGGCTGACCTTTGGCCCTAGGGATATCCCCCAGGGGTACTGGTGCTATCTGGAAGGGATCCTTTATCTCTGTTTTCATCTCAGAGAAGAAAGCATCAGCCTTTAGATCTCTATTTCCCAAACTTTTCACAAAATATTAATTCTAAAGAAAATGAATTCTATGGCTAAGCCAATTTTAGAGATGCTTTGTTGAACAAAAAAAGGGTATTTCTGTATTCTATCAGACTTCTCGAAGCCTTTGATGTTAATATACCATGTAACTAACCAAAAGAGAATAAAATATGCCATGTTTTTCAGATTCTTTTCTTTCCCACATCATACACTCTGGATCTAGTCTGTTTAGTTAATTATTTAATATATTTTTAATACATATTTTAATTGACAACTTCTATCCTTGCAAACAACAAACCATGGTATTTTCCTCCCCCATTTTCCCCTTCATAACTCTGCTCTCCATCATATCCTGTCCCTGTGTCCATTACATTCTCTTTTAATTTGATGTCACCATCTTTTCTCCTATTATGAGGGTCTTGTGTAGGTATTGCTAGGCACTGCGAGGTCAGGAATATCGAGGCCAATTTCTGTTGTATGTAAGGAGTGGTACCCTTCCTTTGGCTCTTACATTCTTTCTGCCACCCCTTCTGTAATGGACCCTGAGCCTTGGAGGGTGTGAGATGTTTCAGTGCTGGACACTCCTCCACCCCTTCTTCTCAGCACTATGTGGCATTTTGGGTCATCCCAGTGGTCATCGCCATCTGAAAAGAGAAGCTTCTCTAACCAGAAGTGAGAGTAGCATTAATATATGAATATGAGCATTAAGTGTAGTGCTTTCAGGGCAATTTGGTAAGAGTAATATATGCACTTATCCAGACAAGAGTAGATTTTATACCCCTAATATTTCATTAATTTTTTAAATTATTTTTGTTTACTTTTATTTATTTATTTGAGAGTAATGGAGAGAGAGAAAGAAGCAGATAGACAAAGAGAATGGGCGCTCCAGGGCCTCCAGCCACTGCAGATGAGCTCCAGTTATGTGCGCCTCCTTGAGCATCTGGCTAACGTGGGTCCTGGGGAATCGAGCCTCAAACCGGGGTCCTTAGGCTTCACAGGCAAACACTTAACCACTAAGCCATCTCTCCAGCCCTATTTCATTAATTTTTAAGAGACAAGCTCTTGTTGATCATCTAGGCTGGCTTCCAGCTCCCAGGCTCACATGAGCCTCCTACCTCAGCCTCAGCAGCAGTGACTACAAACATGTACTGCTGGAGCTGGCTTGGGCTTCTATATTTCTAGAACTAACTGTAGGCCAGGATGGTCTCAATAGCTGATATACTTCTAACAGTTAAATACCAAAGTCTAATAGTAAACTATTCTCTAGCTTTGAAACTAGGGATTCACTTCAGATTAGGCTATTGAAAATTATAAAGAAAAGTTGCTCTCACATTAACAGCAAGGAAAGATGAATAGCCTACCAAAATCACATTTTTTGAGCTCATCAGAGAATCAAGCTGCAAAGCAACCACGGGAACCACATTCCAAAGGTCAACAGCCTTCCAAGGACAGGCAGGGCACATCACTTGTTTCTCTTTGGCAGGGAATGAGAAGAACAGATAATCACCATAAAACTGGGTAAGAAGTAAACCAGTTCTTACAGGCTGACTGGAAACTGCAGTACAGTTTAGAAACCCTCAGCATTCGGACCCAAGAGGAAATCCAATCTGTTGATGTCAACTTGGTGCCCATTAGTAAGCCTGGGACGCCCTTCACCCTAGGTGGGTTACCCTGCAGCACCTGCCAGGGTTTGTGGATGAGACAGGAGCTGGATGAGGAGAAACTGGCTTATCCTTCAAGCCTTGTATGAAGACACAGTGGTGCTCATCTGCCTTGGGAGTGGGGAGAGGGGAAAGAACCCAGGGACGGACTCTGATATAAACCAGTGTTCTGCCACTGATGGGGGAGGCGCTCTTTGGGGCTGAAGCTCCACCACCAATACAAAACAGTGTTCAGTTGAAACGGGAGAAGGGGCAAGAGTTTTGCCTGTGCCCTAGATCCAGAACTTACTAGAAGACAGAAATTGTCTGCCACTGGGGAAGAGCTGTGATGCTGAAAGTCTCCCTGCTCCAGTGAACTTGGCAAGGGTCAGAGCTGGGGATTGGGCACTTTCCCCAGCTCTCATGTCAAGCCCAACGGGTCTATGACAATGAGGGGCAGAGCCAGGAGAATCCAAAGCTCAGGGAAACATTCATCTACAGTCTTGCAATTCACTTGCAGCAGGAGGTGACCCTGTCTCAAAGAAGGGGAGCAGACACCTCAAAGTTGTCCTTTGACCTCCACAAGCACACTGCAGCATGAGTGTGCACACACACACACACACATGCACACGCACACACACACACACACACAATTTAAAGGGTCAACTCAAAGTAGAGGAGACTGGCTCATTGGGAGACTGGGGAGAAATGAGAGTATAGGATACGGGTTGGGGAGTGGGCACTGAACTCAGAGGACACGGTATCCAGGGGCTAAGCCTTGATGTGTCATGTGAATAAGGGATGTGAGTAACAGCCTGTTTCCCTAGAGAACTGCTACGCAAAACACTGGCACAGCGCTTGGTCCCTGGAAAGCTAGCAATCAAAGGCAGCTCTGGTGGGAACTAAGAAATAGCAGTTGCAAAAGGCACTTTCCCATTTGAGGTAGAAATTAGTTGCTTTTATCCAATCAGTGCTCACTTTCTTTGCTTCTGTTAACAACCTCCTAATTTCCTTCTGGGAAGTCACATGTTCCCTACCAATTCATGAGACTCCCATAGGCTGGCTTCATGCCTACCTTTATCACTGGGAAGACGGCAAACACCTCACCAGCCATCATAGTCCACCTCTGTGCAATGCTGATCAGGCCAAGGAGAAGTAGAATGTTCTAGGAGTTTCTGCCTTTGCAGTGCTTTGAGGTATATTCTCATTCAGCCCTGACCTGATCAGCTAAGCTGAAGTTGCCGAGCATGAAGGGAAAGCTAAGTAATGATGAGGGAGTCCTGACTACAAGTCTAATGTCGGGACCATCAAATAGTTGAACTCAGGAAACTGCTTCTGTGTGTGTGTGTGCCATGGCGTGGCGTAGCATGTGCTGGTACAGATGCACTCACTGTGGCAAGAGGACGTTGGGTATCCTCCCCTCTGGCTCATGTGCATGCTTTCTTGAGACGGAGTCTTTCCCTTAACCTGGAACTGTTATTTTTCTGTCAGTCTGGCTGACCAGTGAACCCCAGCAATCCTCTGACCTCATCTCCGCAAAAACGAAGTTACAAAGCCAAGTGTGGTGGTGCACACCCTAATCCCAGTACTCGGGAGGCAGAGGTAGGCGGATCGCCATGAGTTCGAGGCCACCCCAAGACTCCATAGTGAACTCCAGGTCAGCCTGAGCTAGAGTGAGACCCTACCTCAAAAAACCAAAAAAAAAAAAAAAAAATGAGGTTACAGGCATGTGTGGCCACACCCAGTTGTTCATGAGGTACTGGGAATCAGGCTCAGGCAACCTCAGGCCCTCATGCTTGTACAAAGTGTTCCTGCTGCATCACCTCTCAGCTTCAACACATGTCTTCACAATATTGAATGGACCTGAGCATTTTCTCCAAACCAACTTGCTATTTGACCAAATTCTGTCTTGATTGTTTCAAAGTCACATCATGGGGTGGTATTCGTGGCTTTAGACACAACAGTTCTGACACAACAAAGTATGACCATAAAACAAAAGAAAAAGATATAGTAGCAGAGGCCAGTAAGGTAAAAAGGAGACATAAAGGGTAGAGAAAGGAAGGGAGGAGGGTACTTAATAGGTTGATATTGTATATATGTAATTACAATGATTGTAATGGGGAGGTAATATGATGGAGAATGGAATTTCAAATGGGAAAGTGTGGGGGTGGGGAGGGAGGGAATTACCACGGGATATATTTTATAATCATGGAAAATGTTAATAAAAATTTTAAAAAAAAAAGATAAACTGGATATCATCACAATTAAAAACTGAACTGGCCTGGTACACTTACACATGCACGTAATCTCAGAACTCAGGAGTCTGAAGTAGAAGAGTCACAAGTTAGAAGCTAGCCTGGGCTACATAGCAAGACCTTCTGTCAAAAAATAATCCCTGGGCTGGAGAGATGGCTTAGTGGTTAAGCGCTTGCCTGTGAAGCCTAAGGACCCCGGTTCGAGGCTCAGTTCCCCAGGTCCCACGTTAGCCAGATGCACAAGGGGGTACACGCGTCTGGAGTTTGTTTGCAGAGGCTGGAAGCCCTGGTGCGCCCATTCTCTCTCTCTCTCTCTGTGTCTGTCGCTCTCAAATAAATAAATAAATAAAATAGTAATCCCAAAAAAAGAAAAAGGGGGAAAAAATTAAGCTGGGCATGGTAATGCACACCTTTAAGCCCAGCACGTAGGAGTCTGGGGTAGGAGGATCGCTGTGAGTTTGAGGCTAGACTGGGGTTACAGAAGGAGTTCCAGATTAGTCTGGGCTAGAGTGAGACCCTGTCTGGAAAAATAAAAAATAAATAAAACATAAATGCATCTCCAAATCCCCATGAAACACTTCTCGCCTATGGCTAGATAGCTTCACAGGAGAAATGAAAGCTACACAAAGCCTCTACACGAACCTTTAATGCCATGTCAGCTTTACTTGTAATCACCCAAAATTTGAAACAATGCAAGTGTCCTTCAAGCGGTAATGGATGGACAAGCAGGGATAAACCCATGCTATGGAGCATGTCAGCAAAATGGAACAATGTCACTAATATAAGAACACAGATGAATCTCAAATGTGGGCTGGGGAGATGGCTCAGCAGCTAAAGTCTCTTGCTTGCAAAGACACCTGGCTCGGGTTTAATTCCTTTGTACCCACATAAAGCCACATAAATTCACAAAGTGGCCCATGCATGTGCCTGGAGTTCACAGTGGCGAGTGCATCACTGATGCATCCCTAGTTTTTCTCTCTCTCACTTTCTCTCTCTCTTTGACACACACACATGTAAATAAATAAACAATTGGAAAAAAATAGTTCAGGGCTGGGGGGATGGCTTAGCAGTTAAGGCGTTTGCCTGCAAAGCAAAAGGACCCAGGTTCTATTCCCCAGGACCCACGTTAGACAGATGCACAAGGGGGTGCATGTGTCTGGAGTTCGTTTGCAGTGGCTAGAGGCCCTGGCGTGCCCATTCTCTGGCCCTCTTTCTCTGTCAAATAAATAAAATATTTTTTAAAAAATAGCCCAGTGGGTTGGAGAGATAGCTTAGTAGATAAGGCACTTGTCTGTGAAGCCTAAGGGCTCAGGTTCAATTTTCCCAGCCCCATGTAAGCCAGATACACAAGGTAGCACATGTGTCTGGAGTAGGTTTGCAATGGCTACAGACCCTGGTGTGTGCTTTCTCTCTCCTTCTCCCTCTCTCTCTCTCTCTGTCTAATAAATAAATAAAAAATTTAAATAGTTCAGCAAGAAGAGATGGCTTAGCAGTTAAAGCACTTGCCTACAAAGCCAAAGGACCCTGGTTTGAATCCCTAGGAACAACATAAACCAGATGCACAAGGAGGCACATGCAATTGGAGTTCATTTGCAGTGGCTGGAGGCCCTGAAGTGCTCACTAAAACCAAAAAAAAAAAAAAAAAGGAAAAAGCTGGGCATGGTGATGCATGTCTTTAATCCCAGCACTTGGGAGGTAGAGGTAGGAAGATCACCGTAAGTTCAAGGCCACCCTGAGACTAGATAATGAATTCCAGGTCAGCCTGAGCTAGAGTGAGACCCTAACTTGAAAAATAAAAAATAAATAATAATAATAATAATGACAGTTCAGCAGATAAAGGTGCTTGCTTGAAGATGAATCTCAAATGCATTATGCTAAGTGAAAAGAACAAACTCAAAGGCTTCAGCATTTCATGAATATATATATATATGACATTCCGATAAAATATATATATATGTATATGTACACACACACACACACACACACACACACACATATATGACATTCCAATAAAAGATAAAATATAGGAACTAAGAACAGGGGAATAGTGGCCAGAGGCTGGGTGGAGAAGAGAAGCTGCTCTCAAATGGACAGCAGTAAAAGGAAGGAATATGGAATATTTTGGGAGTGCTAGACCTGTTGTCTCTCCTGAGTGTGTTGTGTGGTTCCACAACCCTATTTACTTATCAGAACTTACACAGGTCTATACCAGAGAGTGTGTAAATAAAACAAATATATAGAAATGATGCCCAAAATATGAAAGCAGTTTGCTGGTCTAACGAGTATCGTGGAGCTGGAGAAATGGCTCAGGGAATAAAGTACTTGCCAAAAAAGTGTGAAGACCCGAGTTCAGATCCCCAGGACCCATGTGGAGCTGGAGAGTCTGTCATCCCAGCACCCCCACAGCGAGATAGGAGGTGAGAGACAAGAATGGCTCGAAGTGTGGGACTGCGGCTGCAAACCGGACGCCCTGCCTCACCCAAGGTGGGGGTGAGGGCTGACACCCGAGGCTGCTCTCTGACGTCTACACATGCGCTATGGCCCATACACACCAAAATAACAATAATCATACCCATCATCACCATGTCCTTGTGCTTATCTTACTTTTATTATTCCTTATACAAGGGCTTGCTGCATACCTCAATTTAAAGTCCCCCTGCCTCGGCCTCCTCAGCACCAGGAGTATAGAAGCATGTGCCACCATAATCAGCTTGGCTTACGCTTAATTATACTTAGGCGATGAAGCCCTTCATCTGCGTACCTGCTTTGGTACATCTGAGGAGTATGTGGCTTTTTGGACAACCTGGCTCAGACCACGTTATAGAACATCACCACACTCAGTTTCCCACCCAGTGAAGGACTGACTGGTAGGCGTGCGCAGGACTTATGACGTAGAGGACTTCAACAGGAACCACTTTTGAGCTGTTGTGATAATAAATCAGAATTGTGTAATTTTCTCACAATAGATAACAACCTCAAAGCAACCATCTGAAGAAATGAGATCACAAAAAGAGGAAGGCTGAGGGGGATGCAAAACCATCTGAGCGGTCAGAAACCTTACAAGAAGTCACTCTTAGCCAGACATGGTGGCGCACGCCTTTAATCCCGGCACTCAGGAGGCAGAAGTAGGAGGATCGCCATGAGTTCAAGGCCACTCTGAGACTATATAGTGAATTTCAGGTCACCCTGGGCTACAGCGAGACCGTACCTTGAAAAACAAAATAAATAAATAAATAAAAATTAAAATAAAGCCACTCTTAAGTGCAAAAAGTGGGTTTCAGTGTATTTATCTGCCTGTGGTTACCAATTAAGAAATGTTCACTAGTGCAAACAGATTTTTAACCTTTTTGTTTATCTAGCCTTTTGCAAACCTAAAGTAAACAACATTATTAAGCTCTAGTGGTCTCTCTTCTTTGACAGAGACAGTATCTGAAGTGCCGAAGAAAGTGGGCTTGGGAGTTAGATAACCTTGGCTTTTATCTGAGACCTGCTACCAGATCTGTAGTCCTGGACATATTAGTTGTTCCTCCCATCAAACCCAGATTTCTTTCATATCTATATTATGGAATTATATAATTCATAACAGGATTGCATAATTATGTTACATAATTAATCACACAAATTGCATAACCTAATGTTTACTAAAGGTTTATAGTGGTTTTTCTGCCATATCATAAGCCCTCAACCAAAGCCAACTTGTAAATAAAGAAAACAAAGATGGAAGACTCACACTTCTCATCTTCAAAACTTACTACAAAGCCATAGCAGCCAGTGTGGCACTAGCGTCGGGATGGACACGTATAGAACTAGAATTGAAAGTCCAGACCATTCAGTGGAGGGAAGAAGCTTTTTGTAAGTGGTGTGTTGCAGTCAGGTTCGCATTGCTGGCAGAAGTCACCCAGCCAAGAGCAGCTTGTGGGAAAAAGGTTCATTTTGGCTTACAGGCTCGAGGGGGAAGCTCCATGATGGCAGGGGAAAATGATGGCATGAGCAGAGGGTGGACATCAACCCCTGGCCAAAATAAGGTAGACCATAGCAACAGGAGAGTGTGCCAAACACTGGCAAGGGGAAACTGGCTATAACACCTGTGGTGGTTTGATTCAGGTGTCCCCCATAAACTTAGGTGTTCTGAATGCTAGGTTCACAGCTGATGGAGATTTGGGAATTAATGCCTCCTGGAGGGAGTGTATTGTTGGGGGCGGGCTTATGGGTATTAAAGCCAGTTTCCCCTTGCCAGTGTTTGGCACACCCTCCTGGTGCTGTGGTCCATCTTATGTTGGCCAGGGGGTGATGTCCACCTTCTACTCATGCCATCGTTTTCCCCTGCCATCGTGAAGCTTCCCCTCGAGCCTGTAAGCCAAAATAAATCTCTTTTTCCCAGAAGCTACTCTTGGTTAGGTGATTTCTACCAGCAATGTGAACCGGACTGCAACAATACCCATAAGGCCGCCCCCAACAATACACTGGACAATGGAACACTCAGGAGCCATAGATTGTTGCTAAAAAAAAATTTCAGTGCCAAGAACGGGATACCTTCCAGTGAGTTATTGGCCAGGGAGATCCCTGATGACCCCAAAACGTTACAGGCCATTGCCGAGGCCCTTGGTTTCCCACCAAGAATAGATTGTAAGACCCTATTGCTGAAGACTCTACATACTTGGGCTGCAAGGCCACTGAGAAATCCTGCTGGAACTAAGCTGATAACCTCCTCCATGTAGACCAGCTTACAGAAAACAGGAAGAAGCCATTCTACATGCAGTTCAATGGGAGAAAGAGATACCACCAGTGAAGATATTCAACAGTGGACACTGCAAGCCTTATAACTGGCCAGCCAGGCCAAATGAACCAACGAGTGTAATAGTGGCACGTATATCATGGTGGAAACCACCTGCCCTCCAATTGCACTGGAGGCCCACTCCAAGAGAGGGAATACATCCCTGATATTGAAAACTTAAAACAGGGGTAGTCATGAGCCCTAGGGGTGTAACATCTGCTGATGTCTGGATAAGTGTATATACTATGCTTATCAAACTATCCAGTAAGCACTTCTCTTAATATTTATACCCTTAAATTAATGCTACTCTCACTTTGGGTAGAGAATCTTCTCTTTTCAGATGGCAGTGACCTTGGGATGACTCAGAAGGTATCATGGTGCTGGAAAGAAGTGACTGGAGTACCGAGTAACATCTTGACCACACCTTCCAAGGCTCAGGGTCTAATGTGGAAGAGGTGGCAGAAAGAATGTAAGAGCCAAAGGGTAGGACTCCGTACAACGTGCTCCCTCCAGACATAAAATGGCCTCGATATCCATGACCTCACAGTGCCTGACACTACCTACACAAGACCATCATAAGAGGAGGGAAAGATCATGATATTTAAATAAAAGAGAGACTGATTGAGATGGGGAGGGAATATGATGGAGAATGGAATTTCAAATGGGAAAAGGGGGGGAGAGAGGGTATTACCATGGGATATTTTTAAATTTTTTTGTTCATCTTTTATTTATTTATTTGAGAGTAACAGACACAGAGAGAAAGACAGATGGAGGGAGAGAGAGAGAATGGGCGCGCCAGGGCCTCCAGCCTCTGCAAACGAACTCCAGACGCGTGCGCCCCCTTGTGCATCTGGCTAACATGGGACCTGGGGAAACCGAGCCTCGAACCGGGGTCCTTGGGCTTCACAGGCAAGCGCTTAACCACTAAGCCATCTCTCCAGCCCAAGGGATATTTTTTATAATAATGGAAAATGTTTTTAAAAATTGAGAAAAAAAAAATAAAATAAATTACATATGTGAACATCTAAAGGAGAAAAATAAATAAAAATAAAAACCAGGTTCAGTGGTGAATCCCTGCAATCCCAGCACTTGGGAGGATAGAAAATAGGAGGCCAAGGGCTGGGGAGGTTGCTCAGTGTTTAAAGGAACTTACTTGCAAATCCTGAGACCTAGTTTTGAATCCCCCTACCCACATAAAAGCAAACACAAAAAGTAGAACAATATTAGATGTTCCTTTGCAGTGGCAAGAGACTCTGGCACACCTTTGTTTACATACATGCAAATAAATAAAAACATTTTTCCAAATAATTTTTCCTTTTTTTAATCTATTTGAGAAAGAAACAAAGAGGACACAGAAAGTGAGTATGGGTGCACCAGGGTCTCTTACCACTATAAACAAACTCCAGATGCATGTGGCACTTTGTGCATCTGGCTTTTACATGGGTACTGGAGAATCGAAATCAAGCTGTCAGACTTGGGAAGCAAGTTCCTTTAAACACTGAGCCATCTCTCCAGCCCAAAAACACATTCTTTTTTAATTTGTTTATGTTAAATTTTATTTATTTTTTATGTAAGAAAGAGAGATAATGGGCACACCAAGGCCTTCAGCCACTGTAAGTGAACTCCACATGCATGTGCCAACTTGTACATCTGGCTTATGTGGGTACTGGAGAATCAAGCCTGGGTCCTCTGGCTTTGTAAGTAAGCACCTTAACTGCTAAGCCATTTCTCCAGCCCCCAAAACATGTTTAAGGCTGGGCATGGTGGTACACACCTTTAATCTCAGCACTTGGGAGAAAGAGGTAGGAGGATCACTGTTTGAGACCACCACGTTACTACATTGTGAATTCCAGGTCAGCCTGAGCTAGAGTGAAACCCTACCTTGAAAAACCAAAAAAAAAAAAAAAGTTTAAGAAAGAGAAGAAAAGAAAACAGGAGGCTAGCCTGATTTCCATAGAGAGTTCAAAGCCAACCTGAACTATAAGGAATGGCTGTCCCAAGAAAACCAAGGGCTGGGGATGCAGCTCAGTGGTAGAATGCTTTCACAGCTCTGGTTCAATCCCCAGCACATAAATAACTGGCTGTAGTAGCTTACATCAGTACACAAATGCTAAAGAAGATGAGGCAGGAGGATTGCCAGTCTAATATCAGCCAGAGGCACATTTTTGCAAGGTATGGTGGCACATACCTGTAATCCTAGCCCTTGGAGGTGGGGGGCAGGAGGACCAGATGTTCAAAGTCATCCTTGGTTACATAATGAATTCTAGACTAGCCTAGGCTACATGAGACTGTCTCACAAAAAAAAAAAAAAAAAAAAGAAAGAAAAGAAAAGGAATAGGGGCCAGGGAAATAGCTCAATGATGAAAGACCCTTGCTTGCAAAGCTTGCCAGTCTGGGTTGACCTGCATTCTGCCATTTCTGGTTGACCCGGGTTCTAGTCCCCAGTATTCACATAATGCTAGACTCACAAAGTTGCACATATGCCTGAAGTTCATTCACAATGGCAAGAGGCCCTGGAACAATGATATTCTTTCTCTTTCTGTCTCTCTCTCTCTCTCTCTCTCTCTCTCTCTCATAAATAAATCAAAACTAAAAACAAAAACAAATAAGTAAGTAAATATACTTCATCATTTAAAGAGTTCTTAATTTGGGCTGGGCTATGGCTCAGTTGATAGAATGCCTGCCCGCTCTGCACAAAGCCCAAGGTTCCATCCCCAGCACAGCATAAACTGGATATGGCGTTCACGCCTGGCATCTCAGCATTCAGGGGGTAGAAGTAGGAAGATCAGAGTTCAAGGTTATCCTTAGCTACACAGCAAGTTTGGGGTCAGCCTAAGACACCAGACCCTGCTTTAAAAAAGAAAATAACAAGCCGGGCGTGGTGGCGCACGCCTTTAATCCCAGCACTCGGGAGGCAGAGGTAAGAGGATTGCCATGAGTTCAAGGCCACCCTGAGATGACAGTTAATTCCAGGTCAGCCTGGACCAGAGTGAGACCCTACCTCGAAAAACCAAAAAAAAAAAAAAAAAAAAGGAAAAGAAAATAACAAAAATACATGATTTAGGGCTGGAGCGATGGTTTAGTGGTTAAAGCACTTACTTGGCTGCAAAGCCTAAGGACCTGGGTTCAATTCTCCAGTATCCATGTAAAGCTAGATGCACAAAGTGGCCCATACATCTGGAATTTGTTTGCAGTGGCTAGAAGCCCTGGCATGACCATTCTCTCTCTGTCTCATTCTCTGTTTCTCTCTCTCTCTCTCTCTCTCTCTCTCTCTCTCTCTCTCTGTCTCTCTCTCTCTCTGTCTCCCTTTGCTTGCAAATATATATGTGTATATATATATATGTATATATATATATATATAATTAAAAATACTTTTAAAGGCACATAATTTGTAAATATAGTCTTTGAAAAAAACCTTTTTATCCAGGCATGGTGGCTCACGCCTTTAATCCCAACACTTGGGAGGCAGGCGTAGGAGGATCATTGTGAGGTCAAGGCCCCCCTGAGAGTACATAGTGAATTCCAGGTCAGCCTGAGCTAGAGCAAGACCCTACCTTGAAAAAAAAAAAAAAAAACTTTTTGAAAAATAAAACACTTTACAACTGTGTTTTGTATACTATTATTAGTAACACACGTTAAGACAGGATGAATAATACTGAATAACACATACCAAGAATTATAGGCCTAAATCCCTGGTCACCATTAGCATTGTGTGTTTCTTAATGCCTGAAATAACATCTAAACAGAGGGCAGCTGCTTCAGGCAAATAGTATTTAGGTGATTTTAAAGACCTTAACGAGATCAGGTAATTGCTCAGTGAAGCTAAAAGTTTTACCTTCAATTAACTAAACATCACACATCATCATAACCACTTTTCACCGATGTACCATCAAGTCAATATACAGGAGGCAGGTGTCTAAGAAACCACTTCCTCTGGACATCTGAACCTATACTCAAGGGACATTTTTAAAACATTTATTGAATTAGTCTGGTCTAAATTACAATTAATGGAAAGTGTGCCGTAATGCAGATTCTATGAGCAGCTAAGAAAAACTCAAACCCTAAGCCAGCACGGGACGCAAACATACTTTAAGGTCTTTGCGATTCATGAAATATTTTCAGAAATTATTGAAAAACACTTTAGTTTCTTACTTCCACTTGCTAAATGATGATGTTGATTTAAAAAAACTAGTAATAACAAGCTACCTTCAACAGCATTATTTTTTCAATAAACTGATATATTTTCAAAAAAGTGGTTGAAACTGAGAAGTATGATTTGGATATTTAATGAAATTGTCAGATCTAAAAGGAAAGATGACCAATAAAACCCGCAGAAGGTGAGGCATGTTGGCACACACCTTTAATCCCAGCACTCTGGAGGCAGAGGTAGGAGGATCACTGTGAGTTCGAGGCCAGCCTGGGACTACAGAGTGAATTCCAGGTCAGCCTGGACTAGAGTGAGACCCTACTTTGAGAAAAAAAAAAAAAAAAGACTACAGAATCACTTCCTCTTAAAATGCATCCCCATAAAGCTGGTCACGGGGTGAGTTGGTACCTTTTAGTGCTTGTTTAGGCTTCACCAGACCTAAATGTGTCCCCTCCTCACCATGGCTTTCTCCAACATTAGTGTGTGCCCACGCAGCCTCGCCTTCTGCAGTGTTTCTGGAGTCACCTGGAAGAACCCTGTTCCTTGTGGCCAAGGAATGGAAATGGGCTGAGGATACAGGGATTCAGAAGGGCGGCAAACATCTCTCTTCTCTTCTGGAGGAAGGCTCGCAACTTTCACTTTCATTCTGTTGTACAATATTTATTAATAGCTGACTGCATGCATGGCCACAACACTAGCTACTGACTAGGTAGTAGTAAGCTACTGTAACAAGTATGGATGGATTAGACTAGACAAATTACTAGACAGGTTACACAACAGGAGCATCAAAGAGCATGGACAAGAGGTAGACATTTTTTTAATGATTTGAAAGCTATCATATGGATTTCAGTGGAATTTTAGGCAGCCATAAAGTGAAATCAGGACTGGAGTGATGGCTTAGCGGTTAAGGTGCTTACCTGCAAAGCCAAAGGACACAGGTTCAATTCTCCAGATCCCACCTAGGCCAAATGCACAAGGTGGCACATGCATCTGGAGTTCATTTGCACTGTCTGTAGGCCCTGGTCTGCCTCAGTCTCTCCTTTCAAATAAATAAATAAATAAAAATAGAAAAATACATAAATTGACATTTGCTGAAAAAAACAGGTGGAACTGAAATCATTGTGTTAAGTGACATAGACCAGGCTCAGAATGAGAAATACCAAATATTTTCTTTTGTATGCTGAACCTAGATTTAAAATTATACATATATGGGTAAGTGCATATATTTCTGTGTGTGCGTGCGTGTGTGTAGGTCACAGAACTAGAAAGGGGATCATGAGAGTGGAGAAAGAAATCATCAGGGAGGTGGGAAATCGAGAGGGCAATCCACGCATATAAAGAAGCAGAGGGTGATACTAACTGGGGGAAGGAAGGGAACCAGACAGAAGGGAGGGGCCTAAATGAGAACAAAGTATAATTACACATAAATATAGTAATGTATGATTTCTAGGTATGGTGGTGCATGCCTTTAATCCCAGTACTTAGGAGGCTGAGGTAGGAGAATTGCCATGAGTTCGAGGCCAGTCTGGAACTACAGAGTGAGTGCCAGGTCAGCCTGGGTTAGAGAGAGACCCTACTTCACAAAAAAAAAAAAAAAAAATGCCATGATGATATCCACTACTCTATATGCTAAACTAAAGATTAATTTTGAAAAATCAAAAATTTTTTTAAAAAAAGATATATTGTGTATGACGTATACATTTTAATATAAATTAAATGACCACAAGGAGTGAAAAAAAAAAAGAAAAAAGAAAAATCAAAAATTTTAAATTAATGTTAAAAAAAAACTTGGGCTGGAGGGATGGCTTAGCGGTTAAGCGCTTGCCTGTGAAGCCTAAGGACCCCGGTTCGAGGCTCGATTCCCCAGGTCCCACGTTAGCCAGATGCACAAGGGGGCGCACGCGTCTGGAGTTCGTTTGCAGAGGCTGGAAGCCCTGGCGCGCCCATTCTCTCTCTCTCCCTCTATCTGTCTTTCTCTCTGTGTCTGTCACTCTCAAATAAATAAATAAATAAATAAATAAATAAATAAATAAATAAATAAATAAATAAATAAATAAATAAAAGAGTACATACTTTATAAAAAAAAAAATCTTACCCACTGGCCCAGTAGGTAAGAATGTTTCCTGTGCAAGCATAAGATCTTGAAGGGGCGCAAGGCCACCTGGGTACAATTCCCAGCACCCACATAAGCAGCAAGCCCAGGCCTGTGAGGAGCAGAGACAGAGAATCACCGGGGCTCAGGGAAATGGCAAGCTCCAGAACCAGTGAGAGACTGTCTCTAGAGGACGCAGGAATGAGGGATGGAGGGAGACGCCTCTGAGCGCCACACACGTGCACAGGGCACCGCATCCGCTCAGACGTGAGCAGACGCCATGCACACACCCACCATACGCACTACACATATGCACACACCAAAAAGGAAAAGAAAAATGTAGCATGTATTCTATTATGCTCATTTCTGTAGAAAGCAGAAGAAAACTGGGCTCCTTTGCCTTAGTTTCCTGGAACAGTAACGTGGTACGTCCACAAAAATTTCCTATTGCAACATATATATGTATATAGATATAGATAGATAGATAGATCTATATTTATATCTATATAATATATAACATATATATTATATATTTATATATAATATATATATTATATAGAGAGATCTATCTATCTGTATATATATACATATACATATATTGGTTTTTCATGGTTGGGTCTCACATTCTATATTCTTAGGGTGTCCTCAAACTCACAGCGATCCTCCTACCTCTATCTCCCATCCCGAGTGCTGGGATTAAAGGTGTGCACCACCACGCTTGGCTCCTATTGTCATATTTTAATACTAGACTTGCATTAAGGCAAAAGATTAAATAAGGTGAACAAAAAAAAAATCCTCTAAATTTTTCTTATAGTTAGAGCAAGCCCTGACTTAGCTGGTGTGGTGATGTATGTCAGTAATTCCAACATTTAGAAGGTGGAGGCCAGAGAATAAGGAGTTCAGGGTCATCCTTAACTACAAAGTGAGTTCCAGGCCAGCCTAAGCTATATGAGACCGTATCTCAAGAAAGAGAGAGAGAGAAAGAGACAAAGGAGGGTAAAAAGAAACAAGCCAGGCAGGTATAGTAGTGCATGCCTTTAATCCCAGCACTCAAGAGGCTGAGGTCAGCTGGGCATGGTGGCGCACGCCTTTAATCCCAGCACTTGGGAGGCAGAGGTAGAAGGATTGCTGTGAGTTCAAGGCCACCCTGAGACTCCATAGTGAATTCCAAGTCAGCCTGGGCTACAGTGAGACCCTATCTCGAGAAACCACAAAAAAAAAAAAAAAAAAAAAAAAAGAGGCTGAGATTGGAGGGTCACTGTGATTTCCAGGCCAACCTGGGGTACAGCATGATCTCCAGGTCAGGCTGAGTTAGAGTGAGACCCTGACTTGGAATGATAATAAGAAAATAACAATAAAAGGAGACAGAAGGCTGAGAAGAGGGCTAAGTCCATAAAGTTTGATGATGGTTTGATTCAGAGGGACCCCATAAACTTACGTGTTCTGAATGTTAGGTTCCCAGATGGTGACAATTTGGAAATTGGATACTCCCAGAGGCCATGTACTGCTGGGTGGGCTTATGGCTGTTACAGACAACTTCCCCTTGACAGTACTTGACACACTCTCCTGCTGCTGTTGGCCATCTGATGTTGGCCAGGAAATGATGCCCTCGCTTTGCTCATGCCATCAATTTCCCCTGCCACCATGGAGCCTCCCCTCAAGCCTATAAGCCAAAATAAACATTTTTTCCCACAAGCTGCTCTTGGTCTGATGTTTATGCAGCAACTCAGAATTCACCACAACATCATGCAAGCATGAAATCTTTTTTTTGGGGGGGGGCGGAATTACTACTTTTCAGCTCTCAAGTCTTTTTATTTTATTTTATTTTTTATTTTTATTGAGAGTGACAGACAGAGAGAGAGAGGCAGATAGATAGAGAGAGAGAGAATGGGTATGCCAGGGCCTCCAGCCACTGCAAACGAACTCCAGACGCATGTGCCCCTTTGTGCATCTGGCTAACGTGGGTCCTGGGGAATCGAGCCTCGAACTGGGGTCCTTAGGCTTCACAGGCAAGCGCTTAACTGCTAAGCCACCTCTCCAGCCCCAAGCATGAAATCTTGAGCTCATATCTGCAACACCCGTAAAAAAGCTGGGTGTGACTGTGTACCTGTAATCTCAGCTGTGTGAAAGCTAAGATAGGTGTATCCATGAGACCTGCTGGTTAGCTTGTTTAGCTGAATCAGAGAGCTCTGGGTACAGTGAGAGCCCCTGTCTCAAAAACTAAGATGGAGAAGGGCTACGGAAACACCCAACTTCTACCTCTGTTCTGTACATACACATCCATGTGTACTCACACACAGATGACAGATGTGTGCCAACACACATACACACACATGCACACTACACATACATACACATATGCAAAGGCAAAAAAAAAAAGAATAAGACCTAATTTGATACCTTTTCAAAGGTTGAACAGATTTATATTAATGGATTTTAAATATTTTATTAATGAGGTTGCCATTACAATATTTGTTGAGTTATTGCAGTCTTGGAGTAAACTGCTCAGTGACAGGTTCCTTATGTGGAAGTGGAGCCAATAACAGAAAGTACCTCATAAGGTTGCCACTAGAGTTAGATGATGTCAAGCATGTAAAGAATTTACAGGGCTGGAAAGGTGGCTTAGCGGTTAAAGCATTTGCCTGCAAAGCCAAAGGGTCCTGGTTCAATTCTCCAGGACCCATGTGAACCAGATGCACAAGGGGGCGCATGCATCTGGAGTTTGTTTGCAGTGGCTGGAGGTCCTGGCACACCCATTCTCTCTCTCTGTCTCTCTCTCTGCCTCTTTCTCTGAAATAAATAAAATGTATTTTAAAAATTTTAAAAAGGATTTACATAATATTTAAACAAAGGTGCTTAATACATGTTCTTTCATTCATTTAACCCATAGTTACCTAATGCCAAATATGTATGAGGCTAGAAATATACAAATTAGGCAAAAATCCTTGCTTTCATGGTATTAACATATGAGTGAGGAGAGATTAGAACAAATAAACCAGTAACAAAAAAAGAAAAAAAAAAAAAGGGAAGCCAGGCATGGTGGCACATGCCTTTAATCCCAGCACTTGAGAGGCAGAGGTAGGAGGATTGCTGTGAGTTCAAGACCACCCTGAGAATACAGAGTGAATTCCAGGTCAGCCTGGGCTGAAGTGAGACCCTACCTCGAAAAACCAAAGGAAAAAAAAAAAAAAAAAAACCTTAGCCAGGCATGGTGGCACACGCCTTTAATCCCAGTTCTTGGGAGACAGAGGTAGGGGGATCACTGTGAGTTCAAGGCCACCCTGAGAATACAGAGTGAATTACAGGTAAGCCTGGGTTAGGGTGAGACCCTACCTAGAAAAATGAAAAAAAAAAAAAGGTATTATATACTGAGCCAGGAGTAGTGGTACATCCTGTAATCAATCCCAGCTCTTGGGAGGTAGAGGCAGAAGGATCAGGAGTTCAAACCCATCCTCAGCTACACAGTGACATTGAGGCCAGCCTGGGCTACTTGGGGCCTTGTCTCAAAAAAA
Source organism: Jaculus jaculus (assembly GCF_020740685.1). NCBI lineage: Eukaryota > Metazoa > Chordata > Mammalia > Rodentia > Dipodidae > Jaculus > Jaculus jaculus. The sequence goes on from NC_059102.1 coordinate 43,080,039, forward strand.
AATTATATGTTTGCTAGAGATTGTTCCTGGGGCCTTACACAGGCTGTGCAAAATCTATACTACAGAGCTATCCCTCCAACCCTCTTTTTCCTTTTTTTTTTTTTTTTTTTCTTGAGACAGAGCTCACTAAATTCCCCAGGTTGGACTAGAACTCATTCTGTAGCCCAGGCAGGCTCTGAATTTGCAATCCTCTTGCCTCAGCCTCCAGAACATATAATGGGTTGTAAGAAGTGAAACTGAGAAAAGTGAAGTTTGTGATTATAAATAGGATAGCTAGGGAAGGTGGTCAGGAAATCCAGGAGGTTCTTCCAGGGAAGAGAGTTCCAGATAGAAGAACTCGGACACATAAAGAGGCGAAGAGAGCCCTGCACAGCTGGTGAGGCCTGTAATCCCTTATCCATAGCTCTGAAATCCAAAAGACTTTGAGGAGGGCAGTCACACCTAGACCCTGTCCTCTTCTCTTCAGACCCAAGTCCCTGGTTTCCCTTGCAGTGAGGCAGCATCCCATTTCCTTCTTGCCCTCCCCCCTCCCTGCAGAGCGGCTCCATCAGCCCCCTGGGCTACCAAATGCCCTGACCCTAGACATCCTGGTTTCATTTCTCTTCTAGTGATGTCATTGTGTTGCCTATCTTGGTTCCTCAAAAAGCTAAGGACCCAACCCGAACTCCAAGCGCGTCTCCTTCAAACAGGATTCTCATCTCAGCTAAAGTTAAACATTTATACAAATTTCAAGAAAATTTTGAGGAGCAGGGCACGGTGCCTCAACATCTATAATCCTAGCCCTTGGGAGGCTGAGATAGGAGGATCTCCATGAGTTCAAGGCCATCCTGAGCTACAGAGTGAGTTTCAGGTCAGCTTAGACTAGAGTGAGGCTTTGCCTCAAAACAAACAGAAATGTTGAACCAAATACCTATATCTAAAGAATTAAATTATTCATTTTTGTTGTTAATGGGGAAAATACACTGCATTAGAATAAGGTGTCCTAGTAGGGGATGAATAAAAAGAAAAAGAAAGTGTGAGGAAAAATAGAAGGGTATAATTAAACTATGAAAATATAAGCAAGGTTGAGACAAATTCTATAAGCACCTCTTCCTGCAAGTATTTATGAGTATGGGAAGGGGCCCCTTTACAGCTAACTCCTTTTCTTGCTTATTCTACTGTCTTCAAGAGCAATGGAGGGTTTTTGCTTTGGGGTTTTTTTTTTGGGTTTTTTTTTTGTTTGTTTTTTGGTTTTGTTTTGTTTTTTTTCCCCTAGGCAGGGTCTCACTCTAGCCCAGTCTAGCTCAGGCTACCTGGAATTCACTATTTAGTCTCAGGCTGGCTTCGAACTCACAGCGATATTGCTACCTCTGCTGGGATTAAAGACTTGTGCTACCACACCCAGAAGGGGTTCTTTTTGTTTATTTGTTTGTTTGTTTGTTTTATGTAAGATTCAAAATCTTCAATAATACCCATCTCCCCTTTCCTAATTAATGATCAGAAAATATTTATTAAATAAACCATAGTGGGAAGGGACTCTCATAGGTTTCCATCTAGAAGCTCGCCTGAAATTAGCAATGACCACCTCTGCCTTAAAATTTTTAATTAAAAAAAAAAAAAAACCGCTATGCAGGAAAGTGATCCGCAGCCCCTCAAGCTTCGCGGTGACCGCCGGATGCTCCAAAGTGAAGTCCTCTGCAGACAGGAATCGCCAGCGCCAAGGTCCCCTTCTCGCGGCTGTCCCAGTCGTCTGGAGACTTGTGTGTGCTTCTGAGGAGGCTCCCGCCGCACTGCGCACCACAGTGGCCTCCAAAGCAGGGGTTCGCGAGGGCTTTCCTGCGGACCATCTGCCTCCTCCCAGGTGCGCTGCCCTGGTTGACAGATGAGGTCCCGGCCAGCCCAGAGGCTTCCCCCATCCCGGATCTTCTGCTTAACCGAGATGTAGTTCTGCTGAGCCCCGGTTCCCAAAGCCACTGGAGGGGAGCTAAAGTCCCAGTGCTGTGTGCGGACCTAGGAGCTCAGAAAGCTTCGGCGTGTTGTGGGAAGAATCCGCAGGTGTCTCTCCTTTGGATTTAACGTACTAAGAAAACAAAGAAAGTATCAAGGAACAAATTTAGAGACAGCGTGTGCAACTGGGGCTTTCATAAAACCCAATAGGATGAAAAGTAAATGGTACAATGTGTGATTAAAGAGAACAAACTCCTAACGGTGTGGAAGCATCTTGGGTAACTGGTTTTTTATGGTCTGTTCCAGGCTGTGCATGGTCACATAAATAACACCTCCAGTCAGTTTTACAGTACCATTAATTATTGGGTTTTAAGGAGGAATCAAAAGGCAGCTTTTGTGTTTATGTTATCTTCCAACATAGCTAGAATGGGGATTATGGTGTTTTCTGCTCCTTCTCCCTTCCACCACCACAAAGCCCAAATAATCAAGTATTCTAGAAACCTAGTCCTGACCCTAAGTTAGCTAAGATGAATATTCACAGTTATAAAACCACAAACAAAAAGTTTGTCAGAAATGTTGAAAGAGAATAGGTACTTTCACTATCAGAGATGGTTTCCTCTTTTCCCACAAGATGTCTTATCAGTTTTCACCTTGAGAAAACCCATAAAAAGAAAAAAAAACCTTATGCAATAGTTCTCTAAATAAAATAGTACACAGCAGGCTAGTCATCCCTAAAAGTGATATTGTGTAAAGAGTCAAAGTACATCATCCAACAAAATCAATATCCTATTAAGTTAGGAAGGTTTCTGAATATCAAAGAGCAACCTACTGAATAACTGAAAGTATAAGTACACGACCCAGGGGATTAATCACACACTGCCATGGTGAAATTAGGGCAATTCTTCCAATCATTAACGTTTTGCTTACAAAAATGTGCTTGTCTGTTTGTCTTTCTGCTAAATGATAACCGTTTTCAAGTTGAATCTCCTGATAAAAGAGTTAAAAACAAGACAGGAGCTGTGCTGTAAAGGTCGTACCTGCTGCTTCAACATGAAGTAGCCAAAAGGTAAACAAATGAAGAAAAATGCCTGGATTGTAGGAAGAATTTGTAAATATTCGTTGGCAGCCTGTAATGTGGCACTTTACAGAAGTTAATGCCAACTTGCCTCCTGAGAATATTGTACCTCCTCCAATTAACATGCCTCTCAATGCTTAAGAAGATGTTAGACCCAGAACGCAAGTAAATCCCCCCAACCAGCTTTCAGTAGGAAAACAGCCGGATTTCAGGGAGCTGTTTTAAATATGAGATTTTACGCCTCAAGTTTCCTAGCCTCAATCAATGCATAAGCTCTGGGTTCTCTAAGAGTCATGATACAGTTACTCCCGAGTGTAAACTTTAACCACAGGTTATCTCCAGAAATGAAACCCAACACAGATTTCAGGATTGTTTTAATTCAGTACTAGGTCCACAAGCACCTGATTCTCCAGAACTCTGATACAGACAGCCCCACTTTCAGATGAGACTAATTCTGACCTTTGAAACCCTCATGTAATAATGTGTTAGGCAGGTGTGAAGCTTGTAGCCCACAGATGTTTCCAAAAACTGTTTATGGCTACACGTGACTCCATCACCAAGGAGATGAGGATTAGGAGACAATGTAGAACATGTAGAACATGAACTGAGCTGGGAATTGGGGGTCTAGAAGGGGTCATGTAGATCAATTAGAACATCTCTGTTCTATAGACAGAGAACTGAGGCCAAGAACTAACTTCCATCACAGACTTTCAAATTCCAGGCCTACCCACGCCTCTCTGTGTAAGGCCTAGTGCCCATTAGTTTCTCAGAAATCTAAGTCACCTGCAATTCCTTGGCCTTTTTGGACTCTAAGGAGGAAGGGTATGATGGCGAACGACCCCCTCCTGCGGCGGGGGGCAATAACTTTCGCTTCTCTTCGTGTCTGGGGAGACACAGCTCTTCCCATCCAGGCATTCTGCCACAGGTCCTTAGCCACTCTGTAACTAGAGGGCCATTAAGGAAGGCCAAGGCCAGGAGAGATTTCTGGGCCTCCCCATCCACAGGTGTCTGTCATGGCTCTGTTAGGCAGGCAGCTGGATGAAGGCTAGCAATACCCCAGGCTGTCACATCCCTCAGCCCACATGCACCTCCTCCCATCACATTTTTCCCCATCCCTGGACCCGAGGTCATCTACTCAGCCATCACAACAGCCTACCACCCTGGCTATGCAGGGTACCCGCTCTTCCTCCCGCCGTCCCCTCCCCCAACCCAAAGCTGGCGGGAGGGACCCGGGGAAGCCAGCCGGGAAGCGGGTGTGCAGGTCCCACCCACCTGCTCCACACTGGGGACACCTTAGAGCCGCGGTTCTGCAGCCAAAATTCTCCAGTCCAGTAGCTTTGAGCCTGTCTGGTGGAAATCCGAACTCCCGCTCCCACCCACACCTCCCCGATCAGAACCCGCCGGGTGAGGTGGAGGGGCTCCACCCGCGCTGCAGGGGCCTCTGAAGCTGGGCCCCTCGCCTCCCGGCTCCCGGCTCCCCGCGAAGGTCCCTCCCGCCGGGATGACACAGTGTTGACTCACACCGGTCAAGGACAGAGGCCCGCGCCAGCCCGGCAGCCCAGAGCCAGGAGAATCGATGTCCGCCGCCCCCCCGCCCCCGCCCACTCCCGGGCGGCCGGCCCGCGCGTCTGCTCAGCCTTGAGACAAGTTGGGGCGGGGGGTCTCCGAGGTATAGTCCCAACTCCTCAGCAAGCACCCCTAAGAAAGCCCCTCCCAATTCCACCAGCTGTACACCAGCCAGGTGAGTCCCCCCACTCCCTCGCCTGCAGCACACTTCCAGAAGGGTGTTTAGGGTCTTTTAGCCAAATGAGAAGTCCAAGGACAGATTTATAGACAACTTCGTTTAAAAAAAAAAAAATCGATATTGTATATATGTAAGTAGAATGATTGAGATGGGGAGGTAATATGATGGAGAATGGAATTTCAAGGGGGAAAGTGGGGGGGAGGGTATTACCATGGGGTATTTTTTATAATCATGGAAAATGTTAATAAAAATTGTGAAAAGATAAAAATTAAAATTAAAAAAATAATTAAAAAAATCGACACCGTTTTAAGTGAATAATTCTATATACATACATATATTATAGACATTGTTTAATATAAAACCAGGTATCTACAATCTACTTCCACTTAATTATCGGGGTACTTCTAGCTCAGGTGACATTAATTTTAGTCACAGACCAGTCAGTTTTCCTGCCTGTAGGACTGTACCACTCCCTAACACCTTGGTCAGAAGAACTAAGTAATAGTGCAAAACAAGCACTTAAAAGTCTTACCAACTACCTCTTACAAAAAGAACACACATCCCCAAGACTACGACTCTGAAATGGTCTTGGATTCAAGGCAGCAGTGTAAGAATAATGTAATATAAAGTCATTAAGAATTTTCCTTTTGAGTTATTCCAAGGCTAGGTCATGATGGGCCCCTCCCAAGCACCTCTCTGGATTTGGGGTGTTCTTTCGCTTATCCATTAAGCAGAGTGTACATATAGATTATGGAAAAGTTACTCAAGCCTATTAAAACCTTTTGAAGTTACACAGCTTTAAACAAAAATTCAAAATTACTTTCCATAAATAAAAACAATTTACTTTTTAAATGGGGCTGAATTTAGACACATTATCACAACTTAAAATCAGTATATACACCACTTATTAAGTCAAAATTAAGTTTCCTATATAGGTTGGCACCAAATACTTGGGTTTCCTGAACACCAGAAAATGGATTTCTATTTGTCACACAGCTCCGGGTTTTTGGTGAAGATTCAAGTCCAGGTTTCTAAGCACGCTGATCAGTGGCCATCACCCAGCATTAAAGTAACCTTTATCACCCTCGATGTCCACTTCCTGGTCAGAATCCTCTGAAATCTCAGAGTCCAGGTCTTCCTGAGAGGCTGGGGAGTGCGAACACTGAGAACTATCCAAAGAGGCACCTTGGTTCTGTTCACTGGGCAAGTCTTGCCCCTGGTCACAGGGATTGTCCAAACTTTCCAGTTCATCCTTTTTGTTGCTTTGAGGGTTCTCCTGAATTGAAGGGAATGAAAATGCAAATTGGGATGATCATAAAATATGGAGAAGTAACAGGCATAACTCAAAATATCCTTCCATCCTTCACCATTCTTACTACTTTCAGTTTATCAGATGTTTTCAGCTAGAATCTCTGTGTTCATAAAATATATACTTATGACTCTTCACCTGGAAGACAAGTATGTTGCATCAGATCAAGGTTACATTCTTAGTCGGACATGGTGGCACATGCCTTTGATCCCAGCGCTCAGGAGGCAGAGGTAGGGATTAGAGTGAATTCCAGGCCAGCCTGGGACTACAGAATGAGTTCTTGGTCAGCCTGGGCTAGAATGAGACCCTACCTCAAAAAAAAAAATTTTAAGATTATATTCTTGCTAAGTCATGAGTAGATATGTATCTTGTCAATTGAATGGTGAACACCTCTACCCACAATCTCAAGATTTTTAAAAGTTTGGGTGAAAAAAAAAATCATTACTTCAGATACTGTCTTCATCCTTAAACATTGCCAGATAACAAGGTATTATGGACATTTAAAAGTAAGAATACTAGGGCTGGAGAGATGGCCTAGCGGTTAAGTGCTTGCCTGTGAAGCCTAAGGACCCCGGTTCAAGGCTCGGTTCCCCAGGTCCCATGTTAGCCAGATGCACAAGGGGGCGCACGCATCTGGAGTTCGTTTGCAGAGGCTGGAAGCCCTGGCGCACCCATTCTCTCTCTCTCCCTCTATCTGTCTTTCTCTCTGTGTCTGTCATTCTCAAATAAATAAATAAATAAAAATTTTTAAAAATAAAAAATAAATAAATAAATAAATAAAAGTAAGAATGCTAGAAACAGATTTATTTATGCAAGGTTTACCACTCCCCTCAAAAAAAGTTAAATGGCAAACTAAGAAGATTCAACATTATTAGACTGAATCCTTTTTCATTCATTTTTCTGGAATAAGTTTATGAACATCTACGTACACGAATACATAGCAAGTCACAAAATCATAGAGAAAAAAACTGCTAAACTGAAAGAATGTGTCCGAGGAGACTGTGTATTTTGCTCAAAATCCAGCCAGGCATGGTGGTGCACATCTTTAATCCCAGCACTTGGGAGGCAGAGGTAGGATCACCATGAGTTTGAGGCCACCCTGAGACTTCATAGTGAATTACAGGTCAGCCTGTGCTACAGTGAGACCCTGCCTCAAAAAACAAACAAACAAACAAGCAGACAACAACAACAACAACAACAAAAATCCAGGGCAAATTACTAGGGGGGGAACCTCCCATATTACCTACCTACAAAGTACGATTTTAAAAGTCTCTGGAATAGTAGCATCATCCCTTTGAACAGGAAGTAAACATCTGAATGTCTAAGCCTATGCTTGTCTAAGGTGAATATAAACAGTGTGAGGAACAGTACACCAGTGTTTATAAAGTAATACATTTGCCAAGTTTGCAACCGTGTAACCAGTGCATGGATAAGTTTGGGGGGGGGGGAGAGGAAACCTACAAGTATTAAAGAATAATGAAGTTACATAATTTTTTTGTTTTAAAATGCTCTTTTGGACAGCATCTTCTCTTTAATAAAAAGTGATGACCAATAAATTTTTAAATCTACATTAAATTTCCCCGTTTTAAAACTTACTGTTTCAAAATGTTGTGTTTACTAGTAACAGCATATACAATGGCAAATGAACAATTCAGCAATTGTCAGATTAACTCTGGAAACACCCAGATTGAAACATCAAACAACTCTTCAGCTTTAAGTCAATAGAGCTTCTTTAGAAACTGAATTAGTCTTTACTTTTTATCACATATTGCACAACAAGGTCATCCATGGAAAGACTGTAGAGTTTAAGCTACTTTCCAAAAACCTGTGGGTATTTTCTTGCATGTTTTATATTTGTTTTAAGAGCTGGATTTAGATGAGAAATAATTTTTAAACTCGTTGATATTTAATTCTTCTAAAAACAGTGCAAACAAGACTTTTTAAAGGTGTTTGTGTCTTTATATTTACCCTTGAGTTCTGCCTAGTTTTATTATGGCTGTGTCAATAAAAGAAACAATTTTCTCCCAAAGATAACTGCTTAAGTCATTTGCTGTCAATTACTTTATCTTTCCTGTGTTAATTAGATAAACAACATATGGGGTTTATAAAACAATTAGCTCTGAGTTTTACTGGCCAGTGTGTGAAAACCCAAGCATAATTGATACAGGGACTGCATTAGGTGCTTTTAGCATTACTGCCACCTGAGCAGCTCATCCTGAATTTCAGCAGGACTATTTGCCTTTTTAATCAAGGTGAAGAGGTTAAATAGTCTTTCAAATGACTTTTGCATACAACCCATAACAGGTCTTGCACTGAGATAACATGATACAAATATTTATTTCCATAGAAACAGAACCATGTCGATACCTGTTTTAGTCTTCTCCATTTAGCGCGTCGATTCTGAAACCAGGTTTTGACCTATGAGAAAGAAAGAAAACTTGCCTAGAGCCCAAAATCCCAAGGGTCCTGGGGAGGTGGGGATAATAGGATTGGGGCTGTGGAGCTGAGCAGCCTTCCAGAGGTCCCGGGCTAGAGAACATGACAAAATACTTACAGTAGCGTCACATCTCTCCTCTGCCCAAGAAGCCTGCCGGGGAGGAGGCCCGAAGGGGGCTTACCTGTCTCTCACTGAGCTGCAACATCTTGGCCAGTCGCTTCCGCTCTGGAGGGGAGAGGTATTTCTGGGTCTCAAATTTCTTCTCTAGCTCGATGGTCTGGTCGTTGGAGAATCTCACTTGACCACCTTTCCTTTTATGCAAAGGCCGCTGCAAGAAGGGGCTCCACAGCAAGGGTTTCCCTGCAGGCCAGAAGAGCAGGTAGTTAGCGACAGCCCAGCATCGGTCTATAAGGCTCCAGGTGACACAGTGGGGTCGGCCACCTAATGGGACCTGTTCGTGTCACATGTACTATCATAGCATAGGGATTCAACATGCTGCCACCAAAGCACACAAGCTCATACCCCGCCGAAGTCGGAGCTAAACTGTACATGCACAAAACCCACTTCTGCACACAGACCCAGCAGCTCTAGATACACACGTTTCAATCCTGCAAAGAATCCCTACTCGGGCTTAAAACATTATGCACAGCTTTTTTTTTTTTTTTTTTTCATCCTTAAATCCTCTCGCTTGGTGAGCCACGCTTTCCAGATATCGGAGTGGACGCATTTAGGGGTGGAGCAGGGCCGCTACCCTTCCCAAAGTCTGGCTGCTTGGAAGCGCTCTGGTGGGAGTCAGGATTAGGCCTCCAGTGGGGCCTCCAATCGTGGCCGCCGCGCTCCAAGGCCGCCTCTGATTTCACACTCGGCCTGTGGGGGCGGCCAGTTAAAGCCACCCCACGGGCTATGGCAACATTTCCGTCAATGTGTTTCCTGTTGGTCTATCTCAAAAAAAAAATTTTTTTTTTTGCTTCCTCCTGCGCAGTCCCAGCAGTAACTCAAGGAACCCAGGGTGCGCTCTGCGAAAAAGTTTGCCTTCTGGGCTCAGTCCCTCTAAGGATCCCATTCTGTGCCCGTGGAGAACAAAGCTATGGCGGGACAGAGGTACCAAAGGCTAGGACTTAGAGATATGCTAACCTTTGCAAAAATTAAACTACAACACCCCTTTCCCAAATCTCTGTAGCGGTGCGCCAGAGTCTGTGCCCTAATAACGCTGACACTAAAATGTCTCCAGGGTGCCTGACGGAAGCCACAAGAAGCAGTTAATTTCAAGCTCTGGCGGAGACCCCTTCTTCTTTACCCCAGGGATTCAGACCCCAGAGGTGCCAAGTGGCCACCCAGAGCCCAGTCACCGAGGCGACTTAGGGTGCGCACTGAGGGGACAGGCTCTATATGCCCAATGCGCTGGCGTCGGGGTGTGCGCCTTCCTATCCCGTAGAGGTGTCAGTCCCTGCGTCCGCAGGCCTGCGCCCAAACACTTTGAAAGCTGGCATTGTTTTTTCGAGATTTTGCTTGCGTCAGGCTTCAGACTGGTGCAAAACAGCCTCCAAAAGGGGGGGCTGGGGGAGAGGGAAGAGGAAGCAACTGGTTATTTTAGCTGCCATAAAGTCACATCCCACACAGAGGAAATGAACAATATCAGAAAAACGGATCCTGGCTATCAGAAGTCGAGTGTTTCCTGAATTTGTCTGTATTGAGGATGTCGATAAAATAATCAGCAGCGTGCACTACTCCGGGGGAAGGGTCTGCTTCATGCAGCCAGGAAAACACTTAACAGCTTCTGAAACCAGATTTACTCCTATCGAGAACTCAAGATTTCCTGTATGAACGGAAAGGGTCAGGCTCTTTCACTGCACAAGCTTGTTGAACCAAGCCCAGCCCAGGAACCACCCGGGCCCCGGCAGCTATCCTTGTGCTGCAGGGAGAAGTGGGGGGGGGGGGGGCTTGGCCCAAAGTACCTCGACACCCTCTTCCCTGGACCCTCCCCTGAGGGAGGAGGGCCCACTTCGAGAGACACGCGTGGGCCAAGACTACTACCCAAAGTGCCCTAGGTCTCTCCCGGGTCCGCGCGCCCCGACGCCGGCAAGCAAGGTGCAGGAAAAGCAAATCTGAGTCACACTGCGGTCAGCAGCGCAGGCGGCGCGACGTGGGAGCCCGAGCCCGCCAGGGAGCCGCTTCCCAATCGCTTCGGCCACAACTTTGCCCGTGTCTCCCTCACCCCCGCTGCCTCCCAGGCGCTGCCACCTGCAGGGTGGCACCTCCCTCGCCGCGCGCCGTCCCCGGGAGCTCGGCCCCGCCGCGACCCGCCTTACCCAGGGGGTCGTGGCGGAGCAAGGCGTGCGTGTAGTCGTTCATCGTCCGCGGGAAGGGGTACAGCGGGCCTCCGAAGCCGCCGGGGCCGTAGGCGGAGGCGGCGGCGGCCAGCGCGGCGGCCGGGTGGTGCGAGAAGGCAGGGTGGATCGGCGTGGGCTCGTACACTGGGGTCCGGTAGGAGGACACGAGGCTGGTGAAGGAGGAGTTAGGGGACGGCAGCGTGGGGGTCGGCGTGGGGGCCGTGGGCCCGCGGCCCAGGATGTCGTCGATGTAGAAGGGCGTGGGGTGCGCGGGCTGCAGCAGCGGCGTGGGCGCGTACAGCGGCGCCCCGGGCCCCGGGTGCGGGAACTGCATGGCTCCGGCGCCGCAGCCCCTCCGAGAGCTGCCCGCCCGCCCGCGCCGCGGCGCTACATTTATCCGCGCTCCGCGCTCCCAGCGATAGGCTCGGCCGGCCGCGGGGTGGGGCCGCGCTCCCGGGCCCCTTCCTGCCGCCCGGCCCTGCGGCCAATGGCGCGGGCCCCAGGAGCCGCTCCCGCCCCGGCCCCGGCCCGCCCCCGCTGGCCGACTTCCCCGCCCCCGAGACGCCCGGGCGATCCAGCTCCAAGGGACCCCGCGCCCCGGTACCCCTACGCAGCCGTCGCCACTCGGGGCTCGGGCGGGACAGTCAGACCGCGTCCGTCGGGACTCCAGCGCAGGGCCCCAGCCCGGAGGCACCAGCCGTCCCCCGCACCCGGGGCGAGGGGCAGCGGGACGAGGCAGGTGAGGAGGCTGCTGGCAGGGCGGCACCTTCGCAGACCGCAGACAGCCCTCCCTCCGGGATGCTCCCAGGAATAACGGTGGCTCTGGCTATCGCCCGGGGCCCCTCCTCAGTTCAGAGTGCATGAATGCCCTGAGTCCCTTTAGTTGCTCCGAGGAGAAGGTCCTCGCTTCGTCCTGGAGGGTGCGGATGACAAGATTTCAGGGGCTCTGGGCTGCCCCAGCTCGTTTCACTTGAGTCCGCGGGACTCAGCCACTTCCCTGAGATGCTGGCAGAAGTTGCTCCACACTGGAACCACGGGAAGGCTTGGGTCTTGGGCGCCTCCGGGCACGGGCCAAGCAATGCCCTTCCATCCAACGGGGGCTGCTCTTGATCTCTTCTGCCCTGGCCCTGCAGGACGCAGATGCGCACAGCGGGGCTCCTCCGATGCGCACGTGTTTTCTATTGCAGCCGAGGCGCTCGCTGGTCTGTGTGGTCCGACCGACCTGTGTACCTTCACTCGCCTCTGGGGCAAAGGGACATTCTTTTTTCCTTGATGGTCTCCCTCCTGCGGTCGCCACACCTCGTGCTGAGCAGTTACTGCTAAGGTCTTCTAATATTAGCAGAAAAACTCCCTGGCTTTTTTCTGTTGAGAGGTCTTTTAATTTGCACTTTGGAACTACTTCTCCGGCTGCAAGGGCTGAAGGCTGGAGACCTGGGTTCGAGTTTCCGTTCATACGCTTTGCATGAGCAACTACTGTGTGCCATTAGTGAACAAGACAGTTGCAGTCTGTCCTGAGCAATTAGGAAACAAATTTAACATTGTAACATCCATGAACTAGGAAGGAGCTCTGTATAATGAATGGTTTGAAACCTTAGGGACCATCGCAGGGCGAAGGGAGAAAGTAGCATTAAGAAAGCAAGGAGAGAGCTGGGCGTGGTGGTGCACGCCGTTAATCCCAGCACTAGGGAGGGAGGCAGAGGTAGGAGGATCGCCATGAGTTCAAGGCCACTCTGAGATTCCACAGTGAATTCCAAGTCAGCCTGGGCTAGAGCGAGACCCTTCCTCAAAGAACTAAAAAAAGAATAAGAAGAAACGAAACGAAGGCAATGATGTTTGAATGATGAGGATGAGGGGTGTCAATAAGCCTAGAGTGTAAGGGGGGAACTTTACAAGTTAAAAAACAGCTTGTGAGAGTGTTAACCATGTGTCACCTGGGCTTTTCTTTCCGGAAACATTTGGGACTTTGCCTATCTGCTTGGAGATGGAGTCATAGGCATCTTTGAGGATCCAACGGTAGATAAGAGCTACAAGCACAGATAAACCCATCACTTGCATTAAAATCTTGGGAGCTAGTAGGAATATGTCTCTGTATGTTCAGTCAGCTATATAAATCCTGGGAGGATAACAACAACAAAATAATGTTGACTATCCATAGAAAGTTGGATGGCATTGGAGAGAGAAGATATGTCTTGGAGAATTGAAGCCTATGCAGGTGTGACCTATTCAGAAAATGTAAGAATTCATTCAAGGCTCATCACTGAACAGCACAACTTTTGGTGAAACAGTGGGTTATGATAGCTTCAATTTTCAAGTAGTTCATTATACACACATGCACACTTTACACATCCATATGTACATGTCTTTGTAAATTTATACATATGCGTACATAAAGAGCAATCAGCCAAATATAGAACTTATTAATTGGTGAATTTAGGTGAAGAGAAATAAATGGGTACTTGTGTTATACTTCTGATTTTGCTGTAGAGTTAAAATCTTTTAATGTAAAAAAATAAATTTGATTTTGCATGTTAAAAGAAAGCACTGCTTTTTGTTGTTGTAGGAGGGGTACTAGGGATTGAACCCTGGGCCTCTCACACAACAGACAGTTATTCTACCACTGAGCTACACCTTCAGACTTCTTTTAAAAGTATTTATTTATTTATTTTGTTTTTTGAGGCAGGGTCTCGCTCTAGCCCAGGCTGACCTGGAATTCACTATGTAGTCTCAGGGTAACCTCAAACTCATGGCAGTTCTCCCGAGTGCTGGGATTAAAGGCATGCACCACCACCCCCGACCAGCCTCTCTTATTCTGAGACAAGGTCTCACTAAATTGCCCAGGATACCCTCAAACTTGAGACTCTCCTCCCTCAGCCTCCCAAGTAGTTGAGGTTACAGGCATGTGCCACCATACCTGACACCACTCATGTTTTTCCCAAGTAAAATTGTTGAATTATTTATTAGGGCTGCACACAATTCCATCGGTGCCTTGTCTTTGAACACTTAGTGGAGGGCTTTTTCTGATCATTGGTCTCCCTGTGCATCTGCTCTGATGTTTTGTTTTGTTTTGTTTTGTTTTTTGAGGTAGGGTCTCACTCTGGCTCAGGCTGACCTGGAATTCACTATGTAGTCTCAGGGTGGCCTCGAACTCTCGGAGATTCTCCTACCTCTGCCTCCCGAGTGCTGGGATTAAAGGCGTGCGCCACCACGCCCGGCTTCTGCTCTGATATTTGCTAACCCCACCAGTCACGATTCCCATCACATGCCCTGATGGAGGGAGACTTCAGTGTGTCCTGTATTCCAGAAAGACACAAGCCCTTAGGGACAGAGAAAGGGCAGTTATTATTTGGAGTTCCAAAATTACTTTTGAGTCTTCAAAGACTGAGACCGCAGTGAACTATGCAGATAGCTAATCACTTTTCTCATGGCATATTTGCTCATCACTTTGTTTTTTGTCCCTTGCTCTCCCCCTTCCATCTTGCAAGTAACTGGACAATTACTCTGATTCCTTTAATGTCCTTACCAAAATCACCAGGCAGCCTTCACTCTTCACTCAGTAATAGGAAGTGTTAGTGGTACTAGTTTTTGTTTTTTTTTTTCTGTTTAATACTGCCACCAGCCAAAAATATCCAAATCTACTAACTTCCAAGACTAAATACCAAGATGATATAGAAATAAGCACTAATATGGGATTATTAAATAATCATTAATAAAGGATACATCACTCCTTTCTGTGATATAGCCATGACCCTCGAAAGTGGATAGAGATCTTAAAAGGCATTGGTGTAACATTCCAACTCAGCTACATAATCCTCACCAGCAAATTGAAGTACTTAATTCTGCTAAGCTATATAACACCACCTTTTTAAAATCCAGTCATCAGATCCATGTTCACTTTGCTGTAGTTAAAAAAATTACAACCACATTTGTGAATGTCACATTTATTGAACTACATAATTTTTAATATCACTTGTGTAGGCTTTATAGTTTGTTTTATTGTTTTAAAAGTCATTTGGGGCTCTAAAAGAACTAGAATTTTCCAAAGTTGTCCTTATGATTTTTTTTTCACACAGTCAGAACTAATAAAACAAAACTGTTGTAGCTATTTAATTCAAAATCTCTTGGAGTTTCAATATTTTTTCTCTGCTGGATACTAAAACCAATAAAGCTACATGAGATTTTAATTATATATTGAAATAAATAAGACTCTCCAAAAATTTGGCACCATTTATTTTAGTTATTGCTATTGTGTAAGAGACCAAAATTTGTGAGAAGAAAGTATAATTGTTTCCTCTCATTTATCAAGTAGGAACTTAGGTAAATGTTTTGTAACTTGGTCTCAACAATTAAATATTAGTAGAATTAATTTTTTGAATTATAACCTGAAAACACTTCTGGATTTTGATATAGTAACTTGGTTCTATTTATATTTATATTATAAATTTTATTACTTTCAGTTGTTGGGATAGTCTTCAATCACCTATGAAATAATTTTACTATGTATTGTTTATTATTTGACAAAGATCTAACTAATTAAGAGTTTTAGTGCTTTACTAACTTGGGAAACATCAGTCTGACCAAATAAAAATGTCTTGTCCATATCATGAATGGGATCAAAACCCTGAAATGCATGGGTGATGGTCACTGTGTCATCTCTTCACCTGCGTTCTTTCTCTTCCACTTTTTTCATTTCACAGTGTGAATTGCACAACATTCTAATGTGAGGGAATTTTACTGACCACAGAGCTTTAGTAGAATTTAAGATACTTATGCAATTTAAAAAGTGATGAAGAGCCAGGCGTGCTGGTGCACTAGGGAGGCAGAGGTAGGAGAATTGCCAGGAGTTCAAGGCCATCCTGAGACTACATAGTGAATTCCAGGTCAGCCTGGGCTAGAGGGAGAGCCTACCTAAAAAAATAAATAAATAAAATAAAATAAAAGTGAAGAATTCAGTAGAAGAAGCCTCTAGTTTTTTTTGTTGTTTTTTTTTGTTGTTGTTGTTGTTGTTTTGTTTTTTTTATTTTATTTATTTTTTTGTTTGTTTTTTTTTTTAATGGGCACAAGCTCTGAATAGGCATTTCTCAGAAGCAATATACAGATATACCCAACAAGCACATCAAAAGATGTTCAACATCATTAATCATCAGGGAAATGCAAATCAAAACCACAGTGACATGCCACTTTACACTGATAGCTGGAGTGACTTTAAAAACAATACTATGTTACGAAGATGTGGCGCTTTGGGACCTTCTTACTTTGCTAGAGGAAATGCAAAATGCGACAACTTCTTTGGAAAAGTCTGGCGCTTCCTGAAAAGGTCAGACAGAGTTAATAGACTACCAGTGATTCCAGTCAGATACTGTAATTCCAATTTTAGGTCTATACCCAAGAAATGAAAACATGTTCATACAAAAACTTGCTCACAAATATTTGCTGCAGAATTATTCACAATTGCTAAAAAAGTAGGAACACAATAGCCAAAAAAAACTCCAAGTGCCCATCAGATTATGAATGAATAAACAAAATTCATTCAACAGATCATCATTTAGTTAAAAAAAAAAAAAAAAAGGAAACAGCTGGGCATGATGGCACATGCCTTCAATCCCAGCACTTGGGAGGCAGAGGTAGGAGGCATCATTTTAAGTTCAAGGCCACCCTGAGACTACCAAGTGAATTCCAGGTCAGCCTGGGCTAGAGCAAGACCCTACGTCAAAAAAAAAAAAAAAAAAAATGCAGTTCTGATACATACTGTAACATAAACTTTGAAAACACTTATTTCCAAAATAGAAGCAACCACATACTATATCATTTTATCTAAATGAAAAAATGGCCAGAATAATAAAATCTATATAGATAGGCCAGGTGTGGTGGTGCATGCCTTTAATCCCAGCACTCAGGAGGCCTCAAACTCACCACAATCCTACCTCTGCCTCCCGAGTGTTGGGATTAAAAGCATGTGCCACTACAACTGGCAAAAGTGAGATTTTTAAAAAATATATTTCTTTGAGAGATAATGGGCATGGCAGGGCCTCCAGCCACTACAAAAGAACTCCAGATGCACACACCACCTTATGCATCTGGCTTTATGTGGGTACTGGGGAATTGAATCTGGGTCCTTTGGCTTTGCCAGCAAGTGCCTTAACTGTTAAACCATCTCTCCAAAAGTTTTTTTTTCATATTTTTTTTTAATTTTTTTTTGTTCATTTTCATTTATTTATTTGAGAGTGACAGACATAGAGAGAAAGACGGAGGGAGAGAGAGAGAATGGGCACCAGGGCTTCCAGCCACCGCAAACGAACTCCAGACGCGTGCGCCCCCTTGTGCATCTGGCTAACGTGGGACCTGGGGAACCGAGCCTCGAACCGGGGTCCTTAGGCTTCACAGGCAAGCACTTAACCGCTAAGCCATCTCTCCAGCCCTTTTTTTCATATTTTATTTATTTATTTATTTGAGAGTGACAGACACACAGAGAAAGAGAGAGAGAGAGAGAGAATGGGTGCGCCAGGGCTTCCAGCCTCTGCAAACGAACTCCAGACGCATGCGCCCCTTGTGCATCTGGCTAACGTGGGACCTGGGGAACCGAGCCTCAAACCAGGGTCCTTCGGCTTCACAGGCAAGTGCTTAACCGCTAAGCCATCTCTCCAGCCCAAAAGTTGGATTTTTTTTTTTTTTTAATTTTTAACCAAAAGTTGGATTTTTAACATAACCTAAATCTAGGGATATGTAACCAAATTTCTAGGCAACAGCACTCAAAGTACCAGAAATGATGAGGCAAGTGTATCAAGTACCCTCTTGTTGCTGGGACAAAACCCCCAACCAAAAGCAGCTTGTGGAAGGAAAGGACTTCTTTTGGCTACAGTGCAGGGGATATCTGTCATACTGGAGAAAGTATGGCAGGAGTAGACATCTGGTGTCACAACTTCACATCAGCTGGTAGGAAGTAGAAACCCGAAAGAGCACCAAGTGGGCTAGATTAATACACCCAAGGCCCGGCCCCAGTGACTCACTTCCTCCAGCAAAGCTTCAACTCCTAAAGGTTCCACAAACTTCCCTAGTAGCAGCACCACCCACTGGGTATCAAGCATCTGAACACATGAGTCTATGAAGGACGGTCCATGTGCAAACCACCAAGCCAGGACTCTTGCTGTCTGTACCATGGACCTTTCTAATCCACACACACCAACCTGCCTCATGTTCCTTTGTTTCAAATACTGTTCTAATCCCAACTCAGAAGAGGACAAGACTTCCCTGCTAAGGAATTAAGTGTCTGAAGGAAAAAGGCAGTCCAGTTTCTGGTGTTGATCTTTAAAATGTCATGAAGTTACTTGCTATTACCTGGACCAAATTCCCTGCTCCTTAACCCTAATGATTCTACTCTGAGAAAAGGCAGTGTTGCAGTCAGGTTCACATTGCTGGTAGAAATCACCCAACCAAGAACAGCTTGTAGGAAAAAAGGGTTTATTTTGGCTTACAGGCTCAAGGGGAAGCTCCATGATGGCAGGGGAAAATGATGGCATGAGCAGAGGGTGGACATCACCTCTTGGCCAACATCAGGTGAACAACAGCAACAGGAGAGTGTGCCAAACACTGGCAAGGGGAAATTGGCTATAATACCCATAAGCCCACCCCCAACAATTCACTGCCTCTGGGAGGTGTTAATTCCCAAATCTCCATCAGCTGGAAACCTAGCATTTGGGACACCTAAGTTTATGGGGTACACCTGAATCAAACCACCACATTCCACTCCTGGTCCCCATAAACTGGTAACCATCCATGATTTAAAATGTAATGCATTAGTCCAACTTTAAATTTCCCCATATTTTTTATCAATCCTAGTAATATTCAAACATCCCCATAATCCAAGATCTTTTAACTGAGCCATAATAGCAAAAAAATCCCCCCCAAAAAAACTATAATGGTAGGTGGGTGGGGTGGCACACACCTTTAATCCCAACACTAGGGAGGCAGAGGTGGGAGGATTGCCATGCGTTCGAGGCCACTCTGAGACTACATAGTGAATTCCAGCCTGAGCTAGAGTGACACCCTACCTCAAAAAAAAAAAAAAAAAAAAAAAACAATGGTACAGAATAAACATTCACAGTGCAAAAGATGGCATTGGGCACAGCAAAGAACTATTTAACCAATATAAGATTTAAGACAACCAGGGCAAACATGAAACTTTAGCTTGAAGTTCAACAACTCTAGGCAGTTACAAGTTTCCAAGTCCAATAATTGTAACCAGCAACAAGTCTCTGGAGTTCCAATTTCACGCCCCCAGCTAGGCTACTTACAATCCTGGAAAACTGCATCCAGGGCCAGCAGCTCTCCTTAGCAGCCATCCCATGGTCCTGGCATCTCCACTGGGTCACCACTGCCCATGGTCCATCCTCATGGCTCCATCAGGTCTCCGTGCAGGCAATCCTGCTTCACACTGCCCGTGGCCATTTCCAAAACATAAGGCCGTGTTGCAAATTCAATGGCCCTCTTTCCTGCATTTCTTACACTTCATAATACCAGGTGGGGTGCCAACTTGTTAATCCAGGGGGGAATAAAGCAGATTTTGAAGAATAGGACACTCCTTGAGCATTCAGACCCCTTCAAAAGAGTCTACATTCTTCCTGTTGCCCCAGTGCAGGTCAGCTGAGCCAATCTCAAAGGTTGTAATCTTTCATACAGTTGCAACTGAACAGGCAGCAGTTTCATCCCAAAGATTTCATTTCTGTGCCATATCCCTCTTCTCCAAGCAGTCCATTTCTACACAAAGAAACTCTGCACAAGTTCTCAAGACATGGACATAACAGTAAGCCTCTCATACAAACTGCTTCTAACTCAGTCCAGGCAAAGCTCTTTCTCACCCTCACAAGTCAAACCTCACAGGGGTACACCTGAATGAAACCACCATAGTCAGAGAAAAGCCAGGTGTGGTGATGCACGCCTTTAATTCCAGCACTTGGGAGGCAGAGGTAAGAAGATCACCATGAGTTCAAGGCTACTGTGAGACTACATGCACGCCTTTAATTCCAGCACTTGGGAGGCAGAGGTAAGAAGATCACCATGAGTTCAAGGCTACTGTGAGACTACAGAGTGAATTCCATATCAGCCTGGGCTAGAGTGGTGAGACCCTACCTCGGAAGAAAAAGAAAGAAAGTAAAGAGAAAAGGCAGAGAGCAACTGTCATGATGCTAAGCTCATGAGGACCCGCAGGACCTGTGTTCTTCAGAGTTGCTGGTACCAGAGAGAGCACGGTTCAGAGAAGGGTGGAAAGAAGACACTGGAGATCTGACACGTGGGGATCTATGTGAGCTGGGGACATCATCTCAGAAAATGGGCTTTTAGGGTATGGTGGCACATGCCTTTAATCCCAGCATTTGGGAGGCAGAGGTAGGAGGATTGCCAAGAGTTTGAGGCCAGCCTGAGATTACATGGTGAATTCCAGGTCAGCCTGAACTAGAGTGAGATCCTACCTCAGGGAAGAAAAAAAAAAAAACTGATAAGAACAGATACTACACTTGATCTTAGCCAAAAGGCCAAGAAGCAGGGGAGGGGGGAATGTAGGGGGGATTCTACACTGACCAGCCAGGGGACTGACTCCCACACTGCCTGTTAGTCACACTTGTGTCTAAGCAGACTTAGAAGTCACAGTGTAGACTTTTTTGTCTTTAATTTTCTGAAGAAAAAAACAAACCTCTTAAAAAAACAAGCAGGTAGCTGAAGAGCCTAATTCCTACTTAAAGATGACCTGTGTATCTGATCACTGCAACTTTCAGGCACCCCCACTGAACTACTGAACTTTGTGAGCGCTCTCTCTCTCTCTCTCTTTTTTTTTTTTTCATCTTTCAAGGTAGGGTCTTGCTCGAGCCCAGGCTAACCTGGAATTCACTATGTACTCATGGCAATCCTCTTTCCTCTGCCTTCCAAGTGCTGGGGTTGAAGACACGCACCACCATGCCCAGCTAGAGAGCTCTTTTTTTAGTTCAAATGTCATGTCAGTTTTTTGCTCTGTGCTTGCAACTTTTTATTGAACTATACATACAGAAAACAGCATAAAAAGCAACACAAATCCAAAGGGTTGCACTGATGAATTTTCATAGACATACCTACACACAGCAGCACTCAGATAAGGACTAAAACTGTTTGCCATCAAACTATCCAGGCACCATCCTACCAACCAGCATTCTGACTGGATACCCTGGATTAGCCTGTCTTTTTAAAATTTATTTACTTGGTTTAGCGGTTAAGGCGCTTGTCTGCAAAGCCAAAGTACCTTGGTTCAATTCTCCAAAGAGACACATGCGTCTGGAGTTTGCAGTGGCTGGAGGCTCTGGTGTACCCATTCTCTCTCTCAAATAAATAAAGTTTAGAAAAATTAGTTACTTGTGTGTGTGTGTACGTGCTATGGTCTCTTACCACTGCAATAGAATATCTGTCTGGTTTTTAGGTGGGCAGCAGGCTTTGCAAGTGAGCATCCTTAATCACTGAGCCATCTCCCGAGCCCCTGTTTTATTGAACTTTACATGAAATAGAATCACTTGATCTTTTGAGTAAGTTTGAAACTAACTTACTGATTTCATTTGTGTTAGGGATTACTTTGAATGCTAGGTATTATACATGCTGTGGTGGTTTGATTCAGGTGTCCCCCATAATCTTAGCTGGTCTGAATGCTAGGTTCCCAGCTGATGGAGATTTGGGAATTAACACCTCCTGGAGGGAGTGTCTTGTTGAGGGTGGGCTTATGGGTGTTACAGCCACTTTCCCCATGCCAGTGTTTGACACACTCTCCTGTTGCTATGGTCCACCTTATGTTGGCCAAGGGGTGATGTCCACCCCTCTGCTCATGTTGTCGTTTTCCCCTGCCATCGTGGAGCTTCCCCTCGAGCCTGTAAGCCAAAATAAGCCTCTTTTTTCCACAAGCTGTTCTTGGTCAGGTGATTTCTACCAGCAATGCAAACCTGAGTGCACCAGTAAAGTGGTACCAAGAGAGGGATTGCTGCTAGATACCTGACTGTGTGACTTTGGCCTTTTGGAGCTGATTTTCAAGAGGAATGCGGGAGGATTTGAAACCTTGGCCTACGAGATGCCTTGCAGTGCTGTAAGTACAGCTTGATGGACTATTCTTGTCAGAGCTGCAAGTCCTGAATGCAGTAAGCACTACGGACTCTGAGGTTTGGTTTATGAGGCTAAGAGCTTTGCATGGACTGGGCTAGCAGTTTGTGTGAGAAGCTTGCTCTTATGCCCGTGTCCTGAGAAGTTGTGCAGGGTTGCTTTGCAAAGAAATGAACTGGTTTGAGCAGAAGGGTATGGCACAGAAAGAAAAATCTTTGGGTGAACTATTGCCCGTTCAGCTGCAATTGAGAGATGACAGACAACCTTTGAGCCTGGGTTAGCTGATGTGCACTGGGGCAACAGGAATAATGTAGACTCTTTTGAGGGGCCTGAATGCTCAAGAAGTGTCCTGTTCTTCAGTCTACTTTATTACCCCCTGGATTAACAAATTGGCACCCTACCTGGTATTGTGGAGTATAAGAAATGCAGGAAAGAGAGGGTCACTGGGTTTGTAACACAGTCTTGTGCTTTGGAAATGGCCACGGGCAGTGTGAAGCAGGTTTGCTGGATGCCTGCATGGAGACCCCATGGCACCATGAAGATGAACCGTGGATTTCAGTGGAGATGGGGGGGACCACGAGATGGCTGCTAAGGAAAGCTGCCGGCCCCCATGCTGTGAGTAGCCTACCTGGAGGGGTGGAATTGGAATATAAGAGACTTATTGCTGGTTAGAATTGTCGGATTTGGAGATTTGTCACTGACTAGAGTTGTTGGGCTTGAAGCTACAGAGTTTGATGTTTGCCCTGATTGTTTTAAATCTTGTATTGACTGAATGTTTCTTTGCTATGCCCAGTGCCATCTTCTGCAGTGTGAATGTTTATTCTGTGTCATTATGGGTTTTTTTTTTTTTTTTGAGGTTATTTTTTGGTAGTATGGCTCAGTTAAAAGATCTTGAACTATGGGGATGTATGAACATCATTGAAATTGATAAAAAACTATGGGGACTTTGAAAGTTGGACTGAATCCATTGCATTTGACATCATGTATGGTTATCAGTTTATGGGACCAGAGGTGGAATGTGGTGGTTTGATCCAGATGTCCCCCATAAACTTAGGTATTCTGAATGCTAGGTTCCCAGCTGATGGAGATTTGGGAATTAACGCTTCCTAGAGGGAGTGTATTGCTGGGGGCAGGTTTATGGGTGTTATAGTCAGTTTCCCCATGCCAATATTTGGTACACTTTCCTGTCCATCTTATGTTGGCCAGGGGGTGATATCCACCCTCTGCTCATGTCATCATTTTCCTTGCCATCGTGGAGCTTCCCCTTGAGCCTGTAAGCCAAAATAAACCCTTTTTCCACAAGTTGCTCTTGGTCAGGTGATTTCTACCAGCAATGCGAGCCTGACTGCAACACAGCTGGAACCCTAGCACTCAGAACACCTGAATCAACCACCACACAGGCTAAACATACACCTTCCGCCGAGCTATACCCGCAACCCTAAATTAAGGTTGTACAGTGCTTATTAATAATTTTCCGCATGAGGTCATAGTAACTAAAACATTTTGTAAGTTAGAGCAGTAATTTGGTTGAGAACCAAAAGTCAGCTTTTGTTTTTGTTATTCCAGGTAGGGCTCCATTCTAGCGCAGGCTGACCTAGAATGCACTATGTAGTCTCAGGGTAGCCTTGAACTCATGATGATGCCTCCTGAGTGCTGGGATTAGTGGCATGCACCATCACACCCAGCTAAAAAGTCAACTCTTATCACCATCCAGAGAAAATATTTTTTAATTTATTTATTTGAGAGAGAGAGAAAAAAAAAAGAGATAAGATAGAGAATGGGTGCACCAGGGCCACCGCAAACACCAGACACACATACTACCTTGTACATCTGGCTTATGTGAGTATTGGGGAATCAAATCTGGGTCCTTTGGCTTTGCAGGTAACTGCTAAGCCATCTCTCCAGCCCCCATAGAAATTCTTAACCAATATTTAAAAATGATCCTTGAGTCAGGCGTAATGGTGCATGCCTTTAATTCCAGCACTCGGGAAGGAAGAGGTAGGAGGATCACAGTGAGTTCGAGGCCACTCTGAGACTACATAGTGAATTCCAGGTCAGCCTGGGCTAGAGTGAGATCCTACCTTGAAAAAAAAAAATGATCCTTGAGGTCTGGGGAGATGGCTCAGCAGGTAGACACTTGCTTGCAAAGCCTGTTGGCCCATGTTCAATTTCCCAGTACCCACCTAATGCCAGGTGTACAGTGACCACGTGTCCTTTGTAATTGGCAGAAGCCCTGACATGCCTATAGTGTCTGCCTCCCTCTCTCTCTCTCTCTCTCTCTCTCTCTCTCTCTCTCTCTCTCGCTTATTCTCCAACAAATTCAATAAATAAATAAAAGAAAAGAAAAACTAAATAAATAAATGGGTATTGAGCCAGGCATGGTGGCACAAGCCTTTAGCCCCAGCATTCAGAAAGCTGAGGTGTGAGGTATTGATGCCAGCCTGGGCCGAGAGTGAGTTCGGCATCAATCTGGGCTACAATGAGACCTGCCTAGGGAAAAAAAAGGTTTCCAGATAAAGCACCTTGAATGGACCAGCTGAACTCCTGCCCCCACCCCTCCAATGCTGAAAAGACTTCTCAGTTCCACCATCAACTGACTTCCTGAGGTCACATTTACCCCCAGCTGTGAAATGGACCTGAAATCATGAATTATTTAAAACTGTAAAGAAATCTGGGAGTATTAGGAGAGGTGGGAAAATATTACACCAGGGTTGGCTCTAAAAGGAAAATCATTACTTGCAATTAGACATGGAGCCTAGAAGGAAACAGGATGTGGATGAGGACACAGGGGAGAATGAAGAGGGAGTGGCTTTTATGTCATTTTTGTACATTCTGAGTTTCAAATCCAATTCTTAAACAGTGTCTGGCATACAGTAAGGACTCAGTAGATAGGTGTGAAAGGTGAATGAGAAGAGTTAAACAGGATTGTGAATTCAAGCACCATCATTTTTGTTGGGAGTCTTGATTAGGTTTTATTGTTGTTTCTGTTCTCTGCGGATGACTTTCGAATGCTAAGCAATTGGAGCTAATCCCAGCACTGGTTTCTTTAACATCTTTGGGCTTCCGTTTCATTAAGAGCAGTGTAAGGATGAATTAACGTGTCTCTCACAATATTTTTGTGAAGATAAATGAGTTGTTACACGTAAATCAGTGGAATACAGCTGGCACACAATGAGTGGTCATTGCTGTGGTCGTGGTAATACCACCACTGCCGACAAGGGATGAGAATCATCCAAGGGCTCTCCTAAGTCTATGTTCGCTTGCTTGTTTCCAAGCAGTTTGTTGTCTTACTCTGGCCCAGGCTGGCCTGGAGCTCACTCTGTTGCCCAGGCTGGCCTCAAAGTCATGAACAGTCCTCTACTTTAGCCTCCCAACTCCCGGGATTAAAGGCATGAGCCACCATTGCTGGCATCTCCCAAGTCTGTTATGGGGATCAAGCATAGCTTCTAGCAAGTGTTGCTTAAGATTAAATGCACATTATCTGCAGTTTGGAGCACTGACTACAGGGAGATCTTGTAACTCGAAATTCAACTACCATCACGTAGCACATATCGCGATGTGGTGAAGGATATGAAGATTATTAGGGCAAGGCTCTTGTCCTCAAGGACCTTTGTTTTAATACTCCTGGTAAGTGAATATCCTTAGAGGGCTGGAGAGATGGCTCAGGGGTTAAAAGTGCTTGCTTGCTTGCAAAGCCTGCCTGCCTGAATTCAGTTCCCCAGTACCCACCTAAAGCCAGACACACAAGTGGTGCTTATATCTGAGTGTGTTTGCAGCAGCAGGAGACCCTGGCATGTCCATTCTTTGCCTCAAATTAATAAATAAAATACATATTTTAAATGTTTGAATGTCCTGAGAACAAACTCATGATGGCCTCGTTTTGCTGCATGGTAATAAATTTCACACTATGAGCATGGAACATGAAGATTCAAGAGCCTGATACTCCCAATTCTGCAGTTATTCGTGTATCAATGAGTCACGTAACAGACAAGATCTTGATTTGACCCTTTTTGTATACACTTTCTGTATGTTCATGGTTGTAGAAGGTAGTGATGCCCAGTGGTTAGAAGCCTGAACTTTGCCAGGGGACAAAGAGACATCATCTTCAACCATTGGTAAGATGCCCATGCTCCTGTAAACTCCTACAAGCCACCGTAAAACTTACTGGGTTACAGAAAAAGGAAAAGAACAAAATACATGACAATGAAGTGGGAACTGATTGAGAAGAAGGAGATTGGGAGAGTGGGAAGGGGATAAAAAAGGATTCTGAAAGGTGAGTATGAAAAAAAATACATATGTGACCGTCGCGCCTGCGTGCGCTCTGGCGGCAAGACTGGGGCGGTGGCTGCTCGTGCTGGGTGATACGAGGCGGCTCCCTGAGCTCCAGGCTGTTGCGGGGTGCGGGTGGGAGCCATGGGCAGTTCGGGGCGCGAGGTATCCGCGGAGGCAGCCCATCCATGGTGGCTGGGGAGAGCATGGCTCAGCGGATGGTGTGGGTGGACCTGGAGATGACAGGATTGGACATTGAGAAGGACCAGATTATTGAGATGGCCTGTCTGATTACTGACTCTGGCCTTAACATTTTGGCTGAAGGTCCCAACCTGACTATAAAGCAGCCAGATGACTTGCTGGATAGCATGTCAGATTGGTGTAAGGTGCATCATTGGAAGGAAACTCAGTTCATGCAGATAAGTTTCTTGACAAATACATGCCCCAGTTCATGAAACATCTTCATTATAGAATAATTGATGTGAGCACTGTTAAAGAACTGTGCAGACGCTGGTATCCAGAAGAATACAAATTTGCACCTAAGAAGGCTGCTTCTCACAGGCACTTGATGACATTAGTGAAAGCATCAAAGAACTTCAATGTTACCGAAATAACATCTTCAAGAATAAAACAGATGAAAAGAAAAGGAAAATTATAGAAAAGGGGGAAAATGAGAAGACTGTGAGTTGATGCCAGTTCTCATGCTGCCACAGTGTAGTTCTCTGGAAGCAACTCTGGTGTTTTTTCTTTCTTTTTCCATACTGAGGTCTAGGAAGAGCACCCACTCTTTAGTTCACTTGCACCTCCTGGTTACTGTAGCAGCCAGCACTACCGCTTCTCCTAATATGCTGTTCCCATTATGATACAGCAGCTCTTTTGTACCAGGTCATGCCCATCCCTTGGTACCTATCTGTGTTTGCTTTTAGACCATTTCTTTTGTTTAAAAATAAATAAATGAAATAAAAATAAATAAATAATAAATAATAAATAATAAATCTAATTATATTGAAATGCAAAAAAGTACATATGTATGAAAATGTCGTAATGGAGTCCATTATTGTGTGTAGTTACTACATGCTAACAATTTTTTTTTATATTGGCACCTCTCTGACTTCCTAAATCTCAGACCTTGGGCAAGGCATTCATTCTTTCCCAGCCTACATGTTCTTATTTTGTTCAGTCCCTCCTAGCCAAAAAGAAAAAGCCAGGCTAATTATCACACTTATATTGTATGGTAAGGATGCCTGAAGAAAGTAAGTTCTCAACTTTTCTGTGTGAGGAGAATAAATTTTGCCTGATGGAAGAGTCAAAGTTGTAAGAATTTTTTCAGCCCACCTTTCTTTTTCCCAAGTTGGAGGGAAAAGAGATTTGATTTTTTTTTTATTTTTAAAATTTTATTTATTTATTTGCAAGCAGTGAGAGAGAAGAGAGATGGAGAGAGAATGGGCAAACCAGAGCCTCTAGCCACTGCAAACAAACTCCAGATACATGCACTAGACTATATATCTGGCTTATGTGGGTACTAGGGAATTGAACCTGGGTCCTCAGCCTTCACAAGCAGGTGCTTTAACCACTAAACCATCTCTCCAGCCCATGGCTGATTAAAAAAAAAACTTAATAAATTGTGCAAAAGGGCTTGGAAGATGGTTCATTGGTTAAAGGTGCTTGCTTGCAAAGCCTGCCAGCCTGGGCTCAATGCCCCAGACACACACATAAAGCTGGGCAAGCATTCCATTGTAGCAGCAAGACACCCATGCATTCAAGTACACACACATAATAAATTTAAAAGTCATGCAAAATACTATTGTCCCTGAAATACTGAGGGACAAACAGAAATCAACAAAAGGGCCAGGCATGGTGGCACATGCCTTTAACCCCAGCAGGAGCAAAGGTAGGAGGATCACAGTGAGTTCCAGGCCACCCTGAGACTACATAGTGAATTCCAGGTCGCCCTGGGCTAGAGCAAGACCCTACCTTGAAAAAAAGAAAATCAATAAAAGGGACAGGTCTGAGTCTTTACTGGCTGAGAAAGATGTTGGGACTGAGTCCTACTGGTTTGCCCACCTCAGTGGTAGTTGCTTTCAGTTACCAGTCACTCAAGCTAAATTTTGAGCAAAAGAAGAGGGGAAAGCAGAAGACAGAAAGAAGGAAGTGGACGACTGAAGTGGAAATAGCTTGAGAGGAAGGAAGCAGGTGAGAGGTCAAGTTGCTTTGTGGGACTAAATTTAATAGAGAATTGCCCCCCAAGATTTGGGCTCAAGGTTCCTAAAGAGCAGAGACTGAGCTACCTGACCAGTGGGCATCTCTAAGTGGCGCCATCGCCTCAGAGCTGCTAGAAGGAAGGACAGGAGCTGACAGGCTCCAATTCCAGGTTCCAATCCAAAAAACGTGCTGGGTTTTTCAGGAGAGTCCATTCTGTTTTTCTGGGTGGTGAAGTGGACACCCAATGGAGCAGAATATGGGCAGGAGCAATCATGGCAATTGCTTTGGCATTCCTGTGGTGGCAGCAAAAGAAAGGCAGTAATTCAGAGACTGCTGAGAACTCAATACTAAAGTAGACTTAGGACATGTCCTCCAAGGCTCAGGGAACATCGTGGAAGAGGGAAGTAGAAAGATTGTAAGAGCCACGGGGTGGGAAGGAGTACCCTGAGGCTTGATCCACCCCCCAACAGATAAGGCATTCATGACCCCTCGGTGAATACAGATACCGGGCTGAGGAGGGTCTTCAGGGGGACGGGGGCAGGGGAGAGGGTATATGAGAGTACAATTTGATGGGAATATGATCAATATGCAATATGTTCATCCCGTAAAGTTAGTAATAATAATAAAAAAAAGACTGAGCCCTGAGCATGGTGGTGCTCACCTTTAATCCCAGCACTTGGGAGGCAGAGGTAGGAGGATCACTGTGAGTTGGAGGCCAGACTCCAGACTACATAGTGAATTCCAGGTCAGCCTGGGCTAGAGGGAGACCCTACCTCAAAAAACCAAAAAAGAATGACAGTGACAGGTCAGGATGGAAAGCGCTGTCTCCTAAACTTGAATGGCTTATGGCACTGAGCCAGAGTTTTGACATGATTCTCTTTCATGGTCTTGAAGAGCACCAACTGTGGAGCTAGCAAGGACCTTGTTTATATTAATATGTATTGTTCATATATGACCTTGTTTATATAACATATAAGTCTTTAAAGCTCCAAGCTTCAGGAGCCTTTGCTACATTTTGAGAGTCCAGGAGGTAGATAATTCCATTTTATATATGTGAAGAAATAAGTCCAAGGGGACTGGTACAGAGGTATAGAACTAATAAATAGCAATGAAAGGATTTATTCTCAAATAAGGGCTTTCTGTGGTCCCATAGAACCTTTGTTATGGGCTCAGAGACTATAATTAAGAAGCCTATGTCTATGTCTTTAGTCCGTAGATTTGCACCCATTCCTGGATCACCTGTGATATTAAGGCAAAAAAAAAAATGATGACTCCAACAAAGGGAAAAAAATTAAAGAGCTGGCCGTGGTATTCACACCTTTAATCCCAGCAGTTGGGCGGCAGACGTAGGAGGATCGCTGTGAGATCAAGGCCACCCTGAGACTACATAGGGAATTCCAGGTCAGTCTGAGCTTAGAGTGAGACCCTCAATCAAAAAAAAAAAAAAAAAAAAAATTGAAAAGCAAACTTGTTCTAATAAATCTAAATATATATGTAAGTATATATTGCACATTGTAATCAGGTACATACTATATACATACATAAATGCTTTGCATATGCAAAAATACTAAGATTTGATCCCTACCACCTTTTATTTGAAAAGCATAGTTATACAGGTTATTTCAAACACTATGTGTTATAATATATAGTGTTATTATATTATTTCATTTATCTTGTTTTTTTGGGGGGTTGTTTTGTTTGCTCAAGGCAGGGTTTCACTGTAGCCCAGGTTGACCTGGAACTCACTTTGTAGTCCCATGCTGGCCTCACAATGATCCTCTTACCTCAGCCTCCCAAGTGCTAAGATTAAATGCATGTACCACCATACCTTGCTTCTATTTCATTTATCTAGTGCTTTATTTTAAATAATCACACCTTCTGTACAAAGGATTTGAAATAGCCTCATAATTTATTTTTATAGAAAATTTAAGAAAAGATTGTTAGGAATATCAATTTAGTCCCATTGATTTTTTTCTTTTCAATATTTTTATGTTTAATTTTTTTATTATAGTCAACTTCCATAATTATAGACAATAAACCACGATAATTCCCTCTCCCCCATCACAACTCCACTCTGCATCATACCCTCTCCCCCTCTCAGTCTGTCTTTTATTTTTTTTAAATTTTTTATTTATTTATTTGAGAGTGACAGACACAGAGAGAAAGACAGATAGAGGGAGAGAGAGAGAATGGGCGTGCCAGGGCTTCCAGCCTCTGCAAATGAACTCCAGACGCGTGCGCCCCCTTGTGCATCTGGCTAACGTGGGACCTGGGGAACTGAGCCTCGAACCGGGGTCCTTAGGCTTCACAGGCAAGCGCTTAACCGCTAAGCCATCTCTCCAGCCCTCTCTTTTATTTTGATGTTAACTTTTCCTCCCTTTATAATGGTCTTGAGTAGGTACTGCCAAGCACTGGGAGGTCATGGATATGCAAGTCTTGTCCTTTTAAATACCTTTAAATTCCATCTACTAGCTGTAGACTTCCACACCCAACTACTTACCGGACATCTCCACCCAAGTCTCCCATAGGCATCTCAAATGCAACTTGCCCCACACAGGCTTGTATCAACTCCTCATCCCTGCTACTTTTTTTTTTTCATTTTTCTTTTCAAATTTTTTTTTATTAACAACTTCCATGACTATAAACAATATCCCATGGTAATACCCTCCCTCCCACCACTTTCCCCTTTGAAACTCCATTCTTCAAAATATCCCCTCCCCCTCTCAAACAGTCTCTCTTTGGTTTTGATGTCGTCATCTTTTCCTCCTCTTATGATGGTGTAGGTAGTGTCAGGCACTGTGAGGTCATGGATATCCAGGCCATTTTGTGTCTGGGGGAGCACCTTGTAAGGAGTCCTACCCTTCCTTTGGCTCTTACATTCTTTCCACCACCTATTCCAGAATAGACCCTGAGCTTTGGAAGATGTGATAGAAATACTACAGTGCTGAGCACTCCTGTCACTTCTTTCCAGCACCATGATGCCATCTGAGTCATCCTAAGGTCACTGCCATCTGAAAAGAGAAGATTCTCTACCAAAAGAGCAGCATTAATATAAGGGTATGAACATTAAAATAACTGCTTACTGAGGAGTCTGACAAGCATAGTATATACATTTAGCCAGACAGCAGCAGACATTACATCCCTAGGGCTCATGACTACCCCTGTTTTAAGTTTTCAGTATCAGGGATGTATTCCCGCCCATGGAGTGGTCCTCCAGTCCAATTAGAGGGCAGTTGGTTTCCTCCATGACAGACATGCCACTATTACAGCTATTGGCTCATTTGGCTTGGCTGGCCAAATAAAAGGTTTGCAGTGTCCACTGTTGAGTATCTTTGCTGGAGATTTCTCTCTCCCATTAAACTGCATGCAGAATGGCTTCTTCCAGCTTTCTGTCAGCTGGTCTACATGGAGGAGGTTTCAGCTCAGTTCCAGCAGGATTTCTCAGTGGTCTTGCAGCCCAAGTATGTGGAGTCTTCAGCAATAGGGTCTTACCATCTATTCCTGGTGGGAAACCAAAGGCCTCGGCAATGGCCTATAATGTTTTGAGGTCATCAGGGACCTCAGTGGCCAACAACTCACTGGAAGGTATCCCATCCCTAGCACTGAAAATTTTCTAGCAACAATCTACAGCTCCTGAGTGTTCCATTGTCCAAAAAAAGTAGGTTTCCATATGATTTATTTATATCCTCTTAGATTTTGTTTAGCCCTCCCTCCACCTTTCCTTTACTCAATCTCTTCCACTGACCTCACATGGGCCGTTTCACTCCCATTATTCTTCTACTTACATATATACAATACTATCCTATTAAGTACCCCCTCTCTTCCTTTCTCTTCCCTTTATATCTCTTTTCTAACTTACTGGTCTTTGCTACTGAGCTTTCTTCCTACTCACACAGAAGTCCAGTCATCTAGGATCCACATGAGAGAACATAGGACGCTTAGCTTTCTGGGATGGGCTACCTCACTTAGTATAATCCCTTCCAGATCCATCCATTTTCCTGCAAATTTCCTAACTTCATTTTTCTTTACCATTGAGTAGAACTCCATTGTATGAATGTGCCATATCTTCATTATCCACTCATCAGTTGAGGGACATCTAGGCTGGTTTCATTTCCCAGCTATTGTAAATTGAGCAGCAATAAACATGGTTGAGCAAGTATCTCTAAGGTAATGATGAGTCCTTAGGATATATGCCTAGGAGTGCTATGGCTGGGTCATATGGTATATCTATTTTTAGCTGTCTTAGGAACCTCCACACTAATTTCCACAATGGCTGGACCAGACTGCATTCCCACCAACAGTGTAGAAGGGTTCCTCTTTTCCCACATCCTCACCAGCATTTATGGTCATTTGTTTTCATGATGTTAGCCAATATGACAGGAGTGAGATGGAATCTCATCATAGTTTTAATCTGCGTTTCCCTGATGACTAGGGATGTTGAGCATTTTTTTAGATGCTTATATGCCATGTGCATTTCTTCTTTTGAGAACTATTTAGTTCCATAGCCCATTTTTTAATTGGCTTGTTTGATTTCTTATTATTTAATTTTTTGAGTTGTTTGTATATTCTAGATATTAATCCTCTATCAGATGTATAGCTGGAAAAGATTTTCCCATTCTGTAGGTTGCCTCTTTGCTTTATTCAAAGTGTCCTTTGCCATACAAAATCTTTGTAATTTCATGAGGACCCAGCAATTAATCTGTGGTTTTATTGCCTGAGCAATTGGGGTTATATTCAGGAAGTCTTTGCCAAGACCAATATGTTGAAGGGTTTCTCCTACTTTTTCCTCTAGCAATTTCAGAGTTTCAGGTCTGATGTAAATGTCTTGAATCCATTTGGACTTAATTCTTGTGCTGTCAATTTTTGTGATCAGATATATTTTTGTTAAATTTCATCTTTTTCCACTTTTTCTAGCTTGTCCACTTTGACTTCATTATCTGAAATCTTTGCTTGTCATTGGCTTCCAACCACCAGCGAGCATCATTTGCCATGAGATAACTAGCTGTCTGACTAGGCAGTTGGGGGCTATTCCCACCAAGGGCAAACTGCAGCTGGAACTGGTCTTCGGCTGTTCTGAATATGACGTCTAGCACATAGGTCAAACTGCATCTGACCTTAACCAGTGTCTATCTTCTCATTACCACAACTTTTCAAGTCCAGTGAGAAAGAATTCTGTACACATTTAATGTCTCCCTAACATCTTCTCTCTGTCATTAAGAATTAATCAGATTATGTTTTGGGTGGCCACCTTTTTAAATGATAATCAAAATTACTTCAGACATTTTCTCTAGCAGGGTAGAAACAAAGGAAGCATTGAAATTACTTTGTCAATGTAGGGTATGTTAATTATCTTCCTTGTTGCTTTGAAAAAAGCAACCTAAGGAAGCAAGAGGATTTTTTTTTTTTTTTTTGGCTCACAGTTTGAGGGCACAGGCTATCACGGCAGCAAAGTCATGGTTGGCAGAAGCTTAAGGCACATTGCATCCACAGTCAGGAAGCAGAGTGCTGAATGCTGGTGCTTAGCTTTTTATTCAGTCTGGGACTCCAGCCCAGTGGATGAAGCCACCCACATTTAGAATGGGTCTTCCCACCTCAATTACCACACTCTAGAAACTCGTTCATTGACTTGCCCAAAGGTTTGTCTCCTAAACGATTCGAGATCCAGTCAAGTTGCCAGTCAATATTAACCATCGCATGCACCTTTCTTTCTGCCTAGGTCATTCTAAGTGCGCTCTTCCTGTTACCTATCTCAGTAGCATCAGTTCTCCTCGTCCTTACCTAAGAGGATTCACTGTCGTTGGTAAATCACAGGTGTTCTTTAGCATCCTGAAACATGGTCATCCCTGTCAGGCATGTGACTGTGGAGCCAGTGTCTCATATCTTGCACCAACATCTCTGAATGGGAGGGTCAGCTTGGCCAAGCCGTCAACTTTGCATAGGACTTTGGTATTTGGGCTTTTGTGGTAGTATAGATTAGTGATGTGATTCCCGCCAGAATGATGTCTCCAAAGTGTCATGGCTGAATCAGTACTCAGAGTGATTTAGATGGCTAACAGAGAAATCAGTTATTTTGTTTTTTGGTTTTTCAAGTAGGGTTTCACTGTAGCCCAGGCTGATGTGAATTCACTATGTAGTCTCAGGGTGGCCTTGAACTCACAGTGATGCTCCTCAGTGATTCAAAAAGAAAGTAGCCAGGCATGATGGCACACACCTTTAATTCCAGCACTCAGGAGGCAAAGGTAGGAAGATCGCCAAGAGTTCAAGGCCATCCTGTGACTACATAGTGAATTCCAGATCAGCCTGGGCTAGAGGGAGACCCTACCTCAAAACAACAACAAAAGTAGCTTGAAGCTGAAGAGATGACTCAGTAGGTAAAGTACTTACCACAAAAGCATGAGGACCCCAAACCCATGTGAATTCTGAGCACAGGACTGGAGAGAAGGCTTAGTGGTTAAGGTGTTTGCTTGCAAAGCCTGACGGCCTAGGTTCAATTACCTAGTACCCACATAGAGCCAGATGCACAAAGTGGCACATGTATCTGGAGTTTGTTTGCAAAGACGAGAGGCTCTGGTGCACCCATTCTCTCTCTCTCTCTCACTTTCCTCATAAATAAATAAATAAAATTTTGATTTTTTTTGTTGTTGTTTTTTGAGGTAGGGTCTCACTCTAGCCCAGGCTGACCCGGAATTCACTATGGAGTCTCAGGGTGGCCTTGAACTCATTGCAATCCTCCTACCTCTGCCTCCCGAGTGCTGGAATTAAAGGTGTGCACCACCACGCCTGGCTATTTTTTTTTAAATTCTGAGCATAACGGAGCATGCCTATAATCACAACACTGGGTAAATAGAGACAGGAGCAGCCCTCAGCTGTGCTGGATAACTAGCCTAGATGAATCTGTGAAGTCTGGATTGAGACCCTGTCTCAAAAAAGTGGAAACGATTGAGGAAGACACCCAACTTCAGCCTCTGGCCTCTACATGCACACATTCAAACATGTATACACCACACACATACACACTCAAAAAATTTGAATAGTAAGTAGTTTGCTTTTACTGTCTTAATTTTGGCTTATCAAATCAATTAGTCTCTAATTCAGTGAGAGTAACAACCTTGTACATGTGGTTTACTTGGGCCTTGGGGACTCAAATTGGGGTCCTTTGGCTTTGCAGACAAGCATCTTAACTGGTAAGCCATATCTCCAGCCCAAGATATGTTTTTGTTTTGGTTTCTGAATCTAGAGCCCACTGATTTGGCTAGACTTCAGCTAGCTAGTAAGCTCTAGGGAGCCTTGTTTCCACTTCCCCTGTACATGTGTCTGCGCCTGGTTTTTGTTGTGGTTTTTTTTTTTTGTTAAACTTTTTTATATTATTTATTTATTTATTTATGAGAGAGATACAGAAATAGGCAGGTAGAGAGAAAGAGAGCATGGGCATGCCAGTGCCTCCAGCAACTGCAAATGAACTCCAGATGTGTGCACCCCCTTGTGCATCTGGCTTATGTGGGTCCTGGGGAGTCGAACATGGGTCCTTTGGCTTTGCAGGCAAGCACCTTAACCGCTAAGCCATCTCTCCAGGCCCTTTGCCTGGTTTTAACATGGGTGTTAATAGTCTGAATTCAGATCCTCATGTTTGCATGGTAAGTTTACCCACTGAGCCATTTATTTACCCCCATTTTCAGTTGTTTTGAGAAAATTCCATACTGATTAGTATACTGGCTGCACAAGTTTACTTTCCTACCAATAGTGAATAAGGGTTCTTCTCCCCACATCCTTGCCAACATTTGTTATCATTTGTTTTCCTAGTGATTCACCATTCTGACTTGGATGAGATAGAATTGCAAAGAATTTTTCACTTGCATTTTCCTAATGTCTTAGGTTATTGAACCTTTTTTTAAGGTTGAACATAAACTTTATTTACATAGGATGATGATAGTATCACTAACTCAAATACTGAATAATTCAGCTTTGGGTTGACTCACCAGTCCTGTTTTATGGAAGTAGTGTAAGACTACATTTGGTATTTTCCCCTCAGTTCTTGAAGCTTTGTGAAGTTTCAGAACAATTTTATTACTGCTTGTTGAAAGCAATAGAAGTGAGATGATATACTTAGAAGTCAGTCTCTCTCAAAAAAGACATTATATCCCAGTTGTGTTAAAGCCCCAGCCAGTAAGGCCCACAAAGGAATGAAGACATAGAAGAAATTCATGGTAGTAAACTGTTCAAGTTTAGCGCACAGTGCGAGGCAGAAGGCTAATGTAAGTAACATCGTGATGAGGTACCAGGCTTGTTTTTTTAATGCTATGTGATCCATGTCGAGGGGCAAAGCCAGATTTACATGACCCAGCCATTTTCACAATCAGCATCACCAGAAGGATAGTGTCGAATATCCAGACTGGAATAAAGATAAGGAACCAGTTCCAAGGTGCCTTCTCATCCAGCTTCAACACCAATATGATCAAGAAGAGCAATGTGAAAAGCCAGGTGAGTAGTACTCTCTAAGCCAAGGGCATTCTCATTTAAACAGTTGAAAG
This sequence comes from Jaculus jaculus, assembly GCF_020740685.1. Taxonomy (NCBI): domain Eukaryota; kingdom Metazoa; phylum Chordata; class Mammalia; order Rodentia; family Dipodidae; genus Jaculus; species Jaculus jaculus. The sequence goes on from NC_059102.1 coordinate 43,116,959, forward strand.
GAGGTTGTTGCAGGGTTGAAATAAGGGAAATATATCCTGGCAGTGTGGCAGGAGGAAACAGCGCAGAGAGCAGGGAGGAATGGGGAATCGGTCAGTGTGGGTCCTCTTCCTTTCCCACTCTTTCCACCACCATTAAATCGTAACCCGTCACATGATAATTATGAAGAAGGCTCAGTTTCGTCTCTGCAAACAGTATTTTTTAAAGTATTTATTGACATTTTTTATTTCTTCTTTTGAGATTGTCTATTTAGCTCATTGGCCCACTTGTTGATTAGATTTGTTTTTTTTTACATTTCTTTATATATCCTAGATAGTGATCACCAGTCTGATGTGTGGTTAGGAAAGATTATTTTGGGGCCATGTGTGGTGGCACATGCCTTTAATCCCAGCACTTGGGAGGCAGAGGTAGGAGGATCACTGAGTTCAAGGCCACCCTGAAACTACAGAGTGAATTCCAGGTCAGCCTGGGCTAGAGTGAGACCCTACCTCGAAAAATCAAAAAATAAAAAAATAAATTAATTAATTTAAAAAAATTATTTTGGGGCTGAAGAGATGTCTTAGTGGTTAAGGCACTTGCCAGCACAGCCAAAGGACCCAGGTTCAATTCCCCAGTACCTACATGAGTCAGATGCACAGGGTGGTGCATGTGTCTGGAAAGTTTGTTTGCAGTGACTGGAGGCTCTGGCATACCCATTCTCTATCTGCCTCTCTCTCTCAAATAAATAAAATAACAAATTTTTAAAAAGATTATTTTTCTCATTCTGTAGGCTGGCTCTTAACTCTGCTGAGTTGTTCCATGCACCCCCTACACCCCCATGCAAAAGCTTCTTAATTTCATATCATCTCCCCTGTCAATTTTGGGGATTATTTTCTTATGCTATTGGAATTCTGTTCAGAGAATTTTCACCTATCCCTGTATCTTAAAATGCCTTACCTAACTTTTCCTTGAGCAGTTTCAAAGTTTCAGGTCTTACATTAAGGTATTTGTTCCATTTTTAATTTTTTTAACATGTAGGGTAAGAGATATGGATCTAGTTTTATTCTTTTACATATATATGGAAATCCCATTTTCACAGTTCCATTAAGATTGTTCTCCAATGTATGTTTGTACTTTTGAAAATCTTGCCATGTACTCCAGGCTGGCCTTGAACTCACAATCCTCTTAAACCTCTCAACTGCTGGAATTATTGTTGTGGACCACTGCCTGCAGAGATGCAGCTTCAGTGAGTCTTCATCCAGAATGGGAAGTGACTTCTCATGTAATGGTTGTGTTTGAGTCATTTATTGCTCCTGCAAGCAACCCTTAACCCTGCTCTGTAAGTAACCCCAATAAACTCATTGGTTCCAAAAAAAAAAATCATATACATGTATAAACTTGTCAAAAAATAAAAATTGAAAACAAAAAGCTGAATAGCTCTGAAAATAAAATCTATATCCTTCAAGCTTATTATTGATTGTTCTTTGCTTATTTATTCCCCTTAAAAAACAAGCCAGGTATAACCATGCATGTCTATAATCCCTGCAGTTGGGAGGCAGATAAACTGCCTCAAGTTTGAAGCTAACTTGCTCTATGTAGTAAGTTCAAGCCAGCCAGGACACTAAACCCTATCTCAAAACAATTGTCATGATCATAATCTATGACACCTGTCTTGTTATGTGTGACCACTAAGGTTTCTGCTCAGTTCCTTAGTAGTCAGCTGATTAGAGATTTACTTGAATACTTAAATTCAGTAACTCTTCCAACCACTGTCAAGAGGTTTCATGAGTCTGTATTGGAGAGCATTTGCAACTCAGGTCAGCAAATTAAGACTCTGGCTTAGCTTTCACTACATTTGTTTGTTTGCTTGTTTGTTTTTTCAGTCCCCCAGGGTCTGACAGTTGTGAGAATGTAGGCCCTTCTTTGGTAATTCCTGGACATGTGGGCAGGCTTGGCATCAAATAGGCTTATTATAGATTTGCATGAATGTGTCAGTAGTCTTGAAAATGTCCCATGGGCTCCTTATTTCCAAGCTTCAGGTTTGTTTCACTGCTTAAAGAATTTTTTGTTTGTTTGTTTTCTTCAAGGAAAGGTCTCACTTTAGCCCGGGCTGACCTGGAATTCACTATGTAGTCTCAGGGTGGCCTCGAACTGATGGTGATCTTCCTACCTCTGCTTCCCAAGTGCTGGGATTAAAGGCATGTACCACCATGCCCAGCTTTTGTTTAAAGAATTTTTATTAAAGCAAAAATTTTATAATGCAAATTATATTTTCTTGCCCAGTTACCAATGTTTTACTTAAGACAGAACTGACATTCTGAGCTATTCCACAGTAAAGAATTACAAAATTAGGGCTGGAGAGATGGCTTAGTGGTTAAGCGCTTGCCTGTGAAGCCTAAGGACCCCAGTTCGAGGTTTGATTTCCCAGGACCCACGTTAGCCAGATGCACAGGGGGCACACGTGTCTGGAGTTCATTTGCTGTGGCTGGAAGCCCTGGCACACCCATTCTCTCTCTGTCTCTGTCTCTGTCTCTGCCTCCTCTCTGTCATTCTCAAATAAATAAAAATAAACAAACAAAAAAATTAAAAAAGAATTACAAAATTAAAAAATGTTATTTTAGTCAGCTTACTGTTTGCCCCAACTGTTATTACTGTTTCAGATAATGTCTAAGATATTAACCATTTCTTTCTTTCATTTTTTTCTTTTTTTCCTTTTTCAAGATAGGGTTTCACTGTAGCTCAGGCTGACCTGGAATTCACTATGTAGTCTCAAGGTGGCCTCAAACTCGTGGCGATCCTCCTACCTGCCTCCGGAATGCTGGCATTAAAGGCATGTGCCACCACGCCCAGCTTGCTTATTATTTTCAACAAATGTTGCCAGGGAAAATGCTGCTCTTACTGAGTGGATTAGTTACCTTTATTTTGCTGTGACAAAATACCTGACAAAAGAAACTTAAGACTGAAGATGTAACTTCAGAACTATTCACTTACATATACAGCTGGTAAAACAAACAAAATCTAAGAAATGAAACAACCTGAGATGCATAAATTACAATATAGTAACATAAGAAACACAAAAAATGAAGAGAACATAACTTCTCCAAAAATGATGAGTCCCACAGGAATGGCCTCCAGTGAGTGAATTAGACAAAATGTCAGACAGGGAATTAAAAGAAAACAAGTTCCTGACTGAATCCCAAGAGAACACAGAAAATCAGCTGAATAAAATAAACAAGAGGTCAATACGAGACAGGAGTAAGACAGACATTTGGGAGATTACGATCAAGAACATTGCATATATGCATGGAGAGGACGGTGTTAATAAAAAGTTTAAGAGTTTTTTTTAAAGCTAAGTCAAGCTGGGCATGGTGACACATGCCTTTTACTCCTAGCACCTGGGAGGCAGAGGTAGGAGGATTTCTGTGAGTTCGAGGCCACCCTGAGACTCCATGGTGAAATTCTAGGTCAGCCTGGGCTAGAGTGAGACCCTACCTCGGAAAAAAAAAAAATACTCCATAGAAAAGCTCACCAATAGAACAGATCAAACAGAGGACAGAATATCTGAGCTTGAAAACAAGGTAGAGGAATTGGAACTTTCAACAAGGAGAAAGATAAATCAGCAAGAAGAAATGAGAGGGGAATTTCAAGACATTTAGGAAGCTATGAAGAGATCAAACCTAAGAAGACTGGGAACAGGAGAATAATTTCAGTCTAAAGGCATGGTATCTTCAAGATCATAGAAGAAAATTTACAATTAGGGAAAGAGATGCCGATACAGATACATGAGGCATTCAGAACCAGACAAGACCCGAAAAGAACCTCTCCTTATCATGTTATAATGAAAGTACTAAATATACAGGCCAAAGAAAGTATATTATAAGCAGCAAAAGAGAAGTACCAAGTCACTTGCAAAGGCAAGTTTATAAAAATAACAATAGTCAGATATGGTGGTGCATGCCTTTATCCCAGCACTCAGGAGGCCTCATGAGGTAAGAGAATCGCTGTGAGTTTGAGGCCAGCTTGAGATGAATTCCAGGTCAGCCTGGGCTAGAGCAAGACCCTACCTTGAGAAACAAATAATAATAACAATAACAATAATAATTGATTTCTCAACAGAAAAATTTAAATCCAGGAGAGCATGGGAATATATTTCAAGTTCTAAAAGGACAACTTCCAACCCAGACTACTACACCCAGAAAATCTATCTGTCATAATTGCAGGAGAAAGAACTTTCCATGATAAAAACAGCCTAAAGGAATACATGACCAGCAACTGGAGACAAGACTTAGTGGTTAAGGCACTTGCCTACAAAGCCAAAGGACCTTGGTTTGATTCCCCAGGACCCACGTAAGCCAGATGTACAAGGTGGCACATGCATCTGGAGTTCTATTGCAGTGGCTAGAGGCCCTGAAGCACCCATTCTCTCTCTCTCTCTCTCTCTCTCTCTCTCTCTGTCTGTCTCTCTCTGCATCTTTCTTTCTCTCAAATAAATAAAATAAAGAAAAAGAAAAGAAATACATGACCAACTGGGTATGGTGGCTCATGTCTTTAATCCCATCACTCAGAAGACCAAGGTAAGAGGATGGCTGTGAATTCGAGGCCAGCTTAAGACTACATAGTGAATTATAGGACAGCCTGGGTCAGAGCAAAACCTTACCTCAAAATAAATAAATAAATAAAACACAGACTGGCAATATAGACTAAAAGGCAAGATCCTTCTATTTGTGGTTTCCAAGACACATCTCTCCATAAAAGACAAGCACTCTATTAGGGTGAAAGGATGGAAAATGGTATTTCAAACAAATTGGGAAACAAACATCTGAGAAGAAAGACTTCCAACCAATATTAGTAATTAGAGATAAAGAAGGTCACTTCTAGTGGAGTGTTCAGCACTAAGTGTGACATTTCTAGCACATCCTCATAGTTTAGGCAGCATTGTGAAAAAGGGGGCTCTAAGACCCCATTAGCACAGCACTTGCCCAGCATGCTTGAGAGCTCACATGGCAAAACCCAAGTAAACAAACAAGCAAGAGCCAGCAGCACAGCACAAAGCTCATCTTCTTGTGATAAGCTTTCATAAGGAATGTCTGCTTGCTCTTGGATTGTTGTAAGCTTTTGCTTGATTTCCAGAATTCTGAGGTGGTATTGGTAAATTACCTAAGATTCTCATTGCTTTTATAGAGGAATGGATTTTCACAGGACCTTATTCCACCATTCCCACCAATATCACCTTGTTCAGGTCTTTGGGTTTTGCTTTGGAGCTGGGGATTGAATCCAGGGACTTATACATACTAAGCGTACATGCTAGCACAGACCACAACCCCCTGGACATGGGGTATGTTAATGGATAGTTCTTTAAAGCTAATCATTCCATTATAGTGGCACTTTTTTTTTTCTTTCTGCAGTCAGCTTTGGAGTCAGTTCAGGAGACATTTCAGAATCCAACTATAACAGATCTCTTCATCATAACCACGTCTTTAATTCTTTTGTTTATCCATGCTTCAGTCAAACACGTATTGTTTTCTTTTGTCTTGCTCTGTAGTCCAGGCTAGCCTTGAACTCAAGGCAATCCTCCTGTTCAGCCTCCCAAATGTTGGGGTTATATGCATGAACCATCAAGCATGGCTAATAATTGTCTTCTATCATTCATGTTGCTCCTTAAAAAAATTATTTATTTATTTACGTATGTGGGGGCACACCAGGACCTCTCACTGCTGTAAGCAAATGCCAGTCACTTGCACCACTTTTTGCATCCAGCTTACTTGGATGGCTGGGGAATTGAACCCAGGCCAGCAGGCTTTGCAAGGAAGCACTTTAGCTGCTGAACCATCTCCCCAACCTTACTTTGCTCTTTTTAACTGTGACTACTTAACAATTAAATGCATCCTATTTGATAATTTATTTCTAGAATTACTACCTTACTCCATCTTATAGTTTCTAATATTAGGCCAAAATGTTCTATCTTGTCTGTGAATCTTCTGAATATTTAATTTTAAAAGGTAGTATTTTCTGTGACTTTTTTTTCCCTTTTTTGGTTGCTACTGTCTGCTTGGTTGATTTGGGTTTTGATCAAGGTTCATCTCCTCATATACACCAGGCTCTTCTTTGTTGCTATACTTTGGTAGTTCTCACTGAGCCCGACCTCACCTAGAATTCATTGTGATCCTCCTGCCACAGCTTCACTTAGTGAGTTCTGAGATTATAGGCATGAGGCACCACACCCAGCTCTACATTACATTATCATTTGTTTGTTTTGAGGTAGGGTCTCACTCTAGCCCAGGATGACCTGGAACTTACTCTGTGGTTCCAAGCTGGTCTCAAACTCATAGCGACACTGCTACCTCTACCTTCCAAGTGCTATAATGAAAAGGTGTGCACCACCACATGCAGCTAGAATCTTTTAATTCTACCAACTAGGCACTTATTTGACATGACACTTTTTTGTTGGTTTTGGTTTTTCAAGGTAGGGTCTCACTCTAGTCCAGTTGACCTGGAATCCACTATGAAATCTCATGGTGGCCTTGAACTCACAACAATCCTACTTCTACCTCCCACGTGCTGAGATCAAAGGTGTGTGCCACCATGCCTGGCTTATGACACATTTTTTGCTTGTTTTTCAAGGTAGGGTCTCACTCTAGCTCAGGATGACCTGGAATTCACTATATAGACTTCAGGCTGGCCTCCAACTCACAGTGATCCCCCTACCTTGGCCTCCTGAGTGCTGGGATTAAAGGCATATGCCAGGCTAGAGAGATGGCTCAGCAGTTAAGGCACTTGCCTGCAAAGCCTAACAATCTGGGTTCATTTTCCCAGTACCCATGTAAAGTCAGATGCACAGAGTGGCACATGTATCTAGAGTTTGTTTGCAGTGGCTTGAGGGTCTGGCATGCCATTCTCTCTCTCTTCTTACTGCTTTAAATGAAGTGTTTTAAAGGCATCTGCCACCATGCATGGCTGATATGATACATTATATATCTTAATAAGGTTTTAAGGATGAAATTCACACAAAAGCATGTTGAAATATATAATTTAGTAGCAATTGACATATTTATAGCCACTATCTCTACCTAGTTCGAACACCTTACAGTGAAACTGTATATATCCCAGTCACCCAATTCCCCTCTCACCCCAACTTGGTTAATCACCAATCTGCTGTTTGTATTTACCTATTCTATGTATTTCATAACAATAGTCACTTTTGCAGGGCATGGTGGTGCATGCCTTTAATCCCAGCACTTGGGAGGCAGAGGTAAGAGGATCATTGAGAGTTTGAGGCTACCCTGAGACTATATAGTCAGTACTATGTCACCTGGATTAACATGTGACCCGACCTTGAAAAACGAAAGGGAAAAAAAAGTCAATTTTGTCTGACTTTTTTCACCTAACACAATGTTTTTGAGGTTCATTCAGAGGCCTGAATCAGCACTGGTTTTATAGCTAAGAAATCCATCATGCATGTGTGTGTAGCAAGTCCTTGGAGTTGGCCAGAGATTTTTTTTTTTTTAATAGGCACTTATATAATCCAAGCTAACTTCAAACTCGCTCTGTAGCTGAGGATGGCCTTGATCTCCAGGTTCACTTCCCGAAGTTCTGGGATTACACACCCAATATATGCAGTAGTGGCGACAAACCCAGGGCTTCTTGCAAGCTAGGCAAGCATTCTACCAACTAAGCTATATCCATCCCCAGCCCCTCATCTCTCTCACACACGCACTCACACACCCTGTTGATCCTTTCATACACTGATGTATACTTGGGTTATTATTCACATCATTTCACTGGTGTGAATAGTGCGGCTGTGAGCATTTGTGTACAAATTTTGGGATACATGTTTTGTTTCCCTGTAGGTAGGTAAATACCTAGGAGTGAAATTCCTGAGTCATATAATTATATGACTATGTTGAACTTTTTTAGGACTCATCAATTTTTTGTTTTTGAGATAGGATCTCACTCTAGCCAAGGCTGATATAAAATTCACTCTGTAGTCTCAGGGTGGCCCCGAACTCATGGTGATCCTCCTACCTCTGCATCTCAATTGCTGGGATTAAAGGCATAAGCTACCATGCCTGGTCCCATTTTTTTTTTCCATAGTAGCTAAAGCATTTTCAAAATTGACTAGCACCGTACAAGAATTCCTACTTACCAGCACTCCCACTAACTTGGTACTTTCATGATCTGGGGACAGGTCCTCCTGGATGCCAAATGGAAGATGTTCATTGCGAGTCTGAATTGCATTTTTCTCATGACTTCTTGTAGGCTTGTAAGATTCTGTCTTCAGCTTGGACAGTTTGATTATATTGTGTCAATGTGGATTTCATCTTGGAAGTGTTATAATCTTATTGAATGTATAGATTCAACTGTTTTTTTAAATTTTGGGGTGTTTTCAACCATTATGTCTTCAATTTCTTTTCTGCATCTTTCTCTTTTTTCTGGGACTCCAGTTCTGCAAGTTATGGTGGTGCATTATGGGTTTCTTATTGAATAAATTTGAAACAATCTAGTTCAGTGTGCACTAATTTCTATTACATGTACATATCTACCATTGGAACTTTTTCCCATTGCTATTGTACTTTGACCTTTTTTTTGTCTTTTTCTAAGGGAGGGTCTCACTGTACCCCAGGTTGACCTGGATCTCACTCTGTAGAGCTCCATGCCTGGCCACAACTAACTTTTATAGTTACTTCAAAAAACACATTATTTTATTTGAGGAAGGGTAGAGCAAGCAAGAGTGAACATGCAAGGGCCTATAGCCACTGCAGATGAACTCCAAATGCATGTGCCATCATGTGCATCTGGCTTATGTGGGATATGGGGAATAGAACCTGGGTCCTTAGGCTCAGGCAAGTGCTTCACCACTAAGCTATCTCTCTAGCCCTTGAGATTATTTTGTTGAGAGTGGGGTGTTGAAGTCCCCCACTACCACGGTATTTGGTGTTATCTGTGACCTTAATTCTAATAGCGTTTGTTTGACGAATTTGGGAGCACCCATGTTAGGTGCATATATGTTTAGGATTGTAATGTAATCCTGTTGGTGTGTGCTCTTAATCAATATAAAGTGACCTTCCTTTATCTTTCTTGACTAACATTGGACTGAAGTTTACCTTGTCAGATAGTAGGATAGCAACCCCTGCTTGATTTCTAGGTCTGTTTGCTTGAAACACCGTTTTGCAACCTTTCACTTTAAGATAATGTCCATCCTTTGTAGAAAGGTAAGTTTCTTGGAGACAACAAATTGTAGGATCCTGCTTTTTAACCTAGTCTGCAACCCTATGTCTTTTGGTTGTGGCATTGAGGCCATTGATATTAAGAGATATTATTGGAAGATATGTATTTATGTTTGCCTTTTTTTTTTTTTTTTTGGTAGTTCCAGTTCTACCTTTGCTCTCTTGTGTTAACTAGTATTTGAGTATTGTTTGTTTTTTCCAGGTTCCTTGTATGTGTGCTTTTCCTTCTCTTCGGCATGGAGGATTCTTTCAAGTATTTTCTGTAGAGCTGATTTTGTCTTCAAATACTCCTTTAGCCTGCTTTTGCCATGGAATGTCCTTATTTCTGTATCTATTTGAATGGATAGCTTTAAAGGATAAAGTAACCTTGGTTGACAGTTGTTATCTTTCAGAGCTTGGAATACATTACTCCAAGCCCTTCTGGCTTTTAAAGTTTGTGTTGAGTAACCTGCTGTAATCCTGATGGGCTTGCTTTTGTAGGTGACTTGATTTTTCTCTCTAACTGTTCAATATTTTTTCCTTGGATTCTGTGTTTGGTAGTTTGATAATAATATGGCGAGGAGAGGTTCTTTCCAGGTTTTGTCTGGCTGGGGTTCTAAAGGCTTCCTGTATCTGCATTGGCACCTCTTTCCCAATTTGGGGGAAGTTTTCTTCTATCATTTTGTTGAAGATTCCTACTATGCCTTTGGAGTGAAATTTGTCTCCTCCTACTATGCCCTGAATTCTTATGTTTGATCTCTTCAGAGTGTCCCAAATATCTTGTAATTCCCACTCATACTTTTCTATTAGTTTGTCTTTCATTTTGTTGGACTGTTTTAGATTTGCCACCTGGTCTTCTAGCTTAGATATTCTGTCCTCTCCTTCATCCATTCTACTGGTGAGATTTTCTACAGTTTTTTTTATTTCATTAACTGTGTTCTTCATTGCTAGTAATTCTGACTGGTTTTTCTTTATTATTTCTATTTCCTTATTTCTGTCTTGTATTGACTTCCTTATTTCATTAAACTGCTGTCCTGTGTCGTCTTTGATTCTTTTGATTTCCTCTTTGAGTTCCTCTTTGATTCCTTTGACTTCTTTAAACATATTTACAATCAGTCTTTTGAAATCTTTCTCAGGCATTTCCTCTAACTCGTTCTCACTGGAGGTCATTTCTGATGCATTAATATTTTTAGGTGGATTTATATTGTCTTGCTTTTTAGTGTTTCTTGTGTTATAATGTATATATACTTGCATCTTGGATTAAGTTAATGCTTGGATTTTATAGCTAAACTGGGTATTCTTAGCTGTATCAATTGATCTGATGTTATATATCTTCAGGGTAGGAGCTTAAGGTGTTAGGTGTGGCTCGTAAGACTCTCAGAGTATCTACAAAGGTGTTCCTAGGGGTTGGGTTGCCTACTATGGGAGTATTCAAGTAGGCTGAGTGGAACAAAATACAGGTAGATTCTAAAACTTAACTAAACACTGTACACATTCAATGAGAAACATCACTGAGTATTTATGCAAGAGTAGGTATTATAGCAACCAGATACTCTATCAACAAAGAGGTTAAGATTTCTGGTGTGTTGAGGGTTCCAAGTCAGCTTGTGACCAAGTGAGACCCCTTCCCTGGTGCAATCCCAGTTACCTTTTTGGATGATTTTGGTCTCACTTATGCTGCACTCTGCTTGCATCCCTCTTTGGTGCCCTGTGGGTTCAAGTAGGCTGGCTGGACTGCTGCTGTTTTCTGGAGGTGGGCACTGGCTTTTCCTGTGGGGCAAGACGAGCCTGGCAGCTGGGGCCCCACAGACCTGGCACCACCACTGCTGGAGCTGCTGCTGCTGAAGCTGCGACTGCTGCTGCTAGATCCCCCGCTGCCAGAGCCGAAGCTGCCATTGCTAGAGCCACTTAGGACTGTGTGGGCTCTGGATCTCACCTACTTTTCTGCTGCCATTTTAATTTCTTATACACCTCACTTTTTAGTAAAAGTGTGTATTTTGCTGGGTATTCTCTGGCTTTTTCTCCCCTAGGCTGCTTTGGTGTGGTTCCTAAGCTGCCATCTTAACCCGAAGTCCCCTTGAGATTATTTTGGATAATCAGATTCCCCCACCCCAGAAAGCCTGCCACCACTTCTCTCAGCAAAAACACACTTCTTCATTTCCGTTCTGTTTGTTCTAACAGCAGTGTGATGTTCATTATCTTTGTATTAAAACAAAAAACAAAACAAAGAAAACTCTTTTCTACTCTGAGTTAATGAAACAAAACAAAATTCCTTGTGTTTATCTGTCAGTTGTGCCAGAAAGGCTAGAACAAGGTTCTTTGCAGAATGAAACATTCTGTTCAATATGAAACACCAGAACCCCATACTGAGAAGGGGGCTGCCATCTTCAAGACCACTGTAGACCCTTCAAGACGAGGAGAGAATGGGAAAAGGTCAACTCGAATGCTACAAAATTAGCTATGGGGATGTTGTTTTCCTAATTCAGCACATGCTTCTTGGCGATAAACCTTTCACTATTTCTGGTTTAGATGAAGTTCCAAGTATTTCTGCTTGATTCTTCAATGTCTGTGTGGAAGAACAAGTCCTTATAGCACTGAGTTCATGCTTCTCCTACCTCAGCCTCCAGCTGCAGAAATGATGGGCATGTGTCACCATGCCCTACTACTCTGCCGTTTTTGCTAGTGCCACTCTTGTGTATTGTTTTAGTCTCTGAGTGACACTGCACATGAAAATTTGTAAGAGCTCATTTGTGACTTATGTTGTTTGAGTCCAGCCGAAAGGTGTATTTGGGGGCGGGTCTGAGTAGAGCTTCTATTGGGCATGTTCAGAGTGGCTTGATTGAGCTCTGCAGGTCATGCTTGCTGAGGTGGCGCTTGCTTGATGCAGTTGTTTCTCTCTCTTCGCATCTACGGAAGCCAACTTCATCCACCATTGACAGCGTTTCCCCTGGATGTTGTAAGTTGAAAGAAACCCCTTCCAACCATAAGCTCCTTCTGGCTGGATGTTTGATGCAGCAACAAGGGGTTGACTGCAACAGTGACTCTGAATATTTTCTGGAATTTTTATTTTTGTCAGGCAATTGCATTAGCATTCCGAGAACTGTAAATCAGTCAAGGAATAAGATGACATGAAGCTGTATTTCAGATTCTTTGTGTTTTGTTTTTTTTTTCCCCCTCTCATATATTGAAGGGATAGCCCCTTGGAGTAGCCTGAAAGCCTTCCATGACCACCAGGGCTTATTTTCATTGATGGTATGTAGATAGTTTATTCTAGGAGCCAATACAGCTTGCTTAATTTTATAAATATCATAGCCAAGTAAGAAATTATGGGTAAGTTAATGAAGAAACCAAATTTACTTATTATAGAAAGTAGTTTATGCTGACAATCGTTTGCAGAGAAATTTGCCAATTATTTTAAAAAATATTCTTATTTGCAGGGCTGGAAAAAATGCTCAGCAGGTAAGGTGCTTGCCTATAAAATCTAACAACATGGGTTTGATTCCCCAGTACCCATGTAAGCCAGATGCACAAAGTGGCACATGCTTCTGGGGTTTGTTTACAGCAGCTAGAGGCTCTGGTGCACCCATACTCTATCTTTCTGCTTGCAAAAAAATAAAATCTTTTTATTTGCATATGTTACGCATGTGTGTGTGTATAGATGTGTCAGGGTCTCTTGCCACTGTAAATGAATACCAGGGGCTTGTACATTTTACAACTGGCTTTATAAGGGTGCTGAGGAATCAAACCTGGGCTGGCAGGTTTTGCAGGTATCTTTACCTGTGGAGCAATCTCTCCAGTCCTATTATGTTATTTTTTTAAACATATTTATTTATTTGAGAAAATGAGAAAGAGGCAGACAGAAAGAGAATGGGCATGCCGGGGTCTCCAGCCACTGCAAACGAACTCTAGATGCATGTGCCACCTTATGCATCTGGCTTACAAGGGTCCTGGAGAATCAAACCAGGGTCCTTTGGCTTTGCAAGCAAGTGCCTTAAGCGCTAAGCCATCTCTCCAGCCCTTATCTGCTATTATTTTATTTTATTTTATTTTTTGGTTTTTTGAGGTAGGGTCTCACTCTAGTCCAGGCTGACCTCGAATTCACTATGTAGTCTCAGGGTGGCCTTGAACTCATGGCGATCCTTCTACCTCTGCCTCCAGAGTGCTGGGCTTAAAGGCATGTGTCACCATGCCTGGCTAATCTTATCTGTTATTCTTAATGACTATTTTTAATAAGCAAATTTAGTTTCTTCAAATAGCATACTTCCCAATAAGATTAAGTTTTAGGGGCTACAGAGATGGCTTAGTGGTTAAGGCATGTGTCTACAAAAGCCAAAGGATCCCAGTTCGACTATCCAGGACCCACATAAGCCAGATGCACAAGGGGGTGCATGCATATGGAGTTTGTTTGCAGTGGCTAGAGGACCTGGCACACCCATTCTCTTTCTCTCTCTCTTTTTCCCTATCTCTCCCTCTCTCAAATAAATAAATAAAATTATATTTTAAAAAGATTTAGTTTTACTTAGCTATCAACGTCAAATCTCTCACACTGGATATGGTAGCACATACCTGTAATCTCAACCTCTAGCAGGCTAAGCAGGACTGTCATGAGCCCCAGGCTACCCTGGACTATATACTGTTTCTTTTTTCTCTCGTTTGTTTTTTTTCCCCTTAAGTTAGAGCCTCACTCTAGCACAGGCTGGACTTAAACTCAAGGAAATCATCTTACCTCAGCCTCCTGAGTACTGGGCTGAAATATATGTATTACCACACCCAACTTTCCTCCTCATTTTTACACAAAAGTTTGTTAGCAAAACAGAAAGCAAAAGTAAAGCAGAAACAGCCAGGCAGGTGTAGTGGTACATGCCAGGACTCAGGAAAGAGAGGTAGGATTGTCGATCATTGTGACATGTGTTCTAGGCCAACTTTAGACTACAAAGACAAATACAAACAAGCACACAATAACAACAACAACACACACACACACACACACACACACACACACAGTAAAGGAAAAATAGAACAGCTAACAAGCCAGGAGGGGTCCCAAGCAGGTTGCCCTGTCTTTTTAAAATTGAAATTCAAGGGCTGGAGAGATGGATTAGCGGTTAAGTGCTTGCCTGTCAGGCCTAAGGACCCCGGTTTGAGGCTCGATTCCCCAGGACCCACGTTAGCCAGATGCACAAGGGCGCACGCGTCTGTAGGTTCTTTACAGTGGCTAGAGGCCCTGGCGTGCCCATTCTCTATCTATCTATCTGCCTCTTTCTCTCTGTCTGATGCTCTCAAATAAATAAAAAACAAAAAGTTTAAAAAAAAGAAATTCAAAAACAAAGTGTGTGTACATAGTATGAATGGTGTGTATGGTGTGTGCATCCCATGCCCACACGTGGGAGAGCAGAGGTGGATGCTGGGTGCTCCTCTTCCGTCACTCTTCCACCTATTTCCCTAAGACAGTGTCTTCCTTCCACCAGACCTGAAGCTTGCTGTTTTTGGTTCGACTGGCTGATCACAAAGTCCTGGAGATCATGTCTCCAGCCCTCAGCCTGGGGTGACAAGTATGTGTGGTCACACCTGGCTTTTTACATGTGCTAGAGTTTCCTCCCCACCAAACCATCACCTCAGTTCCAAGAAGCTGCCTAAAAAAGAAAGAAAGAAACTAGAGGCTGGGGAGATGACTCAGCAGACAAAATTCTTGTCACACAAGCATGAATAACAGTTCAGACCCTAGCACCCATGGAAAAGCCAGATGTGGTCACACATCTGTAATTCTAGTGCACCTAAGGCAAGATGGGAGACAAAGATGAGAACTCAGGAGTTCACGGGCCAGCTAAGCAACAGAGACCTTGCTCCAACAAGGTGGAAGGCAAGGACCACACATGTAGTTCCACATAGATGCTGTGGCATACTTACTCACACTTACCCAAGAGAAAAAATAAACTCAAGTCACTCTAAAATTCATACACTAAATTTTATGTGTACACATTTATTCTTTGCATATATTCCTTCTAGGTATTCTTGTTCATGTTGAAGCATCTCAAATACAGCTGTCACATTGAAAATGTCGGGGCCCTTCTAAGGGCTAAAAATTTAACAGCAAAAAATATGTACATACACATTTTATTATATACAAAGAACAATAAAAAGTTTTATCTGATAAAGAATATATGTTATGGCCATAATTAGTAGTTATAAAAAAAAATCTTGCCTTCTCCAAAAGATCTAGGCCTTAAAATAGGGCCACAAAACGATGGTCAGAGTTCCAGGCAGGTCTCCTCTAACAGCAGTCTATATCCCAGGGAAGCTGGCTTTGGGTTAGCTCTGTGGAAACTAATGTGTTAGGCATCATAAAGAAAGAAAATGCTTTCATAGCTAATAAATAAAAATTTTTTAGGAGGGTACTTCCAGGGTTATGCTTATTATTGACAATGATTATAGACATAACCACTGAAACATGCTTAAGATTTCCAGGTGAAATCCTCCTTTCTCATAATAAGAAATCCTTTTGTAGCTCTACAAATGGTTTGGTAGCAAATAGGTCAGAAGGTGAGGTGAGAGGGCAAAACAGAAAAATCTAGGAAAAGGCAAGAAAATATAGACTTACCTATGTCATAGCAGAGAATAAATGTGGTAGTCCTTTCAAGGCCAAGTGCTGACAAGGGTCACCTAAGTCCAAGCCTACAACAATGCAGCTTCCATACATTCAGTCCGTAGTAATATACAGGAAAAATATTTTTCATTTGTTATAAAAGGGCTACATTACATGAAAAAACTAGAAACATTTATTCAATGCAAGTGGGACCCAACTTACTACATACCAAACTATAGGGATGATAAAAAAAAAAAAGACATTAAATTCAACAACATTTACTACTCTGCCTTGATATACTCTAATCCGTTTTAATCTGTACACAGACTCAAATTCTGGGGTTTCAGGTTTTAGTTTTTTTTTTTTTTTCTTAAATTATCATGCCCCTCAATTTGACTAAATGTTTATCTGGGCTCGTAGTGGCAATCTGCTCTTTATAACAGCATGTTCTGAGACTTCTTCCACTTTCGACCTCTCCAGTGGGTTAGTGCCTCTGTTTTCTTTGTCCTTCCCATGTGTTTTTTTATGCTGTGGATTGAAGGGGAGAAAGTAAGTCAATATAATGTAACATTTGATACACATTAGGGTTCAAAAATGGAAAACTGCATAAAAGATAGGGTCTCACTCTAGCTCAGGCTGACCTGAAATTCACTATGTGGTCTCATGGTGATCCTCCTACCTCTGCCTCCAGAGTGCTGAGATTAAAGGTGTGTGCCACCATGCCTGGCTAAGTATAGCTTCTTTAATGTACCAGTAATGGAAAGAATAGAAAATATTAGTTTTGTGTTATTTTCCTCAGATATAATTCCACTTTCTACTGAAGACAATGGTTCCAACCAGGGAGTAATTCTGCCCCCCAGTGGACATGTGGCAACGACACAAGGCATTCTGAGTTGGGATAATAGGGAGTGTTCCTGGCTTCTAGTGAGCTCCTCATGGACAGGGTCAACCAACAGGAACCATGCAGTTAAAATGTCAATGGTACTATTGTGGAGAAATCCTGCTTAGGGAAAACAAAGATCTGTCACCACACATAAAAGCCAATTCTGACTGGTGTGGTGGTACACACCTTTAATCCCAGCACTCAGAAGGCTGAGAGAGGATTGCCATGAGTGCAAGGCCAACCTGGGATAGAAAGTGAGTTCCAGGTCATCCTATGAAGTGAGATACTGCCTCCAAAAACAAAAAGCAAACAAAAAGTTTCTCTATTTGAAGAAGAAATGCTGACATGGGCTACTTTAAGACAGTTTTGTTATCTTCTATTTAAAATGTTTCACATTTCCTATTTGGGAGTTATGTCGTTAATCTTCCTACTTACTCATAAAGAAATGTAATATTCTCTGTATACACAATCATGAATGCTACGACAAATCATAAGCCAACTGTTTTTAGATGTTAGTGGGGAATTAGTTCAATTACATACATATGCAAGGCTCTAAATTCTACCCCCAGCATGGGAAAAGAAATGAGCAGAAAAAAAATTCTTTTTGAACAAGAAAATCCCCTATACTACCTTAGTTTTAGACCAATCAAAGTTCCTACATTAGGCTGCTATCAGGGAAGAAATCATTTCTGGATTTCAGCTAAAAACCTAAAACACCATCTCAAATCTTTTCCAATACTACGGAAATTCCTTACACTCACTAACCCTAGCATGTAAAGTGGCACAAATAATGAAAGGCAGCCAGGTATGGTGACACATGCAAGTGTAATCCCACATACATACATATGTGTGTATATACATGTACAGCCCAGGCAACATAGCAAGGACCACCCACAACTCAGAAACAAAAAGCAATAAAAAGAGTAACAATAAAAGAATTTCTGGGTCTGGAGAGATGGCTCAATGGTTAAAGGTGCTTGCTTGCAAAGCCTGATGGCCTTGGTTCAATTCCCCAGTACCCACATAAAGCCAGATGCATAAACTGACACATGCATTTGGAGTTTGTTTGCAGGAGTAAGAGGCTTTGACACACCACTTCTCTCTAAAATAAACAGGGCTGGAGAGAAAGCTCAGTGGTTAAGACACTTATCTGCAAAGCCTGACAACTGGAGTTTGATTCCCCAGTACCCACGTAAAGCCAGATGCCCAAACTGGCACACACATCTGGAGTTTGTTTACAGTGGCTAGAGGCCCTGGCGTGCACATTTTCTCTCTCTGCCAGGCATGTCGACTCACACCTTTAATACCAGCACTCAAGAGGCTGAGGTAGGATGATCACTGTGAATTCAAGACCAGCCTGAGACCACAGAGTGAATTGCAGGTCTGCTTGGGCTAGACTGCGACCCTGCCTCAAAAGAAAAAAACAGGGGCTGGAAAAATGGCTTAGTGATTAAGGCTTGCAAAACCAAAGGATCCACATAAGCCTCACAAGGTGGCATATATTTTATGGAATTCATTTGCAGTGGCTAGATGCCCTGGTGCTCCCATTCTCTCTCTTTTCTCTCTCCCTCTCTTTTTCCATCTGCCTATATCCCCCTCTCTCAAATAAATAAATAAAAATTTTAAAAACTAGTAAAAATAAATGCTAGCCTAGGCTAAAAACCTCCTCAAAGAGCCGGGCGTGGTGGCGCACGCCTTTAATCCCAGCACTTGGGAGGCAGAGGTAGGAGGATCACCGTAAGTTCAAGGCCACCCTGAGACTACATAGTGAATTCCAGGTGAGCCTGGGCTACAGTGAGACCCTACCTCGAAAAACCAAAAAAAAAAAAACCCTCCTCAAAACCACCAAAACAGAGCTGGGTGTGGAGGTACACACCTTTAATCCCAGCACTCAGGAGGCAGAGGTAGAAGAATGTCAGAGTTCGAGACCACCTTGAGATTACATAGTGAGTTCCAGGACAGCCTGAGCTAGAGTGAGACAGTGAGACCCTACTTTGAAAAAACAAAAAACACCAAACAAGCATCTGATCAGATTAAGTAGTCTACTAGTTCTCCTCTTTCCCTCTTTTCATAAATTTATGAGAAGAGAAGGATAAAAATCCAAGAGAAATGCGCTTACAGTCCTTTAATAGTGAAGAACAGCGCTAAGGGTGGCTCAGTGGTACAGTGCTTGCCTGGCATGTCTCTGTCCCTGGATTTGACCCCCCAGCACCTTTAAGTACATATAAAGCAGAAGAATTTTGGAATGAAACTGCCCTAAGGTAGACAGAATGGGATTTAAAGGAATCTACGCAGATACTTGACAGTTTAAATCAGGGATGAAGAAAGAATTTTTAGACCTTAAAAAAAATAGCTATTAAAATCAGATCCAACATATACATACAGAAAGCAGCACTTTAACTGTACAATGCAGAAAATGACGCCCTACGTAAGGAAGTTCTTATTTTGTCTAGCCTCATGTCTTCAAACTACAGGGAAAACTGCTAGACAGCTTTTAGTATCATGCTGGCAACAGTGCCACATGGGCATGGTGGTTTACACCTGTTAATACAGCACTTGGGAGACTAAGGCAGAACTGCTGCAGGGTCGGCCTGTTTACCGAGAGACCAAGTTTCAAAAGGACAAAGGGTTAGAGCTGGAGAGCTGGCTCAGCAGTTAAAGGCACTTGCTTGCAAAGCCTGACAGTCAAGGTTCGATTTCCCAGTACCCACATAAAGCCCAATGCACAAAGTGGCACATGTGTCTGGAGTTCGCTTGCTATGGCAGGAGGCCCTGGCATGCCCATTCTCTCCCTCTCTCCCTCTCTCTCTCAAATAACTATTTTTAAAATAACAACAGGAGGCAGAAAGGTCACAGGATTCAAGTGTACAAGGTCGGAGATACAAGGAACATAGGAAACAGAATAATTAGCAAGAGAGCCTGAGGCAGGAAACACCACTTGTACGACCTAAAAGGTTTTCAGTCTTTTGAATCCCTTAGCCTTCAGCATTTGATGAGCAGAGACAGTTCCAGGAATTCTAGGATAAAGGGAAAAGGGAGAGAAATAACTGCTCTCTCTAGCTAGTCTAGCAGAAAGGGGACAAAGACAATAAAGATTATCAGCCAAAGATATAATTTCACCTTTACGTATTCTATAAAAGACCCCTTTATCAATCAGACTATGTAGAACAATTTAAATAAGTTGGTAAGCTTTCCCAAAGGTATAACTGAAAATATTTTGTTCTATACCACTGGAGTTGGCGGGTGGGGGGGGATACTGGTGTTTATTTTTAAGAAACAAGGTCTCACTGTAGCCTAAGTTAACTTTGAACTTCTGATCCTGCCATCCACAAGTACTGGGATTAAAGGCAGGCACCATCATACCTATCTAGGTTAAAATACTGCATTTGTACCAAATACTATGTGTCTGACATTTGGCAGACATGGAAGGGTTAGGTAAAATATAATCAGGTACCTGGAAAAATGGAACCCCGCCACTTGAAGAGCAATCCACGCTGGTCTGTACAGATGGCTCTTGACTTAAAGGTTCTTCAATATCTTGCGGCAGAACTGGCTTTTCTTCATTGATGTCCTAAAATAAGAAGATGGATAAGTGATTAAGTACAAGGGTACAAAATCATCACCAAGAACAGGATGTGTAGCATGTGCTGCCAGCACTCAATAGCAGAGGAAGGACTTCTGCAAGTTGGAGGACAGCCTGGTCTACCTAGTGAGATCCAAAGTAAAGGTATGATGTGATATGTATCATATAAAACCTAACCTTCAAGATAAAAAAAATTCCTACTGTATTTTTATAGTTACAGTTCCTATTCTAAAATGTTAAAAGTAGTAACCTCAGATAATGAGCTTACTTTTTATTTTCTAACTTTTCTTTTTTAAAAATATATTCATTCATTTATTTATTTGCAAGTAGAAAGGAGAGGGGAGAGAGAGAGAGAATGGGTACACTAGGGCCTCCAGCTACCGCCAACAAACTCCAGATGCATGTGCATCTAGCTTTATGTGAGTATTGGGGAATCGAACCCAGGTCATTAGGCTTTGTAGGCAAGTGCCTTAACTGCTGAGCCATCTATCTCTCCAGCCCAAATTCCCTAACTTTTCTATAACTGCTATTAACTATAGAACACAAATTATACGCTTGATTGTCAAAGGTTCTAATTGCCAATCATGTTTGTGACTTGAGACAAAATAATTCTGAGTTCCCTCACTTACATGACAGGTATAGTACTAGTACCTAAATAGGGATATTGAAAGAAATAAGTTACCATACATGGAAAGACCTTAGAAGAGTCTGGCATATAATCACAATTTAAATACTAGCTACTATTATTACCTAGTAATCTCATGATTTAAAAACTTACAATATTAAAACAAGGGCTTAAGAGACAGGCCACTGTCACAGGAGGCAGAGCAGGACTGAGAGAAGAAGTGTAATATTCTTCTCACAGAATCTACCACATCTGGAGTTCACGGAGAGCTCTACAGACATGATATGTAAGTTTTACCTCACTGGTCTCTTCTTTGATGTTTTCTGAACAGCTTAGCATCATTAGCAGCGTGGGCTGTTTCTTTTCCAGCTGATTAAGGAGCTGTTCTCGTGGTTCAGTCCTTACCAGTGTTGATGGGTATGAGTAAGTTTTCCTCTGTGGCGTTGTACCTTTAACAGGCATTTAAAATGTGGGAGAAATTCAAGTGTGAAATATAAATAAAAATTTTAAAAACATGCAAAAATGCACTTCCCAGTGAATTCTGTCTTCCAAAAACATGAGTTGTAAGTCAGAATCAGTCCTGCTACCTGGCATACCCATACTGCTTAAAGCAAGTAATATTTTCTTTTCTTTCTTTCTTTTTTTGGTTTTCTAAGGTAGGGTCTCACTCTAGCTCAGGCTGACCTGGAATTCACTCTGTATTCTCAGGGTGGCCTCAAACTCTCGGCAATCCTATCTCTGCCTCCCGAATGCTGGGATTAAAGGCATGCGCCACCACCACGCCCGGCTTGCAAGTAATATTTTCTAACGTGGCAAGTCATCTTTAATAGACCTGACCATATATGGAAACTTTCCATTACAGAGGATGCACCAAAGATATACCAACGTGACTTTAAAAAAAAAATTTGTTTTTTGAGGTAGGGTCTCACTCTAGCCCAGGCTGACCTAGAATTCATTATGTAGTCTCACGGTAGCCTCAAACTCACAGCAATTCTCCTACCTCTGCCTCCCAAGTACATGGGATTAAAGGTGTGTGCCACCATGTCTGGCTTGTTCATAAATTTCTAAGAGTAAATCACTTATATGAAAAAAACCTACCACCTGATTAAAACTACTTTGTTTTCTTTTTACTATCTAATTTATTTATTTATTTGAGACACAGAGAGAGATATAGAGAGTGAGAATGGGTGCACCAGGGCCTCCAGCCACTGCAAATGAACTCCAGACACATGTGCCACCTTGTGCATCTAGCTTACGTGGGACCTGTAAATCAAACCTGGGTCCTTAAGCTTCGCAGGCATATGCCTTAACCGCTAAGTCATTTCCCCAGCCCTACTCTGGGGTCTGAATTTACCACATTTAAATTTATTACAGTGAGATGGTATAGTCATATCATCAATAAGTACACCCAGTTTTAAAGAACATCTAGGACTGCATATAGCTGAATTCAAGTTAAAAACAATTAAGCAATTTGTCAGGCGTGGTGGCATATCCCTTTAATCGCAGCACTCGGGAGGCAGAGACAGGATGATCATCATGAGTTTGAGGCCACCCTGAGACTACGTAATGAATTAGGTCAGCCTGGGCTAGAGTGAGACGCTACCTCGGAAAACCAAAAATAAATAAATAAATAACATAAACAAACAATTCTATTTCTGTTTTAAAGTACCTGTTGGTATATCTACTTTCAGATCCTGTTGCAGAAAGCAATTAAGCTTAGTCAAACAAGCTGTTACAGTTTCATTAAGTTCTAGACTTTGTGCTACCAGCTTTTCTTCATCAGTAGTTATATGGCTAATGAACTTATTATGCTGGTCTTCATTAGCTGCTTTGTGTCCACTTAATTTTTCAGTGATCTCTGAACATGAAGCCTCACAACATCGATTTACAGCCTGTAAATGATACAAATAACCTTTCATTACTAAAATTAAAATTGTCAAATTTGTTACTCAATACTTCATTTTCCCTTATTCTATAAGTTTTTTAAACACATATAACAGGTGTAATGGCACATGCCTTTAATCCCAGCACTGTGGAGGAGAGGTAGGAGGATCACTCTGAGTTCGAGGTCACCTTGAGTCTATATAGTGAATTCCAGGTCAGCCTAGACTAAAGCGAGACCCTACCTTGAAAAACCACAATCAATCAATCACATACAAGAATAAAGAGAAATTTACTGTCTACCTCAACACACCAGGTAGAAATTAAATAAGATGAGCCATTTACTCCTCATACTCAGGATTATTATGAATCACTTAATCCATTCATTTCAGCATATATCTTAAAAGCTAAGCCTTTTTTCCCCGAGGTAGGGTCTGGCTATAGCCCAGGTTGACCTAGAATCTACTCTGTAGTCTCAGGGTGGCCTCAAAGACAGAATGGGCACACCAGGACCTCCAGCCACTGCAAATGGACTGCAGACACATGTGCTACCTTGTGTATCTGGCTCCACATGAGTACTGGGGAATCAAACTCAGGTCATTAGGGTCTTCAGGCAAGCACCTTAACCGCTGAGCCATCTCTCCAGCCCAAGACTTAACTGATCCTGAGAACCCACATAAGATGTCAGGACAATATCTAAATACTTACAGCACTTTGAAAGTGCCTGAAGAAAGGTAAACATAAATGAAAGGTACCCTTCACTGAAACAATCAATAAGTCATTAACAAGACAAAAGTTGACAATACAGAACAGATACCAAATTAACTCTGAGATCTAAAAGACATATGCCAAAGTATAAAGTGTGTGTGAACATATTACTTATTACACTAAAATGTACTCAAGGGGCTAGGGAGATGGTTCAGTGGGTAAACACACTTGCTGCTCAAGCATAAGGACCTGAATTCAATTCCTAGAATCCATGTAAGAAATGGGTATGCCTGCCACACTCCTGTCACTCCAGCAGTGGGTGCCAGGGGAAGATAGGAGGATCACTGGAGCTCTCTGGTCAGTAAATTTAACAGAAAAATGACACGTGCTCCAGGTTAAGAGATCCTGTCTCAAGCAAAGACAGAAGAGCAACAGATTAGGTCACCTGACATCCTCCTCTGACCTCCACATATATATATATGGAGCATACATATCATACCCATATACACATATACCAAAAAAGAAAAAATAAGCTTAAGCCATCCATAATATCTTAAAACAAAATGCTTTCTTTTTTCAAGGTAGAGTCTCACTCTAGCTCAGGCTGACCTAGAATTCACTCTGTAGTCTCAGGCTGGCCTCGAACTCACTGTGATCCTCCTACCTCTGCCTCCCTAGTGCTGGGATTAAAGGCATGCGCCACCATGCTCAGCTAAATGTTCTTGATTTAGAATTACTTTCAAAGCATTACTTTTTAGTCGGGCGTGGTACTGCATGCCTTTAATCCCAGCACTTGGGAGGTCGAGGTAGGAAGACTGCTGTGAGTTTAAGGCCATCCTGGGACTACAGCATGAGTTCCAGGTCAGCCTGGGCTACAGTGAGTCCTGTCTTTAAACACACACACACACATAGACACACACACAAAACAAAAGAACAATTAAATTTCTAAAATTTCTAATTCTTCCTCAAAGTAGGCTGCAGGTACAAAGTTATTACCTTTGTTAAGTTCTGAAGCTCCTCTTCCCTTTTATTTAACCAAGATACCCACTGTTCAGAAAAACAAGCTGTGCTTGTGTTCAGAGACTCACACTTCTGCTCAGTCTCTTGAACTATAGCATCCAGGTTGACAGTGAATGAATTGCAGTGTTTCACAGACTCTTCAATCAGTCTTGTGCCATCTTCCTTAAACTGCTTGAGTTCTTGAGATAAGGCATCAGAATCAGCAATAATTTTTTTACTGTGAAAAGTTGTTTTGTTGATCATATCTATAGATTTCCTATAGAAAGAGAATAACATTGTTGAAAGGGGAAATTAACACCCAAAGAGTGCATACCTTCTCAAGATCCTACAGGGCTGGAGAGATGGCTTAGCAGTTAAGGTGTTTGCCTGCAAAGCCAAAGGACCCAGGTTCTATTCCCAGGACCCAAGTAAGCCAGATGCACAAGGTGATATATACAGCTAGAGTTCGTTCAGTGATGGATGCCCTGGCATGCCCATTTTCTCTCTCCCTCCCTTCCTTACTCTGTCTCTGCCTCTTTCTCTCTCTCTAATAAATAAATAAATATATTTTTTAAAAAAAGATCCTACCGCTCTTTTTTGGCAGACATGATGCAAACCACTGGTGCAGCTCCATCGTCCCTGTTATTCATGGCTAAGCATGATGCTTTTCCTATATATTTTCCAGCTGACTGACATGACATCACATCTGCCACCAAATGATCCTTCCCATTTTCCTCTCAATATGATGCTTTACTACATATTAGTTACAGTATTTTTCAACTTTTTTTAATGTACTGCGGGGGTAGACAGGGAGAGTGAGTATGGGCTCATCAGGGCCTCTTGCCACTTTGTGCATCTGGCTCTATGTACTAAGGAATCAAACCTGGGCTTTCAGGCTTTTCAAGCAAGCACCATTTCTCCAGCCCTAGTTACAATATTTACTCATATGGTTATTAAAAGGAAACCTACCTAGATTTATTCCTCTTGTATTATTCAATCAAGAGAATCTCTTACAACCACTTCTTGTTCTTAAACTAGCCCACCATTGTTATTAAGCAATTTTCCTTGTCTATGACATAAAATAGATCATTAACATTATAAATGGTGCTTGCCTACAAAGCCTAACGCCCCAGGTTCAATTCCCTACGACCCATGTCAGCCAGATGCATATGGTGGCACATATGTATGAAGTTCACTTGCAGTGGCTAGAGGCCCTGGTGTACCCATTCTGTTTCTGTCTCTGTCTCTCATATATGAATAAATAAAAATAATTTTTTTAAAAGAAAGTCAACTATAGCTGAGAATAAGTAACTGTTGATTGCTCAATACTAAATGCGACATCTCTATCATGTCCTACAACACTCAGGAAACACTGTAGAAGAGGGAGTGGAAAGGATGTAAGAGCCAGAGGATTGGGGGAGGCGAGGTAGTGCTGTGGCACACTGTCTTCCAGACATATAGTGGCCACTGCAGTCATGACCTCACGGTGGCTGTCTTACCTGTACAGTACTGGCCCATCAACATTTCATCATGGGTAATGGAAGAGAGCAAGAAAAAGATACTAAAACAGAAGAGGGTTTCAGAAAGAAATGGTTCATTAAAGGAGGAATGGAAGAGCAGAAGGCGGCAACAGGAGGGGATTATGATCGATATACAGTATGTACATATATGAAAATTGTCAATAAAAAAGATCAACAGGGCTGGAGAGATGGCTCAGCAGTTGACTGTCCTTCCTGCACATGCATGAGGGCCTAAGGGGGTCTGACAGTGCGAGTTCAAATCTCCAGATGCCATTCCCAAAAGGGAGCAAAGACCTGAGAATCTTCTGAGCCCAGAAAGTTCCAGAATGAGGAAGAGGGAGACTCTAGCTCAAAAACAACACTAGGCATGAGAGTAATGAAGCCAATATTCTACTCCAGCCACTGCAGGTCACTGCAGGTGAGAGACCCCCACCACAGGCAAGTATATGGGGTGCTACAAGGGCACATACATACATATATGCATACACACCACACCACACACATGCAAAAATGCAGTTTAAAAATATATAGAAAAAAGCTGGAGAGATGATCCAGTGGGCAAGGCACACTGCTTGGAAGCCTGATGGCCTGGGTTCAATTCCCTACTACCCCCATAAAGGAAGATGCAAAGTGGCACATGCATCTGGAGTGCATTTACAGTGGCAAGAGGCTCAAGCATAGCCATTATCTCTTTCTCTCAGCTTGCAAAAAAATAAAAATATTTTCTCAAATAAATAAAAATAAAGTAAAATAAATTTTAATGGACTATAGAGATAGATGGCTTAGTGGTTAAGGCACTTGCCTGCAAAGCCAAATGACCCAGGTTCAAATCCCAATACCCACGTAAGCCAGATGCACAAGGTGGCACATGTGTCTGGAGTTTGTTTGCAATGGCTAGAGGCCCTAGTGCACCCATTCTCTCTTTCTCAATCTCTCTCTCTGCCTCTCTTTCTCTCAAATAAATAAAAATAAATGTACAAAATGGCACAAGTATCTGGGGTTTGTTTATAATAGCAACAGGCCCTGGCATGCCCATTCTCTCTCTACTTGCAAATAAATAAAAATATTAACAAAAATAAAACTAATTTCAGTTAAAATATATTCTTTTTTTTTTTTTTTTGGCTTTTCAAGGTAGGATATCGCTCTAGCTCGGGTTGAACCTGGAATTCACTATGTCATCTCGGTGTGGCCTTTAACTCATGGCAATCCTCCTACCTCTGTCTCCTGAGTGCTGGGATTAAAGGTGTACACCACCACACCAAGTGGTTAGAATATATTCTTAAAATTCATTGATGAAAGCTGGGTGTGGTAGCACACACCTTTAATCCCAGCACTCAGGAGGCAGAGGTAGGAAGATTGACATGAGTTTGAGCCCTGCCTGGGACTACAGAGTGAGTTCCAGGTCAGCCCAGGCTAGAGTAAGTCCTTACCTTTAAAAAAAAAAAAAATTCTTTGGTGAAGTCCTCTTTCTAGATTTTTTGTACCAGCACTCAAAGACATCTCACAAGCATAGATAGTTAAACACTAATGTTTTGGGCTTAGCACTTAAGGTGCTTGCCTCTGAAGCATAAGGACCCAGGTTCGATTCCCCAGTACCCACTTAAGCAGGATGCACATGGTAGCACATGCATCTGGAGTTCATTTGCAGTGGCCAGAGGCCCTGGTGCGCCTGTTCTATCCCTCTCTATCTGCCTCTTTCTCTCTCTTTCTCAAATAAATAAGAAATAAAATATTTTAAAAAAAAAATCTAACTGGGCATGATGGAACACACCTTTAATCCCAGCACTCGAAGGGATGCTGTGAGGTTGAGGCTACCCTGAAGACTACATAGTGAATTACAGGTCAGCCTGGGCTAGAGTGAGACTCTATCTTGAAAAACAAAAACAAACAAACAAACAAAAAAATACAACAATAACAAAAAAATCTAAAGTTTACCTACAAATTAAGTGAAATGATTAAAAAGGGAAAAGAAATTAAATGGTAACTTAGACAGTTAACATAAATCCCCTCCAATGAACCTACAACCTAGTGAGAAGATGTAGTCAAAGTGATTAGACTATGACAATAACTGCCAAAGGCAGTTATGTCCAGTGAACATAAGTATCACTGGATTCCTGGTTGATTCTGACAGAAGCCCAGCACCACACTACAGTGAGGTAGGAAATACATGTTGGAAGGATTCATTTGTATAATCTCAGTTAAAAATATCACGGTTCCCTACCCACTTCAATCCTCCTCTATTGTCCCCTCCAAAGCTATACAGAAGGGGTAAAAATATATCACTATGAACAGAGAATGAATAATGAGAAAACACTTGTCTCATTCATTACTACCAAGAGTTCAAAATAGAACACTGTACACTGAGTAAGATCAACAATAAGGTTGAAAGATAAGCTGCTGTAGCAGTCTACCCTTGTAACTCCAGCCTTTGGGAGGCAGAAGCAGGAAGACTGAGTTTTAGGCCAGGCTGTGAGACACAGTAAGGCCCCTGCTTTAAAACAACAGCCAGGTGTGGTGATGCATGCTTTTAGTTTCAGCAACTGGTAGGAAGATGGCTGTGAATATGAGGCTAGCATAGGCTACAGTGAGACCCTGCCTGGAGGTGGGGCACAGAAACAGTCTCATACCAGGGCTGGGGACATAGCTTAGCGGTTCAAGACACTTGCAAAGCCTGCCAACCTGGGTCCAATTCCCCAGTGCTCACATAAAGCCAGATGCACTAAGCAGAGCCTGCATCTGGAGTTCACAGGAGTGACAAAAGGTCATGGTGTGCCCATACTCTCTGGTCTCCAATAAATAAAAAGAAAAGCCTCATAGCCTAGGCTGGCCCAGAAATCAAGATTCTCCTGCCTCTATCTCTTGAGTATTGAGATTATAGGCACACACTACCACAGCTATCCATAAATCTGATTTCAGAATGGGAAAGATGATCAGGGATAAAAAAGAAATACCTTGTGAAAATAAGGCAGACATAACAATCCTCAATAGGTACACATCCAACACAGAATGTCAATACATGAGACAAAAATGATTAAGAAAATAAATGTAACAGCTGATGGCCAGGCGTGATGGTGCATGGCTTTAATCCTAGCACTCGAGAGGCAGAGGTAGGAGGATCGCTTTCAGTTTGAGGCCACCCTGAGTCTACATAATGAATTCCAGGTTAACCTGGGCTAGAGTGAAACCCTACCTCAAAAAAAAAAGTAAAACTTTGCAAATTATCAAGAACTAGAAAAACCAGGCTAGGGAGATGGCTCAGCAGGAAAGATTGTCATACCACCGAAAGACTTGAGTTCAATCCCCAGAACCCTTGTAAAAAGCCAGGTGTGGCCAGGCATGCCTGTAACCTGGTTCTGAGGGGATGATGAAAGGAGAATCACTAGGGCTGGCTGGTTGGCTGGGGGAAAAGAAGGCATTCCAGGTTCAATGAGAGACTCTCTAGGAAACAAGGTGAAGATCAGCAGAAGAGGACACCTGATATTCTACTGTGCACCTATGTGCATAAAACACACACTTCCTGTGCAAGCATGAGGGACTGCAAGATATTTGTCCAGTTCTATCTCCAGGATCCACATAAACATCTGGACATGGCCACACATATCTGTAACACCAGTCCCATAGAGGAGCACACACCTGAGAATCACAGGAGCTCACAAAATAGAGAGAGAGGGAGAAAGAGAGAGAGAGGGAGGGAAGGAGGGAAGAAAGGAGGGAAGGAATAAAGGAGGAACGGGAAAGAGGGAAGAACAGAGGGAGGGAAGGAAGGAGAAATGGAGGGAAGGAGGGAAAAGCAAGGTGTGGTGGCTCATGCCTTTAACCTGCACTCGAAAGGATGAAATACTGCTATGAGTTCAAGGCCAGCCTGGACAAGAGTAAGAGACCCTGACTCAAAAAGAAAAAACAAAAAATTAACTAGAGATTAAAAAAAAAAAAAAAGGTACATAGTAATAAAGTGTCAACAAGTGAAAGATTTACTTGGGATCATAAGAATTATATGTACTATTTGAAATATTTTTCTCTATTCTGAAATAATTCCAAACTAATAAAAAAAAAATAAATAACAGAATTTAAAATTAGCTTACTGTTCTGTACTTCCTTTAACTTTATTAAGTGGTTTCCGGATGTTTTCACACTTTTCCTCCAAAGCAAAGAATCTCTCTGCCCAAAGATTGATTAACTGGTTAAGCTCCTGTAAGAAAGATATAGGAAAGGGAAGAGACTTAAAATTTTAACATTTGAACATTTTTTTTCTTTATATGAATGATGATGACATATTACCCACAGATGAGAATTTATATTATTTTTATATTTATATATATTTAATATATATTATATATATATTTATATATTTTTTATATTTATATATATATTTTTTTTCTGTTTTTTGCAGGGTCTCATGTTTAGCTTGATTCTCCTTCCTCAGCCTCTGTTATTATAAGA
Source organism: Jaculus jaculus (assembly GCF_020740685.1). NCBI lineage: Eukaryota > Metazoa > Chordata > Mammalia > Rodentia > Dipodidae > Jaculus > Jaculus jaculus. The sequence goes on from NC_059102.1 coordinate 43,147,361, forward strand.
ATGCATGACTGGGCTGAAGAGATGGCTCAGTGGCTAAGTGCTTGCCTGTGAAGCCTAAGGACCCCGGTTTGAGACTCAATTCTCCAGAACCCATGTTAGCCAGATGCACAAGGGGGCACACACATCTGGAGTTCATTTACAGTAGCTGGAGGCCTGGCGCACCCTTTCTCTCTCTCTCTGCCTCTTTCTGTCTCTGTCACTCTCAAATAAATAAATAAATGAACAAAAAAAAATTAAAAGAAAAAGAATGCATGACCTACCACACCCAGCACCTGTGCAAATTTGTGTGTGTGTGTGTGTATGGTGTGCATACATATATGTATGCATGTTCCTATGCGTGGGAACATGTGTGTGTTTAGAGGCCAGAGGCCAATGTCAGGTATCTTATTCATTGTTCTTGACTCTATTTTTTGATACACAGTTTTTCAATCACATATTTGCTGAACTACCTAGCCAGTTAGCCCCAGGGTTTCCCTGTCTCCACCTCCCCAGCTCTGAGATCACAGACATTCGTCACTATAACCGGCTGGCATTTACATGGGTTCTGGGGTCTGAACTGAGGACTTCATCCTTGCATGGCCAGCACTTTACTCATTGAGCCATATTTCTAGCCAAATTGTATAAATTCTTGGTAAAAAGATCTTTGACTTTACCTATCCCCAGTAGAGGAAAAAAAGTGGAAATGACATTAAAAGGTAATTCAGAACTTTTTAAAGTAGTAAATAATTAACAAACTTTATCTTTTTTGTTCATTTTTGTTTGTTTGTTTGTTTAGGTAGCCTGCATTGTCTGGAACTCCTTTTGTACACTAGATTAGCCTCAAGCTTTCAGTAATCCTCCTACCTCTGATTCCCAAATTGGCATGCATGTTCCATTATGCCTAGTTCAAACATTGCTACTTTAACTACTAGTAACAAATTACTTTCCTTTGACTTCAAAACAATTCACTCAGAATTATACTTGAGAACCACTAGGATAAATAAAGACATCTTTAAACTGATAATACACTGAAAGGGGAAATTAATGAGTCAAACAATTTAAATTATTAGAGCTGAAAGTTTTATATAGTCCTCGTAGGAAGTATTAAGAAAACATAATTACAGCTAAAGAAATGGCTCAGTGATTGAAGGCACTTTCTTACAAAGCTTGATGGCCTGGGTTCAATTCCCCAATACCCACATAAAGCCAGGTACACAAAGTGGTACACACATCTGGAGTTCACTTGCAGTGGCAAGAGGCCCTAGAGAACCTAATCTCTCACTCATTCACTCACTCTCACTCTCTGCTTGAAATAAATAATACAAGAAATGCTTTAAGAGCTGGAGAGATAGCTCAGTGGTTAAAACACTTGCTTGCAAAGCCTAACAATCTGCATTTGACAGCCCAGTACTCATATAAAGCTAGATGAACAAAGTGGTGCATGCATCTGGAGCTCGCCTGCAGCAGCTAAAAGCCCTGGCATGCCCACACTCATTCTCTTTCTCTCTCTCAATGTCTCTCTTTGCTTGCAAATAGAAGTACTTTTAGCTGGGTGTGGTAGCACACACCTTTAATCCCAGCACTTGGGAGGCAGAGGTAGGAGGATTGCCCTGAGGTCAAGGCCACCCTGAGACTACATTGTGAATTTCAACTTAGCCTGAGCCAGAGTGAAACCCTACCTTAAAAAAAAAAAACTTAAAAGCATGCTCACTCTCTATCTGCCTCTTTCTCTCTCTCACTCAAATAAATAAAAAATTTTAAAAGAAACGTTTAAAAAAAGGCAAACATACTTTTAATTTTTTTAAAAATTCAATGCATGTGTGTTTATGTGTGTTCATGTGGGATTGTGAATGAATGCATGCCACTGCCACAGCACATGTGTGGAGGCCAGTCCTCACCTTCTACCTCATTTGATGCAGTAGATCTTCCTGTTTATCACTCCATGTTTGAGCTATCTGGAAATGCTCCTGTGTCTACCTCTCTCCTCACCACAGAGGCACTAGGATTATACAGAAGTCACCATAACTTCCAGCTGTTATGTGTAGTATGAGGAACTGAATTCAGGTACTCAAGGGTTATGTTGTGTTCTGTTATGGTGGAAACCAACTACCCTCTGGGAGGGAATCCATCCCTGATACTGAAAACCTCCAACAGGGGTAGTCATGAGCCCTAGGGGTGTAACATCTGCTGGTGTATGGCTGAATGTATATACTATGCTCAACAAACTGTCCAGAAAGCACTTCTCTTAATGTTCACACCCATATGTTAATGCTACTCTCCCTTTAGGTAGAGAACCTTCTCTTTTCAGATGGCAGTGATCTTGGGATGACTCAGAAGGCACCATGGTGCTGAGAAGAAGTGACAGAGGAGTGCTCTGCACTGCAATATCTCTATCATACCTGCCATAGCTCAGGGTCCACTGCAGAAGAGGTGGCAGAAAGAATGTAAGAGCCAGAGGAAGAGTAGGCCTCCTTAAAACATGCTCCTCCAGACGCAAAATGGCCTGGATATCCATGACCTCACAGTGCCAGACACTACCTACACAAGACCATCATAATAGGAGGAAAAGATCATAACATCAAAATAAAAGAGAGACTGATTGAGAGGGGGAGGGGATATGATGGAGAGTGGAGTTTCAAAAAGGAAAGTCAGGGGACAGAGGGAATTACCATGGGCTACTGTTTACAATTATAGCAGTTATCAATAAAAAATTAAAATAAATAAATAAAAAAGAATTGTGTGGCAAGTGCTTTCCCTCCTGAGCCATCTCCTCAGCCCTAGATTCTACTCTCTACCCAGACTTGATATCTTTAGGTTTAAGTTCTAGCCAGGCATGGTGGCGCACACCTTTAATCCCAGCACTTGGGAGGCAGAGGTAGAAGGATCTTTGTGGGTTTGAGGTTACTTGAGATTATATAATGAATTCCAGGTCAGCCTGAGCTAGAGTGAGACTCTACCTCAAAAAAAAAAAAAAAGTTCTTATAGGTACACAACAAGCCTATTATAAAATGAAGGGTCTACACAGCAAAGAGAAGCAGAGCTGAAAATGTACCCAGGACTTTTATCCACTGTGCAAGAATCTCTTGCAATGCACGGGCCAAATCTCTGAATAACAAACATACCTGCTGACAATACTTATCTAACATTCTCATTATGAAAATCATCTGTCAGCGTCAATAGATGCTTTGAGTCTCAAAACAGGTAGTAATGCAGGTGTTATCAGATTTATAAACATAGAGAGACGTATTTGAAGTTTACAGCTGTTTAATTAGTGCTCACTTCAAGTTCTAGAAAACCTAAAAAAATACTTTACTTAGTTGACTTGCTTCTTTAAAGCCAGAGAAATCAAACCACTCAGGTAAAGATGTTTTGGATCAGGCTTTTTGTTTTGTGTTTAAAAGAGTTACCCATTAATTTCAAGCATTTCAAAACACTTGATCTTCAAAAGGCTGATTGGCTTGAAAATATATATTCAAAAGAAATTGAAATCAGAATTAATTAAGATAAAAGCTCTACATGAGACATAAATCAGTACAACTTCAAACTGCCAGAAATGTGTAAAACAGGCACTCAAACATAGATGCTTTTCGTACAATACAATCGTCACGAGTGTAAACAGAACTAAATACTGCTACAGTTCCCAAGGACTGTCTCACGAAAAACGCTGGCAAGTTCCTAAGAGTCTGTATCTATGCTGATAGGAGTGGCTTCTTCAATAAATGTTAACTATGTTTTCTAAATCCTGATCTTAATTCTCTAAGTTTCATGCTTTTGAATTAAGGAAACTGACCATCTAAGTTGTTTTCATTTCATTCACTAAAACCAGTGGATATGGTTGCTTTTCCTGTCTCATGAATGAATTTCTTCTTCCTCACTTTCTAAAAACAAAACTTCTTCTCACTAATAACTTTATCAAAAAGTGCTATCCTATTGTAATAGGCTCATTAAACAAAACTTCAGATGTTTAATTACTTAAGATTTAACAATAATAGGGGCTGAAGAGATGGCTTAGCGGTTAAGCACTTGCCTGTGAAGCCTAAGGACCCCAGTTTGAGTTTAGATTCCCCAGTATCCACATAAGCCAGATGCACAAGGGAGCTCGTACCATCTGGAGTTCGTTTGCAGTGACTGGAGGCCCTGGTGCATCCATTCTCTCTCACTCTGCCTCTTTCTCTGTAGCTCTCAAATAAATAAACAAATAAAATAAAAATCTTTCTTTAAAAAAAAGATTTATCAATAATAGATGCTAACAAAGGAAGAAATACGAATGGCACATAAGCATCTAAAAAAATGTTCTACGTAACTAGTCATCAGGGAAATGCAGATTAAAACTACATTGAGATTCCACCTCACTCCTGTCAGATTGGCCACCATCATGAAAACAAATGATCATAAATGTTGGCGGGGATGTGGAAAAAGAGGAACCCTTCTGCACTGCTGGTGGGAATGCAATCTGGTCCAGCCATTGTGGAAAGCAGTGTGGAGGTTCCTAAAACAGCTAAAGATTGATCTACCATATGACCCAGCTATAGCACTCCTAGGCAATATCCGAAGGACTCATCTCATTTCCTTAGAAGTACGTGCTCAACCATGTTTATTGCTACTCAATTTATAATAGCTGGGAAATGGAACCAGCCTAGATGTCCCTCAACTGATGAGTGGATAATGAAGATGTGGCACATTTATACAATGGAGTTCTACTCAGCGGTAAAGAAAAATGAAGTTATGAAATTTGCAGAAAAATGGATGGACCTGGGAAGGATTATACTAAGTGAGGTAACCCAGGCCCAGAATGCCAAGGGCCACATGTTCTCTCTCATATTGTGGATCCTAGCTACAGATGACTGGGCTTCTGCGTGAGAATGAAAATACTTAGTAGCAGAGGCCAGTAAGTTGAAAAGGAGACATAAAGGGTGGAGAAAGGAAGGGAGGAGGATACTTAATAGGTTGATATTGTATATATGTAAGTACAATGATTGAGATGGGGAGGTAATATGATGGAAAATGGAATTTCAAATGGGAAAGTGTGGGGGGGGAGGGAATTACCATGGGATTTTTTTATAAGCATGGAAAATGCTAATAAAAATTTTAAAAAAATAAAAAATAAATAAAGAAGAAAGAAAAAGGGCTGGAGAAATGGCTTAGTGGTTAAGGCATTTGCCTATGAAGCCAATGAGCCCAGGTTTAATTCCCCAGGACCCATGTAAGCCAGATGCACAAGGTGGTGCATGTGTCTGGAGTTGGTTTACAGTGGCTAAAGGCCTTAGTGCACCCATTCTCTCTCTCAAATAAAATAAATTTAAAAAGAAAAAAAAAATAATAGATGCTAAACCAAGTATGGTGGCGCACGCCTTTAAACCCAGCACTTGGGAGGTAGAGATAGGAGATAGCCATGAGTTCGAGGCACTCTGAGACTCCATAGTGAATTCCAGTCAGCCTGGGCTAGAGTGAGACCTTACCTCGAAAAACCAAAAAATAATAATAATAAAAAATAATAGGTGTAGGCCCTCTTGTACCCCACCTATTTTTTTTTTTTTTTTTGAGGTAGGGTCTCACTCTAAAGTGTTATCTCAATTTTCCAGGTGCTAACTTACTCTCCATTGGAGAATCTGCTTCTCTTTTTCAGATAGATGCAGATCCTAAGGAGAGAGCTGTCACAACATACCTCAAAAGGGGCCCGACTGAAACTAAGGAAAATTGGCGAAACAAGCAAGGGTGCTGTTTTCCTGATGAACCGATACCAGCACAAAGAGGAAGGAGACCAACACAGAGAAAAATCAACTCCTACCAAATCAGAGAGCCAGAGCCTCAGAGGCCCCCAACACCTCAGCACTGAAGCAGACCAAAAATGAACCCAACATGGCTCAGGGAAATTTTGCGGAAGAGGGGGCGGAAAGAATGTCAGAGTCACACGTTGGGTCATGATATGCAGAGACATTTATCGTACCAGTAACTGTGGGCTAACTCCACAATGCATGACCCATTTACATCAACAAGGAGGGGCCATTGGGAGGGGGTAGGTCATGGATGAGCCTAAACAATGGTACCAAACTGCCTGTGTTTGCTGAAAAGAAAACTAATAAATTAAATTAAAAAAAAATAATAGATGCTGGAGCTGGATGTGGAGATGCACATCTGTAATCTAAGCACTCAGGAGGCAGAGACAATTCTTAATGATACAGAAAAAAATATGAGAAAGCAGGGCTGAGGTTTTTTGTTTGTTTGTTTGTTTTTCAAGGTAGGGTCTCACTGTAGCCCAGGCTGACCTGGAATTCACTGTGGAGTCTCAGGGTGGCCTCAAACTCAAGGCAATCCTCCTACCTCTGCCTCCCGAGTGCTGGGATTAAAGGTGTGCGCCATTATGCCCGGCAGGGCTGAGTTTTTAAAGGAAGTTAAGTATTTGTGTCATCCTAGTAAGAATATTTGTAACATCTTCACTTTAAATGTCCTAACGGTTTTCTTCTAAGGGTGTATGTTCACTCTTCCATCATGCTGTGGGCAAAAGACCATTTTATGTGTCATATGGTTTAGCGCAGAGTTCTACATATAGCAAATTCTCAAATGCTAACTCATCTAAAGTATCCTCAACTATTTATTACCATAATGGGCAGCAGTCTCTATGGTACTTGAATGTTGCTAAAACAAATGTCACATTGAGTAGTCATAAAACTTTCTATGTTCCCATGCCAGCTAAGAACTTACCTGTGAATGGGTTTGCTTCATTGTCTTCAAGTCTTCGTTTAAGTTCTGACAATGTTTCTCTGATTCACCCAGTGAGGAAACTGTGTTTTCTTGGAGTTCATGTAGATTGTTACACAGTACACTGAGAAAACCATCTATTTCTTTTTTCTGATGTTCTATCTTTGAAGAAAAAAATAATTAGTTTCTTTGTTAAACCAACACAAAAATTTTGAGAAATTAACAGCATAATTCTTGTTACCTTCTCAGCCACTATCAATGAAGTCTTGAAAATATGTTGAAGGTGGATATTGATTTGCAATATGGACACCACAGTGGGGGATAAAATAGTCTTTAGGGAACTTAGAAGGTCAGTCTTCAGTTCATTCTAGTTTGAAAAATAAACAGGGCTTTAAGAAGTATATTTTCATTTCAATAACCCTAGTGGATTAAATTATATCTTAAATACTTCAGCAACTAAATATAGCACACTCAGCTTCTTGGCACTCTATAACCTACAGAGACACAAGTGCATATCTAGACAGCAAAAATCACATGGTCCTACTTCCAGTAATTAAGAAAAGCTGAGTTTTCCCGGGCATACTTTAATCCCGGCATTCAGGAGGCAGCCTGCGACTACATAGTGAATTCTAGGTCATCCTGGGCTAGAGACAGTACCTTGAAAAACAAAAACTAGCTGAGTCTAACCTTCAACTCAATATGTAGCCAAGAAAGACCTTTAAATCCTGGCCCTCTTGCCTCCACTTCTCAAGTACTAAGTAAGATCTCAGGTGTACAATCCACACCTAACCTTTAGACTTTTTTTTTTTTTCAAGTTTTACTTTTTGAGGCAGGGTTTCACTCTGGTCCAAGCTGACCTGGAATTCACTATGTAGTCTCAGGCTGACCTTAAACACATGGGGATCCTCCTACTTTTGCCTCCGGAGTGCTGGGATGAAAGTGGCCCACACGAGACATTTTTAATCATATTAGACAAGCACTCTTAACAAATGAGCTACACCTCTAGTTCAGTAACTCCTACTCTTAACTCTACCAGATGAGTGAAGACGTTTCACAGCCTAGGGATATACACTTGGACATCAGTCTTTCTAGGAGGGATTTTAAAAACATGATGAAACAAAACAAACAAGCAAACAAACAAAACCCTCCAGTAATTTGTCTTAAATATAAGATTCTTTGGGAATAATAAGACTGTCACCTCTTCAACAAAGTTTAAGATTAAAGAGAAAGTAATGCTTATGCCAACTTATCAAAGATAACCCTTAGAAGACATTAAGAGATATACTAACAATCAATTTTTGTAGCACAGTTTTACTTTGTGCTGATAATGACTGTTCTTCTAATATCCTATTAGAAATCTGAGAAACATGAGCCGACACATTGTCTGGAATAGATGTGAGAGATTCAAGTGCTGTTGAGGTAATGGTGTCCAATGCAGAGACGCTGGAAGACATCAAATTATCTACAAAAAAAGAAAGAAAACAGGTTTTGTGAGCAAGCAGGGTCTGGAGATATACATACATACACACACACACATACATACATACACATATATGTATATATATCAAAATAGCATATACAGCATAAAGTTATACAATTTTAGTGACTAAATGGATACAGTATTTTAAAAAAGGAAGATTTAAATTTTTCATAAAATATTTAAATACAGTTTAACTACCATAAAAGGCTTAAAAAAAAATAATCAAGCCATGCGTGGTAGCACATGCCTTTAATCCCAGCACTCAGGAGGCAGAAGTAGAAGGATCACCAGAATTGAAGGCCCCCCGAGACTACATAGTGAATTCCACATCAGCTTAGGCTAGAGCAAGACCCAACCTTGAAAAACAAACAAACAAACAAAATCCAATTTTTATAGTGGAAATTGCATAAAGCATAAAAGAATTAGCTCAGCAGGCTGAAGAGATGGATCAGCATTTAAGGCTCTTGCCTACAAAGGGTAAGGACCCAAGTTCAACATTTGCAGTGGTTAGAGGCCCTGGCATGCTCATTCTCTCTCTCTCTCTCTCTCTCTCAAATAAATAAGTAAAAAAAAAAAAAAAAAAAAATTGTTTTTCGAGGCAGGGTCTCACTGTAGCTCAGGCTGATCTGTAATTCACTATGTAGTCTCAGGGTGGCCTTGAACTCACAGTGATCCTCCTATCTCTGCCTCCTGAGTACTGGGATTAAAGGCATGCGCCACCAGGCCAGGCAATAAGTAAAATATTTTTAAAGGGGCTAGAGAGATGGCTTAGTGGTTAAGGCACTTGCAAAGCCTAAAGACCCAAGTTCAACTTTCTAGCACCCAAATAAAGTCAGATACAAAAGGTGATGCATGTGGGCTAGAGAGATGGCTTAGCAATTAACGCATTTGCCTTCAAAGCCAAAGGACCTCGGTTTGATTTCCCAGGGCCCACACAAGCTAGCTGCACAAGGGGGTGTATGCATCTGGAGTTTATTTGCAGTGGCTGGAGGCCCTGGAGGACCCATTCTATCTCTCCCTCTTTCTCTCTTTCTGCCTTTTCTCTCTCTGTCTCTAATAAAATAAAAGTTGTTTCTTTTTTTTTGTTTGTTTGTTTGTTTTTTTTGTTTTTCGAGGTAGGGTCTCACTCTAGCCCCAGGCTGACCTGGAATTCGCTATGGAATCTCAGGGTGGCCTAGAACTCACAGTGATCCTCCTACCTCTGCCTGAGTGCTGGGATTAAAGGCATGCGCCACCACGCCCGGCAAGTTGTTTCTTTTTTAAGGTGGCGCATGTTTCTGGAGTTCATTTGCAGTGGCTAGAGATTCTGGCACGCCCATTCTCTCTTTCTTCCTCTCTCTCTCTGTCTCTAATAAATGAATAAAAATTAATAAAAATTTTAAAAATACTTAAAAATAAAGAAATCTCCAGAAGGAGACTCAAGAATGAGCCAGGTTAAGTTATAAAGAATTTTATTTCTAATGTTTATATGCTTATTTAATAAACTATTTTATAGGAAACAGCTTAAAGAGAAAAAACAAATAAAACCTCTAAAATTTGTACTAATTCAAAGTAATTGTATTAATCTCTAACCTATGTGGACAAGAACACGGGGCAGAAACTAGGGACATTGTCAATTGAGGTTTCTTTGCAGTTTTATAAAAGAAGCTGAGAGAGAAATAGAGAGAGAGAGCCAGCTGTGGTGACGCATGCTTTTATCCCAGCACTTGGGAGGCAGAAGTAGGATCACTGTGAGGCCAGCCTAAGACTACATAGTGAATTCTAGGTCAGCTTGGGCTACAGCAAGACCCTACCTCAAAAACCGAAAGAGAGAGAAAAGCACATGCATCTGGAGTTCGTTTGCAATGGGAGAAAGCCCTGACAAACACCTCCTCTTTCTCTCCGCTTGCAAATAAAAATATAATTTTTTTTTTTTAAATAAGCCAGCCATGGTGGCACAGGCCTTTAATCCCACCACTTGGGAGGCAGAAGTAGAAGAACTGTCCTGAGTTCAAGGCCACCATGAGACTACTGAGTAAATTCTAGGCCAGCCTAGGCTGGTGTGAGACCCTACCTCAAAAAGCCAAAACTAAATTAATTAATTAATTAATTTAAAAAATTGATTCTAGAACAATTAGATTTTGAAATGCATAAACTTAACTTACCAAACATGGCCTTGTGACCTTCTAGCATGGCCTTCTGTTTTGAGCTGCCACCCTTAATTAGCTCTTCCATATTATTAAACAGACTCCCCAGGTTTTTGCCAAAAACCTCCTGAGCTTCTACATTGTGCTCCTCAACTGCCTTTTTTCGATCCAGTTTGGAATGGAGACCACATACATCTTGTGTGGTTTCTTGAACTGTGTTAAGCAACTATGTAAATTTAAAAAGAAACAGGAAAAAGCAAGTGAAATTTATCTGTGCTACTGAAGGATTTCTCCCTGAAGAGAAGTAGTAAATTTTAGACACCACATCTAAACAAATGCTTAATCTTATGCTAAATTACCCAGGTGCTCAGGAATTCTATTCTCCCAAGCTTGTACCCCTACCAGCCAACTATGCGTAGAACTGACTTCACAAATTCACTCAGTAATTATGCTTGCATCAAAAATGTTTACTGGGCTAGAGAGATGGATTAATGTCTGAAGGGCTTGCCTGCGAAGCCTAAGGTCCCAGGTTCAATTTCCCCAGCACCCATACGTAAGCCAGATGGACATGGTGGCACATATGTCTGGAGTTCATTTACAGCGGCTAGAAGCCCTGGTGTGCCCATTCACATTCTCTCTCTCTTTGCTTGCAAAAAATAAATAAAATATTTTTTTAAATGTTTACCTATTATGTTTTATTATCTTCTCAAAAGTATACCTAAACCAGGGTGGAGAAATGGCTTAGCACTTAAGGCATTTGCCTGCAAAGCCAAAGAACCTAGGTTCGATTCCCCAGGACCCACATCAACCAAAGGTATAAGGTGGCACATGCGTGTGAAGTCCATTTGCAGTGGCTGGAGGTCTTGGTGTGACCATTCTCTCTCCCTCTCTTTTTTCTTTTCTCTCTCTCAAATAAATAAATAAATAAAATTAACATACGTTTTAAAAAGTATACCTGAACCAAGCTAGGTAGCTCATGTCTTTAATCCTAGCCCCTGGGAGCTAAGATAGGAGAACTGCCATGAGTTTGAGGCTAGCTTAAGATACAGAGTGAATTTTTGGTCAGCCTGGACTAGAATGAGACACTGTCTCAAAACAAAAAACGTACACCTAATAAAAAATATTTAATGCAATTGGGCTGGACAGATGACTTAAGTGATTAAAGCGTTTGCCTATGAAGCCAAAGGACCAAATTTTGGTTCTCCAGTACCCATGAAAGGCAGATGTTCATGGTGGCACAAGCACCTGGAGTTCCTTTGCAGTAGCTAGAGGCCCTGACATGCCCATTCACTCTCTTTCTCTCTTTCCTTCTTTCATAAATTAAATAAATTAAATATTTTTTAAAATCTTAATACATTCACTATCTATCATCTTTAGAAAATACTAAATTCTTAATGACTAATTTCAATGTTATCATAACAAAGGACCACATTATTATTATAAATGCCCATAAAATAAAGTTATGCTATTTTTAAAATTCCAAGAGTAGATTTTCCCTCTTAAGTTAGCATCTCCAGTGAGGTGAAAGTGAATGAAATAGTAAAACAGTATTTTATAAATGACCACAAATATTATTGGGGTGATTAAAATCTTGCAAATAAAGTTTCTTGTACCCAACCTATGTATCTTTTCAATGGAAATACAAAACAAAGCAAAGGACAAACCTTGCTGGCAGTGTCATGAAGTTTCTCCTCAGTTCTTTCCAGAGCTGAAGAGACATATTCTTCTTTAACAAGTTGCAGCTTGGTTTCTTGTAAATTTTTTTGAGTGGTTTCGAGTTCCTGTGTCTTATTTTGCAGGTGAGATTTACACTGGTCAAGTTCATTTTTATTATCCATAAACAATTCTGTAACCTTCATGTAAAATATGAAAAAATTCTTTAAGAATTAAAAAGTGCTGAACTGGCTGGTGAGACACCTGGCTAGTTCATAACAATATTAGGAGAACAAAATAAATTATTCCCATGTAAAAATTGTAACAAGTAGGACTGGGGAAATGGCTCAGCAGTTAAAGGAGCTTAAAAGCCTGCCAGTTTGAGTTCACTCACGTAAAGCTGGATGGGCATTCGTTTGCAACAGCAAGATACTCTGGTGTGCAAATACACACACACTTATTAATTTTAAAACTTATAACAAGTTACTAAAATGGCTAGCATTTTTGTTGGTTGGTTGGTTGGTTGGTTAGAGGCAGAGTTTCTCATTAGCCCAGGCTGACCTGGAACTTACTCTATAGTTCCAGGCTGGCCTCAACACACAGTGATCCTCCTACCTCTGCAAGTGCTGGGATAAAGGCATGCACCATCACACCATTTAAAATGGCATCTGGGCCAGGCATGGTGGCGCACACCTTTAATCCCAGCACTTGAGAGGCAGAGGTAAGAGGATTGCCATGAGTTCAAGGCCACCCTGAGAATTCCAGGTCAGCCTGGGCTAGAGTGAGACCCTACCTCAAAAAAATAAAAAGGCATCTGGTTTCTTTCTGTAAGCTTATTCAAAACTTTACAGATTAAGAGATCTCAGGGCTGAGAAGGCTCAGTGGCTGAAGTGCTTGTGTTGCAAGCACGAGGACCTAAGTTTGGATCCCCAGGATCCGTGCATTGTGGCATGTGCCTAGAATATCAGCACTGGGGAGGCAAAGACAAAATCCATGGGCTCACTGGCTAACTAGACTAGCAGAATCAGTGACAGATCTTATCTCAAAGAATAAAGTAGAGTAGGGCATGTCTTTAATCCCAGCACTGCAGAAGCAGAGGTAGGAGGATCACTGTGTGTTGAGGCCAGCCTGGAACTATAGAGTAAGTTCCAGGTCAGCCTGGGCTAATGAGAAACTCTGCCTCTAACCAACCAACCAACCAACCAACAAAAATGCTAGCCATTTTAGTAACTTGTTATAACCAGAGTTTCAGGTCAGCCTGGACTAGAGTGACACACTGCACAAAACACATGCCCACAAACAACAAAATGGTAGGTATACAAATAATGTGACACAAGTGACTGGAGTTTGTTTGCAGCAGCAAGAGGCCCTGGCACACCCAATTTCTCGATGGCTAGCTTTCAACTAAGTATTTTAAATACTTATTTGAAAGGCAGAAAGAGAAAAGCTAGGGCTTCCTGCCACTGTTAGCCCCAACAACTAAAATATTATTTTAAGTCAGCAACAGAGGCTGGAGAGATGACTCAGTAGTTAAAGGCATTTCCTTGTAAAGCCTGACAACCGGGGTTTCATTACCCAGTACCCATATAAATCAAGAGCACAAAGTGGCATATGTGTTTGGAATTTGTTTACAGTGGCAAGAGGACCTGGCACATCCATACTCAATCTCTCTCTCTCTTTATAATATACAAATAATTTAAAAAATAAAATGAGGGCTGGAGAGATGGCTTAGCGGTTAAGCGCTTGCCTGTGAAGCCTAAGGACCCCGGTTTGAGGCTCGGTTCCCCAGGTCCCACGTTAGCCAGATGCACAAGGGGGCGCACGCGTCTGGAGTTCGTTTGCAGAGGCTGGAAGCCCTGGCGCGCCCATTCTCTCTCTCTCCCTATATCTGTCTTTCTCTCTGTGTCTGTCGCGCTCAAATAAATAAATAAATAAAAATACTTTAAAAAATAAATAAATAAAAATAAAATAAAATGCGAGCAAAAAAAAAAATCTTTAAACAAAAATAAGCAAGTTCTTCACATTCCAAAATTTTATTATAAAATTTGCTTTTGGGCTGAAGAGATGGTGCAGCAGTTTAGGGCCTACCTGGATTTGATTCCCTAGCACACATATAAAGCAGTGGTAGATGCATCTGGAATTTACTGGCAGTGGCAAGAAGACCAGATGCACCCCTTATATCTCTATCTGTCTGTCTCTCTCACTCTCTGCTTGCAAATAAATTTTTAAAAATACATTTTTTTTTAATTTGCCTTTTAGGGCTAGAGAGAGATGGCTTAGCATATAAGTCACTTTTCTGTGAAGCGTAAGGACCCATGTTGGACTCTCCAGATCCCACTTTAGCCATATGCACAAAGGTGAGGCAAATACAAGGTCGCACATGCCCACTAGGTGACACAAGCATCTAGAGTTTGATTTCAGTGGCTGAGTACCTGATGCACGAGTTCTCTCTCTCTTTAAAAATAAAAAGTAAATGCCTTTTAAAGGCTGGGTGTGGTGGCATATGTCTTTAATCGCAGCACTCAGGAATCAGAGATAGGAGGATGCCATGAGTTCAAGACCACCCTGAAACTACATAGTGAATTCCAGGACAGCTTGGGCTACAGTGAGACTCTACCTTGAAAAGGCAAAATGAAAGGATTTTCCTTTTAGGCCTGGAAAAATAGCTAAGCAGTTAAGGTGTTTGTCTGCAAAGCCTAAGAACCCACGTTCAGTTTCCCAGTACCCACATAAAGCCAGATGTACAAGATGGCACATGCATCTGGAGTTTGACTGTAGTGGCTAAAGACTGTGGCATGCCCATTCTCCCCACCACCCCCTTTCTCAAAATAAAAAAAAAAAAACTTTGCAGCCTGGAGAGATGGCTTCATGGTTAAGGCACTTGCCTGTGAAGCCTAAGGACCCAGGTTTCATTCCCCAATACCAATGAAAGCCAGAATGTAAAAGGTGATGCATTGGTCCGGAGTTCATTTGCAGTGGCTAGAGGCTCTGGTGCACCCATTCTCTATCTACCCCTTTCTCTCACAAATAAATAAAAATAAGTAAGAGAATAAAGTTAGAAAACTGTCTTCACATAAAACTGCATATTTCTTAGAATGCTTACCCGACCTAGCTCTTCCTCAAGGGCACCAATTTTTTCAACCAATTCAACAATTTGTTCCTCTTGAACAGTTAACTTTCCATTCATGGCTCTAAAATAAAGAGTAATAATTTAATATTTAATTTTTGACATAAATCCTACAAAATGTTAGAATAACACAATCATTGCTGACACAAACTCATTTCCACATTTATCAACATCATAATGACACCTAAGTTTCAAACAGTAATAAATGCAAATTGCAAAGAAAAAAATGTGTTATCAGTCCATTCTATAAATAAACATTTTTCCTGTGACTCCAACCTGAATGTGATACTCCCTACCCCTGTCCCTCAGCCTCTTGAGTGCTGGGATTATATACATTTTGTTTTATGGTTTTTGTTTGTTTGCTTGCTTGCTTGCTTGCTTGTTTTTTACAAGGTAGGGTCTCACTCTAGCCCAGGCTGACCTGGAATTCACTATGTAGTTTCAGGCTAGCCTTGAATTCACAGCAACCCTCCTACCCAGGCCTCCTGAGTGCTGGGATCAAAGGAATGTGCCTCCATACCCAATTACTTTTTAATATGAAAACCAAATGAAGCACTTATAAGTACAAAATATATTTAACTTAGTGCTGTATAAGCAAATTTTGCCACAAACAACCTATTATCAGAATTTGCTATTTTTAGAATTGAGAATAGTGGCACACTTCTGTAATCCCAACAAGTAGAAGGCTAAGGCAAACACTCAAAGTTTTAGGCTAGCCTGGGATATATAGTGAGACTGCTGTCTCCAGAAAACTAAACCAAACAAAAAAAGTATTATCAGAAATTAACTCCACCGTGCTAGATAGAGGGCTTAGCAATTAAGGCGATTAGCACCTACAAAGCCTAATGACCCGGGTTCAATTCCCTAGTACCCAAAATAAAGCCAGATACACAAAATGGTACATGCATCTGGAATTCGTTTGCAGTGGCTTGAGGCCCTGGCACATCTTTACATCTTTTCTGCTTTCTCTGAAAAGAAAAAGAAAAAGAAAAAGAAAAAGAAAAAGAAAAAGAAAAAGAAAAAGAAAAAGAAAAAGAAAAAGAAAAAGAAAAAGAAAAAGAAAAAGAAAAAGAAAAAGAAAAAGAAAAAGAAAAAGAAAAAGAAAAAGAAAAAGAAAAAGAAAAAGAAAAAGAAAAAGAAAAAGAAAAAGAAAAAGAAAAAGAAAAAAAAAAAGAAAAAGAAAAAGAAAAAGAAAAAGAAAAAGAAAAAGAAAAAGAAAAAGAAAAAGAAAAAGAAAAAGAAAAAGAAAAAGAAAAAGAAAAAGAAAAAGAAAAAGAAAAAGAAAAAGAAAAAGAAAAAGAAAAAGAAAAAGAAAAAGAAGGGAAGGGAAGGGAAGGGAAGGGAAGGGAAGGGAAGGGAAGGGAAGGGAAGGGAAGGGAAGGAAAGGGAAGGAAAGGGAAGGAAAGGAAAGGAAAGGAAAGGAAAGGAAAGGAAAGGAAAGGAAAGGAAAGGAAAGGAAAGGAAAGGAAAGGAAAGGAAAGGAAAGGAAAGGAAAGGAAAGGAAAGGAAAGGAAAGGAAAGGAAAGGAAAGGAAAGGAAAGGAAAGGAAAGGAAGAGGGAGGGAGGGAAGGAAAGGAAGAGGGAGGGAGGGAAGGAAGGAGGGAGGAAGAAAGAGAGAGAGAGAGAGAGGGAGGGAGGGAAGAAGGGAGGAAGAAAGAAAGAAAGAAAGAAAGAAAGAAAGAAAGAAAGAAAGAAAGAAGGAAAGAAACAGACAGACAGACAGACAGGCTGGAAAGATGCCTCAGTAGTTGAGACATTTACCTGCAAAACCCAAGGATCCGAGTTTGATTCCCCAGTACCCATGCAAAGCCAGATGCACAAGGTGGCACATGCATCTGGAGTTTCTCTGTAGTAGCTAGAGGCTCTGGCATGCCCATTCTCTTTCTCTCTCCCTCTCAAGTAAATTAATAAAATATTCAAAAAAGAAAGAAATTCCATAGCCAAAAGCTTACCTAAAATTTTCTTCAGAAATGTACACTCCATTTTTCTCACGGGCTGCAGCAAGATCTCGCTTCAAACGCTCTATCTCTTCTGTATACTCCTACACAAGAGAAATGCTATAGGTATCAGTTGACTATTTTTCCTCAAGTTGAGGAGTATGTACAATAAATAAAACAAAATGGTGCCGGGCATGGTGGTGCACACCTTTAATCCTAGCACTAAGGAGAAGGCTGAGGTTGGAGGACCATCATGAGTTTGAGGCCAGCCTGGAGCTATAGAATAAATTTCAGTTCAGCCTGGGCTGGAGTGAGACCCTGTGTTGAACACAACAGGAAAAACAACAAACCCCACAAAGATAGCCTTTAACATTTTTTCAAACATAAAAAGTTACAACCATACTTTTTTTGAGACAAGGTAGGTGAGATTACAGGCATGGGCCACCATATCCAACTATAATTTTAAACCAGTGTTAATTTGTTTAGAACCAATCTTGCAATGGCCTTCAAAGATCCTGTAAAGGTGCTCATTATAAACTTCCTTTAAAAATGGGCTATGAAGCTAAATAGAGAGTTCTCAAAGGAAGAAATACAAATGGCATATAAGCATCTAAAAAAATGTTCTACGTCACTAGTCATCAGGGAAATGCAGATTAAAACTACATTGAGATTCCATCTCACTCCTGTCAGATTGGCCACCATCATGAAAACAAATGATCATAAATGTTGGCGGGGATGTGGAAAAAAAGGAACCCTTCTGCACTGCTGGTGGGAATGCAATCTGGTCCAGCCATTGTGGAAAGCAGTGTGGAGGTTCCTAAAACAGCTAGAGATTGATCTACCATATGAATCAGCTATAGCACTCCTAGGCATATATCCAAAGGACCCATCTCATTTCCTTAGAAGTACATGCTCAACCATGTTTATTGCTGCTCAATTTATAATAGCTGGGAAATGGAACCAGCCTAGATGTCCCTCAACTGATGAGTGGATAATGAAGATGTGGCACATTTATACAATGGAGTTCTACTCAGCGGTAAAAAAAAATGAAGTTATGAAATTTGCAGAAAAATGGATGGACCTGGAAAGCATTATACTAAGTCAGGTAACCCAGGCCCAGAAAGCCAAGCGCCACATGTTCTCTCTCATATGTGGATCCTAGCTACAGATGACTGGGCTTCTGTGTGAGAATGAAAATACTTAGTAGCAGAGGCCAGTAAGTTGAAAAGGAGACATAAAGGCTGGAGAAAGGAAGGGAGGAGGATACTTAATAGGTTGATATTGTATATATGTAATTACAATGATTGTAATGGGGAGGTAATATGAAGGAGAATGGAATTTCAAAAGGGAAAGTGTGGGGGTGGGGAGGGAGGGAATTACCATGGGATATATTTTATAATCATGGAAAATGTTAATAAAAATTAAAAAAAAAAAAAACTTCCTTTAAAACTCTACCCCATTTCAAGAATCATTATATAACTTCAGAAACTCTAACTGAAAAATCTGCTGGAGAGACAGATTAATAAATCAATAGGGGGCTGGAGAGATGGCTTAGCGGTTAAGCGCTTGCCTGTGAAGCCTAGGGACCCCCGGTTCGAGGCTCGATTCCCCAGGACCCATGTAAGCCAGATGCACAATGGGGCGCACGCATCTGGAGTTCGTTCGCAGTGGCTAGCGGCCCTGGCGCACCCATTCTCTCTCTCTCTCTCTGCCTACCTATCTGTCTGTCACTCTCAAATGAGTAAAAATAAATAAATAAATAAATAAATAGGACAGAATGGAGAGTTCAAAAATGGGGCCACAGAAATATGTGGAAAACTGACACAATGAATTAAAAACTTTTGCTCTGCAAAAGCCCATGTGTGTGAGATGAGATGACAAAATGGGGAGAAAACATTCACAAACCTCAAATACTCAGAAACCTTTGTATGCAACAAAGGACTAGTATCCAGCAACATTAAGAACTCTAAAACCATCTTAAAACAACAAATAATCCACTTAGAAAATCATCTTGATGCTATGAGCAGGCATTTTACCAAAAAAAGTATTTTGAATAGTAAATATAAGACAAATATCTAACATTACTGGTCAGAGAAAAAGTAAGTTAAAAACAAGTGATCCAGTCTCTGTAGGACTTTTATCATGAAGGGATGTTGGATTTTGTCAAATGCTTTCTCTGTGTCTAATGAGATGATCATGTGATTTTTGTCCTTCAACCCGTTTATGTAATGTATTACATTTATAGATTTGCGTATGTTGAACCATCCCTGCATCTCTGGGATAAAGCCTACTTGGTCAGGGTGAATGATCTTTTTGATATACTCTTGTATTCTGTTTGCCAATATTTTGTTGAGAATTTTTGCATCTATGTTCATGAGGGAGATTGGTCTGTAATTTTCTTGTTTTGTTCTATCTTTGCCTGGTTTTGGTATCAGGGTGATGCTGACCTCATAGAAGGAGTTTGGTAGAATTCCTTCTTTTTCTATTTCCTGGAAAAGCTTAAGAAGCAATGGTGTTAGCTCTTCCTTAAAAGTCTGGTAAAATTCAGCAGTGAATCCGTCCGGGCCTGGGCTTTTTTTAGTTGGGAGATTATTGATAACTGCTCGGATCTCCATGTTTGTTATAGGTCTATTTAAGTGATTAATCTCATTTTGATTTAATTTAGGTAGGTCATATAGATCAAGGAAATCATCCATTTCTTTCAGATTTTCATACTTTGTGGAGTATATGCTTTTGTAGTATGTCCCTATGATTTTTTGAATTTCTCTGGAATCTGTTGTGATGTTACCTTGTTCATCTCTGATTTTATTAATTTGTGTCTCTTCTCTCTTTCTTTTGGTCAGATTTGCTCAGGGTTTATCAATCTTGTTTATCCTTTCAAAGAACCAACTCTGTTTCATTAATTCTTTGGATTGTTTTTTTTTTGTTGTTGTTGTTTCTATTTCATTAATTTCTGCCCTAATCTTTATTATTTCTTCCCATCTACTGATTTTTGGTTTGCCTTGTTCTTCTTTTTCCAAGGCTTTAAGGAGAAGCATTAGGTCGTTTACTTGCGACCTTTCTAATTTCTTAATATAGGCACTCAAGGCTACAAATTTGCCTCTTAGAACTGCCTTCATTGTGTCCCAGAGATTTTGGTATGTTGTGTTCTCATTATCATTTGACTCTATAAATTTTTTGATTTCCTTTTTGATTTCTTCATTGACCCATTCATCATTTAGTAGTGTATTGTTTAGTTTCCATGATTTTGTGTATGCTCTATAGCCTTCCTTGCTACTGATTTGTAGTTTAATTCCATTGTGGTCAGATGTAAGCCCAAGTAGTTATAGCCACCTGATATTCGATAAAAATGCCAAAAATACTCATTGGAGAAGAGACAGCCTCTTCAGCAAATGGTGTTTTGAAAACTGGATATATATCTGCAGAAGGATGAAAATAGATTCTTCTCTCTCGCCATGCACAAGAATTAAGCCCAAATGGATTAAAGACCTTAACATCAGACCGGAAACTCTGAAACTGCTAGAGGAAAAAGTAGGGGAAACCCTTCAACATATTGGTCTTGGCAAAGACTTTCTGAATACAACCCCAATTGCTCAGGCAATAAAACCACAGATTAACCACTGGGACCTAATGAAATTACAAATATTTTGCACCGCAAAGGACACTGTGAAAAAAGCAAAGAGGCAACCTACAGAATGGGAAAAAATCTTCGCCAGCTATATATCTGATAAAGGATTAATATCTAGGATATACAAAGAACTCAAAAAGTTAAATAATAAGGAATCAAACAAGCCAATCAAAAAATGGGCTATGGAGCTAAATAGAGAGTTCTCAAAGGAAGAAATACAAATGGCATATAAGCATCTAAAAAAAATGTTCTATGTCACTAGTCATCAGGGAAATGCAGATTAAAACTACATTGAGATTCCATCTCACTCCTGTCAGATTGGCCACCATCATGAAAACAAATGATCATAAATGTTGGCGGGGATGTGGAAAAAAAGGAACCCTTCTGCACTGCTGGTGGGAATGCAATCTGGTCCAGCCATTGTGGAAAGCAGTGTGGAGGTTCCTAAAACAGCTAGAGATTGATCTACCATATGACCCAGCTATAGCGCTCCTAGGCATATATCCAAAGGACCCATCTCATTTCCTTAGAAGTACGTGCTCAACCATGTTTATTGCTGCTCAATTTATAATAGCTGGGAAATGGAACCAGCCGAGATGTCCCTGAACTGATGAGTGGATAATGAAGATGTGGCACATTTATACAATGGAGTTCTACTCAGCGGTAAAGAAAAATGAAGTTATGAAATTTGCAGAAAAATGGATGGACCTGGAAAGTATTATACTAAGTCAGGTAACCCAGACCCAGAAAGTCAAGCGCCACATGTTCTCTCTCATATGTGGATCCTAGCTACAGATGACTGGGCTTCTGCGTGAGAATGAAAATACTTAGTAGCAGAGGCCAGTAAGTTAAAAAGGAGAGATAAAGGGTAGAGAAAGGAAGGGAGGAGGATACTTAATAGGTTGATATTGTATATATATAATTACAATGATTGTAATGGGGAGGTAATATGATGGAGAATGGAATTTCAAATGGGAAAGTGTGGGGGTGGGGAGGGAGGGAATTACCATGGGATATATTTTATAATCATGGAAAATGTTAATAAAAATTAAAAAAAAAAAAACAAAAAAAACAAGTGATCCATAATGGGGCATGGTGGCACACACCTTTAATCCCAGCACTTGGGAGGCAGAGGTAGGAGGATCTTTGAGAGTTCAAGGCCACCCTGAGACTACATAGTGAATTCCAGGACAGATTGAGTGAGAATGAGACCCCACCTCGAAAAAAAAAAAAAAAAACCTAAAAGTAGATTATGCTACATTGCACAATTGTTGAGAAATTATTGCAAAGTTTACAACAGGTGAAATGTTATGATATAAATTACACCTCAAGTATACAAACAGAATTTCTAATTATAAATAAGTGCAAACTTTATCAAGTATAGTGAGTTATAAAGCTAGTAATGTCAACATTTTAGCAGTAGAAAAGCATCTTAATATAATAGCCATTTACCTTAAAACATTAGATAAAATGCTTACTTTGGGATTTTAGTGTTGTTGCAGTGATGGGGGGTCCCCGAACCCATAAAAAGAAAAAAACAATAGTTGGGTGAGGAAAAAAAAACAAAACACCTTTTGCCTAGTTGACGAGACCCTGGCTTAACAAGTGGCTGCACAGGTAGTTAACAGACCTTGTTTAACAGTAATGCTTCTGCTTGTTACTTTCACATGTGTTGAGCAAGAGTACATTACTCCATAAATATTTACAATTACCTTAATAAGAGCTTTTTTGGTGAGCTTCTGATTAACTTCAGGTTTATTCAATATGTTCTTTGCTCTATGAGCATATTCCAATGTACTCAGAGTTTCCTGTCACAAAAAGTAAAAGTTAATTACTGAAGACACAAGAAAAAGATACTTCTGTCATCTAGAATGTACTTTATAACATACAAATAATAACTCAAATCTACGGCTGAAGAGATGGCCCAGCCGTTAAAGGCACTTGCTTGCAAAGTCTGACTGTTGGGTTCAATACCCCAGTACCCACATAAAGACAGATGTACAAAGTGGCACATTCATCTTCAGTTTGTTTGCAATGGCCAGAGACCCTGGTAAGCCCATTGATTCTCTCTCTACAAATGAATAAATAAAAACTATATATTTTAAAAATAACTCAGATCTAGTCAGACGTGGTAGCACACACCTTTAATTTCAGCACTCGGAAGGCAGAGATAGGTGGATCACCATGAGTTCAAGGCCACCTTGAGACTATATAGTGAATTCCAAGTAAGCCTAAGCTAGATTGAGACCCTACCTTGAAAAACCAAAAACAAACAAACAACAAAAACCCCTCAGATCTATATTTAATCTAAAACTCTATTCATTAAGACTATTATTTTCAGCTCTTCTTTATTTTTTCTTATGTGCAAGTAGAGAAAGAGAATGGGCATGCCAGAGAATACCAGATGCATATGCCATTTTGTGTATCTGGCTTTACGTGGGTACTGAGGACTCGAACCTGGGTCATAGGCTTTCCAGACAAGTACCTTAACTGCTAAGCCATAACTCCAGCCCCCTATTCTAAGCTCTTTTATTCCTCCTCCTCAATCAACTTCATCTTTTGTTCCATTTTACCTATCCTGTCAATATTTTTCTTCCAATACTGGGGATTGAACCTAGGACCTCATGCATGCTAGTCAACCACTCTGTAATAGCTACATCAGCTGCTTTTTGGTTCTCCTTTTCAGTCTCCAAGGTCTTTACTTTTTTTGATTGTTTGTTGTGTGGTTTTCATGGTAGAGTCTCACTCTATCCCAGGCTGGCATTGAACTCACAGTAATCCCCCCACCTCTGCATCCCGAGTGCTGGTGGCATGTGCCACCATGCCAGATTCTTTACTCTTTTTATATGTTTACTTGTTTTTTTCATTTTCTGAAAGTCTTGCTATGTATCCCAGGCTAGATGCGGACTTGCAGAACTCCTCCTGCCTCTGCTTCCCAAGTACTGGGATTTTAGGTGTATGCCACCATGTCTTACTTAGATCTTTCGTCTTGATGACATTCTGACCTAATCATATCTTTCCTTCATTCTAGTCTTGTCTTATGCCCATACAATTAAATATTACCCAACAACAAAAAATGAAGTTCTGATATAGTAAGAAACTATAACATAGTATAACATAATGAAAGCACCATTCTAAGTGAAAGAAGCCAGTAACAAAAGACTACATACATACTAAAGTTCACATGCAACATCAAGATGCTTTTATACTACATTTCTGAATGAATGAAGCCAGTAAACGAACTTTTAAGATATGACCTTTAAATAAGAATTATAGGGGGCCGGGCGTGGTGGCCTTTAATCCCAGCACTCGGGAGGCAGAGGTAGGAGGATCACCATGAGTTCAAGGCCACCCTGAGACTACAGAGTTAATTCCAGGTCAGCCTGGACCAAAGTGAGACCCTACCTCAAGAAACCAAAAAAAAAAAAAAAAAAAAGAATTATAGGGATGGAGAGATGGCTTAGCGGTTAAGGTGCTTACCTGCAAAGCCAAAGGACCTAGGTTTGACTCCCCAGGACCTACATAAGCCAGATGCACAAGGGGGCACACGCATCTGGAGTTCGTTCACAGTGGCTGGAGGCACCGTTGCATCTATTCTCTCTCTCTCTCCCTGACTACCTTTGTATCTCTCTCTCTCTCCCTCTCTTTCTCTCTCTCTCAAATAAATAAAAATAAAAAATATTTAAAAAAAGAAAAAAGAAAGGAAGATGGAGCCTTGCTTGAGGGGCTTTAAAAAAAAAAGAATTATAGCACCCCAGGCTGGAAAGACAGCTTAGCAGTTAAGACAGTTGCCTACAAAAAGCCTAAGGACCCAGGTTCAATTCCCCAGTACCCACGTAAAGCCAGATGCACAAAGTGGGACATACATCTGGAGTTCATTTTCAGTCACTAAAGGCCCTGGCAGGTCCCATTCTCTCTGTCTGTCTCAAATAAATAAAATATTTACAATTTTAAAAATTATATAGCTCCCACACTTGCAGCTTCCTTCAAAAGGGCTTACCTAGCCAGCCATGGTGGCACACACCTTTAATCTCAGCACTCAGGAGGCAGAGATAAAAGGATTGCTATGAGTTGGAGGTTATCATGTGACTGCAGAGTTAGTTTCACAGGTCAGCCTGTGATAGATTGAGATGGTGCCTCAGGGAGAAAAAAAAGTTGGGAGGGGACCTTACCTCAAGATTGAGAGAAGCAGGAGAAATGGTTGCAATTATAGATGTTCTTGTACGTCCCCCAAGAGAATCTTGTAGGATTCTAGTTAGTTTAGATTCTCTATAAGGAATATGAGGTGTTCTTTCCACAAGAGCAGTAATAACCCTTCCCAAAGTCAACAGTGACTGGTTGATATTTCCAGCTTCCCGGGCCCTCTTTTCAACAGCTCCAGAGCGACCAATATTTTCACTTCCAGCAAGATCAACCTTTCATTTTAAAAAGAAAAGGTTAATCTATTGGATTGGATTTTCATTCTTTAAAAAAAAATAAAATATAAAGATTATATTATACATTATATATTATTAAACAGCCAACAAAGTAAGAATTTTATAATAAGTTTTGGGTTGGAGAGATGGCTCAGCAGTTAAGGCACTTGCATGCAAAGCTTAATGACCCAGGTCAGATTTCCCAGTATCCACATAAAGCCAGATGCACAAAGTGTCACATGTATGTGAGGTTCATCTACAGTGGTTAGAGGCCCTGGTATGGCCCTTCACACACACACACACACACACACACACACACACACACACACACACACTCACTCTCACTCTCTCTCTCTCTTCCCCCCCCTTTCAAATAAATTTCTTCTATGACAAGCAAATAATGCAGTAAAAAAAATTAACTCTTAAGTACAAGTTTTCAAGTTGGTTTATGAAAGGATGAAGAATAAAACAGTGGAATAAAACAGGTAGATGCTTACCAAGTTTAACTTTCCAATTTTAACAAGCTCTTCTCCATCAATTGTAGTTTCTTTCATATGTATTGTAACAGAAAAAACTGAGTGGGAACGACTAGAATGCAAGATCAAATTGTCTATTCATTATAATATAAAACACCATTTGCTTCTTATAACATACTGAAAACAGAAATGGAAGATCTAAATGCTTAAAGGGAGAAAAGACTATCAGTCAGGAAATATCTATGAAATTTTGGAAGGCACACTCTTGTACCTGCTGCCTACAGAAGTGACTCCAACAGGAAGCTAACAAAATACCCTAAAAAAATGACACAGGCTGGGAAATGTGGGTTAGTGGTAGAGTACTTGCTTGGCATGCACAAATCTCTGGGTTTGATTCTCAGCACCAAAAAAGACTAAAAACTACTAAAAATTTTCAAGGCTGGGCATGGTGGCAGCACTGAAGAGGCAGAAGTAGGAGATCACCAGAGTTTGAAGCCAACCTGGGACTACCGAGTGAGTTCCAGGCCAGCCTGGGCTAGAGTGAAACCCTACCTCAAAAAACTTTAACCCAGGCCAGGAGTGGTGGGGCACGCCTTTAATCCCAGCATTCAGGAAACTGAGGTAGAAGGATCGCTGTGAGTTCGAGGTCACCCTGAGACGACATAGGAATAGTCACAGCTAGAGTGAGAACCTACCTCGAAAAACCAATTAATAAATTAACTGTTAACTCAGGAACTTCTGAAAAGGTTTTAAGGGGTTGGTTGTCTTCTGGTATGCTGAAGAAAATAGCTTCCAATCATAATATCACTGCTTGTTAACATCATTAAAAGTGGAGCATTCGGTAATTTTTAATTTTCTTCTTTGTGTTTTCATGCCATTTAATACAATTCTAATTATTTTTTTGTTTTGTTTTGTTTCCAAGGTAGGGTCTCACTCTAGCTCAGGCTGACCTGGAATTCACGCTGTAGTCACAGGATGACCTCAAACTCAGGGCAAACTTCCTACCTCTGCCTCCCAAGAGCTGGGATTAAAGGCATGCACCACCATGCCCAGCTCTAAGTATCATTGGTATACAACTTAAATATAGAAAGGTAGGAGGGCACAGGAACTATAAATCCAAATTATCATATTCATCTTGTGTTTTCTATCATTTCTAATCCAGGATTCATAAAACGTGATCTTTATGGGAGCCAAAAAGATTGATTGCTCAGCAGTTAAAGGCACTTGCTTGCAAAGCCTGACAGCCAGGTTCGATTCCCCAGTAACCACACAGGGCCAAATGCACAGTGACCCATGTCTCTGGAGTTTGTTTGCAGTAGCAGGAGGCCCTGGCATACCCAGCCTCCCCCTCAATAAAATAAATTTTTAAAAAATGATGGGCCAAGATGTACCTCAGTAGAATGCTTATCTTAGCATGTATGAAACCTTTGTCCCTTCCTTCTAATGAAAGCCAGTGTATATGATCATCATCTGTCTGTCTACACTAAAATGCAATCTTTTGGGTACTGGAGAGATGACTCGGTGGTTAAAGGCACTTGCTTGGAAAGCCTGGAAGCCAAGATTTGAATCACCATTACCCATTCCCTCCCTCCATCCCTCTCTTTTTCTCTCATGCTTTCTGCTTGAATAAAAGTTAAAATATATCCAGGTGTGGTGGTGCATGTCTTTAATTATATATGATTTTTCTTTTATTCAAACCAAGGGTTTTTAACTGCCAGGAAAAGCTCTACAGTAGTACACAAGAGGCCTTTCTCATCAATGGTTTAGCCTCTGAGTCATCCTGAAATTAACTAAAGTCATCAAATTTTAATCTGGGCTTCTACATATGATTTTTTTTTTTTTCTATTGACTTTTCAAGGTAGGACCCACTCTAGCCTAGGATGGCCTGGAATTCACTATGCAATCACAGTGATCCTCCTACCTGCCTCCCAAGTGCTGGGATCAAAGGCATGCACCAGCACACCTGGCAGGTTTCATTTTTTTTTTAATTTTTTTTGTTTATTTTTATTTATTTATTTGAGAACGACAGACAAAGAGAAAGAGAGAGAGAGAGAATGGGCACGCTAGGGCCTCCAGCCACTGCAAACAACTCCAGATGCGTGCGCCCCCTTGTACATCTGACTAACGTAGGTCCTGGGGAATCAAGCCTTGAACCGGGGTCCTTAGGCTTCACAGGCAAACGCTTAACCGCTAAGCCATCTCTCCAGCCCCAGGTTTCATTTTTTGTGTGGTTTAATTTTTGAGCTAAGAGGGAAATTAAAGATAGGAAGAAGACTGTTATTTGTTCTTGTTGATTTGAGACATGGTAGCCCAAGCTAGCCACCAACATGTGACTCTTTTGCCTCCTGAGTAGTAGAATTACAGGTGTGCAGTATTCTACTCAACATACGATTCCACTTGAAAAAAGAATTCTATCTTTAAAAAGTTAAATAATTCTGTACTAATTCAAATGATCATTGTTCTCTTTAACATTCTTCCAATACTAACATCTTCTTGATGACCAACGCACTATTCATAGCACCAAATCTAGGTATTTGCCTCATACCTCAACCTACCACCACTTGACTTCCCCAAGGTCCTGACCTTTTCTAGTGGAGCAAGGGAGGTTCTGTTTCTTACCTTGAGTATGCGTTCATCAAAGTTGCTGCAGTTGTCCTTTTAGCTGCTCCCTTCTCCAGGATTTGGTAGACTTCATCTTTGTTGTGCACTGTAATTTCCTCTAAGCCCTTGATTATCACTCCCCTCTACCAGACAGCAGAAGAACAGCCATAGGATTAGTTTTCTAAAAACTACATGGACTTCTACAAGAACCACACATGAAAATTTGGAAGCATTTCCTTCTCAAAGACTGAATTACCTTGTTTCGGGGATCATCAAACATTTGTAGCCTCTCAGAAACATCAGAGGATGGACTAAGAAGATCAAAAAGTTCTTCATTATAAATTTCCAACAGCGATACTTTGACTGAAAACTCAGTACCATTATCAGTGAGTTTTTCAAAAATTTGATGAAGGGTACGTGGAATTATACCAGCCAAAGGATCCTGAAATTATATTATTAGAGATCAAAATAAAGAATGTGATTTACTGTAACAGCTAAAACATATGACAAAGGCCTCCTTTATAGTTTATTTATCTGTGATAAGGAGGATTGAACCCAGGATCTTTTGCATACTAGGTCTCCCTAAATTTCCCAAACTGGGGCTCATATTGCCTCAGTCTCTGCTGCATCTGGGGTTTCAGGTACACACCACCACACCTAACTAGTTTACTTATTTATTTTCTTGAAACACGGTTTTAGCCCAGGTTGTCCCAACTTGCAATCCTCCTGGCTTCATGTCTGGCTTATGGTATATTTAAACCTAAACCAGTTAGTCCCTCTTCTCCAGTTAGTCTAAATGCAACATAAAGCTGGCTCTGATGGCACACCTTTAATCCCAGTAGCCAGGAGGCAGGGGTAGGAGGAGCACCATGAGTTCAAGGCCACCCTGAGAATACAGAGTGAATTCCAGGTCAGCCTGGACTAGAGTGAGACCCTACCCTCAAAAAACCAAAAAAAAAAAAGAAAGGAAAAAATAATAAGATACTTTGAGAAACACACGTAAAGAAACCCTATTTCAGGGCTGGACAAATGGCTTAGCGTTTAAGGTGCTTACCTACAAAGCGTAAGGAACCAGGTTCAATTTGCCAGAACAACATAAGCCAGGTGCACATGGTTGTGCATTCCTCTGGAGTTTGTTTGCACTGGCTGGAGTCTCTGGTGTGCTCATTCTGTCTCTCTGTGTGTGTCTGTCTGTCTGTCTGTGTCTCTCTCTCTCTTTTTCCCCTGAGGTAGGGTCTCACTCTAGATCAGGCTGACCTGGAATGCACTATGTAGTCTCGGTGGCCTTGAATTCACGGAAATCTTCCTGCCTCTGCCTCCTGAGTGCTGGGATTAAAGGCATGTGCCACCATGCCCAGCCTCTGTCTATCTTAAATTAAAAAAAGAAGCTTGGGCTGGACAGATGGCTTAGCAGTTAAGCGCTTCTCTGTGAAGCCTAAAGACCCCAGTTCGAGGCTTGATTCCCCAGGACCCACGTTAGCCAGATGCACAAGGGGGCGCATACATCTGAAGTTCGTTTGCAGTGGCTGGAAGCCCTAGAGAGCCCATTCTCTCTTTTCTCTCTCTCCCCCTCTTTCTCTATTTGTCGCTCTCAAATAAATAAATAAAAATGAACAAAAAAACTCTATTTGCTTAAAAGGTCTTAGACTATTATTATTATAATTCTTATATTTATTATTATTTATATATATATTACTAATCTAAATTACAAATTACATTTTATCATGAGTACATCCATATAAGGAAAAAACATAGGCCTGGAAAGATGGCTTGGCAGTTGAGGCACTTGCCTACAAAGCCTAATGACCCAGGTTTGATTCCCCAGTACCCACATAAAGTCATATATACAATACATTCTCTCTAT
Source organism: Jaculus jaculus (assembly GCF_020740685.1). NCBI lineage: Eukaryota > Metazoa > Chordata > Mammalia > Rodentia > Dipodidae > Jaculus > Jaculus jaculus. Next base: position 43,177,346 of record NC_059102.1, read on the forward strand.
CTGTCTTTCTCCCCATCTCTGTCTCTCTCTAATAAATTTTAAATAATTGAACATATTCCCACAGATAAGAGAACTACTGCATTCTACTTGTTCTGTCCATCAATACCTCCTCCCATGTGTAGACTTCATTGGGTGACCTTTCACCTTCCATTGTAAAGGTTTTTCCAGTGCCAGTTTGACCATATCTGTCAAGATTAACAAAAGTGCTAAATCAAAACCAAATATATACATCTAAACTTCATCAAACTAAAAAAATAACTGTTTTACTTACGCAAAGATGGTGCAATTATAGCCCATGATAACTTCATCCAGAATTGGACAAACAACACTTCGGTACACATCAATTTGCTTTGTTGATGCTCCAAAAACCTATTTAAAAGAAAAATTCTTAACAAAGGAAAACATAATAATTCCTTTTAATAATTTTACTCACAAGAAACCAACTCAAAGTAACAATTAAAATTCCTAAGTAAGGGCTTAGCAGTTAAGGTGTTTACCTGCAAAGACTAAATACCTAGGTCCCATTCCCCAGTGCCCACATAAGCCAGATGCACAAGGGGGCCCATGTGTCTGGGTTTTGATTGCAGTAGTTAGAGACCCTGGTGCACCCATTCTCTCTATCTCTACATGCCTCTTTCTCTCAAATAAATAAATAAATTATTTTTTTTTAATTCCTTAGTAAGGCTTTAGAGATGGCTTAGCAATTGAGGCACTTGTCTCCAGTACCCACATAAAGCCAGATACAAAGGTGGCACATGTGTCTGGAGTTCTTTTGCTGTTGGTAGAGGCCCTGGAATGACTATTCTCTTTTTTCTCTCTCTCCCTCCCTCTCCTTCCCTCCCTCTCCTTCTCCCTTTCTCGCTCTCTTACATAAATAAAATATATTTTTAAAAATATCTAAAGCATGTGGTGGCACATGCCTTTAATCCCAGCACTTGGGAGGCAAAGGTAGGAGGATCACCATGAGTTCAAGGCCACCCTGACACCACAGAGTGAATTCCAGGTCAGCCTGAGCTAGAGTGAGAACCTACCTCGAAACTCCCCCCCCCCAAAAAATCTAAGTAGGGCTGGAGATACAGATGGCTTAGCAGTTAATGCACCTGCCTGCGAAGCCTAAGGCCTCTTGTTGGAGTTCTCTCCAGATCCCATGTTAAGCCAAGAACACAAAAGGTGAGACAAGTGCAGGGTCACACATGCCCACTAGGTGGAGCATGCGGAGTTCAACTGCAGTGGCTGAGGCCCTGACACACCAATTCTCTCCCCCACCCTCTCTCTCTAAAAAATTAGAAAACAAACTGTTAGCATTGTTCACTTGCCTGCAAAGCTTAAGGAACCAGATTCCATTCTCCAGGTCCCACATAAGCCAGATGCACATAGTGGTGCATGTGTCAGGAGTTCGTTTGCAGTGGCTAGAGGCCCTGGTGTGCCCATTCATATTCCCCCCGCCCCATCTCTAATAAATAAATAAATAAATAATATTTTTAAAATGTTAAAAAGACGTTAAAAAAACTTAGTATACCATGTTCCATAAGAAACTCATATATTTAGATTACATTAGAATAATCAAAAAGTAGCAACCGAATTAAAAGAAAGTAAGTACCATATCAAAAGTGTAGGTTTTCCTTGAGCTCTTGTCAGCCAATCCTGCAGTTCGTACACTAACTTCTTTTCGTGCATGATCACATTCTACTACTGAATGGGCGTTAGCTTTCCGCTCAGACAAATTAAATGGTCTATAAGAAGACATACAAAGTTACTCAAGAACTGTTAGGAGATTATTTAATAATGTTTTCATTAACTACATTAGTCAATAAAATTTTAAAATATAAAGTTGCTGATAGGGACTAAATGTTATAAAGCAGGCAGAACTATAAAGGTCTTAGTTTTCAGAAAAAAAAATCACTTAATTTTCAAAGAGAGTTGCTAGAGAGATGGCTCAGCAGTTAAAAGTGCTTTCACGCAAAGCCAGATGAAATGTGTTTGATTCCCCAGCACCCAAGTTAAGCCAGATGCACAACATGACACATATGTCTGGAGTTCCCTTGCAAAGAAGCCCTGGCATGCCCATTTTCTCTCTCCCCCCCCAGCCCCCACCCCCACCCCATGCAGCCCTGACTGGTCTCAAACTTAATATGTAGCTGAGTGAGGATAATAATCTTCAACTCCTGATCCTCCTGCCTCTACCTCCCAGGTACTCGGATTAAACTTTTGTGCACTACCAGGCCCAGTTTACCCAGTGCTGGGGAAGAAATCCATGGCCTACCACATGGCAAGGCAGGCACTCTACCAACTGAGCTACATGACCAAACCCAATGCTTAACAGTTTGTTTTTTAATTTTTTGTTCTTTTTTTTTAAAATTTATTTGAGAGCAACAGAGAGAGAGAGAAAGAGGCAGATGGAGAGAGAGAATGGGCATGCCAGGGCCTCCAGCCACTGCTAACAAATTCTAGACGTGTATGCCCCCTTGTGCATCTGGCTAATGTGGGTCCTGGGGAATCAAGCCTTGAACCAGGATCCTTAGGCTTCACAGGCAAACACTTAACCGCTAAGCCATCTCTCCAGCACTAATATTTTAGAGAGAAGGTGGAGGGAGAGAATTGGTATGACAGGGCCTCAGCCACTGCACTTGAACCCAAGACTCTTGCGCCACCTAGTGGGCACGTGCAACCTTGCATTTGTCTCGCCTTTTGTGCACCTGGATTAATGTGGGATATGGAAAGAGCTGGAACATGAGTCCTTAGACATCACAGGCAAGCACCTTAACTGCTAAGCCATCTCTCCAGCCCAATACTAACAGTTTTTTAAGTGTAGATACTAACACAACTTAAGATTAAAAAATGCACCTTTATATTTCTGTTCTATATGTCATCTCTTATAATCATTTATCAGTGTCTCCTAACAGAACTCAGGCCATCAGAGAAGAAAATTGTTTCATTTCTCCAGTGACCAGTACGATGCTTAACACTGTTAAATTATATCACCTAGGAAATGCCATTCCAAGAGGAATGATTAAAAAAAAAAAACTAAGAAAACCTTAAAAATGAAAAACAATTATTTTAAGACCAGGCATGGTGGCATATGCTTTTAATCCCAGCTCTTTGGAGGCAGAGGAAGTAGGATCGCTGTGAGCATAAGGCCACCCTGAGACTACATAGTAACTTCCAGGTCAAGCTGGACCACAGTGAAACTCTACCTCGAAAAACTAAAACATCAATATGTTAGGGGCTGGGAGATGGCTCACTAGAATGGTTAAAGGCACTTGCTTGCAAAGCTTGTTGGCCTGGGTTTGACCTCCCAGTATCCACATAAAGCCACATTCAAAATGTGGTGCCTGTGTGTAGCATTCATTTACAATGGCAATAAACCCATACAACCATATACATACATACAAATGAATAGAATATTCTCAAAAAACGGTATTTTAAATTTCTAGCAACTAAGGCCTTTATAAATCTGCCTGCTTCAATAGTATTCATTTAGTCCTCATTTAACTCCTATCAAAAGTCCAGGGTTGGAGAGAATGCTCAATGGTTAAAGGTACTTGCTTGCAAAGCCAGTGAGGGCCCAATACCCCAGATGTACATGTGTCTGCAGTTAATTTTAGTGGCAGGATTTCCTGGCACACCTATTCTCATTCATTCTCTCACTCTCAAATAAACAAGTAAAAAGATATTGTTTTAAAATGCAGCCCACACCCGGGCATGGTGGCACATGTCTTTAATCCCAGCACTTGAGAGACAGAGGTAGGGGGATTACTATAAATTTGAGGCCACCCTGAGACTACATAGTGAATTCCAGGTCAGCCTGGACTAAGCAAGACCCAACCTTGAAAAAAAAAATGCAGCCCACGCAGTTGCATTCATGCTTACATACTTGACCTGAGTTTATTTTTCCCACTGAGGATTAAAGGCCTTACATGTAAAGGTCAAACAAAAAAAATTATCTTCCCCTCATCATTAGAACGAGTTTGCTATTTATTTAGGAAGCATACCACAGCTTCCTCTGGCATAACCCACTCACTAATATTTTCTAAGTCATGAAAAGACCAGATTTGTGGGTTGGAGAGATGGCTCAACAGTTAAAAGCACTTGCTTGCAAAGCCTGATGGCCAGGGTTCGATTCCCCAGTACCCACATAAAGCCAGTTGCACAGAGTGGCTCATGTATCCATTTGGAGTTTGTTTGCAGTGGTAGGAGACCCTAGCACGCCTATACTCACCCTCTCTCACTCTCTGTGCCTCTCACTCCCTCAGGTAAATTAAAAATGTTTTAGGGCTGGAGAAATGGCTTAGCAGTTAAGGCGCTTGCCTGCAAAGCTGAAGGACCCAGGTTTGATTCCTCAGGACCCATGTTAAGCCAGATACACAAGGTGGCACATACATCTGGAGTTCGTGTGCAGTGGCAGGAAGCCCTGGTGTCCATTCTCCCTCTCTCTCTCTCTCTCTCTTCTGTCTCTCAAACAAGTAAATAAAAATTTTTGAATAACCAGATTTGTGATCTGAGGAAATTTGAGAACTCTTGGTTTAGTAATGCTGTCATTTGCCACTATACTGAAACCCATACATAAACATTAGTCATAGAAATATACACATTATTAAAAGTTCACTGTTCACTAAAAACAATGTTAGAAAGCTGGGCATGGTGTTGTACTCCTTTAATCCCAGCACTCGGGAGGCAGAGGCAGGAGGACTGCCATGAGTTCGAGGCCACCCTGAGATTACATAGTGAATTCCAGGTCAGCCTGGGCTACAGCAAGACCCTACCTCAAAAACAAACAACAACAAAAAAACAATGTTAGAGGGCTGCGAGATGGTTTAGCAGTAAGGTGCTTGCCTGCAATGCCTACGGACCCATGTTCGACTTTCCAGGTCCCACTTAAGCTAGATGCACAAGGTGACTCAAGCATTCAAGGTCACACCTCAGCACAGGGTGGTACACACATATGGAGTTTGATTACAGTGGCTGGAGGCCCTGGTGCACCAGTTCTCCCTATCCCTCTCTCGCTCATTAAAAAAAAAAAAAAGCCCAGTCGGTTGGGCTTGTCTCAAATGCCCACTAGGTGGTACAAGCATCTAGAGTTCAATTGCAGTGGCTGAGACCCTGGCATGACAATTTTCTCTCTCTTAAAAAAAAAATATTAGAACCTGCTTACACTGAGGTAGGCTCAGGGTTTCAAGTATGATGATTTGTGTGAATAAGACATTTTACTTTACCTAGCATGCCTGAATTACTCTCTTGCCTGAAACAGTGACTAAGTTAGCAAGTGAATACCATTGAACTGGCAGGACTAAGTAGTAAGAGATCTACACAGATCACACATTCCTAAAAGTTACCAAAATACTCAGAGGTGCTTTAGAGACTATCAGTACTAGCAGAAAAAGTACTTCCAGGGCTGCAGAGATGGCTTAGCAGTTGAGGTGCTTGCTTGCAAAGCCAAAGTACTGGAGAATCAAACCTGGGTTTGTTTGTTTTGGAGGTAGGGTTCCACTCTAGTCCGGGCTGACCTGGAATTCACTCTGTATTCTCAGGGTGGCCTCAAACTCACAGCAACCCTCGTACCTCTGACTCCCGAGTGCTGAGATTGAAGGTATGTACCACCACAACCAGCTTCCCCTCATTATTTTCAAGGTAAAGTCTCACTGTAGCTAAGCTGACCTGAAATTCACTATGTAGTCTCAGGCTGGACTTGAACTCACAGTGATCTTCCTACCTCAGCCTCCCGAGTGCTGTGATTAAAGGTGTGTACCACCATACCCAGCTGCCATAACATCTTTTGCCACCTATAACTAGAATATAGTGTTGTCTTGGAGTCTGCTATGCATTACAATAAATTTTTGTAGGAAAAAAAACACCAATCATACAGTAGCTCACTGTCTCTAGCTTTTATTCTGCCATTCCTTCCTTAGCTGTGAATTTAAAATAAACCCAACTTGAGCCGGGCGTGGTGGCGCAAACCTTTAATCCCAGCACTCGGGAGGCAGAGGTAGGAGGATTGCCATGAGTTCGAGGCCACCCTGAGACTCCATAGTGAATTTCAAGTCAGCCTGGGCTAGAGTGAGACCCTACCTCAAAAAAACAAAAAAAAAAATTAAAATTAAAGAAACCCGACTTAATAGTGGTGTAGGAACCACACCAAAGCAGCCTAGGAAAGAAAAAGACAAAAAATAAATAGCAAAATACACTCTTCTACTAAAAAGTGAGGTGTACAAGAAAGTACCCTTCAACATATTGGTCTTGACAAGGACTTTCTGAATATAATCCCAATTGCTCAGGCAATAAAACCATAGATTAACCACTGGGACCTCATGAAATTATAAAGATTTTGTACTGCAAAAGACACTGTGAATAAAGCAACCTACAGAATGGGAAAAAATCTTTGCCACCTATATATCTGATAGAGGATTAATATCTAGGATATACAAAGAACTCAAAAAGTTAAATAATAAGAAATCAAACAAGCCAATTAAAAAATGGGCTATGGAGCTAAATAGAGTTCTCAAAAGAAGAAATACGAATGTCGTATAAGCATCTAAAAAAATGTTCTATATCCGTAGTCATCAGGGAAATGCATATTAAAACTACAATGAGATTCTACTTCACTCCTGTCAGATTGGCTACCATCATGAAAAAGAAAAGATCATAAATGCTGGTGGGGATGTGGAAAAAGAGGTTCCCTTCTACAATGTTGGTGGGAATGCAATCTGGTCCAGCCATTGTGGAAATCAGTGTGGAGGTTCCTAAGACAGCTAAAGATTGATCTACCATATGACCCAACTATAGCACACCTAGGCATATATCCTAAGGAATCATCTCATTTTCTTAGAAGTACGTGCTCTACCATGTTTACTGCTGCTCAATTCATAATAGCTGGGAAATGGAATCAGCCTAAATGTCCCTCAACTGATGAGTGGATAATGAAGATGTGGCACATTTATACAATGGAGTTCTACTCAGCAGCAAAGAAAAATGAAGTTAGGAAATTTGCAGGAAAATGGATGGATCTGGAAAGGATTGTACTAAGTGAGGTAACCCAGGCCCAGAAAGCCAAGCATCGCATGTTCTCCCTCATATGTGGATCCTAGCTACAGATAATTGGGCTTCTGTGTGAGAAGGAAAAAACTCAGGAACAGAGGCAGGTAAGCTAAAAAAGAGATACAAAGGGAAGAGAAAGGAAGGAAGGAGGGTACTTAATAGGTTGATATTGTATATATGTAAGTAGAAGAATAGACTAATGGGGGTGAAAAGGCCCAAAGTGAGGTCAGGGGAAGAAATTGAGTAAAGGAAAGGTGGAGGGAGGGCTATTCAAAATCTAAAAGGATATAAATAAATCACATAGAATCCTCCGGTTTTGGACAATGGAACACTCAGGAGCCATAGATCATTGCTAGAAAATTTTCAGTGCCAGGGATGGGATACCTTCCAGTGAGTTGTTGGCCAGGGAGGTCCCTGATGCCCCCAAAACATTATAGGCCACTGCCAAGACCCTTGGTTTCCCACCAGGAATAGATGGTAAGACCCTATTGCAGAAGACTCCACATACTTGAGTTGCAAGGCCACTGAGAAATCCTGCTGAAACTGAGCTGATAACCTCCTCCATGTAGACCAACTGACAGAAAGCTAGAAGATGACATTCTACATGCAGTTCAATGGGAGAAAGAGATACCACCAGTGAAGATACTCAACAGTGGACACTGAAAGCCTTATAATTGGCCAGCCAGGCCAAATGAGCCAACAGGTGCAGTAGTAGTCTGTCATGGTGGAAACCAACTGTCCTCCAATTGGACTGGAGGCCTCTTCATGGGGGGAAACACATCACTGATACTGAAAACTTAAAACAGGGGTAGTCATGAGCCCTAGGGTTGTAACATCTGCTGATGTCTGGATAAGTGTGTATACTATGCTTATCAAACGGCCCAGTAAGTACTTCTCTTAATATTTATACCTTTATTATATTAACGCTCCTCTCACTTTGGGTAGAGAATCTATTCTTTTTAGGTGGCAGTGACCTTGGGATGACTCAGAAGGCAAGTAAGGTGCTGAGAAGAAGTGACAGAGGAGTTCTCAGCACCTTACAAGGCACAGGGTCCACTGCGGAAGAGGTGGCGTAAAGAATGTAAGAGCCAAAGGAAGGGTAGGCCTCCTTACAACGTGCTCCTCCAGACACAAAATGACCTGGATATCCATGACCTCACAGTGCCTGACACTACCTACACAAGACCATCATAAGAGGAGGAAAAGATCATGACATCAAAATAAAAGAGAGACTGATTGAGATAGGGAGGGAATATGATGAAGAATGGAATTTCAAAGGGGAAAGTGGGGGGAGAGGGTATTACCATGGGATATTTTTTATAATCACGGAATATGTTAATAAAAATTGAGAAAAAGGAAAAAAACCTGCTATGATCTGCATGCATTATATCAATTCTATTCCGATAAGATCCCTACCTAATGCTGCTCCTGCTCGTGTAACCTTTATCAATTCTCTTCCTCCTCCCTTCTTCTTATGGAGAAAGAGTATCCCTATGTTATCCAGGTGGCACAAGCCTATAGTTTTCCTACTTCAGCCTCCTGAATAGCTGAGACCACAGGCTCCTGCTACCATGCCTGGCCTTGTCTTTTGTTTTCTTTTCCTTTTTCTTTTTCAAGGTAGGGTCTCACTCTGGTCCAGGCTGACCTGGAATTAACTATATAGTCTCAGGGTGGCCTTGAACTCACGGTAATCCTCCTACCTCTGCCTCCCAAGTGCTGGGCTTAAAGGCGTGTGCCACCAAGCCCGGCTAAGGCCTTGTCTTTTCTTGACTAAATCAGTAGAAAAACAATTTGTCTTCTTCTGATGGATGATTTAGTGGGTATATGTAATGAGAATATAAGATTTTTTTTTGTGGCAAGCCCAACAGACTAGCCTTTTTTTTTAATGCAAGAGAGAGAGGGGGCTGGAGAGATAGCTTAGCGGTTAAGCGCTTGCCTGTGAAGCCTAAGGACCCCGGTTCAAGGCTCATTTCCCCAGGACCCACATTAGCCAGATGCACAAGAGGGTGCACGCATCTGGAGTTCATTTGCAGTGGCTGGTGGCCCTGGCATGTCTCTCTCTCTCTCTCTCTCTCTCTCTCTCTCTCTCTCTGCCTCTGTCTGTCGTTCTCAAATAAATAAAAATAAACAAAAAAATTAAAGGGGGGATTGGCATGCCAGGGTCTCTAACCACTGTAATCAAACTCCAAAAGTGTGCCTACCTTGTGTGCATATGTGACCTTGTATCACCTTGTGCATCTATCTGGCTTACGTGGGATCCAAAGAGTTGAACATGGGTCTTTAGGCTTTATAGGCAGTATCTTAAGCACTAAACTATCTCTCCAGCCCAAATTTTTTTTAATTGTTTAGTTATTTGAAAGAGAAAGAATGGGAATGCCAGGACCTCTTGCTGCTACAAATGTACTCCAGATACATGTTGCACTTTTGCATCTGGCTTTATGTGGGCACTGGGGAATCAAACCTGGCTGGTAGTCTTCAAACAAGTGTCTTTGACTGCTGAGCAATCTCCCCAGCACCAATAATATCAGTTTTTAAAAGTTAAGCCATCTTTGCATCCCTAAAATAAATTCTAGGATATATTTTCTAACATTAATGAATTCAGCTTGGTAATATTTTATTTAGGATTTCCATCTATAAGAGAAATTGGCCTGTAATATATAGTAAAATTAAAAGGGAAAATATCGGAATTCAGAAAACATGTTATTCATGGGGTTGTCTCTAGCTGTAGAAGTGGGCTGTAAGTTTGAGCTGGTTTCAATTGAGGCAAAAACATGTCATTCATACATTAGTCAGCTTTCTGTCACAGTGATAAAATACCTAAGAAAAACAACTTAAAAGAAGGAAAGATTTATTTGAGCTCATTATTTCAGAGGCATTACCATGGAATATTTTTTATAATCATGGAAGTTGTTAATAAAAAAAATTTTGAAAAAGAAAAAAAATAAAGTCAAATAAACCCAGTATTGCATCCAGGGGGAAAAAAAAAAGAATCCACACTAACACTCTAACATTACAAAAAAATAAAAGAGAATCTAAAGCTAGCAGAAATGACCAAATATTAGAGAAAAGATAAAGTAGAAACAGGAAAAAATGAAAAATGTTGGTTCTTCAAAACAAAAGCGTTTAAGAGGCAGAGGTAGAAGGATTGCCATGAGTTCAAGTCCAGCCTTAGACTATATAGTGAATTCCAGGTCAGCCTGGGCTAAAGCAAGACCCTACCTCAGAAAACAAAAGTAGTACGTTGGCAAACCTTTAACTATATGTACCAGTGAAAAACAAGCTTACTAAAATTAGAAGTGAAAGTGGTAATAGACTTTACAAAAATTAAGATGATTAAAGAGTGCAATGAACAATTATATACTGACAAAATTTTACCTAGCTGAACAGATTCCTAAAAATACAAAACCTGGCTAGGCATGATGGCTTACACCCTTAGTCCCAGCCCTTAGGAAGCCAAGGTAGGAGGACTGCCTGAGTTCAAGTCCATCTTAAGAATACAGAGTTAGCTGGGCGTGGTGGCGCACACCTTTAATCCCAGCACCCGGGAGGCAGAGGATTGCTGTGAGTTCGAGGCCACCCTGAGACTCCATAGTGAATTCCAGGTCAGCCTGGGCTAGAGTGAGACTGTACCTCGAAAAACCAAAAAAAAAAAAAAAAAAAGAATACAGAGTTAATTCCAGGTCACCCTGGGCTAGAGTGAGACCCAACCTCAAAAAATCAAAATATAAAATAAATAAAAATAAAAACCTGCCAAGACCAAATCACAAAGCAATAGCAAATCTAAATGACCTGTAACTGGTGAGATTTAATCAGTAATGAAAAAAATCAGACAGGGTCTGGAGATGTGGCTTATTAGTATAGGACATGCCTAATATGCACAAGACCCTGACTTTGGTCCCCAACATAGAGGTGGGGGGGGGGTAGAGGAGGGAGTCTGACAAAGAAAGTCCTACAATTTCTCATCTTCCCAGAAGCAGCTGGCCCTAAGGTTCAACTTCCAAGATGCTGCTCAACACGCATGCCTGGGAGCTACCGCCTAGCCAGGAGACTAGCCCAAATGGAGGCAGCCATGGCCTCAGTGGAGGGCACTGCTGGAGGATGAAGCCACCCTAGCTGTGAAGAGTGAGGAAGAGGCCATCCACATGCTGGGAGGTAAAGCCTATAGTGTGTATCCCCATGCTGGAAACAGGAGAGATCAAACTCCCAAAGTCACCAAACAGGCCAGGCAAAGCAGTGGTACAGTACAACTTGGTTTTGTCATGTTGTGACCACCTTTAACAAGAAGAGTCTCAATGCCAACTCTTAAACCTTATTTAGTCCTTACTTTCTCTAATACCACTTTGCCCAGGCAGGGAGGGAAGGAAGAGAGAAACTCAGGACCGGATGGTTTCAAAGATGAACTATCAAATATTTCAAACTTAGTCATTCTGAGACTAGGTGGGATTTCCCTGATAACAAGACCATACAAATGGGCCAGCTAATCTGACACTCAATTCCAAGTGTGACAGACAGTTTATTTGCAGTAGCAAGAGATCCTGTCTCAAAGAAGGTAGAACATACACATTTTATTTTATTTTATTTTTTTGGTTTTTCAAGGTAGGGTCTCACTCCAGCCCAAACGGACCTGGAACTCACTATGTAGTCTCAAGGTGGCCTCAAACTTATGGTGATCCTCCCACCTCTGCCTCCCAAGTGCTGGGATTAAAGACGAGCGCCACCACGCCCGGCCCGAACATACACATTTTAAAGTTGTCCCCTGATTTCCACACACCCACACCCCCTATACTCAAATAATAAATTTGTTTTAAAAAAAATACAAAAGCCAAGTGTAGTGGCACATGCCTTTAATCACAGCACTTGAAAGGCAAAGGTAGGAAAATGCCATGAGTTTGAGGCCACTCTGAGAGTACTTAGTGGATTTCAGATCAGCCTGGGTTAGAGCGAGACCCTACCTCAAACAACCAAAAAAAATATATATATAAATAAATAAATAAATAAAAATACAAAGACATGTGAAAACTGCAGATTACTATTCCTTATACCACTCACATAAAATTTCAAAGCCAAGGGGCTGGAGAGATGGCTTAGCAGTTAAGCGCTTGCCTGTGAAGCCTAAGGACCCCGGTTCGAGGCTCGGTTCCCCAGGTCCCACTTTAGCCAGATGCACAAGGGGGTGCACACGTCTGGAGTTAGTTTGCAGAGGCTGGAGGCCCTGGCGCGCCCATTCTCTCTCTCTCCCTCTATCTGTCTTTCTCTCTGCATCCGTCGCTCTCAAATAAATAAATAAATAAATAAAATTTTTAAAAAAAAATTCAAAGCCAAGGGCTGGAGACATGACTTAGCTGTTAAGTTACCTGCCTGTGCAGCCTAAAGATCCAGGTTCAATTCCCAAGTACATTAAAACCAGATGCATAAGGTAGTGCATGCGTCTAGAGTTCATTTGCAGTAGTTGGAGGCCCTGGTGTGCTCATTCTCTTCCCCCAACCTCTCAAAAGTAAATAAATGAAATATGTTTAAAAAAAATTCAAAGCCAGGTAACCCAGATCCAGAAAGCCAAACAGCACATATTCTCTCTCATATGTGGATCCTAGCTACAAATGTTTAGACTTGTGTGTGAGCTGGAAGCAAAAAAATCAGTAACAGAGGCAAGTAAGCTAGAAAAAGACTATAAGGGAGGGGGGAGAGAGAACTTTAGGGGATGGTATTGTATATATGTAAGTAGAAGAACCTTACAGGGAGTGGAATGGCTTAAGTGAGGCCAGGGGAAGAGATTGAGTAAGAGAAGGGTGGGGGAAGGGTCAATCAAAATTCAAGATATTCTAAGTCAGACATGGTGGCGCATGCCTTTAATCTCAGCACTCCGGAGGCAGAAGTAGGAGGACTGCCAAGAGTTCCAAGGCCACCCTAAGACTACATCGTGTATTCCAGGTCAGCTTCAGCTAAAGTGAAACCCTACCTCAAAAAAAACAAACAAAAAAAATCAAATCAAGATATTCTGAATAAGACATATGAAAGCCTACTTCTTTGGATAACGGCACATCCAGAAGCCATAGATTGCTAATAGAAAATTTTCAGTGCCAGGGATGGGATGCGTACCAGTGAGTCATTGGCCAAGGAGGTCCCTGCTGCCTCCAAAACATTATAGGCTATTGCCAAGGCCCTTGGTTTCCCACAAGTAACAAATGGTAACATCCTATTGCTGAAGACTTCACATGGGTTGGCAGCAAGATCAGTGAAAAAAATCAAGCTGGTGTGGAGCTGAAAACCTTCTCCCTGTAGACCAGCCAACTGAAAGTTGGAAAAAGCTGCACTGCATGCAGCCCTATGGGAGACAGAAGTCATCAGCGGTGAAAACAGTGGACACTAGAAGCCTCAAGTTTGACCAGATAGGCCAAATGACCAAATGGGTGCAATAGTGGCATGTCTGCTCTGGAGGAAACCAACTGCTCTCTACTTGGACAGGAGACCTGTTCTATGGGAGAGAGTACATGCCTGGTACTGAAAACATAATCAAAAGCCTATGGCAGGGGAGGTCATGTGCCTTAAGGGTATAAAGCCTCTTGTCTCACCAAACTGCCCTGAAAGCACTACACTTAATGTTCATACTCATATATTAATGCTACTCACACTGTTGGTTAGAGAAGCTTCTCTTTTCAGATGGTGAGGACCACTGGGATGAACCAAAAGCCAACACAGTGCTGAGAAGAAGTGATGGAGGAGTGCTCAGCACTGAAACATCTCTATCACACCCTCCAAGGCTCAAGGTCCATTGCAGAAGAGGTGGAGAAAAGAATGTAAGAGCCAAAGGAAGGGTACAACTCCTTACAATGCTACTGTCCAGACAGAAATTGGCCTTGATATCCACAACCTCACAGTGCCTAGCAATACCTTCACAAGGCCCTCATAATAGAAGAAAAAGATGATGACATCAAAATAAAATAGAAAGTAATGGAGAAAGGGAGGGGATATGGTGGAAAGTGGAGTTGTGAAGTAGAAAATGGGGGAGGGGAGGGAAATATCATGGTTTATTGTCTGTAAGTATGGTGGTATATACACTTAGCACTTGGAAGGCTGGGCAGGATGATTAAGTTTAAGGTCCTCCTAGACTACCTAATAGAGACTATCTCCAAGAAAGAAAGAAAGAGAGGAGAGAGGAAGGAATGGAGGGAGGAAATGAAGAATGGACCTCAGGCTGGAGAGGTGGCTCAGGGGTTGAAGGTACTTGTTTGCAAAGCCTACCAGCCCAGGTTCAATTCCTCAGCACCACATAAATCCACACACACAAAGCTGGGCATGTATCTGAAGTTCATATGAAGTAGCAAAGCCTTGGCATGCCCATTCTCAGATCCTCCCTCTTTCTCCCCTCTTACTCTCTGAAAGCAAATAAATAAAAATATAAATAGGGCTGGAGAGATGGCTTAGCGGTTAAGGCACTTGCCTGCAAAGCCAAAAGGATTCAGATTTAAGTGCCCAGGACCCGCATAAGCCAGATGCACAAAGTGGTACACACATCTGAAGTTTGTTTGCAGCAGCTGAAGACCCTGATGTGCCCATTTTCTCTCTCCCTCTTCCTCTCTTGCTCAAACTAATTAATTAATTTAAAATATTTTTTAAAGGAGGATTGCCATGAGTTCAAGGCTACCCTGAGACTACATAGTTAATTCCAGGTCAGCCTGGACCAGAGTGAGACTCTACCTCAAAAAAATAAAAAATATACATTTTTTTGAAATACACAACAAACAGAAAAAAGAGGTTGGAAATGGTTCAGCACTTAAAGGCACTTGTGAAAAGTATGACAGCCCAGGTTCAATAGCCCATGCCCACATAAAGCCAGCTTCATAAAGTAGAGCATGCATCTGGAGCTCCCTGGCACACCCATTCCTTCCTTTCTTCCCTTCCTGCAAGTAATAATTTAAAAAACATTAAAAACAAGCTGGGCATGGTGGCACATGCCTTTTATCACAGCACTCAGGAGGCAAAGGAAGGAGAACTGCTGTGAGTTCACACTGATACTACATAGTGAATTCCTGGTCAGCCTAGGCTAGAGTCAGGCTCTACCATGGAAAACCACACACATGCACACACATACACACACATACACACACACACACACACACACAAAAATTAGCATACTATGTTGAACAGCATATGAAAAAGATTATGCAAAACCAGGCATGGCGGTGCACGCCTTTAATCCCAGCACTCGGGAGACAGAGGTAGGAGGATCACCGTGAGTTCAAGGACACCCTGAGACTACATAGTTAATTCAAGGTCAGCTTGGGCCAGAGTGAGACCCTACCTTGAAAAACCAAAAAACAAACAAGCAAACAAAAAGTTATTATACACATGGCCAATGCAAGGATAACTCAACATACAAAAACTGATCAGAAAGAATTAACAAAATGAAGAGAAAAAAACCCTTCCTGTCAACTGATGAAGAAAAAATATTTGACAAAATTCAAAAGCACTTCAGGCTAAAAACACTCAGTGAACAAAGATCACAAGGAAAATAGCTCAACATAATAAGAGCCAAATACAAAAAAAAAAAAAAAAAACCTTAGCAAACATGAAATTCAATTCAAAGACTGGAAGCTTTACCTTTAAGTACAAGAGTTCTTTCATGACTTCTGGTCAAAAGAGCACTGTAAATTCAGCAAGAGCAAGTAGGCAGGAAAAGGGAAAGGGAAAAAAAAAAAAGACACCCAAATTGGAAAAGAAGAAATACACTTATCTCTGTTCTCAGATGACAGGAATGTTTTTGTTTTTGTTTTAATCCATATGTATTTTTCGTGTGTGTGTGTGTGTGTGTGTGTGTGTGTGTGTGTGTGTGTGTGTTGCTGGGTATCAAGCTCAGGACCTTGAACATGCAAGGAAAGCACTTTACCACAGAGCTACACAGTTCCTTTTTTCCCTCTTCCTTATGAGATGAAGACTGAGCTGAGGAGATGGTAGACCCATGGATGAGCAAAATGCTTCTTGTCCTTGAACTCAGGTCCTCAGAACCCAGGCAAAGGCCAGACATGGTGGCACCTGCTTGTAATACCAGTGCTGAGGAAGCCAAGACAGGAGATCCCTAGGGCTTGCTGGCTAGCAAGTCTAGCCAACTGGTGAGCTCTAGGTTCTATGCAAGCTCTTGTCTCAAAAACTGAGGTGGGCAGCAACTGAGAAAGACACCGAGCCTCAACTTCTGGCTCTACACTCACACACACCTACACACACCTACACACACGCACACCCAGGGAGGACAGTGGGGTGAACAAACAAGAACACTGTGTCATGATACGTGAAGGAAGCCACCACAGTGAAACCCACTTCAGCACTAAACTAAAACAGTAATTAAAAAACATGCATGGTGGCAGACACCTGTAACTAAAAGTTTTGTTTACCAACACATTGACTTATCCATACAACGACGTTTCTAATGAATAAAAATAAAAATAGAAAAAAAAAGTATATCAAAAGAGAGAATCAGCCAGGTGTGGTGGCACATGCCTTTAATCCTAGCACTTGAGAGACAGAGGAGGAGGATCGCCATGAGTTTGAGGCCACCCCGAGACTACATAGTGAATTTCAGGTCAGCCTGAGCTAGAGTGAAATCCTACCTCCAAAGCCCAAAACAGAGAGAGAAAGAATCAGCTGAGCGTGGTGGCGCATGCCTTTAATCCCCAGAGTTGTGAGTTGGAGGCCAGCCTGGGACTACAGAGTAAGTTCCAGGTCAGCCTGGGCTACAGTGAGACCTGCATTGAAAACCTGAGAGAACCAGCTTAAGTTGCATGGTAAGACTGCTTTTTCAAGGAAAGCAAAACACCTGTCAACATATAAAACCAATCCATAGAATGAGATTAAAAATATGTGCAGGGCTGGAGAGATAGCTTAGTGGTTAAGCGCTCGCCTGTGAAGCCTAAGGACACTGGGTTCGAGTCTCGATTTCCCAGGACCCATGTTAGCCAAATGCACAAGGTAGCACATGCATCTGGAGTTCGTTTGTAATGGCTGGAGGCCATGGCATGCCCATTCTTTCTCTCTCTCTCTCCCTCTCCCTCCTTCTCTCTGCCTCTTTCTCTGTCTGTTCTCAAATAAATAAAAAATGTGCAAATCTGAAGAGATTATTATTTAAATATATAATAAACTTCTAAAACTCAACAACAAAATCTAATTTAGAAGTGGGCAAGTGCTAGGATACAGCAGGGTACAGCTCAAAAGTAGAGCTTTTCTAGCATGAATGAAGCCCTGAGTTCAATCCTTCCACAGTTAACACTACCAAACACCCCCTCCCATCCCCCCAAAAAAATTTAAGACACTTCTCCAAAGATATGCACTACATGAATAAGAATAGATGTTCCACATCACTTATCACTGGGGAAATGCTAACCAAAGCTAGTATGGGAGGGATTGGTGAGGCAGTTGATCTACCAATCTACCTACCAGCATTGGGAGATAGGAAAGGGAACTATAATGAAATACTGTCACACTTATTAGGATGGCTACTATGAAAACAAACAACAACAAACAAAAAAAGAAAAACAGAAAAGTGTGGGTGAGAATGTAAAATAGCACAGCCACTATGGAAAACAGTATGTTAGTTCTTCAAAAAAGTTAACAATTAGCATATGATCTAGTGATTTCATTTTTTGGTTTTTGGTTTTCCGAGGCAGGGTCTCACTCTGGTCCTGACTGACCTGGAATTCACTATGTAGTCTCAGGATGGCCTCGAATTCATGGCAATCCTCCTACCTCTGCCTCCTGAGTGCTGGCATTAAAGGCATGCGCCACCACGCCCTGCTTGTGATTTCATTTTTAGACACCAAAAAAATTGAAAACAAGAGTCTTGAAGAAACATCTGTACATTATATTCATTTTGTGCATTTGGAACACAAGTTTTTAAGACTAGGAAGAATGAGGGGAAGGAGTTGTTAAGGGTAGAGAGAAAACAAGTCAGTAGCTAGATCAAGTAAACCAGGATGTGTAAACTGTGGCCTGTGGGTCAAAATTTGGCCCTTACCCTCCGAAGATCTATGACTGCTTTGACAGTTTTAAAGGGTCATTCTAAAATTAAAACCAGACACTAAGTGACAGAAATTACATGTTGCCCCCAAAGCCTAATTTTTTAAAAACTATCTCTTGATCAAAAGGAAAAATTTTCCTTTACATAAAAACTTTGCAAACAATGAGCGCCTCATATGTTGCTTATTAAGTTTAATGACAAATTTGTAGCAAGATTATTTGACAGAGAAATCCTAACCAGAAAAAAGAACTATACCAAATTTATTGTCCATACTAGACACAACTTAAGCATTTCCGTGTTGAAAATGTAAACGAAATTTATCCTAAGGCAAGCACAATAAACATCAAGTTCAAAAAAGTGTGGATAGAGGAAAGAAGGAGCACAGCTATGATTTAAGTGACAGACACTCAAATGTTTGTTAGTGTCCCTTGTAAGTATTTTGTAAGGAACAAAAACAAAATCGAAGAAACTAAAAGCAGTAAGTTAGTATTGCTTAGCTTTAGTAAACAAACAATTTTAAAATTTATATTTGTTGTTGTGCTATTAATAAAAGTCACCACAGCCTTGTGTTGCACACCTTCAATCCCAGCACTTGGCAGGCAGAGGTAAGAGAATCACTGTGCGTTTGAGGACAGCCTTAGACTACGGAATGAGTTCCGGGACAGGCAGGGCTAGAGTGAGACCCTATGGGTTGGGCGGGCGGGCGGGGCGGGGGGGGGGGGATATGAATGAAAATCTCCAAAATAAGTGGCCCTGGGCTTGCAAGGGGTGTCACTGACTAGACTTAAGTCGCCACCTTTCTTCTCTGGAACCTAGTTTTAAAACTTGTCCATCACTAGGGCCTGCTAGCTTGTATCTGTAATCCCAGAACGCGGGGGTTGAGGATCGCCAGGAGTTCAAATCCAGCCTGGACTACATAGTGAGTTCCAAATCAGTATAGGCTGTCAAGTGATTCCTTGTCTCAATTTTAAAAAGGGGGGGGGGGCCTGGGTGTGGTAGCACACACCTTTCATCCCAGCACTTGGGAGGCAGAGGTAGGAAGATCGCTGTGAGTTCAAGCCTGAGACTTCACAATGAAACAGTGAATTCCAGGTCAGCCTGGGCTAAAGCGAGACTACCTCGAACCCCCCCCCCCGCCAAAAAAAAAAAAAAAAAAAAAAAACACCACAAGGGAGGTGGATTATATTCATGTATGAAACTGTCAAAAACATTTTTAAAAAATTAAGCCACCGAAAAGTACAAAACCTTTGTCATTACCTTTGATTGATGGCTAGTCTTGCCAAAGCTTAGCTATCAAGAACTTAACAGTTTGTTGACAAGAGGGTCTTAAAATAACCTTTTCAATTTTGAGAATACTTTTGGGTTTATAGAAAAATTACAACAACAAAATTTTAGCAGCAATAAAAAAGACACACAAAAGACATCTACATGAATAAACTGCGGGACGCTTCTAAGAAACTGCAAGAAATACCGAAGTCACTAATGAAGCAACAATTTCAACAAGTTCATTTTAACACTGACATTGGGGAGCTCGGTCCAGCAGGAACCTCTAAAACTAACATTCTGCTTAGATCTCACGCCAACCTGACAGCATTTTTACCGAACCAAAAACACTGTAACCCGCACAGTTTTGATGCCCTGGGGAAAGGCGAACAGAACCCTTCTGCGGCCCCGCGCAGGAGGGAGCCCAGCAGCAAAGCCTCGCCCTACCTGCATCTCACCACCACCTGGATGTTCTTGCCCTTCTCTTCTTTCTTCTTCGCCGAGGAATTGGGCTGGGACGCCATGACTGTGCCGCCAAACCCTGACGGTCCGACCGCGGACTCGGGGGCTCTGGGTACCTGAGTGTCCGCCTGCTCCCGCGGGGTGCTACGGCGGAGACACGCGGCTCAGCGTCCCCGCTGTCCACCCAGGACTCTGGCCGTAGCGACTGTCCCGCACCAGCGGGAGGCGGGGGACAGCTGCCGAACCTCCAATCTCGTCTCGGCCCAGGAGCCCAGCAACGACTCGGCGCCTCAATTTGAAAAAGGAGCGGAGTTGCCAGGCCAATAGCAGCGCGGGCGCGCAGGGCATCATGGGACGCGGCGTCCTCCCTGGAGCTCCGCCCACGGGGCGTGGCCAGAAGCGAAGGGAACCGCGGCTTCCCGCGCGCCAGCCGCGAGCTCGCAGTGGAAGGGCGCGGCGCGGGTTTCAGCGGAGCCTGCTTACGCAATCGCGCCGCCCGGACTACATATCCCACTGTGCCGGGCTTCGCGGACCTCCGGCTTTCCGTAGGCGCGCTTCGAACGTCTGGATAGACCTGGCCAATGGAGGTCGCGGGGGCCCAGGAATAATCAGGCGTAGACTCTGTGGCTGGATTCCTCTTCGGGGCCACGCTTAGGCACGAGAACTTATATGCCTCTTGTCCCCTCCGTGGTCCTCCTCTTAAACCAACTTCCACAGCTCAGACAGTCTCTCTATTACGCCTATAGCCACCTGTCTACCGATTGATTTCCTTCGATGACTCCTGGGTGTCTCGAAATGGATCTACCCATAACGGGACTCCATTCCCTTGCACACACTAGTCTTCCTCACCGTCACGCTCGGAGCTAACAAGTACCTTTGGCTGCCCGGCGTGGTGGCTCACGCCTTTAATCCCAGCGCTTGGGAGGCAGAGGTAAGATGATCGTCATGAGTTCAAGGCCACCCTGATATTACAAAATGAGTTCCAGGTCAGCCTGGGCTACAATGAGACCCTACCTCCCTACCTCGGAAAAAAACAAAAACCTTTGGCTCTTCCAAAGTACAATTCTGTTTATCTCCTGTGCAGTCACCCTAGTCCCTGACTTTTTAATCTTTTCTCTGAATGAGTTGTCATCAGCTTTTTTAAATCTCCCTACTTCTGGGCTGGAGAGATGGCTTAGCGGTTAAGGTGCTTGTCTGCGAAGGCTAAGGACCCAGGTTCGATTCTTCGTGGTCTCACGTTAGGTAGGAACTCATCTGCATTAAGAAGGTGGATGCTGGAGGAGGATCAAGGAATTTAAGGTGATTCTGGGGTATAGCAAGTTCAGAGCCAGCCTAAGACCCTGAATCGACTTTCCCGAAAATAAAAAAAAAACGAATCAGATGCCTTTTATTTGCTTTTATTTATTTATTTATTGGTGTGTGCCTGTTCGGTATGTGTGTGGACTGTGAGATATGTGGTATATGCACGTGTGTGCACATATGTAGAACCCATGTGTCCATGTGCATGAAGAGGCCAGAAAGCATCAAGTGTCCTTTTCTTGTTGCTCATCTGTGTGCTACCGCAACCCTGAGCTGCTGAAGATTAAACCCAGGGCCTTTACCTGCTATGCAAATAATCTGCCACAGAGATACATCCCCAGCCCTTGTACATGATTTTTGAAGGGGCGAAATTTTAAATCTCGTTTTTGGTTTTTCAAGGTAAGATTTCACGGTAGCCCAAATGGACCTCAAAGTAACTCTGTAGCCATACACTGGCCTCAGTCACACAGTGGGCATCCTACCTCTGTTTCCTGAGTGCTGGGAATAAAGTCATGTGCCACATCATGCCCGCCCAAATTTAATTTAATTTTTTAAATTTATTTGTAAAGAGAGAATGGCACCCATAGTAAATTCCAGGTCAGCCTGAGCTAGAGTGAGACCCTACCTCAATTTAAAAAAAAAACAAAAAAAAAAAAAACTGGGCTGGAGAGATGGCTTAGCCGCTAAGCGCTTGCCTGTGAAGCCTAAGGACCCTGGTTCGAGGTTCAGTTTTCCAGGACCCATGTTAGTTAGATGCACAAGGGGGCCCATGCATCTGGAGTTCATTTGCAGTGGCTAGAAGCCCTGGCACACCCATTCTCTCTCTATATCTGCCTCTTTCTCTCGATCACTCTCAAATAAATAAATAAAAATGAACAACAACAAAAAAAAAAAACTGCAGAGAGAGAATGGTCACTCCAGGGACTCTTGCCACTGTAAATGATCTCTAGATATATGCACCACTTTGTGCATCTGGCTTATGTTGGTACTGGGGAATCGAATCCAGACCATCAGACTTTGCAAATAAGTACCTTTAATCAGTGAGCAATCTTTCTAGCATCCAAATTTAAATATTTGTTTTGTTTTGTATTTTGAAGTAGGATCTCCCTCTAGCCCAGGCTGGCCTGGAATTCATTACGTAATTTCAGGGTGGTCTCAAACTCACAGTGATCTTTCCTCCACCTCCACAGTGCTAGGATTAAAGGTGTGCACTACCACACCCAGCAATTTAAATTTTTTCAAGACTTGTTACAGCTACAATTATCATTGTGAGGATTAAAATAATAATATATGTAAGATGCCTGACAGATAATAGGCAAAAAAAAGCTTTTTCTTTTTCTTTTCTTTTCTTGCTCCTTAATAAATATCAAACAAATATTTACATTGTAAGTCTTTTGGATTAATGCCAAGAATTGAAAAAATAATAAAATTAAAAAGTACAGTCTAGCCCAGGCATGGTGGTACATGGCTTTAATCTCAGCACTCGGGAGGCAGAGGTAGGAGGATCACCATAAGTTTGAGACCACCCTGACACTACATAGTGAATTCCAGGTCAGCCTGAGCCAGAGTAAGACCCCACCTCAGAAAAAAAAAAAAAAAGAGTACAGTCTGAAAGCCAGGTAATAGTGGTGCATGCCTTTAGTCATAGTACTTGGAGGCAGAGGTAGGAGGAGCACAGTGAGTTTGAGGTCAGCCTGGGACTACATACTGAAACCAGCCTGGACTAGAGTAACTCAGTAGTTGGCAACTTGCTAAGCATGCACTAGACCCTGATTTGGATCCCCACCAGGGTAAAAATAAAGCTGGACATGTTGACACATATCTATAATGCCAGCACTTGGTAAGTACAGGTAGCGGATAACCAGTTTGAGGCCAACCTGGGACACACAATGAAACCTCGATGCAAAAAATAAATAAATAAACTGAAAAATGAGATAAAGGGTTAATAAAGAGATGGCTTAGTTTTAAGGTGCTTGCCTGTGAAGCCTAAGGACCTGGGTTCGACTCCCCAGAATGCACATGGTGGAACATACATCTTTTGCAGTGGCTGGAAGCCCTGGAGTATCCATTCTCTCTCTCTTTCACTTTAATCTCTCTACCTCTCTCAATAGATAAAAGTAAAATTAACAAAAGAAAAAATAAGATAAAATATGAAAAATTCAAATATCTGCTTTTGTGGTGGGGGGTTGTCTTTTTCTAAGCAAGACTGACCTGGAACTCACTGTGTAACCCCAGACTGGCCTAGAACTCACAATGATCTTCCTAACTCTGCCTCTAGTGTGCTGGGATTAAAGGCATGGGCCACCACACCCAGCATCTCCTTTGCTTTGTATATGTGTGATGGGTATGCATACTTGTGCATGTGTGTACACAAGCACATGTGGAGTACACATGTGGAGGCCAGAGGACAACCTCAGGGTCATTCCTCAAGTACGCTGCCCACCTGTTTTTTTTTTTTAATATTTTGAGACATTTTTATTTTATATGATTTTTAAGAGAGAGAGAGACAGACAGAATGGGCATGCCAGGGACTTTAGCCACTGCAAACAAACTCCTCCAGATGCATGTGTCCCCTTGTGCACATGTGCAACATTGTGTGCTTTGCGTCACTGTGTGTCTGGCTATGTGGGACCTGATGATTTGAACATGAGTTCTTAGGCTTTGCAGGAAAGCACCTTAACAGCTAAGCCATCTCTCCAGCCCTAAATATATATTTATTTATTTGCAAGCAAAAGATAGGAAAGAGGGTGGATGGGCACTCCAGGGCCTTCAATTGCTGTAAACAAACTCCAGATCAATGTGCCACTCTGTGCATCTGGCTTTAAATGGGATCAAGTTTACCAGGGATCAAATTACTGTCATTAAGCTTTGTAGGCAAGTGCCTTAACTGCTGAGCCATCTCTCAGCCCATCCACCTCTGTTTTTTGAGAATGGATGTCTCCTTGGTCTGGAGCTCATCAATTAGGCTAAACTAGCTGGCTGACATGCTCTAGGGATCATCACAATTGTGTGGCATTTTATTTATTGACATATTATTTATTTATTGGTGAGGGAGAGGAGCAGCTAGTGAGGAAGAGGATTGCAAGGACCAGCAGAACTTCAGCCACCATCCACAGCCTCCCCTCCCCCACTGCCAGCACAAATGCCAGCAAGCACCAGAGACCTGGGGAGAGGAGCTCACCAAAGATTTCTTTCTGTACCATAACACTCTGCACAGTCTGTTTCTATGCACTTCAACCCTACACAGGACATGGGCATAACAGCAAGCCTCTCACACAAACTGCTTCTAGCCCAGTTCAGGCAAAGCTCTTTCTCATCATCATAAGCCAAACCTCACAGTCCATGGTTCTTACTGCATTCAGGTCTTTCAACTCTGACCAAAATAGTCCATCAAACTGTACTTACAGCACTGCAAGGTGTCTCTTAAGCCTAGGTTTCAAATCCTTCCCTATTCCTCTTAAATATCAGTTCCAGCCAGGCATGGTGACACACTCCTTTAATCCCAGCACTTGGGAGGCAGAGGTAGGTGGATCACCATGAGTTTGAGGCCACCCTGAGATTACATAGTTAATTTCAGGTCAGCCTGGGCTAGAGTGAGACCCTACCTTGAAAAACCAAAAAAATAAAAAATAAAATAAATAAATAAAAAATATCAGTTCCAAAAGGCTAAAGCCACACAGTCAGGTGTCTAGCAGCAATCCCACGCCTCAGTACCAACTTTACTATTGCTGACAGAAATCACCCAACCAAGAGCAGCTTTTGGGAAAAAGGGCTTATTTTGGCTTACAGACTCAAGAGGAAGCTTAATGATGGCAGGGAAAAATGATTGCATGACCAGAGGGTGGACATCACCCCCTAGCCAACATAAAGTGGGCAATAGCAACAGGAGAGTATGCCAAACACTGGCAAGGGGAAACTGGCTATAACACCTATAAGTCCACCCCCAACAATACACTGCCTCCAGGAGGTATTAATTCCCAAATCTCCATCAGCTGGGAACCCAGCATTCAGAACACCAAAGTTTATGGGTGACACCTGAATCAAACCACCACAGCCACCTTGTGTACCTGGTTTATGCGGTTACTGGGAAATCAAACCTGGTTTCTAGGCTCCACAGGCAAATGCCTTTACCACTAATCCATCTCTGCAGTCCCTTGTGTGGCATTTTAAAGTGGGTTCTGGTGATGAAATCAGGTTATCATGCTTACAAGGTAAGAACTTTGCCAACTGAGCTATCTTCCTAGCCCCCTGTTGTTGTTTTAAGTATTTATTTACTTGTTTATTTAGGTATGTATTTTTACTTATGAGAGAGAGAATAAGTGTGTGAAGGCAAAAATGAACTCCAGATGCAGGCACTCCTCTGTGTATTTGTCTTTACATGGGTGCTGAGGAATTGAACCAAAACCAGCAGGCACTGCAAGCAAGAACCTTTAACCACTAAGCCACTCCCCAGCCCCATGTTTTGTTTTTGAGAGAAGATATTGCTACAGAGGGCTGGAGAGATGGCTTAGTTGTTAAGGCGTATGCCTGCAAAGCCTAAGGACCAAGGTTCGATTCACCAGATCCCACATAAGCCAGATGCTCATGGTGGCACCTGCATCTGGAGTTCGTTTGCAGTGGCTGGAGACCCTGGCGCACCCATTTTTTTTTCTCTCTCTCCCTCTGTCTGTCTCAAATAAATAAATAAAATAGGTAAATAAGATGTTTAAAAATAAAGATATTGCTACAGAGCCCCAGTTGGCCGGAAAATCCAGCAGTCCTCCTGCTTCAGTCCTGTCCCCGCCCCCCATATCCCATGCTGAACCACCACACGTGACATAAGTAACCAATCATAGATACAGCTATGAGTTATCAAACTGCCCTAAAGCCTTTGCACATATCATCCCACTTAATCTTCAGAACTACTCACTGAAATAGGAATTTTATAATATTTAGTCAACCAACAGGCAAAGCAAATATACTGTCTGTGGTCATACACAGGAAGGAAGCTCAGAAGTCTTACTGATTTCAAATTCCAGACTGCTAACTAATTTTTCTGCTTGCTCAGTGTGCATGCATCAACTTTTATCATCTCTTCATTTAGTGCAATCAAAGCAGGCTGAATTACTGTCTGGCCCTCAAAACTAAGTCTAATGTAGATATCTAGGGTCCTAAGGTCATAAATAAGAATTTTGTTGCATTAGAGCTGGAGTGATGGTTCACTGGTTAAGACACTGGCCTGCATATCCTAATGACCCTGGTTCAATTCCCCAGTAGCTATATAAAGCCAGATGCACAAAGTGGGGCATTTATCTGGAGTTCATTTTCAGTGACTGGAGGCCCTGGTGCACCCATTATCTCTTTCTCTGTCTCTGTCTCTGTCTCTGTCTCTCTCTGTCTCTCTCTGTGTGTGTGTGTGTGTGTGTGTGTGTTTGTAAATAAATGAATTACAATATTTTAAAAATTAACTGGGGTTGGAGAGATGGCATAGCAGTTAAGGCACTTGCCTGCGAAGTGGCTAGAGGCCCTGGCACACCCATTCTCTCTATCTGCCTCTCTCTCTCTGTGTAATAAATTAAAATAAAATATTTGGGTTGGTGCTGGAGAAATGGCTTAATGATTAATGTGCTTGTCTATAAAGCCGAAGGACCCAGGTTCAATTTCCCTGGACCCATGTAAGCTAGATGCATAAGGTGGTGCATGCATCTGGAGTTTGTTTGCAGTGGCTTGAGGCTTTGCTGCACCCATTCTTTCTCCCCCCTCTGCCTCTTTCTCTCTTTTTTTTTTAATTTTTATTTATTTTTTAAAATTTATTTATTTGCAAGCAGAGAGAAAAGAGAGACAGAGAGAGAAGAGAAACAGAAAGAGAATGGGCGCACCAGGGCTTCCAGACACTGCAAACGAACTCCAGATGCGTGCGCCCCCTTGTGCATCCGGCTAACGTGGGTCCTGGGGAATCAAGCCTTGAACCGGGGTCCTTAGGCTTCAAAGGCAAGCGCTTAACCACTAAGCCATCTCTCCAGCCCCTCTTTGTCTTTTGCATGCAAATAAATAAATAAAATTAAATATTTTTTAAAATATTTGGTTAAGGCACTTGCCTGTGAAGCCTAAGAACTCATGTTTGAATCTCCAGGTCCCATGTAAGCCAGGCACACAGTGATGCAAGCATGCAATGTTGCACATGTGTAGAAGGGGGCACACACATCTGGAGTTTGTTTGCAGTGGCTGAAGGCCCTGGTGTGCCCATTTTCTCTCTCTCTCTCTCTCTCTCTCTCTCTCTCTCTCTCAAATAAATAATAATAAAATAACTTTTTTTTAAATTAACAAAGCCCGGGGTAGTGGTTCACGTCTTTAATACCAGCACTTGGGAGGCCAAGATAGGTGGACTGCTGTGAGTTGAGGCCAGCCTGAGACTACATAGTCATTGACTCTACCATCATTCTGCTTCAACCTCTCAAGGGCTAGAATTAGTCTTGGGCCACCATATGTGGCCCAAGACTTCTCTTTTTCTTAAAGTAATGAGTGTAAAGTAAAAACAGATGTCCAGCATTTAAAGTTACTTGCTTGCTAGCCTGAGTTCAATTCTCCAGCACCCTCATAAAGCTGGATGTAAAGCCGGGCGTGGTGGCGCACGCCTTTAATCCCAGCACTCGGGAGGCAGAGGTAGGAGGATTGCCGTGAGTTCAAGGCCACCCTGAGACTACATAGTTAATTCCAGGTCAGCCTGGACCAGAGTGAGACCCTACCTCAAAAAAAAACCAAAAAAAAAAAAAAAAAAAAAAAAGCTGGATGTAAGGTGGCACATTCATCTGTGATTCCAGTGTGCCTACAACAAGAAGCAGAGCCCAGAGAATCTGAAGCTTCTGGGCTAGGTAGTCTGATGTTTGTTTGCAGACTACCAGTTCATTTGCAACAGCAAAAGACCCTATCTCAGAGAAGATGGAACATAGAATCACACATGTGCACACAAGTAAATAATAAATATTTAAAAAGAATCCAGAGTGCTGGCGAGATGGATTAGTGGTTAAGGCCCTTGCCTGCAAAGCCAAAGGACCAAGGTTTGATTCCCCAGGACCCACATAAGCCAGATGCACAATGGGCACATGTATCTGGAGTTTGTTTGCAGTGGCAACAGGCCCCGGCATGCCCCTCCTCTCTCTGTCTGTCTCTCTTCTCTTTAACTCTTGTTTTCAGCTTGCAAATAAATAAAGAAAGAAAGAAATCTTTGAAAAGAACCCAGAGTTGTCAATTTCAAAAAAAAAAATGACAATGACAAAAGCTGGGCGTGGTGGCACAGGCCTTTAATCCCAGCACTTGGGAGGCGGAGGTAGGAGGATTGCCGTGAGTTCAAGGCCACCATAGTGACTCCATAGTGAATTCCAGGTCAGCCTGGGCTAGAGTGAGACCCTACCTCAAAAACCCAAAAATAAATAAATAAATAAAAAGACAAAAAATAAAAATAAAAAGAACCCAGATTCAATTCCCCAGGACCCACGTAAACCAGATGCACAAGGTGGCTCATGCATCTGGAGTTCAGTTGCAGTGTTGGAAGGCCCTGGCACGCCCATTCTCTGTATATATCTGCCTCTCCACTCTCTCTCTCTCTCAAATAAATAAAGAAATAAAACTTTTGTAAAAAGCAGCATCTAAAGTTCTAAAAAGCTTATAACAGTAACAAAAATATTCTCTGCCTTGGCTGGGCGTGGTGGCGCACACCTTTAATCCCAGCACTTGGGTGGCAGAGGTAGGAGTATTGCCATAAATTTGAGGCCACGCTGAGACTACATAATGAATTCCAGGTCAGCCTGAGCTAGAGTGAGACCCTACCTTGGAAAAAAACAAATTCTCTGCCCTATCCCACACCAGTGCCTCCAGACCTCCACCCAGAAGCAGCAATGGTGTTCAATTGTTTCAGTGATTTCTTTCTTTCTTTTTTCTGGGCAATCCTGCTACCTCTGCCTCCTGAGTGCTGGGATTAAAGGTGTGCCCCACCACACCGGGCTCAATGATTTCTTCTAGCACTGATAAATTTCCATTTTTGTAAGGAAATTGTGTACACTATTACCTCTGATTCATCAATTTTAGACATCATTGGCTCATGATAGATGAGAATTTAGTTTAGAAGTTTACAATGCTCTATGCTTTCTCAGCTCAATAAACAAAATTTCAATTAATAATTTATATTTAGGTTATTATGACTTCATGTGTGAGCATTTCATTATGGTGAGGGACTGTACATTAGTCATGATGCGCTCACGTGTACATTTACCATCATCCGCTGCACTGGGTGTTCAGAGAACCCTTTCAACCCCCTTCTTCAATTCTTGGGAATAGTTTTGAATAATTCATCCTGCGTTTCACTCATTTTTCTGTGTTCTTTCTTTCTGGGACTCCTGTGTACAGATAACGCATTTCCTCTTCCCAGCAAGAATTCCTAATACTTTGATGCATTTCGTCCAATTGTCTATATATATACTTGAAATGAAACCATAATTGAGTTTGCATCCTGAATTAACATGACTTAAGCATTCTTTTCATTTCTTAACAAATGTTGATAAACACCATTTCTGTTTTTATAATCTTTTCAGGCTCTTGAAAAACACCTATGCAGTTCCGTAGTGAACAGTTGGGGATAACATTCTTGATTTTAACCACCTGTTTTCACAGTTGTCAGAATCATGTTGGGTTCTGTTGCTGTACGTCTGTATGAATGCTATAGAGTAAGTCTGCATGTGCTTGCAAACTAAGGAGAAAGCACAGTTGATAAACTGTTCATAAACTTGTACCTAAGTACCTAAGTAGGGGCTGGCAATGTTGCTCAGTTGGTGGAGGGCTTGCATAGCATGCACAATACTGGATAAATCCCCACCACATAAACCATTAAACCATGCAGTATGGCACTTGCCAATAATGCAGGCACTTTGAAGTGGAGGCAGAAAGATTAGGAGTTCAAGGCCATCTGCAGCTACATAGTGAGTTTGAGGCCACCCTGGACTAAACAAGACCTTGACTCAAAAAAACAAAACAAGGGCTGGAGAGATGGTTTAGCAGTTAAGCTCATGCCTGTGAAGCCTAAGGACCCCCATTTAAGGCTCAATTCCTCAGTACTCAAGTAAGCCAGATGCACAAGGTGGTAGCCCATGTGTCTGGAGTTTGTTTGCAGTGGCTGGAGGCCCTGGTGCACCCATGCTCTCTCTCTCCCTCTTTCTGTTGCTCTCAAATAAATAAATAAATAAAAATTAACAAAATTAAGAAAAAACAAAGCAAATAAAATAAAGACCTTATGCATATTAAGTATAGAGTTTTCCTCAATCCAGGTTTTGGTGACTGTTTTTAATTTCCTAAGATATCTTATTGTAATCTAGCTCTCTATTTATTTATTTGAGAGAGAGAGAGAGAGAGAGAGAAAAGGGGCACATCAGGGCCTCTAACCTCTACAAACTAACTCCAGACACATATGCTACCACCTTGTGCATCTGGCTTACTTGAGTACTGAGGAATTGAACCTGGGCCCTTAGGCTTCACAGGCAAGCACCTTAACCATTAAACCATATCTCTAGCCCAGATTTTTGTTGTTGTTGTTGATGTGGTTGTTGTTTGTTTTGTTTTTCGAGGTAGAGTCTCACGCTAGCCCAGGCTGACCTGGAATTCACTATATAGACTCAGGGTGGCCTTGAACTCACGGCGATCCTCCTACCTCTGCTTGCCGAGTGCTGGGATTAAAGTCATGTGCCACCACGCCCGGCTCCAGCCCAGTTTTTAATTTTCTAATAGAAGAACGTCAGTAGCAAACATGAACAGGGAGAGAAAGGGAAAGAAGAGGCTTCCAGTTCAGTTTCCTGGCTTCCTATAGGCCCTTGAAATGTCAGACTCTCTCCTGCCTCAACATTGCTATTAGTGTTTCCCACATGGGCTTTACTCTCCCCTCTTCTCACGATTGCCTTTTTAACCCTTCAAGCCACAACATCATTTCATCCCAGAAAACTTCTCCAGTCATTCTTTCTGAAATAGCCCCCCAACCCTCTCAAACCTCCTTTATTCCTGTCTCTGCCTAGCAAAAGAATATGTTGAGGGCTGGAGAGATGGCTTAGCGGTTAAGGCATTTGCCTGTGAAGCCTAAGAACTCATGTTTCAGTCTCCAGGTTTCATATAGCCAGACACACCGTGACACAAGCACACAATGTCAGATATGCACACAAGTCTGGAGTTCATTTGTAGTGGCTGAAGGCCCTGGCGTGCCCATTCTCTCTCTCTCCCTCTCTCTCTCTCTCTCTCTCTCTCTCTCTCTCTCTCTCTCTCTCACACACACACACACACACACACACACACACACACACACACACACACACAAATAAATAAAGAATATGTTGAAATGCATCTTTCTATTATTTCTTTTTTTTCAAGGTAGGGTCTTGCTGACCTGGAATTCACTAAGTAGTCTCAGGGTGGCCTTGAACTCACAGTGATCCTCCTACCTCTGCCTCCTGATGCTGTGATTAAAGGTGTATGCCACCATGGCCAGCTTCTCTTATTTCTTTACTAAACCTCAGGATCTTTCCCTAGAGATCAAAGGGAATTGGGTCCTGTAAGTAGGACTGTAAAGAGAATAAACAATACTCAGTGGTTTAGACTTTCAAATAGGCTCTGAAGGGAAGGTCCTGAGAGAAGCCCAAGCAAGACAGTGCAGAAGGAGGTGCAGATGATTGTATCTCCCCACTTTCAACCTTTACCTAAGAAACTTGTAGCTAGGGTATTGGGTAGAGAGAAAGGACGTAAAGGTGAGAAGGTGAAGGAGTCAGAAGCTGAAGAAGACAAAAAGAAAGGAAAGAAGGAAGGAAGGAAGGGAGGAAGGAAGGAAGGAAGGATAAAGGATAAGGGCTTCAAGGGAAGGGCCCTACTAGAGTATCAGCCAATGAGAAGCACTGTAGAATGAGTATCCATTGGCAGATGCCTGCCCAGCCCCAAACCCTGACTGCTATGCTCTGAAATTTTGCTGAGCTCCTGTCTAATTTAGGTCATGGGCACAATCACATAGCCCACATATGTCAACCTCCAAGGCTGAGGCAGGAGGATTACTGTGAGTTTGAGTTCAGCCTGGGCTACACAGTGAGTTCCAAGCCAGTATGGCTTCAGGCTGAAACCCTGTCTCAAAAGAAGGAGGAGGAAGGGAAGAGGAGGAAGAAGAAGAGAACAGAAGAGAGGAGAGAAAAAATAAAAAAGAATGCTGGTTGCTCTTTTTAAAATTTATTTGCAAACAGAGAGAGAGAGAGAGAGAGAGAGAGAGAGAGAGAGAGAGAGAGAGAGAGAGAGAGAGGGAGGGGGGGAAAAGAGAGAGACAGAATGGGCACTCCAGGACCTCTAGCCATTGCAAATGAACTCCAGAAGTATGAGTCATTTTGTGCATCTGGCTTACTTAGGTACTGGGAAATCGAACCTGGGTTGTTAGTCTTCTCAGGCGAGTACCTTAACTGCTAAGCCATCCCTCCAGCCTTGGTTGCTCTTTTTACTGAAGTATGCTCAACATTAAAATAAGGCCTAGGCTCATATTATATATTTGGCAAATAAATCAAGAGTAGTCTTAAGAGCCAGATGTGGTGGTAGTCCCGCTTGGGAAGAAGAAGTGAGAGGATCTCAAGTTTAAGGTCAGCCTAGGCTATGTGGTAAGGCCCTGTGGAAAGGAAGGAAGAGAGGAAAGAAGGAAGGGAGGGAGGGAGGAAAAGCAAAGCAATAGTCTAAACTGTGAAAAATATGAACTATTTATTCTCATATAATTTCTAGTGTCTAGAAAGTAACTCAAACTTACCTAAAAACTAAATAAGTATAAGTCATTTAGAACCTCACCCATCCCATGCTTTTTTTTTTTTTAATTCTTTTACTTTTAAGGACAAGGTCTTGTTATATATCCCAGGCTGACAATGAACTTGGGATTTTCCTACCTCAGCTTCCAAGTGTTACAGAGCCATGCTTGGATTCACCGACTATGCATTTGGCATTTACTGAGCGCTGTGCCTGTTGCCCAGGTGTGAGACAACAGCGACTTTAGGCATCATTCCTAATTGCTTGTTGGAAGCATGGAAAATTAAGATTTGAAGAAGTGCCTTCAGAGTGGTGAACTAGCTGGCAGCTCAGCTTCCAGCAAGCTAAGTGAGAAACGGAAATGAGGGAGTGTTTTGTGAAGACGATGACATTTTAACTGGCTTAAAAGTTGCTGGGACACCGACAACTTTGTATGTTAATCATCAATTGGCTGTGGGAGCCAGGTTTAGTGGAGGGTGAGAGCTGAGCCTGAAAATGTGGCATGGTCGATTGAATGTTGGCCCCTAAGAAGTTATGTTCTGATCCCTGGAGCCTATGAATGTTAAATTATTTGGAGGAAATGTCTTTGAAGGAATAATTAACTTCAAGGATGTCTCCCGATGACATCATTTTGGATTACTCGACTGTACTCAAAATCTGATGGCAAATGTTCTTAGAAGAGACAAATGAGGAAAGGGCACAGAGAGGAAATGGCTGTATGAAGGGAAGTAGATATTGAGGTGATATGGGCATCAGTCCTAAATGTTGGTCTTAAACCCTCAAAAAGAAACAACTTGCCTTCTTTTCTTTGTCCTGATTACCCAGATACACTTCCTCATTTATATACTCACTCATATACGCAAGTCATGGGACGAACAAAAGGTACCTTCTCTCCTTCAGAGAACACACCTCTCTTCACCAGGTGGTTAAGGGGCCAGCACCATCCAGGTACATGTCCTTTTCCCCAATTCTGGTACTTCTCAAATACAAATGCTGTGGGTCCAGAGAGCCATCACTGACTGCATTCATTTTCCCCTCTGTCTTCCAGGAAAAGTAACCTTTTGCTATCTCCCCCAGTTCTCTAGAGGAGCAGTTGCCTTTCATATCCAAACCAGCTCTTATAGGGTTAATACATAAAGATGCTTTGCTCTCTGTGTATTCTATCTCCATTCTACTTAGACAACTCACTGTCCAAGGTCATTGGTTATCTTAACCAGTTCTTACAAAAATATAACATGATGGGCTTGGAAAGATGGCTCAGTGGTTAAAAGTGTTTGCTTACAAAGCACACTGACCTTGGATCAAGTCCCCAGTACTAATGTAAAGACAGATGCACAAAGTGGCACATGTGTCTGGAGTTTGTATGCAGGGGAAAGAGGACCTGGGGTTCTAATTCTCAGTCACTTTCTCTCTCTGCTTGCAAATAAATAAAATTTAAAATATAACTCTGTGTATCTTTCAGATTCCTGTTAGATGAGGGGGGGAAAAAGGCTTAAAAAATCTTTCTGTTTAAAGTTAAAACTTTCACCTGCAGAAACTCAAAGTTTCTTCACCTCCCATTACCATCTCTTAAAATTTTTATTTATTTAAGAGAAAGGGAAAGGGAGAGAGTGAGAGATAATGGGTGTACCAGAGCTGTTTGCTTCTGCAAATGAACTCCAAAAGCATGTGCCACTTTGTGCATCTGGCTTTATGTGGGTACTGGGGAATCAAACCCAGGCCAGTAGGCTTTGCAAGCAAGCACCTTGATATCTCTCCAGCCCCCTGCATTTGCCAAGCCCCTGCATTTGGTTTTACGTGGGTACTGGGGAATCAGACCCAGGCCGTTAGGCTTTGCAAGCAAGCACCTCGATTGATGAGTCATCTTTCCAAGCCCTTTCTTCTCCCCAGCTAGTCCCCACTGCTACTTTGATGTGTGTGTGCACTGTTTATTTAGGGTTCCTTTTTTTAAATTTTTATTTATTTATTTGAGAGCAACCGACAGAGAGAGAAAGAGGGAGAGAGGGGGAGAGAGAATGGGCGTGCCAGGGCCTCCAGCCACTGCAAACGAACTCCAGACGAGTGCGCCCCCTTGTGCATCTGGCTGACGTGGGTCCTGGGGAATCAAGCCTTGAACCAGGGTCCTTAGGCTTCACAGGCAAGCACTTAATTGCTAAGCCATCTCTCCAGCCCCTATTTAGGGTTCCTTGCATAGACATGGGTAGAAGGTTATTCAATTTAGCAAAGTGGACAACTTACCAATGGCTATGCCACTACAAAAGATGACTCCCTGTCCCCAGTAACCACTGACTGCAAATAACTCCTCGGGGAGGGATAACTCACTCTTTATTTACTAAGGTAGGGGCTTACACAGACCCTGAGATTGCTGATTTGGCTAGTCTAGATAGTCAGCTTGCTCTGGGGATCCTGTCTCTGCCTCCAAAGTACTGAGATTTAGGTGGATGCTGGAGTCACTTTTCCAGCCTAACTCTTTTTTGAAGGATTCTAACACTGATGTCCCCACATGTGAGCCATATGATAAATTATGTTTTTACTTTCCTTTTTATTTTTATTTATGAGAGAGAGAGAGAGGATTAGTGTGCCAGGGCCTTCAGCCACTGCGAATAAACTCCAGATGCATGTGCCACCTTGTGCACTTATGCAACTTTATGCATGTGTCACCTAGTGCATCTGGCTTACATGAAATCTGGGAGTTGAACATGGGTCCTTAGGCTTCACAGGCAATTACCTTAACTGCTGAGCCACTTCTCCAGCCCAGTGTTTATACATCCTATACTTATGTCAACTTATGGGGAGAAAAACGCTAAAACCTAATTAAGGGCTGGAGATATGTCTCAGAGGTTTAAGGAACTTGCCTGCAAAACCTGCTGGGTTCAATTCCCAGCATCCACATAAAAAGTTACATGCAGGGGTTGGAGAAATAGCTTAGCAGTTAAGGCACTTGCCTGCAAAACCTAAGGACCCCGGTTTGATTCCCCAGAACCCATGTAAGCCAGATGCACAAGGGGTTGCATGCATCTGCAGTTTGTTTGCATGGCTGGAGGCCCTGGTACACCCATTCTCTCTATCTTTCTACCTCTCCCTCTGTCTCTCTCTCAAATAAATAAATAAAATATTTTTTAAAGTTAGATGCAAAGTCGTACACATATCTGTGATCCCGAGGAATCTACAACAATGGGAGACATCGTGAGGAGAATCTGAAGCATGTGGATCGGCTAGTCTAACATTCCTTTGCAGTTTAATAGCCGCTTTCCAGCGGCAAGAGTCCTGCCTCAAAGAAGGTGGAGCACAGACACCTTCAGATTGTCCTCTTACTTCCACAGGTATTGTAGCATGTTCCCACCATCAAAATTAATAAATAAAAATAAATAACTGTAACAGAAAGCTGGCAAAAGCTATGCTTTATGCAGTAGCCTTCTGGGAGAGAGGTCACCAGCGGAGATTAACAACAGTGGACACTGCAAGTCTTAAATTTGGACAGCCAGGCCAAATGAGCCAATCTGTGCAAAAGGGTCATGTCTGTTATGGGCAAAACCAACTGATCATTAATTGGACTGGAGGCCAGCTCCAAGGCAGGGAATACATGTCTGCTACTGAAAACCTACGTCGGGGAAGGTCATGAGCCCTAGAGGTGTAACGCCTGCTGGTGTCTAACTAAAGGCATAGATTATGCTCTCCACACTGCTCAGTAATTCTCTTAACATTTATACTCATATATTAATTCTACTCTACTTTTGGGATAGAGGAGCTCCTCTTTTCAGATGGTGGTGACCTCTGGGATGACTCAAAAGGCACCATAGTGCTGAGATGAAGTGACAGAAGAGTGTTTGGCACTGAAACATCTCTATCACACCCTCCAAGGCTCAGGGTGCATTTCAGAAAAGGGGCAGAAAGAATGTAAGAGTCAAAGGAAGGGTATACCTGCTTACAATGCAGCCTTCCAGACACAAAATGTCCCCCACAGCTTCATGTGTCTGTGATTAAGCCTCATGCATCATCCTCAGCTGGTTGAGCCTTTGGGCAGTAGAGTTTTGCTGGAGGAGGTGTGTCACTGGTGGGGGCTGTCCTTGGCATTTTATAGTTCAGCCCCACTTGCCAGTGCTAGCTAATCCACTCATACTACTTCCTTCCTACTGCTGTGGAGATGTGATGCCAGCCTGAGTATCTGCTCCTGCCATGCCTTCCCAGTCATGAAGAAACGTTCCCTCAAAACTGTAAACCAGAAATAAACCTTTTCCTTTCATAAGCTGCTTCTGGTTGGTTGTTTGGTCCCAGTAATGAGAAGATAACTGCTACAATGACTAAATTCCTTAATGGTTGCTTTTTGCCTTCAAATAACACCAAAAGCAAGTCAACAACAAATGAGACCACTGACATTCTGGCAAGGATAACTAACTGTAGGTCCATCTGCAACCGAGCAGGGTCCCACTCCCCCCACCCTTTTTTTTTTTTTTTTTTTGTTTTTACAAGGCAGGGTCTCACTCTGGTCCAGGCTGACCTGGAATTAACTATGTAGTTTCAGGGTGGCCTCAAACTCACAGCAATCCTCCTACCTCTACCTCCCAAGTGCTGGGATTAAAGGCGTGTGCCACCATGCCCAGCCTCCCCCTTTTGTTTTTGAAATAGGGTCTCACTCTAGCCCAGGCAGACTTGGAATTCACAATCTCGTCTCTGGGTGGACTTAAACTCACAGTGATCTTCCTACCTTTGCCACTTGTTGCAGTCAGGTTAGCATTGCTGGCAGAAATCACCCGACCTAGAGCAGTTTATGGGGGAAAAAGGTTTATTTTGGCTTACAGATTCGAGGGGAAGCTCCATGATGGCAGGGGAAAACAATGGCATGAGCAGAGGTTAGACATCACCTCCTTGCCAACATCAAGTGGACAATAGCAACAGGAGAGTATGCCAAACGCTGGAAAGGGGAAACTGGCTATAATACCTACAAGCCTGCCCCCAACAATACACTGCCTCCAGGAGGTGTTAATTCCCAAGTCACTATCAGCTGGGAACCTAGTATTAAAGTTTATGGGGACACCTGAATTAAACCACTACACCTCCCAGGTGCTGTGATTAATTAAAGGCATGTGCCACCATTCCTGGCCCACTTTTCCTTTTTTTTTTTTTTCTTTTTTCTGAGGTTGGATCTCACTCTAGCTCAGGCTGACCTGGAATTTACTATGTAGTCTCAGGGTGGCCTCAAACTCACAGCCATCCTCCTACCTCTGCCTCCCGAGTGCTGGGATTAAAGGAGTGTGCCACCACTCCTGGCCACTTTCCCTTTCAACTTAGATGTTTTGGAACCTGGACTGCCAGGCCCTTCACAACTATTCCACTAATAGTTCCTCTCTGTAATGATGACTATTCTGATGGCAGGCCAAAAAGATTCCACGCCTGGAGATCCTGGAATCCTTCCATCCTTGCTAACTCCTGATATGTTTATATCTAGAACCAACCACTGGAGTAAGCCTTCAAGGGACAGACTGCTACTTTCTATGTGGAACTAATTTGTACCCAACCCTCCCTATGGGGGGGGGGTAGGGGATGAGGGAGCTTCTGTAAAATGGTGGCTGCCATCTCTTTCATCTGGGTTGTCAGTGTCTCAGATATCTTATCTCCTGATGCTTTCCCAGTGTAGGCACCTTTCTAAAAAGGTGCTTTATACCCTCCTTCCTAACATAGCAAAAACAAAGTCCCAGGAATGCCTGACATTCCCAAATGTTGAGGACTAGCCACAAACAGCTTAGTACTAAGATAAGTTTGGGCTGGTCAATTTTTAGGGGACATTTTTGGCCATAAAGATAAATATTAAAAATATCATGGGCTGGAGAGATGGTTTAACAGTTAAGGCACTTGCTGGCAAAGCCAAAGAACCTAGGTTCACTTCCCCAGTACCCACAAAAAGCCGGATGGATACACAAGGTAGCACATGCATCTGGAGTTTGTTTGCAGTGGCCAGAGGCCCTGGTGCATCCATTATCTCTCAATCTCTCTCAAATAAATAAAAAATTACCAAATAAATAATGAAAAAATATCTCCCTTGGCCGGGCATGGTAGGGCATACCTTTAATCCCAACACCCTGGAGATAGAGGGAAAAGGATCACTGTGAGTTCGAGGCCAGCCTGGGACTACAGAGTGAATTACAGGTCAGCCTAGACTAGAGTGAGACCCTGCTTCAAAAAATAAAATAAAAGATCTTTCTCATCCTCCGATCTACTGGAAGGCCAGAGTACCCATGACAGAGCAACAACAGCCTCAACTTTCCAGCAGGAGTGGTTCTGAAAACCACAGGGCCCATAATATCCTCACTACAAAAGTAGGAGACTCCAGCTGGAGAGATGGCTTAACGGTTAAGGCATTTGCCTGCTGAGCCTAAGGACTCGTTCCACTCTCCAGGTCCCATGTAAGTCAGATGCACAAAGTGAAACTAGTGTGCAAGGTTGCACATGCGTACAAAGGGCGCACATGTCTGAAGTTTGATTGCAATGGCTGGAGGCCTGTCACGCCCATTATCTCTCTCTCTCTTGCATTAAAAAAAAAGTAGGAGGGCTGGAGAGATGGCTTAGCGGTTAAGCGCTTGCCTGTGAAGCCTAAGGATCCCAGTTCGAGACTCGATTCTCCAGGGCCTACGTTAGCCAGATGCACAAGGGGGCGCACGCGTCTGGAGTTCGTTTGCAGAGGCTGGAAGCCCTGGCGCGCCCGTTCTCTGTCTGTCTCTATCTGCCCCTTTCTCTCTCTGTGTCGCTCTTAAATAAATAAATAAACAAAAAACATTTTTTTAAAAGTAGGAGATTCATATGCTCTCCTTAAACGTGGTTAATAGCAAGAAGAGAAAAATCTCTTAACATCCCCCACCCCCAAACAAATATCAAAACAAAACAAACTCCTCCAGGCTTTAAAAAAATTTTTATTTTATTTTTTATTTATTTATTTGAAAGTGACAGAGAAAGAGGCAGATAGAGAGAATGGGTGCGCCAAGGCCTCCAGCCACTGCAAACGAACTCCAGATGCATGTGCCCCTTTGTGCATCTGGCTTACATGGGTCCTGGGGAATCAAGCCTTGAATCTGAGTCCTTAGGCTTCACAGGCAAGCACTTGACCACTAAGTCATTTCTCCAACCCTACTACAGGCTTTTAACCTAAAAGCAGTGTAGACCTCCTGGGTGGGACAGCTCCTGGGTTCTCTAGATCTAGAGTTTGGACTCTTTGCTCTGATAGCCCTGTTCTTGTTTTTAGCCTGCTTTGTGTCCTTGACCCCTGCTTTCTTAACCTTCTAGTACTATTGTTATCTTCCCAACTAAAGCCTCTAGAGCTTAAGCTTCTGATGGTGCTGTCTTAGGGGCCACAACCACTACCATCAACACTGACGCCTCCCACCACTGAGGAGCTCTTTTTATTTTAATTATTTGAGAGAACGGGGGAGAGACAATATGGGTGTGCCAGGCCTTCCAGATTCTGGAAACGAACTCCAGATGCATGTGCCACCCTGTACATCTGGTTTACATGGGTCTTGGGGAATTGAACCTGGGTCCTTTGGCTTTGCAGACAAGCACCTTAACTGTTAAGCCATCTCTCTAGCCCTAATATTTAATTTTTTAAAAGTTTTATTCATTTATTTGTGAAGTGAGAGGGGGTGGGGGAGAAAGAGAATGGATGAGTGCATGAGGGCCAACCCCTACAAATTAACTCCAAATGCATGCACCATTCTGTGCATCTGGCTTTGTGGGGGTACTGGGAAATCAAACCTGGGCAATCAAGCTTTGTAAGCAAGAGCCTTTAAATGCTGGGCTATCTCCTTAGCTCTGGATCTCTTGATTTTATATCATTGTCTGGCCTCTGGTCTCCTGTAACAGGTGCTTTCTCCTGTCACCAATGGTTCTCTTGAGACACGCTACACCTGAACTTTGACAGATCAGCAAACCAACCAGAGCCCTTGCTGCTGCTACTCTGCTGTGAAGAAGCTTCAGAAGATCAATTTTCATGCTGGAGAGATGGCTTAGCATTAAGGCAGTTGTCTGTGAAGCCTTAAGGACCCTGGTTCTAATCCCAAGTGAGCCAGAAACACAAGGTGGCACATGTATCTGGAGTTCATTTGCAGTGGCTAGAGACCCTGGTTCACCCATTCTCTCTCTCTGCCTCTCTCTCAAATAAATAAAGTATTTTTAAAAAGATCAATTTTCGGGGCTGGAGAGATGGCTTAGCAGTTAAGCACTTGCCTGTGAAGCCTAAGGACCCCGGTTCGAGCCTCAACTCCCCAGGACCCACGTTAGCCAGATGCAAAAGGGGGCGCATGCGTCTGGAGTTTGCGGTGGCTGGAGGCCCTGGCGCGCCCATTCTCTCTCTCTGTCTGTTTGCCTCTTTCTCTCTCTGTCTGTTGCTCTCAAATAAATAAACAATAAAAAAAATTTAAAAAAAGATCAATTTGCATCCCTTGTCAATAATTTGAGATTGGTGATTGGGAGTATGTGTGGATGCTATCAGGGATAGCTGACTGGCCGTGCTGAGCTATTCTAGCCTCATGAAAAGGATCTTACTGTCTCAGGGTGGGATGGACTCAGGGAAGGCCCTGTTGCCTAAGAACAAGACATTACAACCCTTAGTTATAATCTGTCTCTATAGTAGAGAAACTACTGTATTTTATACTTTAGGGCTAGGGAGATGGCTTAGTGGGTAAGATCATGAGATCCAGAGTTTAATCCCTAGCAACCATGTAAAAAGCTAGGCGTGGTCACACATGCCTGTAACCCCAGCACCAAGGAGGACGGAGACAGAACTGCTGGGGCTCACTGGTCAGCCATTCTCCAGGTTCAGTGAGACATTCTGTCTTGGGGGAGATAAGGTGGAAGAGTGATAGAGTAGGACACCTGATTTCCCCTCCAGTCTTCGCACCGGCACATGTGGGATATGCCCATCTACACACACAATTCAATAAGCAAGCTCAGGCCACCTGGAATCTGACCCCTAAGGTATTACACTGATAGCCAGTCCCAAGAAGAAACAATATAAAATTTATTTCTCAGCAAAATAATGTGTCTACTTAACTATCCAGATCTGAGCCCCCCAGTTATAAGCCCCACACAGATGCCCCATCCAGTTTTTTATTTGAGAGAATGAGGCAGAGAAGAGAGAGAGAATGGGCACTTCAGGGCTTCCAGCCACTGCAAACAAACTCCAGATGCATGTGCCACCTTGTACATCTGGCTTACGTGGGTTCTGGGGAATCAAACTGAGGTCCTTTGCCTTTGCAGGCAAGTACCTTAACCACTAAGCCACTTCTCCAGCCCTCCACTCAGTTTTTTTTTTTTCTTTTTTTCAGTTTTAACTACTATTAAAAAGTGCTAGTGGGCTGGACAGATGGCTTAGCGGCTAAGCACTTGCCTGTGAAGCCTAAGGATCCCGGTTTGAGGCTCACATTAGCCAATGCACAAGGGGGCGCATGCCTCTGGAGTTTGTTTGCAGTGGCTGGAGGCCCTGGCACGCCCATTCTTTCTCTCTCTCTCTTTCCCTTTCTGCCTCTTTCTCTCTCTGTCTGTCACTCTCAAATAATAAATAGAAATAAAAAGTGCTAGCACCGGGTATGGTGGCTCATGCCTTTAATCCCAGCACTTGGGACGTAGAGATAGGATGATTGCCATGAGTTTGAGGCTACCCTGAGACTACACAGTGAATTCCAGGTCAGCCTGAGGTAGAGTGAGACCCTACCTTGAAAAAAAAAAAAAAAAGTGCTATCTTGG
Organism: Jaculus jaculus; assembly: GCF_020740685.1. Classification (NCBI taxonomy): domain Eukaryota; kingdom Metazoa; phylum Chordata; class Mammalia; order Rodentia; family Dipodidae; genus Jaculus; species Jaculus jaculus. Next base: position 43,219,914 of record NC_059102.1, read on the forward strand.
CATGGTGGCACACACCTTTAATTTCAGCACTCGGAAGGCAGAGGTAGGTGGATCACCATGAGTTCAAGGCCACCCTGAGACTACATAGTGAATTCCAGGTCAGCCTGGGCTAGAATGAGACCTTAACTCGAAAAACAAACAGCAACAACAAAAAAGTGCTGCCTCAGACTGGCAAGATGACTCAGTGCACTTCCTCTGAAAGCATGAAGGCCAGGAGGGGCCTGAGATTCATGCAAACAGTTGGACATGGCCACATACACCTGTAATCCTAATCCTGTGGTGAGCAGAGACCAGAGAGTTCCTGGAGCTTGAGAATGGCAAGTCTGGAAAAGTAATAAGAGACTTCATCACAGGTTAAAAACAGGCAGGTGAGTGATGGTGAAGAATAGACATCCAACCTTCTCTTGTACTACAGGCAAGCACACAGGAGGCTGCATCTGTACATGCATGTGCATATACCACACACACACACACACACACACACACACATGTACACACACAGTGCTGCCTCTTCCTAGTGGCATGATGGGAGCTTCCCTGTTGTGTCTGTGGTTTTTTTTTTTTTTTGAAACAGATCTTATTGCATGGCTGAGAATGACTTTGAATTTCTGATCGTCTGGACTCCACCTCCCCTGTGCTGGAATTACAGATATGTACGAACACAATAGATTAAAAGGTGCTGGTGATGAAACCCTGACTCTCCTACATGTAATGCAAGCCCTCTACTAACTGAGCTACATCCCCAGCTCCTCCAGTGAATTTTAATAAATCTTTCTGCTTATTTTGGTCTTGGAAAATTCTTTAAAAGTACTTAAAACAAGCTAGGCATGGTGGCACATGCCTTTAATCCCAGCACTTGGGAGGCAGAAGTAGGAGGATTGCCGTGAGTTCGAGGCCACCCTGAGATTCCGTAGTGAATTCTCAGCGTGGGCTAGAGTGAGACCCTACCTCAAAAAATCAAAAAAAAAAGTACTTACTTAAGGCCAGGAGTGATGTTGCACAAAGGTAGGAGGATCTGTGAATTTGAGGCCACCCTGAGACTAAAGAGTGAATTCCAGGTCAGCCTAGGCTAGAGTGAGACCCTACTTCAAAAAAACCAAAAGTACTTAAGCTGGGGAGTCATCATGTCTAACAGTTCCTTAAAGATAATTCCCTACCCTGTTCTCATAAAACACAATGCAAAGTCCAGTTTGTTCCAACTATTAGCTTATTTGCAAAGTACCAGCAAGTCACCAGCGAGAAAAGTCATTTCTTAAACAGTAATGACCTATGTCCACTGACAATAACAGTCTTATTAGTTTGTAGTAAAGGTTTCCTGCTCTGACCTGGCCTGGAGGCGTGAGCATGCCTGTAATCCCAGCACTTGGGAGGTGGAGGCAGGAGAATCAGGAGTTCATCATCATCTTCCACTTCAAAATAAATTCAAGGCTAGTGTGACTACATGAATCCCTGTCTCACAAAAATTTCCCGTTTTGGATTTAAGTCTACAAAAGCTGTTTGGGGGCTGGAGAGATGACTTAATGGTTAAGGCACTTGTCTGTGAAGCCTAAGAACCCAGGTTCGATTCCCCAGTACCCACATAAGCCAGCTGCACAAGGTGACACATGCATCTGGAGTTCCTTTGTTGTGGCCAGAGGCCCTGGTGCGCCCATTCTCTATCTGCCTTTCTCTCTCTTAAGAAATTTTTTTTTAAATATATAAATATATATTTGTGTGTGTGTATGTTTTTTTTTTGAGGTAGGGTCCTACTCTAGCTCAGGCTGACCTGTAATTCAGTAACTAGTCTCAGGGTGGCCTCGAACTCGCAGCGATCCTCCTACCACTGCCTCCCGAGTGCTGGGATTAAAGCCGTGTGCTCCAACACGCGGCTGGCTATAAATACGTATCTTAAAAAACTTGTTTTGCTGATACCTATCTCATCTTCTCCTTCCTCCTTGAGGGCTTGCTAGCTTCCCCAGAGACGGAGATTTGCTCCTGTGACTGGAGATCGGAATCCTCCCTGCTACCCGCGTGGGTAGGTACCCCGCGCCTCCGCGGGTGCGCTGCAGGCGGTGCACGCTCCGTCCGCGCTCTGGAGGGAGCCCGCGGGCCGCGAGGACTTTGTTCCTTTCCCACACCTGCTGCACGGCCGCGTGCTCCCGCCGCCGGCCGGCTGCCCCAGGAAGCACGCGGGCCCTCGCCGTCCTCGGGGTCGCCGCACTCCGCAGTCACACACGCACGCCCGCAGCCCTCACGGGGGCGGGGTGGGGCGGGGTGGGGGGGTCGCCGCGGTGCAGCCCAGCTCGGCAGGAAGCTCGCGGGCCAGCGCGCCGGCTCCCACCTGCCCGCCGGCGGGCCGCCGCGGCGCTCGTGCCCTGGGGCTCGGGCTCCACGTAGGAGCCGGCGCCCGGGCCTTCCTCGCCGCCGCCCAGAGGCGGCGCAGCGCGGCGGGCGGAGCATGCGCAGTGCGCAGGGCCGGCTCCCAGCGCCAAAAGGAAGCGTCCGCGGCGATCCGGGCGTCGGCGCTGGGGTATGCGGTACCGGCTAGCGTGGCTGCTGCACCCCGCGCTGCCCAGCACCTTGCGCTCCATCCTCAGCGCCCGCCTGCGGCCCCCGGAGCGTCTGTGTGGGTAAGCGAACCGAGCGCGCGGGTCCCCGGGGGTTTGGCTGTGGGGCTTGCAAAGTGGTGATTCAGCACTTCGGGGAGCCGCCACCGCCGCCCCTCACGCCGCGGGGTCCCGCCCGCCTGGCGCGCGGACGTCCGCGCCGAGGCCGCCGCAGGGCCGGGAAGGGAGGCTCGTCCGCCCGCCCGCGGCCTGGCCTGGCGGCGAGCGGGCGGACGGGGCACGGTGACCGCGGGACGGCGGCGGGGCCGCTGCGGCAAGTGCAGGGCCGCGGGGCCGCTCCCGTCCCCCCCCGCTCCGCCGGCTGCCCACGCCGTGAGCGGCCGACCCCCCGACGCGGAGACCGCTTCTCGCCGTGCTTGCGCGCTCTCCCGCGGCCCCGGGCTTCCAGGACGAGGGACGTGCCCCGCGAGGGGAAGTCTGAAAACTTTGCCTGCCTCCGCCGTAGTGAGCAGACCGTGTTGGGGTTCTCGGCCGGGGGGGGGGAGAAACTTGGGAGGGCCCAAACGTGCCTTGGGACAGTCCTTCATAGCAACTCCCCTGTTTCACACCTCCAACAACCACGGCCCAGGGAGATGAGTTCTCCCTCCATTTGCAGTGGAGGTAGCCAAAGCGGGGGTTTAGGACGCAGGTGTTTTTTGATGTCCAGTAGCATGCTTCCTCTACTGCTGCTCCGTGTGTACTACAGAATTTCGGTCTTGTTAGTGAAGGGCCAGAACGCTCTGTCGTGCGTGAAGATAGATGGGCAGTGTTATCTTGACTTGCTTAGATCATGATTTGAGCACCTCCCGACTTTAGTAATATTTAGGACCTACTGAATGCATAATACCGATGGGCGTTGTGTAAGTATGTAATTCTGCTTTCCAAAGAACTGTGACTTGGTTGGAGCCGGTTGATACTGCCAGTTAATAAAAGATGAGTTTGACAATGGGCAGTGTGTGCTTTAGGAGCCCAGGGAGAGGCAGAGGCGGGTTAAGGGATTTAGGCTGGCCTTTGAAGGAACGGCAGAAGTGATGGAGTCTAGGCATAATTCACCTGTGTGTGCTGGTGGTTTTGAGAGGCTAGTGAGCCGATTAGTTTAACTGAAGATTTTAGAGAATTTCCCTGTGGGAATTAGAAAGACACAAGTCCTATATACCGCTTCCTGTGCCTTGAGTTTTCCTCGGTTATTTTGCCTAATTATACACTTGAATAATAGTACTAGAGAGAGTGTTGTTAAGAGTGTTGTACTGGAGCTGGGTTTAGTGGTACAGGCCTCTTATGTCAGCTGCTTGGGAAGTTCAGGCAGGCAGATCACAAGTTCAAGGCCTGCAGACTGAGTTTAAGTTCCAGGCCAGCCCGAGTCTAAAAATAAAAAGAGGGCTAAAATGTAGCCCAGTGGTGGAGTGTTTGTCTAGCATATGGCAAGGCGCTGGCTAGACTCAAGTCTCCAGTAACACACTGAATAACAAAACAAAACCAAAAAATTGAACTGGGGTAATCCAAACAAACTGGCAGGCTCTGATGGCTCTGTGTAGGGCATAAGGGAGTAGAGACCTGCCTGTTAGGATTTAGCCTTTACTGCTTGGATTATGAAGGTGGTGGTGAGTCTAAGAGGGACTAATGCAAATGAGAAATTTATAGAACCTTTCCCCCTCCATTTTATTTATTTATTTGAGAGAGAAAGAGAGAAAGAATGGGCACTCCAGGGCCTCTAGCCACTGCAGATGCACTCCAGCTGCATGCGCCATCTTGTGCATCTGGGTTACCTGCGTTCTGAGGAATTGAATGGAGGCCCTTTAGCTTTGCAGGTAAGCATTTAACCGCTAAGCCATCTCTCCAGCCCCTTTCCCCCTCCTTTTATTTTCCATTACACCACACAATCTACTACAGAGAGAAAAAAAAATAACCCTAGGAGTAGAGAAGGGGGTGTGAACATAGGATCTTCTGATCAGTGCTCTCCTTTGTTTTACATTCATTACTGACAGGCTAGTCTTGGGCTATATTGTCTCCAGTATACAGAATCTGTAAGTTTTTAAAATTTTATTTTATTTTTTTAATTTGTGTGTGAGAGGGAAGCAGAGAGAGAGGCAGATATAGAGAGAATAGTCACACCAAGGCTTCCAGGCACTCCAGACGCATGTGCCACCTTGTGCATCTGGCTCAGGTGGGTCCTGGGGAATCTAACCTGGTTCCTTTGGCTTTGCAAGCAAGCAACTTAACGGCTACTGAGGAATTGAATCTAGGTCCTTTGGCTTTCTGAACAAGCACCTTAACCGCTAAGTCATCTCTCCAGCCCCTGCCTCTAGTTTAAAAGAATATGTCTGCTTAGGTTTCTTTCTTTTCTTTTCTTTTTTAAATACTTTATTTATTTGACAGAGACAAAGAAGGAGAGAGAGGGGGAGAATGGGCATGCCAGGCCCTTTAGCTACTGAAACAAACCCCATATGCATGCACCACTTTGTACATCTGGCTTTATGTGGGCACTAGGGAATTGAACCTGCTTCCTAGGCATTGCAGCAAGTGCCTTAATTGCTGAGCCATTTCTCCAGCCCTTGTTTTTTTTTTTTTTTTTTTATATTTTGTTTATTTATTTATTTGAGAGACAGAGGAAGAGGCAGAGAGAAAGAGAGGATGGGCGCGCCAGGGCCTCCAGCCACTGCAAACGAACTCTAGATGCATGTACCCCCTTGTGCATCTGGTTTATTTGGGTCCTGGGGAATTGAAACAGGGTCCTTAGGCTTTGCAGGCAAATGCCTTAATTGCTAAGCCATCTCCCCAGCCCCCCCCCTTTTTTTTTTCCCGAGGTAGGGTCTCTATCTCAGGCTGACCTGGAATTCACTATGTAGTCTCAGGGTGGCCTCAAACTCATGGCAGTCTTCTTACCTCTGCCTCCCAAGTGCTGGGATTAAAAGCATGCGCCACCACACCCAGGTTGTTTTTGTTTTTGGAGACAAGATCTTGCTAGGTGGCCCGGCTATCCTTGATCATGGAATCCTACTTCAGCTTCCCAAATTCAGAGATTATAAACATATACTCTAGCTTTCAACAATTTTATTTTATTTTTAATTTTTTAAATTTTTATTTATTTATTTGAGAGAGAGAGAGAGAATGGGTGTGCCAGGGCTTCCAGCCACTACAAACAAACTCTAGACGTGTGCATCCCCTTGTGCATCTAGCTAATGTGGGTCCTGGGGAAATGAGCCACGAACTGGGGTCCTTAGGCTTCACAGGCAAGCACTTAACTGCCAAGCCCTCTCTCCAGCCCTTTACTTTATTTTTGCAACAAGTTGTCACTATGCAGCTCAGACTGGCCTGCAATTGTGGATTCTCTTGCCTCAGCCTTCTAAGTGTTGGGATTATAGATATGGACCATCACATCCAAATTCCAGAATTTTTTATTTAGTGCTTTCTAAAAAAATTATTTGCAAGCAGAGAGAGAGAGAGAGAGAAAGAGGAAGTGAGCAAGAGAATGGGCATGCTAGGGTTTTCAGCCACTGCAAACGAACTCTAGATGCATGTGCCACTTTGTGCATCTGGCTTTCTGTGGGTACTGAGGAATCACAGCTAGGTTGTCAGGCTTTGCAGGCAAACACCTTAAGTGCTGAGCTCTCTCCATCCCTAGTTTTTTTTTTTTTTTTTGAGACAGGGTCTCATGTATGATTGGTTGGCCTTAAACGTGGTATGTCATACGTGGTATGTCATTTGAGGATGACCTTGATCTTCTGATTCTCCTTCCTGAGTTCTGGGAATTCAGGAATGTGACCCAGACCCTGATTTATGGGGTGCTTGGGATCAAATTGAGGCTTTGTGCATGATGGGCAGTTCCCAACTGAGCAACATTTTCCACTCCGGTTTGTTCATTGAAAGGGTCTCAAACATACCAAATTGCCTTGGCAAAGCTAGAACTTGGAACTGTTAGAAACTTGCCTCAGATTTGTCTTCCTGCCTTTGCCGGTTGTTGCTGTCCGGTTCGTTTTGCTGTTAGAAATCACCCAACCAAGAGTAGCTTCTGGGAAAAAGAGATTTATTTTGGCTTACAGGCTCGAGGGGAAGCTCCACGATGGCAGGGGAAATCGATGGCATGAGCAGAGGGTGGACATCACCCCCTGGCCAACATAAGGTGGGACACAGCAACAGGAGGGTGTGCCAAACATTGGCATGGGGAAACTGGCTATAAAGCCCATAAGCCCGCCTCCAACAATACACTCCCTCCAGGAGGCATTAATTCCCAAATATCCATCAGCTGGGAACCTAGCATTCAGAACACCTAAGTTTATGGGGGACACCTGAATCAAACCACCACACTGGTGTTGCAGGTGTGCATAGTCATGTCCAACTAGAACTTTTAGTTTTAAAGAGAACATGTATTTTAAGTCCCCCTCCCCCCAAGGTAAGGGTCTTGCTGTAGCACAGGCTGACCTGGAATTCATTATGTAGTCTCCATGATGAGTAGACATCACCTCCTGGCCAATATCAGATGGACAGCAGCCACAGGAGAGTATACCAAACACTGCCAAGAGGAAGCTGGCTACAACACCCATAAACCCGCCCCCAACAATACACTGCCTCCAGGAGGCATTAATTCCCAAATTGCTATCAGCCGAGGACCTAGCATTCAGAACATCTAAGTTTATGGGGACATCTGAATCAAACCACCATAAGTAGTTTCCCATTCAGTTGTACTGGATAAATTGGGACTATGTGGATGGAATATATGAACTAGAAATACCTAGTTCTTGGCTCGTAACATGGCATCATTCATCTTCCTTTGCAGTGGACACTTCCTTTCATTTCTTTATTCCACAGACTTCAGAAACAAGAGTGTACCATGTGGGACTAATTGACTTTTAAGCTATTGAGCCGATAAGGCTGGGGATATAGCTCTGGTAGAGTGTTTGCCTAGAATGCATATAAGGTTCTGGAAAAAAGATTTAGACTTACTTCTGTACAGCAAAGGAAATAAAGTAACTTGAGTGAAGAGCCAAGTTATAGAATGGGAGAAAGTCTTTTTTTTTTTTGTAACTCTTATTCATTTTAATTTATACCCAATATATATATTTATGGAGAATGGGAGAAAATTTTAACGGCTATTTATCTGACACATGATTAACACGTAGACTATACAAAGAACTAAAAAAAAAAAAAATAACAAAAAAGTGAACAACCCAGTCAATTAATTATCCAATGAAATAAACAGCTTTCAAAAGATGAAATACTAATGGCTAATAAACATATGAAAAAATGTTTAACTTTACTAGCCCAGAGGAATGCAAATCAAAACTATATTAAGATTCCATCTCACCCTAGTCAGAATGTTACTCATTAAGAAAACACAATTGTGGCTCCAGTGTGTACAAAGGGAACTCTCACACACTGTTGGTGGGAAGGTAAACTAGTTTAGCCTCTGGGAAAATCACTGTGGGGGTTTCTTTTATATTTTAATTTAATTTAATTTATTTACTTATATATTCTTTTTTGTTTGTTTGTTTTCCTAGGTAGGTTCTCACTTTTTAGCCCATGCTGACCTGGAATTCACTGTGTAGTCTCAGGCTGGACTCAAACTCATGGTGATCCTCCTACCTCTGCCTCCCAAGTGCTGGGATTAAAGGTGTGTGCTACCACACTGGCTTTATTTATTTTTTATTTTAGAGACAGAGTGAGAGAGAGAGAGAGAATTGGTGCACTGGGGCCTGCAATTGAACTCCAGACCCTTGTGCTTGCCTCACGTGTGTCTGGCTTATGTGGGATCTGGAGAATTGAATATGGGTTCTTAGGCTTTGCAGGCAGTAGTACCTTAACTGCTAACCATCTCTCCAGCCCTAGTTTAATTTTTTTGTTTTAAGAACCTCCCAATAGGGCCCTATTGGGAGGTTCTTAAAACAAAAAAATTAAACTAGGGCTGGAGAGATGGCTTAGCAGTTAAGCACTTGCCTGTGAAGCCTAAGGACCTCGGTTCAAGGCCTGATTCCCCAGGACCCATGTTAGCCAGATGCATAAGGGGGCGCACATGTCTGAAGTTTGTTTGCCATGGCTGGAAGCCCTGGCGTGCGCCCCCCCCCCCCCCCCCCCCGTTCTCGCTCTCTGCCTCTTTCTCTCTCTGTCTGTTGCTCTCAAATAAATAAATAAAAATTTAAAAAATATTAAACTAAAAATAGATCTACCAATATACCACTCCTGGTTACCTAGTCAAAGGATTCCAAGTCAGCACGTCACAGCGGTATTTGGACACCAATGCTTATTAAAGTACTGTTCATTATTGCTAAAGTATGAAACCAACCTAGGTTCCAACAACAGAGGATGGATAAGGGAAATGTGATATATACACACAATGGAATGTTTTTCATCCATAAAGAAGAATCAAGTTGTAGAAAAATGGATGCAACTGGATATAATCATGCTAACTGAATCACCCAGTTTCAGAAAAACAAGTAATGCATATTTTTTCTCATTTTCAGTTCTTAGATTTTATTTAGTTCCATTAAGTCATTTATTTTATATAAAATGAATGTAGAAAAAAGTTGTCTAGAATAAGGGGATCAAAAGGGAGGATGGAGGGGAAAGGAAAGGGATCTATACAAACATATTTGCCTGTATGAGAATTTTGAGAAGAAAACTTGGGCTGGAGAGATGGCTTAGTGGTTAAGGCATTTGCCTGCAAAGCCTAAGGACCCAGGTTTGATTCTCCAGGTCCCACATAAGCCAGATACACAAGGTGGCGCATGCATCTGGAGTAAAAAAAAAAATAAATAAACATACACAAACTATTTTAGAAAAAAGCCTTTTAGTAGTTTCAAGGACAGGATACCCCTGAATATCTTTAGCATCAGCTCAAATAAGAAAAAGTTACCTCTCAATAGTTAGTGTTAAACCTAGGGTTATGGCTTAGTGTATAAAGTGCTTGCCCCTGAAGCCAGAGTCCCCAATTCAACCAGTTCAGATCTCCAGACCTCATGGAAGCTGGAAATTGGCAGTTTTCTGTAATCCCACCAGCATGCTGATGGTGAGATGAGAGGCAGAGACAGGAGAATTTCCTTGAAGCTTGTTGACCAATTAGCCTAGTGAATGCAGCACTGAACAAACATGAAAAAAAAAAAAAATATATATATATATATATACATATATATATATATACACACACACATACATACATACATATATATACACACATATATATGTGTGTGCACGTGTGTATGCATATATATATATATATATATATATACACCAACCAACAAATAAATAAATAGTTTTTAGAAAATTATTTTCTTTTTGTTTTTCCGAGGTAAGGTCTCACTCTAGCCCAGGCTGATCTGGAATTCACTCTGTAGTCTCAGGGTGGCCTTGAACTCACAGTGATTCTCCTGCCTCTGCCTCCCGGGTGCTGGGAAGGATAAAGGTGTGTGCCACCACACCCAGCTAGAAAATTCTTGTAAAGTTAAACGCTTTTAAAAAGAAAAACAAGTTTTCATTCTGGATATGACATGGTAGTATATTGCTTGTAATTCTAGCACTTGAGTGGCTGAAGCAAGAGGACTGGGAGTTTGAGGCCAGCTTGGGTCTACATAATGAAATCCTATCTTAAAAGAAAAAAAAATAATAAAGACTTTCATTCTTCCCACAGAACTGTTTATCTTTTCTTTTTTGCCTGTTAAAAGTCTAACTGAAGCTGGGCATAGTCAGCCTAGACTAGAGTGAGACACTACCTTGAAAAAAAAAACAAAAGAAAAGAAAAATGTAATTGGAGTGCTGGAGAGATGGCTGAGTGATTAAGGTGCTTATCTGCAAAGCCTAATGCCCAGGTGCAATTCCCTAGCACCCATGTGAAGCCAGATGCACAAAGTAGCGCATGCACTTGGAGTTCACTAGGTGTAGGCCCCGGTGCACTCATTCTCTCTTCTATCTCTCTCTCCTTACGAATACATAAATAATTATAATTTTTAAACTGTAACGGGGGGGGGGGTGGAGAAATGGCTTAGCAGTTAAGGCACTTGCTTGTGAAGCCTAAGGACCCAGGTTTGAATCCCTAGTATCCATATAGGCCAGATGGACAAGGTGGCACATGCATCTGGAGTTTACAGTGATTGGAGGCCCTGGTGTGCCCATTTTCTCTCTATGTATTTGCTTTTCTGTCTCTCAAATAAATAAATATTGGGGGGGGGGAAGAGCCAGAGCCAGGCATGGTGGCAAAGCCTTTAATCCCAGCACTTGGGAGGTAGAGGTAGGTGGATCATCATGAGTTTGAGGCCACTCTGAGACTACATAGTGAATTCCAGGTCAATCTGGGCTAAAGACCCCTACCTCACCAAAAAAAAAAAAAAAAAAAAAAAAAAAAGACTTGCTTAACTTATAAAGAAACGGATGTTTTAAAAATATCTGTGTTTGGTTTTTCTAGGTAGGGTTTCACTCTAGTCCAGGCTGACCTGGAATTCACTGTGTAGTCTCAGGGTGGCTTTGAACTCACTCACGGTGATCCTCCTACCTCTGCCTCCCAGGTGCTGGAATTAAAGGCATGCACCACCATGCCCTGCTTAAAAAATATTTCTTATTTGACAATGTATTTTGGAGTCAGACCTGCTGTCATTCTATGAGGCTGGTCATGTATTTTCATTATATTCACTCTCTATTACTTTTCCTTACCCCTTTCCCACTCCAGCTGAACACTTCTTCCCAACTAGTCCCCTTCTGTTTTCATATAAAATGGGTAGTTTAAAAATTTTTTAATTTATTGATTTTTTTTTTTTTTTTGTTTTTTCAAGGTAGGGTCTCACTCTAGTCCAGGCTGACCTGGAAAGCTTTATTTTTTTAAATAAAATGTTTGCACACGTAGACCCTCCTCCCCTCCTCCAGTTCTGCTGAGGGTCTTTGATATTCACTGTGGGACCAAGAGGCCTCTGCCCGTCTCAGCGGGGATGGAAACATGGTCTTTCCCCACTCACCCTGAGGCTCTTACAATCTTTCTGCCCCTCTTCTGAGCCTTGGTGGGCAAGATAGAGATCTGATTTAGTGTTGCTTTCTCTGTAGACTCTGGATCTCTGTTTGTTTTTTTTTTTTTTCAAGGTAGAGTCTCACTCCAGTCCAGGCTGACCTGGAATTCACTGTGTAGTCTCAGGGTGGCCTTGAACTCATGGTGATCCTCCTACTTCTGCCTCCTGAGTGCTGGGATTAAAGGCGTGCACCACCATGCCCGGCTTGGATCTCTGTTTTTATGAAATTTGAATGACCACAGTGTTTGTCGCCGTTTCCCTGGGGTTTGTTTTCAGGCTGGCCATAAGAGCAGTATTCCTGTCATTGCTTCTGGGCCTAGGTAGATGAGGTGGAGGTGACCCATCTCATGGTAAGCAGTTGGCTCTCTTTCTCTTTTTAATTTATTTGACAGAGAGAGAGGAGGGAGAGAGAGAGAATGGGTGCTTGAGAACCTCCAGCCACTGCAAGTGAACTCCAGATGCATGTGCCCCCTTGTGCATTTGGCTTATGTGGGTCCTGGGGAATCAAACCTGGGTCCTTGGGCTTTGCAGGCAAGTGTCTTAACTGCTAAGCCATCTCTCCAACCCAGCTCGCTCTTCTTGATGTATTGATGTATCCTGTTCTTGTCTGTATTCTCCATCTGTAAAATAGAACAAGTTCTTTGACCAAAAGTGAGAACAGTTTGAATAAAAGGTGATAAGCCTGGTTATTGGAAAGATATATTGATGTGTATATTGGATTCTTCTTACAGAGCAGTGGAGGTTCTCTCTGGAGCCTATTGCTTTCATGTCCTAGGGAATCTGGCTTGGTTCCCGGAGCCAGTTATGGGTTCACCCCCACTGAGTGGGTCTCATGTCCAACCCATGAGCAGTTGGTTACCTGCATTGGCCATGTGCCACTATTGTACAAGTGGATACTTGCTCAGTCGGTTGATTTTGTAAATAGCAGGATCTGCTGCTTAATCAATTAGTTGGCAACAGTCATTTTCCAGCTACTCTCACAGCACGTCCTAGCACGTTGAGGGCTATCTGGAAGGGTACTGGATTATTCCCTCGGTTCCAGCACGATCTCTTAATGTCCTATGGCTGCATAGTGTGGTTTCTTCAGCAATAAGCACTTACCTTTTAGCTTTTGCAGGTAACCGAGGGGAGGGGTTTAGGAGAGATACACAAAACCAATGGCAACATGAATCAATCACGTAGAAATCTTCTTTGCTCTACACATCATTACCCAATCTTTAGGGTCTTCTGTACTGTACTCATTTATTTATGTGTCTTATCCAGTTACATTGCTTTAAATTCTGTCTGTGCTTTGCCCAATATGTAGCCACTAGTCACATGTATTTATTGAAGTGATTTAAAATTAAAATGAACTAAAATCAGCAGTTCTCAGTCACTGTAGCCACATTTCAAGAGACATCTGGCTAAGTGGCTACTATATGAGACAATGCAAATACAAAGCTATCCATCATTAAAGAGTCAAAGAGATAGGCCTGATTAATATTGTGACAAGTTCCAAATATCAGTCTGTAGCCAAACCTCTCCCTTGAAGTTGAGGTGTGAATAACTTCCCATTCAGCTCTTTCCTTGGATGTTCAATGTAGTTAGATTTGTTGCTTAGCAGGCATGAGGTCCAGGGCCTGGAGTGGGGAGTGGGGAAGAAAAGAGAGGAAGAAAGGGAGGGAAAGAAAAGTAAGAAGGGAGAGAGAGACCTCAAATAGAGCTAGGTGCAGTGGCACTCACCTGTAGTTCCAGGTCCTGGGAAGGCTGTAGCAGAAGAATTGCTTGAGTTCAGGAATACACATACACAAAGCAACAACAGCTCAAAAGAATACGTGTAAATGACAAGGATGAGGAGACTGTCAGTGGACGAGGTGAAGGATTTCACAGCTTCTGATAACTGGTTGGGCGGAGGGGTGGGGCTCTAGGTCTTGAGAATTAATGACTAAGATGAGTGCTGACGTGAGCCTAGGCTGGGAGAGGCAGCCAGGGTAGAGAAGGCTTGGGAGATTCAGCTGCAGACTGGGAATGAGTCCAGTCACATGAGATGTTGGTCCTGCCTGGCAGGCAGGTGGCTGATTTTCCACAGGCATGCCAAGAGAACAGGTTGGTCAGGTACAGAAGTGGGGCACGGTGGCACAGTCTTGTAGGCACTTGAGCAGGCTGTTACCTTCCGGAAGTTGGATGACATGGGACCTCTTAGAGTAGTGGATGTGTTGAGCAGTCCTTAATCATCCAGAAGGGAAAATAAAACAATGGTCTACTTCATAGATTAATAGCTCAAGGAAAAAGGGGTTTAGTTAGAAGATCAGCATTGGGTTAATGAGTCCTGAGCTGCTACTAGCTAGCTACTTTCCTCTGCTTAAGGATAGGAAGTAGATTTACACCATAAAGCAAGCCTGACGTGTGGTGGAGGCAAAATAAATTAGCTGTAAGAATGCTGGGGAGACAGCTCAGTGGTTAAAGGCACTTGTTTGCAAAGCCTGCCAGGCGAGGTTCTATTCCCCAGTACCATGGGAAGCCAGCAGCAGAAAGTGGTGCATGTGTCTGGAGCTGTTGCAGTGGCAAGACACCCTGGTGCATCCATTTCTGTCTCAAGAAAATCAGTAAAAAGATTTAGCTGTAAGGCTCTCCCATTGGTAATGTTAATCATAAAAGGTTTATTAGCAAGCCAGACATCATGGTGCACACCTGTAATCCTGGCACTTGGGAGGCAGGAGGATCAGGAATTAGATCATCTTTGTACTAGAAGATTTTGTTTTTGAAAGAGTCATGCTATGTCACCTTGCCTGGGCTGGTACTCGCTGTGTAGTTCCGTGCTGGCCTCTGGTTTGTAGCAATCCTCCTGACTCATCCTCCTGGGTGCTGGGATTACAGGTGTAGCCTGTTTTAGATTTCCAGCCGTGTTCAGAGTTCTAGGAAGAGGCGAGGCCCAGGTGTTCTGTTGATGCTGATTTCTGAATCATACAGTTGCTATTTGGCCAGTTGCTTTTCTGCCACCTCTTTTGTAGCTCAGATTCCAGGTGTTGAAATGTTTTTAGATCTGTGGGGTGCCAAGATATTCTGTCTCTGAAATTCCCATGCATACAGTTGGTCTGAGGGATCACAGTTTTGAATTTATCTCTATTTTTCTTCTCTTTTCCTTATTTTTTTAATTTTTATTTTATTATTATTATTATTAATTTATTTATTTATTTATTTTTGGCTTTTCGAGGTAGGGTTTCACTCTAGTCCAGGCTGACCTGGAATTCACTATGTAGTCTTAGGCTGTCCTCGAACTCATGGTGATCCTCCTACCTCTGCCTCCTGAGTGCTGGGATTAAAGACATGCGCCACCACGGACAGCTTAAATTTATGTCTTAATCTGGTCGTTATCTTCTTTACTGTGCTCCTCTATACAGAAGCAGATAGTTCGTTAGGACTGGTCAAGGAATCGGGCCATATCTGTGGGAGTGGGAGGATGAGAGACAGTCTTCTTTACTTGATTACAATTACAAGGATGCCTATAAATTTCAGGCTTGGTGGAGTTGGGTCTTAGAATCTGATGCTTCACGGCAGGATAGGCTTTGGGGGAAGCTAGATCCACATTTTTTTTTAATATAGTTTCAGATATTTTTTAAATTAATTAATTAATATTTATTTATTTGAAAGCGACAGACACAGAGAGAAAGGCAGACGGAGGGAGAGAGAGAGAATGGGCGCGCCAGGGCTTCCAGCCTCTGCAAACGAACTCCAGACTCGTGCGCCCCCTTGTGCATCTGGCTAATGTGGGACCTGGGGAACTGAGCCTCGAACCGGGGTCCTTAGGCTTCACAGGCAAGTGCTTAACCGCTAAGCCATCTCTCCAGCCCTAGATCCAACATTCTTATTGTTCAATTGGAGGAAGGGAAAATTGAAAGGTGGATCATACTAATGGACAGAGCTTTACAATATTTTTAAATACTTATTTATACATTTATTACAAAGAGAGAGAGAAAATGGGTGTGCCAGGACTTCTAGCCACTGCAAATGAACTCCAGACACATGAGCCACCTTGTACATCTGGCTTACATGGGTACTGGGGAATCGAACTGGGTCCTATGGTTTTGCTGGCAAGCGCCTTAACTGCTGAACCATGTCTCCAATTGGAGGGCTTATTTATTTTAAAATATTTTTATTTATTTATTTGAGAAAGAAAGGGGGGGGAGAATGGGCCAATAATAAAATAATAAAATGTGACTATTGAAATAATAATTCCAACTCCTACATGGAAGCCAGTAGGCTTCTTGCTGAGTCCTAGCTGGCCAAAGACAGGTTGCCAAACTTTAGCTAGGCTCAGGAAGTTCCACTAGGGCCTCGCGTCAAGGCCTCTCAAGGCCCAACACAGAGGGGATCAGGAGAAAGGGGTGGGTGGCGGCACTGAAAAAGAATGGGGCTTTTTCCCATCTGTTTTTCTAACCCTGCCCTCAGGACTGGGCCACTTGAGTGGGGCAGTGGATTTCAGCTCAGCTAACACTGAGAATTGTAAGAACTACGAACAAAATTCTATTAAGTTTTGTGTCTTAAAAAAGAATTAGCATTGTTGTCTTTAGTGGTTATATCCTTTTAGTCTTCTTAGAGGAGAATAGTTCCAAAGTCTCCACTTGCTTTATATGACTTTGTCTCTTAGAAGTTAGTTTGTAGACTGTCCCTCGCTTGAATTTGAATGATTATTCTTCATGATTAAATGCAGGTTTCCTACCTTTGGCAAGACGATCACAGAGATCTATATTCTTAGGTCCTAGCAATTCAGTTTTCACCGTCTTTCTTTACCGGTCTTTACTTGGATCAATTTAAGGTAGTTCATTCTAGCTCTCTACTCTCATTATTTTTCCCTTTATTTTTGTTAAATGATTTATTTTTATTTATTTATTTGAGACGCAGAGAGAGTGGTGGGGAGAGAGAAAGAGAATGGGCATGCCAGGGACTCTAGCCACGGCAAACAAACTCCAGATGTATGTGCCACCATATGCATCTGGCTTATATGGGGCCTGGAAAATCGAACATGGATTCTTGGGCTTCGCTGGCAAGCACCTTAACCGCTAAGCCATTTCTCCAGTCTTATTTTCCCTGTTATCATAAGGATCTCTTTTTGGTGGTGGCAGGGAGTACTTCTAAAGTGTGTGTGTGTGTTTTTTAAGGCAGGGTCTCACTCCAGCCCAGACTGACCTGGAACTCACTCTAGTTTAGGCTAGCCTCAAACTCAAACTCATAGTGCTCTTCCTACCTCATTCTCCCAGGTGCTTGGGATTAAAGGCATGTGCCACCATGCTAGGCTTTTATGTGTAATATTTCTTATCAAACTCTTTGTTCAGTTTGTATCCTACTTTGTAGTTCAGGGTCACCTGGAACTCAGTATTGTAGCCCAGAAGTGCCATGAATTTGTGATCCTCCTGTCTCAATCTCCCACGGACTGGGATTATAAACATGTACCACCACCCTTGGTTTTGTCCATTTTATCTTTTAGTGTAAATTTATGATATATTGCTTTATGTACAAGTTTTGTTTTGTTTTGAGAGGGTTTATGAGTCCCAGGCTGTCCTTGAATTTGCCAGATGTCAGAGGATAACCTTGAACTCCTGATCCTTTTGTCTCCTGAGTACTGGGATCACAGGCATGTGCCACCATACCTGGTTGACTAGTTTTTTGGTTTTTTTGACTAGTTTTTTCAAAAAGTATTTTTATTTACTTATGAGAGGGAGGGGGAGGAACAGGCCAGAACTTCTTACCACTCCATGTAAACTCCAGACACATATGTCATTTTGTGCATCTGGCTTTATGAATAGGTACTGGAGAATTGAACCTGGCCTTGCAGGCTTTGCTGATAAGTGCCTTTAACTGCTGAGCCATCTCTCCATCTCTAGTTGACTAGTTTTAATTCATTACTATCATTATTTGTTCTAATGCTTAAGTTGTTTCAAATATGGGCATTGGGAGAGTTTTTTTGTGTGTGTGTGTGTGGGGGGGGGTAGGGTCTTGTTCTAGTCTAGGCTGACCTGGAATTCACTATGTAATCTCAGGCTGGCCTTGATATGTCAGTCATACTCCTACTTCAGCCTCCCTAGGGCAGGGATTAAAGGTGTGTGCCACCATGCCCCGCACATTGGGATTTTTTTTTAATACTAGCTTTTCTGTCCATTTAATGGCTAATCATTCTTTCAGCACTTTATTTTTGGCACTCCAAATGTTCTGGCTTATCTTGTGTTTTCCTGCCCTAATTATGACATCAACCATTTCTCCTAAGAGCTGTGGTTGCTTTTCTTTCTTTATTTATTTTTAAATATTTTATTTAGTTGCAATGGGGAGGAAGAGAGAGAGAAAGAATGTCAGGGTTTGTTCCTACTGCAAACAAACTCTAGACACATGCACTACTTTGTGAGTCTGGCTTTAGGTAGGTGCTGGCCATCAGGCTTTGCGAGCAAGTACCTTTAACTACTGAACCATCTCTCTAACCTCTATGGTTGCTTTTAGTGCAGAACACAATTTAGAAAACAAACAAGTCCTTGGCGCTAGATGTATCCATTGCTCTTTAGGGAGGAAGGGAAGGATATAGTGGACAGAGCTAGGAAATATGTTTATACAAACCAATAGGTACTTTATATGACTATGAATGCATGTATTCATGCATGCTTATTCATGTATATATTCCTGACCATACATATAAACACATTCATGCAAACACATTTGTAAGTGTATGTTTCTGTATCTGCCTATATATTGAAAACTTTGAACTTGGCATGGTGGCAAACACCTGTAATCCCAGCACTCAGGAGATAGAGGCAGGAGGATTAGAAGTTCAAGGTTACCCTCAGATTACATAGTGTGTTCAAGGCCTGCTTGGACTACATGAGACTCTGCCCCACAAAAGCAAGCAAACAAACAAACAAAAACTCAAAACAGATGACAAGTTCTCACAGCTTCAGTTTCAATCTAAAACTGCAAGGTCAATTTTAGCTTTTGAAATATGGCATTGCAAGAAAAGATTGAACCAATGCAAGATGTAAACCAAACAGGACAAACATCAAATCCTGTATCTCTAATCAATGATGCAGTTTCTGAGGTTACAGTTTTGCCCCTCCAGCCAGGCTGCTCACAGTCCAAGGGAAACTCCTTCCCAAATCAGTTGCTCTCTTTGGCAGCCAGTCCTATAGTCCTGGCTGGGGTCTCCATAGTTTATCCTTGGCTCTATTGGGCCTCCAAGTTCATCCTCTGCTCTACTGGGCCTCCACACAGGAATTTCCAACAAGCTTGCTTTACAATGCCCATGGCCAATATACCTCAAAAACAAAATAAATTTCATTGCAAATACAATGATCCTTTCTTTCGTACTATCAGATGGACTACTAAATTTGTTAATCCAGTGGGGAGTAAAGTCAACTTTGAAGAGCAAGACACTCCTGCAGCATTCAGGCCCCTTACTTTCAAAAAGTCATCATGCTTTCTGCTGTCCTGGTGTAGAACAGCTGGCCCAATCTCACCAACAATTGTGGCTGAACGGACAGCAGTTTTGGCTGATTGTTTTTATTTATTTTTGTGCCATATCTTTCTGCTCACACCAGTCCATTTCCATGCAGTGCAACCTTGCTTAAGTTTCCAGGATATGGGAAGAGGTAGTAAGTCTATCAGACAAACTGCTTCTAGCCCAGTCTAGACAAAGTTTTTTCTTCCCCTTATAAGCCATACCTCACAGTTCACAGTTCTTTTTGTGTTTAGGTCTTTCAAGTCTGACCAGAATGGCCCATCAAACTCTGCCTTCAACAATGCAAGCCATTTCTTAGACCAAGTTTCCAATCAGTTCAAAAAGGCCCAGTGCTTGCCTGCAAAGCCTAAGGACCAGAGTTTGATTCCCTAATAACCACACAAAGAGGAACGTGCATATGGAGTTTGTTTGCAGTGGCTAGAGGCCCTGGTGAACCCATTCATAGTCTCTCTCTTTATCCTTCCAAATAAATTAAAATAATTTTTTTAAAGGCCACACATTCAGGTTTATATCAGCAACAAACTTCCACTTCACTGTTACCAGTTTTTCTTTTCTGGTTACTTTCATGTTGCTGGCACAATGCACCCCACCAAAAGCAGCAGATGGGAAGGAAGTTGTTTTGGCATACAGTCTCAAGGGGAAGCTCCATGATGGCAGGGGAAAGGATGGCGTGAGCAGAGGTTGGACATCACCTTTGCCATGACAGTTGGAAAGAACAGTAGGAGATTGAGCCAAACACTGGCAAGGGGAAGCTGGCTATCATCTCCATAAGTGCACCCCCAGCAACATACCTGCAGCAAGAAGGTTTCAATTCCCAAATTGCCATCTGCTGGGAACCAGGCCTTCCGAACACATGAGTTTATGGGGGATACCTAATTCAAACTATTACATTTTACCCCGGACCATTTTTGATGACCATGCATGATGTAAACTGCTATGCATTCAGTCCAACTTTGAAAGTCCCATAGTTTTTACCAATCCCAATACTGTTCAAACACCCCCAAAGTCCGGGTATCTAAACTGTGAACTATAAAACCAAAAGAACATACTTCTTGCCTGCTCGTGAGGACTGTGGTCCGCATTGCTCTCAACATACAACACTTTTATACCCTGCGGTACGGTGACCACTTTCTCATGGCTACTGCCATCTCCTTGCCTTTTTAAAAAATATTTTTATTTATTTAAGACAGAGAGGTTGGCGGGCCGTGGTGGCACATACCTTTAATCCCAGCATTTGTGAGGCAGAAGTAGGAAGATTGCCATGAGTTTGAGGCCACTCTGAGACTACATAGTGAATTCCAGGTCAGCCTGGGTTAGAGTGAGACCCTACCTTGAAAAACAAAACAAAACACAGAGAGGCAGATAGAGAGGAGGAGACAGCCACTGCAAACAAACTTCGGATGTTTGTGTTACCTTGTGCACCTCGCTTACATGGGTCCTGAGGAATTGAACCTGGGTTCTGATGACTTGAACCTTGGTCTTTTGGCTTTGCAGGCAAGTACCTTAACCACTAAGCCATCTCTGCAGTCCATATCCTTGCCTTTGAAGCCTTTGTTCAAGCTCTGTTACACCTTGCTGCCTGTTGAATGATGGATGGCCCTGTTTATTTGGTTTGAGCTGTGGCAGCCAGTCGGAGCTGTTCTTGCAGGTTCCTCTTGCAGATACACCCTCTTCCTCTACATAGGCTTTAATTATCATGCTAGGCCACAAGAGGCCTAAGAATGCTTTCCTTATTCCACTGAGGAGTATGGGTATTTGAAAACCTGAATCCTTTGTTTTAAGTGTCCTTGAAGTTTGTAGCTAGAGCGGAGTACAAGGCCTAACTGCTTTTCTTTCTTTCCTTTTTTTTGAGGTAGGGTTTCAGTCTAGCCCAGGGTGACCTGGAATTCATTATTGTAGTTTCAGGGTGTCCTTGAACTCACAGAGATATTCCTACCTCTGCCTCCTACCTCTGCCATGCAGTGCTGGGATTAAAGGTGTGCGCCATCACCCCCAACCAAGGCCTGTTTTTCTATGATGCCTACAAAATTCAGGGAACAGAGTGATGAGGAAGGGTACCGAGTCTCCTTATATTAGAAACCTTAGTATCTTGCCTTTTCCCTCAAGATATTCTGTTTGGTGGCTGTAAAATAAGGTGCTGTGACAAATGGGAACTTAAATATAGAGTGGTTCTCATCTTAAATTTGTAACTTAGGGAAAAAAATTGGTATATATTTTATTTATTCATTGAGAGAAGGAGGCAGATAGAGAATGGGCACACCAGGGCCTCTGTCTAATCACTACAGTTGACCTTTAGAAACATGTGCCACTTTGTGTATCTGGCTTATGTGGGTACTGGGGAATCAAATCTGGGTCCTTTGGCTTCACAGGCAAGTGCCTTAACTGATAAGCCATCTCTCTAGCCCTGCAAGCACCACTTTGTGCATCTGGCTTTACCTGGGTAGTAGGAAATTGGACCCAGGCCTGTAGGCTTTGCAAGCAGGTGCCTTTAACCGCTGAACCAGCCCTTATGCTTTTTGTTGTTGTTTTAAGGTAGGGTCTCACTCTAGCCCAGGCTGACTATGTAGTCTCAGGCTGGCCTTGAACTCACAGTGATCCTCCTACCTCTGCCTTCCGGGTGCTGGGATTAAAGGCATGAACTACCACGTCTAGTTTCCTTAATGCTTTTCAAAGACCCTTTAGCTTTAACTACCATAGATAACTTTGTTTCTTTATTAATTAGGTAGTTATAAAATGAAGGAAGCAAAAATAAATGCTTTTTTTTTTGTTTGTTTGTTTTTCAAGGTAGGGTCTCACTGTAGCTCAGGCTGACCTGGAATTCACTATGTAGTCTCAGGGTGGCCTTGAATTTAAGGTGATCCTCCTACCTTTCCCTCCCAATTGCTAGGATTAAAGGTGTGCACCACCACGCCCAGCATAACAAATGCTTTTAAACACCCAGGTACGAGAACTCTTACTTGATGGTTCTGAGATAAGGATGGAGGCTTTGGTGCATGCTGGGCAGATGCCCCACCCCTGAGCTTTATGTCTAGCCCTTGCTACACGGGAAAGCTTGAAATAGTCTTAATTTGTTTTGTTATGTTTTTTTCTGTCACTGTTTGCACGTTTCATGTCATAACTAAGAACTCATTGCCAAATCTAGAGTTCATAGGTTTTGCTGTTTGGTCTATCCCCCTGAATGATGATTCTTTTTTTCTTTTTTTTTTGAGTCAGAACTTTTTCTCTGCACTAAGGTTAAAAGAGGAAGTCAAATATCTTTTCCAGTACTGTATAATTTATAATTTTCTTTTTGATGTTTTGTTCCTTTATCTACTAGAACTTGCTTTTTTTTCTTTTTTAAAAAAATATTTACTGGGCTGGAGAGATGGCTTAGTGGTTAAATGCTTGCCTGTGAAGCCTAAAGGACCCTGGTTCGAGGCTCAGTTCCCCAGGACCCACGTTAGCAAGATGCACAAGGGGGCGCACACCTCTGGAGTTCGTTTGCAGTGGCTGGAAGCCCTGACGCACCCATCCCCTCTCTATCTGTCTCTTTCTCTCCCTCTCTCTCTGTCACTCTCAAATAAAGAAATAAAAATGACAAAAAATATCTTAAAAAAATATTTATTTATTTGAGAGAGAGGGACAGGGAGGCAGATAGAGAGTGGGTGAGTGTGCCAGGGCCTCTAGCCACCACAAACAAACTACTGATGCACATACCACCTTGTGCATCTTGGCTTATGTGGGTACTGGGGAATCAAACCTGGGTCCTTAGGCCTTGCAGGCAAGTACCTTAACCATTGAACCATCTCTCCAGCTCAAGAATAAATTCTCATGAGCCAAAATGCCAGTCAAGCCTGGTGGCTTATACTTTAATCCCAGCACATGGAAGGCTGAGGCGGGAGGATCTCTGAGTGTAAGGCCAACCTGGACTATAAAGTGAGTTCCTTGTCAACCTAGGATAAAGTGAGAACCTGATTCAAACAAAAGAACTGAAAAGCAAATATACTGGCATCATTCCTCAGAAAATAAACAGAACATAGTAAATGGGACTGGGGGAATGGCTCAGTGGCTAAAGGCACCTGCTTACAAAGCCTACCGGCCAAGGTTCAATTTCCCAGTATCCAGGTAAAGCCAGATGCATGAAGTGGTGCATGCATTTGGAATTTGCAGCAGCAAGAGGCCCTGGTGTGCCCATATTCACTCTCTCTGCCAACAAATCAATAAAAACATTTAAACAACACAAGAATATTTACATGTAATAAGGCACTATGTTATGTTAACATTAAATAAATACACTCGTAATGGTAGTGTGAGACCCTACCTCAAAAAAAAAAAAAAAAAAAGAAAAAGAAAAACCTGGGGGTACCCATAACATGCATGTTCCAGTGAAGAGTTTGCCAAGTATCTATCCTGGTCTATTATAGCTACTGAGCAAATGGGTTGGCATGAATGGTTATGTCCTTGATGTGCACATCATTCAGAGGTTGATATGTCTTCTCATTTACTGGTAACTTCTCCAATTCATCCAAATTCATCCAGACCATCTCCAATTCATCCAGACCGTCGATTACCTTTCTAAATACTGTGCATTTCATGTCCAAATGTGGCTGCTTGCCATAGCTGATAAAGAACTGAGATCCATTTGTATTTGGGCCATTATTAGCCATAGATGCAACACCTCGAACATCTCGCTTCAGATATTCACTGTATTCATCCTCAAACTTCTTGCCCCAGATACTGTTACCTCCTCTTCCAGTGCCTCACATGTTTTGGGTGTCCTCTCACAGAAGATTTCTATTTTGATATCTCCCACATTTGTATGCAATGTTACAGACATTTTTATTCTGTACAGTTTCAGGAAATACTATTTAGTTTTTCAAAGCCTTATGGAGCAAAGTTTGAAAACAAGTTTGTGTTCAGGCTCGGGGAGCACGGCCGCGGAGATCCAGTCGTAGACTCTGGCACCTTCAGGTTCCTAGAACTTGCTTTTTTACAGCAAGTTGAAATGCCACCTTGGACAAATACATTTTCATATGTATTTGAGTCTGATTCTGTTCTTTCTAGTCATTTCTATGGATCTACTTGTCTTGTGCTTCAGTGCCATTCTGATTTTGTATGTGTACACACATGTGTGCACTAGGGATCAAACTATTTATGGCCTTTTACATATGCTAGGTTCTGGTATTTTTTTTTAATTTTTATTTATTTATTTATTTGAGAGAGAGAGAGATACAGAAATAGGCAGGTAGACAGAGAGAATGGGCACGCCAGGGCTTCCAGCCACTGCAAACGAACTCCAGATGCTTGCACCCCCTTGTGCATCTGGCTAACGTGGGTCCTGGGGAGTCGAGCCTCGAACCGGGGTCCTTAGGCTTCACAGGCAAGTGCTTAACCGCTAAGCCATCTCTCCAGCCCGGTTCTGGTATGTTTTAATGTTGGGTAGATCTGCCCTCTGAAAGTTTTTCATTATTTTCCTAGATGGCATTGTGTTTAATTTTTTCATAAGTCTTATAAAAATTCACCAGCTTCATAAAACAGCTTTTTGGAAAGGCATTTTTTTTAAATTTGAGACAGAAAGAGAGAGAGAGAATGGGCATGCCAGGTCCTCTAGCTACTGCAAATGAACTCTAGATGCATGCATCACTTTGTACATCTGGCTTATGTGGGACCTGGAGAATCAAACCTGGATCCTTAGGCATCACAGGTGAGCGCCTTAACTGCTAAACCATCTCTCCAGCCCAAAAGTATTTTTTAAAGATGTTTATCCATTTGAGAGAGTGAGGGAGAGAGGAAGATAGACAGAATGGGTATACCAGGGCCTCTAGCCACTGTGAACAAACTCCAGATGCACCACCTTGTGTATCAGGTTTATGTTGGTACTGGGGAATCATACTTGGGTCCTTAGGCTTGGCAGGCAAGCACCTTAACTGCTAAGCCACCTCTCTGGCCCATTAAGCAGCTTTTTGGTTTTTGAGACAGACTTGTATGTAGCCTAGGTTGGCCTCAAACTTAGTATGTTAGCCAAGGGTAACCTTCAGTTTCTATTCCTATTGGCTCTACCTCTTTGTACTGGATTAGTAATGGATAGTGTCCAGCATAGATGTGTGGTTAGAATTCATTGATAATTCCACCATTACTTTAGAGCAAAAAATGTGTTTTTCTGAGTGGGATAGCAGAAATGTAATTTCAGAGATGTAGGCAGCTAGCTAGATGGGGATAAGAAAACTAACTTAAGTTTTTTTTTCTGATTTATTTATTAGAGGCAGAGAGAGAGTGTGTGTGAAAATGGGCATGCCAGGGTCTCTAGCCACTGTAAATGAACTCCAGACGCATGTATCACCATGTGCATCTGGCTTATGTGGGACCTGGAGAATCGAACCTGGGTCCTTAGGCTTCAGAGGCAAGCACCTTAACTGCCAAGCCATCTCTCCAGCCCTAGAAAATTGACTTTTGTTTATATTTTATTTTCATTTATTTATTTATTTGACAGAGAAAGAGAAAGAGGGGTAGGGGGAGAGAGAGGGAGGGAGGGAGGGAGGGAATGAATGAGCGTGCCAGGATCTCCAGCCACTAAAAACGAGCTCCACCGGTTCTTTCTTTAAAAAAAAAAAAAAAAGGTCTCCAGTTCTTTCTTTCTTTCTTTTTAAAGTCTCCGGTTCTTTCTTAAAAATAAATAAATAAATAAATAAATAAATAAATAAATAAAAATGAGCTCCAGATGCATGTGCCCTCTTGTGCATCTGGCTAACGTGGGTCTTGCAGAATTGAACCTGGGTCCTTTGGCTTTGCAGGCAAATGCCTTAACCACTAAGCCATCCCTCCAGCCCAAAAATTTACTTCAAAAATTTTTTAGAATTTTTTTAATTAGAGAAAGAATTGGTGCACTAAGGCTTCAGCCACTGAAATTGAAATCCAGACACTTGTGCCACCTGGTGGGCATGTGTGACCTTTCAAGTACTTGCCTCACCTTTGAGCATCTGGCTTATGTGGGATCTGGAGAGAGATTAAATGTGGGTCCTTAGACTTTACAGGCAAACCTTTTCTCCAGCCCAGAAAATTGACTATTTAAATGTTTTGTTTTGTTTTTGAAGGTAGGCTCTCACTCTAGCTCAGGCCGACCTGGAGTTCACTATGTAGTCTCAAGGTGGCTTCAAACTCAGGGCAATCCTCCTACCTCTGCTTCCCTAGTGCTGGGATTTAAGGTGTGTGCCGCAACATCTTTTTCCTCCTCCTCCCTCCTCCTCCTCTTTCCTCCTCCTCCTCCACCTCTTTCCTCCTCCTCCTCCACCTCTTTCTTCCTCCTTCCTCCTCCTCCTTCCTCCTCCTCCTTCCTCCTCCTTCCTCCTCCTCCTTCCTCCTCCTCCTTCTCCTGCTCCTCCCCCCCACTTTTGGTTTTCCGAGGTAGTGTCTCCCTCTAGCCCAGGCTAACCTGGAATTCACTATGTAGTCTCAGGGTGGCCTCGAACTCATGGCAATTCTCCTACCTCTGCCTCCCAGGTGCTGGGATTAAAGGCATACACCACCATGCCCAGCCCACTTCTTTTTTTAAGCCTTTCTGGTTAGGAGTAAGTAGGTTGGTAAATAGGAGTTTATGATAGCTAGCTTCTTTCATTTTGATGAGGCTGTTCACTGAGCTTAGTTTAACTAAATAGAATTGGTTACAGTGATTCATATCCAATTCTCTCTTTTCTTCTCTCATGTAGCTGAGGCTATGGAACATAGGATGACTTGTTCTGGTTCTCCTCCCTCCACCTCTTAAGTGCTGGGATTACAGGCATGTGTGCCACAGTCTGTTTTAATGCAGGGCTGAGGATCAAACCCATGGTTTCATGCATGCTAGGTAAGCATTGTGCCAGCTGAACTGCATCCCCAGCTCTGGTTGCAGTGATTATCCAGTGTTTTGGGTGATAAAGTCAGATCTATATAGTAGGGGTTTTCATCCTCGGCATTAATGACATTCTGAGCCAGATAATTCTTCACTGTGGGGGCAGTCATATGTAGTGTAGGGTGCTTACTGGCATCCTAGCTCTTGTACATCAAAAATGTCTTCCGACAATGTCAAATGTCCTCTGGAGGTGGGGATAAAATTGTTGCCCATTGAGAACTGCTGACTAAACGTTGCCTCACCTATAGCAATTAATTATAGAAGGATAATTAGTTACTTGTTTTCCTGGTAGACTTACAAAGTAACATACCTGCCCAATGAATGCTTTTTTTATTTTTTATTTAAGGTAGCATCTTGCTCTAGTCCAGGCTGACCTGGAGTTCACTCTGTAGTCTCAGAGTGGCCTCACACTCACAGTGATCACAGTGATCCTCCTACCTGGATGTTCCAATGAATGTGTTTGACCTCTACAGATGACAATATACTATGGGAATTTACATGAGCACATGCTAAGAATGTAAGCAATAACATGGTAGTTATTGAAGCAGCTTATGTACATCTCACCCTCATAGGACCATAATAATAATGATGATGAGTCTAATAATAAGGCTGTTATTTGCAGATGCCTTCTTTGTGCCAGACACTATGCCCTAGTGAAGCTTACTTCACGTATTTTACTAGAGAAACCTTATGAAGACTGCCTAAATCTGATGCACTTCATGTGTCCCTATCAATGTAGTGGATCCATGTGAACATTTCACCTGATTCTTTGGTTTGTTTTTTTCAAGGTAAGGTCTTGTTCTAGCCCAGGCTGGCCTGGAATTCACTATGTAGTCTCAGAGTGGCCTTGAACTCATAGCAATCCACCTACCTGTGCCTCCCGAGTGCTGGGATTAAAGATGTGCTTTCACACCCATACAATCCTCTTTTGTACTTTTTGTTCAGTTTTTATTTATTTGAGAGCAACAGACACACAGAGAAAGGCAGATAGAGAGAATGGGTGCACCAGGGCCTCCAGCCACTGCATACAAACTCCAGATGTGTGCACCCCTTGTGCATCTGGCTAACATGGGTCCTGGGGAATCGAGCCTTGAACTGGGGTCCTTAGGCTTCACAGGCAACTGCTTAACTGCTAAGCTCTCTCTCCAGCCCCTCTTTTGTACTTTTTGTTTTGAGACACTGTGTCCCTAAGTTTCCCTAGCTGACCTTGAACATATAATCCTCCTGCCTCAGTCTCCTAAGCATCTGGGATAACAAGTCTGCACCACCAGGCCCTACTGTGACAGCAGTCTGTAAACTATCTTTGTTGTTCTTGCTTCAAAGACATCTATAAGTAAGATAATCCATATGTAAATGATATATATAGGTGTATATCATCCTTCTACCTCTGGCTCCAGAGTGCTGAGATTAAAGGCATGTACCCCCATGCTCAGCTTGATGCACTTAAAAAATACTTTTATTGGCTGGAGAGATGGCTTAGTGGTTAAGCACTTGCCTGTGAAGCTAAGGACCCTGGTTCGAGGCTCGATTCTCCAGGATCCACGTTAGACAGATGCCTTGTGGGGCACATGCATCTGGAGTTTGTTTGCAGTGGCTAGAGGCTCTGGCATGCCCATTCTTTCTCTTCTTCAAATGAAAAAAAAATAATTAAAAAATATATTTTTTTAATTTGCAATCAGAGAGAGAAAGATAGATGGACAGACAGACAGTGAGAGACCAAATGGTTGTGCCAGGGCCTCTGTTAGGCTTTGCAAGCAAACACCTTAACAGCTGAACCATCTCCCCAGCCCACCTTGATGCATTTTTGCACACTTGAACATACCTATATAACCAGCATATGACCAGGAAGCCTTCTAGTCACTGTTCCTGCCTCCAGGGGTAATGATCATCCTGATGGAAAGGCATAACTAGATTGACTTTTGCACTCTATATAGATGCAAGCATCTGGTATTCACTCTTGAACCTAGTTTCTTTCACTCAACCTTTTATTATTCATGTTCACTGATTTATACTATTCACTTGTGCCATAATTTCTCTTTTTAAAAAATTCAATCTTTTATTTGCAAGGGGGTGTAGATAGAATGGATATGGGCATACCAGGGCTTCTAGTCATTGCAATCAAAATCTAGATACATGTGCTACCCTGTGCATCTGCTTACGTGGGTCCTGGGGAATTGAACCTGGATCCTTTGGCCTTGCAGGCAAATGCCTTAACCACCAAGCCATCTTCCCAGCCCTGATTTTTTTTTTTTTTTTAAGGCAAAGGGGATTTATTTATTTTATTTTATTTTATTTTGTTTTTTTAGTTTTTTGAGGTAGGGTTTCCCTCTGGTCCTGGCTGACCTGGAATTAACTCTGTCATCTCAGGGTGGCCTTGAATTTATGGCAATCCTCCTATCTCTGCCTCCCGAGTACTGGGATTAAAGGCGTGTGCCACCACACCCGGCGTAAAGGAGATTTATTGAGAAAAAGGTGGGAAAACCCCAAAGCATCAGGACAAGCAAGCTGAGGGTTTCAGCCAGCATCCAAAGAAGAGAAAGGAGGAGGGGAAAAGAAAACTTACACTTCCTAAGAGTAAGAGAAGCAGGCAGGCTTCACAGTGAAAGATCTGTGAGCAGCTGCTAAGTTTATTTCTGAGACAACATCTCACTCTAACTCAGGCTGGCCTTGAACTCAGGGAAGTCTTCTTGCCTCAGCCTTTGGGATTATAGGCATAAGTCATCATGCCTGCCTTTATATTGTAACTGTCTATGAAGATAATTCTATCAGCTTGTATTCCCATACCAGTGTATGAGATTTTGGGTTGTCCTGTAACTTGAACACAGAGTTCACCAATTTGGCTAGTCTATAGTTTAGCTTGCTTTGAGGATCCCCTTCTCCACCTCCCAAGTGCTGGGGTTACAGGCATGTGCCACACACCTGTATAGCATTTACACAGTGCTGGGGATCTGAACTCAATCCTCATGTTTGTCCAGCAAGTGCTGAGTCCACTGAGTTATCTCCCTAGCCCAGCTGTCTACTTATAGGCATTCTGGCACGCTGCCTTGAGAGGTGGAAATGTTGCTTAGTTGGTGGAGTGGCAGCCTAGCATGCACAAAGCACAGTGTTCCCCAGCACCAAATAAACCAGATGCAGTAGGGCACACCTATAATCCTAGCTCTTGGAAGTTCAGGGTCATCCCTGGCTACATAGTGAGTGGAGGCCAGTCTGGGATACATGAGACCCTGTCAAAAAGAAGGAAGGGGAGGAAGGATAGAAGGAAGTCTCCATGGAGTCAGTTATAATTAGCCAGAAAGCCAGGCATGGTGGCGCACGCCTTTTATCCCAGCACTCGGGAGGCAGAGGTAGGAGGATCGCCGTGAGTTCAAGGCCACCCTGAGACTACAGAGTTAATTCCAGGTCAGCCTGGATCAGAGTGAGACCCTACCTTGAAAAAAACCAAAAAAAAAAAAAAAAAAAATTAGCCAGAAATTTGGGGCTACTTATAGCTTAACCTGCCACATCAATTTAGTCAATAAAAGCCTTAATGACATCATCCTTTTATATAGTAGAGTCCCTCTGTTGGGACTACACTCAGAACTAACAAATACCTCCAGAGAAGATGTCTGGAGATCTTCAGTTCAACCCTAGGGTCTCTCTCCTCTGGAATTCTAGTTCATCTTCTTAGTCCTTCAACTCTTCAACATGTGTAAAAGTATGATTTTACAACACATTGTGGCCTTTTATTCCTTGAAGCTACATCAGTTTGTTACATTCTAACCTGTACAGGAGTAGAAGTTGTCGGTTGATTCTTGCTATTTTCTGTGTGCACAGTCATGTGGATTTTTCCCTTTCCTGTTCTCACTTTTTAAAAATTTATCTTATTTATTTGAGAGTAAGTGATAAAGAGGTAGAGAGAGAACAGAGAATGGGTATGCCAGGGCCTCTAGCTACTGCAGACAAACTCCAGACAATTGTGCCTCCTTGTGTATCTGGCTTATGTGGGTACTGAGGAATTGAACCTGGGTTCTTAAGCTTCACAGCAAGAGCCTTAGTTGCTAAGCCATCTCTCCAACTCTTTTCTCATGTTTATGTTTTGTTTCTTTGTTTTTCTTTATTGTGCTGACCAGCATTACCAGACAGTACTCATGGAGCTAAGAGTTTCTGTATTATTTCCCATTGAGTGTGATAATTGGTATAGTTTTTGTAGGCATTCTTTTTCAGATATTGGATTTTTTTTCTCATTTTTCTAGTTCCCTGACCTTTTTTTCCCCCTCAAGGTAGGGTCTCACTAGCTCCTGCTGTCGTAGAATTCGCTATTGTATCCTCAGAGTGGCCTAGAGCTCATGGCAATCCTCCTAATTATGGCTCCTGAGTGCTGGGATTAAAGGCATGCACCACCAACACCTAGCTCTGACTTCTTTTTAAAAGTCACTATTGGGCTGGAGAGATGGTGCAGCAGTTGAGGTGACTGCCTGCAAAGCCTAATGGATGGGTTTGATTCCCCAGTACCTACATAAAACCAGATGCGCAAGGTGGTGTATGCATCTGGAGTTCGTCTGCAGTGGTTAGAAGCCCTGATGTGCCCATTCTTTCTGTCTCCTCCCCTCCCCTCCCCTCCCCTCCCCTCCCCTCCCCTCCCCTCCCTTCCTCTCTTCCCCTCCCCTCCCCTCCCCTCCCCTCCTCTCCTCTCTTCTCTTCTCTTCTCTTCTCCTCTCCCCTCCCCTCCCCTCCCCTCCCCTCTCTGCTTGCAAATAAATAAAAATTTTAGCTGGGCGTGGTGGTACACCCTTTTAATTCCCAGCACTCGGGAGGCAGAGGTAGGAGGATCCCCATGAATTCAAGGTTACCCTGAGACTAAAGTGAATTCAAGGTCAGCCTAAGTTAGAGTGAGACCCTACCTCACAAAATCCCCCCTCCAAAAAAATTTAAAAGTCACTATTTGTTATAGTTAAATTCTTTTTATTTAAAAAATTTTTTGAGGCCAACAGATTGGCCTTTTTTTTTTGGTGTTTTTTTAAAAATTCTAGGTAGTATTTCATTCTCCCCAGGCTGACCTGGAATTCACTATGTAGTCTCAGGGTAGCCTTGAACTCACAGCAGTCTTTGTACTTCTGCCTCCAGAGTGCTGGGATCAAAGGCGCGGGCCACCATACCTAGCTCTTGAATTGGCTGCCGGCCACTGCAATCGAACTCCAGATGCGTGTGCCCCCTTGTGCGCATGTGCAACCTTGCACACTTGCAACACTGTGTGTCTGGCTTACGTGGGACCTGGAGAATCAAGTGTGAGTCCTTAGGCATCACATACAAGCACCTTAACTGCTAAGCCATCTCTCCAGCCCAATTTTTCTTTCTTTTTTTCAAGGTAGGGTCTCACTCTGGCCCAGACTGACCTGGAATTCATTATGTAATCTCAGGGTGGCCTAGAACTCAAGCAATCCTCCTACTTCTGCCTCCTGAGTGCTGGGATTAAAGGCATGTGCTGCCACGCCCTGCCTTTTTTTTTTTTTTTTCTGATGTGCTGGAAATTGAACCTAGAGCATCATGCAAGCCAGGCCAGTATTCTATCACTGAGCTAAATTCCAAGCTCTGGCAAATACTTTTTCTGTATCTACCAGGATAACTATGAGTTTTCTTTTTTCTGTTCATGTGGTTCCATGCATGCCCTTGAAAAACAAGTCATCCGTAAACCCACGTGTCTAATGATACAATTATTTTATGCTCTCTTTCACACAAGAGATGGTTTTGTATGATTTCTTTCCTGTGCCATGCATCTAGTCCTGCTTTACATTTTCCTTTTCCAGGGAGTCCTGACTGAGACAGTCCTTCCATTTCAGGGACTCTGGCAGAGTCATAGGCTCTTGTCTTTGTTTTATATGTGACAGGAGTAAAAATTTGAAAACTGCCCTTAGAGCATTTGTTTTGGACTATTGTAATTTGAGGGGGTAGAGGGATTTGACATCATAAGGAAGGAGAATTGGAGTCAGGGAAGGACTGGGAGCCAGAGCAAAAATCCCAAGTGGTTTGCTTCTGTTCCTCCTCCTCCTCCCACACTTCCTCTTTTCTCTGCAGTTCCTGCTTTGCCACAGATCAACTGCTTGACTGACTGCAGTTGGCCAAGTTGCTTTATCACTGAGTTCTTGTTACTTACTGGGGTTGAGGAAGACAAGCATCACAACTTCTGTGAGCCATTTAGGGATAATGAGACGATTCAAAGATCACTTTACAAAATACGTGACTTTTTTTTTTAAGTGTGAGGGATTATTAGAATTAGATTTGGGCTGGAGAGATGGCTTAGCGGTTAAGCGCTTGCCTGTGAAGCCTAAGGACCCCGGTTCGAGGCTTGGTTCCCCAGGTCCCACATTAGCCAGATGCACAAGGGGGCACATGCATCTGGAGTTCGTTTGCAGAGGCTGGAAGCCCTGGCGTGCCCATTCTCTCTCTCTCCCTCTATATGTCTTTCTCTCTGTGCCTGTCGCTCTCAAATAAATAATTAAAAAAAAAAGAATTAGATTTATATGGTGACATCTATGTCACA
Source organism: Jaculus jaculus (assembly GCF_020740685.1). Taxonomy (NCBI): domain Eukaryota; kingdom Metazoa; phylum Chordata; class Mammalia; order Rodentia; family Dipodidae; genus Jaculus; species Jaculus jaculus. The sequence goes on from NC_059102.1 coordinate 43,253,338, forward strand.
TTTTGTAATAGCTTGAAAACTATGCACAAGAGGGCTTGTGAAAGATGCTTGTCCCCAAAGTGCACCTGTAAAAGCCTTCTGCAGTTACCTGTGGTAAGAGGTGTAAAGTAGAAGTTGAGTTCATTTGCTTAAGCCTTTATCCAGCCTCTGGAAAGTATTCCATGAGCCATTGGGCTTTTAGCCTCTCCTGCCTTCTCTTGGGGGAGGGGCAGGGGAGTTCTCTGTACTTTCTTCTCTTTCCTTCTCTTAATCTAATACTGTCTCTAAACGTTAAAAAAAGAAAAAGAAAAAAGAATTAACAGCTATTGATAAGCTTGTACCAGTTTGCCAAAGGACTGATCTTTAATGTGATATTGCTGTAGGATTTAGTTAAATTGCAAGTACTCAAATTCATTTAAGTTTTAGTTGTTAATCATACATTCCTTTCCTGAAGGCTAGGACACATAACTAGAACACTTGGGAAATACCATTTAGCCAATAAGATTTTAGTTCATCCTCACCTTTATCATGTATTCCAGCTCATATATGAAGGAATACAAGACTAAAGAAAGACTCATGGCTAGCTGGCTCTCTGAGACATGTTGCTATATTTTAATTTTATTTTAACCTGACAATTGTGATCTTAAACTGTGTCACTATGTTGAGATACCTCAAGGCTTATACCACCACCTTGACACCTCTCTGCTCTACCTCCAGTGGGAAGCAGGGTTGTTTGTGGTATAGTTCTAATACCAGGTACTTTTTCTCAGGGCTCTTGCTTCATGCTCTAGAATGCCCTTCCATTCAACTTCCACTTTCTGGGAGTGGCTGGGTGGATCCCAAAGGAGGGAGGTTTTGATTTATAATACTGACTATAGTCACTCACCTGTTCAGATAGGTCCTCATTTCTAAATTGGGTCTAACTTTAAATGAAGTGGGTAGGTAGCAAAAGGCAAAGTAAAATTTCCCAACTCTTGATTCAGGAATTTGGAAATGACCTTCTGTTGTGCAAATTTGTTGCTGGCAGTTCGAAATTTGGGCCTTTACATATCATAGACCATAATCTTGTTTTGACTGGTTTTATTTTTGTGGTGTTAAGACTGGAAAAAAACCAAGGCTTTGCACATGCTAAGCACATGTGTGTTCCACTGCTGAGAGATTTGTATCTCCTTAGTTCATGTTTTCCAAGTGGAAGTTGTGATTAGTTTCATTAACGCATGGTTCCCAGTTTTCTGCCCCACTCTCTCCTTTCCCTTCCCTTTTTCCTTCCCGTCTCCCTCCCTCCCTTCTTTTTTTCTGGGGTGTGTGAGTGTGGGCATGCACGTGCCATGGGATACTTGTAGAGGTCAGAGGACAACTTTGGGGTGTCTGTCCTCACCTTTCACCTCATTTGAGGCAGGGTCTCATGTTCCCCCGTCTCTCCCCAGCTTCTGGTAGATTCTCCTGTCTCCTTCCTGTAGATGTGGCTGGGGTGACAAGTCTGCTGAAGTTCCGAACTCAGCTAGTGCTTTATCCCCTGAGTCTTCTTTGCAGCCCTCTTTTGCTTTATTCTATTAGCAGGCCTTGATCGATATCTCCTCATTGCTCCTTTGGTCGCCCCTTGCCTCTTAGCATGCTTGTACTCACTGCTGTCCCTTCTCCCTTCTCAAATAGGCTTTGGATGCACCTCCTCTCATCACGCTTACCGTACCACTGAGACAACTCTGTTACAACTGGAAACATGTATTGTCCTGTCCACTGTTCCTAGTCTGGATTCCTGCAGAGTAGAGGCTCTGGTGTGCTTATCTTTGTAGCCAATATGCATGGTGCAGTGCCTCCTTAAATATTTGTTTGGGTACGGAGCGGGTGAGGTTGAATACAGGAATTTGAGTTGTAGTAGCCACTTTGTGTGGAATGATTTTGGGCATGGGACATAAGCCCCATGAGCTTCAGCTTCTGTCAGGTAAACCAGGAAAGCAGCTCACCTGGAGATCCGTTAAAAAGGCAGAGTCTGGTTGAGTTGGCCTCTGGTGGGCTCTGGTATGTTGTATTTGAACAACTCCCAGAAGGAGCCGGTGCTGCCGGTCCTCAGATTACAGAGGGCTCGACAATACTAGCTCTCCTCTGTGAGTGGACTTGATGCTTTAAAGTCTGAACGAAATACAAAATATTGTAATTACCAGTCAGCTCTCCCGTTTATTAGGATGCTGAAAACTGACAGTTCTGTACCTTATTGTTTCCAGTGTATGCTGACATCCCTAAAATTGAAAATCATTTTATTTGCTTCTAAAATTTTGACTTCGACAAGTTTAAAATATCAAATAATGCCTGGGAAAGCATTTTAGTTAGCACTTGTTTGTCATCTGAAATGTTAGAGTGCTTGGTTATTGAAGAACATTTGCAAGGAGTAAAAGAACTGAAGGCTATGCTAATGAGGAAGCTGAGATAGACAGACATGTGATTGCATGCGTATAAATATAAGTACACAGGCAGACGGGCAAGCTGGTGATGAATTCATCCCGTCAGGGCAGGACTTCCCAGCCATAAGGTAAGGATCAGCCTGCTTACTGAACTTACTTGATTTTGGAGCATTGCCAGGTTAGAAATTTTTAGTTGCTTTTGATTCTGTATACAAATGTCTAAAAGTAGTTGGATTACTGGGTTTTTTTTGGACAGCCTTTCACATGAGTTAGTTTAGTTAGAGATTATACAGAATTAAGAGTAGAACAAACAGGGCTGGAGAGATGGCTTAGAGGTTAAGTGCTTGCCTGTGAAGCCTAAGGACCCTGATTCGAGGCTCCATTCCCCAGGACCCACATAAGCCAGATGTACAAGGTAGCACATGCATCTGGAGTTGATTTACAGTGGCTGGAGGCCCTGGTGTGTCCATTCTGTCTCTCTCTCTCTCAAATAAATAAATTAAAAAAAAAAAAAAGAGTAGAACAAACACCAAACAGCAGCGGGGCAGGAATCTAGAATGGATTTAATTTGTTTGTTTTATTTTTATCTTCTTCTTTCTTCCTCCTCCTCCTCCTCCTCCTCCTCCTTCTTCTTCTTTTTTTTTTTTTTTTTTTTTTTTTTAAGGTAGGGTTTCACTCTAGCCCGGGCCAACCTGGAATTCACTATGTAGTCCCAGGGTGGCCTCGAACTCACAGTGATCCTTCTACCTCTGCCTCCATAGTGCTGGGATTAAAGGTGTGCGCCACCATGCCCAGCAAGTGGATTTACTTTAAATTCACAGTTGACAGAGGAATAACTGAGTAAAAACTAGAGACAGTGAGCTGCTGTGTGATTTTTGTCATTTGATATATTCTGTTTCTACAAAAGTGGACTACACTGTGCAACAGACTCCAAAACAACACTTTATTCTAGCTGTATTGGTAAAATTTGTTATGGCAGGGAATCCAGATGTTTGAATAGGAACGGGCAAGGGCTCTCTTTTTGCCAGAGAGCCCTTCCCTATGGCTTTTGCTTTAAGCGCCTGTTTGTTTCTGCTTGAAAGCCTTATTGTTTCCAGTTATCTCCTTGGCCTGCCTCTTGAGCTGTTTCCCCTTCTTGTCACCTTGGGGACCAGACATGTTGTCTGCTACACCTTCCTTAGACTCTGATGCTAAGCCCAGCATTAATTTTTATGTGTAATTATAGAATGTTTACCTTATTTTCAGCTACTTAAGGGACAATACTTCAGTGTCCAAATAGTTATATCTGTATCTATGATAGACTTTGATGACTTATAAATAATTGTGTTGGTCCTAACACTTTTTTAAATTTTTTAAACTTTTTTATTGACAGTTCCCATAATTATAGACAATAAACCATGATATTTCCCTTCTAGCCCCACTTTCCCACTCACAAATCCATCCTCAATTATATCCCCTTCCCCTCTCAGGGCCCAACACTTTCCATTTCATGCTCTTCTATCTACCTGCACCTTACTCTCTGTTTCACAGTTTAAGTGTTGTGCATATGTGTATTTGTGTTTTGAGACAGGGTCTTACTGTGTAGCCTAGTCTGACCTCTAATTGGATCATTCTGCCCTAGCCTCCTGAGTAGTATGATTACAAGTGTGTGTTCAACTCTGCCTGGCACAATTTATTTTTTGTTTGAGGAAATTCAAATATGGGTAAGGGAAATTGAAACTGAAAAAGTGTGGAATATATAGCCTATAGTTGAATTGGTTACATGGTTACTTTTATGTAATGAAGTAGATTTTGTTCATCATTTTATTTTTTTCATTTCATTTTTTTTTTTTTACATATTTATTTGCAAGCAGAGAAAGAGAAAAGAGAGACAGAGAGAATGGGTGTGCCAGGGCCTCCAGCCACTGCAAACAAACTTTAGACACATTTGTCACTTTGTGTATCCAGCTTTACATGGGCAATGGGGAATCAAACTTGGGTTGTTAGATTTTGCAGGCAAGCACCATAACTGCTAAACCATCTCTCCAGCCTTCTGTTTTTATTTTTGAGATAGGATCCCACGTTGGCCTCAAACTTCCTAGGTAGCTTAGTACCTGAGGATGACCTTGAACTGTTGATTCTCCTGCCTGTACCTTCCATGTGTTTGACTTTTCCTCACCTCACATGAATTTTCCCCCATGTGTGATGTGTGAGAATTTGTGTATGTATGTTCATATGTGTGTGGGTGCACATGTGGAGGTTAGAGGTTGAAGTCATGTGTCTTCCTTAGTTGCTCTCCACCTTATTTATTGAGACAGGGTCTCTTGCTTGAACCTGGAGCTTGCTGCTTTGGCTAGTATAGCTATAGAGCTTGCCCTAGTGCCTCCTGAGCACTGGGATTACAGGCAGGCTGCCACAAGTACCTGGCATTTTACCTGGATGCCTGGGGTCTGTATTCAGATCTTCACACTTGCATTGCAAGCACTTTACCAAGTGAGCTATCTCCTCTCAGAGGTGAACAGGTAGTGTTTCTTCTCACAACCATATGGTTTTAGAGTACCATCATCATCATATCTTACATTATTTTAAATATATTTATTTGAGGGGTTGCGGGGGCTATTCCAAGGCTACCTGCCACTGAAACAAACTAGGCGCATGTACCACTTTGTGCGTCTGGCTTTACTTGGTATTGGGGAATCAAACCTAGGCCATCAGGCTTTGAAAATGTGCTATTTTAAATTATGTGTAATTCTTGGTTCTCCGACAAGTCATGGCCATCCTATAGCTCAGGATAACTGTGAATGTGGCCCAGTGCAAAATCGTAAATTTACTTAAAACATTGTGAGATTATTATAATTATTACTTTGTAATTTGATTGCAAAATTGTTGAGTAAAGGCTTTGTAGATGACACAAAGTGCCACAGTGTGACACACCCACTGGAAGCTGAGGCAACCACAACCACAGTAGAGAAGTTGGGTGTAAATAACAGTGATGGAAGGATTTGTTGGGCATGGTGGTGCACGCCTTTAATCCCAATATTCAGGAGGCAGAGGTAGGAGTATGGCCATGAGTTCAAGCCCACCCTGAGCCTACATAGTGAATTTCGGGCCAACGTGGACTTGAGCAAGACCTTACCTCGAAAAACCAAATAATAATAATAATAATAATAATAATAATAATAATAATAATAATAATAATAATGGTGATGGAAGGAAACATTCTCTGACATTATTCCCACCTAGTGGAATGTCTCACTGGAACGCTGACCCCACTCCCTTTAGAAACTTGCTGGGTGCAGATGTAGGCATGGTATTTGGTGCATAATTCTTATTGCTACTCCGCCTCCCCCCCCCCCCCCCCCCCGTGATCCTATTTTTGGCCACAAACACCATCTTTTAGATTTTGTATTCAGATTATTTTCATCTCTCTTTAATACTAAAATACTAAAATTGCCTTATGGCTAATGAAGTAGAAAATAGTCATTACTAATGGCTTTTTTTCTGGACATGTTGGTACATGCCTATAATCCTAGTACTTGGGAGCTAAAGGCAGGAAGATCAGGAATTCAAGGTCATCCTCAGCTGTATAGTAAATTTTAGGAGTCCTTGGGTACAGGAGACCCTGTTTCAAAAGAAAGCAAGCAAGCAACAATAACAATAATCTTTTAGCTAGAAGTGGTGACTCATACCTTTAATCCCAGCCTTGGGTAGGTGGAGGTAGGTGTATCACATGACTTCAAGGCCAGCCTGAGCTACAGGGAGAGCTCTAGGTCAGCCTGGGCTAGAGTGAGTCTGTCTCAAAAAACAAACAAAAAATCCACAACCTTTTTACTTCAAAATTGTTTTTGGATTTTCCAATGGTGGCTGTATATCCTAAGATGTTAGTATTACATTTTATGCTTTTTTTGTATAGTTGTGTGTGTTTGCATGTTCACATGTGTATGCATGCATGAATGTGTATAGAGGCCAGAGGTTGATGTTGGTATCTTCCTTAATTAATCATCACCTTTTGTTTGTTTGGCCTTGAACTCATGTTGATAATACTCCTGCTCTTGTTTTAAAATTTGTATTTATTAGAGAGAGAGAAAGGCAGATAGAGAGAATGGGCATTCCAAGGCCTCTAGCTGTTGAAAACAATGCACCATGCACCACCTTGTGTATCTGGCTTTATGTGGGTACTGGGGAATCAAACCTGGGTCCTTGGGCTTTGCAGGCAAGCACCTTAACTGCTGAGCCATCTCTCCAGGCCCCATGTTGATGATACTCTTATCACAGCCTCCTAAGTGCTGGGACTATAGAGCCATCATGCCCAGTTCTCATCCCATTTTTGGAGGCAAGGTTTGTTACTGAACTTAGAAATCACCCATTTGGCTAGACTAGGTAGCCAGTGAGCACCTGAGATTCCCTGCCTTAATTGTTCCAGCACTGGGATTACGGGGATGCACTGCTATGCCTAGCATTCTGTATGGGTGCTGGAGATCTGAGATCTGAGTTCAAATCTGTAGTACTTGTATGGCAAACACTTTACCCAGTGAACTATGTCCCTAGCCCCATTATGCTTTTTAAAAAAGAATTTATTTTCACTAAATAGGGATAAGATCACTAGCACCATCTGTGTAAAGCATTATGTAATTTAAAAAAATAGTATTATACATTAAGTATTACTTGTAGTATTGATCTTTAAAAGTTTGAATATCAGGGGCTGGAGGGATGGCTTAGTGGTAAGTTGTTTTCCTGCAAAGCCAAAGGACCCAAGTTCAATTCCCCAGGACCTACATTAGCCAGATGCACAAGGACCTCATAGGTTTGTTTGCAGTGGCTGGAGGCCCTGGCACGCCCATTCTCTCTCTCTTCTCCCTCTTTCTCTGTCAAATAAATAAATAAAATTTTGAATATCAGGGCTGGAAAGTTGGCTAATCAGTTAAAGCACTTGCCTGAAAAGTCAAAGGACTCAGTTTCAGTTCCCTAGGACCCACATAAGCCAGATGCATTAGGTGGTGCATGCATGTGGGTTCATTTGTTGTGGCTGAAGGCCATGCTGTGCCCATTCTCTCTCTCAAATAAATAAATACAAATTTCAAAAAAATTCTGAATATTGCTGGGCATGGTGGCACATGCCTTTAATCCCAGCACTGGGAGGCAGAGGTAGGATGATCACCGTGAGTTCGAGGCCACCCTGAAACTCCATAGTGAATTCCAGGTCAGCCTGGGCCAGAGTGAGACCCTACCTTGAAAGACCAAAAAAAAAAAAAAAAAAAAAAAAAAAAGAATATAGCTGGGCATGGTGTTATACATCTGTAATCCTAGTTTTTGGGAGACTGAGGCAGGATGATTGTGAGTTTTAGGCAACCTTGGGCTATATACAGAGACTCTGTCTCACAAAAACAAAACAAACAAAATTTAAGTATCTTTCAGAAGATATAGGAGACACTGTTAATAGGAACAAACTCCTTTGGCTTATCAATTTTTATTCTGATTATACCAGTAATCACAGATGACTTCAGAGAGGAAGGGATTCTGATCAAAGTCAGACTAAGTTTTCTTTTCTTTCTTTCTTTTTTTATTTTTTATTATTATTATTTTTTTTTTTGTTTTTCGAGGTAGGGTCTCACTCTGGTCCAGGCTGACCTGGAATTAACTCTGTAGTCTCAGGGTGGCCTTGAACTCACGGTGATCCTCCTACCTCTGCCTCCCCAGTGCTGGAATTAAAGGCATGTACCACCACGCCCGGCATTTCTTTCTTTCTTTCTTTTTTTGGTTTTTCGAGGGAGGGTCTCACTCTAGCCCAGGCTTACCTGGAATTCACTATGGAGTCTCAGGGTGGCCTCAAACTCACGGCGATCTTCCTACCTCTGCCTCCCGAGTGCTGGGATTAAAGGCGTGTGCCACCACTCCTGGCTTGAAGTTTTCTTTTAATCTCTTGACATTTTGGCAGAACATTTTGTTGAAAATATTGTATGCCAGTTTATGCCCCATTTCATTTACCTATAAATCTGGCTACCAGCCAGTTTTTTTTTAATTTAATTTATTAGTTTTCTTTTCAGTAAATCAGTTTTCTATTTATCTTTTTATTTTGAGGTGTGGGTGATCCAGTCCAGGGCCTTATGCATACTAGTCAAATGTTCTACCACTGAGCTACATCGCCAGGCCCGGCTGTCAGCATGTGAAGACAGCTGAGTCTACTTCTCCTGTCTTCTAAGCATGAAGCCAGTGTATTAGTGTAGGTTCATTTTTTCCCCCTGTAGTTTCAAGTATGTTTTGGCTTTACCTGGTTCCTGAATAAACCTGCCAATAATTTAAGTGTAATTTTTTTTTTTTTTTTTTGGTTTTTCAAGGTAGGGTCTCACTCTGGCTCAGGCTGACCTGGAATTCACTATGTAGTCTCAGGGTGGCCTTGAACTCACGGTGATCCTCCTACCTCTGCCTCCCAAGTGCTGGGATTAAAGGCGTATGCCACCACGCCCGGCTTTTAAGTGTAATTTTTGTCCCTTATATAGTACCCAGTATAGACAGAAGAACATCTACCCTACCTAAAAACAAAACCAGAAGTCCCTGTATATACCTTACACTCTGGGAAATTCCTTTACTTCACTAATACTAACAAATGCCCTTACATCTGTGTGCTAGTAGTTCAGGTCTTTAGCCTTCCTAGAAAAAAGGGAGAGGGCAGAGGGAGCCCTTGGAAAGGCAACTGACCTAACATCTCTGTAAGACTGCCAGACTGCTTCTGCTCTGGCACTCAGTCTGTCAGCAAATTATAGACATTACTTAGGGTCTTTCTGACTTTTTGTTTGCTTATTTTATGTCCTGGCTTTTGCTGTTTTGTAGGATAGCTTGGGCTTTTTATTTTTTTTTTAATTTTTAAAAGATTTCACAGGGGGCTGGAGGGATGGCTTAGCGGTTAAGCGCTTGCCTGTGAAGCCTAAGGACCCTGGTTGGAGGCTTGATTCCCCAGGACCCACATTAGCCAGATGCACAAGGGGGCGCATGTCTGGAGTTCGTTTGCAGTGGCTGGAAGCCCTGGTGCGCCCATTTTCTCTCTCTCTCCCTTTCTCTCTCTCTCTCTCTCTCTCCCCCCCCCCCACCCCTGTCTTTCTCTCTCTGTTTGTCGCTCTCCAATAAAGAAACAAACAAACAAAAATTTTAAAAAAATTTCACAGCATTGTTCTGTTTAGAAGGTATTTAGGTATTCTGAGCATGTGCATGTAAGACTCCTAAGTTCTGCATCTGCCTTATCTTTGAAAATCATCAGGTTGAACAATGTTTTGGCTGACCCAGTAATAATTCTTACATACTCTCTAACCTCACTCCAGCAGATACCTCTGAAATGTGTATGAAAGTACTTGTTGGTAATTGAAAACTTAATTCTAGGTCAGCAGACTGACCAGCTCATGACCTAATTGACCCTGTGTCAAACCCCAGTGATGTGTTGATCTGTATACAAGGGTTCCACAGAAACAACATTGCTAGCATTTCTCTGAAAAAATGAGGGGTAAGATGAAGAGGAATTGACTATACCTTGTACATAGGCTTTCTTCCAGGGCTACGGTAAAGCTTAGCGTGTGCAAAGCAACAAGTTTCATCTTGGTGTGACTTATTTATTATTATTATTATTTATTTGGAGGTAGGGTCTTGTTCTAGCCCAGGCTGACCTGGAATTCACTGTGTAGTCTCTGGGTGGCTTCTAACTCACAGCGATCCTTGTACCTCTGCCTCCCCAGTGCTTGGATTAAAGGTGTATGCCTTTAATTGGATGATATATTACATGAATTTGCTTGATGTTATTTATTTTCTGTCTTTTATTTTAAAGGAGTGGCCACAATGTAACAATTAATCCTTTTCTTTCTAGTTTCCAAAAAAAGACTTATAGCAAAATGAATAATCCATCTATCAAGACAATAGAAGATGACATTGTCAAATCTCCTGAAGATAAACGAGACTACCGTGGACTAGAACTGGTCAATGGCATCAAAGTGCTCCTCATCAGTGACCCCACCACGGATAAGTCATCAGCGGCACTCGATGTGCACATAGGTACAGTCTCATCTCGTGAAAGAAGTTTTGCTCATTTTTACTGATCTAATGTTGACACTCAGTAGAACTGACCATATGAGTGTAAAGACCCAGTAGTTTAACCTCCCTTCTCCCCTTTTTATTATTTGTTTTGTTTTTGTTTTTGGAGACAGGATCTGTGTAGCCCAGGGAGACCTGAAAATCATTATGTAGCCCAGGCTGGCCTCAAACTCATAATCTTTCTACCTTAGTTTCCAAAGTGTTGGGATTATAGGCATGAGCTACCACACCTAGCTCACTTTTATCTCTTTTTCTGAAAAACTATTTATTTATTTATCTGAAAGTGACAGACAGAGAAAGAGGCAGAGAGAGAGAGAGAGAGAGAGAGAGAGAGAGAGAGAATGGATGTGCCATGGCCTCCAGCCACTGCAAACGAACTCCAGATGTGTGTGCCCCCTTGTGCATCTGGCTAACATGGGTCCTGGGGAATTGAGCCTTGAACCGGGGTCCTTAGGCTTCACAGGCAAGCGTTTAACTGCTAAGCCATCTCTCCAGCTCTCACTTTTATTTCTTAATTCCTTATTTTGTACCAGAACTCTTATTTACAAACTATAATTTTGTAAGTCAAAATAATATTTTATTTACTAAGAGGTTAGATTCATACTGTAGGTAACCTAGCAGCTCATTTACATTCTGTTAAAAAATTATTAGCTGGGTGTGGTGGTGCATGCCTTTAATCTCAACACTTGGGGAGCTGAGGTAGAAGGATCACCATGAGGCCACTCTGAGACTACAGAGTGAATTCTAGGTCAGCCTGGGCAGGAGCGAGACCCTACTTTGAAAACCAAAAAACACACAAAAAGTATTTATTAATTTATATGTGGGTGTGTGTCTGGGTATGCCAGGGTCTCTTGAAGCTGTAGGTTTTGCATCTGGTTTTACATGGGTGCTGGGGAATTGAACTTGGGTCACAGGCTTTACAAGCAAATGCCTTTAACTGTTGAACCATATTTCCAGCCCTCATTCCCATTCTTTACAATACAGTTACTTTCTCATTTTGATATACATATATTTATTTTTACATGTTTTTATTTATTACTTATTTAAGAGAGAGAGAGAGAGAGAGAGAAAGATGGCTGGAGAGATGGTTTAGCAGTTATGGCCCTTGCTTGCAAAGCCAAAGGACCCAGGTTCAGTTCCCTAGTAGCCATGTAAGCTAGATGCACAAGGTGGTGCATGTATTTGGATTCCTTTTTTTAAAAATATTATTTATTTATTTATTTGACAGAGAGAGAGAGAATATGAGCATGTCAGGGCTTCCAACCACTGCAGATGAACTTCAGACGCGTGTGCCCTCTTGTGCATCCGGCTAACGTGGGTCCTGGGGAATTGAACCTTGGTCCTTTGGCTTTGCAGGCAAACACCTTAACAGCTAAGTCATTCCTCCAGCCCACATTTGGATTTCTTTTGCAGCAGCTGAAGGTCCTGGTGCACCCATTCTCTCTTTCTCTCAAATAAAATGAAATAAAAAGTTTAAAAATAACAGGCTAGGCGTGGTGGCTCATGCCTTTAATCTCAGCACTCGGGAGGCAGAGGTAGGAGGATCTCCATGAGTTCGAGGCCACCCTGAGACTACATAATTAGTTTCAGGTTAGCCTGAGCTAGAGTGAGACCCTACCTCAAAAAACTGGGAAAAAAGTTTAAAAATAATAAATAAAAATGATTTATTCTGTATTTTCTTTTTCAGGTTCATTGTCAGACCCTCCAAATATTGCTGGTTTAAGTCATTTTTGTGAACATATGCTTTTTTTGGGAACAAAGAAATATCCTAAAGAAAACGAATACAGCCAGTTTCTCAGCGAACATGCAGGAAGTTCAAACGCCTTTACTAGTGGAGAGCATACCAATTACTATTTTGATGTTTCTCATGAGCACCTAGAAGGTGCCCTAGACAGGTAATACTGAATGCCCTCTGAGTTACTGAACTTTAATAATTATTGTTTTACCTCATAACTTTATAGCTTAACAAAAGATATTGTTTTATAAAACAGGAAAGATAATGAAAGATGTCATATTTACTTTGTGGCAAAAGAAAAATAATGGCATGACTTTAAACTAGTCTTCAGGCCTATAAAATATTATATTGACTTATAAAATTTTCATTGGCCTTTCCCATTCTAACTGGAGCTGCATCTAAAGCACATGGTAAAAAAATAACCTGTGACAGTGTCGTGGTGTTTTCGAACATAGTCACCATCCCAGAATGCTAGACCGTAATTAAATATTCTCTTTTTTCCTTTGGCTTCTCACTTGTCAAGGTACTTATTTAGTGGATACAGGTGTATTGAACTTTGATGTCAACTTTGGGGATGATTTGCAAATATTTTGTGGAGCAAGTTCCATGACACCTATTTAGTTTCTTGGTCAACTTTCTTTCTTCCTTTTTTTATTTTTCATTTTTTTGAGGCAGAGTCTCACTCTAACCCATGTTGGCCTGGAACTCACAGCAATGCTCTTACTTCTGCCTAAATGCTGAGATTAAAGGTATGGGCTACCACATCTAGTGTGGTCTGTTTTTTCTTTTTCAAGGTAGGGTCTCATTCTAGCCCAGGCTGACCTAGATTTTACTATGTAGTCTCAGGGTGGCCTTAAACTCATGGTGATCTTTCTACCTCTGCCTCCCAAGTGCTGAGATTATAGGCATGTGCCACCACACCCTGTTTTTGTTTTGTTTTGTTTTGTTTTGAGGTAGGGTTTCATTCTAGCCCAGGCTGACCTAGATTTTACTATGTAGTCTCAGGGTGGCTTGAACTCATTGCAATCCTCCTACCTCTGCCTCCCAAGTGCTGGGATTAAAGGCATGCGCCACCCTGCCCAGCTTGCTTGCTTTCTTTCTTTCTTTCTTTCTTTCTTTCTTTCTTTCTTTCTTTCTTTCTTTCTTTCTTTCTTTCTTTCTTTCTTTTTTTTCCTTTCTATGAGAGAGTGTGAGAGAGAATTGGCACACTAGGTCCCCCAGCTACTGCAGTTGAACTCCAGATACATACGCAACCTTGTGTACATGTGTGACCTTATGTGCTTGTGACACCTTGTGTGTTTGGCTTACATGGGATATGGAGAGTTGAGCATGGGTCCTTAGCCTTTGCAGGCAAGTGCCTTAATCACTAAAACATCTCTCCAGCCCTTTTTTAAAAAATTATTTGAGTCAGGGTCTCCTTATATATCCCAGGTTGGCCTTGAACTTGCAGCAGCAGTTCTCCTACAGCAGTTTTGAGATTATCATGTTTTTATTTTATTTATTTATTTGAGACTGACTGACAGAGAAAGAAAGAGGCAGAGAGAGAGAGAGAGAGAGAGAGAGAGAGAGAGAGAGAGAGAGAGAGAATGGGCACACCAAGGCTTCCAGCCACTGCAAACGAACTCCAGATGCATGATCCCCCTTGTGCATCTCGCTAATGTGGGTCCTGGGGAATCAAACCTTGAACTGGGGTCCTTAGGCTTCGCAGGCAAGTGCTTAACCACTAAGCCATCTCTCCAGCCCCAAGATTATCATGTTTTGTATGTATTCCCAGAAAATTTCTGTTACTGGGTTCCATGACCATTCACTGAGCTGTATTTGTTCCTTTGCAATACCTATAGCAGGTGTCTGTATGGTGGAGGACGTCTGTTATATTACGTGGAGTAACTCTACTTGATAGGAGTATCTTTTTATTTTATTTTTATTAATTAATTTTGTATTCAGCAAATACAGTCTGTTTGGTACCATTAGTAGGCTCATCCATGACCTATACCCTTCCCTTGGCCCCTCCTTGTTGAGGTATATGGGTCATGCATTGTGGAGTTAGCCCACAGTTATGGGTAAGATAAAAGTCTCTGCATATCATGACCCAACATGTGGCTCTGACATTCTTTCCATCCCCTCTTCCGCAAAATTTCCCTGAACCATGTTGGGTTTATTTTTGGTCTGCTTCAGTGATGAGGTGTTGGGGGCCTCTGGGTCTCTGGCTCTCTGATTTGGTAGTTGATTTTTCTCTGTGTTGATCTCCTTCACCCTTATGCTGCTACCTGGTTCACCAAGAAAACAGCACCCTTGCTTGTTTCGCCTATTTTTCTTAGTTTCAGCTGGGGCCCTTTTGAGGTATGATGGGGTGGCTCTCTCCTTAGGATCTACATCTATCTGAAAAAGAGAAGCAGATTCTCCAACGGAGAGTAAGTTAGCAAAAGGACAAATGAGATAACCCTTGTTTTTTTTTATAGAGAATTTAATAGGTGTAGGCACTCTTGTAGCCCACAATTGATGGTAGCTTGATAATGGAGAGTGGGCTTATGTTTGGATATGGTTCTGACTTGTTCCCCAGCTCCAGCTATGGGTCCCGTACCACTGAGGGGATCAGTTAGCCCTGCCCTGGCTGTGTGCCACTATTGCACTTGTATGGGCATCACAACAGGTTATTTGCTGCTAAGTAGGTTAAACCATGGGTTGCTTGGACAGATATTGGTCATTTTCCCCCACTCATCCATGTAGCACCTTCTGGCACTAGACGCACTGACTGTCTGGGGAGGAGTATCTTTTTTTTTTTAATTTTTTAATTTTTATTAACATTTTCCATGATTATAAAATATATCCCATGGTAATTCCCTCGGGAGGAGTATCTTTTTTAAACACTTGATTACTTCCTGTTTTTTAAAATTTTTTAAATTTTAAAATTTTTTTTGAAATTTATTTTTCACGGTAGCCTAGGCGAACCTAGAACTCACTCTATAGTTCGAGGCTGGTCTGGAATTAAAGACCACACTTTTTTGGGGGGAGGGACAAAGAAAAGGGGGGAGAGAGAATGGGCACGCCAGGGCCTCCAGCCACTGCATATGAACTCCAGATGTATGTGCACCCTTGTGCATCTGGCTAATGTGGGTCCTAGGGAATCAAACATGGGTCCTTTGGCCCTGTAGGCAAATGCCTTAACCGCTAAGCTATTCCTCTAGCCTACTTCTTTTTTTTAAGAGAGTCTTGGTATGTATCCCTAGGTAGCCTAGTACTTGTTATGTAGCCCAGGCTGGCTTTGAACTTGAAGCTAGCCTTCTGTCTTGGCCTCCTGAGTGCTGAGATTACAGGTATACACCACCATGGTTGGCTTTGGTGATTTGTTTTAAGATCTGTTATTCAGTATTATAAACATGACTTTTTACGTAGGCTTTTCCCCAACCTTACTGTATTGAGGCACATCAAAGAGGTATGTGCTATAAATATCTGTTTTCATCCTTCTTTGAGTATATACTCCAGATTGATAGAGTTTCCCTTTGGTTTGGTTGTGTAAAGGATTTAGGGCTTAAAATAAGTATCCAATAATGACAACTACTCTTTTTGGGAGGGGGGTTCAAGGTAGGGTCTCACTCTAGCCCAGGCTGACTTGGAATTCACTCTGTAGTCTCAGGCTGGTCTCAAATTCACAGTGATCCTCCTCCCTCTACCTCCCATAAGAACAGCCGCTTTGATAGCTGGACTTAGGTATAGTGCATGACATTTATTTGTAGGAGCAACAGATCTTGGCACACCCATACATGTACATGTGTGTAGCTGACAGATTCAGGTCCACTGAGATGAACTTCCAGACCAGGCACAGTTATGGAGGAAGGGATATTTATTGAAGCCTACAGATCCAGGGGGAAGTTCCATAAATGGCAGAAGAAGTTGGCCTGCCTTCACATGTCCAAGCAGAAAGAGAGCAGTACAAGCCTAAAGGTCAAAAGCCACAGCCTGCTTCAGGAACTCCAGCTAGACACACTTTGCTTATCTTTAGATTGAAACCTGAAATCCACCACCACACCTTAAGATCCACCCAGTGACATTGCCTCTAGCCAGGTGGATAAAGATACAAACTACAAACAAATAAACAACTGAATATATTGGGGGCCATCTATTCTATTCAAACCACCACAATGTGTAAATAAGTAAACATTTTTATAAAATAAGTCACTTAATGTTTGTCCTAAACTGCCTGAGTCTTAATGAAATTGAACCTAATGCTGTACATGTAAGATTTGACTGAGAGCTACCAACCTGCCTTTTTCCTGTTTTAGGGAATTAAATTTCATAGGCATGCCAAATTGCAAATCTTCCTCTAATTTGGCCTGTTTCAGGTAGGGTGTTACTCTAGTACAGGCTGATCTGGAACTCGCTTGTAGTTCCAGCCTGACCACAAATTCACAGCAACCCTGTGACCCAAATGCTGGAATTAAAGGTCTGCATCACCCTCCCGGCCTCTAAATTTTAAGTCTTAACTAGACTTCTGCCATTTCCATAAGTCTGCCTTGACCTTTTAATGCTAATGTGTTTATATTTCTAATTTCAGCATCTTTGGACTAAATCACTGCCTTTTGAATTTAAATGTATTCAATATTATGTTTTTCTTTTTCTGCTTAGAATTTATTTTACATGCCTTTATTTTAGTAGCAATGGTAGATTTTTGCTTGGCTTTTTGTGGTAGTGGGTTTGAGTCTTAGTCTTTGTGCATTCTTGGTAAGTACTCTACCACTGAGCTATGTTTCTTCTGAGTATATACAATTCATATTAACTCTCAACAGGTTTTGGAAATATTTCAAAGTCTAGTTTTTTGTTGTTGTTGTTGTTGTTGTTTTTAACTACCACATTCTATTCAGATTTGACAAAGGAGTGTGGAAAGGGGAAGGCTAGGAGGTTAAGGGGAGATAAAATGGGGAGAAGTACACCACTTGGAGCCCAAGGAGTCCATGTAACCAGATGTGGATCTGGGGGAAAAGTGTAGCAAGAAAAGAGAAAAGAAAAGAGGAAAGAAAAGAAAGTTCAAGGAGCTCCTGTCATGTGGGGAGCTGGAGGAGATAAAGAACCCATGCAGAGAGTAAGGGCTAGGGGGCCCTCCCCACTGGGCCTGACCTGAGCCAGCCCAGGCTCAACTGAGGGATAAACACAACAGCTGGAAGTTCCTAAGTGATCAGAGAGAGCAAGAGCCAAAGGCTAGATTTTTTTGTTTTTTTGTTTTGTTTTGTTTTTGTTTTTCAAGGCAGGGTCTCATTCTAGCTCAGGCTGACCTGGAATTCACTGTTATTCTCAGGATAGCCTCAAACTCAAAAAATCCTCCTACCTCTGCCTCCTGAGTGCTGGGATTAAAGGGATGTGCCACCATGCCTGACTCAAAGGCTATAGTTGTTTTTTTTTTTTTAATTACAGCTTTCAAGTTGTTAATTCTGTTTACATCTTTAGGTTTGCACAATTTTTCCTGTGCCCCCTGTTTGATGCCAGTTGTAAAGACAGAGAAGTGAATGCTGTTGATTCAGAACACGAGAAAAATGTGATGAATGATGCCTGGAGACTCTTTCAGTTGGAAAAAGCTACAGGGAATCCCAATCACCCCTTCAGCAAATTTGGAACAGGTTTGTCAACAGCAGCTTTCATGCATCAGTTCCTCTTGACCTCATTTAGTCCCATGGACTCTTTGCAAAGTATTGTGGGTATTTTTTAAAAATAATTTTCCATTTCAGCTTGCATCCCATTTAAAGAGGGGTCTAAAGCCGGGTGTGGTGGCACACACCTTTAATCCCAGCAGAGGCAGAGGTAGGAGGCTCACTGTGTTTGAGGCCACCCTGAGACTACATAGTGAATTCCAAGTCAGCCTGGGCTACAGCAAGATCCTGCCTAAATAAATATATTAATTAAATTAAATGAGCAAAACAACAAGAAAAATAAAGAGGGATCTAAATATCTCAGAAGCAGAACAGTTGGAGTTGTTTATGGTTACTAAACAGCATTTATTTTGGTTATTTTTAAAATATTTATTTATGAGAGAGAAGGGGCTCACAAGGGCCTCCTGCCACTACAAACAAACTCCAGGTGCATGCGCCACTCTGTACATCTGGCTTAATGTGTGTACTTTGTGGGGAATCAAACCTGGGCCATCAGACTTTACAAGCAAGCGATTTTAACCACGGAACCGTCTCTCCAGTTCTCTTTTCTGTTTGTTTGTTTTCTGAGGCAGAGTCTTACTGTAGTCCGCGCTACCTAGAACTCTGTCTGTAGAGTAGGCTGGCCTCAAATTTATGATGCTCTTCCCACCTCAGCCTCCTGAGTGTTGGGATTAAAGTCGTGAGTCACCATGCCTAGCATTTCTTTATCCAAAATTGTTTTTATTTTTTCTGTAACTTTGTATCCTCACACATACCAGCAGTCGAAAAGTTAGTGTCCATATACACTCAGAAAATTTTAATTAGGGTTTGGGATGTTACTAAAGGTTTCAGTCAACATAGAAATTATTGCTTTTCCTGGATAAGTTCCCAACAAAATTAAATTTTGTATGTAAAATTCTAATTCTTGTCGGGCATGGTGGCGCATGTCTTTAATCCCAGCCCTCACGAGGCAGATATAGGAGGATTGCTGTAAGTTCAAGGCCACCCTGAATGTACATAGTGAATTCTAGGTCAGCCTGGGCCAGAGTGAGACCTACCTCGAAAAACAAAACAAAAATCTAATTCTGTGATTTAGAAGAATCAAATTTGTTCTTTTTAAAAAAATGTCCAGGTGTATAGTAAAATCATAAATGATTATAGCAAAGCTTTATAATCCAGAAGAAGCATGAAAATTTCCTGGAAAATGTTGCCCTCGCCACTGGTGGAGATTAACTCAGGGAATTTCTATTTGAAGATGCTTTGCATTTCAGCATCTTACTAAGAATAGTTGCCATCCCTTTTCTCCTCATTAAAATTCTTCCACTGCTCATGTAGTTTTAAAATAACCCTGCTTACCAAAACAAAACAAAACAAAAAAGAAAATTAAAAAGCCAGGCATGGTAGCACATGACTTTAATCCCAGCACTCAGGTGGCAGTGGTAGGATTGCTATGAGTTCAAGGCCACCCTGAGAATACATAGTGAATTCCAAGTCAGCCTGGGTTAGAGTACGACCCTACCTTGAAAAACAAGCAAACAAACAAAAATAAAATAACCCTGCTTATTACCAAAATCTCCACATCCACAAGAAACTCAGAAAACCCTTGTCTGTCATTGTTCTGATGAATAACACAGCTATCTGTAGACAAGCTTAGGTGTCATAGGCAAAAGTCCACTCTGAGCCATCAGTCACTGTCCTCCAGGCAAGGGAAAGCAGCAAGTCTTCCGGGCCATGTCCTGAATACACTGGAGGGAAGCTCTATAAGGACAATAGACTCAAGCACCAACCTATTAGTTCTTTGTAGAGGTAGCATCTTACTGCAGCCCATGCTGACTTGGAACTCACTATGTAGTGCACAGTAGTCCTGGACTCATGATAACCCTCCTACCTCAACTTCTCTAGGCCTGGGATTAAAAGTGAATTAACCTGTCTGGCACATTAGTTGTTAAACTTTTTTTTTTTTTTTTTTTTTTTGGTGATAAAACTGCAGATTGAACCTCTGACATGCTAGACAAGTACTCTTCCATTGAACTACATTCCTATCCCTCTTTTACTTTTTAAGAAAGTGCTTATTTACTCATTTATGATAGAGAGAGAATGGTTATGCCAGGGCCCCCTGCTTCTGCAAACATCAGACACATGAGTACTGGGAAATTAAAACCCAAGCCATAAGGCTTTGCATGCAAATGCTTCTAACCACTAAGCCATCTTGCTTTTTGAGATAGGGTCCTGGTTGCCCAGGCTGACCTTGAATTTGTAGTCCTCCTCTCTCCATCTCCCCAGCAACTGGGATTATAGGTCTATACCGAGGCCTGACGTAGAGTTCAGTTCTAATATGTGATTCATTCTATCAGGAAATTCTTTGGAAAGATAGATGAGAACATAATTCTTAAAATATTATTTGTTTGCATACATGTGTATATGTATGGGGGTGTGGTACGTATGGGCGTACGGATGGGTGTGTGCATGCCACAACACATGTGGAGGTCTGAGAACAACTCGAGGTGTTTGTCCTCTTCTTCCACTTTGCTTGAGACAAGGTCTCCTTTGTTTAGTTTTTTGCCACTTCCAGTGTGCTGATCTAGCTGGCCCATGAGCCTTCTGGATTCTCCTGCAATAGTCCTGTTGGTATTACGGATGCTGTGCCACTTCGCATCCAGCTCTCCGTGAGTGCTGAGGAGTTAGGGTTATGCTGGCAGGCCTGCAAACAAATGCGTTTAACTACTTAACCACCTCTCTAGCCTCAAATTTAATTTTTTCTTTGTTTCTTTGAGGTCCCTACCTCATTGTAGCCCATGTGGCCTGGAATTCACTATGCAGTCTCAGTGTGGCCTTGAACTCATAGAGATCCTCCTACCCTTGCCTCCTGAGCACGGGGATTAAAGGCGTGCACCACCACGCCTGGTTCTAGCCAATTAGTCTTGACATCAGGTGTCTGGAGTCAGGATTCCTGGACAAGAGAAATCTTCTCTAGGAAAGGCCTTCTCAGAAGGGAGTGGCAAGACTTCCTAAGGGGGCAGATAAGAAAAGGCCAGACCCTTCTGACCCACAGTGAAAAATGACCTAGATTACCCTTCTGGGCCCAAAGGCAGTTCCCACATTTAGCCAGGGGAAAGCTATTCATTTTAAAGTCAGGTCACTCCTAAACTGCTTAGCCATTTTCTATCTCCTATGCTGCATAGTGACCTGCAAAACAACAAAAACCGCAATAACCCAGGGTTCAATAGCCTGAGACAGAAAGATTGTGAGATTAAGACTAGCCTGTAGTACAAAGTGAGACCCTGTCACAAAGAAAAAGTAGGACGAGCCAGTCAAGGGGGAAAGGAAAGGGACTACTATTTATTGCATGGATACTGAGAGTTATACACTGGGAAGGGGTTCTTCCAAGTAGGAACTCACTTAACCTTTATCCCAGTAGTGAAATTCATTATTCCCTTTGAGAAATGGAAAAGTGATACTTAGAATAATTCAACCAGCGTTTTATATCTTTGTGGGTAGTTTGGTGGTGGGGGGGTGGTAGTAGAATGTCTGTATAGGTTATGGGATTTGATAGCAAGTTTTAGTCTGAATTCAAGGTCCATGTTCTTTGTGAAGATCATAGGTTGACCTACAAAACCTTGGCAAAGGAGAAGACTAACAAGAAATCATGTTGTCTTATGGAGAATATGTATTAGGATAGTTGGTCTTTTCTTTTTTTTCTAGTTAAAAAGCTTACATTTTCTTTTTCTATCCTGGAGATTGAACCTGTGTGTATTAAGCAGTTTCTCCACCACTGAATTACATTCCCAGATCAGTAGTTTGGCTTTGACAATGGGTTCTTTGTGTGCTGGGGAAGTGGCCCAGCAGTTTGCAAGCCTGTTGGCCTGGGTTCAATTTTCCAACACTCATAAAAAGCCAGATGTGAGTGGTGCATGCCTTTAATCCCAACACTCTGGAGGCAGAGGTAGGAGGATTGCTGTGAGTTCAAGGCCACCCTGAGACTACATAGTGATTTCTAGGTCAGCCTGAGCTAGAGTGAGACCCTACCTCAAAAAAAAAAAAAAAAAAAAAGGCAACTAGATACAAAAAGTGAAGCATGTGGGTCTGGAGTTCATTTGCAGCATCAGGAAAACCCTGGTGCATATATAAACACCAATAAAATAAATAAACAGAAAATTAAAAAACCCAAAGAGCCAGGCATGGTAGCACATGCTTTTAATACCAGTACTCAGAAAGCAGAAGTAGGAGGATCACTGTGAGTTCGATATCAGCCTGGGACTACAGAGTGAGATCCAGGTCAGTCTGGGCTAGAGTAAGACCTTACCTTGAAGAAAACAAAAATAACATAAAGCATTCTTTGCATAGGAAAGTTGGAAGAAATAGACTAGAAAAATAGACTAGAAAGCATTCACTTGCTTGCGTATAAACATACACACACGTTAGGTCAATACTACTGGCCCTGGAAAAGGATACTAACTTAGAAAATCAGGCTATATAGCATGTGTGGTGACTCATGCTTTTAATCCTAGCACTCAGGATGGTGGGGCAGGAGGGTTATCCATGAGTTCAAGGCTAGCCAGGGGTACAGAAAAAGACCCCACCTCAAAAATAACAACAACAACCCAGTAGCTGGGTATGGTGGAACATGCCTTTAATCCTAGCACTTGGGAGGGAGGGGCAGAGGTAGAAGGATCACTGTGAGTTGGAGGCCAGCCTGAGACTATATAGTGAATTCCAGGTCAGCCTGGGCTAGAATGAGACCTTACCTTGAAAAACCAAATTAAAAAAAAAAAAAAACAAAAAAACAAAATTGGACTCTAAAACAAATTCATCACTGACTTTTTTTTCTCCTGTTTGTTCCTCTCTTCACTTTGTTTTAAGTGAAAAATTAAATCATCCTGAGAGGTACACACAATACCATCATAAATGCATGTATGCATTTATCATTTGCCTCTGGCTAGTCCTGTGTGATCCACATTCCCATTCATATTCCTGTATTGTTATGTAGTGGCCTTATTTTGCTTTCTGAGACAGAATCTTATGTAGATCAGGTTGGCCTTGAACTCCTTATCTTTCTGATTTCACATCTCAAGTGCTGGGATTACAGGCATGCACCACCATGCCTGGGCAGTTTTACCTTTAGAAACCCCCATTTTGTTTTCCATAATTGCTGTACCAATATATATTCCTGTCAACACTGTACTAGGGTTCTTTATACTCCACACCGTCACCAGCATGTTACCTCTTGTCTTTTAAAAATATTTATTTATTTATTTATTTATTTATTTATTTATTTATTTGAGAGAGAAAGGGTGGGGGTGCCAGGCCCTCCTGACACTGCAAATGAACTCCAGACACATGTGCCATGTTGTGCCTTTGACTTTATATGGATTCTGGGGAATTGAATCTGGGGCCATCAGGCTTTACAGACAAGCACCTCAAACCACTGAGCTTTCCCCAGCTCCACCTCTTGTTTTGATAATAGGGTATGACTATCTCTGTGTTATTTTTCTCTTACTTGTTCATAGTGGTCTTGACTTCCCTTCCCTGATGATTAGTTGTGTTGAACTCCTTTTCATATACTTGGTAGTTATTTTTATGTCTTTAGAGAATTGTTGGTTTATGTCCTTTGCTCCCTCTTATCTTCCCTGTTTTTTTGTTTTTGTTTTTGTTTTTCCAAAGTAGGGTCTCATTCTAGTCCAGGCTGACCTAGAATTCACTATGTAGTCACTGGGTGGCATCAAGATCATGGCGCTCCTCCTACGTCTGCCTCTCAAGTGCTGGGATTAAAGGTGTGTGCCACCATATGCTGCTACCTTCCCCGTTTTTGAAACACAGTCTCATTATCTGTGTAGATCACGCTGTCCAGAAATTTATTTATTTATTTATTATTATTATTATTTTTTTTTTTTTTTTTTGGTTTTTCGAGGTAGGGTCTCACTCTGGCCCAGACTGACCTGGAATTCACTGTGGAGTCTCAGAGTGGCCTCGAACTCATGGCAATCCTCCTACCTCTGCCTCCCGAGTACTGGGATTAAAGGCGTGCGCCACTACGCCCAGCAAGTCCAGAAATTTAGTATGCTATCTAGGTTGGCCTCAAACTGTCTGCCATTCTCCTGCCTCAGCCTCCTGAGTATTGGGATTGCAGGCATACATCACTATATTTGGCTGTTTCTATTTTAAATCAGGTTATTTGCTTTTTGCCACTTAGTTATGTAAGGGATTTTTTTGTGGGGAGGGGGGTAGAGGGTGCGGGGGGAGTTCTCCAGGTATTGTCTCTTTCTAGCCCAGGCTGACCTGGAATTCAGCTCTGTAGACTCAGGGTGGCCTTGAACTCATGGTGATCCTCCTACCTCTGCCTCCTGAGTGCTGAGATTAATGGCATGCACCACCACGCCTGGCATCATGTGAGTTTTTTTAAAGAATAAACTTTGGATATTAACTCCTATCAGACCTGTCAGAGGTTGCCTTTTCATTTTGTTGATTGTTTCTTGTGCAGAGATCTATTAGGTTTATTTTATTTTATTTTATTTTTTTATTTTCAAGGCTGACCTGGAATTCACTCTCTAGTCCCTGGCTGTCTTTGAACTCACAGTGATCCGCCTACCTCTGCCTCCCAAGTGCTGGGATTAAAGGCATGTGTCACCACGCCCGGCTATTATTTGATGTAGTTCTATTTATTTTGCTTTTGTAGCTCGAACCTGTGCTGTGAAATTCAGAAACATCATGGCCAGAGGCATGTCAGTGCTTTCTTGTGCTCTTTGAGGTTTAGTTAGGGCCTTGTCCATTTTAAACCCAACTCATATTGCAGGGGCTTGAGCAGATTCTTATTTCATATCTGTAAAGGATTTATAAATACATTTATTAGTGATATTATTGAATGATGAATGCAGAGACTTTACTACAAAGAAGTCACCCTTAAAAGGAAATATTAATCTCAAGCCGGGCGTGGTGGCGCACGCCTTTAATCCTAGCACTCGGGAGGCAGAGGTAGGAGGATCACCGTGAGTTCAAGGCCACCCTGAGACTACAGAGTTAATTCCAGGTCAGCCTGGACCAGAGTGAGACCCTACCTCGAAAAACCAGAAAAAAAAAAAAAGGAAATATTAACCTTAAATTCAATCTACTGACATATATTCACCATGTTGCAAATCTGTTTAGATTTATAAACAAATGTTAAGCTAATTCTAGACCTTTTATTCTGAATATACCTTGAACTTGAGCTCTTGTGAACTCTATTCTAAAACCAGCTGTTCTTTTGCTGTAACTGTACCAAGCATGATTAATTTTGTTCATATTTAATGAAACAGCCATTTAGTGTGGGATTTTAAAACAGCTCTCTAAGACAGGCTAAAGCCACACAGAAGAGCAGAGCTTCAATAACAGATGTATACAAAGGAGAAAAGACCAACAAGCAGGACCACCGAAATACAGCTCTGCTGATTTCTAATTCTAGCAACAGCCCCAACACCTTCATGCTGGAAATCAAACCTTCAGCTCTTTCACTGCAGCTTTCAGATTTTGTCAACGAATATTTAAGTATTCATGCTTTCTTTGTAGTACTAATGAATAGCATTTATACATTATAGAATCATTAACAAAAGAGGCCTGTAAATACCCTGCCAAGAGCTATAATATTAGTATGGGGACCTGATTTTAAAGAGTTTATGACA
Organism: Jaculus jaculus; assembly: GCF_020740685.1. Classification (NCBI taxonomy): domain Eukaryota; kingdom Metazoa; phylum Chordata; class Mammalia; order Rodentia; family Dipodidae; genus Jaculus; species Jaculus jaculus. The sequence continues at coordinate 43,278,773 of NC_059102.1, forward strand.
TCTTGTATAATATTCTTCCATGCTGGTAACTCAGAAATAGTCCATCTATTGCTGCTGACAGGATAAAGTTGTAAGAGTCCACCAGGCCTTTCATCAAGGCTGCACAGATGGTAAGACTGTGACAAAATGGCTCACTTACTCACTGTCGTAGCACTATCAGAACTGTCGTGGCAATTAAGCATCACAGTTATTTGTCTCTGCTAATTTAGAAAAAGTTTTCTAATATAGGATAAATGGAGAGCCGGGTATGGTAGCACACTCCTTTAATTCCAGCACTTTGGAGGCAGAGGTAAGAGGATCACTGTGAGTTCAAGGCCAGCATGAGAATACATAGTGAATTTCAGGCCAGCCTGGGCTAAAGCAAGACCCTGCCTTGGAAAACCAAAAAATAAAGTAAAATAAAATAAAGTAAAATAAAATAAATTGGGAAAAGTGAATGAAATGAATTCCTTAAACTGATTTTTCACAGACTATAAAAAGCAAATCAGAGCTGGGCATGGTGGTGCATGCCTTTAATCCCAGCACTCAGAAAGCAGAAGTAGGAGGACCATTATAAATTCGAGGCCAGCCTGGGACTGCAGAGTAAGCTCCAGGTGAGCATGGACAAGAGGGAGACCTTACCTCAGGGGAAAAAAAACTTAAAAACAAATCAGGGCTGGAGAGATGGCTTAGCAGTTAAGGCACTTGCCTGCAAAGCCAAATTACCCAGCTTTAGTTCCCCAGTACCCATGTAAAGCCAGATGTACAAGGTGGCACATGTATCTGGAGTGCATTTGCAATGGCTCAAGGCCCTGATATGCCCAATCTGTCTGCCTTTCTGTCTCTCTCAAATAAAATGTAGCCAGGCATGGTGGCACATATCTTTAATCCCAGCATTTGGGAGGCAGAAGTAAGAAGATAACCATGAGTTGAAGGCCACCCTGAGACTACACAGTGAATTCCAAGTCACCCTGAGCTAGAATGAGACCCTACCTTGAAAAACCAAATAAGTAAATCAATAAAGCGTATAAAAAAGCAAATCAGTTTATAATAAGTAAAAATTATTCTGACATTTACTTATGAGATCAAATTAATATCAAGAAAGCATAACTAATTTCCAAAAATGTTGTTTGGTTTTTAGTTTTTTCGAGGAAGGGTTTCATGCTAACCCAGGCTCACCTAGAACTTACTCTGTATTCCCAGGTAGCCTCAAACTCAGTGATCCTCCTACCTCTGCCTCCCAAGTGCTGGGATTAAAGGTGCATACCACCACTCCAGCTTTGTTTGGTTTTTAATTAGCCTTAAAAATGTTAAACCAAACAAGAGTCTAACAATACTGATTTGCTATACAGGATGTGAAGAAAAGATGCAAAGTGTGAAGGCAAAAGGTTTTACTCTCCCACCACAGAAAGTAAACAGAAAAGGGCTCTTGAAAAAGTGAACAAACCACTTTGCAGCTGGTCTGTTAGGGTAAGGTTTCTGTTGTAAAGTCTTTACCTTTCATTCTCATCATTACTTTGTTTTGACCAAACGAGGCTATGATTGGCTTTCCTAAGAAGTCAGGTTAGTCAGAGGCGGGAGTAGAACAGTGTCCTTGACTAGAGTGGGAAGTTAAAGTGAACACATCATTCTTCTAAAAGGTTAAAGTACGTAAAAATATAAAAAGAAAACTACATAGCCTTTACACTATTAAAATTTATGAGAAACTGAGAACCAGATATTAGGAGCCAGAAAACTGCATTTGCCTCATCTACCCCAAGATCCTTAATGTACCTGTTCTGACTGGTTTCCTACAAAGGTCAATACCCTATACATATTGCCCCAAGACAGCAAAACAATAACAAAAAAAAAAAAAAAAAAGAATGGCTTTCTAGATACTTCCTCTCTGCCACCTATAGGGTCTCTCTAGTTGGAAGTACTTCCTGTTCTCCCAAAGATTCTAGAAATTGGGTGACATCTTTACTCACTCCCCTGTCCTCTGCCAGAATTGACAGGGTAGCATCTTGATCACAAATACAATTTTGAGTCCATTGAAAACTAATAATTGGATGATACCTAGATGGCCATAGATGTGAAAGAACTGTGTTCCTTGGTACTCTGTGGTCAGCACATCAACCCTAGAATTATTCAATAGCTGGTAGATTTGTACATCCTCTCCAGCTGTGGACAGATGAAGGCCTGTCCTGCCCTTGCTGTCACAGATATTTGGATCAAAACCACTTTCCAGAAGCTCTCAGTCTCAATCCTTAAAAGCTTGTACAGGCATGGTGACGCTCGCCATTAATCGCAGCACTTGGGGAGCAAAGGTAGGTGGATTACTGTGAGTTGGAGGCCAGTCTGAGACTACAGAGTAAGTTCTAGGTTAGCCTAAACTAGAGTGAGGCCCTACCTCAACCTCCCCTCCCCCTGCAAAAACAAAAACAAAAACAAAAAAAAAAACCAGTTTTCTTTTTGGCTGTTCTTCTCTCCTGAGGCCTTTAACCACTAAGCTATCTCCCCAATCCCATGTTTCTTTTCATGGTGTTGAGTATGCCTTGCACATGCTAGACAAGTACTCTACCACTGAGTGATATTTCCAGCCCTATTATCAGATTTAAGCCTCACAGGAACCTAAATCTCACAGCAAGGAATTGTGCATCTGGCTTTACATGGGTACTGGGAAATTGAATCCCGGTCCTTAGACTTTGCAGGCAAACACCTTAATTGTTAAGTCATCTCCAGCATATCAAGGAGTTGAAGGAGTCAAGCATTGCTCTTAACTTTTATGTGGGTACTAAGGAATCAAATTAGGGCTGCCAGTTGTTGAACTCTTAACAATTGGGCATGTCTCCATATTACTTGTATTTTACAGGTAAAGCAAATGCTTCCTTTGAGATATTTGGAGGCTTTTCCAAAGCTAAACTTGGCACGATGGTTTATGCTTGTAATCCCAGCACATGGGAGGCTAAGGTAGGAGGATCTGGAGTTGAAGGCTAGCCTTGGTTACATAGCAAGTTTGAAGCCAGTCTGGGCTGCATAAGACCATGTTTCAATTGGGCATGATGGCTCATGCCTATAATCCCAGCACTCACGAGGTTTTTAAGTAGGATCACCATGAGTTCAAGGCCATCCTAGGCTACAAAAACAATAAAAATCCCACAAAGTAATTTAATTAGTACCTGATGGAATTTCAGGCCAGAGAGATGGCTCAATGGTTGAGGCACTTCCCTGCAAAGTCTAACAGCCCCAGTTTGATTCCCCAGTACCTACAAGGTGGAACATGTATCTGACATTCATTTGCAGTAGCTGAAGGCCCTGCCATGCCCATTCTCTCTCTCTCTGTTTTTAAAATAGATAATAATAATAATAAAAGAATCTCTGAATCTCCCAATGTCAAGGCAGGGCTTTCTCCCAGAAAACCTAGGGTAGAAAAGTCCCAGTGGGTCAGCAACCCTGATTTCCTCAGTCTGCTGCTGGAGCCAGAAAGGCAGCAGCATTTTAATTTGGTGTGAATGGCCCAGCTGTATTAGCACTAATTTAGGACAATGAGCTGGTATTTAGACTGAACTGGTATTTATTATCTTAGTCCTATTCACATTGTTCTCCACACATGGATTTGCAGATGGGAGAAAGTCATTAGGACATTTATTTGGCTTTCTTCCATACTTTTCTAGCTACAGTGTCTTTTTGAGCTACATGCATGTTTTTGTTTGATATGCTCAGAAGCCAAAAGTCCCTCATACAGTTCAGATTAATAGTAGCCCCTGGTTGAAAGTTCTTAGTTAGAAAGGTAGTATTTAAAGAGCTTCAGGTTTTGTTTCTTGTATATAATTTCATCCTAATTGAATTAGCTATTAAAATCTCATAAAAGAGCTTGTATTGGACACTATATACATCACTTGAGATTTATAGAAATAGTATTGTATCCTATCTATACCAGTCTGTATCAAACCCATGAGAGTTCATGTCACAATTTAATGCTTGCTGGGATTAGTAAATTTATTCTTTTATTTGTACAAGTAATTTGACAAGTTCCCAGAACATCCTCAGTGACTGTTAAACTAAGATTGGAGTGCACAGGGAACTGACAATTAAACAAGTGAGAATGGAAGCCATGTGGATCTCTTTTGTCTAAAAATGCCCATAATATTTATCTCAGGGTTTTTAAGCTTTTTTGTCATTTTTTATTTATTTATTTTTTATAATTTTTTTATTTATTTTATTTGAGAGTGACAGACAGAGAGAGAAAGACAGATAGAGGGAGAGAGAGAGAATGGGCGCGCCAGGGCTTCCAGCCTCTGCAAACGAACTCCAGACGCGTGCGCCCCTTGTGCATCTGGCTAACGTGGGATCTGGGGAACCGAGCCTCGAACCGGGGTCCATAGGCTTCACAGGCAAGCGCTTAACTGCTAAGCCATCTCTCCAGCCCTGTCATTGTTTTTTGAGCTATGTAGCCCAAGCTAGCTAGGAACTGATCCTTTTGCCTCAGCTTCCCAAGTTCTGAGATTAAAGGAATATGCCACCATGCCTAGCCCAAGAAGCATAATTTTTGTATAATTTAGTTCCTTATACAAAACTCTAGTTTTATACTATAGTGTCCTGTTTATCCACCTTTGGCTCAAACCTAGTTGACTAATTATTATGTAGGTTAGTTTCTTAAGTTCATCTTACAACAGTGCCAACAATAATTAGTAAAACTACAAGGTCTACAGATGGTAATTTTTTAAGAAACGCTTGTTTTTTTATCCTTTCAGGTAATAAATACACACTAGAAACTCGGCCCAACCAAGAAGGCATTGATGTCAGACAAGAGCTACTGAAGTTTCATTCGACTTACTATTCATCCAATTTGATGGCTATTTGTGTGCTCGGTCGAGGTAAGACCTCTCATTTAAAATTTTCATAAAATTAGGGCTGGAGAGATGGCCTAGTGGTTAAGCGCTTGCCTGTGAAGCCTGAGCACCCCGGTTCGAGGCTCGATTCCCCAGGACCCACGTTAGCCAGATGCACAAGGGGGCATATGCATCTGGAGTTCGTTTGCAGGGACTGGAGGCCCTGGCGTGCCCATTCTCTCTCTCTCTCTCCCTCTTCCTGTGTCTGTCACTCTCAAATAAATAAATAAAAATAAACAAAAATAAATTAAAAAAATAAAATAAAATTTTCATAAAATTAGATAACCCAAGTTTGTTTTTCATTTTGACATTTTACAAGCATTAAAAGGACATGAAATATAGCTATTTATCTTATTTTCTTTTGTAAGTAAGCTACTTGTTACATAATCCGTAGATGAGATTTTTAATTTTAAGACACTGATCCAAAAAAGCTTAGATGGCTTTCAGTGGAGACCTGAGAAACATATAAAGTATATTTATAAACATAAATATAAATTTCCTATGCATAAAGGTAAGAAAGATGGCATGATGGAAAATTGACAGGTTTGACCTTAGAACAATTCACAAATCTACAAACAATTTAAGAAGCAGATGACAATAAATGGGAGGAATTATTTGTAAACACCAAAGGTTAAATTTTTAGGGTGTAAACTTGTAACAATGTGTTGTTTTCCCCTATCAAATTATCAAGGTGTGTTTTTGTTAACTTTATTAATTTATTTAGTTTTGGTGTTTGTTCATGTGTGTGAGTGTAGGCACATGCATCTTACAGAGTGCATGTGTGTGGGGGGGAGTGTCAGGGGACAACTTTTGGGTGTTGGTCGTTACATTCCACCTTGCTTGAGGCAGGGTCTCCTATTCACCAGCCTAGGTGGCTGAGAAGCTTCCAGTAGATTTTCCTGTCTCTGCTTCCCTTCTTACCGTAGGCATGCTGGGATTACAGATGCCTACCACAGTGTCCGGCTTTTGAGTGACAAGTGTTTTAACGATGGAGCCATCTATCTCCCCAGACCGTTTTTTTGTTTTGTTTTGTTGACAGCCTACCTTGTTTCAAAAGTCATATACCCTATCTGTGCATAAAGATGTTTCTGACATTTTTTTTGAGACAGTTGCAATAAGTAGCCCAGGCTGGCATAGAACGCAAAAGCCTTTTATCCTGGCCACTTATTGGGATTACAGGCATGTCCCATCATGCCTGGCCCCCTGACATCCCTTACTGCATTCCTGAGTTCATTTGTCATATAAGTCAGCCCTGGTCTGCTTTATATTTGACTGGGGACATTATGGAATCCTTTGGACATGTCAAATAGTTTTTGAGCCTGTTGTGGTAATGCATGTCTTTAATCTCACCACTCAGGAGGCAGAGGCAGGAGGATTGTCATGAGTGACATCCAGCTCAGACTGAGCTAGAGTGAAACCCTACATCAAAACACAAACAAAAATTTTTTTTTTTAATTTTTATTAACATTTTCCATGATTATAAAATATATCCCATGGTAATTCCCTCCCTCCCCACCCCCACACTTTCCCGTTTGAAATTCCATTCTCCATCATATTACCTCCCCATTACAATCATTGTAATTACATATATACAATATCAACCTATTAAGTATCCTCCTCCCTTCCTTTCTCCACCCTTTATGTCTCCTTTTCAACTTACTGGCCTCTGCTACTAAGTATTTTCATTCTCACACAGAAGCCCAGTCATCTGTAGCTAGGATCCACATATGAGAGAGAACATGTGGCGCTTGGCTTTCTGGGCCTGGGTTACCTGACTTAGTATAATACTTTCCAGGTCCATCCATTTTTCTGCAAATTTCATAACTTCATTTTTCTTTACCGCTGAGTAGAACTCCATTGTATAAATGTACCACATCTTCATTATCCACTCATCTGTTGAGGGACATCTAGGCTGGTTCCATTTCCCAGCTATTATAAATTGAGCAGCAATAAACATGGTTGAGCATGTACTTCTAAGGAAATGAGATGAGTCCTTTGGATATATGCCTAGGAGTGCTATAGCTGGGTCATATGGTAGATCAATCTCTAGCTGCTTTAGGAACCTCCACACTGTTTTCCACAATGGCTGGACCAGATTGCATTCCCACCAGCAGTGCAGAAGGGTTCCTTTTTTTCCACATCCCCGCCAACATTTATGATCATTTGACAAACAAAATTTTTTTGAGGGCTTACTTGCCTGCAAGTCCTGAGGATCAAGGTTCGATTCCCCAGAACTTATGTAAACCAGATACACAAACAAGATGGCACATACATCTGGAGTTTGTAGTGGCTAGAGGTCATGGCATGCCCATTCTCTTACTCACTCACTCTCTGTCTCTCATAAACAAACAAACAAACAAACAAATAAATAAATAAAATACTTCATTTATTTATTTATTTATTTTGGTTTTTTGAGGTAGGGTCTCACTCTAGCCCAGGCTGACCTGGAATTCACTATGGTGTCTCAGGGTGGCCTCAAACTCACGGCGATCCTCCTACCTCTGCCTCCCAAGTGCTGGGATTAAAGGCGTGCGCCACCACGCCCAGCTAAATAAAGTATTTTAAATGTTTTTAAAGTTCGGGCTAGGTATAGAGCTCTCATTGCTAGCATGTATGACTCCCTGAATTCAATCCCAAGTTTCCCTCCCCCCCCAAAACAAAGAAATAATTGAAATAAAATACAAATACATTCATAGGTCAAAAAGAGAAGTTCTTACTATATAAAGACAGTTCTCACACAGTGATTATAACTCAAGAGAGTTAATGGAGAAGCATGTTTATACTGTACCTAAATAACCTGCTTTTGAAGAGACAGAATCAAGGTGTGTGGTTCTCTGATTTATAAATGATGAGTAGTTTTTTTTTTCTTTTTATTTTTTCTCTCTCTCTCTGTTTTCAGTTATATGTGGGACTGGAAGCACGGGTCAAAGTAAAATAAGTGATCAGTATGTGTGAGGTCCTGGGTTTAGCACTAAAAGTAATAGTAATACATGCCCCTGGAAAAATGACTCACTATCCAAAGGTACAGAATAATCCCCAGCATCATCTAACAAGATATAAAAAACAAGCTCCTCTTTATCTCATCTTATTATCACCATGCCCTTTCCTCAGAAACAGTTATCTCAAGTCATTTCTTATCATTGTCTCAGGAAACTGTGCCCTTGGGGAATGTGAACACATGTCTGTACCCCACATAGGGCTTAGATGGCAGACTAAAGTATGAGTGCACAATTTCAGTCTGGTGAGCCCGTGAGTTTATTGGGGTTGTTTACAGAGCATGGAGAGGGTTATTTACAGGGATGTGAAGCCCCAAAGCAGCAGCTTCCATAGGCCCCCTGCATCACGATGACTCCTTGCATGCTCCTCCCTCAGCCACAGGGCAATGGCTTACTTAGAGAATGGGGACCCCTGAGCAGCCACACCACCAAGAAGCCTCCTCCCACCCTGAATGACTTCCCCATGGCCGCTTCAAGGAGCTCCTTGTTCCTGTCCAGGAGTAAGGGGTCCTTACAGCACCAGTCTGGAGGTGAGGGCTTACTCAGAGCATGGAGATTCCAAAGAAGCCGCTTCAATGGAGCTCCTCTGTGACAGGATAGCTCCATAGATGCTCTTCCTCAGTCTCGGCTGGAGGGCTTATGTACAAGCATGGAGACTCCAACAAAGCCTCCTCGATGGAGGGAGCGGAGCACATTTTTACTTGAACTTTTACCTTCTTTACCCTCTGTTCCCCTCCACCCCCCAGACCAGGCATCACTGTCTACGGCTGGCACAGGGGGCACCTGAGACTCAGGTGGGGGTCTCATGGCCCTGTCCATGCTCTCTCTGGTGAGTTGTCCCAGCAGCTTTTGTTAAAGCTGATAGTAGCTGTTCACTGCTTTCAGTGCTGAGGACTTTTGCTATACAACTGTAGTAAATTCTAAATTTTGTTAATGTGAGGACCTCATTGCACAAGAATAACATATCTGACTCCAAAAGTTTATTAATATGTGTGTACTTTAAACAATTAAATAAGACTATTCATAGCATCATTTTGTAGATATAGTTTTCACTTAATGGAGCTTTGAGATATTTTGTAGATATAGTTTTCACTTAATGGAGCTTTGAGATATTTTAATGTTGTACACACTGATTAATGGCTACATGATACCTGCTTACTAGATGTGTAGGTCATCTTTATTTGTCATTACAGACAATGCAGCAGGGAGTCTGTTTATCTGCCTGTCTGTCACAGCTAGTAAAGATGGTTAGAATTCAGGTCCTGTGCCCCTCCTTACACACAGTGTTCTTTTCATCATTTTATACTGTCCAAGCTTATTGCTAAAAGTCAAATATTAGAGTTTAGATTGAGCATAAAGTGAATATGATACTCTCTGACAATGTTTTAATATAATTACATAATTCTTGTCAGTAATTAAGATCATTTTTCCAAATCCAACTAAATATCCTGAGGTTGATGAAATGTTTCAAATGTATTGCAAGATAATATATGTGAAGCAGTAATATTATGAAAAATGGTTCTATATTTAAATTTTTGCCCAAGAGGTAGATATATATGAAACATAGTTGTTAACCAATACTTGATATCAGCTGCAGTTTTGTTTTTCCAGGTTTTCCTTTTAAAACCCCAAGGATCTTCAGAAGATCCTAAAACCTTAAATAGTATCTACTTAAATGTTATTATTGGTAAAGTTCTGTTTACCATGCCTTTTTTTTTCTTGTAGAATCTTTAGATGACTTGACTAACCTGGTTGTAAAGTTATTTTCTGAAGTAGAGAATAAAAATGTCCCGTTGCCAGAATTTCCTGAACACCCTTTCCAAGAAGAACATCTTAAAGTAAGTGTATACATGCCTGTTATTTTTTCTATTTAATTTGTGGATGTATTTGTTGGGGTAATTAATTCCATTTTGTATATTAGGATCATATATCAATAAAAATATGCCTGAATGTTTGTATCATTGTCTACTGATTGGTTTCAGTAGCTTAGCTTTGGCGGACTATTAAAGATGTCATCTAGTGCCAGAAGGCAAACCCCCAAACTTGCCTTCAGGATTCAGAACACCAAATACAGATTGCTTTAACCACTGTAACAAAATGCCAGTAAATTAAAGCCCAACTCATTTTTCTTGAGGTCAGTTCTTCGTGGCCTGATAGTTTAGGATTAACTGGTCATATTCTTCAGAATTTGTAAATATTTCACTTAATAGGAGTTGTATATAGTAAATCTTTTGTGGTTTGTTTTCCCCCAGCAACTATATAAAATTGTACCCATTAAGGATATTAGGAATCTTTATGTGACATTTCCCATACCAGACCTTCAGCAGTACTACAAGTCAAATCCTGGTCATTATCTTGGTCATCTGATTGGACATGAAGGACCTGGAAGTCTGTTATCAGAACTTAAATCAAAAGGTGAGTGTCTTGAACTCTGAATGTAGGACCATACCATGTCTTTCACTGTAGTCTCCATTTTCTTCTAAAGGAACATTTTAATTAATTATTTTTAATAACTTCTTAAAAATATTTTATTTTTATTTATTTATTTGAGAGAGGGAAAGAGGCAGAGATAGAGAATGGGTGCATCAGGGCTTCTAGCTGCTGCAAACAAACTCCAGATACATGTGCTCCCTTATGCATCTGGCTTATGTGGGTCCTGGAGAATTGACCCAAGGTCCTTTGGCTTTGCAAGCAAATGCCTTAACTGCTAAGCAATCCCTCCAGCCCTATTTATTTTTTTTATTTGGGGGTTTTTGTTGTTGTTGCTTGTTTTGTTTTTTGAGGTAGGGTTTCACTCTAGCTCAGGCTGACCTGGAATTTACTATGTAGTCTCAGAGTGGCCTCAAACTCATGGCAATCCTCCTACCTCTGCCTCCCGGGTGCTGGGATTAAAGGCATACACCACCATGTCTGGCTTTTTTCTTTCTTTGAGATAGGGTCTTGCTGTAGCCTTGTCTAACCTCAAATTCACTGTGTAGTCTTAGGATGGCCTCAAACACACAGCAATCCTTCTACTTCTGCCTCCCTAGTCTGAGATTAAAGACATGTGCCACTGTGCCCTTATTTATTTTTCGACACAGGGTTATATGCATTTCAGGCTGGCCTGAACTTCTGGTCCTTTGTCTCTACCTCCGAGTGTTAGTATTATAGGTGTGCACTAGCTCACCTGGTTTATTCAGTGCTGGGGATCAAACCCAGGGTTTTGTGCATTCAGGCAAGTATTCTGCAAACTGAGCTACATCCTCAGCCTTGGAAGGAAGATTTTATTTTAGGTGAGACACTATAGTAAATGAGAAAAATGATGGTTACAGTCTGCCTCTGTTTTTGGTTTGGGGGCTCTTTTCACATAATTGGTTTTGGCTTTCAGTATCAATCAGTGAAGGTTAGATATTTTATTTATTTTTTTTTCAATTTTTATTTATTTATTTGAGAGCAACAGACACAGAGAGAAAGACAGATAGAGGGAGAGAGAGAGAATGGGCGCGCCAGGGCTTCCAGCCACTGCAAATGAACTCCAGACGCGTGCGCCCCCTTGTGCATCTGGCTAACGTGGGACCTGGGGAACCGAGCCTCGAACCGGGGTCCATAGGCTTCACAGGTGAGCGCTTAACCGCTAAGCCATCTCTCCAGCCCAAGGTTAGATATTTTAAAAGGTGGAATCCAGGCCTTGTGCATTTGGCAAGTGCTCTATCACTGAACCATACACCTGGGCTTTAAATGAGAAGGAGGTTAAAGTGAAAGTTCAGTTAAGGGTAGTGGCTCATGTATGTAACCCTAGCACTTGCAAGGCCAAGGTGGGAGAATCTCCAATTCAAGGCTAGTTTAGGCTGCATAGTGAGGCCTTATGTCAAAAAAAAATCAAAACAAGCTGGACATGGTAGCACTCACCTTTAATCCCAGCTCTCACAAGGCTGAGATAGGAGGATTGCTGTGAGTTTGAGGCCAGCCTGACCACATAGTGAATTTCATGTCAGTTTGGACTAGAGCAAGACCCTACTTTAAGAAGCAAAACAACCAAAAACAAAACAAATAATCAAAACACATGCTGGTATTTTTTACCACCTCTGAAAATCAGTCTCAGTTGTTATTTGCCTGCTCTGATCCATCAACTCAGAAAGGCATAGGATTTAGAAAATCCCTTTACTCCTTAGCCTCTGTTTTTATGTAACATTTAAACACAGTACTCTACCCTTATTAGGAATTCATTTGTGGGTCTTTAGAAAGTTGCTACTTAAAAACCTTTAGTTTGAAATTGCTTTTCTAGACTTTTTTTTTTCCTGCAAAGACCATTTTAATCTTTTCAGACATATAGTGTGAATTTGGCCAGTCATGATAGTGCACACCTGTAATTCTAGCATTTAGGAGGCTGAAGGAGGAGGATCACTACAAGTTCAAGGCTAGCTTGGGCTACATAGGGAGTTCCAGGTCAGCCTGAGCTATTTCTCTCTCAAATAAAAAAACCACAACAAACAGACCCCTATGGATGGAATTGTGTGTCTGGAGGGTACTTGTGTTTGAATCCAGGGCTTTGTGCATATGAAGTGAGCACTGAGCTTTATGCCCAGTCCTAGTTGTGAAAGAAATTGAACACATAATTATGTTGGTTTTCTTTGAATGTTGCAGGCTGGGTAAATACCCTGGTTGGTGGACAGAAGGAAGGAGCTCGTGGTTTTATGTTTTTTATCATTAATGTGGACTTAACCGAGGAAGGATTATGTAAGTATTAATTGGTCTTTTCAGTTTTGAATGAAAATTGACTTCATATAATTTTTTGAATTTTGTAATTATGTATCTATTTTATGTTGAAAAACTGTAAATACTTAATCCATGTATTTTTTAATGTGTCAATTGGTCTTTGTTCCGTAGATGATTTCCCCATTGCTTTAACAGCTGATCATTATGTCATATTCATAAAATGTGTGCTTGGCTTTTCATTGTTCATTTACTGCCCTGCTCCCCATCTGTCACATGTGTCTGAGTCCACAGGGCCGTATGTGGGACATCTGAAATTAGACTCAGGGAGATGAGGTCTCTACCTTCTAAGAGAGACCCTCTCCTACTTACCTGACTTTACTGTAGGAGTGAGCTCACTACTTTGAAGGATGCAAGGACTGAATGGTTTTTAAGTGTGCCCCTTTTTTCCAGTACATGTTGAAGATATAATTTTGCACATGTTTCAATACATTCAGAAGTTACGTGCAGAAGGACCTCAAGAATGGGTTTTCCAAGAGTGCAAGGTACTTTTGTTTCACCAAAATCTGTCTTAAGGAATCTCTTTTTCAAAAACAAATATATGTGAACTAATAGAAATTTAAGGCCCACTTAAACTTTTAAGGTTGGGTTTTTTTCCCTAATTAAAGTTTAAAATTTTGTAACATATTGTATTAGTCAAGGTTTAGTCGTACTGTGTAGTACAAAAGTATTGTACTAGTCAAAGCTTCATTGTACTAGTTCAGTTTGCTTCTTGAGGCACAACTTAGGGGTAAAGACATCAGGTAGTCTTTTTTTTTGTTTTTTTAAAGGAGAGAAAAAGGAAGAGAGTGGATTGCTTTTCTGACCCTTAGAAGAAAGCCAATCATTTTGTTAAGTAGTAGTGTTCAGGGTTTATGTTAGGCATGAAGTCTGTCAATTTTAGATCTAGTAATAAAACTTTATAGCAAACTCTGAAAAAAATAGTGAATTGTTTCATATATGATTGTTTTCTTAAAAGTGATTTTATTAGCTGGGTGTGGTGGTGCACACCTTTAATCCCAGCACTCGGGAGGCAGAGATAGGAGGATAGCCTTGAGTTTGAGGCCACTCTGAGACTACATAGTGAATTCCAGGACAGCCTGAGCTAGAGTGAAACCCCCATCTCAAACACCCTCCCCCCAAAAATATAGTGATTTTATTGGGCTGGAGGGATTGCCTAGTGGTTAAGGTGTTTGCCTACAAAGCCAAGGGACCCAGGTTCGATTCCCCAGGACCCACTTAGCCATATGCATAAGGAGGCACACATGACTGGAGTTTGTTTACAGTGTCTGGAGGCCCTTGTGTGCTCATTCTCTTTATCTCTTTTTCTTTCTGCCTCCCTCCCTCCCTCTTTCTCTATCAATGAATATTTAAAAAGTGATTTTATTATTGTATGCATGGAAAAGCATAGCTATCTTTTTTTTTTTTTTTTTTTTTTGATTTTTCAAGGTAAGGTCTTACTCTGGCTCAGCTGACCTGGAATTCACTATGTAATGTCAGGGTGGCCTCAAACTCTTGGCAATCCTCCTACCTCTGCCTCCCGAGTGCTGGGATTAAAGGCGTGTGCCACCATGCCCAGTGTCTTTTTTAAAAAATATATTAAGCAGAAGGTATTTGTCTTACAAATTTTAAAAGGAAGCCGGGTGTGGTAGTACATGCCTTTAATCCCATCACTCGGGAAGCAGAGGTAGGAGGATTACCAAGAATTTCGAGGCCAGCCTGGAACTACAGAGTGAGTTTCATATCAGCCTGGGCTCCAGTAAGACCCTGCCTGGAAAAGCCCCCTCAAAGGGGGGGTTAAAGAGATACACGCTGAACATACTTTAGACTTAAGTTGAGGAATTTCCTTCCTTCCTTCCTTCCTTCCTTCCTTCCTTCCTTCCTTCCTTCCTTCCTTCCTTCCTTCCTTCCTTCCTTCCTTCCTTCCTTCCTTCTTCCCTTCCTCCCTTCCTCCCTTTCTCCCTTCCTCCCTCCCTCCCTCCCTCCCTCCCTCCCTCCCTCCCTCCCTCCCTTCCTCCCTCCCTCCCTCCCTCCCTCCCTCCCTTCCTCCCTTCCTCCCTTCCCCCCTCCCTCCCTCCCTTCCTTCCTTCCTTCCTTCCTTCCTTCTTTCCTTCTTTCCTTCCTTCCTTCCTTCCTCCCTCCCTCCCTCCCTCCCTCCCTCCCTCCCTCCCTCCCTCCCTCCCTCCCTCCCTCCTTCCCTTCTTCCACTCTGGGGCTAAGGATCAAACTTTAGGCTTTGTGAATGCTAGGTAAGCACCCTGTCACTGAATTGAATACCCATCCCAATGAATATCCTTTTTAGCTGGTAAAAATTTAGAGGTATAATCTCTGTGTGTAGAAATTAGGGCTGTAATCTCTATTCTGGTTGCATTTCTTTAAAATGGGTCACCACAATTATCATTTTTTAGAGTCTTTAGATCTCACCAGATTCTTTGATACAGTTTTTCTCAACTCTTTGAATACTATAGTAATTTCAGTAGTTTAGTCAGTGAAACCATATTCCTTTTTACTTTTTATGTTTTTCTAATGAAACAGTGTTTTGTTTGCTCTTTGTAGTGCAGGCTGACCTTGAACTTGTGATCCTCCCACCTTAGGCTACTGAGTACTAGGATTACAGACCTGCACCATCATGCCCAGTTTGAGAACCATGTTTGTTTAATTTCTTTTAAAATTGTTTTCCCTTTTAGTTTGATTTTAAGATAGTTTAATAGGTTGAGTTTTAAGAAGTTTTTATTTCCATGTCTTTTTTTTTTTCCAGTGCTGGGGATTAAACTGTGGGTCTTGCACATGTTTAGACAAGTGCTTTACCACTGAACAATATCCCCAGACCTTTTTCCATAGCCTATACATTCCTAAATTAAGTACCACTGTTTTATTATTAATTGTTATAATAATAAATTTGGAGCAAAACATTAAAATTATATTTCTAAATAATAGTTGACTTGTGTCTAATTGGATTAACTTTCTGTTTTAGGACTTGAATGCTGTTGCTTTTAGGTTTAAAGATAAAGAGAGGCCACGGGGCTACACATCCAAGAATGCAGGGAAATTGCATGTAAGTTTATTGTTTTACTGTTTTCCTGTACAGCGATATGTAGCATGTTTTAGATTCCTCCATATGTTACTTTTAAGTACTATACAAATGGTAAAAATTCATGCTGTTATGAAACTTTAGACTTTGTAGCAGCTGAGCAGCGTTTGTTGACATAATGTTTAAGATCTCACTTTTCAACATCCTGAAAATCATTATCTGTAACATTTTTATTCCATACACGTTGTTCTTTAAATAGCTTTTAGATCTACCCTGTGTCAGGTGCTTCCTGTCTAAAAATTTTAGATCATCTAACTTTCTCCATTTCCTTGTTATCACTGTAACCCGAGCTACTGTTACCTGACCTGTACTACCATAAATCTCTTACATGTTTTCTATCTTGTCTCCTAGTACAGTTTGCTTCTCTAGCCTTAGTGATTTTTAAAACATGCATTTTACTTATGTATGTATTTATATGAGAGAGAGAGAGAGAGAAGGGGGGGGGGAACATGTGAGAAAGACTTGGTGCACCTGGGTCTCCAGCCACTGCAATCAAACTCCAGACCTTTTTTTTTTTTTAATTTATTTGAGAGAGAAAGGGAGAAAGAGAGAATGGGCCCACCAGGGCATCCAGCTATTGCAAACAAACTTCAGATGTATACACCACCTTGTACATCTGGCTTATGTGGGTCCTGGGGAATCAAACCTGGGTTCTTCGGCTTTGCGGGCAAGTGCCTTAACCACTAAGTGATCTCTGCAGCCCCAAACTCCAGACATATGTGCCACCTTGTGTGTATGTGCAACCTTGCACACTTGTGGAAGACATGCATTTTAAACTGTATTTATGGATTGAACCCAAGGTCTTACTCGGGCAGAGCAAGTGCTCCACCACTAAACTACTCTTGTAGCACTTCACTGATTTTTTGGGGGAAGGGGCTTGAAACCAAAATCAAATTGTTTATTCTTCTGTGTAAAGTCCTTCAATGGTTTTCCCTTAGTGTTGACGTAAAATCCAAAATCCTCCTAGACCTACCTCTGGTCCCAGACAATCAGACCATTCTCCACTCTTCAGTCTTCCTCTGCTATTCACATTCTGCTCCAGCTATACTGACTCTGTCTAATTTGCAAGCACTAAGTTTACCCTTCCCGTCTTTTTGTGGTAATGTGGATTGAACCCAGGGCCTTTCTCATGTTACACAAGCACTCCACAACTTGGCTTCATGCCCCAACCCCCCCCCCCCCCCCCAGGTAGTGTCACACTGTAGCTCATGCTGGCCTGGAATTCACTATAATGTCTCAGGGTGGCCTCGAACTCATGGTGATCCTCCTACCTCTGCCTCCTGAATGCTGGACTAAAGGCATGCGCCACCATGCCTGGCCCAACTTTTGTTTTCTGACTTGGAATTCATTATGTACTTTTTTTCTTTTGTTTCAATTTTAACATTTCACAAGATCATTTTTTATTTGTTGTTGAAAGCAGTTGAGGATTTGAAGGTACAGTCTAGAAACAAAAGCCAGATCTTCATTTTTACAACATAAAAAATGCTACTTCCTGTCAAGCTAGCTCCTGTACTACAGCTACAGTAAGTAGACAAGGGGTCTGGAGCACACCTCTTAACCTGACCGGAACACCGTTGGCACTTAGCCTGCCGTACATGGTGACCAACCATGCCGTGGAGTAGTGGGTTTCTTGTTTCATGCTATCTTGGGTGAAGATGGCATTCCCTGGGAAGCTTCATTCCCAGGAAAGCTGTGGTGGCTGCTTCCACGCCTTTTGTACTTTCCAGTTCACTTCGTGCCTCACCATGCAGTTTTGAAACAAGATCTCATTACATCACTCAGGCCAGCCTTGGAATCTCTATAGACTTGACAGGCCTTCAACTTACAGCCTTCGCATTGTGCATCGATGGGGTAACAGGACTGCTCATTCTTTTCGGGCCTTTACATTCGCTGCTGTCCTCACATACATGGCCACCCAGCCTAGAGTAAACCCCTGTATGTGCTTCTTTCTTAAATTCTTCATAACACCTCTCACTAAAATCATATCCCGTGCTTATTGTCTGCCTCCCTCCCAGTTAGGATATGTGTTCCTTGGACGACAAGGACCTTCTGTGTCTTTTAGCCATTGTATCTACAGTACCTAGAATAATAGCTAGCACAGAGTAGATGTTCAATAAATTTTTAGTTAGTCCTCAGTATTTTGGAAGTTGTGTTTACTAAAAACCATTATTTTTCTATACTAGCCAAAATCCATTTCATTTATTTCTCTAAATGTTTGTGTGATTTCATTCATTAAAAATTGAGAGGAAATTCTATTTGTAAAAATGTGTGTGTTTCATATTAAAAATCTTGTATGAGCCAGGTGTGGTGGCACATGCCTTTAATCCCAGCACTTGGGGGGCAGAGGGAGAGTATCGCAGTGAGTTCAAAGATAGCCTGAGACTACATAGTTAATTCCAGGTCAGCCTGGGCTTGAGCAAGACCATATCTCAAAAAAAAAAAAAAAAAAATCCTATATGTGTCAGTATTAGACTGTCAGATTTTCTTAGCACGTACCAATTTTTAACCAGAAATAGTGTATTTTCCTCAAAAGAAATGTGAGACCCAGGTATAGTGACTCATGTCTGTAATCCAAGCACTTGGGAGGCCAAGGCAGGATAGTGAGTTCTAGGCCACCCTGGACAACAGAGTAAGAGCCTGTCTAAAAAAAAAAAAAAAAAAAAAAAAAAGGTGATTTTGTTCTCTATAATGTAAGTTAATGAGAGATGATGGTATTTTTGGCAGAATCAGCACAGTCTATGGGACTACTTAAAGATATTGTAGGTAGGGCCAGGAGGTTAGCTATGGAAGAATTTGTCTAGTATGCACAAGGCCCTGAGTTCAATCCCAGCACTGCAAAAAATAAAGATGTGGTAGTAGAGGGAAGAAGAAAGTTTCCCAGTGGAATGGAATGGAATGGGATGGAATGGAAGGAAAGTGACACATAAAATAATATATCTAACATGTTAGATTTCTATTTGCCTTAATAAATTAAACCCATGGTAGCCTGCACATTTTAATTATTTGTGTTTTCCTATTTTAAAGTACTATCCCTTGAAAGGAGTACTCACAGCAGAGTATTTACTGGAAGAATTTAGACCTGACTTAATAGACATGGTTCTTGATAAACTCAGACCAGAAAATGTCCGGTGAGTCACCTATATGTTTTACTATGACATATTAAACGTTTAGTTGTGATTTGAATCTAAAAATTTGTGGTTATAAATGAGTGATTTTAATTCTTTTCTTTAAATCAAATATGATTATAATATGGTTGTACTTGTCTATAATTCCAGCACTTGGGATGGGGAGGATCAGGAATTCAGGGCCAGCCTCAGCTGCATAGTTTGAGGCCAACCTGAGCTACATGAGGCCCTATGTCAAAAAACATCAAACAACAATTGATTGATTGCAAAAGTAGAGAATAGAGGCCGGAGAGATGGCTTGGCAGTTAAGGCAGTTGCCTGTGAAGCCTAAGAACCCAGGTTCGACTTCCCAGAAACCTCACAGGCCACACACACAGGATGATGCATGTGCACAAGAGGTTAGAGGCCCTGACATGTCAATTCTTTCTGTCTTTCTCACATATTCTCTCTCACACACAGAAATGAACAACAACAACAAAGTAAAGAATAGGAGCCTTGTTCATATAGCTCTGAAAATAAAATGTCTGTCTTCTAAGCATGAGGATCTAAATTCAATCCCCTGTACTCACATAAAGTGCCAGATGTGGTGGCATGTGCCTGTACTCCCAATGTGGAGGAAGTGGAGAGAGGCATCCCTGGGGCTTACTGGCCAGTTAGTCTTGCCTAATTGGTGAGCTCTAGGCCAGTGAGAGACCCTGTATTAAAGGAGGTGGCTGGTGTTTCTGAAGGTAACACCTGAGCCTGTCCTCTGACTTCCACATGCTCACATCCTGATATTCACATGTGTGAGCACACACACACTCACATACTTATTTTGTTTAAGCAGAGAGTAATACAATGAACAAACACCAAGCTTCAGTGGTCAATATGTGATCAGTCCTTTTATCTGTACTCACTCCTCTGTACTCAAACTCCCTAAGTCAGTGATAGAAATGACACTAAAGGGTTGGGGATATGTCTCACTGTGTAAAGTGTTCAGATCCTCGGCACCCTCATAAAATGCTAGTATTTTAAAGTTGTCTAATCCTTACTCAAGAATTGATTATGATATAAAAAATTCTACTCAAAAAATTGATGTTAACAAAAGCTAAAGATTGGTGAGCTAATCTTTCTCCCTTTAATAATATTGCTCCTTTTCAGCTCTAGATAATCTGTTTAAATACTGAAGAATACAAAATGGAATTTTTCATTTCCAGTCAGTGAATGACAGAGAAAGTTGAAGATGAAATAGTTATATAACCGTGTTGTTCATCCCTGAAGTAGCCTAGATGGGAATGGGAGATAGTCTCTGTGATTTAAATGACTTAAAGTAATACAGCACAGTCATAGGTTACAAGGACTATATACCAAAGGTACTTGCATTTCTGTGTATAGCAACATATATATATATGTAAAGGAGGGGGAAGATTTAGAATATTTATAATACAACAGAACCATAAATGCTCAGAAGTGACATTAAAACAAGACATTTATGCAAAAAAAAAGAAAACCCTACTAAATAGTGCTGGAGAGATGGCTCAGCAGTTAAGGCTTTTGCTTGCAAAGCCTAATGACCCAGGTTTGATTCCCCAGTATCCACCTAAAGCCAGATGCGCAAAGTGGTACATTGTGCTGGAATTTCTCAAATAGTGCCTCTTCTACTTTTATGGTTTCGGTATATATTTGTTTGTTTATTCCAATGAGTTTAATTAGGGTTACATATAGGATCGTGGCTGTGGAGTTTATTTTTGGAACAGGGTCTGAACTGGAGTGGTCTCTCAGGCTTCCTCACTCTTGCATAGGAAGTGTTCTTAACTGTTGATCCATTTCTCCACCCCACAAATAAACTTTTTTTTCAAAGGAACATGTTTGTTTGTGCTTAAGATAGAATCACACTTTATCATCCAGGCTAACCCTGAACTCATAGTAACCCTCCTGCCTCAGCCTCCCAAGTGCTGAGTTTACAGGCATGAGCCAAAATGCCTGGCTGAGAGGCACTTGGTTAAAAAATGTTTTTGAGCATTTTTTTTTAAAATTTTTGTTTTGTTTGTTTTGTGATTTTTTTTGTTTTTGTTTTTGTTTTGAGGTAGAGTTTCACTGTAGTCCAGGATGACCTGGAATTCACTGTGTAGTCTCAGGGTGGCCTTGAACTCACGGCAGTCCTCCTACCTCTGAGTCCCAAGTGCTGGGATTAAAGGCATGCACCACCACACCTGGCTCTGGCTTTGAGTCTTTTAAAAAATGTTTTTATTTATTTGCAAGCAGAGACTGAGAGAAAGAAAGAGTGAGCAAGCATGGACATTCCAGGGCTTCTTACTGCTGTGAATGAACTCTTAAGTGCATGTTTCTACTGGACGTCTGGATTTATGCAGGCACTAGGGAATCAAACCCATGATGGTAGGCTTTGGTAGCAAGTGTCTTTAATCACAGGACTATCTTCCCAGCCCTGGTTTTGAGTCTTAATACAGTTTTTGGTAGAGCATGTTCAAGGCCTGGGTTTAATCCCAAGCACTGAAAACAAACAAAAATTTGTTAATGTTAGATCACATGCAGCTGCTTGAAGAGGCCCAAGGCCAAGCAGGAAAGCAGAACCAGCCCCTCTGTTGCCAGGGCCCTCAAGAGCCCCGTTGTCCTCTTTCATGATGTACTGTCCTCCGCAATAAGCCTCTCCCCTAAGAATAAATCTGTTTCAGCATCTAATAAGAATGTTTCTTTTAATAATCTTACTTAGAATATTGTACAATTCTACTAATAGAAGAATAGAGTTAATCTAATTTGAATATCTTTTTAAAGAGAATGAAACTGAAACCAGAGAGGCTAAATGATTGCCTCATTTAGATCTTAACTGTGATTTTGGACAGATTTCAAAGAATGTGAGTCAGAGTATCTACCAAATCCAGGTTTGTAATTGCCCGGTCTGTGTCCTTCCACTAGTTGTTTGAATTTACGAGTGACCTGTGAAGCCTCTTCCCATTCTTCCGCTGTCATCTTTCTTTTCTTTCAGGGGTGCTTTGCAAAAGCTTCATGAGGAATTATTCCCTGGGAATCATACTTGCCTTCATTGTCTGTGGTCAGAATACCTTTTTGTTTCCAAATGGGTCTCCTCCAGCCACATTCCTGGGCACAGTTAAATGTGCTAACTTGAAGTCAAAAGTCAGCTTTCATTCTAGCCCCCAACTTTTTTTTTTTAACAGCTTAAGTTTCAGTTTGCAAAGATTGTTTTCTTATAAGGATCATGTCAGTTCTCCCTATCACCATGTTTAAGGAAAACCTGTCACCAGAACAATTTTTGAATATTTTTTTATGATTTATTTATTTGAGAGAGAGAATGAGAATGGGAGCACCAGGGTTTCTAGCCATTACAAATGAACTCCAGATGCATGCGCCACTTTGTGCATCTGGCTTTACATGGGGACTGGGGAATCAAACCCAGGTCCTTAGGCTTTGCAGGCAAGTGCTTTAAACACTGAAAAATCTCTCCAGCCCACAAATTTTAATTTAATTAGACTTTTAGCAGATAGTCTAAAATGATACAGTAGATGTGCTGGTTTTTCTAAATTGCCTGCGTTCAAGTATTCTGTGATTATGTGTAGTATGTTTGGATGACTGTGACTTAACCTTCATTTCATTTTCTCTAATTCTTGTTTCTTCCCTTTACTCCCACTCTGCTTCGTAGATTTCTAGATGGACATGGCATGTGTATATTCTTCCTCTAGTGTCATTCCCTTACCCTACATTTATTTGTTTGTTTAATGTATTTTTTCTTTTTGGAGTAGGCTCTCACTCTAGCCCAGGCTGATCTGGAATTCACTCTGTAGTCTCAGGGTGGCCTCAAACTCTGCCTCCCAAGTGCTGGAATTAAAGGTGTGCACCACCATGCCCAACCCTGTTTAATGTTTTTTTGTTTTGTTTTGTTTTGTTTTTTAAGGTAGGGTCCCACTCTTGCCCAGGCTGACCTGGAATTCACTATGCAGTCTCAGGGTGGCCTTGAACTCACAGTGATCCTCCTACCTCTGCCTCCTGTGTGATGGGATTAAAGGCATGTGCCACCATGCCTGGCTTAATGTATTTTTTAACACACATCCTCCCATTGTATATTTTCATCTTAATGGTTTCTGTTATCAAAATAATGAGCAAGGTACAGTTTAAAACACTTGAAGCATTCATTTGGTAGTTCACACTGCCTTCTGATAGAAGAAAACCTTAAATTCAATTTTATTTTATTTTATTTTTATTTTTTTTTAGATAGGGTCTCACTCTAGCCCAGGCTGACCTGAAATTCCCTAGTCTCAGGGAGGCCTGGAACTCATGGTGATCCTTCTACCTCTGGCTCCCAAGTGCTGGGATTAAAGGCGTGAGCCACCACACCTGGCTCCTTAAACTCAATTCTGAGAGAGAAAATAGAAAAGCTCAAGAAGTGCTGCCAACCCAGATACCCTGAATAAAACTATTACATAGAAAGAAGCAGGCACTAAAGGCTGTTCAGAGGGGAGACACAGTTGAGAAACCATCAAGGGAAATCAAAGCCACCTGTAAATGAGCTCTTTCAAAACCAGTCAGCAAAAGAGAAGATTGGGTATACGATCTTTCTACTAGGTTTTTGTTCCTACTATAGTTTTCAGGTCTTCTTGACAACTAATCCATTTGTTCTCTGAGCAATCAACAGGGGTAGAAGCAGTTTTTAGAACCTTGTCTTAGTAAGCTCTCTCATGTGTTGTATACCCTGAAGAAACACTGTGCATCCTTCATGGGTACATGGTCCTTTGGCCAGTTCCATGCATACCCATGAAGGGATGCTCTGACTACCAACCTGCATCATTTCCTTCTGGACATAACTCTTCCATTGCCTAAGCCCACTGATTCTTCTCTGTGTTTTTTAAAGATATTATTTATTTATTTATTTGAGACAGGAAAAAAGGGCACATCAGGGCCTCCAGCCATTGCAAATGAACTCCAGACACATGCGCCCCCCCTCGTGCATCTGGCTTATGTGGGTCCTGGATAGTCGAACTGGGATCCTTTGACTTTGTAGACAAACGCCTTAACCACTAAGCCATCTCTCTAGCCCCTCTTCTCTATATTTTGTGGAACACATTTCTTCTTATTTAGCATGTGCTCTGGAACTGGTATTGGTCAGTGGCAGATAAATGAACCCAGGAACACCTGGAAGATTAGTTAGTCATACTAACAGATAGATGATCAGATTGCTTACTTAGCACATCTACCTAGTGGGTGATAATACCAAGTCTAGTCAAGCAGATAGAGCATTTTTTTTCTAACGTGGATACGAAAAAGAAGTTAATTTAGAGCTGGAGAGATGGCTCAGCAGTTTAAGGCACTTGCTTGCAAAGCCTAACAGCCTGGGTTTGATTCTCCTGTCTCCATGTAAAGCCAGGTGCACAAATGGTGCATGCATCTGGAGTTTGCAGTGGCAGGAGGTCCTTATGTACCCATTCTCTTTATTGCTGTCTCCCTCCCTTTCTTTCTGCCTCTCTCTCCTTGCAAATAAATAGATAATTTTTTTGTTTTATTTTGTCTTCTGACATAGGGTCTCACTCTAGGTCAGGCTGACCTGGAATTCACTATGTAATCTCAAGGTGACCTTGAACTCACAGTGATCCTCCTACCTCTGCCTCCCGAGTGCTGGGATTTAAGGCGCATGCACCACCATGCCTGGTTTTAGATGTGTGTGTGTGTGTGTGTGTGTGTGTGTGTGTGTATTTATTTTTTTATTTTTTTTATTTTTTTATTTTTTGCTTTTCAAGGTAGGGTTTCACTCTAGCCCAAGCTGGCCTGGAATTCACTACGGAGTCTCAGGGTGGCATTGAACTCATAGCAATCCTCCTACTTCTGCCTCCTGAGTGCTGGGATTAAAGGTTTGCACCACCACACCCGGCTGATAATTTTTTTTTTTTAAAGAAGGTAATTTTAGACAACCAGACATTGTAGTTTGGGAAGTCCCACAGGCTCTTGGAGCAGAGATCTGAAAATGGTTGGGTATTCATTCAGCAGAGGGGTTATTGGATTGTAGGTACTAGAATTTCAGGTGTGAGGCCAACTTTCAGAGGCAAACGAGTGAGCAGATGAGAACAAGCAAGTATTGACATGGAGCTAATTATTTAAACTGAGACCTAGTGGGGAGCAGAACCATAACAGCATTGACTTCACGCCAACCCATGCACTAGAATTTCTCAATCCACAGTGTTCAAAGTAGTCTTGGTCCCAGCCTGTGTTAAATGTTCTGGTGGGATGCAATGACTTCAACTTAGCTAATTGAGAAATAGTCGAGGCAGAAGTTTCCCTAATACAGGGTATTTTTTTTGCTCATCTACTCCTCCCCTACTTCTCCATTGGTGCTTAAGGTCAAGTTCAGGGCCTCTTATATGCTTGCAAGTACTCTTATTTGCTGAGCTACATCTCAGGCCCTATTACTTACTTATCTTTTGATATTTTAGTTACCTTTCCACCTTGAGTACCCACACCTCCTTTTGACTTATTTTCTGGGCTGTTTCTGTTCTCTCATCAAAGAAAGGTGGTGGGGAGAAGGGACAGAGGAGTGTCCAGCACTGAAACATCTTACACCCTCCAAGGCTCAGGGTCCATTGCAGAAGAGATGGCAAAAAGGATGTAAGAGCCAAAGGAAGGGTACCACTCCTTATATACAACTGTCTGGACAGAATTTGGACTCAATATCCAAGACCTCACAGTGCCTAGCAATACCTACATAAGACCCTCAGAGGAGAAAAAGATGATGATATCAAATTAAAAGACTAATGGAGAGAGGGATGGGATATGACATAGAGCAGAGTTATGAAGGGAAAAGTGGGAAGAGGGTAATGCCATATATATTGCCAGGCGTGGTGGCACACGCCTTTAATCCCAGTACTTGGTAGGCAGAAGTAGGAGGATCACCGTGAGTTCAAGGCCACCCTGAAACTACGTAGTGAATTCCAGGTCAGCCTGGGCTAGAGCAAGACCCTACCTCAAAAACCCCCAAAATAAATAAATAAATAAATATATACACATACATATATATACATACACATGAAAGATGACTGAGATTGGAGAGATGGCTTAGCAGTTAAGGTGTTTGCCTGCAAAGCCAAAGGATCTTGGTTCAACTCTCTAGGACCCACATAAGCCAGATGCACAAGGGAGTGCATGTGTCTGGAGTTCGTTTGCAGTGGCTGGATGCCCTGGTGTAACCATTCTCTCTCTCTCTCTCAAATAAATAAAATTTTTAAATATTTTTTTTAAAAAAGAAAGATGATGGACTGGAGAGATGGCTTAGCAGTTAAGGTGCTTGCCTCCAAAGCCTAAGGAGCCGGGCTCAGTTCCCCAGTGCCCACGTAAGCCAGATTCACAAGGTGGTACATGTGTCTGGAGTTCATTTGCAGCGGCTAGAGGCCTTGGAGTGCCTATTCTCTCTCTGCCTCTTTCTCTCAAATAAGAGAGAGGATGAGTGTAGGTGTACCAGGGTCTCTTCCAGATGCAAACATGCTCCAGGGGCTTATGCCACTTAATGTGTGTAGTTTAAGTGCTACTAGGGAATTTTACGCAGACCAGCAGGTTTTGCAAGCAAGCACCTTTAACCTCTTCCTCAGTGCAGGAAGTTCAGCCATGTGCCACCATACCTGTCTCTTGTTCACCCCATCCCCAGCTGGTCTTGGTTTAAAATTTATTTATGTAATTGCATGTGTTTGTGTGTGTGCACAACAAATGCCCATCTGGATTTACTTGGTTGTAAAGAATTGAACCTAGTGTGGAAGGCTTTGCAAGCAAGTGCCTTTAATTACTGAGCCATCTCCCCAGCCTTTTTTGTTGTTGTTCTTTTTTTTTTAATTCATACACAGCAGAACTAGAAGAATCTTTTCTGCAGCAAGTTTTCATACTAAAACTAATGGGCTGTACCCAAAGGATAACAGATCATAATCATGCCTGTTTACTTGGTTTTAAGAATCCTAACATATTCTTAGATATTATTTATATTTTCATGAGTCAAATTCTCTAATTTGAGAATTACATGCTTGTTCCTGTTTGCTTTTTCCTTGTACCTCTAGGGTTGCAATAGTTTCCAAGTCATTTGAAGGAAAAACTGATCGTACAGAACAATGGTATGGTACTCAATACAAACAAGAAGCTATACCAGATGAAGTCATTAAGGTAAAGTTCAGCCATCTATGAATAAGTCTGGTATGTGAGGAACCATGAGAACATGAGACCTGGATCCCTGAGTGTGCAGGGTGATGACCCAATGTTGTCACTACTGTCACAGAAGAAGTAAGATGGAGCTAGAAAGCTGGAGTTTGGGGTTTTGTATACAGCTCTTGCCACTTTCTCATATGTCTACCGAACTACTAGGGCTATAAGGCAGACTCCCCGTTTCCTGCATCAGAGCACTGAAGAATAGTGTACACAGGAAACAAAGGCATCTGCAAGAAGAGACAGGGAAGTGAGGAGCATGGAAGAGTACAGGCTCCAGGGAGCTCAGTGTTGCTGTGAATCCTGGCTGGGAGCAATTTCTGGGATGCAGAAATTGCTTTTTATTTCAATGGAGGAAAGTTATTTATTTCAAAGCAGTTTTGTTTAGACTGTAGTTTACCACATTTGTCAGGAATCAAGACTTTGCTTATCTACTTAAAATATTTTCCTTGTTTGAGTTGGCTGTCTGCCCTTGAGGTTGTGTCTATTACTCATGGGAAAATACCAGAAAGCCTTCCAAGTAATGAACTTTTTTTTTTTTTTAATGAGAGAGAAAGAAAGAATTGGTACGCCAGGGCCTTTAGGATCTCTAGACATGTGCACCATCTTGTATGCATATGCGGCCTTGTGCCCTTGCATCACCTTTGCGTCTGGCTTACATGGGACCTGAAGAATGGAACATGGGTCCTTAGGCTTCACAGGCAAGTAACTCAACCATCTCTCCAGCCCTTTCTTTCTTTCTTTTGAGAGAGAGAGGGAGAGAGAATTGGTGTGCCAGGGCCTCAGCCACTAAATTGAACTCCAGATGCGTGCGCCACCTAGTGGGCATGTTTGGCTGTGTGCTTACCTCATCTTTGCTCCTGGCTTATGTGGGATCTAGAGAGTTGAACATGGGTCCTTAGACTTTTCAGGCAAGCGCCTTAATTGCTAAGCCATCTCTCCAGCAACCCCCCCTTTAAATCTCTTTCTGTAGTGCCAGCAAGGAAAAAAAAATTGAAGAAAATATTTATTTGTAAGCAAACAGAATGAAAATGGGCACACCAGGGCCTCTTACCACTCAAACAAACTCCAGACATATGTACCACTTTGCATCTGGCTTTACATGGATGCTGGGGAATTGAACCCAGGCCATCGTGCATTGCAAGCAAGCGCCTTTAGCTGCTGAGCCATCTCTCCAGCCCCAAGAACAAAAATTTTTAGAAAGAAAATTGTCACTAGGACTTCAGGAATTGCAGACATGTTCACAGTGCTGAAGGAGATTACCCTAACCCTCCAGAGTGTGACCAAACATGTGTTTCTAAACTGTGAGGAAAACTAATCTGTCTGAATCAGTGCATGCAATACTCCTAAATCAGAGGATTATCTCACCAACTGTAACAACCTTGCCCGGAAGGAGAATTCTTTTTAAAGTTTATCTGGAAATTTAACAGTGAAACTACTTGCTAAATGTTTTCTGGTGCTTGCTGCTATGCCATTTTGAAGGCATAACTGCAGATTAAGTAACATATGGCCAACATCTCAACCACCTCAGTGTCAAAAGAACATGTGTGTTGATACCAAAATAGAACTGCAAAACTGCAAGGTTGTGCCACATCAGCTAGATGACATTACTGAGTCTAGACTTCCTGGCCCTTGGCTACCTGTTTTGTCAAATACTTAAAACGTCCTGTAAATTGGGGTTCAATAATCAATGGTTGTTAGTCTGCTCGCTTGACTTTTGGAACCAGCCTATGGCATAGATCCAGCCTGTAGCTTTGTCAGTGTGAACTTGAATCTGGACTGTCCTTACCCATGCCCTGTATTACTGGCTCACTGAAAGTTCACGTGGTCATTTGGGAGAATGTAGGCCAGGCCTTAAGAAGTACTGAAGTGAAGTGAGTTTGGCTTTCAGGCCAAACATGGAAGTAATAAAACATAGCTGAAAATTTGGGTTCTAAGTATTCCCATGCAGATTATTATTCTTTGCCCTTTAAAATGAGCTAGAGCAAACATGGTCTGTGTCTATAGACTCATGGCTTTCCTTAACCGTGGAGCTGTAGAAAGGAATAGCTGATTAGATGAGTGCAAAATCTGCATTAGTGCCAGAGAGTTAAACTCAAGTTTCATGAAAGCCCATTAGTGGGCTGTGTTTGTAGCCATATATGCTTGGAAAGCATTCTGTGTGACATTTATATCTGTACTATTTGATTGCACATTGAGCAAAAATATTTGGGGGGGTTGGATTTCATTTTTTTGAGGTGGGGTCTCACTCTAGCCTAGGCTAACCTAGAACTCTGTAGTTCTTTCTCTAGCCCAGGCTGGCCTGGAATTCATTATTTTTAACTTGAGTCAAACTCTTAATTGTTTTTATGTGTATGTGTTTGTTTATCCATCCAGAAATGGCAAAATGCTGACCTGAATGGGAAATTTAAACTTCCAACAAAGAATGAATTTATTCCTACAAATTTTGAGATTTTATCATTAGAAAAAGAAGCAACACCATACCCTGCTCTTATTAAGGTAAAATGCTAAAAATCAGTTATTTGTTTTGTAATGGGATCTTATGTTACTCAGGCTAGCCCCAGACTCCTGGGGTCCTGTGATCGTCTAGCTTCAGCCTCCTGAATGGCAGGTTTTATAGGCATGTGCCACTACACTGAAAGAACCAGTTTTAAATTTGGGATCAGACTTATTACATGGGGGATTAAAGAAGGATACTTGTATTTGTACTCTTTTGATTTAGGGTGAAGGCTCATATCCTAAGAAAGGTTACAGAAAAGGATATAAGAAATATTAGAAGATTAAAAATCCCATGGCATACAAGACTACTTAATAACATACCATCTACATATTATTTGGTTGTTTGCTTTTTTTTAAATTTTTTTGTTGTTTATTTATTTATTTGAGAGCAACAGAGAGGGCGGGGGGAATGGGTGTTCCAGGGCTTCCAGCCACTGCAAACAAATTCCAGACACGTGTGCCCCCTTGTGCATCTGGCTAACGTGGGTCCTGGAGAATTGAGCCTCGAACCGTGGTTCTTAGGCTTCACAGGCAAGTGCTTAACCGCTAAGCCATCTCGCCAGCACTTTTTTTTTTTTTTTTAGTCCAGGGTCTTCTCATCCAAGTTTAAAGTTTAGGCTGACCTGACACTCACTCGGTAGTTCATGCTGCCCTTCAACTTATGGTGATCCTTCTTCCTCAACCTCCCCAAGTATTAGGATTATAGGTGTGAGCCACCAGATCTAGCTAAGAAGTTTGTTTTTGTTTTTAAATCTTTTTAAATATTTTATTTTAATTTATTTGAGAGACAGGCAGATAGAATGGGTGCACCATGGCCTCTAGACACATGTACTTCTGGCTTATGTACATACTGAAGAATGGAACCTGGGTCCTTAGGCTTTGTAGGCACGTGCCTTACCACTAAGCCATCTCTCCAGTCCAGAAGTGCTTTTTTTTTAAAAAAAGGAGATAAAAAGTCTGGGCTATGATCATAAGACTGTTGAAAGGCCCCAGCCTCTTTTCCATATGCTCTGAAGGTTAAGTAAAGAAAAAGGGTTCATGCCACATCATGAAACACTAAGAAACAGTATCTGACACCTGAAGGAGAGTGTTCAAGGGATGCTGTTGGACTTACACCCAAAATACAATTCTCTTTAGGAAGTTAGTGGAGTTATAAGTCATTGAGGAATATGTGGGTGATCTGACTGATTTGGCTGATCTGGCTGAGTAAGTGGGTGTCGCCTTCCTCCCTCTGTGCTCTATCTGCGCCCCTCCAGAATAGGAGGACCAGTCTTTGGGCAAGGTTGTACAAGTACCTGCCCTCCCCCCAGGACCTCCATTTGGAAGTGATGGAGAAGTGGGCTTTTCACCCTTCTTTTTCAGAGTGTTCTTTTCATGTCATTACTTCACTACTTGGTTGGCAGGTGCACTACATTCTCTGTCCTAAATTTATAAACTAAAACTAATAATCATAAACACTTACATACATCGTTGTTTAGAAACATGAAATTTATCTTTAGTAACATTTTTGAGACTTTGTTTTTGCTTTTAAAACAATTTTAATGGGTTATGTATTAGGTTAGACAAAAAGAGAAAACTTAATTGCTTCTATTTTTAATGGGTTTCCTCTTTTTTTGGTGGGGATACTGAGGATTTAGTCAGAATAGATTTAAGTACATGTTATCATTCCACTGCATGCACCACCTTGTGCATCTGGCTAACGTGGGTCCTGGGGAATCAAACCTAGGTCCTTAGGCTTTGCAGGCAAGCTCCTTAACCACTAAGCCATCTCTCTAGCCCATCAATTTTATTTTTTTTTTTTTTGAGGTAGGGGCTTCCTCTAGGCTGACCTGGAATTCATTATGCAATCTCAGGGTGGCCTTGAACTTAAGGCAACCCTCCTACCTCTGCTTCCCAAGTGCTGGGATTAAAAGCATGTGCCACCATGCCTGGCCAATGTTGGTTTTTTTGACAGAGAGTCTTGCTATAACATTCAGGATGGCCTTGGATTCTATTTATTTTAAAAATATATATTTTTGTTTTTATTTTTACTTATTTATTTAAGATAGAAAGACAGGGAGGCTGAGTGGTTTAGGTGTTTGCCTGCAAAGCCAAAGGACCCAGGTTCAATTCCCCAGGACCCATGTTAGCTGGATGCATGAGGGGGCGCAAGCATCTATAGTGGCTGGAGGCCCTGTCATGCCCATTCTCTACCTCCCTCCCTCCCTCCCTTTCTCTCTCTCTCTCCCCCTCCCTTCCTCTCTCCCTCATTTTCTGTCAAATAAAAAAATAAAATATTTTTTAAAAAAAAGAGCCAGGCTTGGTGGCGCACGCCTTTAATCCCAGCACTCAGGAGCAGAGGTGGGAGGATTGCCATGAGTTTGAGGCCACCCTGAGACTACATAGTGAGTTCCAGGTCAGCTTGGGCTAGAGCAAGACCCTATCTTGAAAAAAAAAAAAATGGTAGAGAGAATGGGTATGCCAGAGCCTCCAGCTGCTGCAAACGAACTCCAAATAGATGTGCCACCTTGTGCATCTGGCTTACATGGGTCCTGGGGAATTGAACCTGGGTCCTTTGGCTTTGCAGGCAAGGCCTTAACCACTAAACCAGTCTCCAGCCCTTGAATTCTACTTATCCAGAGCTAGCTTCATCAGTCCTCCTAACTCAGCTTCTCCAGTGCTAGGAGCACAGCTGTGCCCCCATGCCTAACTGGTTGTCTATTTTAAACATGCTTTCATAAGGAGAACATTAAGTCATTTATATCCCTTGACAGAATCTCAGGGTAGTTTCAGATGAACACATAAGACCACTCTTCTTTAACATGAGTGAAGAGGCAAGATACTGGCTTACTTGTTCATCTTTGTGTGTGTTTCCCATTGAAGTATAACAAATTACTCTAAAATTTAGCAGTTTAGAACCATGAACATTAAGTACTTTTAGTTCAGATTCTCTGAGGTTATGGCCAAGCTATTGTCTGGGGCTTTGCTCATCTGAAGGCTTAAGTAGAACTAGGGTACTCTCAGGCTTAATTTGGTGACTGTTAGGAGGCATTAGTTCTTCACTGGGTGGACCTCCTCATAGCATTGCTTGACATGGCAGCTGGCTTCCCCCAAAGTGATTGATGAAAAGAGTGAAAATAAAAGAGGGAAGCCAGTTTTACAATTTAATCTTGGAAGTGCCCTGTCATCACTTTGTTACTCAAGCAGACCAGTTCTGACTAGAGCAGGGGAAGACTGCGCACGGGTGTGGATCCCAGCCACAGGGATCACACGTGGCCTTAGAGGCTACCTGCTACATGTTTCCAAAAGGTAGCCAGTATCTCTCAGCCCCCCATATCCAGAAAGATGAGGACAGAATAGTTGGCATTGTCTTCTCTAATCTGTCTCTTCCTCTACTATGTGCTCATCTCCATAATCCAGGGCACATAAAAGGCTGGCTTCTCTCTGCTTCTGGAGTTAACAGTCCTCTGTTTCCTGCTTACTAACCCAAGTGCATCAAGATCACGGGGCATTAGCCTCTACAACAAAGCTTTCAGTTATTGATTCTAATGAGGAGGACAGAGTGATTTGACTGAATAGTTTTGGAATATACTTCTATTTCCCTGACCAAGTTGCTTCTCTATTACAGGATACAGCAATGAGCAAGCTATGGTTCAAACAAGATGATAAGTTTTTCTTGCCGAAGGCTTGTCTCAACTTTGAATTTTTCAGGTATGTAAGTTAAACCTAGTTATAGAGCTTATTAAAATCAGTAATACATTTCTGTTAAGTTTTTTGTTCTAGAAATAAGAGAGTTAGGTTGCTACTAAGAAGTGCTGTAAGAGGCAGGCACTAATTCTTCTTCCTCTGTACTAATGTGCATGCCCTTTAACTGCAGTGATTCGTTAGCTGTTAGTAATTAGGAGGCCCTTCCTGACCTTCAAGATTTTGGAATCTGGATATACTGTCAATTTATCCAGAAGGTTTCTAAGGTAATAAGTAATTTTGTTGAGTTGGTTTTAAATTCCTGGAATTTGCCTGGGCAGATAAAACTAAGGCCTCCTAAGAGTCACAATTGAACTTAGGAGAGAATCCTCAAGCCCGACTTAAACTATCAGATGTGCAAAGCTCCAGACAACAGCTTGACTATAACCATAGACAACTAACCAGAACTATCTATCCGATGATGCAATTTTTAGGTTTCTGATCCTCAGCAGGTACATGTGTAGTATCTGGGGAGCCCAGTAATAAAGTGCTTACCAAGCAAGCATGAGGACCTGAGCTTGACCCCAGGACTCATGGTGTGGGTTTGTAATCCCAGTGCTAGGAGATGAAAAGAGGTGGATTCCTCAGACTCACTGGCTAGCTGGTCTACCTTAATTAGGTGAGTGCCAAGTCAACGAGAGACCTTGTCTCAAAAACGTCGATAGCACCTGTGGCACAGCACTAAGGTTGTCCTCCGGCCTCCCTCCACAAACATGCGTGCATGTGTGCATGTACACACAGAAGTCTATACATAGAGGCTGCATACTTTTTTTTATTTTGGGGGTGGGGGTTTCGAGGTAGGGTCTCATTCTAGCCCTCGCTGACCTGGAATTAACTGTGTAGTCTCAGGGTGGCCTTGAACTCACAGTAATCCTCCTACCTCTGCCTTCTGAGTGCTGGGATTAAAGGTGTGCGCCACCACACCTAGTCATATAGCCTTTTTATTTATTATTTTACTTATTTATTTACTTATTTGCACATAATATATGCATTTGGGCACAATAGGTCTCTCACTCCTGCAAGAAGATGCCAGACACCTGTGCCAGTTTTTGCATCTGGTTTTACATGGGTGCTGGGGGACTGAACCCAAGTAGCTGGCTTTACAAGCATGTATCTTTAACCAGTGAGCTATCTCCCCAGCACCAGGGTATGTATGTATGTATTTTGAGGTAGGTCTCACTCTAGTCCAGGCTGACCTGGAACTCACTATATAGTCTCAGGGTGGCCTTGAACTCACAGTGATCCACCTACCTCTGCCTCCCGAGTGCTGGAATTAATGGCATGCGCCACCACACACGGCCAGGGTTTTATTTTTTAAATGTGTATGGTTTTAAGCTGCTAAATTTTAAAGTAATTTGTAATGTTGCAATGGGGAACTTAACACACAAGTCTCAATCCTCCTACCTTACCCTCTTCAGTGTGAGGATTATGAGTATACAGCACCATACTTGGTTTGATTTTTAATTTGATGTATCTAAATTCAGTGTTGCTTTATGAAATAAATTGATCATTTTATCATTTAATAATGCTTGGTATAATGATCAGCATCTTCCTGAATTTTACATTATTCAGTTGTCATGACATGATATTGAAGTGACACATGTTTCAGATGTTTTTGAACAGAGAAAGTCTCTAAATAGAACGTTAACATTTGGGCTGTGGTATATAGCTCAATTTACATGGAATTGATATAAAACCTGGGTTTGATTTTCCAGCACTATATAAAACTGGATGTGTGCTGGACATGGTGGCACACACCTTTAATCCCAGCACTCAGGAGGCAGAGTTAAGAGGATTGCCATGAGTTCAAGGCCACCCTGAGACTACATAGTGAATTCCAGGTTAGCCTGAGCTAGATTGAGACCGTACCTCAAAGGAAAAAATAAAAAAAAATTTAAAAAACCCAAAAGTAAAATAAAAATTAAAAAATAAATAAAACAAAAATATCACTCTCCACTACTGAAAAATAAAAGCAACTTTCGGAATGCTCTTAGTCAACAGTGAGTCACAGTATGTGGGACCTGGTTTAGAAGTCCATTCTGCCATCCATTGTGCAACAGAGCCAGGTCAGACCTGGCTTAGTATAAAACAAATTAAATATAGCACAGCTTATTAAAAAATTGCATCTGGGACTGGAAAGATTGCTTAGCAGTTAAGGCACATAACTGTGAAGCCTAACAACCCAGGTTCAATTCTCTAGGTCCCATGTAAGCCAGATGCACATGGTGGCACATGTATCTGGAGTTTGTTTGCAGTGGCTAGAGACCCTGGAGTGCCCATTCTCTCTCCCTCTCTCTGTCTAATAAATAAATAAAATTAAAATCTTTTTAAAAAATTGCATTGGGGGCAGGAAAGATGGCTTAGCGGTTAAGGCACTTTTCTGCAAAGCCAAAGGACCCAGGTTCAATTCCCCAGGACCCATGTAAGCCAGATGCACAAGGGGGAGCATGCAGCTGGAGTTCATTTGCATCAGCTGGAGGCCCTGATGCTTGCATTCATATTCTCTCTTTCTCAACTAACTAAATAAAAAAAAATAAATTGTTTTTAAAAGTGCATCTGACAATATAGAAAGCAATATATATATGTATATATATGTATGTGTATATATATATATATATGTATATGTGTGTATGTGTGTGTGTGTGTGTGTGTGTGTATATATATATATATATATATATATATATATATATATATATATATATATATATATCCCTAGAAACTTAATGTATTTATTGATGGGATATTAACTTTTTCCTTTGGTTTTTCGAAGTAGGCTCTTGATCTGGCCTAGGCTGACCTGGAATTCACTATGTAGTCTCAGGGTGGCCTTGAACTCAGTGATCCTCTGACCTCAGCCTTCCAGGTGCTGGGATTAAAAGTATGCACCACCAGCCGGGCGTGGTGGCGCACTCCTTTAATCCCAGCACTCGGGAGGCAGAGGTAGGAGGATCACACTGTCAATTCAAGGCCACTCTGAGACGACATAGTGAATTCCAGGTCAGCCTGAGCCAGAGTAAGACCCTACGGGGTGGGGGTGGGGGATCAAATCAAAGATTCAACTGGTCTGGTGGTGCATACTTTTTTTTGGGGGGGGGGGTTCGAGGTAAAGTCCCACTCTAGCCCAGGCTGACCTGGAATTCACTATGTTGTCTCAGGGTGGCCTTGAATTGACAGTGTGATCCTCCTACCTCTGCCTCCCAAGTGCTGGGATTAAAGGCATGCACCACCACGGCCAGCTTTTTTCAAAAAACATTTTATTATTTATTAGAGAGAGAGAGAAATTGGACACACCAGGGCCTCTAGCCACTACAAATGAACTGCATATGCATGCGCCATCAAGTGCATCTGACTTAGGTGGGATCTGGAGAATTGAACCTGGATCCTTAGGCTTCACATGCACCTTAATCACTAAGCCATCCCTCCAGCCTGACTCTTTGATTTTAAATCTCTAAGTACCTAAATATTTTTCCTTATAGTTTTTGCTTTGTTCCCAATTTTGATAAAATTGTTGATGTTGCTATCAGAAGTATAGTCATTGTGCTACAAGAAGTTGAATTTGTCATTTGCTGCCAAATAAGCAGCAGGCATATTCCTTAATTTTTTTTCCCCTACATCTGTCATCAGGTCTGAGCAGTAGGTGTTACTTCAGACTGAAAAGAAAGTTCTTTTGTCCATCCCTCATTACCCCTAAGGCTTGCTCCCTAGCTTGCTTCAGGACCAGGCCCAACTAGTGCTATTACCACAGTGGCCTTATTATCTTACACAAACTACCAGTCTCCCCTCCTTGCTTCCCATGCCACCATTCCCTATTCTCCTTACTAAGTTTATTTATTTATTTTCCCAATGTACTGTCAGTACCTGGAACATCAGATTATTTCCTCCACCTATGCCATTTCCACGGAGAAGTCAGGGGTTTTGCCTAATCCTTATATTCTCGGTGCCTAGAGAAGTGCACTTGTAAGCTTATCATACATATTTGTTGAATGCATGAAACTGCCCTTCTGATAAAAGAAAGCCATATGTGGGGCTGGAGGGATGGCTTAGCAGCTAAGGCATTTGCCTGCAAAGCCAAAGAACCCAGGTACGATTCCCCAGGACCCACATTAGCCAGATGCACAAGGGGCCACATGCATCTAGAATTTGTCTGCAGTGGCTGGAGGGCCTGGCACATCCATTCTCCTTCTTCCTTCCTTCTCCCCTCCTCTCTCTCCTTTTTTCTCTGTCAAATAAATGAATAAAAATAAAATATGAAGTCCAATTTTAAAAAGCCATATGTAGATTGCTTAACTTGTATTTGAATTTCAGTTCTGCTGCCACCAACCCAGGGGACCTGAGGAAGGATATTTCCTGTCTGGGAAATGAAGATTAGTTCTATTTAGCTCTTATGCTCTGTAATTATTTCTTCTATCCTCTTATTCTTTCTCACTTAAATATTTTCCTATTTTAATATTTTTTTTCTAATTCTAGCTGCAATTACATGATTTAGGTTATTGACTCTTACTGACAGTACTCTAACTTTATTGAGTTGGGGGAAGCTAAAGGGTAGGCTAATAGTTTCACTTTTCTTTTCTCAGTCTTTCTTTTAAGTGCATCTTTTTTCTTTCTTTTTTTTTTTTTTTTTTTTTTTGGTTTTTCAAGGAAGGGTCTTACTCTAGTTCAGGGTGGCCTTGAACTCATGGCAATCCTCCTACATTTGCCTCCCAAGTGCTCAGATTAAAGGTATGCGCCACCACGCCCGGCTTAAGTGCATCTTATTTTTAAAAATATTTTTTATTTCTTTTTTTGAGAGAGACAGGGAAAGAGGCACATAGAGAGAGAGAGAGAATGGGCATGCCAGGCCCTCTAGCCACTGCAAACGAACTACAGATGCATGCGCCACCCTGTGCATCTTGCTTATGTGGGTCCTGGGGAATTGAACCTGGGTCCTTTGGCTTTGCAAGCAAGGGCCTTTACTGCTGAGCCACCCCTCTAGCCCCCCCTTTTTTTGAGGTATGGTCTTACTCTAGCCCAGGCTATCCTGGAACTTACTCTGTAGTCCCAGGCTAGCCTCAAATGCACAGTGATCCTCCTGCTCTGCCTCCTGAGTGCTGGAATTAAAAGTGTGTACCACCATGCCTGGCCAAGTTCATCTAATTTTAACATAAAGATTTCTCAGTCTGAGACATCTATCCACCAATGGTATGGCTTGTTTACAGAGAGGACCTACAAATGCTCTGTTTACTCCTATCAGCCACCCTTCCTTCCGATAGCCAGGGACAGCACATGCTGACATGCCTTGTGTTGCTAACACGCTGGGTCAGCTGCCCCACTTAGGATATGTAATTGTTTCCTCTCCTTACTGCTGCCAGTCCACACATGTGCACATGGAGCTGTTTTTTTTCGAGGTAGGGTCTTACTCTATCCCGGGATGACCTGGAATTCACTATGGAGTCTCAGGGTGGCCTTGAACTTATGGCAATCCTGCTGCCTCGGCCTCCCAAGTGCTGGGATTAAAGGCGTGCACCACTAAGCCCAGCTTCACACAGCATAGTTAAGACTTCTTTCTTAGACATTTTTTTTTTCCTCATGGGAAAAATAAACAGATTCAAGAATTCAATCCTATCCTCAGGAATTGATGTTAACCAGTATTCAGTTTCTTCATCCACCTCAAAAGTCCACATTACATTGGGAGGTAATAAATCAGCTATTTTACTGTCAACATTTTCTTCCAGCCCATTTGCTTATGTGGACCCCTTGCACTGTAACATGGCCTATTTGTACCTTGAGCTCCTCAAAGACTCACTCAACGAGTATGCATATGCAGCAGAGCTAGCAGGCTTGAGCTATGATCTCCAAAATACCATCTATGGGATGTATGTAAGTACCCATGTCTTAGAGCCTTCCACTCATCAACATTTTTATATTGATTTGATGGAAGCATTTTTAATTGTGGGTATGAGTTTAATTTCTTTTTAAAAATTCTTCATGGCTTATCATATTTTCTCTTCATTTAATTTTTCAGTTAGCATTTATTCTAACTGTTCAGCTATTTATCATTCATATTATACAGATTTGCCTTGATTTTTTTTTTTTAACATCTGTCATCAAACTGTCATATTTTTCTCCTCAGACAAAATTGTACCCTAGTCTAGGTTTAGGTCTTACCCATTCTGTGTCTGAAGTCTTGATCTTCAGAGAAACAGAGTACAGCCATCTCTGTGTAAAGCGTGAGGTTGGCCTATACTGTTTCCAAAAACCCAGACCTTGAGGCTGCATATCCATACTCTTCAGTCATGTTTCTCCATTACCATGCCACCGCTTGAGGTATCAAAGCATTTCTTTTGTTTTTCTTTTTGTTAGTCGCTACATTTATGCTGATCCTCTCCATTGCAACATGACATACCTGTTTATCAGGTTATTGAAGGATGATTTAAAAGAGTATACATATGCAGCACGCCTCTCAGGTTTGAGCTATGGCATTGCATCAGGAATGAATGCAATACTTGTAAGTAAAATGGAAACCAAAGAAAAGGCACCACACTGTTAAAGCTTCTGTTGAGCTTGGGAAAACTATTAACTTCTGCATTTTTAAATAAGAAGGTTGATGGTTTTCTTTCTTGCACCTATTTAATGATTGAAAAATTCAAATTAGTTCCACTAATAAGTAATTTGGAAAATTTAGTGCATCTTATGAACATGTGTGCTATATTTATGTGCATGTTCTGCTTGAGATGTTTAACATACTAATCCCAAAAGCATGTTTTTTCCATGTATTTGAGTGTTTATAAGCAAAATGTCCTCACTGTTGTTACCATAGTGCTTGAAGTCTGCTAATACATCAGCTTCCTTTATTTCTGTGGAAAATCCTTGTATTTGAATATACCTGGCCACTATTTTATAGCATGCATCATTAGCTGTTTTACGTGTTATGTCCACATCCTCAAGTGTTTCTGATATGTTTTCAACCCTGAATTATATCTCATTCAAATTAACATTCATCTTATAGCACATATTTATTTGTACTTTCCTTGAAGATACATGGTTTAGGTTTTTAAAAAATGAGAGCATTCCTGAGTACTTTTATAAAAGCATTTTTCACAAAAGCTTTTGGCATTTTAACATTTTCATTCATTTTGCATTAGCTTTGTTTTCATGTCATCAAATACATTTTTCAATAGTTTTTAAATGCATGAACATGTATATACTTTAACTGTCTTGAGTATACATATTTGAGATTCAGAAATCAAAATTAACTACAAGAAGATTAGTACTTTGTTCTTTTTTTCTTTTGCTCTTGACTTTTAACAGTATATTACCATCTGTTTATGATAAATGGGTTTTCTACTACTTGTTATAGTTCATATGTTACATGACATGCTTCCTCTGGCCAGAGGCTCTAGCTAGGTCCTTGTCTGTCATTCCTCACAGGATGTTTCTAGCTGCAGTGTCGTCTGTACTAGTATAAATGCCACTTATGGAAATATAATAGTAGCCTCTCCTTCCCTGCTTTTCAAAGTGTTTTCAAAGTGCTTTCGAGACTATTAAATTGTCCTAAAGAAAATCCTGATGGTGTATATGCCTATCTTTCCTACAACTTTGTCATTGGCTTTTAGGACATCAGCACAATTCACCAAATAAGCAGGTGCTTAGGATTATGGGTCTTTATTGATCTCACCGAATGAACGTAATATAAATCCATGCAGTGCAAAACAGGACTGCCTGATTTCTCCAAAGATGGTTTTATTATCTCTATTGGGGAAGGGGGGAATTGAGACAGGTCCTGCTATGTCACCCTAACTGGCCTGTCGTATGTAGACCAGGCTGGCCTCAAACTTACAGCAATACTCCTGCCTCTGCCTTCCAAGTGCTGCCACGGGCATGTGTTGCCACATCTGCCCAAAGATAATTGTATAAATATTTATGTGCTGTTCTGGAATGCATCTGTTACTTAGATAATAACTTTAATAAACCTACCACACATTTATTAAAATATCTTTTTAAAGATAAAATTTAGGGATTTGGGGTTTTACTCAGTAGCGGAGTGTGTGCTTAACATTTGAGGCCCTGGGGACTCAGTTCTCAGCACCAAAAAGAAAAAAAATGATACACATTCTGTAATTAAATTGATGCAGTAAGAATGGGAATTTTGTGGAGTGATGTATACCACCATAGTTTGATATCAGGTAGGTTTACCTACTGTTGACTTATTTGGGAAACATGAAATTAAGTTTTTGAATATTACCTAATATAAAGCTGGTTAATGTTCTCTTCCTCAGTATTAACCTATTTATAAGAAGTTCATTGAACTTGTGCTTTTTCTATTTACTATATTTAGAGTTGGGATTTTGAAAATAAGGTTTAAAATGAAATTATGGAATCCTTTTAAGATTTTAATACCTTTAATTCTTCCTGTAGCTTTCGGTGAAAGGTTATAATGACAAACAGCCAATTTTGCTAAAGAAGATTACTGAAAAAATGGCTACCTTTGAGATTGATAAGAAAAGATTTGAAATTATCAAAGAGGCGGTAAGTGTAATGACTCATTTTTATAATGATTTTTATCTATAAAATACAGTTGTGCTACTGTGAAAATTTTCAGTCATGGGAAGAGGAATAAGTAAGCATTCATTGGACAGGTGTGGTGGCACACACCTTTAATCCCATCACCAAGGAGGCAGAAGTAGGAGGACCGCTGTGCGCTCAGGCCAGCCTGGGACTACAGAGGGAGTTCCAGGTCAGTCTGGGCTACAGTGAGACCCCACCTCACAAACAAACAAAACACAAAGGCATTCATAATGCTATTGCGTTCATCTCAACTTATGTTTGCTAAATCCTGTGTTTTACTTAGAAAGCCTAGTGTACTAGTATATACTGAACTCTTTCTGTGGACTTTAAGGACTAGTGTAATGGCAGTTCTGACAGTCACAGAGAG
Source organism: Jaculus jaculus (assembly GCF_020740685.1). NCBI lineage: Eukaryota > Metazoa > Chordata > Mammalia > Rodentia > Dipodidae > Jaculus > Jaculus jaculus. Next base: position 43,320,880 of record NC_059102.1, read on the forward strand.
CTCCTGATGACAGACTTCATGTAGGTTTCATCCCAGGATTTATTTCAGACAAATACATGTTTGAGCAGACTGAGGTCCTCCTGTCAGAGCTTTGCCCCATTATGCACATGTTTAGGTCTGATGTATCCTCACCACTTAAATGTGTGTTTTGTTTCTCCTAATAATGGAAGTATGAGATAGATAGCTGTTTTGAGATCTAAACTATGACCTTCATTTATGTAACTATAAGAAACTCAGTTTCGGGCTGGAGAGATGGCTTAGCGGTTAAGCGCTTGCCTGTGAAGCCTAAGGACCCCGGTTCGAGGCTCGGTTCCCCAGGTCCCACGTTAGCCAGATGCACAAGGGGGCGCACGCGTCTGGAGTTCGTTTGCAGAGGCTGGAAGCCCTGGCGCGCCCATTCTCTCTCTTTCCCTCCCTCTGTCTTTCTCTCTGTGTCTGTCACTCTCAAATAAATAAATAAAAAATTAAAAAAAAGATTAAAAACATTTAAAAAAAAAAAAAAGAAACTCAGTTTCAATTGCAGATCCAGAATATATATCTACCCATGATACTTGCTTATGGAGATTTTGGGGATGACCTTCTGTGTAGAATCTAAGGATGGCAAAAGACAGAGGCCCTGAAAACGAGATAACTTTATAAGGATGAAAGATGTTCCATAGTGAAAGGCACTGAGAGTTTATGTCACATGCCAAGAGCAAAGATGCAGCCTAGATAATGGGAGCTCATGCCCTTTAGTTTAAGGATCAGAAAAGAGTAGGCACCATTCTTTTTTTTTTTCAGTTTTCCATTTTACTCATTGAATATATCATTATCAAAGAGTAATTGATATTATTCTTTCATACCTTAATTATCAATTATTTGAAAAGCTGATTTTATAAAGGAAAGAACAAGCAAATGGAGTTAATACGTGATGAAAAATCACTTACTACATCAAGGCAACTAATAATATTTCCTATAAATATCATAGTCAGCAACTTCATAACTTTGCTATTTACATATTTGTAAAGCAATGTTTTGTTATTATAATGCAAGGAGTTTGCTCTTGTGGAAACCTCCCAACTATGGACTTAAATAGTTATTCATTCCTTTCTTCACCCATGAGAAAATACAGCATATATTTTTCTTACAACTTTTAAATTAAAATCTATAATCCAAGGGTATACAAAACAAGATCTATTGTGACAGAATTAAATTCCAGTAAAGGTATCTGCTAGTCATACACATTTATAGGGTTCTGTGCTGAACCTTCAAAACTAATCTCTGAGAAGGGATCCTCTTAAGCTTAATTTCCTCCTTGAATCCAAACCATATGCTGCACAAAAGTTCAGAAATATCTTCAGGTACAGATTACATATTTAGTGGTTGGAAGCATCAAAGCCTTTTCATCTCACATGTAGCAGCAGGACTAAAAAAGCTGTCTTTTAGACTACTGGAATTTAGAGATAATAAAAAGTGAAGTTCCTAATATGCTAATTATAGAGACAAAACAACCCAGGTGGCTTTTCAGAAAGTCATAAGACAGAGTTTTGACTAGCAGATCGGTTATCTAGCTTCAAGTTATGTCTACTCCTATGCACATGTTCATTTCTAACTGTGAGGCACCATTCTTAATTGCTTTAACAAGAAATATTCTTGAATTTCAGTAACATCATTTATATAAAACAGTTGGGCTATGGCTGGTCTTTTAAAATACATTTAAAACTCATACGCCCATCTCTTCCTTCACTAGTATATGCGATCTCTTAATAACTTCCGGGCTGAGCAGCCTCACCAACATGCCATGTACTACCTCCGCTTGCTGATGACTGAAGTGGCTTGGACTAAAGATGAATTAAAAGAAGCCTTGGACGGTGAGATTCTTTTCTACGTGAAGCCTAGTGCTGTCTTTTTTTTTTTTTTTTTTTCCTCTTAAGATCTTTTTGGTTTATTATGATACTTTTGAATAAAATAGTTCTGTTAAAATCAGCTATGCACATTTCTCATAAAAGCCTTTGATGTGGCTTTTGCATTTAAGTAATTTAGTCATATTTACTATTTTCAACCTGGACCCATACATTTAATGGTTACTATTCCTAGGTTAATTTGTACTGAGAAAAGCACTTTTTCTTAGCTGGGCGTGGTGGCACACGCCTTTAATCCCAGCAATCGGGAGGCAGAGGTAAGAGGATCCCCGTGAGTTCAAGGCCACCCTGAGACTACAGAGTTAATTCCAGGTCAGCCTGGACCAGAGTGAGCCCTACCTCGAAAAAGCAAAAAAAAAAAAAAAGAAAAGAAAAGCACTTTTTCTTGTTTGTTTGTTTTGAGGCAAGAGCAACAGACTGCCTTTTTTTTGTAAAGGAGAGAATAGGCACACCAGGGCCTCCAGCCACTGCAGTTGAACTCCAAACACATGTGCCCCCTTGTGTGCATGTATGACCTTGCCTGTTTGCATCGCTGCATCAGCTTACATGGGACCTGGAGAGTTGAACATGAGTCCTTAGGCTTCACAGGCAAGCACCTTCACCACTAAGCCATCTCCCCAGCCTGTCACTTTGTTTTTGTAGTATATTTTTCCTAGTAATATGTAAATAAAATTTAATCCTCAAGAAACACTATAGATAAACTCAGATGAAGCACATTCCTTTTTTGTTGTTGTTTTTGTTTTTTCGAGGTAGCCCAGGCTGATCTGAAATTCACTCTGTAGTTTCAGGGTGGCCTCAAACTCATGGCAGTCCTCCTACCTCTACCTCCTGAGCACTTGAGATTAAAGGTGTGTACCACCACGCCCAGCTGATGAAGCACATTCTATAAAATAACTAAACAGGCTAGGCATGGTAGCACATTCCTTTAATCATAGCACTTGGGAGGCAGAGGTAGAAGGATCACTGTGAATTTGAGGCTAACCTGAGACTACATAGTGAAATCCAGGCCAGCCTGGCCTAGTGTGAGACCCTCCCTCAAAAAACAAAAACAAGCCAGGCATGGTAGCACATGCTTTTAATCCCAGCACTTGGGAGGCAGAAGTAGGAGGATTGCTCTGAGTTTGAGGCCACCCTGAGACTACATAGTGAATTCCAGGTCAGCCTGGGCTAGAGTGAGACTCTACCACAAAGGAGGGGGGGAGTCATAAAAGAAGGCCAGGGGTGGTGGCACATGCATTTAATCCCAGCACTCATGAGGCAGAGGTAGAAGGATCTTCCTGCGTTCAAGTTCACCCTGAGAGACTATTGAGTGAATTCCAGGTCAGCCTGGGCTAGAGCAAGACCCTACCCCCCAAAAAATAAAATAAAATGTTATAAAAGAAGGAGAGATGGCTTAGTGGTTAAGACACTTGACTGCAAAGTCAAGGAGCCAGGTTCGATTCCCCAGGACCCACATAAGCCAGATGCACAAGGTGGCACATGTGTCTGGAGTCCATTTGCTAGAGGCCCTGGTGTGCATATTTTCTCTTTCTTTGTCTGCCTCTCTCTTAAATAAAAAGTCATGAAAGGGCTGGAGAGATGGCTTAGCAGTTAAGGTGCTTGCCTGCAAAACCTAAGGATCTGGGTTCGACTCCCCAGGACCCACATAAGCCAGATGCACAAAGTGGCATATGTGTCTGGAGTTTGTTTGTAGTGGCTGGAGGCCCCAGTATGACCATTCTCTCCCTCCCTTCCCCCCTCTCACAATAAATAAATAAATAATAGTAAAAAGAATTTTAGGGCTGGAGAGATGGCTTAGCAGTTAAGCGCTTGCCTGTGAAGTCTAAGGTTCGAGGCTTGGTTCCCCAGGTCCCACGTTAGCCAGATGCACAAGGGGGCGCACGCGTCTGGAGTTCGTTTGCAGAGGCTGGAAGCCCTGGCGTGCCCATTCTCTCTCTCTCTCTCTATCTGTCTTTCTCTCTGTGTCTGTCACTCTCAAATAAATAAATAAATAAATAAATAAAATTTAAAAGAATAAAGAATTTTAAAAGTCATAAAAGACTGTTACCAGTGACAGGATAGTAAAGATTCTTCATAACAAATTGTACAATGGCCTTGTAGATTAGGTTATGGGCCAAAGAAAATGGAAAACTGAAATCTAAACAAAGCTTAATTTACTAATACTTAATTTGATTTATTTTATTATTTATTATTATTTATAGTTAATACTTTTTTTTCGAGGTAGGGTTAAAGGCATGAGCCACTATGTCTGGCTCAGTTTTCTTTCTTTTTGATCACCTCAAAAAGAAAGGAGCTGGGCATGGTAGTGCATGCCTTTAAACCCAGCACTCAGGAGGCAGAGGTAGGAAGATCACCATGAGTTCAAGACCAACCAGAGACTACATAGTGAATTCCAGGTCAGCCTGAGCTAGACGGAGACCCTACCTCGAAAAACAAAAAACAAAACATAACAACAACAAAAAAGAAAAAGAATTCTGATATTTTTGCAAACCTATTGTCAATCTCAACCTATCTCAAATACAAATCTTTTTGTTGTTCATTTTTATATATTTATTTGAGAGAAACGGACAGAGAGAGAAATAGGCAGGTAGAGAGAGAGAAAATGGGCACACCAGGGCTTCCAGCCACTGCAAACAAACTCCAGATGTGTGCGCCCCCTTGTGCATCTGGCTAACGTGGGACCTGGGGAACCGAGCTTCGAACCGGGGTCCTTAGGCTTCACAGGCAAGCGCTTAACCGCTAAGTCATCTCTCCGGCCCTCAAATACAAATTTTTAAAAATATTTTATTTATCTATTTATTTGAGAGAGAGAGAAGCAGGTAGAGAATGGGTGCACCAGGGCCTCTAGACATTGCAATCAAACTCCATACGCATGTACCACCATGTGCATCTGCCTTATGTGGGTAATAGGGAAATGAAGGCTCCTTGGGCTTCGGAGACAGCGCCTTAACTACTACGCCATCTCTCCAGCCCTCAGAAACAATTTTTTTTTTAGTTTTTTAAACTTACATGTAGTACTATTTCTTACTCTGTCACAGATGTCACCCTCCCTCGCCTTAAGGCCTTCATACCTCAGCTACTTTCACGACTGCACATTGAAGCACTTCTCCATGGCAACATAACAAAGCAGGCAAGTGGTGAAGGTTTTGCGATCTTTTGTTGAGCACTGTAAGTGTTTTTTTTCCCTCTAGCCTGTGTCAAGACTTAGCCAGCATAATGATAAACATACTAGAATTCACTCACCCTTCTTTGTTCTGGAGGAGGGCAGAAGGCACAAGGGAGGTAGAATGATGATGCTTAGTTAACTGAGTCCCTATGCTTACGGCTGCCTCCTCTGCTGTGGCCTGCCCTGTGCAACCAAAAGAAGGTAATGGGAATAATTATTCCTATGTTATATGGGATCACATAATGTAGATGCAGTCAGCCTGTATTCACACCCTGACACTGCCACGTATTAGCTATGTAATCCTTCAACAGTGAGATAAGTCTGCCCTGATCTGCATCATGTATCATAAAGATTAAACAAAGTCGGGCGTGGTGGCGCACGCCTTTAATCCCAGCACTTGGGAGCTGGAAGTAGGAGGAGCACCATGAGCTCAAGGCCAGCTTGAGACACCATAGTGGATTCCAGGTCAGCCTGAGTCAAAGTGAAACCCTACCTCAAAAAAACAATAAATAAGTAGAACATGCCAGGGACTTAGTATATATTTCCATGGTGTCTGCCTCAAGAGCCCTTACTCTCTACCACTCTGCTATAGTGTGTCCAAAACAGTATGCCCACAATCATCTATTTCTCTTCACTACAACCATGTTGATTGTCAAATTCAATTTCTGTCCACTTGAACAGGATTAAGTGAATTTAAGATTTAAAAGTTACTTTTATGGTCACCTAAACTATTTCATAAGCATGTTGTTAATAGGTTGTGGTACATCTCCTCTCCCCAGGCTGCATTAGGAATCATGCAGATGGTTGAAGACACCCTGATTGAACATGCGCATACCAAGCCTCTCCTTCCAAGTCAGTTGGTTCGGTATAGAGAAGTCCAGCTCCCTGACAGTGAGTTGAAATGTTGTAACTTTGGAAATGGATTATTTTGGCATAATAATGTGGGTAATTATAGGTAAGTTTAATGTATTAGATAATTATCTATGGCTTCATGTCAAATATCCATTGGGAGCCTTTATTTGTAGAAATGTGATTAAAAATGGATTATTATTATTCTTTTCAAGGTAGTGTTTTACTCTAGCCCATGCTGACCTGGAATTAGAGTCAGGCTGGCTGTGAACTCACAGCAATCTTCCTAACTCATCTTCCTGAGTGCTGGGATTAAAGGCTTGTACCACCATACCTAGCAGAGGTCAAATCAGAGATAGACAATCATTTTTGAAGAAAGTGATACTGGAATTATGTAGTACTTGGATGTACCACAAAGCTAAAAAATATTGTTAGCATGAAATAAAAAATGGAAGTTGGGCTGGGGATGTAGCTTAGTTGGTGGAGTACTTGCCAAGCATACATGAATCTCTGGATTCAGTCACCAGCAACGCATGATCCAGGTAGCATACATGTAATCCCAGCACTCAGGAGATGGAGCAGAAGATCAAGATCATTCATGGCTGTATTGGAAAGTTTGAAGCCAGCTTAGGTGATCTGAAACCCTGTCTCAAAAATTAAAAATAAACAAAACCTGTCAGGTCCAATGGCTCATGCCTATATAATCCCAACAGTCAGTAGGTAAAGATAGAATTGCCTTGAGTGCAGGACCAGCCTGGGCTATAGAGTGAGTTCCAGGTTTGCCTGGGCTCCAGTGAGACCCTGCCTCAAAAACAATAAAAAGAAGCCTGATGCAGTGGTGTACAGCTTTAATCCCAGCACTTAGGAGGCAGAGGTAGGAGGACTGCTGTGAGTCAGCCTGAGCTAGAGTGTAACCCTATCTCTAAAGAAACCCAACAATTAGCCGGCCCTGGTGGCGTACACCTTGAATCCCAGCACTTGGGAGGTAGAGGTAGGAGGATCACCATGAGTTCGAGGCCACCCTGAGACTCCATAGTGAATTCCAGGTCAGCTTAGGCTTGAGTGAGACCCTACCTCGAAAAATAAAAAATAAAAATAAATAAATATCCAGCACGTGGGAGGCTGAGATAGAAGGATATCTGTGAGTCCGAGGCTAGCCTGGAACCTCAGAGTGAATTCCAAGTCAGCCTGGGCTAGATGAGCCTCTACCTCGAAAGAACAAACAATAAGTAAATGAAGCCAGGGTGACGACATTTCATTGAAAACCCACTAGAATCTTTGACAGAAATAGTTTTGGATTAGTCCCAGGTACAGATAGCAACATATATTTATGACAGGTATATTTTTATAAAGGAATAATGTAAATTTTATATATTGGATTTAGCAGTGTGGCTTCTTTTGATATAAAAATTCACTATACACTGTTTCAATATTATTTAAAACTGTAATGGGGGTTGAAGGAATGGCTTAGCTTTTAAGGTGTTTGCCTGCAAAGCCAAAGGACCCAGGTTCGATTTCCTAGGACCCTTGTTAGCCAGATGCACAAGGGGTCACACATGTCTGGAGTTTGTTTGCAGTGGCTAGAGGCCCTGGCATGCCCATTCTCTCCCTCTCCCCCCCCCCTTCTCTCTCTGTCTGTCAAATAAATAAATAAAAGTGAAACATAAAACTCTGTAATGGGAAACAAACCAAGAACAAAAGCATTGATGTTTTTATTTACTAGGGAGACAGACAGCCAGTGAGTGAATGGGCATGCCAGGGCATCTAGCTACTACAAACAAACTCCAGACGAATATGCCACCTGGTGCATCTGGCTTATGTGGGTTCTGGGAAATCAAACCCAGGTCCTTAGGCTTTGCATGCAAGTGCCCTAACCACTAAGCCATCTCTCCAGCCCTGATTTTTTTTAGGAGAGGCCATACATACTGGTGTTCTGTGTGTGTGCATCACATGTGCCCTTCCCCTTCTGTGCTGCCTCTCAAATGGTAATCCCTTTTACCCTTCTTCCTGTGTCGACAGTCATCTTCCCTGGCCTAGCATATCCATAGTGTTAGTAAGTTTGGCATCACTAAAAATGCTCAATATAGAGCTGGAGAGATGGCTTAAGGTTAAGGTTATGCTTACGAAGCCTAAGGACCCCAGTTCGATTCTCCAGGTCCCGCGTAAGCCAGATGCACATGGTGGCACATGCGTCTAGAGTTCGTTTGCAGTGGCTAGAAGCCCTGGTGCGCCCATTCTCACTCTTTCTCCCTCTTTCTGTCTCTAATAAAAAATAAATAAAAGTAAAATCTGTTTAAAAATACTCAACATAAACAATATATAAGAAAAAGTTTATCTGGGTGTGGTAGTGCACACTTGGAAGGGGTGGCAGAGACAAGAGGATCGCAGTGAGTTTGAGGCCAGTGTAGGACTCCAGAGTGAGTTCCAGTCAGCCTGGGCTAGAGTGAGACCCTACCTTGAAAACAACAAAAAAAGAAGGAAACATAGAAAAAGTTTATTTTGACTTACAGTTTAGAAGGTTTCCATTCGGGGTTACGTGGACTTTTGAACATGTAACAATGCAGTGTGTCGTGGTAGGAGTACATGGTGGGGCTGGAAGGAGGCAAAGAAAGGAAGAGTGGCTGGAGTCACAATATCTGTTTCAAGAGCATGCCCCCAAAAGACATCACTCTCTTCCACCAAGTCCTGCCTCATAAACTCTTGCACCATCTCCCATGGATGCCACACGGCTGCAAGCCAACCATAAGCCTTTCGGAGGCGAATATTCAAGGTCCAAACTATAGGGTTAGCAATGTAGCTCAGTGGTAGAGCACTTGCTTAGCATATGCAAGGCCCTGAGTTCAATCCCTGGTACTGGAGAAGAGGGTACCCAAACTATAGCATCCACTAAACTTTTTCTAAAACTCTTAACTCACTGGGCATGGTGCCACACACCTTTAATCCTAGCTCTCAGGAGGCAGAGGTAGGAGGATCACCTAGTTTGAGGCCAGCCTGGAACTACAGAATGAATTCCAGGTCAGTCTAGGCTAGTGTGAGAGCCTGCCTTGAAAATACAAAAAAAAGAAACAAAAGAGCCCTTTTATCAAGTAATCACCTACACTTTTAGCTCATAGAACAGTGTTCTCACCCTCTTTTAAGTTGCTCAGTATGTTAGCTTTTTTTTTTTTTTTTTGAGAGCGACAGACACAGAGAGAAAGACAGATAGAGGGAGAGAGAGAGAATGGGCGCACCAGGGCTTCCAGCCACTGCAAACGAACTCCAGACGCATGCGTCCCCTTGTGCGTATGGCTAACGTGGGGCCTGGGGAACCGAGCCTCGAACCGGGGTCCTTAGGCTTCACAGGCAAGCGCTTAACCACTAAGCCATCTCTCCAGCCCTTTTTTTTTTTTTTTTTTTTTTTTTTTTTTTTTTTTTTTTGGTTTTTCAAGGTAGGCTCTCACTCTAGCCCAGTCTGTTCTGCAGTTCACTGTGTGGTCCCAGGCTGACCTTGAACTCATGGCAATCTTCCTACCTGTGCCTCCCAAGTTACTTCAACTCTTGAATTTGGATTAAAGACCATTACCAGCTTTTTATTACACTGTACCTCCATAAAGGCAGAATCTCTGCCTACCCCAACTCAAGCATATTGCCTCAGATTATCTTTATTTATTTATTTATTTATTTATTTTTAAATTTTTATTTATTTATTTGACAGCGACAGACACAGAGAGAAAGACAGATAGAGGGACAAAGAGAGAATGGGCGCGCCAGGGCTTCCAGCCTCTGCAAACGAACTCCAGACGCGTGCGCCCTCTTGTGCATCTGGCTAACGTGGGACCTGGGGAAGCAAGCCTCGAACCGGGGTCCTTAGGCTTCACAGGCAAGCGCTTAACTGCTAAGCCATCTCTCCAGCCCTCCTCAGATTATCTTTAAACAATTATTTGTGTATTTATTAGAGAGAACAGGCATGCCAGGGCCTCTAGCCACAGCAAATGAACTCCAGTCTCACGTGCCATTTGTAATTCTGGCTTAAGTGGGTACTAAGGAATTGAACCTTAGTCCTAATGCTTCACAGACAAGCATCTTAACCACTAAGCCATCTCTCCAACCCGGTTTTGTTTTGTTTTTGGGGGGTAGGGCCTCGAACTCACACCAATCCTCCTACCTCTGCTTCCCAAGTGCTGGGATTAAAGGCGTCACCCTGGGCTGGAGAGACGGCTTAGTGGTTAAGCGCTTGCCTGTGAAGCCTAAGGACCCCAGTTCGAGGCTCGGTTCCCCAGGTCCCACGTTAGCCAGATGCACAAGGGGGCGCACGCGTCTGGAGTTCGTTTGCAGAGGCTGGAAGCCCTGGCGCGCCCATTCTCTCTCTCTCCCTCTATCTGTCTTTCTCTCTGTGTCTGTAGCTCTCAAATAAATAAATAATTAATTAATTTTTAAAAAATAAATAAAATAAAGGCGTGCACCCAGCTCATTACTGCTTAGATACCTTGAGTCCAGCCAGCTTTGCTGCTCTGCACAGTCATCTCTAAAGTGGTTAATGGTTACTACATGCTTCTGCAATAGGGCAGGAAGGAAAAATCATGCTATCCTTTCAAAAGCCATACCATTGGGTTGAGGTAGCTCTGAGGTGAGGAGTTTTGTGTTCAGTCCTGAGCACTTACAAGAAAAGAGAGAAGAAACCCCCTAGCATTTGTCTTTACTCAAACTGAGGCCAGTCTAGGAATAGGTTTTTTCTTTTTTAAAAAATGTATTTTGCTACTCAGCGGTAAAGAAAAATGAAGTTATGAAATTTGCAGGAAAATGGATGGATCTGGAAAGGATTATACTAAGTGAGGTAACCCAGGCCCAGAAAGCCAAGCGCCACATGTTCTCTCTCATATGTGGATCCTAGCTACAGATGATTGGGCTTCTGCGTGAGAAGGAAAATTCTTAGTAGCAGAGGCCAGGAAGTTAAAAAGGAGACATAAAGGGTAGAGAAAGGAAGGGAGGAGGATACTTAATAGGTTGATATTGTATACATGTAAGTACAGTGATTGAGATGGGGAGGTAATATGATGGAGAATGGAATTTCAAAGGGGAATGTATGGGGGAGAGGGAGGGAATTACCATGGCATATTTTTTTATAATTATGGAAAATGTTAATAAAAATTAAAAAATTTAAAAAAAAATTTTTTTAACTGTATTTTGAGCCAGGGGTGGTAGCGCATGCCTTTAATCCCAGCACCTGGGAGGCAGAGGTAGGAGGATCGCCATGAGTTCAAGGCCACCTTGAGACTACAGAGTGAATTCCAGGTCAGACTGAGCTAGAGAGAGACCCTACCTCAAAAAAAAAAAAAAAAGTGTATTTGGAGCTGGGTGTGGTGACACACTCTTTTAATCCCAGCACTCGGGAGGCAGAGGTAGGAGGATCACTGTGAGTTTGAGGCCACTCTGTGACTACAGATGAATTCCAGGTCAGGCTGGGCTAGAGTGAGACCCTATATGCATATAATATATAGGAGACAGAGGTAGGAGGATCGCTGTGAGTTCAAGGCCACCCTGAGACTACAGAGTGAATTCCAGGTTAGCCTGAGCTAGAGTGAGACCCTACCTCGAAAAAAACAAAAAACAAAAAAAATCAAAAAAAAAAAGTGTATTTTGAGCTGGGGGTGGTAGCGCATGCCTTTAATCCCAGCACCTGGGAGGCAGAGGTAGGAAGATCGCCATGAGTTCAAGGCCACCCTGAGACTCCATAGTGAATTCCAGATCAGCCTGAGCTAGAGTGAAACCCTACCTTGAAAAACAAAAACAAACAAAAAAATCAACAACAAATATATATAATTTATTTATGAGAATAGGTACACCAGGGCCTTTTGCACTGCACATGAACTCTAGGCACACTTTGTGCATCTGGCTTTACATGGTGCTAGGAAATTGAACCCAGACCAGTAGGCTTTGCAAGCAAGCATCTTTAACCACTGAGCAATCTCCCCAGCCCATAATTTTTTAATTAATTTTTTATGTTTATATGGATGTGCTAGGGTCTCTTGCCACTGCAAACAAACTCCAGATGCATGAGCTACTTTTTCTGTTTAACTTTACAAAAATGCTAGGAAATTGAACCCAGGGCAGCAGGCTTTGCAAGCAAGTGCCTTTAACTGCTAAGCCATCTCTTCCCCCTAGGCACAATTTCAAAGTTAATTTTATCTTTCATACCTCTTCTCTATTCCCTTTTTCTTTCTTCCTTAGGACCTTATCTTCTTTTTTTTAACCTCCTAAATCCTCTCTTAAATTGCCTCAAATGCAAAAATAGCACAACTTACGAATGCATTCTCAAAATGCCATGTTAGGAAATTATTCTGATTTTGTCAGATGATCAGATGTGAATGTCTTAAGCAATCTTTTGCTTCACTCTCTGTTGGAAGGCACTTGCAGTTTAAAAAGGGAAATGTAATGCATTGTGAAGGAGGAGACATTTTGGGATATGTGTGAAAAGGCTGCAAGTAGAAAGATAGGCCTTATAGTCCATGACCAGAGAACTTAGTGTTGCCAGTTTACAATCAGAAAATTGTTTCTAAAGGCAGGCCAGGTGGACAGGCCTGTAATCCCAGCACTTGGAAGGTACAAGAGGATGAGAAGTTCAAAGCCAGTTTTGACTACATAGCAAGCTTGAGACCAGTCTGAGCTTAGTCTCAAAAAGAGAAAAAAAAAAGAGAGAGAGAGAGAGAGAGAGAAGGGGGCTGGAGAGATGGCTTAGCAGTTAAGGCACTTGCCTGAAAAACCTAAGGAACAGAGTTTGATCCCCCAATACCCATGGAAAGCCAGCTGCACAAGGTGGCTCATGCATTGGGAAGTTTGTTTGCAGTGGCTAGAGACCCTGGTGCAGCCATTCTCTCTCTCTCTCTTTCTCGAATAAATATAATTTTTTTAAAGAAAAAAAGTGAGGGATAGAGTATGGTAATACACACCTGTAATCCTAACATGCAGGAAGCTAAGGCAGGAGTATTGAGAGTCTGGCCTGGGCTATATACAGATACACTGGACCCTGTCTCTAAATAAATAAATAAATAAAGTGGGCCTGGAAAGATGGCTTAGCAGTTAAGGTGCTTACTGGCAGAGCCAAAGGACCCAGGTTTGATTCCCCAGTACCCACATAAAGCTGGATGCACAAGGTGGTGCATGCATCTGGAGTTTGTTTACAGGGGCTAGAGGTCCTGGCATGTCCATTTTCTCTTTCTTTGTCTCTGCCTCTCTCTCTCTCTCTCTCTCTCAAATAAATAAAGAAAAATATATTTTTTTTAATATGGATAAACAAGCCGGGCATGTTGGCGCACACCTTTAATTCCAGCACTTGGGAGGCAGAGGTAGGAGGATTGCAGTGAGTTCGAGGCCACCCTGAGACTACATAGTAAATTCCAGGTCATCCTGGACCAGAGTGAAACCCTACCTTGAAAAATGGAAAAAAAAAAAAAAAAAAAAAGTGAGATATACATACCATTGTCTTTATTAGATCAGGAGTACATTTCTGAACCTGTTCTCTTTTTGCAACTTTCCAGGAGGATGGTTTGTTTACCAACAGAGGAATGAAGTTCACAATAACTGTGGTATCGAAATATACTACCAGACAGACATGCAGAGCACCTCAGAAAATATGTTTCTGGAACTTTTCTGTCAGATTATCTCTGAGCCTTGCTTCAACACGCTGCGCACCAAGGAGCAACTGGGTAAGAAGAAATGGGGACTAGCAGGAAACTGAACCCTCGCGGGGACTCCTTGCCATGCACATCACCAGCTCCATGTCACTCTGGAGTCCTTGGTCTTTCATCTATTTTTTAATTTTATTTTTGTTTTTTTGAGGTAGGGTCTCACTCTAGTCCAGGCTGACCTGGAATTCACTGTTTATTCTCAGGCTGGCCTCAAACTCATGGCAGTCCTCCTACCTCTGACTCCTAAATGCTGGGATTAAAGGCATGTGCCACCACACCGGCTTGGTCCTTTATTTTTTTGTGTCATTTATATAACTAAGTGCCAAGGGTAATAGCTTTGAACTGGTAAGAACAAAGTAAAAAGAGGAAAGGTATGGAGAAAAGGTATTGAAAGAGGGTAGTGTGTGAGTTCACAAGATGCCAGTAGAACCATGACCTTCCTTTACTTAGCCTAGTTCTTGAGAGTTTCAGTTTAAATTGAGCTAGTCTGTAGATGGATTATCAAATAAGAAGTGTATTTGTCATGCTGGGTTCATGTGAGGAACTTAGATGTTAAAGCAGACGGAGCTAGGACATGGTTAGGGAGTGAAATAAGTGCTGCATTTTATAAGAATAGAAATAACTTTAGTTTAGATTGAAGAGGATCAATTAGCAAAGAGTGATGCATACAGAATGTGATTTTGAATGATGAATAGGAATGTGGGATGTTTTTCTAAGAAGGAAAAAAAATCATCCCTAACTTATGACTATTCAAGTAGTCTTTCTGCTCTGTCCTTAGGAACAGAACAGTGCCTTTATTGTTCCTATTTCTTCAGGGGTAAAAAATGTAAAGGTTCTAAAAATCGATTTTATTTACTCTAAAAGATTAAAATTGGCCTGAAGCCAGGCGTGATGGCACATGCCTTGCCCATCACTCGGGAGACACAGGTAGGAGAATCACTGTGAGTTTGAGGCCAGCCTGGAACTACAGATTGAGTTCCAGGTCAGCCTGGGGTAGAGTAAGATCTTACCTGGCCAGGGCAGAGGGACACAGGGACTGATGGACAACCTGAGCCAGGCATGGTGGCGCATGCCTTTAATCCTGGCACTCAAGAGGCAGAAGAAAGATGGGAGGATGGGTCGTCATGAATTTGGGGCCAACCTGGGAATATAGCATGAGTTCCAGGTCAGTGTGGCCTAGCGTGATACCCTACCTCAAAAAAAATTTAAAAATGGCCTGAGTGTCAAATGCTAAGATCCTGACTGGCTGGTGTTTGTGTTTCAGGCTACATTGTTTTCAGTGGGCCCCGTCGAGCCAATGGCATACAGGGCTTACGATTCATCATCCAGTCAGAGAAGCCACCACACTACCTGGAAAGCAGAGTGGAAGCCTTCCTGATTACCATGGAGAAGTCCATAGAGGAAATGACAGAAGAGGCCTTCCAAAAACATATTCAAGCATTAGCAATTCGTCGACTAGACAAACCAAAGAAATTATCTGCAGAGTGTGCTAAATATTGGGGGGAAATTATCTCCCAGCAATACAACTATGATAGAGGTAAGATAAAAATATACCTCCAACATTGAGGCCATTCCACAAAGTGAAATTCACTTTGTAGATATTTTAGTGTTTATTTGGTAGCAAGACAGGGTGACACTTATTTACTGTAACAACAATTTCCTGCTAGAAACATTATGTCCTATCTTCTCCAGAACTAAAGTGGAGTTTCACATTGCTTCATGTTAATGTATTAGTAAGATATCAGTGCACTTTGTTCTGTCAGTGTACCCCTAAGATTCTGAGTATGATACATTGGTGTCTATTTCTCGTAACACTGGAGAAAAAAAAATGAAAGGAAAAACTTGTAGATAGAATTTCTTAAGGCAAGGGACGCTGTAGAGGAACATGAATTCAGACTTTTGCCTTGAAGGATCTCCAAAGGTTTGTCAGATCGGAAGAGGTGTTCTTTCTGAAGTCTTCTGTCTACCAGCTTCCAGTTAACAACAGAGTAAGCTAAGCCACTTGAGACACTAGAATTTGAGTCATATTCTTATTCTGACACCAACATGCTGACCAGCCACCATGCCGGGGCCTTGGTTCTCCCACCTATGACTTTTTGTAGTAGTTGAATCCACTGTTAATGAACATAGCCTCTTCCGTTTATTGAACATTTACCTTTATGCTACTATATGTTATCTTCTTAGTTGCCATGACAGCCTTATTAAGTAGTTATTTCATCAAAGGAATCTGAGGCTTAGAAAAGTTGAAGTGACTTGACCCAAGGCCCAGCATCTTCTGGGAGGATAGATCCACAGTATGAACTTAGACCTGGTTCCCATCCCAAATTCTATTACTCTGTACCTACTTACTTGTGCTTGAAATCTGTCCTTTTCCACTTACAGGAACAGATGGTCATTTAAAAATATGAATACTTGATAGGCTTGAGGTATATTGTTGTTAAGTATTTTGGACTATTTAATGTAGTAATACTAGTAAATTATTGTTTGCTTACCTTTTCAGATAACATAGAAGTTGCATATTTAAAGACACTTACCAAGGAAGACATCATCAAGTTCTACAAGGTCTGTTGGATTTTTACTTAGTCTTGACAGGTAAAGGAGTAGGTGCTATCCTGTGTGCTGTTACTCTGAATTTATTCAGGACAGATTTATGAAGGTTTTTTTGTACAATTAAATATTTCAGACTCATTTTGACCTATTCCTGTTAGAAAAGCCATGGACAATTCATATGGAAACCAGGACTGCTTTGCTTGTCTCTGGGTCCCACCCTTGCTACTTTCTAAATACACGTTTCTGGGCTCTCCTCTCATGTTTTCTGTTTCTACCATACTGTACAAAGATCATTTCTCCGCTGTTTGGTGGGAGGGAAAGCAAAAGAACAAGACCTCGAGGTAGAGTATTTTCCAACCTGTGACAGCTATATATTGTCCATCCATTTAGGTGCCTCTGTGGTCGCCTATTTATACAAATAATTACTCAACTTTTGAACTGTTTTCAGAGGTCGTGAGAGTCTTTAATGCCTGCACATATTGAGAAAGCTTAGCACGAGAAAAGAGATACCACCATTAAAGTCTTCTCAACACATGTATTAAGTAGTCTCAGGATTTTTATTTGTTTTTAGGTGGTGGTGGTTTTTGTTTTGTTTTGTTTTTCGGGTTAGGGTCTCACTCTAGCTCAGGCTGACCTGGAATTCACTATGTAGTCTCAGGGTGAACTTGAAAACTCGGCGATCCTCCTACCTAAGCCTCCCAAGTGCTGGGATTAAAAGCGTGTGCCACCATGCCCGGCATGTTTTTAGTTTTCATTTGTACATGGTGTGTATGCATGTGTGTGTGACAGTGTCTTTTGCCCCAATGCCAGATGCTTGTACCACTTTTTGGGACTAGCTTTGCATAGTGGCTGGAGAATTAAATCCTGGTCAGTAGGCTTTGCACGCAAGCACCATAGACTGCTGAGCCACCTCCCCAGTCTCCTCTCTGTGTTGTACACTCCATGTCACTAAAATAGGATTGTGATGGTTAATTTAGGAAAAATAAAGCCAATACAGGAGAGTGCCTGATACAAGGCAGGACTCAGTAAATGTTAGTTTCTTACCTCTTTTGGTAGATGAGGAACCACAACTTACCAGCAGAGCTCTGGTATAGATTTGAGGTGGTTCTTAGAGCAGTAATGATTGAGGTTATCCTAAGTAAGACAGGCCATTATCTCTGTAGGCATTAAAGATCACTAAAGCCAGGACTGGAGAGATTGTTCAGTGGTTAAAGCAGTTGCCTGAAAAGCTTAACAACCCTGGTTCAATTCCCCATTGTCTACATAAAGCCAGATGAACAAGGTGGCTCATACATTGTTTGCAGTGGCTAGAGGCCCTGGAATGCCCATTGTCCCACTCCTCTCTGTCTTTCTTTTATCTTCTCTCTCCTGCTTGTAAATAAAAGATCACTAGAGCCAAGTGTAGTGGCCCATGCCTTTAATCCCAGCACTTAGGAGGCAGAGGTAGGAGGATCACTGTGAGTTTCAAGTCAGCTTGGGCTAGAGTGAGACCCTACCTCGAAACAAAACAAAGCAACAACAACAAAAGATACTAGAGGAGACAGGCATAGTGTCATATGTCCGTAATCCCAGCATTGGGCAGCTGGGCTACATAGCAAGATCATTTCAAGAAAAAGAAAGGAGAGCCTGGCGTGGTAGCGCAACCCTTTAATCCCAGCACTCAGGAGGCAGAGGTAGGAAAATCACTGTGTTTGAGGCCACCCTGAGACTACATAGTGAATTCCAGGTCAGCCTGAGCTAGAGTGAGATCCTCCCTTGAAAAACCAAACAAAAAAGAAAAAAAGGAGGGCTGGAGAGATGGCTTAGTGGTTAAAGTGCTTGTCTGCAAAGCCTAAGGACCCATGTTGAGATCTCTCTCCAGATCCCATGTAAGCCAGATGCCCAAAGGTGAGGCACGCGCAAGGTCACACTTGCCCACTAGGTGGCACAAGCATCTGGTGTTCAGTTGTAGTGGCTGAGGCCCAGGTGTACCAATTCTCCCCCCACCCCGCCCCCTGCTGTAAAGGAAAGAAAGTTGGGTGTGGTGGCGCACATCTTTAATTCCAACACTTGGGAGGCAGAGGTAGGAGGATCTCCATGAGTTAGAGGCAAGCCTGAGACTAAATAGTGAATTTTAGGTCAGCCTGGGTTAGAGCAAGACCCTAACTCAAAAAAGAAAGAAAAAGAATAGACTTAAAACATCATTAGGCACTGGGCATGTAGCTTTATTTCGACAATGCTTGCCTAACATGCAAAGCCCTGGGTTTGATCCCTAGAACCACATAAACAGGGTTTGGTTGCACATGCCTATAATCCCAGCAGTTAGGAGGGAGGCAGGAGGATCAGAAGTTGAAGGTCATCTTCCACAACCATAGCAAGATAACGGCTAACCTAGGCTATATGGGACCCTGTCTTTAAATTTTTAGTTTTTATTTTTATATTTCAGAGAGTGAAAGAGGCAGAGCGAGAGAGAGAGAATGAGAAAAGGTGTACTGGGGCTTCCAGCCACTGCAAACGAACTCCAGACACTTGTGCCACCTTGTGCATCTGGCTTATGTGGGTCCTGGGGAATCGAACTGAGGTCCTTTAGCTTTATAAGCAAACGCCTTAACTGCTAAGCCATCTCTCCAGCCCAGACCCTGTCTTTTAAAAAAGGACAGGGAGCTGGGCGTGGTGGCACACGCCTTTAATCCCAGCACTTGGGAGGCAGATGTAGTAGGATTGCCAGGAGTTCAAGGCCATTCTGAGACTATGTAGTGAATTCCAGGTCAGCCTGGGCTAGAGGAAGACTTTACATTTGAAAAAATAAAATATAAATAAATAAACAAAGGACAGGGGAGCCAGGCGTGGTGGTGCATGCCTTTAATCCCAGCACCTGGGAGGCTGAGGTAGGAGAATCGCTGAGGCTACCCTGAGACTACATAGTGAATTCTAGGTCAGCCTGGGCTACAGTGAGACCCTACTCGAAAAACAAAACAAAAGGGACAGGGGCTGTGGAGATGGTGTAGCTGGCAAAGTGTTTGCTTTGCAAACATAGGAACCTGAATTCAGATTCCCAGCACTCTATAAATGCTGGATGTCACTGTGTGTGCTCATAATCTCAGTGCTCAGGAGGTGCAGCCAGACAGCTCTCTGGTGCAGGCTGACCAGGTTCAGCAAGAGACCTTGTCTCAATAAATAAGGTAGAGGGTGATTGCGGAAGACGCCCAACATCAACCCCTGGCCTGCGCCATCACTCACACACGTACCACTGCGTGCTGTCTGGTGATCACTAGGATGAGCGCTTAAGCCCAACTCAGCACATGCTAACTGCAAATGCGTGAGCAAATCACTTGATCACCTTGGGCTAGGTCTCCTCCTCTCTGAAATAGAAACGTGAGTCATTCTTGCCCCTTCCAGAAGGGGATGTAGCTCATTGATAGCATTTGCCTAGCATGTATGAGGAGGTTCCCAGCACCACAAAACGAGAAAAAATAAGGCTTGCCTACCTTTGTGAATCTTTCTAGAGTGGAATGAAACCATGTGGAGGAAAGGTAAAGGAAGCATCTTTTCCATCTCTGTGAGGACTGATTCCTCAGTCCTCCAAGAGAGAGCCGCTCTGTAGGGGCCTGTGGGCAGAGGGTAATCTTGCTTCTCTTTCTGCCTAGGAAATGTTGGCCGTGGATGCACCAAGGAGGCACAAAGTATCCGTCCATGTTCTTGCCAGAGAAATGGATTCTTGTAAGTATTGAGTGCTAACTCTTTTAAAAGTCCATTTTGAGGCTTATAGTGAGCATATGCTGGTTGTCCCTTAGCACAGTAGTAAAGGGATAAGAGAAAGAAGTGAAGACCGGTCTGCTGCATTGCAGGAGTACAGGGAAGAGGGAAGGAGAGCGAAGGAGAAGGCAGTGCCGGTGCCGGGCTCCCACAGCTTCACAGGATCGCACAGCTGCTCGCCGTGCGCACCTCAGAGAGGCTGTAGGGTGCAGTCCTGTGGGGAGGAAGAAGAACAAGTCATCTTTTTGGCCATTGTCCGCACTCAGCCATTAACTCCACTGACTTTCTGAGGATAGTTGACTGCATCCTTTTCAGAGGCCAGAGATTCAGAGTCTAGTCAGATCAGTCCTGGGCATGAATTTGTACAGCCAAGGCTTTAAAGGCCCCAGTAACATTGTCAGGCATCACGAGACAGTCGGAGGAGCATGTGAACTGGGCCTGGTAGAGTTGGGTTTTTGTTGTTGTTGTTGTTGTTTGTTTGTTTGTTTTGAGGTAGGGTCTTGCTCTAGTCCAGACTGACCTGCAATTCACTATGTAGTCTCAGGGTGGTCTTGAACTCATGGCAATCCTCCTATCTCTGCCTCTCAAGTGCTGGGATTAAAGGCTTTCACTACAACACTGGGCTCTGTTAGAGTTTTTTAGATTAGCGAAATGTGGCTCAAGTTTGTTGAAAGTTGTGTGTAAGTATGAGTGAGTGCAAAGCATTAAACCTTTTATTTTCTCATAGGTCCTGTTGTTGGAGAGTTCCCATGTCAAAATGATATCAATTTGTCACAAGCACCACCCTTGCCACAAGTAAGAAACACTAGGTTGCATGACCAGAGGGCTTTTTACTTAAAGAAGCTTGTTTGTCACTTCAAAACCTCTTTAGAGGCTTAAAGTTACCAGGTGTTTGGGCTTCTATTTGAAGTCTTCCCCAAATGTCTGCTCACTCAGCCTCTAGCCATGTCTTGTCTTTGCTTCTGTTTTGAGACAGACAGGGTGTCATGTAGCCCCAGATGGCCTTGAGCTCACTGTATAGCTGAAGCTGGTCTCCTGTACTTCCCAAGTGTTGGGATTACAGGCATGTGCTTCCACTCCAGCATGTCCTTGCCACTTGTATGAAGAGTTGTATCCCTGTGCTATGTGTCACCTCTGGCCACATCTTTTCCTAGCATTGAATATCAGAGTGACACTGCTTAGCCCTTTCCTCAGTGCCTCTGAATTTTAATCCTTGAAAGATGGGCATTTTCTTGCAGGAGAAGGAAATGGGCATGTAGCCTCGGCTCCTCTGCTGTTGTCTCAGGCTCAGCTCCCGCCTGGTGAAAGCCCATAGTCTTCCTTTTGGCCCAAAGTAAGTCTTACTTGATGTACTTCTACAGACTAACACAGACCCCTTGAATCTGCCAATCCCAGCATATGGAGTGCTGTCTTATCTAAAAGAGATTGTTTGGGCTGAAGACATGGCAGAGCAGTTAAAGGCACTTGGTTGCAAAGCCTGATGGTCCACATTTGATTCCCCAGTACCACACAAAGCCAGATGCACAGTGGCACATACATCTCGAATTTGTTTGCAGTGGCAGGAGGCCCTGGCAGGTCCATTCTCTCTTTTTCTTTCCTTCTCTCTCTCTCTCTCTCTATCTCAAATAAATAGATAAATAAAAGAAGTATCTTGTTCAGTTTAATTTTTAAGTCAAACACATTGAAAGACACCTTTTTTTTCTTTGCAGCCTGAAGTTATCCAGAACATGACTGAGTTCAAGCGTGGCCTGCCACTCTTTCCCCTTGTGAGACCACATGTTAACTTTATGGCTGCAAAACTCTGAAGGTGTCCCATAGTGGGAAAGTATAAACGGATATACCTGTTCCTGAGTCTTCCAGGGTTTGGGAAAACAATCTTGGACATTTGAATAGTTTCTGGTTCACTATTAGAGAAACAAACAGGGAAAAAAGTTGTCAAATGTCATATAGAATGTTAAAAACCCAAAGTAATAAAGTTATAAAATCTTAGACATGTAGAATATTTTTAAAATACATGCCTCTTAAAGACCTTAAATTTTTTCTTTTCATTCCTAATAGAAATGTTCCTTATTTAACTGCTTAAAATAATGAATTATATTCTAATAGTCATTTGTCAGAAGAAAATAAAAGTTAGCTTTTCTCTAAAAACCTCCTAGGTTGGCAGAAAAGGCTTCAAAACATTTAGAAAAGTGTTACCTTTTAAAAAAATTGATCCTCAACTTTGCTTTCTATTTGATAGTTTCATGTAAATCAGTGGAGAATATTACATTTGGTAAATTATGCACAAAGCAATGTCATTTTCTTTTATTAGTGAAATTGCTGGTTATATGTGGCATGATTTTAACCTTTTTATAAAATTTGAATATTTTTTTTAATCCAACTAGTAAAACGCTGGAAAAACCTAGAATACCCTATTTATAGTGCTAGAAACACAGATTCACCTTATATCAATTTTGTCCCAAACTGAATTTCTCAGGATTACTGTGGGTTGTTTTTTTTTTTTTTTTTCCTGACTGGATTCTAGTGACTTTTTTTGTTGTTAATAGTTGGTTTGCAGTGTTCCATCAGGTATATATTTTATCATCAATGCATTGCTGTATGGAGTGTGTGACATGCTGTTCTAACATCAGCTGTTGTAAGCACCCATAGCTTTATTACAGTGAGATTTTGATTAGTGTGTGAACCAAAACATTTTGCCCCTTTAGGAATTTAAAAGGCAACAATGCAAAGCCGCCTCAAAAATAACCTTGCATTCTTCAGTAGCAAGTCTCTGTAAGACTCAAGCCCCTACCAGTCTAATCTTGCCTTAAGTGTTATTTTTGGAATATTATAAAAATAAACATACAGATGATGACTGGACTTTAAAAATATTTTTTTCATGAGATACTATTTTTCAGTGAAAATGTTATTGTAGATTTACCAGCCATTTAAAATACTAGTTTGCCGGGTGTGGTGGTGCACGCCTTTAATCCCAGCACTCGGGAGGCAGAGGTAGGAGGATCATTGTGAGTTCAAGGCCTCCCTGAGACTACATAATGAATTCCAGGACAGCCTGGGCTAGAGCGAGACCCTACCTCAAAAAAAAAAAAAAAAAAACACCATAAAATATTAGCTATTATTAAAACTTGTTTCAAGAGAAATTGTGGCTGTATTTCGACATACAGACATTGGAAACAGTAAGTGGTCCTGCTGTCCACTGACTTAGGCAAAGTAAAGAATGACATTTTAATTCTAAAAGACTTGATTTGCCAGGACATCTTTTGTAGTCTTGACTTTTCACATCTTAAGTTTTACCATTTGCCATTTTCCAACTTTTCTCAATTTGGGGCAACTGTGGAGGCTGCTTTCAACAGTGGAGCTCCATCTCTACTGTCATGTCAATGTGGTGCTTTAACTGTCTTGTAATCCACATCCTCAAGAGGCTCCTTGTAGAAACCTGGCTTTGTCCATCAGGGGTTCTATGACGTCCTCTCTTCCTTCTGGCTTTGTGCATCTATCTACTATGCACCTTGAACTCCTAATCTCCTGCCTCCACTTCCTAAGTGCTGGGACTACAGGCATGAGCCACCACAGCCAGCATGACTATGCAGCTTTTCATCCAACTGCAGATAGACACAAGAGGAATCTAAAACAAGTCCTGGTGTAAAAGTAAATAGAAATCCACCTACCTTTTCTGTAGAAAATTACATGATGTTGAATAATTTTTAGCTCTGTTTTCAAAATGGGTAAAATTTTAAAGCATGCCATTTTTATGAGGAAAGGTACCTGAAGAGAGATCTGAAAGCATCCACAAGTAGTCTTCCATGAACTGCTCTGGTGGTCAGTGTGTTCCTGCATGTTCTGTCTCCAGAGCTACTGTGGGTCCCTCGGGCACACCAGTGGACTCATCTTAAGTGGGTCCCAGGTTACAGTCCATAAGCAATAAGAGACTCCCCAGAGACTGCCATTTCCTCGGTGTGTAGCAAGTGAGGTATGGAAGGAAACACACTGTTTGTTATTAGTTACTGGAGACTTTTAAAGTCTTTGATCAATTGATGTGAAAATGAAAGCATGTGACACTGCCAGTATGGTGGGTCCTAGGATTGTCCTGTTTACAATAAATCTGAATTTGAACTCTGGAGTTTGTATTTATTATTATTATAATTTTTGTGAAACTGAACCCATCCTCACTCTGCCTCTCAACATTCTAATTTTTTTTATGTTTTGGTCTTTTGAGGTAGAGTCTCGCTCTAGCCCAGGCTGACCTGGAATTCACTATGGAGTCTCAGGGTGGCCTCGAACTCACAGCGATCCTCCTACCTCTGCCTCCCAAGTGCTGGGATTAATGCCCAGCTTCCTCTCAACATTCTAATGTGATAACAGTTCTTACTTTCATTAGTCCTCCTAATCCAGGAACAGTGAATGTATGAGAGTGTGTGTGTGTGTGTGTGTAGAAATAGGGCTGGAGGGTTAAGGTTAAGATGTTGGCCTGCAAAACCAAAGGACCCAGGTTAAATTCCCCAGGACCCACGTTAGCCAGATGCACAAGTGGATGCACGTGTCTGGAATTCATTTGCAGTGGCTGGAGGCCCTGGTGCACCAATTCTTTCTCCGTCCCTCCTTCCCCCCCTCCCTCTCTCCTTCCCTCCCCCTCCCTCTTTCTCTGTCAAATAAATAAAAATACTAAAAAATATATCTAGTAGCAGTAACTAAAATAGGTAGCTCAATTTCATTCTCTTAAAAATAGAAGCCAGGTGTGGTGGCACATGCCTTTAATTCCAGTATTTGGGAGGCAGAGGTAGGAGGATCACTGTGAGTTCAAGGCCACCCTGGTTAGTCTGGGCTAGAGTGAGACCCTACCTCGAAAATAAAAAAATAAAGATAACAGATATAGATACCTTTTGGCCTGGCTTAGTGGCACACACCCTTAGAGGTAGGAGGATTGCGGTGAGTTAGAGGCCATCCTGAGACTATAGTGAATTCCAGGTCAGCATGGGCCTACCTACCTACCTCGAAGAACCAGAAAAGAAAGAGGGAGGGGAAGGGAGATGAAAAGAGGAAAGAGAGACGCTTTGGGCCAGGGAAGTAGTTCCTTGGTAAAGTGTTTGTCTGTCACACCTGAGGCCCTGGGTTAGAATCCCAGAATGCATAAAACCAGTTATGGGGGTGCACACTTGAGCGCCTGTCCAGCGAGTGCTGGGATTCTGCAGGCTGGAGTACTGCTGACATTGTCCACCAGAGGGAGACAAGGCATTTCGCAGTTGAAAAAGCTCCACAAAACCCCTGCTCTGACCTTTAATCTGCACCAACTCGGTTATGTAATATGCCAAAAAAAGGGGCAAAAATGTGAGGAGGGTGGACGTGCACATCTATAATTCCAGTACTCACGAATCTGAGGCAGGAGGATCATGAATTCAAAGTGACTTGCTAAAGATGTGGATTTAAAAAACACTAGAGGGGAAGTTTCCTCTCCTTGAATGAAATGGCAAAGCTTTTTTTTCCCCCTCTCCCGACTGGAAGACTCCATGAGATAAGCCAGAGGGCAAAGGCCCGTGAACCGAGGACGTGAGAGGGCGCCCTCTTTGGTGGCCACTCAACAGCCACTGTGCCCGGGCTGCCTAGCTCTAAACTTATGAGACTGGAGAGCCACTGCCCATCAGTCTCCTGCTGTTTGCAGATAAATTTATTCCCATCCGCTCCATGAAGGAAAAGTTACTATATTGGGCTGGGCTTCTGGGACCAGCAAGCTGTGGGGGCGCAGCACGCGTGCGCGGGGAGGGGGCGCTCGCTTAGTGACGAGGCAAAACCAGGCATGCGCGGCTGCCAGGGCCGCTGGGGGGGGGGGGCCGGTTGCTGATGCGCATGCGCCTCCTCTTCTGCTTTGTAGGTGGGCTTTACCTAAAGCAGACGCGCTGCAGGTGCTTGAAGAGAAAGAAGCTGGATTCCACCCTGGACAGAAAGAGCCTTTTAATTTTTTGTGTGTTTTCCTATTAATTCCATCATTTTGGTTTTTTTTTTTTAATTTTTATGAACATATCGTATATTGGTCATATCCCATTGGGTTATACTCATTTCTCCTCTCCCTTATCCCCATTCCACTGAGGACCCTCCTCAGTAGGTTGTTGGTTTTCACTGTAGGGTTGTAATGGGGAAATTGGAGTTCTAGGGTGCTTCCTGGAACCCCAAGCCCTGAGTTCATATATGCAAACTAAACAAAGAATTGGCAGTTTCAGATTCAAGAGAATGATTACCCCCACCCCCAGGTAGGGTCTCACTCTGGCCCAGGCTGACCTGGAATTCACTATGTAGTCTCAGGGTGGCCCCGAGCTCATGGTGATCCTCCTACCTCTGCCTCCCGAGTGCTGGGATTAAAGGCTAAGAGAATGATTTTTAAAATACCACATTTTATTCAAATTTTACAAAGGAGTGGGGAAGGGTGGGAGGTAAGGGAAGATAAGGGGGGAGGGCGGGAGAACACCTTGTGGAGCCCAAAAGCCCATGTGGGCCACATGTAGCTCAGGAGTTCATGTGACCAGGTAAGGATCTGGTTGGAGGGGGGAGAGTGAAAAGAGAGAAGAAAATACAAGGAGCTCCTACCATGTTGTGAGCTGGAGAGGATAAAGAACCCATGCAGAGTTCCCCAATGATCAGAGAGCCTTGCCCTCCCCTTACAAAGGTATTTATAACCTCAGGGTGGTGGGCTGTCTTTTGGCCCAGGTGAACCACAGGGCCAGCTGGCTGGTTAGGGCTAAGAGCAGTCTCAGGAAGAGATTAGCTCTGGCACTGAGTTCCAGGGGCTGAACTTGACCAACCACAATGTTTAAATCCTATGAAAGACCTCCCTCCCAGGAGGGGTCCTGATTGTTTGTGGAAAAACAGCTCTTTGGAACTAGGCAAGAGATAAGAAAAACATTTCTACCTATTTGCCCTCAGAGGTTCAGTCACCCTAACTCTGTCCACCCCTCAGGGTCATGAATGCATCACTGTCTGGTAGGTGGGAGGTGATGACTCAAGATACTCCTTCCCGCCCTGTGGCTCTTACAGTCTTTCAGTGTCCTCTTCCACAATTTGGCCTGAGCCTTGGCAGGTGTGTTATAAGTCTTCTCTGGTGTTAAGCTCTCTGAAACCTCTGGATTTCTGCTGGGTAAGTTTTGAGTGTCCTCAGTGTCTATGGCCATTTCCCTAGAGTTGGTTGTCAAGGTCACAATGAGAGCAGCATTTGTGCTTAAATCCCCGCAAGTGTGATCGAGGTGATACATCTAGGGCTAGGCAGTCAACTATCTTTTCTTGTAATGAAAGATCTTGGTTGTCCCTGGTATTATCCCTGTCATCTGTTTAAAAAAAAAAAAAAAGGAGAATGGAATTTAAAAGGGGAAAGTGTGTGGGGGGGGATTACCATGGGATATTTTTTATAATCATGGAAAATGTTAATAATTTTTTTTTAAAAAAAGCCTAACAACCTGGGTTCGATTCCCAAGGGCATTAATGTCACATTCATTAAAAAAAAAAAAAACCTCCAGCTGGGCATGGTGGTGCATGCTTTTAATCCCAGCACTTGGGAGGCAGAGGTAGGAGGATCACTGTGAGTTTGAGGCCACCCTGAGACATCATGAATTCCAGGTCAGCCTGGACTAGAGTGAACAAACAAACAAAAAAATCAGGGCTGGAGAGATGGTTTAGTGGTTAAGGCACTTGCCTTGAAAGCCTAAGGCCTCAGGTCCCACGTAAGCCGGATGCACAAAGGGGCACATGTATCTGGAGTTCATTTACAGTGGCTGAAGGCCCTGAAGAGCCCATTCTCTGTCAATAAATTTTTTAAAAACTTAAAAAAAAAAAAAAACCCTCCAGCCAAGGGTGAGAGCAGTGTGGATAGCAGCATGGATTGAAGAGGATAAGCATAGTTATTTAAGAGACTTCGATGGGCATATCCACTCTTAGCCAAAGAACAGTGGGAGCTTCTCTCTAGAGTCTATGACCTTCCTATTCATAGGATTGTGACTTGGTTCTCAGTCACAGGTATGAGGGTATGATTTCTCTCCCACTGAGTGGACCTCGTATCCAATCAGAGAGCTGTTGATTCCATGCATAGCTTGTGTGCCTCTATTGCACAGGAGTGAACATTTTGCCCAGTTGGTTGGTTCTGTAGCTTGCAGGATCCCCAGCTAGTTCATGTGGTTGGTGACCATTATACCCCAGCAGCTCCCACAGCTCTATCCAGAATGATGAGGGTTAGCCATCAGGGGATCTAAACCTTTTAATTTTATGCTAGCAAGCAGGAAGGGACCCAAGGCCGGGGAGAAGGAGTGGCCAGATGAATGTGAGTCAGACCCAAACAGATATATTCACCCAGGAGATACTAAGGAGACACTGGGCAGCCAGATATCATCCATCCACACACACTCTTTTTCGACATGGAGTTTCTAAGGTTGGAGTGACAGAAGTGTCCTCCTCCCCTCTCTCCCTGCTCGTGGATCTCCCAAGGAGGGAGCTGGTGCCTCCAGACAGAATTCATACAAAATGTTTCCTCATGCCCACTGCCGTTTATCTACACACGTTTTGTTCCACAGCATTGTTTCCAACACCTGAGTCCTCTCTTTCTACATGTGTGTGTTTGCCTTAGTTATATGCAACAAACCTCAAGTTTGTGGTTTTGTTTTAGGGTGAAGATTCAGTTTTCAGTTAGAATAGAAATTGATGAGGGGGTTATTGCAAAAATATTGATTGAAGCCAGGTGTGGTGGCGCACGCCTTTAATCCCAGCACTCGGGAGGCAGAGGTACGAGGATTGCCATGAGTTCGAGGCCCCCCTGAGACTACATAGTGAATTCCAGGTCAGCCTGGACTAGAGTGAGTCCCTACCTTGAAAAAAAAAAAAAAAAAAAAAACAAAAAAAAAAAACGAAAGAAAATATTGATTGATTGATTGACTGATTGCAATGCTGGGAATTGAACTCAGTCTCCTGCATGCTAGGCAAGTGCTCCACCGCTGAACTGTATCACCAACTCCAAGAATAGTTCCTTTAAAAAATATTTTTATTCATTGCAAGGAAAGAGAGGGAAGGTAAGAGATAGAAAGGGCGCACCAGGGTCTCCACCCTCTGCAAATGAACTCTAGACACACGCAGCACTTTGTGCATCTGGCTTTATGTGGGTACTGGGAAATCGAACCCAGGTCATTAGGCTTTGCTAGTAAGTGCCTTAACCACTGTGCAATCCTTCCAGTTTCATATTTTACTTTTTGAAGAAATTTTTATATATTACATGTTAAAACGTTCTAAACCAAGTATGGTGGTGCACACCTTTAATGTGAACATTCAGGAGACTAGGATAGGAAGATTACTGTGAGTTTGAGGCTAGCCTGGACTACAAAGTGAGTTCCAGGTCAACCTGGACTAAAGTAAGATTCTGTCTTTCTCCATGTGTGTGTGTGTGTATGTGTGTGTGTGTATGCACATGTATGTATGTATTCTTGTTTCTGTGCTCCAAAACCATAATGGATTCAAGTCACTGTTGACAGCTGAAATATTTTCCAGGATGAGAGATGTCTTATTAAATATAAAGCCCCTACCCAAACCGAAGTGGGATTGGGGAGAGCCTTTGCCGCCAGCAGCTCCTCCCACTCCTCCCTGAAACCCTCTTCTTTGTTTGGTTTTTCGAGGTAGGGTCTCACTCTAGACCTGGACTTCACTATGCAATCTCAGGCTGACCTCAAATTCATGGTGAGCCTCCTGAGTGCTGGAATTCAAAGCATGCACCACCACACCCAGAAAAATCCTCAGTCTTTTAAGGAAAGTCACTTTCGTTGTAAAGCTATAGGTGTCCTGGGTCAGTAAAAACTGCTGAATTTATTTATTTGAAAAAGAGAGAGAATAGGTGCTCCAGGGCCACCTGCCACTGCAAAGGAACTCCAGACACATGCAACACTTTGTGCATCTGGCTTTGCATGAGTAATGGGGAATTGAACTCAGACCAACAGGCTTTGTAAGCAAGTTCCTTTAATGACTGGGTCATCTCCCCAGCCCCCCTTAATTTTTTCTCAATTTTTATTAACATTTTCCATGATTTAAAAAAGTATCCCACGGTAATACCCCCACCACACTTTCCCCTTTGAAATTCCATTCTCCATCATATCCCCTCCCCATCTCAATCAGTCTCTCTTTTATTTTGATGTCATGGTCTTTTCCTCCTCTTATGATGGTCTTGTGTAGGTAGTCAGGCACTATGGATATCCAGGCCATTTTATGTCTGGAGGGAGCATGTTGTATGGAGTCCTACCCTTCCTTTGGCTCTCACATTCTTTCCACCACCTCTTCGCATTAGACCCTGAGCCTTGGAAGGTGTGATCAAGATGTTACTCAGTACTCCAGTCACTTCTTTCCAGCACTACGATACTTTCTGAGGCATCCAAAAGTCACTGCCATCTGAAAAGAGAAGATTCTCTACCCAAAGTGAGAGTAGCATTAATATAAGGGTATAAATATTAAGAGAAGTGCTTACTGGGCAATTTGATAAGCATACTATATACATTTTTCCAGACATCAGCAGATGTTACACCCCTGTTTTAAGTTTTCAGTATCAGGGATGTGTTTCCCCCCATGGAGCGGGCCTCCAGTCCAATTGAAGGGCAGTTGGTTTCCATCATGACAGACGTGCCACTATTGCACCCATTGGCTCATTTGGGCTGGCTGGCCAATTATAAGGCTTGCAGGGTCCACTGTTGAGTATTTTCACTGGTGGTATCTCTTTCCCCCATTGAATGTAGAATGTACATGTAGAATGGCTTCTTCCAGCTTTCTGTCAGCCTTTTAATTATTTTTTGATGGCAATATGCACTTGTTCCCTTGAGCCTATCCCTTTTCATGCTACTGTCAGTAGCTTTATCTCAAACTTCATTTGACCATGTGGCTTTCTTGAGACAGTGTCTCATGTTGCCCAGGTTGACCTTCAAGTTACTGTGTATCTGAAGCTGACATACTCAGCCCTCTTTTCTTTTTTAAAACATTGTCCCATGTAGCTCTGGTTGCATGTGTGTACATGTGAGGTGCCAGCGTCTCTTACCACTCCAAATGAATGCCCTTGCAGGTTTTACATGGGTGTCTGGGGAATTGAATCTGAGCCAGCAGGCTTTACAAGCAAGTGCCTTTAACCACTGGGCTCAAACTTGCTAAGTAGCAGAGGATGACCTTGAACTGCTGAACCTTCTGCCCCCTCTGCCTTCTAAGTGCTAGGATTACAGGCATGCACCACCAGCCCAGTTTATGCAGAACAGGGAATTAAATCCAGGGCTTCATGCATGCTGGGCAAGCATTCTACCAACTGAGCTACAAACCCACCCCTCTTCTTTTTCTTCTTTCTTTCCTTTCTTCCTCCTCTGAAATAGAGTCTTACTATGTTGTCTGGGCTGGTCTTGAACTCCTGAATTCTAGTGATCCTCTCACCTGAATCTCCCAAGTGCTATAGTATAAGTGCCCACCCACCTCAGGGCCCAGCTCCTGCTTTTCTTATATATGCCATTCAATGTTATAAATTTTTCTCTAGTACTCTTTTGCTGTACCACACACATTTTGTAAAATTGTATTTGCATTTAGTGGGGGAAAACAGCATAATTTTTCTTGAGAGGCTGGGAAGATGGCTCAGAGGTTAAAGGCACTTGCTTGCAAAGCCTGCTAGATCAGATTCAATTCCCCAGACACCCATGTAAAGCTTGCAAGAGCATTCGTTTGCAGTGGTAGGAGACCCTGGCATCCATACACACATACATGCAAATAAATAAATATATTAAAAAACTTTATGAGAGAGAGATTGATAATTGGTATACCAAGGCCTCTAGGCTCTGCAATGGAACTCCAGACATGTGTGTCACCTTGTATGCATATGTGACCTTATGCATACATCACCGTGTGTGTCTGGCTTACATGGGATCTGGGGAGTCAAACATGGGTCCTTAGGCTTCACAGCCAAGCACCTTAATTGCTATGCCATCTCCCCAGCCCAGTATATTTTTTAAATTTTTATTTATTTGTTAGACTGAGTCAGAGAGAGAGGGGAAGGGTGCCAGGGCCATTAGCCCGATGCATGTGCCACCTTGCGCATCTGGCTTACATGGGATCTGGGGAATTGAACCTGGGTCCTAGCCTTTGCAGACAAGTGCCTTAACTGCTAAGCTATCTTTCCTGCCCCCAATGTTTTAAAATTTTATTTATTTATTAGAGAGAGAGAATTAGGTGTGTTAGGGCCTCTAGCCACTGCATACAAACTCCAGATGCATGTGCCACCTTGTGCATCTGGCTTACATGGGTACTGGGGAATCAAATCTGAGCCCTTAGGTTTCACAGGCAAGTACTTTAACTGCTAACCCATCTCTCCAGCTCAGTAAATTTTTTTTCTTTTGAGGTCAGGCAGGTCTCACTCTAACCTAGGCTGACTTGAAATTCACCATGTAGTCCCAGGCTGGCCTCAAACTCACAGCAATCCTCCTACCTCTGTCTAAATGCTGGGATTAAAGGTGAATGCCATTGTGTCTGACTTAAATAAATAAAAATTTTTAAATTTCTCTTGAGACTTCTTTGATCTATGTGTTATTTAGAAGTGCATGTACTTTTTTTTATTATTATTGGAGAGTGACAGACACAGAGAGAGAAAGAGGCAAGTAGAGAGAGAGAATGGGCGCGGCAGTGCCTCCAGCCACTGCAAAGGAACTCCAGACGCGTGCACCCCCTTGTGCATCTGGCTAACGTGGGTCCTGGGGAATCGAGCCTCGAACCGAGGTCCTTAGGCTTCATAGGCAAGCGCTTAACCGCTAAGCCATCTCTCCAGCCCCATGCATGCATATTTTTTGAGATATGGAATCTTGGTGTGTTGACCAGGTTGGTCTCGAACCTGATGAAGTCAAGCCATCCTCCTGCTCCAGCTTCCCAAGTAGCTGGGACTACAGGCAGGTGCCACAGACCCAGTTTATCTTATTGTAATCACCAAATATTTGGAGATTTTTCAGCTTTTTTAAAAAATATTTTTATTTTTATTTATTTATTTGACGGAGAAAGAGGGGGGAGGGAGAAAGAGAGAGAATGGGCGCGCCAGGCCCCCAGCCACTGCAAAGGAACTCCCTTACAGCATAATCCTTGCTCCCTTTTCCCTAGGCCCTCCTCCGCCTTTGGGCAATAGCTGCTTGCACATCTTCTAACAGCTTCTAAGGTCTTCTAAGATCTTTTTTTTTTTTTTTTTTTTGCCTTATTGGGCAATTTTCAAACGCATATTTCAATGTGCAAACACTTTCTCTCTGCCATCCAACGCCTCCCGGGTCTCTTCCACACTTCGCAGCCCGAGGCCCCAGGGCTGGATGGAGGGCCGCGGGCCAGGCTGGCGGGCGGGCGCAGAAGGGCCCTCGCGCCCGGCCCCTGCGGCTCGCGGAGGTTCGGAGACGTTACCAAACCGCCGTCCAGAAAGGGACCGCGGCTGGAACCTCCACCAGAAATCGTTTGGATATCCCAGAAGGACTGATTCTCATTGTGGGTACCTGCTGGGCTCTATTTGATATTTTGGAGGATGGTGGAAGGCTTGGTTCTGGATGCTGCTGCTGTTTTTGTTGTTGTTTTGTTTTTTGATTTTCTACAAAAGGTGGGGCGGGTTCTTAGTTCTAAATATGCATGTCCAGATTTGTGGGTGGCAAGGTGTTGAAATTATAGAGCCATTAAGGGCTCATCATGTGCAGATGTGGGCTTACTAGCCACAGTCTTGTTTGAACTGGGCCATTTAGTTGAATGATGTTCTTCCTGGGTTTTTCTTTTATTTCTTTTCATTTTTTAAAAAAATTGTTTTCAGACAGTATGACACTTTGTAGCCCAGGCTGATGATTTTCCTGCCTCCACTTACAGGGCATTGGTATTATACGCCATGTTCGCCCTCCCCCACCCAGAAATCACTTACTGCTCAATTACATCTCTGCAAAAAGAAAATGGGTCAGCCTGAGTTAGAGTGAAACCCTACCTCAAAAACAAACAAACAAACAAGGAAAATGGATATTGGGTCTTCATCAACTTATTCATATTTTTATATTTTTATTTATTTGTTACAGAGAAAGAGAGAGAGAAAGAATTGGTATTCCAGGTCCTCTAACCACTGCAAACAAACCTCAGATGCATGTGCCACTGTGTGTGTCTGCCTTATGTGGGTTCTGGGGAATTGAACCTGGGTTCTTTGGCTTTGCAGGCAAGCACCTTAACCATCACTTTTATTTACTTACTGCTCTAGATGTCATCCATTGTTGGAGCAAAGTTGTTTAAGTGGAAAGTAATTATTTACCAAATTTTGTTTGCATATATCAATAATGCATGCCATTATAAAGAATTAAAAAATGTATAACTAGAGCCGGGCATGGTGGCGCATGCCTTTAATCCCAGCACTCGGGAGGCAGAGGTAAGAGGATCGCCAAGAGTTTAAGGCCATCCTGAGACTACATAGTGAATTCCAGGTCAGCCTGAGCCAGAGTGAGACCCTACCTCAAAAAAAAAAAAAAAAAAAATGTATAACTAGAGAAAAGAAAGTCAAGGTAGCCTGACAGCCATACTTAAATTAACCACTAACATGGATCCAGGTGAACCGAGGCCCAGAGCAGCTCACTCTTCCCAGGTAGACTCTCACCTGTTCTCTTGTTTCCAGCACTATCTTACTGCCCAAGGGTCACAGGACCCTTAACTCCAGAGCTTCTCTGAATCACTACTTACAGAGAGTAAGCCTCTGGTGTCTACGAGTGCCATGAATGCATAGACATTAACCATTCTGACTTCAGACTTCCAGTGACTCCCTTTCTTCACTCTGCCTCTTCTCTGAATGTGACTTCTGCCCTGACAGCCTCCCCAAACCTCCCTCTCTCTCTCTTTCTCTCTCCCTCTATCCCCACCATCCTGCCCCCCGGCAGGGTCTATGTTATCCAGGCTGGCCTCAAACTCAAGGTAATCTTCCTTTCTCAGCCTCCTCAGAACCTGGATTACAGATGGATGGAAGCCAACCACACGCACCAGCTGGTTTAGGGTTTTCTCATGTTTGCTGAAAAGCTAATGCACATCTCTGTACCCTTTTTTTTTTTTTGCCCTTTTAAAAATTAAATTATTATATTTATTGAGGGAAGTAGAGCCAAAAAAAGGCAGCCACATGGCTAGAGATCTCACCCGTGGAAGGCCTGGGGTAAAACGCGTGGAAAGAAAAGAGAAAAGAAAGTTCAGGGCTGGAGAGCTGGCTTAGTGGTTAAGCAGTTGCCTGTGAAGCCTAAGGACTCCATTTCCAGGCTTGATTCCCCAGGACCCACTTTAGCCAGGTGCACAAGGGAGCACACGCGTCTGGAGTTTGTTTGCAGTGGCTGGAGGCCCTGACACACCCATTCTCCCTCTCTCTCTTTGTTGCTCTCAAATAAATGAATAAAATATATTTTAAAAAAAAAAAAAGAAAGTTCAAAGAGCTCCTTCCACGTGGGGAGCTGGAGGGGATAAAGAACCCATGTGGAGAGTAAGGGCTAGGGGGCGCTCCCCGCTGGGCCTGGACCTGGGCCAAGCCAGCCCAAGGAAAAACTCACCCACAGCTAGAAGTTCCCAAGTGATGAGAGAGAAAGAGAGTGTGCCTTTCTTTTTCTTTTTTTTTTTTTTGATCTCATGTGTTTTCCTTAATCTTTCCCAATTTCCTCCACTCTTGTGACCAGATCCTTTTCCTTTTTTTTTTTTTTTTAGTAAAAAACTTGGTGTTAAAAATTTACATAATTCTTTCCCACCACCCTCGTTTGTCCCCCTCTTCCTTCTGATTATTCCCTCATCTATTTAAAAAAATTTTTTCAAACTTATTTGAGACAGAGAGAGAGAGAGAATGGGCGCTCCAGGTCCTCTAGCCCTAGCAGACAAACTCCAGATGCATGCACCACCATGTGCACCTGACTTACATGGGACCTAGAGAATTGAACCTGGGTCCTTAAGCTTCACAGGCAAGCGCCTTAACTGCTAAAGCCATCTCTCCAGCTGCCTCCCCCCCTCCCCAATCTATTTTAATATCTTTCCTTTTCCTTGTTTGGTTTTTATTGAGGTAAGTTCTCACCCTATTCCAGGCTGGCCTTAAACTCACAGAGATTCTCCCACTTCTGCCTCCCGAGTGCTGGGATTGAAGACGCGCACCACCACACCCAACAACGTCTGCCCCCCATCATCCACCACAGCCGATATGACATAGGTCTTGTGCAGCCTCTGTGGAGTCAAGAATATAATGAGCCCTTAGTATCTGGAAAACACCTCCCCAGCCTTTGGCGCTTAGATTCTTCCTACCCCTTCTTCTTCTGTACTGCCTGAGTCTTGGAGGGTGTGATGGAGATGTCCCTTTACTGCTGAGCCCTCCACTGAGCTCACTTCCAAAACTGTATTGCTGGTGGCTCCTTCCTGCTTCTGTTTATTCTGTCATTTGAGGGTTTTCTTTTTTGTTGTTGTTGTTTTGGGGTTTTTTTTGGTTTGTTTTTGGTTTTTTTGTGTTTTTTTTTTTTTTTTTTTTTTTTTTTTTGGTTTTTCGAGGTAGTGTCTTTCTCCAGTCCAGGTGACCTGGAATTCACTATGGAGTCTCAGGGTGGCCTCGAACTCTCGGCAATCCTCCTACCTCTGCCTCCTGAGTGCTGGGATTAAAGGCGTGCGCCACCACTCCCAGCTTGTTTTTGTTTTTTGAGGTAGAGTCTTAATGCTGGCTAGCCCAGGCTGACCTGGAGTTCACTATGTAGTCTCCGGGTGACCTTGAACTCACAGTAATCCTCCTATCTCTGCCTCCTAACTGCTGGGATTAAAGGCGTGTGCCACCATGCCCGGCTTCTTGTCGTTTGACTTTTAAAAATCAATCTCCTTTACCTATGTTTTAGTGACATTTTAGCAGATGGAGAGGAGATAAATGATATAAGTGACCACATTCATTCTTTGACAACTAGAGGGAAGTGTCTCATAAACCTCTTACATGCATTTTACACAGTGTTTCTAATCCAGTGTCCCAGGGCCCTTAGGGCATAGCAATTTGGATGCTTGGGTGGGTTGAGGATTGGAGGGAGTTGCATTGGCAATAGTTTCTGAGATGCTTAGAGATGAGCCTCAGTCTGTGCTGTTTGTTACTCTATTTATCACAGTTTTAATCTCCCTTACTCCCTTGCCCTTCTTATTTTATAAGTAAGTGAATTTTTTCTTTAAATTTTCGACGTAGAGTCTCACTCGGCATAGTGAGCTTGGGAGAAGGGTTAATCAAAATTTAAGTGTGGGCCACGCCTTTCATCTCAAGACTTGGAGGCTGAGATAGGAGGATCAAATGAGTTCTAGGTCAGCCTGGTTAGAGTGAGACCCTGCCTCAGGAAAAAACAAAAACAAACCTCTTTCCAGAAGCAAATAATTGCCTGGGACTTCAATTTTTTGCCGAAATACAGCAGCACCCATTCTTCCTTTTAAAATTTATGTCCCACTTACACAACTGGGGAAAACTAAGAAAAAAACTATTTTAAAAATATAAAGTTTCTTGAATCTCTCACAAATGCAGTGTTACGAAAATAAATCTCATTATTACAATTGCTCCTTATTTTGTCCTCATATGATTTATATCTATAGCCCAAGAAAGTACAATCAAACCTAAGTGGTAGTTTTCTCCTCTGTTTGGTGTGTGTGCACACATGTGCCGTGGTGTGCGCATGGAGGTCAGAGGACAATCTCCGGGCGTCGTTGGTCCGTGTTGTTTGAATGGTCTCTTGTATTTTGCAGCTCCCCTCAAACAGGGGTTCTCCCGACTCTACCTTTCCTGCCATAGGTGCATTAGGGTCACAGACAGTACACTGCTTGTGCCTGGCTTTACATGGATGGGGGCGGGGTGTCACAATCCCCACCATCATGTTTACACAAGCCTCCTCCCCCGTTTTTGGTTTTTGGAGGGAGGGTCTCACTCTAGCCCAAACTGACCTGGAATTCGCTATATAGTCTCAGGTTGGCCTCAATCTCACTTCGATCCTCCTACCTCTGCCTCCTGAGTGCGGGGGTTAAAAGTGTGCACCACGACACTTGGCCAGAAGACAATTTTTTAAAAGCCTTCCCCAAACCCAGATAATTTTTTGTTTATTCCAGATTCCTTGGGTGCAAGTGGCAGAAATTTATCTCAAGCTGATACTTAAAGGTAACATTCATATGAATATCTACCTATCTATCTATCTATCTATCATCATCTATCACAAACATTGACTTACAAAAATTATAGCCAGGCACACACCTGTAACCCCAGCACTTGGGAGATGAGGAAGGAGGATTAAGAATTTAAGGCTTGCCGGGTGTGGTGGCGCACGCCTTTAATCCCAGCACTTGGGAGGCAGAGGTAGGAGGATCACCGTTCAAGGCCACCCTGAGACTACAGAGTTAATTCCAGGTCAGCCTGGACCAGAGTGAGACTCTACCTCAAAAAACCAAAAAAAAAAAAAAAAAAAAAAAAAGAATTTAAGGCTTGGGGACTCGAGAGATGGCTTAGCAGTTAAGCGCTTGCTGTGAAGCCTAAGGACCCTGGTTCCAGGCTCGATTCTCCAGTATGTTAGCCAGATGCACAAGGGGGTGCACATGTCTGGAGTTCTTTTGCAATGGCTGGAGGCACTGGCGCTCCCATTCTCTCTCTCTCTCTCTCTGACTCTCTGTCTGTTGTCCTCAAATAAATCAATAAAAATAAATAAAAAAATTTTTAAAAAGAATTTAAGGCTAAGGCTGGAGAAGAGATGGCTTAGTGGTTAATGCACTTGCCTTTGAAGCCTAAGGACCCACATTCGACTCTCCAGATCCCCCGTAAGACAGATGCATAAAGGTGAGGCAAGCACAAAGTCTCACATGCCCATTAGGTGGAACAAACACCTGGAGTTTGATTACAGTAGCTGAGGCCCTGGTGGGCCAATTGTCTCTCCTCTCTCTAAAATAAAAAATAAAAAAAAAACTAAAAAAATTTAAAAACTGGGAGAATAGCTTGTACAAAAATGTTTTCCAAATTATTCTGTTGCCAATGACCTATTTTCTAATTTTCATTTATTTGACAGAAAGCGAACATGGGCACTCCAGAGCCTCTAGCCATTGCAGATGAATTTCAACACATATGCCACCATGTGCATCTGGCTTACGTGGATTCTAGGGAATTGGACCTGGGTCCTTAGGCTTCACAGGCAAGCACTTTAACCATTAAGTCATCTCTTTAGCTGTTGTTTTTGTTTGTTTGTTTGTTTTTCAAGGTAGGGTCTCACTCTAGCTCAGGCTGACCTGGAATTCACTATGTCATCTCAGGGTGGCCTTGAACTCATGATGATCCTCCTACCTCTGCCTCCCAAGTGCTGGGATTAAAGGTGTGTGCCATCATGCCTGGCTACAATAGCATATTTTGTTTTAAATTTATTTATTTGAGAGCGACAGACACAGAGAGAAAGACAGATAGAGGGAGAGAGAGAGAATGGGCGCGCCAGGGCTTCCAGCCTCTGCAAACGAACTCCAGACGCGTGCGCCCCCTTGTGCATCTGGCTAATGTGGGATCTGGGGAACCGAGCCTCAAACAGGGGTCCTTAGGCTTCACAGGCAAGCGCTTAACCGCTAAGCCATCTCTCCAGCCCAATAGCATATTTTTTGAAGCAGGATCTCACTCTAGCTTAAGCTGATCTGTAGCTCATTTTATAACTCAGGCTTGCCTGATTGCCTGTAATTCTCTGACTTCAGCCTTCCTAGTGCTGGTATTATAGGCATTAGCTACCATGCCTGGATAATAATAATGATAATTTTATATATATATATATATATATATATATATATATATATATATATATATATTTAATTTTTTTGTTTTTATTTATTTAATTGAGAGTGACAGAGAAAGAGGCAAAGAGAGAGTGCTAGAGAGACAATGGGCCCATCAGGGCCTCCAGCCACTGCAAACAAACTCCAGATGCATGTGCCACCTTGTGCATCTGGCTTATGTGGACCCTGGGGAATAGAGCCTTGAACAGGGGCCCTTAGGCTTCACAGGCAAGTGCTTAACCGCTAAGCCATCTCTCCAGCCCTAATAATATATTTTTATATTTATTTATTTATTTGAGAGAGAGAAAAATGAATGTGCCAGGGCCTCCAGTTGCTGCAAATGACCTCCAGATGCACGTGTCCCCTTGTGCATCTGGCTCCTGGGGAATCGAACCTGGGTTCTTTGGCTTTGCAGGCCTTAGCCACTAAGCCATTTCTCCAGCCCGTGGATAATAACATTTTTAATTTGAGTTTTATATTCTGTCTCACAATTTCATACATGCTATATAATGCATTTGATTGATATTCATCCTCATCACCCTCTTTTATCCCCTCCTGCTCTTATTAAACCAGTTCTTTGCAATTAGTCCCTTTCTTACTTTCATGGCGCGCGCGCGCGTGTGTGTGTGTGTGTGTGTGTGTGTGTGTGTGTGTGTGTCTGTCTGTCTGTCTGTTTGTCCCAGTCCCACTGTGTGATCCCCTGAGTTTGGGTGACAATAACATTTTAACCAGACACCCAAACAAGTATTTTGTTATTTTAGTTGTTTAAAGAAAGTAAATTTTCTTTGGGAATTTCTCCCTGATCATATAAATGAGAACCACCTAAGTAAATCTGTCTGGTAATTTTATAGTCATACTAGTCAGTGGTCCCAATCTGTGAGGAGGAAGCCATGCTCCTCCACATTCCAGATTACTCTCTTTTTATGCATTTGATCCCTGAAAGAAATTGCATGCCGGAGGGACGCTGGGCAGGAAGGAGCCCCTTGCCAGGGCGCTCCCACCCCGCAGCCCCTTCAGGAGCGCAGCCGTTTCCTCCTGGATCCCTGCATCATCGATGGGGGTGAGGAGATCCCTTGATCTGGCCATGGAGTTCTGGAGAACAGGAAGGGCAGAGAAATCCACTGAAGGGTGCTGGGCACCAAC
Organism: Jaculus jaculus; assembly: GCF_020740685.1. Classification (NCBI taxonomy): domain Eukaryota; kingdom Metazoa; phylum Chordata; class Mammalia; order Rodentia; family Dipodidae; genus Jaculus; species Jaculus jaculus. The sequence continues at coordinate 43,361,661 of NC_059102.1, forward strand.
CCTCCAAGTGCCCACAGCGACCCTGGTTTCGTCAGACTAGGAACTGCTCTATGGCTAGTCCACCGGGTTCTGGGCCAGAGACCCTGTTAGAAAGGGAAGGACGGGCTGGAGAGATGGCTTAGCGGTTAAGCGCTTGCTTGTGAAGCCTAAGGACCCCGGTTCGAGGCTCGGTTCCCCAGGTCCCACGTTAGCCAGATGCACAAGGGGGCGCACGCGTCTGGAGTTCGTTTGCAGAGGCTGGAAGCCCTGGCGCGCCCATTCTCTCTCTCTCTCTCTCTCTCTCTCTCTCTCTCTGTCACTCTCAAATAAATAAATAAAAATAAACAAAAAAATAAAATAAATAAATAAATAGATACTTGGGGGTTCCAGGCTTATACCAAAGGGTGGGAAGAGGAACGCGGGCAGCAGGAGTTGTGACACAGGCCCTTCTAGGCGGGAGAAAGCTTAGCATTCCCGACACCCTGGGGAGAGAAGCGGGACCGCGCGGAGGAGAGGCGGGGCCCGGCCAGGCAACCGCTGGGAGAGCGCGCGGGGCTCCGCCGCCCGCCGGGCCTTTGTTTGACAGCTCCGGCTCTTTCTCCCCGCAGAGGCCGAGCAAAGACGGAGAGCGCAGGAGGGAAGGCCAAATGCGGCCCACAGCCGGCCCAGGCGGCGAGGACGCGGAGGCCGCCCGTGTGCCCCTGGAGGTGCCCAGGGAGCTCCCACGAAGAGGTGCCTGGCGCCACGAGGGTGGCCAGCTGCGCGGGCCAGGACGGGTCCCAGCCTCCACCCAGAGCCCAGCAAGCTGGGGCTTGCCCCGGCGGGAGCATCTCCGCGAGGTGCTCGCTTCCCATCTCTCCGAGGCTCCTTCTGGCACCCCTGAAACGAAGGTGTTCTCCTCCTGCCCTCCTGCGGGTCTGGAGCCTCCGGGTGGAGACGAGATCCCTTCAGGACCCAGCTGCCGCCTCCGCTGCCATCCGCGCGGAGGGCGAGGCGGCTGGGGGAGCTGCGCTGCGCTGCGCTGCGCTGGGCGGGGAGGGCGGCCTTGGGAAGGGGCCGCCCGGACCCAGCTAGGCTGCCCGGAGGTCCTGCCAAGTCTGGCTGCCCCCCTCCCCCAAGGTGGGGAATCTCTGATGTGACGCATGTTGGGGCGGGGCAACAAGGGCCGGGGAGGCCCCGGGCTGCGCTGCCGGATTCCGAGTAGCTATGAAAGGTCAGGGTCAGGCTGCTGACCCCCACCCCCCCGGGCTGGCAGACACCCTACACTGTGCTTCGCGGCTGGGGGAGGGGCTCCGGTCCTCTGCAGGCTGCATTTCAGGTGGTGATAGAGCACTCCGGCTCAGCTCCGAGAACTCAGGAATTGGTTTTCGGTCCATCCGGCGATCTTTTGGTCTGTAACCCACGGGCAGTATGAATTCCGTTTGCCAATAGTCCTTGTAGTCGGGGAAGGATGCCACAGGGTACTCAAGTTCCTCGTGGTCACGATCCCCCATTTCCCCACGGATCTGTCGCAGTGGGCTCTCTTGCTGGGTTTCAGAGTGAGATCTTTCTAATGCAGGCTCTCACCCTCCCTGGCTCTGTAGGAGGAATAAGATATATTCTGCTGGGGGCGGAGGGGCGGGGCTCTTTGAAGTTCTGTCCATCAACGGGCAGGAATCCACTTACCAGTACTTAATACTCCCAGGCTCCAAATATCTACTTTAGGGAAACTCCAGGGCAGGAGCATGGGGCTGCTGCAAAAGGCATCCAGCTTGTTATAAAAGGTGAACTTGTTGGCGCCAGAGTTTGCAATCTTGATGTTCATGTCAGCATGGGAGAGCTTCGCTTCTCTGCCTTTAAGTCTGTAGGGATAATCCACTTTGGGTGAAACCAAAGTGCATCGCAAACACTTCTGGTGGAGTTTGCTTCAGGAGGCAAAAGGTGCCTTAATGCCTCCCTCCTTTAGTAAATTTCATGACGAAGCAGAAGTCTTTCCAGTATCCATGGCTTCAAATTGTTCTCGTTTGGGTTGCTCACAGCCTTAGGATTCTACTTCCTAAGTTGGCTCTCTGGTGGTTAGAGTAGGTGTGCTGAGTGTGGTCAGTGGAGCTCATGCCTGTAGCTCTCCCGGTGAGAGGAAGTGCTGAACCAACTTCGCCTTAGCCAGGTTACCCTTGCCTGCCATCCTCAGGAGCCTCGTGGCCGGCAGGTATGGCCAAGAGGCTCTGCAGCATGTTGAACTTTGTGCTAGACTCAGAGCCAGGGTGTCTCATGATAAGGTTAAATTTGGGGAAAATAAAAACTTGGTCCAAACCACCTCAAAGGGAAATGCAAATTTTACCTGCTGCACTTACCTTTCTTTTTTTTTTTTAATTGTTATATATAACAGGTTATACTCATCCCCTCACTCCAGCTCCCATTACCCTGGAGACCTTCCTCGGTGGGGCTATGGTATTCACTGTGGGGCCATGAAGGCCTCAAGTCAGTGTGGTATCTGGGGACCATGCTTCAGAATATTTCTACTTCCTCAATGTTCCCTGAACAGGCCGGTTGGCAGTCTGATTTACTGTTGAGTTCTTTGTAGCCTCTGAATTTATGCTTTGGTAGTGTTTGATTGATCACTATGTCTGTCATTATCACCCTAGAGCTGGCTGTCAGGCTAGCGGTAAGAGCAGTATTCGTGTCGTCACTTCCTCTGCAATTTCTCCCAGGCCCTGATAGATGTGATAGAGATGGCACATTTCGTGGTGGGCAGTCAACTATCTTCTTGTCTTATTGATGGATGTTGGCTCTCCACCGTTTTCTCTGCCATCTATAAAATAAAGCAGATTCTCCAACCGAGAGTGAGAACAGCTTGGATTAAAGGGGTATGCAAAATTATTTGAGAGATTTTTGGTATGTAAGCCCACTCTTATTCTCGAGAGAGCAGTGGGGGCATCTCTTTGAAGTCTGGGTTTCCGACCATGGGATTTTTGACCTCGTTTCCAGTACCAGATATAAGTTCTCTCCTACTGAGTGGGCCTCAAGTCCAGTCAGAAGACAGTTGGTTACCTGTAGAGGCTGCATGCTACTATTGCACAAGTGTCTTGTCTGGCTGGTTGATTTTGTAGTCTGCAGAGTTCCCCACTTATTCAAGCAGTTGAAACCATTGTCCTCCAGCAGCTCCTATAGGGCTCCCCAGCACTATGAGGGCTGGCCAGGAAAGAGCTAGTTTCCCTTATGGTTCCAGCATGGTATTCTGATGCCCTGTGACTGCAGCCAGTGGTGTCTTCAGCAATAGGGTCTTACCTTTTAGTTCTGACAGGGTAATAAGTGTTTTGACAATGGCCTACATAGTTTTGGGGGACCTCATGGGTCTTCCTGACCAATAGCTCACTCTGGGGACAACTCAATTCTGTGACTGGAATTTACTGGTCAGAGTCTGTGGTTTTAAGGTTCATCTTCTGTCTGGACTTTCCCCTCTCCTCCTCCTCCATTATTGGTGGTTATGTGTTGTAGCATGCTAGCCAGAATGAGGGCTTCTATTAAACTGGTTTATGTTGTCTTAACTGTTGTGTAATTCCCTCCCCACCATCTCTACCCCTCCAAGCCCCTCCCACTCCCAACATTCTGTCCTCCTCCCCACACATACACTCCTCTCTCCTCTCACCCCATTTCTTCTCTCTCTCGGTCTCATTCTAGTTTCATGCCCATATTCCTGCTGCTTACCACCATTTGCACTCATCTCAATTGATCCCAGTTAGGAACCACAGCTGAGAAAGTCCATGTGATGTTTGTCTTTCTGTGCCTGTGTGACCTTGCTTAGAATAATTTTTTCCCAACTTCATCCATTTTCCTACAGGTTTCATTACTTCATTTTCTTGTACTGCTGAATAGAATTCCATTGTGTATATGTACCACATCTTCATTATCCATTCTTTAGTTGATGGGCATCTGGGCTTATTCTACTTCTTAGCTATTGTGAATATAATGGCAGAAAACACAGCTAAGTATCTTTATAGTAAGGAGCAGAAGGCTGGAGAGATGGCTTAGCAGTTAAGGACCCATGTTTGATTCTCCAAATCCCACGTAGGCCAGATGTATAAAGACGAGGCCAGTGCAAGGTTGCACATGCCCACCATATGCCCACCAGGTGGCACAAGCATCTGGAGTTCTATTGCACTGACTGAGGCCCTGGTGTGCCAATTCTCTCTCTCTCTCTCTCTCTCTTAAACAATAAAAATAAAATTTTAAAGAAGATTGGGGAGCCTGGCATGGTGGTGCATGCCTTTAATCCCAGCATTTGGGAGATAGAGGTGGGGGTATCGCCATGAGTTCGAGGCCACCCTGAGACTACAGAGTGAATTCCAGGTCAGTCTGGACTAGAGTGAGACCCTACCTCAAAGACCAAAAAACTTGGTTTCCCACCAGGAATAGACTTTATTGCTGAAGACTCCACATACTTGGGCTACAAAGTCACTGAGAAATCCTGCTGGAACTGAGCTGAAAACCGCCATGTAGACCAGCTGACAGAAAGCTGGGAAAAACCATGCTGCATGCAGTTCAATGGGAGAGAGAGAAATCACCAGTGAAGATACTCATCAGTGGATACTGCAAGCCTTCTATTTGGCCAGCCAGGCCAAATGAGTCAATGGGTGCAATAGTGGCACGTCTGTCATGGTAGAAACCAACGCCATCTAATTGGACTGGTGGCCCACTCCGTGGGAGGGAATACATCCTGATACTGAAAACCTATAACAGGGGTAGTCATGAGTCCTAGGGGTGTAACATCTGCTGGTATCTGGCTAAGTGTATATACTATGCTCATCAAACTGCCCAGTAAGCACTTCTCTTAGTGTTCATACCCTTATATTAATGCTACTCTCACTTTTGGTAGATAACTTTCTCTTTACAGATAGCAGTGACCTTGGGATGACTCAGAAGGCATCATGGTGCTGGAAAGAAGTGACCTGAGTGCTCAGTACTGCAATATCTCTATCACACCTTCCAAGGCTCAGGATCCATTGTGGAAGAGGTGGCAGAGAGAATGTAAGAGCCAAAGGAAGGGTAGGACTCCTTACAATGGGCTCCTCCGGACACAAAATGGCCTGGATATCCATGACCTCACAGTGCCTGACACTACCTACACAAGACCATCATAATAGGAGGAAAAGATCATGACATCAAAATGAAAAAGAGACTGATTGAGAGAGGGAGGGGATATGATGGAGAGGGGAGTTTCAAAGGGGAAAGTGGGGGAAGGGAGAGAATTACCATGAGATATTGTTTACAATCATGGAAGTTGTCAATAAAAAATAATTTAAAAAAAAAGAGTGGAGTCTTTGAGGTATATGCCCAGGAGTGTTATAGCTGGATCAAATGGTAGATCTCTTTTCATCTTTTTCAGAAGTCTCCATACTGATTTCCACAGTGGATATACAAGTTTGCACTCCCATCAGCAGGGGGTAAGGGCTCCTCTTTCCCTGTAGCCTTGCCAGCATTTGTTGTCATCCGATTTGTTGATAAATGCCATCCTGACTGCAGTGAGATGAAATCTCAGAGTCATTTTTTGCACTTACCTTTTTGGTGGAATTACACAAACAAAATTCTGGAAAAATATCAAAAAGAAGCAATACAAGTGAAAAATTGATTAAAAGAATAAAAAAGTAAGCATAAAATAATAAAGATAAGAACAGCTAAGAGGTCAGAGTAAGGTCACAGGAAAAACAAACCTAATGATGTAATTTTTCAAGAACACTTTAAGTGTTTCTTTAGGATTCCAAAGAGCTTTGTGTTTATGTGGGTTCTAGTTATCAATACTTATCAGAAACTATAACCTGTTAAAGGTTTCTTTGCCTTTTCATTGCTAGTTTGAAAAGGTGCTACATTATTTGGCTTTTACAGAACTCATATAAACTATACTTAAGGCCAGGTTTGGTGGTGCATGCCTTTAATCCCAGCATTTGTTGGGGGGGCAGAGGTTGGAGGATCACGATGAGTTCAAGGCCACCCTGAGACTACAGAGTGAATTCCAAGTCAGCCTGGCCTAGAGTGAGACCCTACCTCAAAAACAAAAACCAAAACAAAACAAAGCTGAAAAAAACCTCTGAGGGGATGATTGTTCTCACCATATATTATTTAGTTGAAATACTTTTTTTTTTTTTTTTTAATTTGAAAAAGGAAAGAGAGAATGGGCACATGAGGGACTCTTGCTGCTGCAAACCAGCTCCAGATGCATGTGTCACATTCTATATCTGGCCTATGTGGATAATGGGGAATCAAATTTAGGTCTGCACGCTTTGCAAACAAGTGCCTTTACCCATTGAGCCATCTCTCCAGACGCCCCCCCCCCTTTTTTTTGGTATTTTGAGGTAGGGTTTCACTCTAGCCCAGGCTGACCTGGAATTCACGGTGATCCTCCTACCTCTGCCTCCCAAATGCTAGGATTAAAGACATGTGCCACCACATCCAGCTAAACCCATATTTTCTTATTTGTAGTTTCCCCCAATTTCTTTGGAGAAGATTCTTCCTTTCTGATAGAGAGCACGCTGCGTCACTTTCAGGATCTTTAGGTGAAGCTGGCACACTGCAGACTGACTGCTCTGTCAGATGCTCAGGAGGCTGCTGCAGGAGAATCACTGGAGCCCAAGAGTTCAAGGCCAGCCTGGGCCTTACAGGTTAATAATAATAATAACAGTAATGCATTTTGCTCCACACCCTTCTTACTCAACATGGGATAAGGCATCCAGTACCACACAAAGATGCCCCTTTGTGACTTTTATAAAACATTTTATTGAAGCATAACATTGCAACAGACAAGTGTCAGTTGTCGGCAGCCTGGTGACTACTCACAAATGGAACTAGTCTGTTGAAGTGACATCTGGATCGAGGGTGACAAGATAGTCATAGAGCCTCCTTAGATCCCCCTTTCCAATCACTGGTCCTAGGAATAACCACTGTTTTGTCTTCTGACAGCATAGATTGATTAGTTACCTTTGTTTTGAATGTTAGGCAAGTAGAGTTGTAGTTTGAGTCTCTGGCGTCTGCTTCATTTGCCCAGTCTGGTGTGAGATCTATACCACGTGTTATTCCCAGTGCCAGCCGGGTGATTATCACTGTTTCTCCACTGTACTGATATCGGGCATTTGAGTTGTTCTTGTACTTCTAAACATTCTTAGGCAGATTTCTTTTTCACTGAACACATACATGGCTTGCTGTTAAATATATAAGTTTAGGATAGGAACTGCTGGCTTATTAAGCATGCATATTTTTAAAAATTATTTATTTATTTATTTATTTGAGAGTGACAGACATAGAGAGAAAGACAGATAGAGGGAAAGAGAGAGAATGGGTGCGCCAGGGCTTCCAGCCTCTGCAAACGAACTCCAGACGCGTGCGCCCCCTTGTACATCTGGCTAACGTGGAACCTGGGGAACCGAGCCTCGAACCGGGGTCCTTAGGCTTCCCAGGCAAGCGCTTAACCGCTAAGCCATCTCTCCAGCCCACGCATGCATATTTTGAGTTTTAGTACAAACTAAAGCATCTGGCACCAGTTGGTATAGCCATTGGCTGTGTGTGAGAATTCTGCTTCCTCTTTAATCCTGAATATTGCCTGCCTCTAAAATCTTAAACTTTCTGTAGTTGTGCTGGGCTATAGCCTTACGGTTTTAATTTGCATTTCCGTGATGCCTAATGATGACATAAAGTTTTCTTTTCTTATGAAATGCTCCTTATGCGCGCTCGCGTGTGTGTGCGTGTGTGTGTGTGTGTATTTAGAGTATGTGTGGTGTATGCATGTGTGCACCCCATACACATGAGGAGCTCCAAGGAGGATGTCGGATGTCTTTGTCATTCGTTGCTTACCCCCTGTATTGCTTGAAGCAGGGTCTCTCCCTCAACTCAGAGCTGTTATCAGCGAGTCCCAGTGTCTCTCCAGTCTCCACCCATGCTCCCATGTATGTACTGCGGTTACAATGGGTGTGGCCACACTCAGTTTTATTTGCTCTGTTATTATTTGAAAGAGCGGTTGGAGAAGAGAATGGGCACACCTCCTGCCACGGCAAACAAACTCCAGATGCAAGCTCCGCTTCGTGTTTCTGGTTTTACATGGATACTGGGGAATCAAGCCCTGATCATCAAGCTTTGGTCAATGCCTTTGACCAATGAGTCTTCTCTCCAGCTCCACATCCAGTTCTTTTTTTAAATTTGTTTATTTACTTTTAAATTTTTTTGCAAGAAGAGAGACAGAGAGAATAGGAGGAGTGTCAGGGCCTCCAGCCACTGCAAATGAACTCCAAATGCATGCAGCACTTTGTGCATCTGGCTTTCTGTGTATACTGGGGAACTCAAGTCATTAAGCTTTGCAGGCAAGATCATAACTGTGAGCCATCTCTCCATCCCCTTAAATTAATTTAAAAAAAGTTTTAGAGAACAAGACATAGAGAATATTGACACGCCAGGGCCTCTACCACTCTGATCAAACTTCAGATGCTTGTGCCACCTAGTGCACATGTGCAACCCTGCACTTGCGTCTCCTCTGTATGTCTGGCTTACGTGGAGTCGGGAGAGAGAACATGGGTCCTTAGGCTTTAAATGCCTTAACTGTTAAGCCATCTCTCCAGCCCAATTTAAAAAAATATTTTAAATATTTATTTATTTATTTGAGAGAGAGGAAGAGGGAGATAAAGAGAGAGTGGGTATGCCAGGGCCTCCAGCCACTGCAAACAAACTCCAGTTGCATGTGCCACCTTGTGCATCTAGCTTATGTGGGTTCTGGCAAATTGAACCTGGGTCCTTAGGCTTCACAGGCAAGTACCTTAACTGCTAAGCCATCTCTTCTGCCCTTAAATTAATTAATTTTTATTTATTTATTTATTTATTTTGGTTTTTCGAGGTAGGGTCTCACTCTAGTTCAGGCTGACCTGGAACTCACTATGTAGTCCCAAGGTGGCCTTGAATTCATGGTGATCCTCCTACCCCGGGTTCCTGCATGCTGGGATTAAAGGTGTGCACCACCATGCCCAACAAAGTCTTTTTAAAAAATTATTTTTAGTATTTTATTTATTTATTTGCAAAGAGAGAGAGAGAGGGTTAATGGGTGCATCTAGCACCTGCAAAATAAACTCCAGATGCATGCACCACTTTGTGCATCAAGTTTTAGGTGGGTACTAGGGAACTTAACCTAGATCGTTAGGTATTATAGGCAAGTGCCTTAATTGCCGAGCCATCTCTCAAGTCCTAAAAAAATATTTTCATCTGAGAGATCAAGAGAGAGAGGCAGGAAAAGAGAGAGAGACAGAGACGGTGACAAAGAGAAAGTGAACATGGGCCCACCAGGGCCTCCTGCTACGGCAAATGAACTCCAGGTACATGAGCCATTTTGTGCATCTACTTTACATGGGTACTGGGGAATCGAACCTAGGTTGTCAGGCTTTGTGAACAAGTGCCTTTAACCACTGTGCTATGTTTCCAGTAAACTTCCCCCCACTTTTTACTTAAGTAATGAAGCACCAATAAAAACTCTGTGCACTGGGCTCAGGCTACCTTTCCTGGTTGACAATACTCTATACCCATTGTGATGACCGATACTGGGAGCGTAATGCATCCTGAGGACAATGAAAGCTTCAGATGGTTTTTAAATTTATTATTATTATTTTTGGTTTTCAAGGTAGTGTCTCACTCTAGCTCAGCCTGGCCTGGAATTCACTATGTAGTCTCAGGATGGCCTCGAACTTACAGCAATCCTCCTACCTCTGCTCCCGAGTGCTGGGATTAAAGGCTTGTGCCAGCATGCCTGGTTTAAGCTTCAGATTTGTCTCCCCCGAACATTCTTAGTGCTGCTCTTGCTTTGGCTAATTTTGACCCATATACTTTCCTGAAATAAAGTGTAACTGAGTAGAACACCTTTCAAAGATTTCTGCGGTTACTTTTGGTGAATTATTGAACCTTAGGATGGTTTTAGAAACCTCCTAAACTTGGAATTGAGTCAGAAGTGAGGCCATTACAGGGCTGGAAATCTAAAGCTCAGAGGTCATGTGATTGCCTAGTACACTGATAGCCCTGAGTTCAGTCCTCAGTATTGTCAAAAACAAAACGAGCACACAAAACCAAAACCTGGCTCTTAAGAAGTACTGGCAGTCATGAGACTGTACCTCTAACCGTGTATTTGACCCTGGCCTTCTTTCAGATAGTGTTAGAAGGTTGGACAGACTTAGCAGCCTGAAGGATTCTGTTCTTAACCTTGGAGCGTGGCTACCTTCATGTAGTATTAAGGTAGCTGGGATTCATTGAAATCTTCCCGACTTCTAACGTCTCCAATTTCCACGGTGAGGCTTGGCAAGAGAAAGAACAAAAGGCAGGAATAGACAAACCTCTGCTTCTAGAACAGTCACCCACGCTTTGGAATGGTGGCTTTGATGTGATCAGTTACTAGAGGAAAAAGTTATCCATGGAACTCAGAAGTGGTTAACCCAACTTCCTGAAGCGTCAGTTCACTAAACACATGAGAAATGCAAAACAATGACTAGCAACTTCTGGGCTCAAGCGATGGCTCAGTGGTTAAAAGTACTTGCCTGCAAAGCCTCCAGACCTGGGTTCAATTCTCCAGTACCCACATAAAGCCAGACTCAAAAAGTGGTACATGAGTCTAAAGTTCATCTGCAGTGGCAAGAGGCACATGCTCACTTCTTTCTCTCTCTCACAATAATTTTTTTTTTGAGGTAGAGTCTCCCACTAGCCCAGGCTGACCTGGAATTCACTATGTAGTCTCAGGGTGGCCTCGAACTCATGGTGATGTTCCTCCTACCTCTGCCTCCAGAGTGCTGGGATTAAAGGCGTGCCCTACATGCCCACCCTATACTCATATATTAATGCTACTCTCACTTGGTTAGAGATATCACTTGGTCAGATCACAGTGACCACTCGGATGACTCAGAAGACACCACAGTGCTGAGAAGTGACAGAGGAGTGCTCAGCACTGAGATATCTCTTATCACACCTTCCAAGGCTCAGGGTCCACTACAGAAGAAGTGGCAGGAAGAAAAGAGTCAAGGATGATAGGACTGCACTCTTCGGTCACAGAATGGCCTTGATATCCATGACCTCTCAGTGCCTGATGCCACCTACACAAGACCTTCATATGATGACATCAAAATAAAAGACTAATTGAAAGGGGGGGGGGAATTGGTGGAAGATTTGACAGGGAGAGAATGGGGTGGGGAAGGGAATTATCATGGTTTATTATCTGGAATTATGGAAGCTGTCAATAAAAAGTTTAAAAACATAAAAAAAGCAACTCATTTCTTTTTCTTGCCCCAAGTACATACAAAGGGAGGAGTGCGCCTTTAATCCCAGCACTTGGGAGGCAGACGTAGGAGGACCTCTGTGAGTTCGAGGCCACCCTGAGACTACATAGTGAATTCCAGGTCAGCCTGAGCCAGAGTGAGACCCTACCTTGAAAAACCAAAAAAAAAAAAAAAAAAAAGAAATGAGAAAGGGGCTGGAGAATGCTTCCATGGGTAAAGTGCATGAGGACCTGAGTTTAGATCCCAAGCAACCTTCTCAAAGGCGGGTGTGGTGCGGGCTGGACAAATTCCTCAGTGGTTACGACGCTCCCTTAACTGGGGTTTGATTCCTCAGTTCCCACATAAAGCCAGATACACAAAATGGTGCCTGTGTCTGGAGTTCGTTTGCAGTTGCTGGAGTCCTTGGCGACCCATTCTCTCCTTCTCTCCATCTCTCTGCTTGAAAATAAATAAAAATATTTTTCAAAAATGATGGCAATGTGCTGTGGAGTTCGAGGTCACCCTGAGACTCCATAGTGAATTCCAGGTCAGCCTGGGCTAGAGTGAGACCCTACCTTGAAAAAAAAAAAAATCTAGACGTAAGAAGAATATGTGAAACATAAGACATTTGGTATATCTAGATTGGGATTCCTTATCTCTGGCATTATGGGTGTCTTTTGGACTAGGACATTTGTTTTGGAAGATTCCCTCGTGCACTGCAGGGCAGTTAGCATCCCCGGATGTTGTCTATTGACCACCACTGGCTCTCCCATATCCAGTCAGGACGATCTAAGTTATCTCCTGACGTCACACGGTGACCCCTGGGAAACAAGGTTCGCAGTCTGAGAAGTTCTGGCCTAGATAAATGTTTATCTTTTTAAAAAATATATATATTTTATTGTTTATTTATTTGAGAGAGAAAGAGGCAGAGAGAGAGAGAGCAAGAGAGAGAGAGAGAGAGAGAGAGAGAGAGAGAGAGAGAGAGAGAATGTGAATGGGCGTGCCAGGGTTTCCAGCCACTGCAAATGAACTCCAGATGCATGTGACCCCTTGTGCTTATGTGAGACCTGGGGAAACAAACCAAGGTCCCTTGGCTTTGCAGGCAAACATCTTAACTGCTAAGCCATCTCTTCAGCCCTGAAAGTTTATCTTTTTTTTGTGTGTGTGTGTGTGTGTGAAAATTAAGAGGATTTTATTTACTTTTTTATGCTCTTGGAGAAAACCATTCACATGTAAAAGTATGACATTTGATAAGAGATTTATTCACACTTTATTTTATATATAAGTTCCTCCATTGGTGGAACAGAATTTCATAGGACATAATTTTTTAGTTTAATGGGACTTTCACATGATCACAGTCACAAAATTGGCACACTATATTAATAAAATCAAACAACTAGACAATGTATGTATCTTTATGTCAAATCTCAGCATGCACTATCCTTCACACATGATCTTGGAAGTATCTGCTATGAGCTTACTAAAATATTAACCAGAGAAGGTCTGAGGTCACAAATGACAGTTTACAAAATAAAACTTCTTTTCCAATAGCTACTTGTTTTATAGAAAAATATTACAAATAAAATTAGTGCTATTCAAGGTGTTCATTTTGAAATCACATGATACACAGGTTCAAACCATTATTTTCCTCTCACATAGAGACACACACACTGTGAAGACTGAATTACTGATGAAATGTGCCTTAACCAACACTGCCCATTTAGTGATGTCATGTTGCACACTCTGTGGGCACAGTCAGAGTGAGTGGATTAAAACATCTCTAGTTAATGGGCACACTTATAATTTGTTCCTAGTTTGAGACTCAGAAAAAGTGTTTGAGAAACAGGACAAAATGTGAATTTTTGTCTTCCCTACTGAAATTTGTCAAAACTTTTAAGTTTAAAACAGATTCCTCCCCCACCCTTTTTGGTAGAAAGAAATAGCTAATTGCTTTTCATAGATGGAATCTTATTCAGATGTATTCAATTCTTTTTTCAAGGTAGGGCCTCACACTAGCCCAGGCTGATCTAACAGTCACTCTGTAGTCAGGCTGGCCTTGAACTCACAGTGATCCTCCTTCCTCTGCCTTCCAAGTGCTGGGTTTGAAGATGTATGCCACCATACATGGCTGGCTGGCTATCTATCTATCTATCTATCTATCTATCTATCTATCTATCTATCTATCTATCTATCAGATAGGCTCTCATTCTATAGACCAAACTGGCCTGAAATCCACTATGTAGCTTAGACTGGCTTAGAACTTGCTGCAATTCTGCTTCAGTCTCCAGAGTGCTGGCCTGAGCCACCATGTCTTACTTCAAGTTTTCATTTTTTTCTGGAGGGTGGGAGGTTAACATTGGACAAACAGATGTTTCCAAGAGTACAGCTATAGTCAAACTGCCTTGGTTTCTCCTTTCACATGATTATAGAAATTTTAAAGAAAAGAAGCCTCACAAGCTATGTACAGCAGTTTACACTCAGTGTTTCTTTTTCACGTGATGTACAGTTAAAATTAATCCATGGCAAATGCTCATCACATCATCTGTGTAGGCACATCAAAGCTCTGGAGCTTCAGTGCAGGGGTGAGGTCTTCAGTGGGATCATGATTCTGGACTCCATCTCCTGAATAAGCGGGACTGTGTAGTATACCAATTCTTCCCAGCCGTGTTTGTGCCATGCTGCATTCCGTATGTCTTCCCTGGTCTGCAGATCTTTGTAAGCCCAAAGATGGTGCACCATGTATAGCTGCCCAATCGGAGAGAAGAACCGCCCCGCCCCCCCCCCCAGGGCCTCATTCCCGTCCTGTCTATAGCGGATTGCACGAGCCCAGTAATTTCCCCATTCAATCATGGTTCCTGGTCGGAGTTGGTAAGACCCGAGTTCATATATATTGGGTCCTGACCGAGGCACGGGCTCATTCCAGAAACTGAATTCCAATAGCAGCTGATTCTTCCTAAGAGAGAAGCATGTGGCTTCTTGCCTTACGGAAATTCACAAATTCCTGATTTTCTCTGAGTTTATTCATGACCTCTGTGAGGGCTGGATAGCCTCCTTCGTACCTCCAGAGGTGGACAGCTTGATCCTGCTCGCCATACCACGTGTTCCAAGTCCCCACCAAGGTACAAGGGTAATGTTTGTCTTCATGAATCTTAGGTAACACCTCTTGACAAATTTTGTTGTAGGCTTCTGGGCAATCCGGCTTAACATTGTGAAACTGTAATTTGTACAGACTGCTTGTTTCCTTTTTGGCTAGTAGATTAGAGTGAGCATCTTTTCTTGGATCAACTTTCCTGACAAATAAGGATTTTAACCAGCTGTCTTCCCGAGGCCTCTTACTGGAGGTCATCAGTCTCCGGAGCCCGGGCAGGAGGCTGCCGACGGTGGCCCGCCGTCCCAGGCCTCCGAGCGGGCCGCTCCTCGGGCGTGCAGCACTTGAGCCATCTTGCTCCGAGCTCGAAAGTTTATCTTTATGAGACAACTTCTCACTATGTGGCTCTGGTAGTCAAACTTGTTATGTAAGCCAGCTTTGCCTCACACTTGCCTGGAACCAACATTTTTGAAGAAAAGTTATATATTGTCTCTATTAGTATATTGAAGCAAATTTACCTCAATGATACTTAACAATATATTTTGTTGACAAAAAATAAAAACATTTAAAATATCTTATGCACACTGTTAGAAGTGGCTAAGATTGACTGTTATTAGAAAATTTCTGACCAGGAGACAGATTGCTATCCATCTTATGCCCATTTGACTTACAGTCTGGATGCATTTGCAGAACGCACCAGGTGCCCATCTGACTTACAGTCTTACAGTCTAGATAAATTTGCAGACCCATCAGGTGCCCATTTGACTAACCGTTTTACAGTCTAGATAGATTTGCAGACCTGGCCTCCTCCATGTCTCTTTGTATCACTAATGTGACCACAAAGGCGGATGCTCTGATCCCAGTCAAACAAACAACTGGCCCTACTTTTGTATTCTCCTAAAGGCACAGAGAATAACTTACCCTTTTGTTTAGAAGAAAAGCTTAAAATTATATGAAAGGTAATTTCTCTGAAAGTATTAAATGTGGACATTCATAGGCACATGTGTGTCTAGATAAGGAACTTTGGGGTAGTCCATGACAAGACTACTTGATCTACCACTCTGTAATAGAGATTTTCCTAGCACTCTAAATGAAGATGGGTATTTAATTGCTACAGAGAAGTCAGCCAACTACACTTCATTTCCTACCTTGTGTGTGCATTATACAACAGTGGTGTATCATCAAGTGCCCGTAGAGAATGTCAAATCTTGGAACTTCCACTCAGGAGGAGGTGCTGCCTCGGGGCAGACAGGAAAGGGCCCTGGCTCCAGAGAGGGGATTAACATGCAACTGCTTGGCAAGCCAAGGACGTTTGGATCTCCAAGTCTGAGTGCTGATTAAGTTTCTTGATGGGTGATCTCAGGCAGTAACTTCCACTCTCTGAATTTTAGTTTCATTAACTATAAACTGGCAATACTGACAGTAATAAATTGTTCCATACACTACTGACTGTATCAAAGTATTAGGATTATATGTGTATTAGTAAAGTCTCAATAAATGTAATTATATAGAAAAAAAATGATGGCAATGCCGGGCATGGTGGTGCATGCCTGTAATCCCAGCACTCGGGAGGCAGAGGTAGAAGGATCACTGTGAGCTACTGGGCTAGAAAAAGACCTACTGAAAAAAAAAATAGAGCTAGGGAGATTGCTCAGTGGTTAAAGGTGCTTGCTTGCAAAGTCTGTACATACACACACACACACACACACACACACACATATGTATGTGTATACATATATGCATATATATACATATATAGTTTTGTTTTTCAAGGTAGGGTCTCACTCTAGCCCAGGTTGACCTGAAATTCACTCTGTATTCTCAGGGTAGCCTCCAACTTGCAGTGATCCTTCTACCTCTGCCTCACAAGTGCTGGGATTAAAGGCGTGCGTCCCCATGCCTGGTTTAAGATATTTATTTATTTATTTATTTATTTGACAGAGAAAGGGGGGGGGCAGAGAGAGAGAGAGAATGGGTACGCCAGGGCCTCCAGCCACTGCAAACAAACTCCAGACGCATGCGCCCCCTTGTGCAGCTGGCTAACATGAGTCCTGGGGAATCGAACCAGGGTCCTTTAACTTTGCAGGCAAATGCCTTGACCACTAAGCCATCTCTCCAGCCCCAATATTTTTATTTTTATTTATTCGAGGGAGGGAAGAAAGGAGGGAATGGGCATGATCTCTTGCCACTTCAAAGAAACTCCAGATGCATACACCACTTTGTGCATCTGTCTTTGCAAGGGTCCTGGGGAATCAAACTGAAGCTGGATGTCTTTTTAAAAAAAGCACCTTTAACCTCTGAGCCAGCTCTCCAGTCCACTTACACAAATATATATATTTAAAGATAAAGAATCACTATAGGGGCGGAGAAATGGCTCAGCAGTTAAAGGCACCTTCTTGGAAGGCTTGGGTTCAAATCCCCAATTTTCACATAAAGCCAGATGTACAAAGTGGTGTATGCATCTGTAGCTCGTTTGCAGTAGCAGGAGGACCCGACACACCCATACTCGTTATTTCTCTTTCTCCCAAATAAAAATATCTGGGGGAAAAATGACAAAACCTGGGCACAATGGCACATACCTGTAAATCTCAGCACTGGGGAAGCAAGAGCAGGAGGACTGCTGTGAGTTCAGGGCCAGCCTGAACTGGCCAAACCCTGGACAAAAGATGCAAGACCCTGTCTCAAACACAACATAGTAACAACAACAAAGAGTGACATGAGGTTTGAGGTTCTGAGTCCCTTGGCCTGAGCGCTAGCTGCAGACCCAAGACTTTGTACAACAGTGGGTTAAATTAGGTCAAGAGAAGGATGTTTCTAGAGTTCCTAGCCATCTAAGCTCTGAAGCACTGTAATTCTGTTAACAGAGATATAGTCTGGGAGAACAGAGGAATATAAGGTTGATAGGAATAAGAAGTTTGAGCTGGGCATGGTGGCACACGCCTTTAATCCCAGCACTCGGGAGGCAGAGGTAGGAAGATCGCCATGAGTTCAAGGCCAGAGTGAATCCCAGGTCAGCCTGAGCTAGAGTGAGACCCTATCTCGAAAAACCAAAAGAAAAAAGAAAGAAAGAAAAAAATAAAGAAAAGAATAAGAAGTTTGGGTGAGGGTTGGAGAGATGGCTTAGCAGTTACGCCTGCAAAGCCAAAAGATCCTGGTTTGACTCTCCAGGACCCATGTAAGCCAGATGCACAGGGGGCGCATGCATCTGAAGTTTGTTTGCAGTGGCTGGAGGCTCTGGCACACCCATTCTCTCTCTCCCCCCACACACCTTTCTCTCTCTTAAATAAATAAACAAAAAAATAAGTTTGGGTGAAAAGTGGTAGTTTACAGAGGATTTGCATGGAGTGGTTGTGTCCCCATTACGTGTGTAATGGGACTAGGTGTATCTGGTTGGGGAATACTTTCCTCACCCAGTATTGTATATCAGAAAGCATGCCAATCTACCCTTCTGCCCATACTGCCTGGACAAGCCACCCTCTAAGGCACGAATGACAAAAAGCGCTGTGCTGTTTCTGGTGGGAGACAGACTTGCAAAGGTGTGTGGGCAGAGGCCTTGGCGGGAAGGTGCCCCACATAGCCAACACGCCAGGCTGCTGACAGCAGAGGCTCTGCATACAACGAGGCCTTTCTGACATGAGACGACACTCTGGGCGGGCAGGCTCAGCAGGTGCTGCATGCAAATGCCCCCAAACACTGTTAAGGAGCCAGCGGAGAAAATACTGAGCCATATGACCGCTGAGTAACTTCAGACCTAGACTAAAGTGCTGTGTGGGAATTGTGGTGACTGGCTGATGACATGGCCAAGTGAGAGACTTCGCCAAGGCAGAGAAAGGCAGTGGAGAGCTCGTTAGATGCACTGCAGTGCAGACGCAGTGGGCAAGACGGTAGAGAGAAGCTGTCAGTATAGAGGGGCTGCTTTTTTTTTCTTTCTTTTTATTTATTTTTCTTTTTTTTTTAAATTTTTATTAACATTTTCCATGATTATAAAAAAAATCCCATGGTAATCCCCTTCCTCCCCACCCCCACACTTTCCCCTTTGAAATTACATTCTCCATCATATTACCTCCCCATTACAATCAATGTACTTACATATATACAATATCAACCTATTAAGTACCCTCCTCCCTTCCTTTCTCTTCCCTGTATGTCTCCTTTTTAACTTACTGGCCTCTGCTACCAAGTGAGGGGCTGCTTTTATATGTGGGTCAGCAGGCAAGGTTTCAAGGTCACAGTGCCTTGGAACAGTTGCAGCTGGGGCTTATCGTAGTTAGCAACAGCCTGTCCTTGAGGTAATGACAGTCTAAGTCAGAAATGGCTCAGCACAGCCACCTTCCCTAAACTGACATTCACCCAAGGAAAACGCTTTGCCGTTCATAATATCTAGCGATGGATGGAGGGATACCCCGAGCAGCACTTGATAGAGAATTAGAATGAGAGATAAAGACCAGAAGGGCTGGTTTATGTGCCTTCATGCCTTCATGAGTGTTCATACGCAATGTGAGTGGGGAGTGCAGCCTGGGGAGGGTCTTACCAGATATTTTCCTGTACTTTTTTTTTTTTTTTCCCCAGGTAGGGTCTCACTCTAGCCCAGGCTGACCTGGAATTCACCATGTAGTCTCAGGCTGGCCTTGAACTCACAGTGATTCTCTTACCTCTGCCTCCTATGTCTGCCTAAAAGCATGCTCCACCGTGCCCAGCAGAGTCAGAAAGAGAGAGGAAAAATAGGAACACTAGGACCCTTAGCCTCTGCAAACGAACTCCAGATGCATGTGTCACTTTGTGCATCTGGCTTTACGTGGGTAGTGGGGAACTGAACTGGGGTCGTTAGGCTTTGCAGGTAAGCGCCTTAACCACTGAGCCATCTCTCCAGCCCCTATTTTTGCCTACTTTTATGGCAGAGTTTGGTGAAGAGAAGATTGGAGAAGATGCCTTCAATTGCTCCCTCAGTGGGAGGATGTTGATGTACTTATTCCTCTAGGGAGGAGATAGCAGATGTCTATGCATCACCTCCTCTTTACTTTAGTCCCTACCTGACACATTCATTCTGCTACCAGAACTGCTAGATGCTAGGCACTAGGGTTATTCCTGGCAAGAAACCATAACCACCTTTATAGCTTTATGTCTCCCTCTCTTCATTGGAAAACCAAGGGCTGAGGGGAAAAGAGCTCCATGGCCTGACGTGGTAAAGGTGCCTGTTGTGGATTCTGTTTCTGATGGCGAACAGTTAGTGCTGACTTAGCACACTGGCCTTGAAAACTGCGTGGAAAGCAGGACAGAGAAGTGCCAGGGTGACCTACATTCTCATTTTGAGAATATTGTGATGTATTATGAATGAGTCCTTCTGAAGTACAGTTTGAACACCTAGTTAAATAATTCATTCTTGGGTAGGAGACATTTTTGAATGATAGTCTCTAATGGAATAATATTATGAATTGCAAATTGGAACCTTAAATATGAGATTATATTTTTTTCTGTCATCTCTAGCTTTCTTCTAGAAGAAAACTGAATTTTATGGAATGACCCTCCTATGATTTTCAGCATAGGGTCTTGCTGTAGCCCAGGCTGACCTAGAATTCACTATGGGGTCTCAGGGTGGCCTTGAACTCACAGAAATCCTCCTACCTCTGCCTCCCAAGTGCTAAGATTAAAATCATGCATCATCACACCTGGGTAAAAAAAAATTTTTTTTTTAAGAATATGTTCTTGGGCTAAACAGATGGCTTAGTGGTTAAAGCACTTGTCTATAAGGCCTAAGGACCCAGGTTTTATTCCTCAGGTCCCACATAAGCCAAATACACATGGTGGCACATGTGTCTGGAGTTCGTTTGCACTGGCAGAAGGCCCAGGTGTGCCCATTCCTCTCCTTCTCTCTAATAATAAATAAATAAAAATAAAAAAATATTTAAAAAAGAAAGCAAATGACAATAAATGCTGGCAAGGATGCAAAAAAAAAAAAAAAAAAAAAGTGGAAGTGGAACAATTCTACACTGTTGGGAATTTAAACTGGGCCAGCCATTGTGGAAATCAGTATGGTTGTTCTTGAGACAGCTACAAATAGATCTACCATATGAGCCAGCTATACCACTCCTAGGCATATATCCTGAGGACTCTCTTTACTACTTTAGAGATACGTGTACATACACACACACACACGTATGTATGTATGTATGTACATATATATATATATATATATATATATATATATTTTTTTTTTTTTTTTTTTTTCGAGGTAGGATCTCACTTTAGCCCAGGCTTACCTGGAATTCACTATGTAGTCTCTGGCTGGCCTCAAACTCACAGTGATCCTCCTACCTCTGCCTCCCAAGTGCTGGGATTAAAGACGTACACACCAGGCAAAGAGCATATCCATGTTTATTGATGCTCTAATCACAATAGCTAGAAAATGGAACCAGCCTAAATGTCTCTCAACTGATGAGTGGAAGATGAAGATGTGGCACATTCATACAATGGAGTTCTACTCAGCGGTAAAGAAAAATGAAATTTTCAGAGAAATGGATGGATCTGGAAATGATTATACTAAGTGAGGTAACCCAGGCCCAGAAAGCCAAGTGGCACATGTTCTCTCTCATATGTGGATCCTAGCTATAAATGTTTAGACTTGTATGTGAGTTGTAGTAAAGATCAATAGCAGAGGAAAGTTAGCTAGAAAGGGGCTCTGAGGGAGGGGGAGAAGGGAGGATTTAAGGGGATGGCACTGTATACATGTAAGTAGATGAACCTATTACTGGGGTGGAGAGGTATAAGTGAGGTCAGGGGAAGAGATTGAGTAAAGGAAGGATGGGGAAGGTTAATCGAAATATAAGAGGGTAGGAGTAAGCCATATGGAAACCTACATTTTTGGACAATGGAACATTCAGAAGCCAGAGATTCTTACTAGAAAAAAATTCAGTACTAAGGATGGGATACCTTCCAGTGAGTTGTTAGCCAGGTAGGTGCCTGATGCCCATAAAACATTGCAGTTCATTGTCAAGGCTATTGGTTTCCCACTAGGAATAGATGGTAAGGCCCTATTGCTGAAGATGCCACATGCTTGGGCTGCAAGGCCACTGAGAAATTAAGCTGGAGCTGAACTGAAAACCTCCCTATAGACCAGCTGACAGAAAGCTGGAAAATGCATGCAGCCCTACGGGAGAGAAGTCATCAGTGGAGATAAATAACAGTGGACATTGCAAGCCTTATGTTTGGCCAGCCAGGCCAAATGACCCAACAGGTACAATAGTGGCACACCTGTTATGAGGGAAACCAACTGCTCACTAATTGGACTGGAGGCCTGCTCTGTGGGAAGGAATATGTGCCTGGTACTGAAAACCTAGTTAAAAGCCTATTGCAGGGGAGTCTCACTTTTTGTTAGAGAAGCTTCTCCTTTCAGATGGCAATGATCAGTGGGATGACTCAAAAGGCACCATGGTGCTAAGAAGAAGTGACAGAGGCGTGTTCAACACTGTGTTGCTAGGTAAGCACTTTACCGACTGAGTTACATCCCCAGTCCCCCTGCACATTTTCTTATAGTCATTCAAACATCACCACACCTTTGCCATTTAATACTCTTGCATTCAAACATTTTCTTTCTTTTTTAGCTGCTCATTTAAAAAATTTAAAAAAAATTTTATTAACAACTTCCATGATTATAAAAAATACCCCATGGTGATACCCTCCCTCCCCCCACTTACCCTTTTGAAACTCCACTCTCCATCATACCCCCTCCCCATCTCAATCAGTCTCTCATTTACTTTTGATGCCTTGATCTTTTCCTCCTCTTATGATGGTCTTGTGTAGATAGTGTCAGGCACTGTGAGGTCATGGATATCCAGGCCATTTTGTGTCTGGAGGAAGAATATTGTATGGAGTCCTGCCTTTCCTTTGGCTCTTACATTCTTTCCCCCACCTCTTCTGCATTAGACCCTGAGCCTTGGAAGGTGTGATAGAGATATTACAGTACTGAGCACTGAGGTCATTTCTTTCCATCACCATGATACCTTCAGAGTTGTCCCAAGGTCATTGCCATCTGAAAAGAGAAGATTCTCAACCAAAAGTGAGAGTAGCATTAAAATAAAGGTGTGAACATTAACAGAAGTGTTTACTGGGCAGTTTGATAAGCATAGTATATACATTTAGCCAGACAACAGTAGATGTTATACCCCTAGGGCTCATGACTACCCCTGTTTTAAGTTTTCAGTTTCAGGGATGTATTCCCTCCCATGGAGCAGGCCTCCAGTCCAATTGGAGGGCAGTTGGTTTCCCCCATAACAGACGTGCCACTATTGTACCCGTTGGCTCATTTGGCCTGGCTGGCCAAATATAAGGCTTGCAGTGTCCACTGATGAGTATCTTTACTGATGATTTCTCTTTCTCCCATTGAACTGCATGCAGAGCGGCTTCTTCCAGCTTTCTGTCAGCTGGTCTACATGGATGAGGTTATCAGCTCAGTTCCAGCAAAATTTCTGTGACCTTGCAGCCCAAGTATATGGAGTCTTCAGCAATAGGGTCTTACCATCTATTCCTGGAGCTGCTCATGTTTTTGAGGCAGGGTCTTACTATGCAACTCTGGCTGGGCTGGTACTATATAGTCTGGGCTGGCCTCAAACTAATAGCAATCTCCCCCACCTTGGCCCTAAATCTAGGATTACAGATGTAAAGCGGGCAAGGTGGCTCATGCCTTTAATCCCAGCACTCTGGAGGCTGAGGCAGGAGACTGAGGTAGGAGCATTGCCATGAGTTAGAGGGCAGTCTGGGCAACATAGTGAGTTCTAGGTCAGCCTGAGATAGAGTAAGACCCTGCCTCAAAAATAAATAAATAAGGGAGCTGGAGATATGGCTTAGCAATTAAGCACTTGCCTGTGAAACCTAAGGACCCCAGTTAGAAGCTCGATTCCCCAAGACCCATATAAGCCAGAGGCACAAGGTGGCACATGCATCTGGAGTTTGTTTGCAGTGGTTAGAGGCCCTGATGTGCCCATTTTTTTCTCTCTCTCTCCCTGCCTCTTTTTCTCTCTGTCTGTCGCTCTCAAAGAAATAAGTAAAAATGAACAAAAAAAATTTCAGTAAACAAAAAATTTAAATAAACAAATAGGGCTGGAGATGGCTTAGTGGTTAAGACATTCACCTACAAAGCCAAAGGACCCAGGTTCAGTTCCCCAGAACCCATGTAAGCCAGATGCACTAGGTGGCACATGTATCTGGACTTCCCTTGCAGTGGCTAGGGTTCCTGGCACACTCATTCTCTTTCTTGCTCTCTCCCTCTCAAATAATTAAATAAAAATAAACTATTAAAATAATAAATAAATAAATGACCTGTTGTTTCAAGCTTCTTCTAATGATCCTTTCCGGATGCCTAGATCTTGTCCTGCACTTCAATCTCGTCTTTAAAATAGCTTTCTCTCAATAGCACTAAATAAAACATCTCTTTATCACACCCTCCAAGGCTCCGGGACTATTGCAGAAGAAGTGTCAGTAAGAATGGCTACAAAGAACAATGGAAGCATAGAAATGCTGATAGACCGAATATGCTAGAAAGAAAAGATGCATTCCCATCTCAGCAGAAAGCGGAAGCAGCGCTTCCACAGGTGGGGACACTTCTCAAGAGCAGGCTGCGCCTGGGTGACTTTGCAGAGTCGAACAGTTCTCTAGGAGGAAATATAGACTGAACTGTGAACTGCATCTGGAATAGTCCACAGTGAAAAATAAAACACTTGATCACAAAAAATAGCTTCCTTTTGTGTTTTTTTTCCTGCTTTTCAAATCTCCCAGTGGTCTCTCATCTGGGTCTTTGCCTTTGTCTAATTAACTGCTGTTCTGTGAATTTCTTTGTTTTGTAAGACAACCTTGACCCAATTCAGTGTCTACTAATAGCTTTCTCTCTGCCCCAGGCAGCCACGGATTCTCTCAAAGCGCATGAGCGGGGACACAGGCATGTTATGCCACCTCCTACTCAGAGAAGGGACGCTCTGGAGGAATCGTACTGGGGGTTCTCCCTTTCAGTCCTAGAGCTTGATCCCTCAGTGTGGTATGGGTCTAATAGTCCCAAGAATGCCGATATCTACATGTGTACCCCTCAGCCATGGGAGAAGCTAACCTTGAGCTCAGTGTGACAATGGAGGGCTGTCTCCACTGCTCAGGGAGGACAAACATTGTACATGTCAGACACAAAGCTGAAATTAACCAGGGAAACCACGTAGTATCGATCAAGGAGATCAGGGGCCTAGGAAGAGTAGCAATGTCATGGAGATGGAGGACAACAGTGAAGAGAACCCGAGAACGTTTAGTTGGCAGCCCCAGGACACTGCTGCTTGTGGGGTGCCCACACGATTCCTGCCTGGCCTCTTAGCCAGGCCTAGCCAAGCTCCCATGTGCCTTCAGTTGAGTTTTAAATCAGTGAGGGTAGATGTTTCATCCTTGGCAACAGGTTATTTGAGAATATCTTCCAAGTTAGAATCATTTTTTGTTGTTATTATTTTTGTTTTGAGACAGGGCCTATGCAGCTGAGAGTGGAAAGGGTTGACTCTAAGAACCAAAGGGTATTTTCAGAAGATAATGGAACGGGTGCAAAGAGGGGAGTGGGGCGAATAACCACTGTCTCAGGGTGGCCTCGAACTCATGGCAATCCTCCTACCTCAGCCTTCCAAGTGCTGGGATTAAAGGTACGCACCACCAAACCCAGATGGGCTCTTGCTTTTTTAAGAAACACAGATGCCAGGCTGAAGAGATGGCTTAGCATTTAAGGCAATTGCCTGCAAAGCCAAAGGACCCAGGTTCAATTCTCCAGGACCCACGTAAGCCAGGTACACAAGGTGGCGTGTGCATCTGGAGTTCATTTTCAGCAGCTGGAGGCCTTGGTGTACCCATTCTCTATCTGCCGCTCTCTCTTTCTCTCTCTCTTTCTGAAGTTAAAAAAAAATTGAATAAAAGAAAAACACAGATACCCACAGAGGCAGACTACCTGGGAGCAAGATTTTGCACTCAGTACTTTTATCACACTTCCTTTTGATTTTGGTTTGCAGCAAGAGAGTGAACTACCTTACTAACGCAAAGGGATGGTTCAGACCAAGGATGGTAACCCAGCAGTCTCCCTTCTCTAACAGAACATCCACGGGCCTGGGCCAAGAGGGGTGAATGTGGGGAGGAGCAGAGAATTCCCACGAGAGGCCTCCCTGTGAAGGGGTATTGTCAAGGCAAGGCCATATGAAGGAATGAGGATCCCTTCTTGGCAATTTCTGTGCCGCCAAGGACAGGGCTTTGCTTTTTCTGGCACCTGGATTCAAGGCTTCATAAAACCTGTTTTTATCAGTTGCCTAATATAGCAATCTATCACTGGTCTCTGTGAGAGATGCACACTGAGAAAAAGCAGCTCCTGGTTTAACATTCTACTATTATTCCAAAAAGTTATGTAAAAGAGAAGAAAAAGATTTCTAACATCCAGCAGTTTAAAAAAGATCAAAGATTTTACCAAGGATCCAGGTTGAATTCCCCAATACCAACATAAGCCAGATGCACAAAGTGGCACATACATCTGGAGTTCGTGTGTGGTGGCTGGAGGTCCTGGTGTGTCCATTCTCCCTCTCTCTCTCTCTGTCTCTCATTTCTCTCTCTATTCCTTAAATAAATAAAATTAAAAAAAATTTTTTTGGTTTCACTCTAGTCTAGGCCAACCAGGAACACATTCTGTACTTCCAGGCTAGCCTCGAACTCATGCTGATATTCCTACTTCTGCTTCCTGAAGCTAGGATTAAAGGCATGCACCACCACACCTGCCTCTTTAAAAACATTTTTAAGGGGCTGGAGAGATGGCTTAGCAGTTAAGGTACATACCTGCAAAGCCCAAGGACCCAGGTCCGATTCTCCAGGTCCCACATAAGCCAGAAGCACATGGTGGTGTCTGCGTCTGCAGTTCATTTACATGGAAGCCCTGGCATGCCCATTCGCTCTCTTCCTCTCTCTCCCTCTCTCTGATAAATACATAAAAATTTAAAAACTATTTAAAATATTTAAGAATGCATTTTGAAATATTTTATTGGGCTGGAGAGATGGCTTAGTGGTTAAGGCACTTGCCTGCAAAGCCAAAGGACCCAGGTTCGATTCTCCAGGTCCCATGTAAGCCAGATGCACATGGCAGCACATGCATCAGGAATTTGTTTGCAGTGGCTAGAGGCCCTGCTGTGCCCGTTCTCTCTCTCCCCCAACTCTCTCTCTTGAATAGATGCACAAGATGGCACATGCATCTGAAGTTCATTTGCAGTGGCAGGAGGCCCTGGCGCACCCATTCTCTCTATCTATCTGCCTCTTTGTCTCTCTCAAATAAATAAATAAAATATTTTTAAAAATACAAATTTGGCTGATTATGGTGGTGCATGTCTTTAATCCCAGCACTGGGGAGGTAGAGGTAGGTGGATCACTATAAGTTTGAGGCTACCCTGAGATTTTGTAGTGAATTCCAGGTTAGCCTGAGCTAGAGTGAAGCCCTACCTTGAAAAACCAAATTAAAATAAAAATTAAGAGGCTGAAGAGATAGCTTAGTGCTTAAGGTGCTTGCCTGCAGAGTCTAAGGACCCAGGTTCGATTACCCCAGTACCCACGTAAGCTATATACACAAGGTGGTGCATGTGTCTGGAGTGTTTGCAATGCCTTGGAGGCCCTGATGCACCCATTTTATCTGCCTCTTCCTCTCTAACAAATAAAATAAAATACAAATTAGGGCTAGGGAGAGGGGTCATTGGTTAAAGGCACTGGCTTAAAAAGCTGGTGCCCAGGTAAGGCTAAATGTGTGAAATGGCAGAAGTGTCTGCAATTTGTTTGCAGTGGCGAGAGGCCCTGATGCACCCATTCATTCTCACTGAAGTAAATACTAAATATTAAAATGGAAATTATTTGATTTTTCCCTCACATAATTAGATTAATGATTAACGTAAAATTCTTCACATACTAAAATCATTTATTTTTGCTTTTTCAAGGTAGGTTCTCACTCTAACCCAGACTGATCTGCAATTTACTATGTAATCTCAGGGTGGACTTGAATTCACACCAATCTTCCTACTTCTGCCTCCCAAGTGTTAGGATTAAAGGCATGCACCACCATGCCCAACATAAAATCAATTTTCTAAAAAGTAATTTATTTATTTATTTATTTACAAGAAATGAGAGAGAGAGAGAGAGGGAGAGGGAAAGATAATGGTGTGTGCCAGGGCCTCCAGCCATTGCTAACAAACTCCAGATATATGCACCTCTTTGTGCATCTCACTGTGTGCAGGTGCTGGGGAATCGAACCCTGGTTGTTGGGCATTGCAGGCAAGTGCCTTAACCACTGAGTAACCTTTTATGCCCATCATTTATTATTATTATTATTATTATTTTATCTTAGAGAGAGAAAATTCATGCACCAGAGCCTGCTGCAATTAAACGCCAGATGCTTGCGCCGCCTAGCGGGCATGTAAAACCTTACACTTGCCTCCCCTTTGTGCATCTGACTTATGTAGGATCTGGACAGTTGATCATGGGTTCTTAGGCTATGTAGGCAAGTGTCTTAACTGCTAAGCTACATCTTCGGCACCAACTTATCATTTTAATATATTTTATTTATTTATTTGAAAGAGAGAAAGAGGCAGAGAGAGAGAAACAGAGAGAGAGAATGGACATGCTAGGGCCTCCAGTCACTGCAAATGAACTCCAGATGCATGTGCCCATTGTGCATCTGGTTTATATGGGTCCTGGAGAATCGAACCAGGATCCTTTGACTTTTCAAGCAAATGCCTTAACCAACAATCTCTCCAGCCCCTCAACTTATCTTTTTTTTTTTTAAATTTTTTTCTTTGTTTATTTATTTGAGAGCGACAGACACAGAGAGAAAGACAGATAGAGGGAGAGAGAGAGAGAGAATGGGCACGCCAGGGCTTCCAGCCTCTGCAAACGAACTCCAGACGCGTGCGCCCCCTTGTGCATCTGGCTAACGTGGGACCTGGGGAACCGAGCCTCGAACCGGGGTCCTTAGGCTTCACAGGCAAGCGCTTAACTGCTAAGCCATCTCTCCAGCCCTCAACTTATCATTTTTTAAAAAATTTTTATTAGCATTTTCCATGATTATAAAAAAATATCCCATGGTAATTCCCTCCCCCCCCACTTTCCCCTTTGAAATTCAATTCTCCATATTACCTCCCCATCTCAATCATTGTACTTACATATATACAATATCAACCTATTAAGTACCCTCCTCCCTTCCTTTCTCTTCCCTTTATGTCTCCTTTTTAACTTACTGGCCTCTACTAAGTATTTTCCTTCTCACGCAGAAGCCCAATCATCTGTAGCTAGGATCCACATATGAGAGAGAACATGTGGTGCTTGGCTTCCTAGGCCTGGGTTGCCTCACTTAGTATAATCCTTTCCAGGTCCATTCATTTTTCTGCAAATTTCATAACTTCGTTTTTCTTTACCGCTGAGTATCAGTATTATCCACTCATCAGTTGAGGGACATCTAGGCTGGTTCCATTTCCCAGCTATTATAAATTGAGCAGCAATAAACATGGTTGAGCACGTACTTCTAAGGAAATGAGATGAGTCCTTTGGATATATGCCTAGGAGTGCTATAGCTGGGTCATATGGTAGATCAATCTTTAGCTGTTTTAGGAACCTCCACACTGATTTCCACAATGGCTGGACCAGATTGCATTCCCACTCAACTTATAATTTTAAAGCATTCTTTATTATTATTATTTTGAGAGAGAAAGAGGCAGAGGGAAAGAGAGAATGGGTGCACCAGGGCCTTACATTTATTTTGAGAGAGAGAGAGAATGGACATGCCAGGGCCTCTAGCCACTGCAAACTCCAGATGCGTGTGCTCCCTATGTGCATCTGGCTACGTGGGACCTGGAGACTTGAATATGAGTTCTTAAGCTTCGCAGGCAAGTGCCTTAACTGCTAAGCCATCTCTCCAGCTCTAACCCATCATTTAAAAAAATCATTTATTTGAGAGCATAGAGAGACAGAAATACATGGGCATACTAGGGCTTCTTGGTGCTACAAATCAACTCCAGACATATGTGCCACCTTGTGCATCTGGCTTTATGTAGGTACTAGGGAATCAAACCTAGACCAAGCCAGGCCAGCAAGCTTTGCAAACAAATGCCTTTAATGGCTGAGCCATCCTCCAAGCCCTCTTAAATAAAACAATTAAATATATTTTATATTTTATTTATTTGTAGGAAGAGAGATATAAAGAGAGAGAGAGAGAGGTAGAGAGAGTATGGGCTTGCTAGGGGGCCTCCAGCCACTGCAAATGAACTCCAAACACATACGCTGCTCTGTGCATCTGCTTATGTGGGTGTTGGGGAACAAAACTCAGCAATCTTTCTACTTTGGATTGGCAAGCAAGCTCCTTAACTGCTTAGCCATCTCTCCAGATCCCCAAATTAAAAAAAAATTTCAATGATTGTTATGGGGAGGTAATACGATGGAGAATGGAATTTCAAAGGAGAATGTGGGGGGGGGAGGGAGGGAACTAACATGGGATTTTTTTTATAATCATGGAAAATGCTAATAAAAATTTTAAAAAAGAAAAAAATTATTTTTATTTATTTATTTGAAATAGAGAGAAAGAATGGGCACCCCAGGGCCTCCAGTCACTGGAAATGAACTCCAGACTCATGTGCCACCTTGTGAATATGGTTTATTTATGTGGGTCCTAGGGAGTTGAACCTGAGTCTTTTGGCTTTGCAGGCAAATGCCTTAACAACTAAGCCAGCTCTCTAGTCCCCCCAAATTTTTTATGAACATTTTTAAATTTTCAAGCAAAGGCACACACACACACACACACACACACACACACACACACACACACAGAGCAAAGAGATGTGGCGTGGTGACGCACGTCTTTAATCCCAGCACTCAGGAGGCAGAGGTAGGAGGATGGCCATGAGTTCGAGGCTACTCTGAGACTGCAGGGTGAATTCTAGGTCAGCCTGGGTTAGAGTGAGATCCTACCTCGAAAAACAAAAGAAAAAGACTGCTGAGTGGGAAGGAAATGTGTTTCAGAAGCTGGGTGTGGTAGCACATGGGGCAATACCAGCATTTATGAGGGCCAGGCAGGAGGACTTTTGAGAATTGGAAGTTAGCCTGAGCTGCATAGGGAGACTCTGTAGTAAAAACAAAAACAAAGGTCTGGAGAAAAAAAAAAAAGGTCCGGAGAGATGGCTCAGTGATTAAAGACACTTGTTTGCAGAGCCTATTGTCTTGGGATCATTTGTCCAGTATCCACATAAAGCCAGATGCACAAAGTGGCATATGTGTCTGGAGTTTATTGCAGTGAAAGGAGGCCCTGGCATGCCTATACACCCTCTTGTCTGTCTGTCTCTCAAATAAGTAAAGCAAACTTCTCAAATAAATAAAGCAAACAATTAAAGAAAATAAAATCAAAGAAATATGTTAGGGATATTTTTTTTTATTTTTATTTTTTATTTTTTCAGTATGAATGAGCTTTTCAATCTTTTTTGAGGTATAATGGTACAACTGTTTTAATACAACCACCAATCTTCACAAAATAACTTTTTTAATACTTTGTGCCTGGTAGTAGCATCTTGCACTGTGACATTCCTATACATACATGAGCATTTTATCCAAGTGAGATTTTTTTATAATAATGGAAAATGCTAATAAAAATTTTAAAAAAACAAAAAAAATATGTTAAACAGGTAAATTAAATAGATAACTATATTAACTAGAGGTTAATTACAAGGTGGATGCCAGCGGTGCAGAGCAGGCTGTGCCTGCCTTGTGCATGGCTATGACATGGTGAGTAGTCGTGAACCAGAGGCAGGTGATCATGCAGCAGAGGCAATTGGTCATGCAGGAGAGAGAGGAAGTCATGCAGCAGAGGCAGGAATTCATGCATCACAACAGATGGATATGCAGCTGAGGCCTCAGGTCATGCATCAGAGGGAGGTGGTCATACAACATGGTATGTGGTAATGCCACAGTCAGGTGGCCATGCAGTATGGCAGGTGGTCATGCTGTATCACTTGTGGTCATGCAGAGATGGGAGAACATGAGGTGTATGAGGGTGGTCACGCAATATGACAGGTGGTCATGCAGCAGAGGCAGGGGGTCACACAGTATGGCAACAGGACAAGCAGCAGAGAAGGTGATCTTGCAGTCTCACATGTGGTCACACCTCAGAGGTAGGAGTGCATGAGGCACAGGCAGGTGGTCATGCAGCAGAAGGAAACAGTCATGCAACAGAGCCAGTCTTCATGCAGGAGAGGAAGGTGGTTATGCACAATGGCAGCAAGACATGCAGCAGAGGCTGGTGTTTCTGCAGCACACGCAGCTGGTCATGTAGCATGGCTGGCGGTCATGCTGCAGCGGTACACGGTCATGCCGCAGAGGTACACGGTCATGCCGCAGAGGTACATGGTCATGCCGCAGCGGTACACGGTCATGCCGCAGAGGTACACGGTCATGCTGCAGCGGTACACGGTCATGCTGCAGAGGTACACGGTCATGCCGCAGAGGTACACGGTCATGCCGCAGCGGTACACGGTCATGCCGCAGAGGTACATGGTCATGCCGCAGAGGCAGGTGGTTATGCAGCACAGGCTAGTGGTCGTGCAGATGAGGCACGAGGTCATGAAGTGTGGCAGGAAATCATGCCTATGGCAGATGGCCAGGCAGCCTGGCAGTGGTGATGTAGCAGAGGCAGGCAGTCATGTAGTATGGCGGGATGTCATGCAGGGTGACAGAGTCATGCAGCACATGCTGGTAGTCATGTGAAGTGGCTCATTGTCATGCAGTGTGGAAAGACCCATGCCTATGGCAGATGGTCGCACAGAAGCAGGTGTTCATGCAGTATGGCAGGAGCCACGCAGCAGAGGCAAGCAACAGCAAGAGGTAGCTGAGGTAGGTGATTATTCAGCATAGAAGGTAGTTATACTTCATAGGTAGGTGGTTATTCAGCATAGGCAGAGGCAGGTGGTCATGCAGCAAAGGCAGCAGGTTATGCAACAGATGCAGGTAGTAATGAAGCCTAGGCAGGTGGTCATGTAGCACAGAGAGAAGGTCATGTAGCACAGGCATGAGGTCACGCAGGAGAGGTAGGAAGTCTTGTGGCAGAGGCAGGAGGTCATGAAGTGTGGCCATGCAGCAAAGCAGGTCATGCAGCAGAGGCAAGAGGTCACGCAAGAGAAGCATGGCTTCGTGCACTATGGTAGGAGGTCATACAACATAGCATTGGGACATGCAGCAGAGGCAGGTGGTCACGCAACAGTATGGCAGGCTGTCATGCAGCAGTACGGCCACAGAGGAAATGCCGCAGAGGCAGCAGGTGATGCAGCAGAGGCAGGAGGTCTTGTAGAAGAAGCAGAAAGCCAAGCAACATGGTGGTTTGATTCAGGTGTCCCCCGTAAACTTAGGTGTTCTGGTTGCTAGGTTCCCCAGCTGATGGCAATTGAAAATTAAAGCCTGCCTTTGCTGCCTGAGTGCTCCAGGAGTGTCCTGTTCTTCAAAGCCCGCTTTATCCCCCCCTGGATGAACAAATTGGCAACCCACCTGCTACTGTGGAATATAAGAAATGCAGGAAAGAGAGAATCATTGAGTTTGCAACACGGTCTTGTGTTTTGGAAATGGCCGTGGGCAGTGTGAAGCAGGTTTGCTGGATCAGCCTGCATGAAGACCCCACGGGGCCATGAGGATGAACTGTGGGTTGAAGTGGAGACCCAGTAGAAATGCCGGGACCACGAGACGGCTGCCAAAGAGAGCTGCTGGCCCAGGATGAAATTTTCCAGGACTGTGAGTAGCCTAGCTGGAGGGGTGGAATTGGAACTCCAGAGTCTTGTTGCTGGTTCAAATTATTGGACTTGGAGACTTGTCACCAGGTATATTTGTTGGAATTTAGAGCTACAGAGTTTGGTGTTTGCCCTGTTTAAATCATGTATTGCTTGAGTATTTCTTTGAGTATGTCCAATGCCATCTTTTGCAGTGTGAATGTTTATTCTGTGCCATTATGGCTTTGGAGGGGATTTTTTGGTATTATGGCTCAGTTAAAAGATCTTGGACTATGGGTGTGGCAGTCAGGTTCACATTGCTGGTAGAAATCACCCAACCAAGAGCAGCTTCTGGGAAAAAGAGATTTATTTTGGCTTACAGGCTCAAGGGGAAGCTCCATGATGGCAGGGGAAAACGATGGCATGAGCAGAGGGTGGACATCACCCCCTGGCCAACAGAAGGTGGACCACAGCAACAGGAGGGTGTGCCAAACACTGGCAAGGGGAAACTGGCTTTAATACCCATAAGCCTGCCCCCAGCAATACACTCCCTCCAGGAGGCGTTAATTCCCAAATCTCCATCAGCTGGGAACCTAGCATTCCGAACACCTAAGTTTATGGGGGACACCTGAATCAAACCACCACATTCCGCCCCTGACCCCCATAAACTGATAATCATACATGTAAAATGCAATGCATTCATCTCATTTTAAAAGTCCCCATAGTTGTTAATCAATCCCAATGATGTTCATACATCCCCATAGTCCAAGATCTTTTAACTGAGCCATAATACCAAAACATAACCTCAAAAAACCCATAATGACACAGAATAAATATTCACACTGCAATAGATGGCATTGGGCATAGCAAAGAAACATTCAACCAATACACGATTTAAAACAACCAGGGCAAACATCAAACTCTGTAGCTTCAAGTCCAGCAACTCTAGCCAGTGACAAGTCTTCAAGTCCGATAATTCTAACCAGCAACAAGTCTCTGGCATTCCAATTCCGCCCCTCCAGTTAGGCTACTCACAGTCCTGGGAAACTTCATCGGGGCCGACAGCTCTCCTTGGCAGCCATCTCATGGTCCCGGCATCTACAATGGGTCTCCACTGCAATCCACGGTTCATCCTCATGGCCTCATGGGGTCTCTATGCAGGCAACCAGCAAACCCGCTTCACACTGCCCATGGCCATTTCCAAAACACAAGACCGTGTTGCAAGCTCAATGACCCTCTTTCCAGCATTTCTTATACTCCACGATACCAGGTAGGGTGCCAATTTGTTAATCCAGGGGGGAATAAAGCAGACTTTGAAGAACAGGACACTCCTTGAGCACTCAGGCCCCTTCAAAAGAGTCTACATTCTTCCTGTTGCCCCAGCTCAGGTCAGCTAGCCCTGTTTCGAAGGTTGTAATCTCTCAGTTGCAGCTGAATGGGCAACAGTTCACCCAAAGATTTTCCTTTCTGTGCCATATCCCTCTGCTCACACCAGTTCATTTCTACGCAAAGCAACCCTGCACAACTTCTCAGGACATGGGCACAAGAGCAAGCTTCTCACAAAAACTGCTAGCCCAGTCCAGGCAAAGCTCTTTCTCACCCTCATAAGCCAAACCTCACAGTCCACAGTTCTTACTGCCTTCAGGTCTTTCAGCTCTGACCAGGATAGACAATCAAGCTGTACTTACAGCACTGCAAAGCATCTCTTAGGCCAAGGTTTCAAATCCTCCGACATTCCTCTTGAAAATCAGCTCCAAAAGGCCAAAGCCACACAGTCAGGTGTCTAGCAGCAACCCCACTCCTCGGTACCACTTTACTGTGGCAGTCAGGTTCACATTGCTGGTAGAAATCACCCAACCAAGAGCAGCTTCTGGGAAAAAGAGATTTATTTTGGCTTACAGGCTCAAGGGGAAGCTCCATGATGGCAGGGGAAAACGATGGCATGAGCAGAGGGTGGACATCACCCCCTGGCCAACAGAAGGTGGACCACAGCAACAGGAGGGTGTGCCAAACACTGGCAAGGGGAAACTGGCTTTAATACCCATAAGCCTGCCCCCAACAATACACTCCCTCCAGGAGGCGTTAATTCCCAAATCTCCATCAGCTGGGAACCTAGCATTCCGAACACCTAAGTTTATGGGGGACACCTGAATCAAACCACCACAATGGGGATGTTTGAACAACATGGGGATTGATAAAAACTATGGGGACTTTTAAAGTTGGACTGAATGTATTGTATTTTACATCATATATCAATATCAGTTTATGGGGGCCAGCGGCAGAATGTATTGGTTTGATTCAGGGATCCCCATAAACTTAAGTGTTCTGGATGCTAGGTTCCCCAGCTGATGGCAAATGGAAATTAAAGCCTCTAAGAGGCAGTGCATTACTGGGGGTGGGCTTGTGGGTGTTGTAGCCAGTTTGCCCTTGCCAGTATTTGGCACACTCTCCTGTTGCTATTGTCCACCTTATGTTGGCCAGGGGGTGATGTCCACCCTGTGCTCATGGCATCATTTCCCCTGCCATCATGGAGCTTCCCCTCGAGCCTGTAAACCAAAGTAAACCTCTTTTACCCACAAGCTGCTCCTGGTTGGGTGATTTCTGCCAGCAATGGGACCTGACTGCACCAGTGTGCCCCATGTCCGTGCAGCAAAGAGTGGTGATCATGCAGAAGAGGCAGGTGGTCATGTGGTATGGCAGGACATCAAGCCTCTGGCAGATGATCATGCAGCAGAGGCACGTTGTCATGTAGAATGGCAGGTGGTCGTGCAGCCAAGGCAGGAGGTCAGGTAGCAGAAGCAGGAGGCCTTGAATCAGAGCCAGAAAGTCATTCAGTACAACAGGTAGCCATGCAACACAGGCACGTGGCCATGCAAAATGGCAGATGGTCGTGCTGTGGAAAAAGGTAGTCAAGCACTATGGCAGGACATCATGCAGTGTGGCAGGTGGTCGTTCCGCAGAGGCTGGTGGTCGTGCCGAAGAGACAGGTGACATGCAATACAGCAGGGGACCATGCAGCAGAGGCTGGTGCCATTCAGAACAGGCATGTGGTAATGCTAAATGGCAGGATATCTTACCTGTGGCAGATGATCATGCAGCTAAAGCAGGTTGCCTTGCAGCATGGCAGTGGGTCAGGCAACACAGGCAGGAGGTCTTGCAGCACATGCAGGTGGTCTTGCAGAAGTGGCTGGTTGTCATCCAGTTTTCCAAGAACTCATGCCTATGGCAGAGGGTCACACAGTATCACAGGACGTCAGTGTGGCAGGTGGGCATGCAGTATCATGGGAAGTCATGCAGTGTAGCAGGAGGTCACGCAGCCAGGCTGCTGACCTGCAAGCAGAGGCGCATGGTCACGAGGCATTGCAGGCAGTCATGCAGAAGAGGCAGGAGGCCATGCAGCTTAGACATGGGGTCATGCAGGCAAGGCAGGTAGTCCTCCAGCTGAGGCACATGGGCATGCGGCAGAGGCAGGTGGTCATGCAGCCTTGCAGGTGTTTATGCAGTAGAGGCAGGAGGTCCTATAAAGGCAGCATGTGGTCATGCAACAAAGGTCGGAGGTCATGCAGCAGGGGCAGGTGGTCATGCTGCACCTTTAGGTGGTCATGTAGCAGAGATAGGTGGCCATTCATCACGTAGATCTAGAATTAGGAAAAGGACTTTTTGCTCTAGATGACAATATGCCTGGATTTTAATTATTTGTATATTAATAAAATTCTATTGATAAGGCTGGAGATAGACTTATGATGTGAATCATCAGTGTGGTAGATGAAAGTTAACAGGGAAACCAGGCCCAGATGTTGTTTTAAAACACAAGTTTCTACTGTGAAATTTTACCAGGGAGACAGCATGACCCTCGGTCTCCTCCCTATCTGTACAGCTGCACCCTGCTTGTATGTTTTATCTGGTTAATGCAGCCATAGGCACAAACACCCTTGAACAAACAACTTTCTATTATACATTTGTGCTTTCTTATCACTGGCTGATTGCAAAGGAATCTCCTGTTTGTGCCCCAAATCATGGAACCTTAGAAACGTGTAACCCACCAGTAGTGCAAAGAATTCAAGGTGATGTCAGATTGTCTGCCATATTTGTCTATAAAACCTCTGAGGAAATAATCTCGGGAGTTCTGGGTAAGATGGTGGCAGAGTAGCCATGCCAAAGCAGCCTAAAAGGGAAATAAGCAGAAGAACAGCAAAACCCACTCTTCTACTGAAGAGCGAAGGTGGTAAGGAACTATGACCCACAGCAGAGAGGCAGGAGAGACCCAGAGCTTCTAGTGAGCAGGAAACCAGCCAGAATCCCTCCCGAGGTCCCAGTGGCCTTGCCCACCTTGTCCACATGCCCACCCACCTGCCTGGCCCAGCACACAGCTAGAGGAGCAGAAGCCAGGTGAAGAGATTGTCCACTCACATCAGCCTCCTCACAAAGTCAAGAACCTGAGAGGGGAAGACAGCAGAAACTAGCTGAGTACCTGCTGAAGGACAACACAAACAGGACCAGCTGAGAGCTCAAGTACAACTCCAGGCACCCTGCACAGCCTCCCTTCCCCCAACCACCAGTACCATGAGCCACTGCAGAACTCACCCACCACAGCGCATTCAGCACAGCTGATCAGAACAACAGATCCAGCGACCCAAGCAGCCTAACCAAGTCCACAGAGCCAAAGAGAAGGATGGAGGTGGGCACTTAGCATTGGTGAGATTGGAAGGCATTCCAAAAGGTGAAAGGGCCTACTTACACAAAGCCAGGTTCATAGGCCTGCACTGGAAGTGCTAATTGCACCTTCCATGTCAGGGTAGGCTGTGTTAGATTTGACTTATGTATTCTTTTTTTTTTTTTTTTTTTGAGGAAGGGTCTTACTCTAGCTCAGACTGAACTATATAGTCTTAGGGTGGCCTTGAAATCCCTGTGATCCTCCCACCTCTGCCTCCTAAGTGCTAGGATTAAAGGCATGCACCACCACATCCAGCTCTGATTGATGCATTCTTGGTAGACTTCACCATTCTCAAGCTGTATTTTGGTGTTGATTATTGTAGCCTTTGACACTTCCTAATTTATAGGGCCTTTATCTTTATCTTCTGTCATTATTGGGAGCAGGGCCTCACTTGGCCCCAGGTTGACCTGGAACCCATTTCTGACCAAAAATCTCAGCCTCCCTGTTGACAAGACTAAGGGTGTGGAGCAACACACAGTCTTAGGGACTTTGGCTTTATTAGTTTATCTGTTTGTTTTAATCTCCACTCTTGAATCAATACTCTGGGCTGGTTTTGATTAAATGTATATATTGCTCAGTTGAATTTTATAATTTTCCAATAATTTGCTCTCCCCAGCCTACTCCAATACTTGCATAGCAGGCAAACTCAACTCCTAAGGTCACATCTGCTGTTACTCTGAGAGTAACATAAGAGCCACACATGGCACCTTAAACTCTTGCTGTGAAGATATATATAATTGGATTTACACATCTAGGAATACTGCAAGGAATTATAAAACCCAAGCATCAAATTAACTCAAGATGTAAAAATCTCTACATTATACTATAAAAAACACAAAAAATCAAGACATTTGACTCCACCAAAAATTATAAACCCATCAGAAATTATGTCCAGTGAGACTGATTTAGATGAAATGCCAGACAAAGATTTCAAAATAAATTATTATATCTATGCTCAAGGAAATCAAAGAAAAAAATCAAAGGAGTCAAAGAAGAAAACAAACTTCTGAGGAATCTCAAGAGAACATAGGAAGCAACTTAATGAAATAAGGAGGTCAATACAAGACATGAGTGAAGAAATAGACATAATGAAAAAATACCAATCAGTAATGCTATAAATGTAAGAGTAAGTCAAATAGAAAACTCTGTAGAAAGTCTCACTAGCAGAATGGATCAAGGAGAGGACAGACTATCTAAATTACAAGACCAGGTAGCAAATCTAGTACAGTCCAAAAAAGAGAAGGACAAACTAATAGGAAGGCATGAGTGGGAACTTCAAAACATTTGGGGCACTATGAAGAAGTCAAACATAAGAATTCACGGTATAGTGGAAGCAGAAAAATTTCACTCCAAAGGCATAGTAGGTATTTTCAACAAAATCATAGAAGAAAAATTTCCTGGGCTAGAGAGATGGCTTAGCAGGAAAGGTACTTGCCTGTAAAACCTAAGGACCCAGGTTCAATTCCCCAGTACCCATGTAAGCCAGATGCACAAGGTGGCACGTGTGTCTGGAGTCTTCAGTGTCTAGATGCCCTGGTACACCCATTCTCTCTCTCTCTCCCTCCCTCTTTCTCACTTTCTCAAATAAATAAATAAATAAAA
Organism: Jaculus jaculus; assembly: GCF_020740685.1. NCBI lineage: Eukaryota > Metazoa > Chordata > Mammalia > Rodentia > Dipodidae > Jaculus > Jaculus jaculus. The sequence goes on from NC_059102.1 coordinate 43,401,042, forward strand.
AATAAAAATTCCCGCAAATAGGGGAAGTGATGCCAATACAGATACAGGAAGCCTTTAGAACACCAAACAGACAAAAGCATGAAAGAAACTCTCACCACCATATTATAATTAAGCTATAAAACACACAAACCAAAGAAAGCAGTTACAGAGAAAAGTCACATATAAAGACAAGCCCATTAGGATAACAGCAGATTGCTCAACACAAACTTTAAAAGCAATAAGGACTTGGAATGATCTATTCCAAGTTCTGAAAGATAACAATGTCAACCAAGAGTACTTTATCCAGCAAAACTATCCAACCAAAGTTTAAATAGAAATAAGGAGATTCCACAACAAAACAGGCTAATGGAATATAATACCACTAAATCAGGTCTATAGAAAATAATTGAAGGGATCCTTCATGCTGAAGAGAAAGAAAAGCACACACACAAGGAAATAGGAAAAAAAAAACAACCATATTCAAGTAATAGTTAACACATGAGAGTAAAGGACAACAAAGGAATAACAACAAAACAAGAAGAATGGCAAGAATAAATGCACACCTTTCAATAATAACTCTTTTTTTTTTTTTTTGGTTTTTTGAGGTAGGGTCTCACTCTACTTCAGGCTGACCTGGAATCACTATATAGTCTCAGGGTGGCCTCGAACTCACGGTGGTCCTCCTGAGTCTGCCTCCTGAGTGCCGGGATTAAAGGCATGTGCCACCACACCTGGCTCAATAATAGCTCTTAATATCACTGGCCTCAATGTCCCAAGCAAGAGACACAGGCTTGTGGACTGGGTTAAAAAAACTTCTATTTGTTGCCACCAAGAAACTCACCTTTCCATGAAAGACAGATATTATCTTAGGGTGAAAGGGTGGAAAATGGTATTTTAAGCAAATGGGCCTAGGAAACAAGCAAGTGTTGCTATCCTAATATCTGACAGGCTAGACTTCAAACCAACATTAGTTAGGAAAGATAAAGAAGGTCACTTTATATTGATTAAAGAACACTCCAGCTGAGTATGGTGGTGCACACCTTTAATCCCAGCATTTAGGAGGCAGAGGTAGGAGGATCTCTGTGAGTTCAAGGCCATGCTGAGATTACATAGTGAATTCTAGGTCAGCCTGAGCTACAGTGAGACACTACCTTGAAAAACAAAACAAAAGAACATTCCAACAGGAGGGCATTGCAATTCTAAATATGTATACACCTAACATGGAGGCTCACAATTTCATCAAACAAACACTATTAGACTTAAGATCACAGATAACACCAAGCACAATTGTAGTGGGTGATTTCAATACCCCACTCTCATCAATTGACAGGTCATCCTGGCAAAATAATAAAGAGGCATCTGGATTAAATGAAGTCATAGAACAAATGGACCTAACAGATATCTAAAGAATATTTCATCCAAATGCTACAAAATACACATTCTTTTCAGCAGCACATGAGACATTCTCTAAAATAGACCATATATTAGGACACAAAGCAAACCTTAAGAAAAACCTTAAGAAAATTGAAATAATTCCTTGCACTCTATCTGATCACAATAGGATTAAACTACAAATCAACAGCAAGAAAAGCTATAGAGGATACAAAAAATCATGGAAACTAAACAATGCACTACTAAATGATGAGTGGGTCAATGAAAAAAATCAATAAGGAAATAAAAACATTCATAAAATCAAATGATAATGAGAACACAACATACCAAAACCTTTGGGACACAATGAAGGCAGTCCTAAGAGGGAAATTTATAGCTTTGAGTGCCTATATTAACACATTAGAAAGGTCGCAAGTAACAAATTTAATGCCTCACCTTAAGACCTTGGAAGAAGAAGATAAAAAAATCAGTAGACAGGAAGAAACAATAAAGATTAGGGCACAAATTAATGAAATAGAAACCACAAAAACAATACAAAGAATCAATGAAACAAAGAATTTGTTCTTTGAAAGGGTACAAGATTGATAAATCCTTAGCAAATCTGACCAAAAGAAATAGAGAAGAGACACAAATTAATAAAATTAGAGGTGAAAAAGGCACCATTATAATATGCCAATGAAATTCAGAAAACCATGAGGACATACTCCAAGAACATATACTCCATGAAGTTTGAAAATCTGAAAGAAATGGATGGTTTCCTTGATTTATATGACCAACCAAAATTAAATCAAGATGAGATAAGCCATTTAAACAGACCTATAAAAAGCACGGAGATCAACATGGTTATAAAAAATCTCCAACTTGTTGGGTATGGTGAAGCACACCTTTAAATCCAGCACTCGGGAGGCAGAAGTAGGAGGATTGCCATGAGACTCCATAGTGAATTCCAGGTCAGCCTGGGCTAGAGTGAGACCCTATCTTGAAAAGCAAAAGCAACAAAAGAAATCTCCAACTAAAAATGTTCAGGCCCAAAGTGAGGTCAGGGGAAGAGATTGAGTAAGGAAAGGTGAAGGGAAGGCTAATCAAAATCTAAGAGGATATAAATAAGTCATATGCAAACCTATTTTTTTGGACAATGGAACACATAGGAGCCATAGATTGTTACTAGAAAATTTTCAGTGCTAGGGATGGGGTACCTTCCAGTGAGTTGTTGCCCAGGGAGGTCCCTGATGCCTACAGAACATTATAGGCCATTGCCAAGACGCTTGGTTTCCCACCAGGAATAGATAGTAAGAACCTATTGCTGAAGACTCCAAATACTTGGGCTACAGGCCACTGAGAAATCCTGCTGGAACTGAGCTGATAACCTCTTCCATGTAGACCAGTTTACAGAAAACTGGAAGAAGCCATTCTATATGCAGTTCAATGGGAGAAAGAGAAATCACCAGTGAAGATACCCAACAGTGGACACTGCAAGCCTTATATTTGGCCAGCCAGGCCAAATGAGCCAACGTGTGCAATAGTGGCATATCTGTCATGGTGGAAACCAACTGCCCTCTAATTTGACTGGAGGCCCGCTCCATGGGAGGGAATATATCTCTGATACTGAAAACCTACAACAGGGGTAGTCACGAGCCCTAGGAGTGTAACGTCTGCTGCTGTCTGGCTAAAACTATATACTATGCTTACTAAAATGCCCAGTAAGCACTTCTCTTAATGTTCATACCCATATATTAATGCTACTCTCACTTGTGGTTAGAGAAGTTTCTCTTTTCAGATGGCAGTGACCTCGGGATGACTCAGAGGCACCATGGTGCTGAGAAGAAGTGCCAGAGGAGCGCTCAGCACTGAAATATCTAAATCACACATTCCATGGCTCAATGTCTATTCTGGAAGAGGTAGCAAAAGAATGTAAGAGCCAAAGGAAGGGTAGGACTCCTTATAACATGCTCCTCCAGACACAAAATGGCCTGGATAGGAAGAAAAGATCATGACATCAAAATGAAAGAGAGACTGATTGAGATGGGGAGGAGATATGAAGGAGAGTAGAGTTTCAAAGGGGAAAGTGGGGGGAGGTAGGTAATGATCATGGGATATTGTTTACAATTATGGAAGTTGTCAATAAAAAAATAATGTATAAAAAATTAAAAAGCCCAGGCCCATATGGATTCACAGGTGACTTTTACCAGACCTTCATGGAAGAACTAACACCAATGTTTCTCAAATTTTCCCATAGTAAATACTAAAGGAAGTAATAGGGCTGGAGAGATGTCTTAGCAGTTAAGAGGCACTTGCCTGCAAAGCCTAAGGACTCATATTCAACTCTTTATGTCCTACATAAGCCAGACACAAAGCCTCTATCTCTCCCTCACCCTCTCTGTCTGTAATAAATAAATAAAAATAAATCTTAAAAAAAAATCTCAACAAAGGGCTGGAGAGATGGCATCGCGACTAAAGCATTTGCCAGCAAATGCCAAAGGATACTGGTTCGATTCTCCAGGACCTACATAAGCCGGATGCACCACAGGGCACGTGCTTCTGGAGTGCATTTGCAGGGGCTGGAGGCCCTGGTACATCCATTCTCTCCCTCACTCTCTCTCTCTCTCTCCCTCTGCCTCTTTCTCTCTCTCTCAAATAAATAAATAAATAAAATATTTTTTAAAAGGAAGAAAAAAGTTTTTTTAAAAAAACCTCTGAGCTGGGCGTGGTGGCGCATACCTTTAATCCCAGCACTTGGGAGGCAGAGGTAGGAGGATCGCCGTGAGTTCGAGGCCACCCTGAGACACCATAGTGAATTCCAGGTCAGCCTGGGCTAGAGTGAGACCCTACCTCGAAAACAAAACAAAATAAAACAAAACAAAACAAAACAAACCACAAACTCTGAAAGGGGTAGTCATGAGCCCTAGGGGTATAATATCTGCTGCTGTCTAGCTAAATGTATATACTATGCTTATCAAACTGCCCTGTACGCACTTCTCTTAATGTTCATACCCTTATATTAATGCTACTCTCACTTTAGGTAGAGAATCTTCTCTTTTCAGATGGCAGTGACCTTGGGATGACTTAGAAGGCATCATGGTGCTAGAAAGAAGTGACCTGAGTGCTCAGTGCTACAATATCTCTATCACACCTTCCAAGGCTCAGGGTGTATTGCAGAAGAGGTGGCGGAAAGAATGTAAGAGCTAAAGGAAGGGTAGGACTCCTTACAATGTGCTCCCCCGACACAAAATGGACTGGATATCCATGACCTCACAGTGCCTGACACTACCTACTCAAGACCATCGTAATAGGAGGAAAAGATCATGACATCAAATAAAAGAGAGACTGAGGGTGGGGAGGGAGGGAATTACCATGGGATATATTTTATAATCATGGAAAATGTTAATAAAAATTTAAAAAAAAGAGAGACAGATTGATTGAGATGGGGAGGGGATATGATGGAGAGTGGAGTTTCAAAGGGGAAAGTGGGGTGAGGAAGGGTCTTACAATGGGATTTTTTATAATATGGAAGTTGTTAATAATAAAAAAAATTGAAGATAAAAAAAAGAAACCTCTGAGCTATCAGATCTCAGTACTCCAGCTTTGGAAGTTACTCCCCTGAGTCTATGTAAACAAGAATAAATTTTGTGATTCTCCACTCTATCTCTGGTGCCATTTCTGTATGACTCAATTTCCCTTAATTAGTATTCAAATAATACAAAATTGGTGTTTCCTGGTTTATTCAGCCAAAGCCACGACTACCTTGCTGCTGTCTAGTGCTTTCTTGTAGCAACCTGAAGGCTGAGGCTGCTTAGCACTTTTAACCACAGCAGTCTTTTTTGGAAGTAACAGCACCATGGCCTACACCTGTTGGAGGGTGAGGCAGGAGGGCTGCAGGGACTTCAAAGCCATTAGCCAGGGATACATAGTGAGTTCCAAACCAGCCTGGCTGTCTTTAAAAGGAAAGGTCGGGCATGGTGGCACACACCATTAATCCCAGCATTCAGGAGGCAGAGGTAGAAGGATCACCATGAGTTCGAGGACACCTTGAGAGACTACATAGTGAATTTCAGGTCAGCCTAGGCAAGAGTGAGACACTAACTCAAAAAATAAAAAAAGAGGGCTGGAGAGATGGCTTAGCAGTTAAGCGCTCGCCTGTGAAGCCTATGGACCCCGGTTCGAGGCTCGGTTCCCCAGGTCCCACGTTAGCCAGATGCACAAGGGGGCGCACGCGTCTGGAGTTCGTTTGCAGTGGCTGGAAGCCCTGGTGCGCCCATTCTCTCTCTCTCCCTCTATCTGTCTTTCTCTCTGTGTCTGTCGCTCTCAAATAAATAAATAATGAACAAAAAAGAAAAAAGAAAAAAAAGAGGAAGGAATGACAAATGGAGGGTAGGAAGGAAGGAAGGAAGGAGAAAAGAGAAAAGGAAAGAGAAAGGGAAGAAAAAATAGAATAAGAAAAGGAAGGAAGGAAGGAAGGGAGAGAGAGAGAGAGAGAAAGAAAGAAAGAAAAAGAAAGAAAGGAAGGAAGGAAAGAAGGAAGGAAGGAAGGAAGGAAGAAAGAAAGAAATGAATGAATACTATGGCCTGGATGCTGGTGGAGGGCAGGAGTCAGGGGCAGGTGCTGTGGATGAGCCGGGAGCAGGTGGCACAGTGTGGGTGGGCCTGTGGCCATGGGGGGGGGGCTCGTGCTGGGTGCTGCCTGTCTACATGGAAGGACTCGGGCAAGAAACCCCTCCCGGCACGAGCTCGGGGACTGACCATGCCGGGTCACATAGGCTGTCTCCAGAAGATCCCAGAAGAAGCTCTGTGTAGGATTGGGTTCATTGGTCCTGATAAGACTGAAGCCTCTTGGTGATGAGCCCAGAATACCCCAGGATGCACAGAAGCCTGAGTGGTTTCCTGCTCAGTTGGACTCTGCCCATCTTTGCTGATCCTTATACATCATGGCTGAGATACCAGACTGTCCCAAAAGCAGCATGGAGTTCTTCGAAGGTGATGCCTGGCTACCATGGATACCCATTTGCCCAGAGTTTGTAGGAGAAACCGAAGACAGACTTGGAATAGAATATGTACCTGATACCAACAGCACAAAACCTGATTCATCTGAGACAACGACGTCAAAAAGAAGGTGATTCTCTGCCCAGCCAAAGAGGTGCAGGAGATGGACTGGAGGCGGGAAAGCTGAGGTCGCTCTGAGCGCATGGCCTGGCATTATTTTCCTCCGCAAGGGAGAAAGAAGTGGTGGTAGTTTGTGTCTGCGTGTGCCCCTGGCCAGAGAGACCCGTCATTCCAGAAGGGAGACTGCGCTGCTGTGAAGCGGCCCTCGTTCCGCACACCCACCCGCAGCTTCGCTACTTCACTGTTACCGTTTAAATCTGAAACAGGCTGGCATGTCAAAGCCTCAGACAACGGGCTCGGAAGGTTCTTGCTCCCTTCCTTCAGCAAGGGTGGCTGGCAGCAGCAGATGTGCAGAGAGTCAAAGTCAGATGCCACTCAAGTGCTGGCCTGCTGAGAAGGCCCTCTTGCAGCTAGTAGGATGGGAGGGGAGGGGGGGATGGTAACTGTTGCAGCCAGTTCATTCTGTCCGGTTCTATTTTCACATAATAGAGCTAATTCTGGACATAGGATGCTATAGTTGTGTGTATGTGTCTGGGTGTATTCTGACCCGCATGTTGGAAATGATGCAACTAAAATTTTTTTTTGATGAGACTAAGAAGATGGCTTAGTGATCTTGAAGGTGCCTGTTTGAAAGGGCAGCCAGCTTGGGTTCACTTCTCAAGCCACCCACAAAAAACTGGACACAAAAATGTGTTCTTAGGGCTGAAGAGATGGCTTACTGTTTAAGGCACTTGCCTGCATAGCCTAAGAACCCAGGTTCGATTCCCCAGTACCCATGTAAAGCCAGATGCAAAGTGGCACATGCATCTGGAGTTCATTTGCAGTGGCTAGAGGTCCTGACATGCCCATTCTGTCTCTTTCTATATATATCTGCCTCTTTCTCTCTCTAAAGTGAATAAAAAATATATATTTTAAATGTTTTATTTTTATTTATTTGGCAGAGAAATAGGAAGGGGTAGAGAGAGAGAGAGAGAGAGGGAGGGAGAATGGAGATGCCAGGGCTCCAGCCGTTGCAGACGAACTCCAGACACGTGCATCCCCTTGTGCATCTGGCTAATGTGGGATCTGGGGAATTGAACCTGGGTCCTTTGGCTTTGCAGGCAGATGCCTTAACTGCCAAGCCATCCCTCCAGCCCCCAAAATATTTTTTAAATATGTTGTTAGACTGAGACTCTAGCTCAAAATAAATAAAAGAGTATGCCAGGCATGGTGGCACACGCCTTTAATCCCAGAACTCAGGAGGCAGAGGTAGGAGGATTGCCATGAGTTTGAGGCCACCCTGAGACTACACAGTGAATTCCAGGTCAGCCTGGGCTAAAGCGAGATCCCACCTTGGAAAAACAAACAAACAAAAAGACTCTGGGCTGGAGGGATGCTCAGCGGTTAAGGCGTTTGCCTATAAAGCCAAAGAACCCAGGTTAGATTCCCCAGGACCCACATTAGCCAGATGCACAAGGGAGCGCATGAGTCTGGAATTTGTTTGCAGTGACTGGAGGCCCTGGTGCACCCATTCTCTCTCCCTCTCTTTCTAACAAATAAATAAATATAAAATATCAAAAACAAGACCTGGGCGTGGCCATACACACCTGTAATTCCAGTGGGGGAGGGGCAGCAGAGATCAGAAAATTACTGGGGGTCCTGATGAAAAAATGGCAGCTCTGGGTGGAGAAAGAGAGAGAGACACCCCTGTCTCAAGGTGAGGAAATACACAGCAGAGCCATAGAAAACAGTATCTGCAATCCTCTGGGCTCCGTGTGCTTGTGCACGGTACCATACACCTACACGCATTGTGTATACCACACATACTCTAGACAAACACACGTGCATGCAAAAAATTCTGCCTTAACATTAGAGTAGCTGCAAAACACTACATTTTGTCAGTAATCATATTTTATCGAACCATTCTTTAAAAAGTTGCATTGCCATAACGAGATGCTACTATATACTCTCATTACAGTGGCTAAAATTAAAAGGTGTAGATGGATGTATTGACTGGGAAGAAAGGAGGTTGTTTTGTTTTTGTTTTTGTTTTCAAGGTAGGGTCTCTAGCCCAGGCTGACCTGACTATGCAGTCTCAGAGTGGCCTTGAACTCACAGCAATTCTCCTGCCTCTGCCTCTGAGTGCTGGGGTTAAAGGCATGCACCACCACACCCAGCTTTTACTGATGCTGAGGGTTGAGCTGTAGGCCTTTCATATGCTAGACCAATACTCTACTGAGCTAGATCCTTAGCCCTTGGTGTTTTAAGGTAGGATCTTGCTATGTAGCTGAGGCTGAACTTATCCTCTTGCCTCCACTTCCCAAATGCTGGGATTATAAGCAATTGCCATTTTGCCCAGTGAGAGCCCCTTCTGCAAGATTAAAAAAAAATTATCTATTTGACAGAGAGACAGACAGAGAGAATGAGTATTGGTATTCCAGGGCCTCCTGCCACTATAAACTCCAGACACATGCACCACTTTGTAAAATCTGTTTTTGTGCAGGTATTAGGGAATTGAACCCAGGCCATGAAGCTTTGCAAGCAATCACTTTTAACTGCTGATCGATTGCTGAACTCCCTCTAGAAGAGTTTCTATATGGAGTAGATTATAGTCAATGTGGTAGTTTAAATATATGTCTGTGATAGACTTGAGTGTTTTATTAAAGCTTGTAACTTTGGCTGGGCATGGTGGTGCACACCTTTAATCTCAGCCCTCAGGAGGCAGAGGTAGGAGGATTGCTGTGAATTTGAGGCCAGCCTGAGACTACATAGCAAATTTCAGGTCAGCTTGGGCTAGAGCGAGACCCTATCTTGAGAAGCCAAAATAATTAAAAAATAATAATAATAAAGTAAAATAGGTTATAACTTGGGTCTTTGGCTACCTGGCTGGAGGAGGTGTCACTGGGAGTTAGATCATGGGGTTCAACTCAAAGATGTGTTTGGGAGTAGAGCTGAATCTCAGCCCAAATATATGCAGGGGTCTGAGCTCTGGGGATTTCTTGTGCTTACTGCTTTTTGGTGTTTGCTGGTTGGTGATGGTTTTTCTCTGTGCTTGGATTTATGAATGGGAGCCAACTTCTCCTGCCATTAATGGAACTTCCCCTAGATCTGTAAGCTTGAAACAAATACCTTCCTCCCATAAAACTGTTTGGTTGAATGTTCATCTCAGCATCATGGAACTGACTTCCACAGTCATGTAGACGGTATGTATATATCAAAATTCCGTTGAGGAGTATTCAGACATCTCTATCACACTTTCCAAGGCTCAGGGTCCATTGAGGAAGAGGTGGTAGAAAGAATGTAAGAGCCAATCCTTACAATGCACTCTGCCAGACACAAAATGGCCTGGATATCCATGACCTCACAGTGCCTGACACTACCTATACATGACCATCATAATAGGAGGAAAAGATGATGACATCAACATTAAAGAGAGACTGAGAGGGGAAGGGGATATGATGGAAGGTGGATTTGTGAGGGGAAAGGGGGAGGGGAGGGAATTATCATTGTTTATTGTCTATAATTATGGAAGCTGTGAAAAAAAAGTTTGAAAAAAGCCTTGGGATATTTGTATTTATTTTCTATAATAATAACAATTGAAAACAGAATTATATTAAATTTAAAGCCAAGCCTGGTAACACGTGCCTGTAATTCCAGTACTTGGAAGGTGGCAGCAGAAGGATCAGGAGTTCAAGGCCTTAGCTAGAGAAGCAAGTTTGAATCCAGTTTGAGTCTGTTTCAAGAAAAAATGACATCAAATTAAAAATAAGAGCTATGTGGTAGATGGTACAGCCTTGAATAATGAATCACTAGAATACACAGGGCTGGAGAGATGGCTTAATGTTTGAGGCACTTGCCTGCGAAGCCTAAGGACCCCGGTTTGATTCTCCAGATCCTATGTAAGCCAGAAGCACATGGTGGCACATGCGTCTGGAGTTGTTTTGCAGTGGCCAGAAGTCCTGGCATGCCCATTCTCCCTCTCTCTCTCTGAGTCTACTAAATAAATAATAAAATCTTTAAAAAAGTAGGATACACAAAGAGGAATGTGAGGCACTAAAGGAGTTGATCTCCATGTTCTAAACCATTTGCTTATCGCTGGAGCATGAGCGTGGATGTCCACAGAGGACAAGCACCTCTTGAGTTGATCCATTGAGGAATCCTCCAAGTAAGAAGCAGCCGAAACTGTCCTTCCATTCAGAAGTCCCAAGCACTCGTTCCCTCAGTCCTTAAAGAGCTCCTAATGCAGAATCCCACAAAGCGGGAAGCAGGTCTCAGAGTGCCCTTGTATTGAGCTGAAGTGATAATTATGGCTCTTACAAGGGCAGCGTGGGATTCTGAGTCTCACAACCAGCACGTTCTCTCCTGGCAATCAAGCTACAGGTTAAGACAAAAGATTATTTTGCTATTTCACTGTTAGAGTTTGCGTCTGAAAGGTCCCACAGTCTCATGTGTTTGAACACTTGGTCCTTCAGCTGACGGCAGTATTTTAGGATGTTGTGGAAGCTTTGACAGATGTAGGTCACTGAGGGCCAGTTCTTTGCCTTTTTTCTTTTTAAAAAATATATTTTAGGGCTGGAGAGATGGCTTAGCAGTTAAGCGCTTGCCTGTGAAGCCTATGGACCCCGGTTTGAGGCTCGTTTCCCCAGGTCCCACGTTAGCCAGATGCACAAGGGGGCGCACGCGTCTGGAGTTCGTTTGCAGAGGCTGGAAGCCCTGGCGCGCCCATTCTCTCTCTCTCTCCCTCTATATGTCTTTCTCTCTGTGTCTGTTGCTCTCAAATAAATAAATAAAAAATGAACAAAAATATTTATATATATATATATATATATATATATATAATTTATTTATTTGATACAAAGAAAAAGGCAGAGAGAGAGAGTGAGAATGGGTACTCCAGGGCCTTCAGGCACTGTAAACAAACTCCAGATGCATGTGCCTCTTGTGCACCTGGCTTATGTGGGTCCTGGAGAATCGAACCGAGATCCTTTGGCTTTGCAGGGAAATGCCTTAACTGCTAAGCCATCTCTCCAGCCCTTCTTTTCCATTTATGCATGTGTGTGGTTGTGTGCACGCACACGTGCACTTGTGCGTGCTTGTGAGGACACCCTATGTATGCATGTGTGGAGGCCAGAGAACACTGGGTATCCTTGTCATTGATCCATGTCTGTCTGTCTGTCTTTTTTTTTTTATCTTTCTTTTTTTTTTTTTTTTTTTAAGAAAAGCCTTTTTTATTTTATTTTACTTATGTATTTGCAAACAGAGAGAGACACAGAGAGAGAGGAGAGAGAGAATAGGCACACCTATAGCCACTGTAAACAAACTCCAGATGCATGTGCCCCTTATGCATGTGCCTTATATAGGTCCTGGGGAATCGAACCTGGGTCCTTTGGCTTCACAAGCAAGCACCTTAATCGCTAAGCCATTTCTTTTCTTTTCTTTTTTTTTTTTTTTACTAATTAGTTTTGTACTCGGCGAATACAGTCAATTTGGTACCATTGTTAGGCTCATCCATGATCTACCCCCTCCTCATGGCCCCTCCTTGTTGAGGTATATGGGTCGTGCATTGTGGAGTTAGCCCACAGTTATGGGTAGATAAATGTCTCTGCATATCATGACCTAACATGTGGCTCTGACACTCTTTCTACCCCTCTTCCACAAAATTTCCCTGAGCCATGTTGGGTTCATTTTTGGTCTGCTTCAGTGATGGGGTGTTGGGAACCTCTGGGTCTCTGGCTCTCTGATTTGGTAGGAGTTGATTTTTCTCTGTTTTGATCTCCTTCACCCCGTGCTGGTACCTGGTTCACCAAGAAAACAGCACCCTTGCTTGTTTTGCCAATTGTTCTTAGTTTCAGCTGGGGCCCTTTTGAGGTATGATGGGGTGGCTCTCTCCTTAGTATCTACATCTATCTGAAAAAGAGAAGCAGATTCTCCAACGGAGAGTAAGTTCCACTAAGCCATTTCTTGAGCCCTATTTCTTTTTTTGAAATGAGGTCTCCCCTCAACCCAGAGCTTACGTCCATTAACAAGTTCCAGCTTCCCCTCCTCCTCATTGGGGTTACAGATGGGTGTGGCCACGACTTTTATTTTATTTTATATTTATTTATTAGAGACACAGAAAGAGAGAGAGAGAGTGAGAATGGACACCAGGGCCTCAAGCCACTGCAAATGAATTCTAGATACATGTGCCACCAGTGCATCTGGCTTACGTGGGACCTGGAGAATCAAACCAGAGTCCTTAGGCTTCACAGGCATGCGCCTTAACCGCTAAACCATCTCTCCAGCCTAGGACTAGCTTTCTACATGAGCTCTGGGGAGTTCAGTTTAGCAGTCTCCTGCCCAAAGGCCTTCATGCTTAAGTGGCTCTTAATCACTGAGCCATCTTCCCAGACCTGAGGGTCAGCTTTTTTTTTTTTTTTTAGAATTTTTTTAAAATTATTTATTTATTTATTTGAGAGCGACAGACACAGAGAGAAAGACAGATAGAGGGAGAGAGAGAGAATGGGCACGCCAGGGCTTCCAGCCTCTGCAAATGAACTCCGGACGCATGCGCCCCCTTTTGCATCTGGCTAACGTGGGACCTGAGGAACTGAGCCTCGAACTGGGATCCTTAGGCTTCACAGGCAAGCGCTTAACTGCTAAGCCATCTCTCCAGCCCTGAGGGTCAGCTTTTGAGGGCTGCAACCTGACATTGCTTCCAATCCTTTCTCTGCATTCTAATTCAAGATGTGAGGAGCTGTGCCTCGTCTTTCCACTGCTAAGCACTTAGCTCCTCCGCCCCCATGTCTTCCTGCGTGTGCCATGATGGCCTGTGTCCTCTAACACTGTGAACCATAATTCAAGTCTCTTCCTTTAAGTTGCTTTTATGAGGTATCTTCTCACAACTATCAGAAAAGTAACTCTCAGCCGGGCGTGGTGGCGCACGCCTTTAATCCCAGCACTCGGGAGGCAGAGGTAGAAGGATCGCCATGAATTCAAGGCCACCCTGAGACTCCATAGTGAATTCCAGGTCAGCCTGGGCTAGAGTGAGACCCTACCTTGGGGAAAAAAAAAAAAAAAAAAAAAACACCAAAAAATAAATAAAAGAAAAAAAGTAACTCTCACTGAAAGTGTGGCTAATTCTGTGACAAACCTGTTTGTGTGGTTCATAGGCCTTTGGAATTGGTTTGTGGAGAGAATGTAGGAGACTTTGGAGACGTGGGCTAGAGGAGCCCTTTGGGGTTGTAAGCAGAGATTAATAGGTCATTCTGGTGAGAGTGCGGAATGACACTGCCATTAGAAATTTGATGAGTAATGACTATGACCCTGAGGTGTCAGCAGGGGTGAGACTCTATCCAAACTTTGTGTTACATTCTGGCAAAGAATCCGGCTACATTTTGTCCATGACCTAAAAAATTGCAGCTGAAGTCAAAAGTAATAGACTAATTAAAGCCAAGCATAGTGGCACATACCTTTAGTCCCAACACTAAGGAGGCTGAGGTAGGAGGTTTGCTGTGAGTTCCAGACCAGTCTGGGGCAATGGAATGAGTTCCAGGTCAGCCGGAGCTAGAATGAGACCCTACCCCAAAAAGAAGTGGTGGGGGGGTGCTGGAGAGATGGCTGAGCAGTTAAGGTGTTTGCCTGTGAAGCCAAAAGACCCAGGTTCAATTCCCCAGGACCCACGTAAGCCAGATTCACAGTGGGGTACATTCATCTGGAGTTTGTTTGCGGTGGCTAGAGGCCTTGGCATGCCCATTCTCTCTGTCTGTCTCTTCTACCTCTCTCTCTCTCTGCTTCCAAATAAATAAATAATTTTTAAGAAAAATAGACTAATTTGTTTGGTGGGAGAAATTTAAGATAGCACAATGTCCAGGTTATAGTGCGGTTGCTACTAACAGTGTCTGTTCCAATTTCTAGTGAATATCCAGAGCCAAAAGATGCAAACAATGTGCAATTTGGTGAGGAAAGGATCAGGGAGCATTTAAAGCGTTCCAGAAAAATCAGCTGAGATTATTAGAAATGAGTACAATGAAGCCCGGCATGGTGGTGCAAGCCTTTAATCTCAGCACTGGAAGGCAGAGGTAGGAGGATAATCGTGAATTTGAGGCCACCCTGCGCCTACATAATGAATTCCAGGTCAGCCTGAGCTAGAGTGAGACCCTACCTCGAAAAACTAAAAAAAAAAAAAAAAAAAAAGAAAGAAAAAGAAAGAAAGAAATGAGCACAATGAAAGAGAAACTGCAGGGAATTGGAATATAGCTCAGTTTGTAGAGTGCTTGCTTAGCATGCATGAAGCCCTGCGTTTGATCCCTACTGCCCCAAAAAGCAGGAATGGTGGTGCATGCCTATATTTACCAGCTCTAGGGAGATTGGGACAAGAAGATCAGCAGTTCAAGGTTAAGATTAAGAGTGAATCTGAGGTCAGCCTGGAGCCTAGGCTTCTTGAGACCTTGAGACCCTGTCTGAGAGAGAGGAAGAGGGAGAGAGGGAGAGAGAAAAGAGGGGGAGCCATCCAGCAAAAGCTCCAGAGTGTGAAAATGAAAGCCCATTTGAAGAGCCTAAGAAAATTGAGCCTCCAGGGCAACCTGCTTGCATAGGACCAGAAAGGGAAGTGCATCCCCCAGTTCACTCCCCCCGGCACTCCAAATAAGCTGCTGCTGTGGTGACGGGTCAGGATGCATCTGGAGCTGGCAGCGGACCCTGCGTCTTTCACATAGGGCTTGTTTTTCAGGGATGAGAATGCAGCCATTATGCTACGGGGCAACTTGCATCAGTGTTCCAGAGAAAAGCCTGCAAGGCCAGCTCCATGTAGCAAGGTTGGAGTCCCTGCAGGGAGGGTGCACCAAGGTCTCCTTCTACTGCAAACCTTATGTGGACACTGGGGAATCAAACCCAGGCCATCAGGCTTTGCAAGAAAGTGCCTTTAACCACTGAATCATCTTTCTAGCCCTTTAATATTTCTCACTGTGAATAAGACTAACATCTTGTGTGTGTGTGATGTTTTTTTTAAAAGAGTTCTTTTTTAAAAAATATATGTTATTTATTTATTCATTTAATAGAGAGAAAGAGAGAGGGAGAGAATGGGCATGCCAGCCACTGCAAACGAACTCCAGATGCATGCACCTCCTTGTGCATCTGGCTTACATGGGTCCTGGAGAATCTAAACCGTATCCTTTGGCTTTGCAGGCAAATGCCTTAACCGCCAAGCCGTCTCTCCAGCTCCCAAGTGTCATGTTTTTGATAAATTGATCACATCCTTTGACTCTTCAAAGCACTGGGTTTTTGGTCTTTTATTAATTTAAAGAAACTTAGATATAAAGGAAATCAGCTTTATGTAGTGAGTTGTGACTGTCCATTTCATTTTTGGAGGGGTGTTCATGTATGATTATGCACATGTGTTTGCAAATGCACATGCCCTGTCACGTGTCCTCATCTATCACTCTTCTGCTTTATTTCCCTGAGAGAGTCTCTCACTGAAGCCCCCTGATATTTGGCCAGACTGGCTGACCATGGAGCCCCAGCAATGCTCTTGTCTCTACCCCTGTAGTGGTTGGAATGTATGTCCCCCAATAGACTCAGATGTTGTAAAAAATATTTTATTTACTTATTATTTGAGAGGGAGAGAGAGATAGAAAGAAAGAGGCAGAGGGAGAGAAGAAGAGAATGGGCACCCCAGGGCCTCCAGCCACTGCAACCTCCAGACACATGTGCATCATGTGCATCTGGCTTACATGGGTACAGGAAATCAAACCTGAGTCCTTAGGCTTCGCAGGCAAGTGCCTTAACTGCTGAGCCATCTCTCCAGCTCTCAGGTATTTTTGTTTGTTGTTTTTATTTTTATTTTTATTTATTTATTTGAGAGCGACAGAGAGAGAAAGAGGCAGAGAGAGAGAGAATGGGCGCATCAGGGCCTCCAGCCACTGCAAACAAACTCCAGACACATGCGCCACCTTGTGCATCTGGCTTAGGTGGGTACTGGGGAATCAAGCCTCAAACCGGTGTCTTTAGGCTTCATAGGCAAGTGCTTAACTGCTGAGCCATCATTCCAGCTTGCTGTCAGATATTTTTATTAAAAAGTTTGTCTTGAGCTGGAGCGATGGCTCAGCAGTTAAGGTGCTTGCCTGCAAAGCCTAACAACCTGGGTTTAATTCTCCAGTACCCATGTAAAGCTAGATGCACAAAGTGATTGGAGGCCCTGGCACACCCATTCATTCTCTCTGCTTGCAAATAAATAAATAATAAAATGCTATTCTTGCTGAACATGGTGGAGCACACCTTTAGTCCCAGCACTTGGGAGGCAGAGGTAGGAGGATCACCACGAGTGTGAGGCCACCCTGAGACTTCATAGCGAATTCCAGGTCAGCCTGGACCAGAGTGAGTCCCTGCCTTGAAAAACCAACCAACCAAAGAAACAAACATAAAAAGCTGCCTCTAGCTGCCTGGCTGTAGGAGGCGTACTGAGGGCAGATCCTGGGCTCCAGCCCTAAGATGTCTGGGGGAAGATCTGATTTCCAGCCTAAAGGTATGCAGAGTGGGCCGTGAGGGTCCTGCCGCTGCAAGTTCAAGCTCTTGCTCGCGGTGCTAACTGGCTGTGTCTCTGCTTACATCTGTGAAGGAGGGCCAGCTTCTTCCACATCTATGGAGCTTCGCCTGGATCTGGAAGCTTCAAATCAATCCCTTCCTCACATAAACTGGGGATTCATCTCGGCAGGGTGGAGTTGACTCAACACCCCCCTCAGTGCTAGGGTTACGGGTATGCGCAGTCATGCTTGGCTTTTATGTGGGAGCTGAGGATTGAACTCAGGTCTTTATTTGGCACTTATTTTAATGTAATTAGTCATTTCATTCAAGGTGGGTTTTTTGTTTGTTTGTTTGTTTGTTTGTTTGTTTGTTTTTGAGGCAGTGTCATAATGTAGCCCTAGTTGACCTGGAATTCACTCCATAGTCCCAGGCTGGCCTTGAACTCACAGTGATCCTCCTACTTCTGCCTCCTGAGTGCTGGGATTGAAGGCGTGCGCCACCATTCCCAGCTGTTAATCTCCTACCTCTGCCTCCCTACTGCTGAGGTTAAAGGCATGTGCTACCTACCACACCTGGCATTTTTTTGTTTTGTTTTTGAGACATAGTGTTACTTTGTAAACCAGGCTGGCCTTGAACTTGTGGTGATCCTCCTCGCAATTGTGTGAACCACATAACTACATTTATGCAGTTTCATAATATTAAAAAATGCCATATATATACATATATATGTATATATGAATATATGTGTGTGTGTGTATATATATATATATATATATATATATACACACACATATATATATATGGTTTGTTGGTTGGTTTGGAGATGAGGTCTCCCTCTATAGCCCAGGCTCTCCTGAACTCACTGTACAGAGCAGCTGACCTTGAACTCGTGGTGATTCACCTGCCTCAGCCTCCTGAGTGCTGAGAGTATAGATGTGAGCACCATGCCTGACACGTATTTTCATTCTTCTGTGTTTTGAGAAACAGTCTTTTCTTCTTAAAGATTTATTTATTTATTAGAGACAGTGAGAGGAAGATAGGGAGTGAGTGAGAATGGGTGTGCCAGGGCCTCTAGCCACTGTAAACAAACTACAGACGCGTGCACCACCATGTGCACCTAGCTTAGGTGGGACTAAGAGAACCGGGGTCCTTAGGCTTTGTAGGCATGCCCCTTAACTGTGAGGAGCTAGGACGGTCGCCATTACAAGATGGTGCTGACTTCCTGCTGAGAGTTGTGACGAACAACTCCCTACTTGGTCATATCCTGGCGACAGTCTTGCTTGATGCTGCGCGTGCACATGATGTAATGCGTCCTGGGCCTATCCCGTGGCCCTGGGTGGTGGGTGAGCAGGTGGCGGCCAATCCGTAGGTGTCTTGTAGTATTACACCCTATAAAAGCAGCTACACTCCTGCGCCCCGGCCCCTTCGCCATCAACTTTCCTGTTAACCAAGAGGCTCTCCAATAAAGTGTGATCGAGAAGGATCTTCGTTTGCTGGTCGTGCTTCTCCTGCGGGTCAGGGGGTTCGCCGCACTTAACCACTAAGCTGTCTCTCCAACCCAAGACAAAGTCTTATGTAGCCTTGAAATTGCCATGTATCCAAGGATGACATTGAACTGCTAATCTTTCTGCCTTTATCTCACAAGTGCTAGGACTATAAGTATATGCCACCACACTGGTTTCCCTTCTCCTCCTCCTCCTCCTCCTCCTTCTTGTTCTTCTCCTCCTCCTCCTTCTTCTTCCTTCTTCTTTCTTCTTCTTCCTTCTTTCTCCTCCTCCTTCTCCTTCTCCTCCTTCTTCTTCATTTTTCTTCTGAGATAGGATCTTGCTCTATCCCAGGCTGACCTGGAACTCACTAGTTGTCTCAGGGTGGCTTTGAACTCACAGTGATACTCCTACCTCTGCCTCCTTTGTGCTGAGATTAAAGGGATGTGCCGACATGCCTGGCTAATTTCTTATATACACATATTTTTATTTATTTATTTATTTATTTATTTATTTATTTATTTATTTATTTATTTATTTAGTGTGTGTGTGCCTGCATGTATATGTATGTGTGTACATGCCAGGGCCTCTTACAGCTACATACAAATACCAGATTCTTGCTCCAGTTAAATTTTTTTTTTTCTTTTGCTGAGTGTGGTGGCGCAGGCCTTTAATCCTAGCACTTGGGAGGCAGAGGTAGGAGGATTGCTGTGAGTTCAAGGCCACCCTGAGACTACAGAGTAAATTCCAGGTCACCTTGGGCTAGAGTGCAACCTTACCTCGAACCCCTCCCCGCCCAATTTTTTCTTTTTATTTATTTATTTGAGAGATACAGAAATATGCAGGTAGAGAGAAAGAGAGAGAGAGAGAGAATGGGCACACCAGGGCCTCCAGCCACTGCAAATGAACTCCAGATGCATGTACTCCCTTGTGCATTTGGCTTATGTGGGTCCTGGGGAATCTAGCCTGGGTCCTTTGGGTTTGCAAGCAAGCGCCTTAACCGCTAAGCCATCTCTCCAGCCCCTTGCTCTACTTTTTGTGTCAGACTTACATGAGAGACTTGGGAATTGAATTTGGGCCAACAGGCTTTTAACTACTGAGCCATCTTTCTCACCCTGTTGCCATTTTTTCAAAATTATTTTGGGGCTGGAGAGATGGCTCAGTGGTTAAAGATGCTTGCAGATCCTGCCCTCCTGGGTTCAAATCCCCAGTACCCATGGAAAGCCAGACACATGAAGTGGTGTATGTATCTGGAGTTTGCAGTGTCAGGAGGCCATCATGCCCATACTTTCTCAAATAAATAAAAAATTTTGGAAATTTGGAAACACCAAACCAAAACAAATTAATTTTTAATGAGTAGACTTCAGTTTTTAGAATAGCTTTAGATCTACAGAAAAATCAACCAGATGGTATAGACAGTGGCCATGTTCCTGCCCCATCTAAAATCATATTTAGTTTGTTTGCTTTTGTAGACAAGGAAACTTTTATTTTATTTTATTTTATTTTGAGGTAAGGTCTTGCTCTAGCCCACGCTGACCTGGAATTCACTCTGTAGTTTAGGGTGGCCTCAAACTCACGGCGATCCTCCTACCTCTGCAGCCCAAGTGCTGGGATTAAAGACATGCACCACTATGCCCGGCTGAAACCTTTTATTTCAAATGACAATAGTCATCAAGTGCCCATAACTACCCATGTTTATTAAAACCACATAAAACCCAGGTGCAAAAACACACCACTGATTATTGCTCAAGAAACATTGCATGAGAGATTCAAATATGCAC
Source organism: Jaculus jaculus (assembly GCF_020740685.1). Classification (NCBI taxonomy): domain Eukaryota; kingdom Metazoa; phylum Chordata; class Mammalia; order Rodentia; family Dipodidae; genus Jaculus; species Jaculus jaculus. The sequence continues at coordinate 43,421,251 of NC_059102.1, forward strand.
AGTGAAAACACAGCCATGTGCATAGGGCAGACTTTGTGAAACCAGGGCCCAGGATGCTGAATCAATGTTACACACAGCTTCCAGTATTAAGTTGATTTTTACTTTACTGAGGATGATGGAAATTTCCAGAAAGCATGACTATGGGATGGCAAAATATCTATCTATCTGTCTATCTATCTATCTATCTATCTATCTATCTATCTATCTATCTATTATGCCAATTAGTAGAGCCCTGAAAAAAATAGCATATACAAAATACTTGGTAAAAATAGCTTTTAAAATGTCTCCCAAGAGGAACACACAATCCACTCCAATTTTTGAGGACAATTCATTTGCCTTAGCTGTAGATTCAGTTTTCTGTGACCTTCTTTCCAGCTTCCTTCTTCCCTCTAGCACTTCTGCTGCCCTTGGCTCTGGGTTCTTAGCAGATGTTTTTCTTGGTTTAGACTCAGGTCTTGGTGGATCAGGGCTCTGACAATCTGGCAGACATCTTGTAAGATCCTGTTTAGCAAGTTTGTAGTCGTCTTTGGCCTCTCTATCCCCTGGAGAGTGTTTCTTTCGCATAATGACCATGTTAGTGAGAGCAAGGAGTGAAGAGCTGGGTCTGCTGGCCCTCTAGCTCAGGGCAATGGGCATCACTTCAGCCGCTCCCTCCTAGCGCCCTCAGGTTTGTGAATTTTTTTTTTCTTCTTTCTGTTATGAGACAGGGACTGGCCTTCAATTTGCTAAGTAGCCGAGGATGACCTTGAACTATGGATCCTTCTGCTTCTACCACCCAAGTGCTGGGATTATGCCAACATGCCTGGTTTTGCAAGCTGTTACTATGCCTGCCAGGTGTGCTGTTGTAACAAATTTTTTTTGGGGGGAGGGTTCAAGGTAGGGTCTCACTCTAGCCCAGGCTGACCTGCAATTCACTATGTAGTCATAGGATGGTCTTGAACTCATGACAATCCTCTTACTTCTATCTCCTAAATGCTGGGATTAAAGGTATGTGCCACCATGCCCAGCTAACAAACTTTTTTTTTTTTCGAGGCAGGGTCTCACTCTAGCCCAGGCTGACCTGGAATTCATTGTGTAGTCTCAGGGTGGCCTCCAACTCACGGTGATCCTCCTACCTCTGCCTCCCAAGTGCTGGGATTAAAGGTGTGCACTCCTGGCTCATTTTTTTTTTATCTTACACTAATGCAGCATATTTGTAACAATGAATGAACAGCATTGATATATTATGAGCTGTTGTTTTATACATGTTAACTAAAGTCCATAGTTTACCTTATGCACAGTTCTGTGGATTTTGACCAGTAATATCATTACAGTATCACACAGAATAATTTTGCCTAAAAATTCTTGCCTGGACCACAGTGAGACTCTACCTCAAAAAACAAAACAAAACAAAAAACAAAAAAAAAATCTTGTTTCTTCTATTCATTATCAGCATCCCCTCAGCCTCCAGCAACTACTGATCTCTCTGCATAATCTCCTCTTTTTTCTGTACCGTTGGAATTATTCAGCCTTTTCAAACTGGCTTCTTTACTTCACGATAGGCACTTAGAGGTCCTCCACATCTTTCCCAAACTTGGTAGTTTATTTATTGAATGATAATCTACTTAGAGATGTTCCACCCTTCATCTCCTCATGAGGTTTCCAGGTTTTGGTCATTATGAGTTAAGTTGTTATAATATTTGTGTGCAAGTTTTTGTGGGGACATAATTTTTTTTTTTTTTGGTTTTTCGAGGTAGGGTCTCACTCTGGTCCAGGCTGACCTGGAATTAACTCTGTCATCTCAGGGTGGCCGTGAACTCATGGCAATCCTCCTACCTCTGCCTCCCGAGTGCTGGGATTAAAGGCATGCGCCACCACGCCTGGCGGGACATAAATTTTTGATCCAATTGAGTCAATACCTAGGAGATAATTGCTGGAGCATGTATTGGGTTCTGTTTACCAGACTAGAGCACACCAATTGGGCTCTGTCTACCAGACCATCTTCCAGAGTGGACACACTATTTGCTTTCCTACTGGAAATCATCAGGAGTTCCTGCCCACATTTTAGGCAGCACTTAGTATTGCCAGTGTTGCAGTCAGGTTCGCATTGCTGGTGGAAATCACCCAACCAAGAGCAGTTTGTGGAAAAAAACAGGTTTATTTTGGTTTACAGGCTTGAGGGGAAGCTCCACAATGACAGGGGGAAATGATGGCATGAGCAGAGGGTAGACATTACCCCTGGCCAACATAAGGTGGACAATAGCACCAGGGGAGTGTGCCAAACACTGGCATGGGGAAACTGGCTGTAACACCCATAAGCCCACCCCCAACAACACACTACCTCCAGGAGAGAGGTGTTAATTATCTTCATCAGCTGGCAACCTAGCATCCAGATCACCTAAGTTTATGGGGGACACCTGACTCAAACCACCACAGATACCTACCACATTAGTCATTATTATTAATACTGAATTTCCCTGTGCCTAGCACAGTCATAAGGTTGCTAAATTCTCAAGAAACAGTAGAGCTGGGTAGCACATGTCTTTAATCCCAGTACTTGGGCAGAGGTAGGAGGATCACCATGATTTTGAGGCCACCCTAAGACTACATAGTAAATTCCAGGTCAGCCTGGGTGAGAGAGAAGGTCCTACCTTGGAAAATAAAAAGCAAAACAATTAAAAAAAAAAAACAACTATGCTAGCTCACATGGATTATTGGATAAAATGATTTGTGAAATGTTCTATCAAAAACTTGGGGACTGGGAAAATGGCTCAGTAGTTAAAAGTACTTGTTAGCAAAGCCTATGGACCCAGGTTCAATTCCCCAGAGCCAATATAAAGCCTGATGCATAAAGTAGAGCATACATCTGGAGTTTGTTTGCCGTGGCAACAAGCCCTGGCATGCCCTTTTCTCTCTTTCTCTCTCTCACTCTCTTTCTCCCTGCTTGCAAAAAAATAATAGGTAAAATTAAATTTTTTAACAAAAGAAAAAAAGGTCAGGTGTGGTGGTGCACACCTTTTATCCCAGCATTCGGGAGGCAAAGGTAGGAGGATCACCATGCTTTCGAGGCCACCCTGAGACTACATAGTGAGTTCCAAGTCAGCCTGAGCTAGAATGAGACCCTACCTTGAAAAACTGAAAAAGAAAAAGAAAAAAAAAAAACAAACCTTTGGGGCTGGCTCAGTGAGTACGAGTTCTTGTCTTGCAGTGGAAGCATGAAGGCCTGAAATGCTTGAGTTTGTCCTCACCTTCCACATAAAAAGCTAAGAAGGATACTTTTAAGAATTCCATTCCAGAGGACTTCCGGTTAAGATGGCGGCGTAGGTACCACACCAAGGCAGCCTGGGGGGGGGAAAGACCAAAAAAAACTCAGCAAAATACACACTTTTACTAAAAAGTGAGGTGTATAGGAAGTTGAGGCGGCAGCGGAGAAGTGGAAGAGTTATAGAGCATCCAGAGCCTGCACAGGCGGGAACAGCGGCTCCGGGGCGGCTCGGCTACCCGCCGCAGCCGCGGAGCGGCAGAAAACCGCCGGACTCTCGGCTCGAGCCGCAGGACAAGCCAGGTGCGGGATTTTCCCCTCACACCGCGCTCTCCGCAACTCGGGAAACGTGAGGGGAGAACGGCAGCGAGCAACGGAGGGAGGAGCAGACCGCGAGGTAAAAGCACACGTGGAGAAGCGATACAACCAGAGCAGCCGTGGCTCCCTCCCCTCCCCCGCCGCCTGAACCCAGCTCCAGCGAACACAGCAGCGGCCCGGGACCCGGCCACGCCAACTTGGGCTGATGGCGGGACCCAAGCAGGAGCAGAATTCGACAGCAACTTCAGCGGCTCCAGCACCGGTACCAGTGGCCCCAGCAGCAGCGGACCCAGGAGCGGCAGCGGTGGCAGATCCCGCAGCAGCGGCTTCGGGGTGAGCAGCAGCGGTGGACACGGCAACGGCAGCTTCAGCAGCAGTGGGGGCTCCGGGGGTGGCAGCTACAACAGCTGCAGAGGCGGCAGCAGCGACTCAGTTTGCCCCGTAGGAAAAGCAAGTGCCCAGCTCCAGAAATCAGAACAGCAGCCCGACGACCCAGGCAGCAACTTGACTGAGACCACAATCACCCAAGGTAACTGGGATTGCACCAGGGAAGGGTCTCACTTGGTCACAAGCTGACTTGGATACCTCAACAGACCAGAAATCTAAACCTCTTTGTTGATAGAGGATCTGGTCATTATAATAACTACTCTTGCATACATACTCGGGGCTGTTTTTGATGGAATGGGTACAGTGTTTAGTTAAATTTTAGAATCTACCAGTATATTATTCCACTCAGCCTGCTTGAATACTCCTATAGCAGGGAAACTCAACCCCTAAGAACATCTTTGTAGATACTCTGAGAGTCTTAAGAGCCACACCTAATACCTTAAGGTCCTACCCTGAAAATATATTACATCAAATCAATTGATACAGCTAAGAATACACAGCTAGCTAGAAAATCCAAGCATTAACTTAATCCAAGATGCAAAAATATATACATTTTAACACAAGAAACACTAAAAAGCAAGACGATATAAATCCACCTAAAAGTATTAATGCATCAGAAATGTCCTCCAGTGAGAAAGAGTTAGAGGAAATGCCTGAGAAAGAGTTCAAAAGAATAATTATAAATATGTTCAAAGAGGTCAAAAAACACATGAAAACAATCAAAGAAGAAATCAAAGAGGAAATCAAAGAGGAAATCAAAGGAATCAAAGAAGAGGCAGGACACCAATTTAATGAAATAAAGAAGGCAATACAAGACATAAATAGAGAAATAGAAATAATAAAGAAAAACCAGTCAGAATTACTAGCAATGAAGAACACAGTTAATGAAATAAAAAAAAGCTAAGAAGGCCCACGCATGCCTATAAGCCCAGTCTGTGCAGAGCAGAGACAGGAGACTCTCTGGGGCTCACTGGTCAGTATGGCTGAGAACAGTAGCTCTGGGTTTAGTGAGAGAATCCATCTCAATAAAACAATGTGAAAGGCCGGGCGTGGTGGCACACGCCTTTAATCCCAGCACTCAGGAGGCAGAGGTAGAAGGATCGCCAGGAGTTCAACACTACTCTGAGACTACATAGTGAATTCCAGATCAGCCTGAGCTAGAACAAGACCCTATGATATGAACAGTGATAGAGGAGGCCATCTGACATTCTCCTCTGGCATCTGCACATATACACACAAAAAAAAAAAGAAAGAAAGAAAGAAAGAAAGAAAGAAAGAAAGAAAGAAAGAAAGAAAGAAAGAGCTGGACAGATGGCTTAGCTGTTAAAGCTCTTGCCTGCAAAGCCTAAGAACAAATTCAATTCTGCAGAACTCATGTAAGCCCAGATGCACATGGTATAGCATACATCTGGAGTTCACTTGCAGTGGCTAGAGGCCCTGGTGTGTCCATTATCTCCCCCCCATAAACAAACAAACAAACAAACAAACAAACAGATATTTGGGGCTGGAGAGATTGGTTAGTGGTTAAGGCTCTTGCCTCTAAAGCTAAGGAGCCAGTACCCATGTAAGATGGCTGCAGAAGGTGGTACATGCATCTAGAGTTCATTTGCAGTGCCTGGAAGCTCTGGCACATGCATACTCTCTCTCATAAATAAATAAAAATAAAATATAAAAGAAAAGAATGAAAAAAAACAAATGAAAATTTTAGCTCAGCAAATCAAATGCATGAAGTCTTGGATTTGATCTTCAACTTGGCATTAAATCAGGGGTGGTGGATAAAACTGGAATTATGTTAAGTGAAATAAACAATGACAAATAACATGTTTTCTCTCATATGTAGAATCTAGATTTAACAAACTATCAAAGCAAAGAAATTATTTGAAAAGAGGAAAGGGACCAGGGGTAAGAGGAACAAGAAACATAATGGGTGAAAATGATCAAAGCATATTTTGTGGATGTATGAAAATGCACCAATGAATTTTATTATTCTGTAAAATTACATGCTAATAAAATTTTACTATTCAAACACCCAGGGGTTGGAGAGATGGCTTAGCAGTTAAGGTGCTGGCTTGCGAAGCCTAAGGACTCAGGTTCGACTCTTCAGGTCTCATGTAAGCCAGATGCAGAAAGTGACGCAAATGCTTAAGGTTGCATGTACACACAAGGGGATGCACACATCTGGAGTTCAATTGCAGTGGCTGGAGGCCTTGGCTCTCTCTCTTTCTTGCTCTCTCACATAAAAATAAAAAGGCAAGGGCTGGAGAGATGGCTTATCAGTTAAGGCACTTGCCTGCAAAGCCAAAGGACCTAGGTTCGATTCCCCAGTACCCATGTAAGCCAGATGTACATGGCGGCTCATGTGTCTGGAGTTTGTTTGCAGTGGCTGAAGGCCCTGGCGTGCCCATCCTCCTTCTCTCTCTCTCTCTATCTGCTTCTTCCTCTTTCTCTTTCTCTCAATGAATAATTTTTTTTTAAAAGGCCAGTCTATGAGCTGGGTGTGGTGGCACACAACTTTAATACCAGCACTTGGGAGGCTGAAGTAGGAGGATCACTGTGAGTTCGAGGCAACCCTGAGACTACATAGTGAATGCCAGGTCAGCCTGGGCTAGAGTGAAACCCTACCTCAAAACAAACAAACAAAAACAAACAAACAAACAAACAAACAAAACAAAAAACTGGGCATGGTGGCACAAGCCTTTAATCTCAGCACTCAGGAGACAGAGGTAGAAGGATCACCATGAATTCAAGGTTACCCTGAGACTACATAGTGAATATAGTGAATTCCAGGTCAGACTGAGTTAGAGTGAGACCCTGCCTCAAAAGAAAAGAAAAAAGAAAAGAAAAGAAAAGAAAACAATAACAACAAAAAACCTGGTCTGGAGAGAAGGCTCAATGGTCAAAGGTGCTTGCTTGCAAAGCCTGATGTCCCAGGTTTAATGCCCTAGGCCCCACATAAAGCCAGATGCACAGAGGGGGTCATGGGTCTGGAGTTTGTTTGCAGTGGCAGGAAACTCTGGCATGCCCATACTCTCCCTCTCGCTCTTTGTCTCTCTTTCTGTTTGGCTCTGTCTCACTGTATCTCTCAAATAAATAAATTAAAATATTCTTAAAAAAACTCAAAAACATTAGGGGGAAAGCATTCAGTCTTTTTCCATCAAGTGTGATGTTAGCTGTGGGTTTTTTTTATAGATGCTTCAAGTTGAGGAAATTCCTATCTATTTTTACTTTGTTGGTTTTTTTTTTTTTTTTAAAGGTTATTGGGTTTTGTCAAATGCTTCTGTATCTATTAAGGTTGTCATGTAATTTTTGTCCTTTACTCTATTGACATGTTGTATTACATTGATGAATTTTTGTATATTGAACCAACCCTGCATTCCTGGAATAATCCCATTTGTCTATGCTAATAAACCATTTTCTATGTTGCTGGATTTGGTTGTTAGTATTTTGTTTAGAACATTTACATCTATATTCCTAAAGGATATTGGTCTGTAAAAAAGAAAACAACAACTCAAAAACAGGGCTGGAGAGATGGCTTAGCAGTTAACGCTTGCCTGTGAAGCCTAAGGACCCGGTTCGAGGTTTGTATTCCCCAGGACCCACGTAAGCCAGATGCATAAGGTGGTGCATGTATCTGTAGTTTGTTTGCAGTGGCTTGACACCCTGGCATGCCCATTCTCTCTCTACCTGCCTCTCTCTCTCTCCCTGTTGCTCTCAAATAAATAAATGAAAATAATTAACACACTCAATAAATAAATAAATCATTCTCTGCTGGGTATGGTGGTGCATGCCTTTAATCCCAGCACACCAGAGGCAGAAGTAGGAAGATTGCTATGAGTTTGTGAGTTCAAGGGCATCTTGAGTCTACATAGTAAATTCCAGATCAGCCTGGGCTAGAGTGAGACCCTACCTTGAAAAACTAAAACCAAACCAAAACAAACAAACAAAATCCCTCATATTCTTATTAGTGTACAACTAGTGCTTTTTATTTTTACTTTTTACATTTTTGAGATAGGGCTTCTTATATTCCATGCTGGCCTTGAACTAGTTACATAGGTGAGGATGACCTCAAGCTTCTTATCCTTTTGCCTCTACCTCCTGAATGCTGAGCTTGCGAGTAATGTGCCACCATATCTGATTTTATGCAGTGCTGGGGTTCAAACCCAGGGCTTCACATGAGCTAGGCAAACACTCTACAACTGATCCACACCTCCAGCCTCTGATTAGTAGTGTTTTTGTTTGTTTTGTTTTTTCGAGGTCGGGTCTCACTCTAGGACAGGCTGACCTGGAATTCACTCTGTATTCTCAGGGTGGCCTCGAACTCATGGCGATCCTCCTACCTTTGCCTCCCAAGTGCTGGGATTAAAGTTGTGAGCCACCACATCCAGAATCGACTTCTTTTGCAGTGTTGCAGTGGCAGTGGTAAGAGGCCTCTCTCTTTCTCCCTCTTTCTCTTTGTCTCTATCTTGAGTAAATAAATTGGTAAAAATATTTTTTAAAAGCTGGGCGTGGGCTGGAGAGATGGCTTAGCGGTTAAGCGCTTGCCTGTGAAGCCTAAGGACCCCGGTTCGAGGCTTGATTCTCCAGGACCCACGTTAGCCAGATGCACAAGGGGGTGCATGCATCTGGAGTTCGTTCGCAGTGGCTGGAGGCCTTGGCACGCCCATTCTCTCTGTCTCTCTATCTGCCTCTCTCTCTGTGTTTGTCTCTTTCATATAAATAAATAATCCCAGCACTCAGGAGACAGAGGTAGGTGGATCACTGTGGGTTTGAGGCCAGCCTGGAACTAGGGTGTCTACTGAGTTTAATTCTAGCACTTGGGAGGTAGAGGTAGGAGGATTGCCATGAGTTCAAGGCTACCCTGAGACTACACAATGAATTCCTGGTCAGTGAATTGGGCTAGAGTAAGACCCTACCTCACAAAAAAACAAAACAAAACAAAACAAAAAACAACAACAACAACAAAAAACCCTACAGATGCATGAGCCACATTGTGCATCTGGCTTTACATGGGTACTGGGGAATTGAAGCCAGGCCATCAGGCTTTGAAAGCAAGCACATTTAACCACCAAACTGTCTCTCCAGCCCAGCCTATTTTCAAGACTCATTCATTGTAGCATGTGTACTTCACTCATTTTTGAGTGCTCAAAAGAGTCTCATTGTTTGAGTCTGACAGTTTTGTTATCAGTGCACCAGCTGATGGGCATTTATGCTGCTCCCACACTTTGGCTCTCATGAATAGTGCTGCTATGATCCTCCTGTGTAATTTTGTATGTGTATTTCAATGTACAAAAAGATGACTTTTTCATGTGTACACATTCATGTGGGTGGTGCAGGTGGAGCACAGAGGTTCATGTCAGATGTCTTCCTTGATGTATGTCCATCTTATTTACTGAGGCAAGGTGTCTCACTTAAAACCAGAGCTCACCTGCTTAGTTAGTCTAGCTATCTGGCTGGCCAACGGGAGCCCTGTCTCCATCTCCCAAACACTGAGATTACAGGCAAACTGCCACACCCACCTGGCATTTGTCTGGGTGCTGGGGACTAGAACTCCAGGGCCTTTTATTTCTCTGGTGTTTACTGACAGAGCCATCTCCCCAGTTCCCAAGCTTACGTGTGTGTGTGTTTGTGTACAGTGTGTGTGTGATGTGATGTGATGAGTGGTGTATGTGGACAGAGATGTGTACTCATGTGGCCTGCATATGGAGGCCAGAGGAGAATGATTTTCTGGTCTCTACACCTCTCCACTTGGAGTTACAAAGGTGCGTGACAACGCCCACCTTTTTACATGGGTTCTATGGAGTTAAACTTGGTAGTTTCTGGTGGAGAGGCCTTCATGCTAAGCAATGAGTGCTCTTAATCACTGAGCCATCTCCATGGCCCATTAAAAATTTTTTTTTTAATTGACAACTTCCATAATTATAGACAATAACCCACAGTAATTACCTCCCTCTCCCCGCTCTATCATACTCTTCCCCCTCCCAATCAATTTCTTTTATTTTGATGTCATCATCTTTTCTCCTATGATGATGGTCTTGTGTAGGTAGTATCAGGCACTGTGAGGTCATGGACATCCACGCCATTTTGTGTCTGGAGGAGCACGTTGCAAGGAGTCCTACCCTTTCATTGGCTCTTACATTCTTTCTGCCACCTCTTCTGCAATGGACCCTGAGCCTTAAAAGGTGTGATAGAGATATTTCAGTGCTTAGCACCCCTCTGTCACTTCTTCTCAGCACTGTGGTGCCTTCTGAGTCATCCCAAAGTCACTGCCATCTGAAAAGAGAAGATTCTCTACCAAAAGTGAGAGTAGCATTAATATATGGGTATGGACATTAAGAGAAGTACTTACTGGGCATTTTAGTGAGCATAGTATATACATTTAGCCAGATACCAGAAGACGCTACACCCCTAGGGCTCATGACTCCTGTTGTAGGTTTTCAGTATTGGGGATATATTCCCTCCCACAGAGTGGGCCTCTAGTCCAATTGGAGGGCAGTTGGTTTCCACCATGACAGATGTGCCACTATTGCACCTATTGGCTCATTTGGCCTGATTGGCCAAATATAAGGCTTGCAGTGTCCACTGTTGAGTATCTTCACTAGTGATTTCTCTTTCTCCCATTGAACTGCATACAGAATTACTTCCAGCTTTCTGTCAGCTGGTCTAATGGAGGAGGTTTTCAGCTCAGTTCCAGAAGGATTTCTTGGTGACCTTGCAGCCCAAGTATGTGCAATCTTCAGCAATAGGGTCTTGCCATCTATTCCTGGTGGGAAACCAAGGGCCTTGGCAATGGCCTGTAATGTTTTGGAGGCATCAGGGACCTCCCTGGCCAACAACTCACTGGAAGGTATCCCATCCCTGGCACTGAAAATTTTCTGGTAATAATCTATGGCTCCTCAGTGTTCCATTGTCCAAAAAAGTAGGTTTCCATATGATTTATTTAGCCTTTTAGATTTTGATTAGCCCTCCTCCCACCTTTCCTTTATTCAATCTCTTCCCTTGACTTCACTTAGGCCTTTCCACCCCCATTAATCTTTTCTACTTACACATATACAATACCATCCTATTAAGTACCCCCCTCCCTCCCTTCCTCTTCCCTTTATATCTCCTTTCTAGATTACTGGCCTCTGCTAAGTTTTCTTTCTACTCACACAGAAGTCCAGTCATCTGTAGCTAGGATTCACATGAGAGAGAACATGTGATGTTTGGTTTTCTAGGCCTCAGTTACCTCACTTATTATAATCCTTTCCAGATCCGTTCATTTTCCTCCAAACTTCATTTTTCTTTATTGCTGAGTAGAACACCATTGTATAAATGTGCCATATCTTCATTATCCACTCATCAGTTGAGGGACATCTAGGCTGGTTCCATTTCCCAGCTATTGTGAATAGAGTGGCAATAAACATGGTTGAGCAAGTACCTCTAGGTAGTGAGATGAGTCCTTAGGGTACATGCGTAGGAGTGCTATAGCTGGGTCATATGGTAGATCTATTTTTCGCTCTCAGGAGCCTCCACACTGATTTCCACAATGGTTGGACCAGATTGCATTCCCACCAACAGTGTAGAAGGTTCCTCTTTTACCACATCCTCACCAGCATTTATGGTCATTTGTTTTCATCATGGTTGGGTCTTACATTCTTTCCACCACCTCTTCCACAATGGACCCTGAGCCTTGGAAGGTGTGATAGAGATATTGCAGTGCTGAGCACTCTTCTGTCAATCCCAGCTCATTTTTAAAAAGTGACTTTATTTATGTCATCTGGCAGAGGTCATATTGAAGATCCATAGCATGGATAGCTTTGAAAATTTGAAAGTACACAAACTGGTATCCAGTGCCCAGGATTCTGCCAATGATGGAGACAAAGGAAATGGTCATAGTCAGTTTCCCCTTTGATAGTAATAGTGCTTTTAAGTTTATCTTAGTTAAAAAAAATCCTTTGTGTTCCCATCTGACATTAGTAGTCATATGACCCTCCTGAGGGGAGGTATGCACTCTAATGGTTTCGAGGTGGAAACATTTTCACAGGCTGAAATAGAAGGCCTGACTGCTATTGTTCATTAAGCCCTAACTGGGTGTGAAGTGGCTGACTAAAGTGAAAATGACAAGGTGGGATTTCTCCAGTGCATAGTCCCTCCTAGATGGTGAACACTGAGCCTGTCCGTTATAGCATGCCCCAAATCACAACCCTCACTCAGTCTATGAGCTTCCAAAGACCAAGGAATGTTGATTTCTCTGGTGGAACAAGGGCAGCAACAATGCTGGCAGTGCTCTTAAGGTGCATGCAGTGAACTAGTGATATCTGCTGCTCATGCTGGTCCCAGGTGTTAAGAGATGAGAAACTGACATTGTGAAGAGACAGGTCAATGCTCATCAACAAACTTTCTGATTCATGTTTTATCTTCCATAATTAAGTTATGGGACACAAAGTGGTTTTATGTTTTAGAAATTGCTTTATATAGGGCCTGGGGAGATGGCTCAGTGGTTAAAAGCACTTGCTTACAAAGTCTGCTGGCCCAGGTTAAATTCCCTAGTATCCACAGAAAGCCAGATTTAAAAAACAGTGACATATGTGTCTTGCAATAATAGCAAGACACCCTGGTGTATTACCCCTTCCCCACAGTGCGGAATAAATTTTTAAACTGCTTTAGAGCCAAGCATGGTAGTGCACACCTGTAACCACAGCAAGCAGGAAGCAAAGGCTTCCCATAAATTGGAGACCAGTGTGGGATATAAAATAAAACTGTGTCTCAAACAGAAACAAACCCAACACAGCTGTTTTAGTCCTGGGGTTGCAGATCCATGGTACGCACTTACCTGGCATGTCTGAAGTCCTGGGTTTGATCCCTAGCATCCCACACACCTCACCACCAGCCCAAGAAAAACCAGCTAAGGGGCTGGAGAGATGGCTCAGAGACTAAGGCGCTTGCCTGCAAAGCCCAATGACCTAAGTTGGATTCTCCAGTACCCATGTGTGGTGCTTTGATTCAGGTGTCCCCCATAAACTTAGGTGTTCTGAATGCCATGTCCCCAGCTGACGGCGGTTTAGGAGTTAAAGCCTGGAGGCAGAGTATTGCTGGGGGCAGGCTTATGAGTGTTATAACCAGTTTGCTCTTGCCAGTGTTTGGCACTCTCCTGTTGCTATTGTCCACCTTCTGCTCATGCCATCATTTCCCCTGCTATCATGGAGCTTCCCCTTGAGTCTGCAAGCCAAAATTCACCCATTTTTCCCACAAGCTGCACTTGGTTGGGTATTTTCTGCCAGCAATGCAAACCTGACTGCAACACCACGTAAAGCCAGATATACAGAGGCACATGCATCTCGAGTTTGCTGCTGGAGGCCCTGGTACACCCATTCTCTGCCTGCCTCTCTTATCGCTCTCTGCTTTCAAATAAATAAATAAAGCTGGGTGCATTCCAACACTTGGGAGGCTGAATTAGGAGGGTTGCTGAGTTTGAGGTCAGCCTGAGAGTACATAGTGAATTCCAGGTCAGCCTGGGTTAGAAAGAGACCCTATTTTGAAAATCCAAAACAATAAAAATTAAAAATAGCCAAAAATTCAGAAAGGTTATTAACTAGTAGCTGGTCATTGTGACTGAATGGCTATAATCTCAGCATTCAGAAAACGGAGGTAGGAGGATCGCCATAAACTTGAGGCCAGTCTAGGCTAGAGCGAGACCTTGAAACAAAAATTTAAAAGGAAAAATTAAAAGGTTTTACAAGGCATCATCAGTGTCAGGCAGAGATGGGATAACTCCCAATGAGTTGCTGTTTAGGGAGACCTCCAAAACAATGCAGGTTATTGCCAAAGCTCTTGGTTGCCCACCAGAACTAGATGGCAAGACCCTATAGATAACTTATGCAATATAGGACATTGAGAAATGAAGCTGGAGCTGAACTGGAAGCCTCCTTCCTCCTGGCTGTCAATAGTGCTGGAAAGAGCAATGCAGGGTGTTGGGTGAGAAAGTTTGTCAATAGACTTACCCAAGTGTGGATACCTACACAACCAACCAGTCAGCCAGGAGGTGCCCATGGGTGCAATAGTGGATAACCAACTGTTCTCTGGTTGGATCTGAGATCTGTTCCATGAAAGAGAATTCATGCCTGGAATGCAAAACTGAGTCAAAAGCCTAAGGCTGAGGTGGTCATAGGCCCTTGTGGGGAAGCTACTACTGTTTGACTAAATGGATAATAGTTGTGCCCATCAAATTGCCCTTTAAGTACTGGGGAGACTCGAAACTCACCAAAGTGCTGAGAATAAGGGAAGGCTTGCTGAGGTCTAAGTAAGACATCTTTATCACACTCCAAGTTCACGGAAAATTATGGAAGAGGGAGGGGTGGAATGTAAGAGCCAAAGGATGGGGAGGAGTGTTTTGGGACACTATCTCTCAGACACGATGTGGCTGTTATTTGAGTTCACAGGGGCTGTTGCTACCTCCACAACAGAGCTCATTTTGACATGGATGGTGAAAACACCATCAAAGTAGAAGAGGGTCAGGCAGGGCTTTTATGCCCTCTTGCCTTCTCCTGGGAAGGAGCTTTTCATCATGTCTCCTCTTTCCTTCTGTTTGTTTTTTCAAAATAGGGTCTCACTCTGGCCCAGGCTGACCTGGAATTGACTCTGTAGTCTCAGGCTGACCTTGAACTCACTGAGATCCTCCTACCTCAGCCTCCAGAGTGCTGGGATTAAAGGCGTGAGCCACCATGGCTGGCAGAGGGTGTATGGGGGGGGGGGGAGAATAATGGGCTAGCTAGGGCCTCTAGCAGATGAATGCACTACCTTGTGCATCTGGCTTTACATGGATTCTGGGGAATTGAACCTGGGTCTCTGCTGGCAAGCACGTTAACCATTGGGCCATCTCTCCAGCCCTCACTTGACTATTCTTGAAGGTCTTGTAGGCTGCCTACTTAAACACTAAGTCCGAGGGGCCCTGAGGTGGACAAGGGATACATTTTAGAGAATACATGGACTTAGGGTAACATGATAATAAAATTGAAACAAATTCTTCTGAAGGTTTAAAAACTTTAGATTCTAATCTCACTAGAATCTTGGTAACTGTGACTTTAAAAGTTACATCATTAAGCTGGGTGTGGTGGCACATGCTTTTAATGTCAGTACTTGGGAGGCTGAGGTAGGAAGAAGACTGCATAGTGAATTGTAGGTCAGCCTGGGCCAGAGTGAATCCCTGCCTTGAAAAACAAAACAAAAAATTACATCATAGGAGAGAATTAATGGATTTGGGGATTTATTCAACAAAGTACACCTAGAGAACATAAAATTTTTTTATTCAACCTAATCCAGCCAGTATTGAGATAGTCTTCTATATTAAAAACAAAATGTTAAAAAAAATTACAGCAGAATTAGCAAGGTAGTGACTGTATAAGTCACTGAGTTTACTTATATATTTTTCACAGTCATTTGATAATCATGTAATGATGAACAATATTTTCAGCCACTTAAATGGAGATAAGTTAACTTCTATAATAAATAAATTCTACCAACCATCATTAAGTTTTATAAAATATTTAAAACAGTAAAGTTTCTAGAAGTAACAGAAAAACAATATGAAATAAACTGGAAAACATAAAATATACTCATACATCCCTAAAGTTTACATCATCTTCTTGTCCTCCATTGCCTCTTTGACCTCCTTATTCCCTTGTGCCAGAGTGCAGATGATGGCAAGTAAGAAACAACTACTACCCGTTAGGGGCTATTTTGAGCAAGTGTCTGTGGTCCTTTAATTTCTCAGTTAATCCTAGGAATTGTCTTGTAAGTACTACTTGCATTTCAGAGACCAAAAGAACTGTGGCTGAGAAGTCACTTGGCCAAGGTTCTAGTTATTAAAAGCTGTATGAGGGTCTGAATCTGGGTCCATACAACTTTAAGTCTGCCCATGGTCTCCTGCTGCTTTATTGTGGGGCAGACCACCTTCCTGGAAAGACTGGCACAGGTGATTTCTGGAGCTAAGGCTCTTGATTAAGTGTTCAGTTGCAGGGCTAGAAGTCACTCTGGCCCCCAGGCACTTGGGAGTTCAGGCCCCATAGCCCTAGAAATCCCTACCTGCCTGCAAGGGTCAGGGTTGTTTCCCTTGATCCCAGTTAATCCAAGCAGTTACTCCCCAGCTTAGTCATTAGAGTAGTACATGAGGATCCAAGCTTGCACAACTTTAATAAAGGATGCCTGAAAGTTGTTCTACTGAACAAAATGATGCAGGAAATGTCTAATGTATCTTTTCATATTGGAAATTAAAAGAAGCCAATATATTTTGTAACTACAGCTACATACTAAATTACTATTATATACAATCATAGAGTTCATATTTCCCCTTCAGAATAGCAGTGTTATTTATTCTGAGGTAGGGTTTCACTCTAACCCAATCTGACCTGAAACTCACTCTATAGCCCAGTTTGGCCTCAAACAGTGATCTTCCTACCTCAGCCTCCCAAGAGCTGGGATTATAGGTATGAGCCACCATGCCCATCTTGCAGTGTTCTTGATAAAGCCCACTCAGTCAAATCTTCCCTTTCTCTCCAAATAATGACAACTTTAACGTTCAACAGCCATTCACATAAACACAATAACCCAGAACTGAAACATTCTTACTACAGAAAGACAGTAGTCTCTACTACAATTAACATGAGGTATTACAATCTAACATAGCTCAATCTATATGTGCTACATTCCTAAAGAGAAGTGGCTACTTCTCAGCAAAGGGAAACATTTACTATTATCATGCATTACATATTGTGAACAAAAAATAGGCCCGGTGTGACACACGCCTTTCACCCCAGCACTCGGGAGGCACAGGTAGGAGGATCTGTGAGTTTGAGGCTACCCTAAAATCGACTAAGTAGTGAATTTCAGGTTAGCCTGGGCTACAGCAAGACCCTACCTTAAAAAACCAGAAAAGAAAATTATAACTTTAAAGAAAGCCTTTCTTTTCTTTTTTTGAGATAGGGTCTCGCTGTAGCCCATGCTGACCTGAAATTCACTATGTAGTCTTAGGGTGGCCTCAAACTCATAGAGATCCTCTTACTTCTGCCTCCTGAGTGCTGGGATGGTATGCACCATCATGCCCGGATTGAAAATTTCATTTAAACTAATGAATAAAAAAAACCTGAAAGAGCATTCAGATTGCTGAACTTTAAAATGGCCACTATTGGAAATAACAAGTAATTGCTTCTGAAAAATGGATATAAAACTTGTTAAGGTACTAGCCCTATCACTATAACTAAAATCTAAAATCAGGGCAGGGGATGTAGCTCAGCTGGTGTAGTACAAGCACACACAAAGGCCTGGGTCTGATCTGAAGTACTGCATAAAACCTGGCACTGTGGCAAATGCTTATGATCCTAGCACTCGAAGTGCAGACAGAAGATCACATGGTATCTAGGTTGTCCTTGGCTATTTAGGGAGTTTGAGGTCAGCCTGGACTAAAAAGTCTGTCTCAAAAAAATAAAATAAAACCTTAAAAATAGTATTGATTTTCTATTTAAAAAAACAAAGTACCTCACCATTCATTTAAGATGTGTTCATAATTATCTCACTGACCATACAGAGAGCTCCAGTTTTCACAAGGCTTACTCACTATTGGCTCTCTAGTAAGATGAGACTGAACTCTTTAAGAGCTGGGGCCGAGTGTGTCTTCACCTCTGTAGCCCTAGCACCCTGCACAGTGCCTGACACATGGGAGGTGAGTGACAAGTGGAGAAACTGGACCAACAAAAGAAAGTAATTTCATTGATATTTTTCTTTTTTTTTCCTTTTCTTGCAAATTGTTCTCTACTCAAACTACTATAAACTGGCAGCTCCAATTTCTAAAATATGGATTTAAAAACTATTCCAGAGATCAAAGGACCTGATATTTCTCTTTACTAACCCTGTTCTTTTACACACCTCTTACACACATACACACACACACGCACCCCTACACCAGTCAAAATTACACTATGAATTATGAAATGTCAACATTGTATAAATAAAATTTTAATAGTGAAAAAGTGACCTGGAAGCCCTAGGAACTTTTGCCCTACATATTTTGGAGGATGTCACATGGGTTAAGGAAAAGGCAACAAAATCTCATTTGTTCAGATAATCACTTGAATGTTTACATACATTTTTGGTTTATTTATTCATAACTAATTTACATTTCCTCATATTAACATACGCTACTGTTTAGCATGTAATTAAAGTATGCCAATGAGAAAAATCCTCATAGTACCTTCACTGAGTTGCTGTTTCTAAGAAAACACTGAACGTGAACATGTACAAAAGAGGTTTAGAATAAAACATCATGTTCATTTTATAATATTTATACAGTTTGATCTTTACATTTTTGTCTGGAAAAGTATGAACAAACCCTTGTTTACCATGCTGAGATAGTATACAGGAGACTGCTGTAAAAGAAGTACATGTGAACCAATGAACCAAACTGCATCCTTAAATTCTGTGATTACTGAAAGGATTTCCTTGGCCCTATATATTTTATTCTATTTCTTAAAAATACAGGAGCAGTAGCTTATCACAAGTCTCCACTAGTGCAATAATGATGGAACCAAGACAACACGACGACTCAGGATGAGAGGCCTGCAGGACAGCCAGAAGTCACTTTTATGCTTCTTCTTGCTCTGGATAATTTAGGATTTTGCGATGTGCTTGACGTAAATATTGCTGCTGTTTGAAGTAAACCTTAAATGCTCCTTTTATGGCAACAAAAGCAATTCCACCCTAAAAAATGAAAATGAAGGTTAAGAGAAACAATAAAAAGAACTTCAGAAGTTCTCTTAATAGGTCCACAAAAGATATAGGGTTTGATACTAAAAGTCATCTGAGGAACCTTCCAGTTAGCTTTACATCCCTTCTGATAAAGAGAATGTCAGAGTACTGTGTGAAGATTGCCACTAGAGGGGGAAGTGGGAATGACAGTAAACAACACGGCTTTCTCTGTGCCAATATTCTCTTGAAATCCACTGACTGTAGTGCTGGGATTAAGGCCCTTGCCCATGCTATGCAAGTGCTCAACCAATGAGCTACACTCCCAACTCCAGTATTTATCTGTGTTAGGATTTGAACCAGACAGTCTGACCCTACTGCAGAAGCTTTTTTTTTTTAATTTTTATTTATTTATTTATTTGAGAGCGACAGACACAGAGAGAAAGACAGATAGAGGGAGAGAGAGAGAATGGGCACGCCAGGGCTTCCAGCCTCTGCAAACGAACTCCAGACGCGTGCGCCCCCTTGTGCATCTGGCTAACGTGGGACCTGGGGAACCGAGCCTCGAACCGGGGTCCTTAGGCTTCACAGGCAAGTGCTTAACCACTAAACCACCTCTCCAGCCCTGCAGAAGCTTTTTACTACACTACAGCTAGCAAGAGTGATTAAAAAAAAAAAAAAAAAAAAAAAAAAGCGAAGGGTACAATGTGCCATTCATATTCCAGAAGTGACATGACCCACAAACTATGTCCAGAAGACCAGAGATGCAACAATGTGACTTGCCCTATTTATTTCCCTCACATTGGTGGATGACAGTGGGATCGTGAAGGCACAGCAACCACAAACAGAGTTATCTACAGAAAGTCTCCCTTTTAGGAACAAATACAGTTCATTCTCTGTATGCCACTTGAAACAAGCAATATTAAAGCCATCTTACCAAGATTGTCCTTTGTAAATTAGAGTTAACACTACTGAACATAAGTTTACCAACTATTGTCGCAATAGTAGGAAAGACAAGGGCTCCACACAAAATTCGGGTAGCAGAGACATGGTCTGCTAAAGGGTTAGCTTCTGCTGGAATTCGAGGAACAGGACAACCAATCCCTAGAGGGAGAAAACACAGTGTTAGTGCTAATTCCCAGGAATAGCTAAAAAAGATCTTTAAACATTTCTTTAAAAGCTTGTTATGGTCTATTAGACATGCACTTTACAGCTACAACAAGGCCTTACCTGGAAATATACTGTTCAAAATTTGTAGCTTATTTGAGTATTTGCGCCATAGTCTAAGTACATAGTCCTCCCAACGAATCATTTTGCCTAATATTAGCATGACAGGAATAGTAGGGAGTCCAATTAAGAGGAACAAAGGATCAGCTCTCTCCATAACATCCAGCCCTTCTTTATGTCCAACAACCTGTGGAGCAGACAGCATTTGCTAGAATTACTTCCTTATCTAATGAAGTGGTGTGTACTTGAGCTCAGTTTACTTTGTAGGAGATGCTTAATTTCTAAATATAGAATCATAATCTTAATAAACAAGCTAGAAGGCTATTAGTCCTTGTTTGTTTATAAGAAATATCATTATCCAAGAGTAAAACCCAAAATTTCCAAGCTACTTCAGGTTACATAGGAATAAAACAACTAAAAATGACTGATTATACTGTAATGGAGGTGAAAGGACAGGCATTTTTTTTACTTCCATTCCTTTTACTGAATTTGTTAGAGTGGACTGTGGGACTGGGTTATAATTCTAGGATCTATATGTCTTCTAGAAGCTTTCTGTGTTCCAAGGCTTTACTTCTAGAAGGTGAGTCTAGTCAACCATGGGCACGGCCTCTAAACACAACTGGGTGTAATTAGCTCAGTGTTAAGAAGTGTAAGCTGGGTATGGTGTCACATGTCTGTAAGTCTTAGTTACCTGGCAGTTCAAGATCAGCCCGAGCAACATAATAAGGAGGGAAGGGAAGAAGGAATGGAAGTGGTGGAAAGGAAGGAGGAAGAGCGATGTGGTTTAATGTGATTTACTTGAACTCCAGAATTGTCCTAGAACAAAAGGGAGGTAGGTACAAGTGTTAAAAAGCAAATCCTAGGGCTGGAGGGATGGCTTAGCAGTTAAGGGGCTTGCCTGTAAAGCCAAAGGACCCAGGTTTGATTCCCCAGGACCCACATAAGCCAGATGCACAAGGTGGTGCATTTGTCTGGAGTTTGTTTGCAGTGGCTGGAAGCCCTAGCTCCTATTCTTTCTGTTTCTCTCTCTGTGTGTCTCCCTCTCTCAAATAAATAAATACATTTTTTTGATAAGAGCAAATCTTGGGCTGGACAGATGGCTCAGTGGTTAAGGCACTTGCCTAAAAAGCCTAAAGACCTGATTTCAATTCCCTAGCACCCACGAAAAGCCAGATGCACAAGGCGGTACATGCATCTGGAGTTTATTTGCAGTGGATAGAGGCCCCTGGGCACCCATTTTTTTCCCTCTTTATCTGCCTCTTTCTCTCACTCTCTCATAAATATATGAAATTTACTTAAAAAAAGAAAGAAGGGCCAGGTGTGGTGGCACACACCTTTAATCCCAGCACTAGAGAGGCAGTGGTAGGAGGATCGCAATGAGTTTGAGGCCACTGTGAGACTACATGGTGAATTCCAGGTCAGCCTGGACTAGGTGAAACAACAACAACAACAACAGCAACAACAAAAAAGAGCTGGGAAAATGGCTTAGCAGTTAAGGCACTTGCCTGAGAGGCCTAAGAACCTGGGTTCAACTCCCCAGGGCCCACATAAACCAGATGCACAAGGGGGCGCATGCGTCTGGAGTTGGTTTGCAGTGGCTTGAGGCCCTGGAGCACCCATTCTCTTTCTCCCTGCCTCTTTCTCTCTCAAACAAATAAATAAAATATTTAAAAAAGAAAGAAAGAAAGAAAAAAAAAAAAAAGCAAATCCTGGGCCCAGCAGCTAAATACATTTGCTTGATCCAGATTTAATTCCCTAGTATCCATGTAAAGTCAGATGCACAAAATGGCGCATGCATCTGGAGTTCGTTGGCAGTGGCAAGAGGCCCTGCTAATGTCTTCCCCCTCCTTAACAAATAGATAAATAATAACAATAAAGGCAATAGCTTGTATTGTCTGATGAACCTCTGTGGTCTCTCTAACCAACAACTCCATGGGAGGGATCTCATCCCTGGCACTGGAATTAGCTATTCACTCCCTAAGGTTTCTGAGATACCTCTGTTTAAACAGTTTTTTGTTTTTGTTTTTCGAGGTAGGGTTTCACTCTAGCTCAGGCTGACCTGGAATTCACTATGTAGTCTCAGGGTGGCTTGGAACTCACAGCAATTCTCCTACCTCTGCCTCCTGAGTGCTGGGATTAAAGGTGTGCGCCACCATGCCCGGCTAAACAGTTTTTCAAATTGTATTTTAAGTTGGTTTATCAAGTAGTAGGTTTCTAAAGGGAACATTTCCTTAGTTTTGGTGTGTCTTCTTAGCACTTCCATCCCTTCTTCATTCCCTTTCCACCAATAATCCCTGTTTAAACCTTTCTCTTCTCCTCTTCCTACCCTATACTTTTGGGTCTCATGTGTTCTACAGTCCCCTATGTAACCCCGCCTCCTAAAAAAAAGCTGGAACTGGGCTGGAAGCTTCCTCCTTACCACCTAGCTTTCTTTGTGCCAGAGGCGCAGAAGTTGTTGGGGGAGAAAAGACAACAACAATCCTACGTAGCCATGATCCCTATATATGTCGCAACTGACCTGCAAGGCAAGATACCGTCCATTATAGCAACAGTGATATGAGAATTATGGGAGTAACCAACTGCTCTCTGATTGAATTTGAGGCCCACTCCGTAAGAAAGAACTTATGTCTGCTATTGTAAACCTGGACAGAAGTCTGTGGCTAGGAAATCAGGGTATAGAGGGGAGCCCATTACTATGGTTATGCTAATCAAACTGCATGTCAAACTGCCTTCAACATATCTGTGTTTGTTTCTATAGAATGGCACTGCTTGCAGCCTGGAACACATTAGTTTGTTCACGCAAATGGTCAAGGTGAAGTCAGAGATGCATAGCTGCAAAGAGACCAAGAATTAGCAACTAGCTTGTGATGAGCCTTAAACATGACCTCTAAACCACGGGAAACCTAGCGAAAAAGGAGTGGAAAAAATATATGAGCAGGAGGATGCAAAATGTTGTCTTTTGAATACATCAAGTCTGCTACTGTACTGAATTCATAGCAGATGTGGTTTTCTGAACCTGATTAAACCAGTCAATATTTCACCAAAGATGAAAGAAGGGTCCAAGATACCTCAATTCCTCTCAGAATAAATAGTGGAAATTGATGATTACTGGGAAAGAGGTCATGTCCTTTATTGGTATGGCCAGTGGTGGGTTCCATTCTCCAGTAAATAACTTCCTCCCCATGGCTATGCAAGTGACCCTAATTTAAATCTGTGGGTCTAAATAAATAAGCAAGCGAGTAAGTAAAACATGAAACCATAATGGGGATCCAAGAGGAAGAAGAGAGGTTTTAGTGGGAGGAAAAGAGAGACAGGGTGGATAGTGGGCACATTCCCTATCAAACATACCCAGATATTGCTCTAAAGGTGTTGTACAGAAATAAAATTCAAAACAAACAAAGGTGCTGGATAGAATATCCAGAACAATGATAAGTAACAGCAGTGATACATGGTCTTGCTTCTGACTTTCAATCTATGGCTCATAGGATTTCTAACTATGAAAACTTTGCTGACATAGACATTTGAAACAAATTATTACATACTTAAAATACTCAAATCACACAACAGTACCTATCTGTTGTTGCAGCTAATCACTCTCATTTCTGAAATGGTCTTTTCAGGGGAGTGGCGCATGTGAAGGTGATTTCTAACTACTTAACAGATATACATATGTACTATAATGCCTGTTTCCTTACTGAGGTATTTCTTCCACTTTACCTACCAGCTCAAGACTTTTCTCATAGCTTCAAGTGAACATACCCTCTGAGTTAAAATGTTTATGCAGTATTATATATTTTACAATTATTTACAATTGTACAACTGTTCTCTAGTAATTTATTCATGTACACATTGTCTTATATTATACTCCTTGAGGGCAAATAGTGAGGCCCTGTCTCAAAGCATTAAAGACTGGTTAGTAAACTGTTATCAGTCCTAACACAGAATGCTATGCAGATTTCTGTATAGGCATGTGGAAAAGATCAAGATTCACTGAAAAAAAAAATAGGTTGACGCTTTGTTTCCTTTTGGGAAACATGCTGAAATTTTTTTGGTTGTATATACATAAAGTCAGTTTCATATATATGAAATTAACAACAGTGGCTATCCAGGAAGGTAAGGGGTAACCTGGGCAAATGCAGGACAAGAATACAAAAATTTTTCACTAGGCAACTTTTAATAATTTATTCTTTTTCTCTACTTCTCTGTGTGTGTGTGTTCCCTTACAGTGCCCCCACTCATCTGCCTGCAGTGAGGGTGCATACTTGCAGTGACAAGAATAAAACAGCCCCTGCTCCATAACTCTTCCAACTATTCTCATTTTGGGCGAGAGTCTCTTTCTAATACCAATGTTTTTCATGAGCCCAGGTGGTTTCTTGGTCTCTGCTCCCCTTTGTGGGCCTGGGGTTACATGCACGCATGGCCATGACCAGTTGAAATAGGGTAGTTTCATCATGCTTGGTGAAGAGGGTGCACTTAACTACGGAGCCATCTTCCCAGCCCAAATTTCTTACTTTTAAGCCAAGATGTTATTATTACTTATCTAAAAATTCTCAGCCAGGCGTAGTGGTGCATGTGTTTAGCCCCAGCACTTGGGAGACAGAGGTAGGAGGATTGTCATGAGTTCAAGGCCACCCTGAGACTACATAGTGAATTCCAGGTCAGCCTGGGCTAGAGTGAGACCCTACTTCAAAACACAAAACAAACGAAAAAATCTCAACAATATTTAATGTATCTGCACATCAAAAGCATCACTGGATAGAATGAAATAGTGAACCTGCATCACTGTCACTGCTCCATAAGTCACAGCTGTCCAATAGATAGATCCAACCATTATTCCTGCTGCAGCAAATGGACAAGCTTTTGAGATCAGTCTATCTGCAAGATCCAAGACATAAACAACTGGACCTACAACATAAAGAAAACAAAATTTCAATACAAGGTATTTTAAAATGACTTGCTCAGTATTTCCTATAAGTCTAAAGTACTATCAAGTTGGATATTCTGATGTTTTAAATAGTTGTAAGCCTGATGGGAACTCAGATTTGGTAGTTTATAATTTCTCAGTCATTTGCATAAATAACTAAATTCTAGGAAATAGGCCCATTCAGACTTGCCTTTATTATTGAACTTATTATGACTAGGCTTCAAAATACAGCTGCTTTTACAAAGGAAATAGTTCTCTTGCTTCCATCTCTTAACCATACTGTTACCGCAGAGTGAAAGGGCTATTTAGTTTGTTCTTTTCAAACAGTTCCTGGCAACCATTAAATTCTGCAGTCTCTAGTAAGAATATAACATCTGACTTCACTTATTGTATCTTGGTACAATGTATAAAGGTAATCAAAGCTATTTTTTGTAGCTACACAAGATAATTTATTTTACTTTGATTTCAAATATGCCATTATTAAGTTGAATATTATTCTCTGACAAACTTTTTTGTTTATTTTTATTTATTTATTTGAAAGAGGCAGATAGAGAGAGAATGGACCCACCAGGACCTCAAACCACTGCAAACAAACTCCAGATGTGTGTGCCTCCTTGAGCATCTGGCTAATGTGGGTCCTGGAGAATTGAGCCTTGAACTGGGGTCCTCAGGCTTCTCAGGCATGCGCTTAACTGCTAAGCCATCTCTCCAGCCCTCTGACAAGCTATTTATAATTATGCTAGTTTTTATGGCATTCTAGCATATGAACATGTTAATTATGCTATTATATGCTTAGTATTTTGGAGGTATTCTACTAATTGCCATTGAGTTCAATTTAATTTAGTTCTAGAATTTTCCAGAAAATGGGAGTCTCAGGTTTGTTCAAAGTTAGGCCAAAGAACTGAGCATCTAATTTTATGATTTTCTGGAGGCAGGGTCTCACTCTAACCCAGGCTAACCTAGAACTTACTCTGAAGCCCCAGGATGGCCTTGAAATCACTGCAACTCTCCTACCTCTTCCTCCAGAACGCTAGGATCAAAGGCATGCACCATCACGCCCTGCCTGATATGTAATTTTTTTTCCAGGTAGGGTCCCACACTAGCTATCCCAGGCTGACCTGGAATTCACTATGTAGTCTCAGGTGGCCTCAAACTCATGGCGATCCTCCTACTTCTGCCTCCTGAGTGCTGGGATTAAAGACATGCACCACCATGCCAAGCATGACATGTAATTTTTATTTATTTTTGACATGCAATTTTTAAACAAAGGTATATATAACCTGCTGATTTAATAATTGTAGTGCTTGATGAACAGCCTCTACAACACTATTATTTTAGATGTTTTTAAAAGAAATGTATGGACTATCACTTTTGAGGGGCATATAATCTAAAAAAGTTATACATAAAAGCAATTGTCTTCATTGTACAAAGATAGTAACACAGTAATTTACTGATAATTAAATATCTAAGAACAAAACACTTTATGAAGCCCTGATCAAAACTCCCTATTGCCAGCTGGAACCAGTGTTATCACTGGTCACTGTAAAGAAAGACTACATTGAGAAATAAAGAATATTGGGGAGATGCTGAGAGACTTGTGATTTAAACACAGCACACTTATAATTGTCCAATTCTAAATGAAAATATTTAAAACAATGGTAAGCTATCTTTTGAGCTGAAGGAAATAAAGGAAACCTAATTTAGTACCTGCTGACTCTATACCTTTACTAAGTAATATCTGAGTGTTTTACATGATACTAGGTGCTAAGCGACAGACATTGTGTGTACCAAAATCTCTTACTACAGGATTTGATTATCAACATACACAATCTATTCAAATCCTCAAAAGACACAACAAAATTATTCTTAGTGATACTAAAGATTCCTCAAATGCGGGCTCTAAGACCAGGAGTGTATACACACACACACACCTTTGCATTTCAGTTTTCGTATTTGTTGCTGATAATTATTTCATCAGAAAATTGAAGTCACAAAACAACATCTACAGACTCTCTAGCACAAGCACCCATCTATAAGCATTCTGCTTATCTGAAGTCAATCATTTCACTTGCAAACTAGATCTTATCCCCTCACCAATTTAAAGTCACAGCTCTGGAAATTTGCTCCACTCATTCTATATCATTTTCTCCTAAGTTGCTTATTTTTTACCAGAAAAACATGGCATTTCTTCCTTCTTAAGCAAATGTTTCTTGTCCAATTTATCTATTTCAAGAAAAAAAATAATCCTCCAAAGAATTCTCTCATGAACTTACTCTACCCAAACTGTTCAAGGGTGTCACTAACAACCTCCACATATGTAAATTCAATGGTCTGGTCTCAGTCTATCTTTTATTTGGCCTATCAATCATACCTGACATCTTTTCTTCCCAATATAGGCTTTGTCATTAATTTCCAGGAAATCACCATCTTTCACATTTTTTTCACGTGTGTTGTGTATGACATGTATGTGCCCATGTGACAACGTATGTGCTAACCTGTGATGGGATACGCTCCCCAATGGTGGCTGGTGCAGAATTTCTGGGTGTTCCACTTCATCACTCTCCCATCCATCCTTTTTTTTTTTTTTTAAACTTTTTATTTATTTATTTGAGAGCAACAGACACAGAGAGAAAGACAGATAGAGGGAGAGAGAGAGAATGGGCGCGCCAGGGCTTCCAGCCTCTGCAAACGAACTCCAGACGCGTGCGCCTCCTTGTGCATCTGGCTAACGTGGGACCTGGGGAGCCGAGCCTCGAACCGGGGTCCTTAGGCTTCACAGGCAAGCGCTTAACCGCTAAGCCATCTCTCCAGCCCTCTCCCACCCATTCTTATTTGCACTAGTCTACTGATCCTGGGGCTTGCCTTTATTATTAATTTATTTTTTTTGGTTTTTTGAGGTAGGGTTTCATTCTAGCCCAGGCTGACCTGGAATTCACTGTGTAGTCTCAGGGTGGCCTTGAACTCATGGCGATCCTCCTGCCTTTGCCTCCCGAGTGCTGGGATTAAAGGCGTGCACCACCATGGCTGGCTTATTTATTTTTTTGAAAGCTCCAGTGGTTCTCAGGTTCTGTGGCCCCATAGGACTGGGGATACAGATGCAAGTAGCCACCTCCAGTTGTTTATGAGAGTCCTGGGATCAAACTCTAGCGGTTACTCAGGACTCCTCCAGCCCTTAGGCTGTACAAGAAGAGCTCTTAACCACAGGGCCTGTTTTCTTTCCAGCCCCATTTCTAACTTTCCTGCTTTACTATAACTCATTTTCATTTGCTTTGCTGGGTCCTTCTTTTTCTAAAAATTAATTTATTTATTTGAGAGCGACACAGAGAGAAACAGGCAGAGAGAAAGAATGGGCGCGCCAGGGCCTCCAGCCATTGCAAACAAACTCCAGACGTGTGCGCCCCCTTGTGCATCTGGCTAATGTGGGTCCTGGGGAATGGAGCCTCGAACCTGGGTCCTTAGGCTTCACAGGCAAGCACTTATCCGCTAAGCCATCTCTCCAGCCTTGCTGGTTCCTTCTTACCTTCATGAGGCTTACTGCCAATCCTTACCATACCACACTTCCAACTTGATGACGTTGCTCTATTTCTTTTTCCTAAAACACTTATCACCCATCACACTTATGAAATTTATTTTCACATTCTAGGACAAGGGTTTGAAAACTATGCCCTATGGACTAAATGAATTCAGCTTTTTCCATAAATACAGATTTACTGAAAAAGGGCCAGATGCAACGTCTAAAATATATACTATATGGTTCTTTAAAGAAAAAGCTTGCTGGGCTGGAGAGATAACTTAGCAGTTAAGGCATCTGCCTGCAAAGCCAAAGGACCCAGGTTAGATTCCCCAGGACCCATGTTAGCCAGATGCACAAAGGGGCACACACGGCTGAAGTTCGTTTGCAGTGGCTAGAGGCCCTGGTGCACCCATTCTCCCCCCCCCACTCTTCTCTGTCAAGTAAATAAATAAATATTTTAAAAAGCTTGCTGAATCCTGAACTAAAACATAGGCTTCAAAGGGAAAATGACCTTTGGTTTTATTTATTGGTGTATTTCAAGTTCTCATTGATTCTCAAGTATGTATTGAATTCTCTCTTGAGGTACTTACAGTAATTGGAACTACCTACCAATATAGGAAGGTGATATAAATTCCTAGAAACTGGGCCGGGCGTGGTGGCGCACGCCTTCAACCCCAGCACCCGGGAGGCAGAGGTAGGAGGATCTCGGCTAACAGAAAAGGAAAAGCTTGAATAAATACGTAATGCACAAGTGACTACGGGCATAAAAGCTTAAATATTTTTAAAAGGCATTATGGGTCTTGTTTTTCAGCATGATTGAATCAAGGGCTTTGTGCATTCTGACTAAGTAATCTATCACTGAGTTACATCCTTAGCTGTCATTACTGGATTTTTTTGTATGTTGTGTGTACGTGCATGTGCGCGGGAGGGTCAGATATTGGGGTCTTCCTTGATTGCTCTCTATGCTGGTTTGATTCAGATGTCCCTCATGAACTCAAGTGTTCTGAATGCTAGGTTCCCAGCTGATAGAAATTTGGCAATTAACACCTCCTGGAGGCAGTATATTGTTGGGGGCAGGCTTATGGTTATTATAGTCAGCATCCCCTTGTCAGTGTTTGGCACAATCCCCTGTAGCTGTTGTCCACCTTATGTTGGCCAGGGGGTGATGTCCTCCCTCTGCTCATACCCCTCAAGACTGTAAACCAAAATAAACCTTTTCCCACAAGCTGCTCTTGGCTGGGCGATTTCTGCCAGCAATGTGAACCAGACTGCAACACTTTCCAACTTATTTTTCCTGAGGTAGGGTCTCCTGCTCAGACTGACCTGTAATTCACTATGTAGTCTCAGGGTGGCCTCAACTCATGATGATACACTTACCTCAGGCTCCCGAGTGCTGGGATTAAAGGCCTGGCCAACTTAGTTTTTACTTATTTACTTTTGAATGCTCTCCAATTTATTGAGATAGGTCTTTTGCTTTATTGAAATAGGCTCTCTCGCTAACTGGCTTGCCCAGGGAATCCTATCTGCACTTTCTAAGTGCTAAAATTACAGGGAGGCTGAAATGCCTGTCCAACATTTACATGGGTGCTGAAGATCAGAACTCAGGTCCTCACATTTGTTCAACAAGCACTTTAGTGAGTCATCTCCCCATTCCCTTAGTATTGAATTTTTAATACCTTGATGATCTTTGTCATGTATGTTTTCAACAGCATTAAACAAATAATATGGAACTCTGAAAAAAAAAATTTTTTATAATTCTAATAATTTAAAGGGCACTAGAGAAACTAGTATAACAGGAAGTCTTATGAATTTTCTCATACAACTAAAAAAGATTTAGCTGGGCATGGTGGTGCACACCTTTAATCCCAGCACTCAGGAGGCAGAGGTAGGAGGATCACCATGAGTTTGAGGCTACTTGAGACTACATAGTGAATTCAGCCAGGACTAGAGTGAAACCCTACCTCAAAAAAAAAAAAAAAATTATAAAAGACACTATATCCTAATATTCTAGTAAATTCAAGTTTTTGCATTTAGATTAAGTGACATTAAAAGGTGAGCTGAGGGCTGGAGAGCTGGCTTAGCAGTTAAGACACTTGCCTGCCAAGCCAAAGGATCCCAGTCCGATTCTCCAGGACCCATATAAGCCAGATGCACAAGGAAGAGCATGCATCTGGAGTTTGTTTGCTGTGGCTGGAACCCCTGGAGCGTCCATTCACTCTCTCTGCCTCTTTCTCTCTCTCAAATAAAATTAACACACACACACACACACACACACACACACACACACACACACACACACACAGAGTGAGCTGAGAAAACCATGTGTGTAGTGGCGCACGTTTTTAGTCTCAGTACTTTGGAGGCAGAGGTAGGAGGACTGCTTTGAGTTCCAGGCCAGCCTGGGACTAAGTGAATTCCAGTCCAGCCTGGGCTAGTATGAGACAACAAAAAGTGAGCTGAAGGTGCTGGAGAGATAGCTTAGTGATTAAGGCACTTACCTGCAAAGCCGAAGGACCCAGGGTCAATTCCCTCGGGACCCAGTAAGCCAGATGCACAAGGTGGCACATGTATCTGGAGTTTGTTTGCGGCGGCTGGAGGCCCTGGTACACCCATTCTCTGTCTCTCACACACACTCACACATAATTTTTTTTTAAAAGTGAGATGAAACTTGGTGTGGTGGCGCATGCCTTTAATCCCAGCACTTGGGAAGCAGAGGTAGGAGAATCACCATGAGTTCAAGGCCACCCTGAGAATAGTGTGAGTTCCAGGTCAGACTGGGCTAAAGTGAGGTCCTACCTCAAAAAAAAAAAAAAAAAAAAAAAAAAAAGTGAGCTGAGAGGCATCAAGCTGGAGCTGCGCTGGAAACCTCCTCCCTGTTGACTAGCTGTCAGAATGCTAGAAAGACCTATGCACCCTGTTGGAGAAAAGTCATCAACAGTCTAACTAGCAGAGGAGTTTGCAGGTGCTATGGCTAGCCAGCCAGGCCAAATGTACCAACTGGTGTCATGATGGCATGCCTACTATGGGGGAAACCAACTTCTCTGATTGGTCTGCTCCATGGGAGAGAATTTATAGCTGGTACTGAAAATCTAATCAAAAGCCTATGGCTGTGGTCTGTGGCTCCATGCCACCCACCTGGAGCTCATTGTCCTTCAGCCTTGGTGCCGTGTGAGGGGCGAGTGCTGTCTAGTGGGCAGATGCTGCTGGGAGGAAGGGGTGGGGGCTTGACTGTCCTCAGAAGCTGAGGAGCATGGCCTTATAGTGGGGTTCTGGGGAGGTCGGATACCCCCTCCTAGCAATTCAGTCCTGGAAGTGGGCACTCAGCATGGCTCAGTTCCTGCAGCTGCCTTCTTTAAAGGGTACCCACACTTCTGTGGTATGTCTCAAGGCAGGTAGGTACTACATGGGTTGAATGACCCACACTGTAGCCTTTGCTTAAAGATGTCATTTTAGAAGTGTCTCATCCCCCTGCACTTGAAATAGGCCCTTTTCTTGGCTTGACTCCCCCATAATCTGAACAGTGAAGGGACTCAGTTTGCAGTCCAGGCAACTTGTACCTGCTATCTCCCTTCTGAAAGGTTTTGTTTTAGAGTGTAGCCTGTCCCAGTGCATGCGAGGCAAATGGCACGGCTGAGCGGTTTGGAGCCAGCCTTTTCTTTTCAAATATATATATATTTTTAAGATTTTATTTTTATTTATTTATTTATTAGAGACAGAGAGAGGGAGAAAGAGAGTGAGAATGGGTGCACCAAGGCCTCTAACCACTGCAAACAAACTCTAGATGCATGTGCCACCATGTGCATCTGGCTTATGTGGACCTGGAGAATTGAACCAGGGTCCCTAGGCTTCACAGGCATGTCCCTTAACTGCTAAGCCATCTCTGGCCCTGGAGCCAGATTTCATTCTCACGCTGCAGGAGGAGTGTCTGCCTCATGCCCTGTGCTAGTGGGAAGCAGGGGTGCAGCCAGGAGACCCCCACTTGGCCAGTTGGAGTGCTGGGTCTCAAGAAGTGAGAGATGACCAGGGCCAGTCAGGATCCCCTGGAGAAAAGTACAGGAGCTGCAGAGGGGCTGGATTGCTGTTATTTGGGGGGTTACATAGCAGAGCTATTGGCATGTCTCCTAGGATTACCTGTTACCTCCCCTGATTTGCTGGTTCTTTCTGAAGCCCACTGCCTTGGGATTCCTCCTCCCTGCTGTGAGGAGGCCCAAGGCCTGATCCCTTGTACTCTGTTTCCTTCTAACTCACAGGCTGCCCTAGGGCTCCAGCCTCTTACCTGGTGGGGGAGAGACAGGCCAGGGTGGTCTTGTGTCCAGAGCCCCAGCTTTGGGTCCCTTCTCAGAAACAGACAACACAGCCTTTCAGCAGGGAAAGCTCTTAAAGGCTGGAGCAAGCCGGGCGTGGTGGCGCACGCCTTTATTCCCAGCACTTGGGAGGCAGAGGTAGGAGGATCGCTGAGAGTTCGAGGCCACCCTGAGACTAAATAGTGAATTCCAGGTCAGCCTGAGCCAGAGTGAGACCCTACCTCGAAAAACCAAAAAAAAAAAAAAAAAAGGCTGGAGCAGTTCTGTTTCAGGAGGTGGCAGGAGGTGTACCTGGACCAGTCCCTGGAGCTTGTCCTGTCCAACACTTTACCTTGCTGGCCCCTGGGGGTTGTACTCTGCCTGGACACAGACAAGCTCAGGCTGTGCCACCACCATTATTGTGTGTATTTGCATGGCTTCGCTAAACCTTAACTTTTCTGTTGGGGACATCTTTAAACAAAATAAATAAAAGCTTATGGTGGTGATGGAAGCTATTATTGCTGCCTGGCTAAAAGGACATATAATGTCCTCCAAACTGTTCTCTACATACATACGTTTGTGCCCATATATGAATGCTACTCTCACTTTAATTTAAATTTTTTTAAATGTATTTATTTGAGAGAGAAAATTAATATGGGCAAGCCAAAACCTCCAGCTGCTACAAATGAACTCCAGATGCATGGGCAACCTTGTGCATCTGGCTTATGTGGGTCCTGGGGAATTGAACCTGAGTCCTTTGGCTTTGTAGGCAAGTGCCTTAACTGATAAGCCACTTCTCCAGCCGTTTTTTGCTTTTCAAGTTAGGGTCTTACTCTAGCCCAGGCTGACCTGCAATACACTATGTAGTTTCAGGGTGGCCTCACACTCACAATGATCCTTCTACCTCTGTCTCCTGAGTGCTGGGATTAAAGGTTTGTGACATCATGCCCACAGTGACCACAGTAGTGACACAAAACTCACCAAAGTGCTGAGAAATGTTAGCAGATGAGACATCTCTATCACACTCTACTCTCCAATGCTCAGGGACCACTGAGAAAGAGGTGGCAAAATAAATAAATAAATAAATAAATAAGGAAAGAAAGAAAGTCAGAGCCAAGGGCTCTACAGTTAAGGCGCTTGCCTGCAAAGCCTGATAACCCAGGTTTGATCCCCATACAGCCATATGAACAAAGTAGCACATGTGTTTGAAGTTCATTTGCACTGGCTTTAGGCTCTGGCACACCCATTCTGAATGCCTCTCTCTGCTTGCAAATAAATAATTTTTTTTTCTTTTGCTTTTTCGAGGCAGGGTTTCACTCTAGCCCAAGCTGGCCTGGAATTCACCATATAGTTTAAGGATGGCCTTGTACTCAGTGATCCTCCTACCTCTGCTAAAGTTGTGTGCCAACTAAAATAATGCCCAGCTAAAAAAATTTTGAAAACATGTATCCAGATATGGTGGTGCACGCCTTTAATCCCAGTACTCGGAGGCAGAGGTAGGAAGATCACTGTGAATCTGAGGCTCCACTAAGACTATACAGTGATTTCCAGGTTAGTCTGAACTACAGTGACACCAAGGGGAGAAGTGCTTTTAATACTGTCTCCAGACACAAAATGACCTTGATATTCAGGACCTCACAGTGGCTGATGCTACTTATACAAGACCTACATAATAGGAGGGAAAAAATGATGGCATCAGAATAGAAGAGATTAGTTGCAAAGAAGATTTGGTGGAGGGGGGATTTTGAGAGTGCA
Source organism: Jaculus jaculus (assembly GCF_020740685.1). Lineage (NCBI taxonomy): Eukaryota > Metazoa > Chordata > Mammalia > Rodentia > Dipodidae > Jaculus > Jaculus jaculus. The sequence continues at coordinate 43,455,612 of NC_059102.1, forward strand.
AAAAGGGTGGTGATGGGAGATTATGATCATGGGATGTTATCTATATAGAAGCTGACAATAAACTTTTTTTTAAAAGCAAGTCAAGGGCTGGAAAAATGATTCAGCAGTTAAGTGTGCTTCCAAAGACAAATAAGAGATTCTGAGGGGGCCTAAGACCATTTGAGTTTGAATCTCCAGAACCCAGGTAAACGGCTGAGTGTGGCTATGCACAGCTGTAACCCCACTCCTGTGGGAAGTGGAGACCAAAGACTCACTGGGGTTTGTGAACAGTGAGTGCCAGAATCAGTAAAAGACTCTGTTGCAAGAAAAACAAACAAACAGACAAACAAACAGGTGGATGGAGCCTACGGGGTGAGTACACAGGGCATATCATCAGCACATACATGTGCATACACCATACCATAGTACACACATGCAAAAAAACAAAAAAAAAGTGAGATGTTGGGCTGGGAAGATGGTTCAGTGATTAAAGGCACTTGTTTACTAAGCTGCTGGCCAGAGTTCAATTCCCCAGTACCCGTGTCAAAGATGTGTCTGGAGTTCATTTGCAGCTGCAAGAGGCCCTGGTGCGCCCATTTTCTTTCTCCCCTCCTCTCTCTCGCAAATTATTTATTTATTTTTATTTTTTGAGGTAGGGTCTCACTCTAGCCTAGGCTAACCTGAAATTCACCATGTAGTCTCAGGGTGGCCTTGAACTCTAAGCAATCTTGCCTCTGCCTCCCAAGTGCTGAGATTAAAGGCGTGTGCCACCACACCCGGCTATTTATTTGGTTTTCCAAAGTAGGATCTTGCTCTAGTTGACCTGGAATTCACTATGTACTCTCAGGCTGGCCTCAAACTCATAGTGATCCTCTTACCTCCGACTCCTGAGTGCTGGGATTAAAGGCATGAGCCACCATGCTTGGCTTTATTTATTTATTTATTTTTTGAGGCAGGGTCTCACACTAGTCCAGTCTGACCAGGAACTCACTCTGTAGTTCCAGGCTAGCCTTGAATTCATGATGATCCTCTACCTCAGCCTCCTGAGTGCTGAGCTAGAGGTGTGTGCCACCTTGCTAGGCTTAAATAATTTAAAGTGAGTTGAAACTTCTGAGGAAACCCATTTGTCTTTTCCTTATTGAAAAAGAAGTAATCAGCTTTGCCTAGTAAATATTGTAAAACTTGCTTTTTACTGCTATGATGCAAATTTGAGTGACACATGCTGCCACACAACTCTGTACTTGTATTGGGAAGGTAAAGCTGTATGATTATGAGTTTAAGGCCAGCTGAGGCCACATAGCAAGCAAGTTCCAAGGCACCAGCTTGATATACTGTGAGACCATGCTTCAAAAACTCATGGGCTGGAAATGTAGCTCAGGTGTAGAATTATTGCCACGCATACACAAGGCCTTTGGTTTAATTGCTAGGACCTGAAACAAATTCAAGTTCATCTGTGTATGGTTGTTAAAGATATGTCTTGGCCTCAGTGTAGTAACATGCATCTGTGGTTCCAGATACTCAGGAGGCTAAGGCAGTCCTTCTGGACTTCTAGCCTGGGCTAGAGTGAGACCCTACCTCAAAAAATAAAAATAAATAATTTGCAAGACAGAGGACTGCCTTAGCCTAGGAGTTTGAGTCCAGCTTGGGCAACACAGGAGACTATTGCAAAGTAAAATAAAACAAACACACCAAAAAAAAAAAAAAAAATCAGCCAAATAAAAAGGGAACACTTAATAATTTAAGACATCAGTGATTAAAGGGTAGGTAGGTTCAAGATCTGCTGACACTACTTATTCGACCCAGAATTCCCAGAGACTATTTCCAGGATATAAGGGTATTTTCAGAAACACCTATTCCCAATTCTTGAGAAACATAATGTCCGTGCCTTGTTAAAAGTGCTAAAGTTTCTAACACAGAATATGATGTAATGGTGCTTCACAAGACAGCCTCACATAAGTTCTTAAGAAGATAACAGCTCTCAGGAACTCCAAGGTTCTTGTCAAGTGACAGTAGTTTATCAGAATTAGGAAGAAAAACAGACTGCTCATAGAAGACACTCAAGTTCCCAAGGGTTTTATTGTTATTTGCTTTGCACTGAACTGGTTCTAACCTAGAAGGGCCAACTTGCTATGCTAAATAACCCCACTTTGTGACAACCAACTGCAAATTTTTGAGGCTACATGTCCAAGAATAGGGTTGCAAACTTCTTTCTGTGCTCTAAGTTTTTTTGCTACACTCTCGCCCTAGCTCTTTCAATCTGCATGGGAACCCAGCTTGCCAGGGCAAGCTAATTATTTCATAGAGAGGTTTACTTGTTTCTCTATCCCACCCTGTTCACATCCCGTGAGGCATCTTTTACATACTACCCCACAAAATGCACTTACCCCTTTGCTTGTGCATAATGTTATTACTTTATGTTCTTGTTCAATGTTTGTTCAGTTGTCTCAATATCCTTTATGTCTGTCCATGTCAGCATCATCTTAGACTCAAAACTCCCAAGGGGCAGGGACCATGCCTGTTTAACTCGTTTTGTACAGTGCCTAGGATAGAACCACGTACAATAGGTGCTTAAAAAAATGCTTTCTGATGGTGACTGGAATCTCTCTCAAGGACCCAGTAGGCTATCTTAGCACATGGAACTTGGCTGTATGTTGGGGCACTCTGGTCTGTTTCACAAGGCAATGGACTACATACAATGGTACAGGACCTAGCCATAGCACTCTGTGGAAGTATTTGATTCAATCGATTAAACTGATCTTCTCGTGACTGAGATAAAGCTTAGTTGGCAGAGTGTTTACCTAGCATGCAAGAAGCCTTGGGTTTGATTTCTAGCACACCAAAAAACTAGGTGTCCATCTGGTGCAGGCCTATAATCCTAGCACTTTGAAAGTGAAAGTATCAGGATCAGAAGTTTAAGGTCATTCTTAGATACTTAGGAAGTCTGAGGAAAGCCTGGGATATACCAAATCCTATCTGAACACACACACACACACACACACACACACACACACACACACACACGGACTTTAAAAAAAGTAGTAATAGGGACTAGAAAAATGGCTTAGTGGTGAAGGCACTTGCCTGCAAAAGTTAATGACCAGAGTTCAATTTCCCAGTACCAACATAAGCCAGATGCACAAACTGGCACATGCATCTGGAGTTCATCTGCAGCGGCTAGAGGCCTTGGCCTGTCTGTTTTGTCGGTCTCTCTTCTATCTCTCTCTGCTTGCAAATAAGATGGTAGAAATAATTATACTGTTTCTATTCATGTCTTACTAAAGACATGAAATAATATCAAGACCACTAACTCAATTAAGAGTTTAAAAGTATGTGGGTGCTGGGTGTGGTGGCGCATGCCTTTAATCCCAGCACTCGGGAGGCAGAGGTAGGAGGACTGCCATGAGTTCGAGGCCACCCTGAGACTCCATAGTGAATTCCAGGTCAGCCTGGGCTAGAATGAAACCCTACCTCAAAAAACCAAAAAATAAATAAATAAATAAATTAATTAATTAATAATAAAGGCAAGCCCCAGGATCAGTAGACTAGTGCAAATAAGAATGGGTGGGAGACGGGCTGGAGAGATGGCTTAGCGGTTAAGCGCTTGCCTGTGAAGCCTAAGGACCCCGGTTCGAGGCTCGGTTCCCCAGGTCCCACGTTAGCCAGATGCATAAGGGGGCGCACGCGTCTGGAGTTCGTTTGCAGAGGCTGGAAGCCCTGGCGTGCCCATTCTCTCTCTCTCCCTCTATCTGTCTTTCTCTCTGTGTCTGTCGCTCTCAAATAAATAAATAAATAATTTAAAAAAAAAAAAAAAAAAAAAAAAAAAAAAAAAAAAAAAAAGAATGGGTGGGAGAGTGATGAAGCCTGGGCTACAGTGAGACCCTACCTCAGAAAACCAAAAAAAAAAAAAAAAAGTATGTGGGAATCTTGAAGTTGTAACTCCTCTAGCAGGCACTACTGTTTCCTATACGGATGCTAGACCTAAGTGCATAAGTAAATTTCATCCTTTACCACTACATTTGTAGGTTGAGGGATCTTCTTAGCTAATACTTTTGGATAACCAAACAAACAATAATTGATTAAAAGCAAAACAAATAATCTGTAGTACCATGTGTTACTCACTTGCTTTGACTCAGGACATATACAATATCTATATATCTTTATTTCATATTACTATGATAAATAACTAAAAAACTCATTAATAGCTCTTTATAATTACATATTTTGTGCAAAGAGAAAGCTCAATTTACCACACAATAACTTGTGGGCTATACGGTCAACTACTAAGTACTTATTAGGTACCTGTGGTTGACACAATAATTTACTATGCATTAAAATTAATTTAAGCAATAGTTAACATACTAGTTGCTGCCTTCAACAAGCCTATGATCCACTGAGGGTCAAGTAATAAATATACATTAAATAACTGAAAAACATTACGCAAAATTACCAAACAGGTACAGGTTACAGTTTTGGTAAAGATTTATAGTGGGGATAAAGATAGGAAGAGGTTTTTGTTCCTTGTTTTGGAGACAGGGTCTAGGCTGGCCTTGAATTACTATGTACTTCTGATCCTCCTGCCTCTACCTTCCAAGCTGGAATTATAGTCATATGTCACTATGTCTGATTCATGTTTTTACTTTTTAAAAATGTATTTTAACCTGGACTTGAAATCTATGATGTGAAAAAGGGAAGTATCCTAAGTGGAAAATGTACAAGTAAATCAAGCCCAAATAAAAAAAAACAAGGCACGCCAAGATATTTCCTATAGGAGGCAAACAACTTTAATAAACAAAATTTAAGATATGATAAAAAACAAAAAACAACCAAGCCAGGTGTAGTGGCACATACCTCTAATCCCAGTACTCGAGAGGCAGAGGTAGGAGTATTATGAGTTCAAGGCCAACCTGAGACTACACAGTGAATTCCAGGTCAGACTGGACTAGAGTGAAACCCTACCTCAAAAACAAACCAAAGGGCTGGAGAGATGGCTTAGCGGTTAAGCGCTTGCCTGTGAAGCCTAAGGACCCCGGTTCGAGGCTCAGTTCCCCAGGTCCCACATTAGCCAGATGCACAAGGGGGCGCATGCGTCTGGAGTTCGTTTGCAGAGGCTGGATGCCCTGGCGCGCCCATTCTCTCTCTCTCCCTCTATCTGTCTTTCTCTCTGTGTCTGTTGCTCTCAAATAAATAAATAAAAAGTTAAAAAAAAACAAACCAAAAAAACAAACCAAAAAAAAAAAAAAAAAAAAACAGCCATCACCACCAATCATCTTATTAACAACTAAAACAGCAGCATTTTTAGTGAACACAGCATTTTCCAGCTGGTACCCTTCATGTTTTAAGGTAATGCTTAAGTATAATGTACAGAGAATCACTCAATGATCTTGTTAGAGTACAGATTTTCATTTAGTAAAATGGAGGTGGAGCTAAGGAGTTGTTCTACCTTCCTAATGGCTTCTAGATGATGTCAGTGTTGCTAGTCCTCAGACCATATGTTAAGTAGCCAAGTTTCTAACTAGGTATAAACATACAACTTGCCTAACTCACAAATAAAGGGAAATCAAATCCTAAGGTGGGTGGCACGCATTAAAGTCTGATGAGTTCTCAAAGTCCATCATAATGGAGCATAGTAACTGTACTATTAATGAAAAATATGTACTTTGGCTGGAGAAATGACTCAGGAGTTAAAGGTGTTTACTTTCAAAGCCAGCTGGCCTGGATTTAATCCCCCAATACCCATGTAAAGCCAGATGCACCAAGTGGTACGTATGTCTGGAGTCCATGTGCAGTAAGTAGCAAGAGGCCCTGGAGCACCCAGGCTCTTTCCCTCTTTCTAGTAGATAAAAATATTTCTTTGAGGGCCGAAGAGATAGTCCATTGTTTAAGGGCACTTGCTTGCTTGCCAAGGCTAAAAGCTAACAACCCAGGTTTGATTCTCCCGGACCCATGTAAAGCCAAATGCACAATGTGGCACATATGTCTGGATTTCATTGGCAGTGGCAGGAGGCCCTGGTATGTTCATACACACACACTTTCTGTCTGCCTCCCTCCCTCCCATTCTCTCTCTCTCTCAAATAAGTAAAATAAAATATTAAAAAAAATATTTTTATGAGAGCAAGTGAGAGAGAGAGAGAGAGAGAGAGAGAGAGAGAGGGAGGGAAAGAGAGAGTGTGTTGCCATGCTAGGGCCTGTAGCTACTGCAACCAAACTCCAGTCTTGTGTGCCACCTTGTGTGTCTGGCTTACATGGGACCTGGAAGGTTGAACATGGGTCCTTAAGGTTTCACAGGCAAGTGGCTTAATGGCTTAGCAGTTAAGTGCTTGCCTGTGAAGCCTAAGGACCCTGGTTCGAGGCTTGATTCCCCAGGACCTATGTTAGCCAGATGCACAAGAGGGTGCACGCGTCTGGAGTTTGTTTGCAGTGGCTGCAGGCCCTGGTGCACCCATTCTCTCTGTTTCTCTCAAATGAATAAATAAAAAATTGAATAAAATTAAATATATATATAATTAACACCATACACTAATTCCTGTCACCACTGTCTCAGAAAATAATTGGCCACCTAGCCAGCCAGATTAAGCCTAATTTATAAGAAAACAATAAGAAAAATTATCTGCCACAGCGATGTCATCCCACAAAATATTAACCATTCCTTATTTTCTCCAAAAATTCCTTTTTAGCCAGTCTTTCTCAAGTATCATTAGGGGACAAATGGCAATCTATTCATTTTAATCATGGGCATTTCATGAATTTGAAAATAATAATTGTGATTTTCAAATAAATCATTTAAGGTTCTTTTTGTTGTTGTTTGTTTTTTTTTTTCTTGGTTTTCCAAGGTAGGGTCTTACTCTAGCTCAGGCTGACCTGGAATTCACTATGTAGTCTCAGGGTGGCCTTGAACTCATGGCGATCCTCCTACCTCTGCCTCCTGAATGCTGGGATTAAAGGCATGTGCTACCATGCCCAACCATTTTTGGTTCTTAATGTTGTTCATTCCAAGGGACAACAAAGATTTACAAAGATAGTTAAGAGGACTATTTTAATAAATGCACCAACAGCACAATAATCATTGAAGAATAAAAATGAAAATCATATTGACAACATCTTAAGTGACAATAACATATGAGTAAAGACTACAATTAGAATGGGCTGTGCTTACTAAATAAGGATGATCAGTTTGCAATAGGAGAAACCATTGTAACTACTCTCTTTGGGGGAAAGGTGTTGAGGTAGGGTCTTGCTCTAAGCTCAGGCTGACCTGGAGTTCACTATGTAGTCTCAGGGTGGCCTTGAACTTACAGCCATCCATCTACCTCTGCCTGCCAGTGCTGGAATTAAAGGTACATACCACCACACCCAGCTTTTGTTACTTTTACCTACTACATTATATTATATATCCACTACATGTAGATATACAAACTGGGGACAAGAAGGCACTGATGTGTTCAATTACTTCTGCAAACAATGTTTCCATTATAAATTTTGTCATTAAGAGAAAAGATCAAAACTACAAAGGTACTTCAACTTGGTTAGCTAAAAAATTAATAACAAATAACAAAATATGGTCAGAAATAATCTTGCCAAGTGTAGTGGTGCACACCTTTAATCCCAGTACTAGGGAGGCTGAAGTAGGAGGATTACTGTGAGTTTGAGGCCAGCCTGAGACTACATAGTGAATTCCAGGTCAGCCTGGGCTAGAGTGAGACCCTACCTTAAAAAAAACACAAAACAAAACAAAAATCTTGGCAGGGGCTGTGAAGAGATGGCTTAGTGGTTAAGGCACTTGCCTGCAAAGTCTAATGACCCAGGTTCTGTTCCCCAGTATGCACAAGGTGGTCATGTATATGGAGTTTGTAGTGGCTGGAGGCCCTGTCATGTCCATTTTCTCCCCCTTTCTCTCAAATAAATAAAATGAAATACTGATAAAAATCTTGGCAAAAGTCTATCAGATGATACAACTGGAAATTACATGTGTTATATATATAGTAGGCAGAACAATTACTACTACTAGATGTGTATGCTCCTAAGTAATGAAACCATTAGTACACAGAGTAAAAATCAATTCAGCACATTTATGTATAGATGTATAGTATGTATAGCTGAAAGATACGCAACTTTTTCAAAAAATATTTTTTGTTCATATTTATTTATTTGAGAGCAACAGACAGAGAAAGAAAGAGGGAGAGGAAGAGGGAGAGGGAGAGAGAGATAGAGAAAATGGGCCTGCCAGGGCCTCCAGCCACTGCAAACGAACTCCAGACAGGTGTGCCCCCTTGTGCACCTGGCTAACATGGGTCCTGGGGAATCGAGCCTTCAACTGGGGTCCTCAGGCTTTACAGGCAAGCACTTAACCGCTAAGCCATCTCTCCAGCCCAAGATAGGCAACTTTAAATTTTATCAGTGGACATATGCAGTTAAAAAGGAATTTTCTTTGAACCAAGAACCCGTTTTTTCTTTCTTTCTTTCTTTTTTTCCCCTTTTTCCCAAGGTAGGTTCTCTCTCTAACCCAGGCTGGTCTTGAACTCAAGGTGATCCTCCTTATCTCTGACTCCTGAGTGCTGGAATTAAAGGCAAGTGCCACCATGCCCAGTTAGAAACAGCTTTGGACCTTGATTTACAAAGGTATATTGGGATCAGTATGATCAGAGTAGGAAGAAGACCACTACCTACAAAAAAGTTCACAGCTGGCAACTGACGATGACACACCCTTGTGAGTCAGTGGTAAAAACAACATGGGAAACATGGGAAATTGTGACCATAAATCAAACTGCATCCCTTGAGCAGGTATCTTTGGCATATTATGTCAAGAAATAATACAGAGTGTATCTGTCTTTGTCAACAAGAAAGATGCTAACAACAAGTATTCAAAGGGGCATGGTGGTGCATTCCTTTAATCCAGCACTTGAGAGGCAGAGGTAGGAGGATTACAGTGAGTTCAAGGCCACCCTGAGACTACATAGTGAATTCCAGGTCAGCCTGGGTTGGAGGGAGGCCCTACCCTGAAAAACAAAAACAAAACAAAAAGTATTCAAATGCAAGATTTAAATTTCTTTTCTCCCTCCCAGTACGATTTTGCTATATATAGTCTAGTCTGGCCTCATATTTGTAATCCCCTGCTTTAGCACCTTCAGTGCCAGGATTACAAGAGTACCACCATATGTGCCTAATTTTCTTTCCAGAATTTTACAATTTTAAGTGCCATATCTCTGTAACATACACCATAGTAAACAGCTCAAACCTATCACTGCATGAAATAACACAATTCCTTTTTTTTTGAGGGCACGTATGTGTTTATGAGTTTTCATATGCATGTTGAGGCACGTATGCAGGTATATATATATACATGTGTACACCAGAGGTTTATGCTGAGTGTCTTCCTTGACTGCACTCCACTTTATTTTACTGAGACAGGTTCTCTCGTTTGAACCCAGAGCTCACCAATTTAGCTAGTCTAGCTAACCATCTTGCCCTGGGAATTCCCTGTCTCTACCTCATGTGTGCTATTTCATAGTCAGGCCACCACCCCCATCCAACATTTACATGGATTATGGGGTTCTGAACTCTATTCCTAATGGCATACACTGAGCCATTATCCATTGAGCCATCCTTCTGCCCTAAAATAACATAACTCTTAATAAATAAAATAATGAAAATCAAGGGAAGAGAAAGGAAGAGAGGAGGGTACTTAATAGGCTGGTATTGTATAATGGTATTGTAAGTAGAATGATTGAGATGGGGAGGGGATTGATGGAGAATGGAATTTCAAAGGGGAAAACGGGGGGAGGGGGAAGGGAGGGTACTGCCATGGGATATTTTTTATAATCATGGAAAATGTTAATAAAAATTAAGAAAAAGAAAAAGATATAACTTGTCTAAAGGTTAAAAAAAAAAAAAACCAAAAAACCAAACAGTCCACAAAGCCAAAGGATCCTGGTTAGACTCTCCAGGACCCACGTAAGCCAGATGGAGAAGAGGGTGCATGCGTCTGCAGTTTGTCTGCAGTGGCTGGAGGCCCTGGTGTGCCCATTCTCTCTCAAATAAATAAGTAAAATATTAAAAAAAAAAGGAAAAAGAAATAATGAAAATCAAATAACATAAATAAGCAATCTGAAGCATATGACTTACTCACACATCATACAGGCATTTTTATTATTATAAAAGAAACTAAACCGGGCGTGGTGGCACATGCCTTTAATCCCAGCACTTGGGAGGCAGAGGTAGGTGCAGCACTGTGAGTTTGAGGCCATCCTGAGACTACATAGTTAATTCCAGGTCAGCCTGAACCAGTGTGAGACCCTACCCCCCCCCAAAAAAAGAAACAAATGTCTTATCAGAACCATATTCAATTACTGCATTAATCTTCAAAACACATCTCTTAGAACTGAATTCAACCAAAGGGCCAACTTTCAAACTGAAATATTCAGCTTTCCCATGGACACATTTTTAAGTAAGTGTCTGATCAACTATTACATGTAGCTTTCTTTTCTTTTTTTGGGGTGGTGGTGGTGGTGGTGGTTTTCAAGGTAGGGTCTCACTCTAGCCCAGGCTGACCTGGAATTCACTATCAAACCTGGGTCTTTAATCCCAGTACTCAGGAGGCAGAGGTAGGAGGATTGCCATGAGTTCAAGGCCACCCTGAGACTACATAGTGAATTCCAGGTCAGCCTGAGCCAGAGTGAGACCCTACCTCAAAAAAAAAAAAGAAACTAATGTCTTATTAGAACCACATTCAATTACTGCATTTTTAAGTAAGTGTCTGATCAACCATTACATGAGTTTGAGGGCACCCTGAGACTCCATAGTGAATTCTAGGTCAGCGTGAGCCAGAGTGAGACCCTATCTCGAAAAACCAAAAAAAAAAAAAAAAAAAGCTTTAATTTTTGTGTTCATTTGTTAGAATATCTAAAACACAGAGGGCGTGGTGGCACACACCTTTAATCCTGGTACCCAGGAGGCAAAAGTAGGAGGATCACTGCAAATCTGAGACCACCCTGAGACTACATGGTGAATCCCAGGTCAGCTTGGGCTACAGTGAGACCTTACCTCAGTAAAACTAAAGAGTTTAGAGACAGAGACACTAGTAAATTGCTGCACTTTCCAAGCAAACTAGCCTGTGAATTTTGGAAAGGACTCTCGTGTCTCCACCTCCCTTCTTGGTGTGGATGCACTGTGATTAAACACTTGTTACTGTTGTTTGGCCTTATGGAACTTCTGAGACCCAAACACAGGTTCACACTTACTATTTTATCCACTGAGCCATCTCCCCAGCGCCTTGTTAACATTATTTTAAAATATATTTTGGGCAGGTGTGGTGGTGCATGCCTTTAATCCCAGAACTCCGGTGGCAGAGGAGGATCGCCATGAGTTTGAGGCCACCCTGAGCCTACATTGTGAATTCCAGGTCAGCCTGAACTACAGTGAAACTCTACTTCAAAAAACCAAATAAAATACATTTTGATCTTACAATGACAGCACTTTACCCTTCCCTATAAAAACAAACAAACTTTAAGCAGGGTCTTACTATGTAGCTGAGACAGGCCCAAAATCCCTATGTAGCTCAGGATTAAAAGAGCATACCAAACGTGGCTAGGTTACTCATTTTATGTTTATTTAAAATCAGTGGTGTTGGGCTGGAGAGATGGCTTAGTAGTTAAGACTCTTGCCTGCAAAGCCAAAAGACCCAGGTTTGATTCCCCAGGACCCATGTAAGCCAGAAGCACAAGGTGGCACATGCATCTTGAGTTCGTTTGCAGCAGCTGATAACCCTGGTATGCCTGTTCTCTTCCTCTCATCTATCTGCCTCTCTCTTTCAAATAAATAGTAATAAATAAAAAAAAATTAAAAAAAAGAAAACTAATCATGTGGCCCACAAATTGCAAGTTTGAGAACACTAGTTTCTTCACTATACTATTTTCTTTTCATACAAAGCTCACTTTTCCTTAGGCACCTTGCCATAGAAAAGTACATCCCCCCACCCTTTATTATCTTCTTGCAGTAGAAAAGCACTTTGTTATCTCCATTTATATTACCTTGCTTTAAAAAAAAAACATGGGCTTTAATCTCAGCATTGGGGGTTGGGGAGGGAACCTGGTAGGAGGAAGTTCAAGGCTAGCCTGAGGGCTACCTAGTGAATTCCAATTCAGTGTGGGCTAGAGTGAGACCTTACCCTGAAAAACCAAGAAGACAGGGGCCTGGTTTCAGGAGGTATAATGCCTAGAAAAAGAATGTATCCAGGGGCTGGAGACCTCAACAGTTAAATGCACCTACTTGCCAAGACTGACAGCCTAAATTCAATTCCCTAGTACTCACATAAAGCCAGATGCACAAAGTGGCACATGCATCTGAAGTTCATACACACTGGAAAGAGGCCCTGGCGCACCCAAACTCCACCTCCCCTTGAAAATAATATTTTAAGCTGGGTGCGGTGGCACACACTTTTAATCCCAGCACTTGGGAGGTAGAGGTAGGAGGATTGCCTGTGAGTTCAAGGCCACCTTGAGACTACATAGTGAATTCCAGGTCTGCCTGGGCTAGAGTAAGACCCTACTTCAAAAAACCAAAAAGAAAAAAGAAAGAAAATAAATATTTTAGATTTTTTAAGAAGTTTTTTATTTTATGAGAGAGGGGGAGGGGGAGAGAGAGAGAAAGGGAGGGAGGGAGGGAGAATATGGGCATACCAGGGCCTTGAGCCACAGTAAATAAACTCCAGACACATGCGTCACCTTGTACATGTGCCTTACGTGGGTCCTGGAGAATCGAACCTGGATCCTTTGGCTTCACAGGCAAATGCTTTAACCACTAAGCTATCTCTCCAGCTGAAAATGTATTTTTTAAATATTTTATTTATTTGACAGTGGGGGGGGGGGGGGAGAGACAGACAGAGACAGGGAATGGACACGCTAGGGTCTCTGGCCACTGCAAAAGAACTCCACATGCATGCGCCACCTTGTACATCTGGTTTACGTGAGTCCTGGGGAATTAAACTGAGGTCCTTTGGCTTTGCAGGCAAATGCCTTAACTGGTAAGACATCTCTCCAGCCCCTGAAAATATTTTTTAAAAATACCTAATAATTTATAATTTTCCTATGACTCCCATTCTCCAAAGACTTTTTTTTTTTTTTTTTAATTTAAGAGAGAGATAGAGTGGCAGAGACAGCTTGTGTGCCCCAGGGTCTCCAACCACTGTAAACAAACTCCAGATGCATGTTCCACCCTTGTGCATCTGGGTTACATGGGCACTGAGGATTCAAACCTGGGTCCTTATGCTTTTCATTGCTAAGCCATCGCTAAGCCTGACATTCTTTTGATTAGAAAACCAAACTACTTCTTTATTCCTCCTGGTTATAGGCAAGGGTAATATTAAAAATATTTAACAGCTAGTTAGCATGGCACAAACACCAAAATGACACAATCTCAAGCTTATGGATGTATGAAAATAAGCTTATTAAATATTAGCCTTAGTACCATTTTCTTTTAAGCAGTTATACTTTTGTGCATGCTCGCATTCTCAAAGACTTTTGATTATTCAATTCCTAGAAAAAGGGATAGTAATTATCCTGAAAGACAGCCTTATAAACTGGATTCCAAAGATGAATTTAGTTTTTAATTTTTGCATACATGGGTATGTGGATACAGAGACCAAAGGTTGATACCAGGTCTTTTTCCATCAGTATCCACCTGTGCCCTCTTTTATTGAAACAGGGTTTCTTACTGAACTTAGAACTAATTTAACTAAAGAGCCAGCAAACCCCAGAGATCCTCTTGTCTCCACCTTCCCGACACCAGGATTACTGATACATGCTACTATGCCTGGCATTTTACAAAAATACTAGAGATCCAAACTCAGGTACTCATGTTTATCTGGCAAGTGCTTTAAACTCATTATGCCACCTCTCTAGCCTAACTTTAACTTACTCCCCTCTCCTTTCTGCCTTCCTTTTATAGATCAGGCTGACCTTGAATTTAAAAAGATCTTCTTGCCTCTCTGTCTCCTGAGTGCTGGGATTACTAGTGTGCGCTACCATGGCAGGCTTTCTTTTTCTGTGTATGTAGTGTACATTCATGTGTATGGCTATGCACATGAGGTCAGAGGTTCATACTGGGTGTCTTCCTTGATCACTCTTGTCTTTTATTTTTTACTGAGGCACAGTCTCTCATCTGAGCTCAGAGCTTACCCATTCAGCTACCCAGGGATTCCCTGTCTCTATTTTCCCCACCCTGAGATTACAGTTGGCCACCATGCCTACTTAGTTGGGGATCTGAACTATGGTCCTCTCCCTTGCATAAGTGTTTTACAGATTGAGCCATCTCCCCAACCCCTGAATTTAACTTTCCATTTTATTAAATCTTGAATGTCAGGGTACTTGCTTACAAAGCCTAATGGCACAGGTTCAACTCCCCAATACCCACGGTAAAGTGAGATGCACAAAGTGGCACATGTGTCTGGAGTTCATGTGCAGTGGCAGGAGGCCCTGGTGTGCCCATTCTCTCTTTCTGCAAATAAATAAATAAATAAATAAATAAATAAATAAATAAATAAATAAATGTATTTTTTAATCTTTAATTTCAGGCTGGGGATATAGTAACAGTACTTGCTTGATTATCATGTAAAACACAGTTCAGTGCCTAGCACTGCAAAAAAACCAAAAAAGCCTTCAAATTTTATTCTTTTACAGAAGAATTGGGGGTAGGGGCTAGAGAGACGTCTCAGCAGTTAAATGTACTTGCTTGCAAAGCCCAACGGCCTAAATTCAATTCCCTAGTACCCATGTAAAGCCACATGCACAAAGTGGCACATGTTTAGAATTTGTAGTGATAGGCATGCCCATACTCTGTCTGTCTCAAATATAAATAAATAAAAAACAAAAGAATAAACACACTTTCTGCCTTGCTTTTAAAATATCTATTAGAGAAACAGAATTAGCACATCAGGGGCAAAATGTCTGACATCTAAACAAGAAAAGTAGAAATTTGCAAAAACAGCTGGGTGTGGTAGCATATGCCTTTAATCCCAGTACTTTTGATGCTGAGATAGGGTGATATTAGCCTGAGCTATGGGACCAGTTCCAGGTCAGCTTAAACTAGAGTGAGACATGGCCTGGGGACAAAAAAAAAAAAAGACAGGAGTCATTTAAAAATAATGACCTTAATCCCAGCACTTGGGAGGCAAAGGAAGGAAGATCACCTTGAGTTCGAGGCCACCCTGAGACTACACGGTGAATTCCAGGTCAGCCTGGGTCAAAGTGAGACCCTACCTTGAAAATCAATCAAATCAATCTAGCAGAGACAGGAGGATCACTGTTCATTCACGGCCAGCCTGGAACTATGGAGTGAGTTCTGGTCAGCTTGGGCTAGAGTGAGATCCTATCTTGAAAAGAAAAAAAAAAAAACAAAAAACAGACAAACATAGCACTTGGGAGGTTGATGTAGGAATTCGAGGCCAGCCTGGGTCTAGAGTTCCAGGTCAGCCTGGGCAACAGTGAGACCCTGCCTCAAAGCAAACAAGTCAAAAAATAAACATGATCAGGACTCTAGAGGCACAGGCTCTTTGAGTCTTGGTTCTGTCCCAGACTACTAGCTTATTTCAATTCTTCAAAGTGGCTTTCCTTTATTAATAAACTGTCTTTATTTCTATTGCTTGAAAACAAACAAACCAACAGCAAATAAATAAATAAGTAAATAGGCTGGAAAGATGGCTTAGCAGTTAAGGTGCTTGCCTGTGAAGGACCCAAGTTTGTTTCCCCAGTACCCACATAAGCCAGATGCACAAGGTAGCACATGCATTTAAAGTTCATTTGCAGTGGCTACAGGCGTTGGTGTGCCCATTCTCTTTCTACCTCTTTCTCTTGCTCTCAAGTAAGTATTATATACTTAAAAAAAAAAAAAAAAAAAACCCACGAGTTGGATGTGTTAACTCAAACGTGTAATCCCAACACTTGGGAGGCTGAAGCAGGAGGATTGCAGTGAATTCCAGACCAGTTTGTGGAAGAGTGAGAGTTTGTTTCAAAAACTCCAAAATGGTAAAAAGCTTGAAAACACAGATTTATATATGTATAACAACATCAAACATACTTGCGTTATTAAGGACATCTTACCCAACTTTGGGAAAACTATTAAGTATTCAGCATTGCACTGAGGACATGCCACTCTGGCTGTACTGTTTCCTCTTTGTTTTTCATCCACCCAGCGCTGCAGACAAGCCTGGTGAACCCATTTGGTAGATCCTCTGCATCTGCATGGTCTCACCCATTCAGCTGTTCTATCATCTTCATCAGTGGCAAAACACACCCAGCAACTTCTGCAAATTAAGAGAAAAACATTTATCTTCAGAGTTCCAGTCTCCTCAACAGTGAAGGATTTGGTTCATAGGGTGAACCTGTGTGTGGGTATTATAGAACACAGACCTAGTACAGCATTTCTTCTATTTACTTTTCTTCAACTTGCTCTATAGAACCCTGTATTTTCTGCTTTTTATTTTTTTTCAATTAATTAATTATTATTATTTTTTTTTGTTTTTTGAGGTAGGGTCTCACTCTGGTCCAGGCTGACCTGGAATTAACTGTCATCTCAGGATGGCCTTGAACTCATGGTGATCCTCCTGTCTCTGCCTCCCGAGTGCCCAGCTTTTTTCTGCTTTTTAAAATTTTGTTTTATGAGAGTCAAAGTGACAAGACAGAATTGGCATGCCAGGGCCTTGGCTATTGCAAACAAACTCCAGATAAGTGTGCCACCTTGTGCACATGCACCACCTGTGTGCATGTGTCACCTTGTGTATCTGACTTATGTGGGTTCTGGCGAGTCGAACCTGGGTCCTTAGGCTTCACAGGCAAGGGCCTTAACTCGTACGCCATCTCTCCAGACCTATGTTTTGTTTTTAATGTAGTTTCTTATCTTTTCAGCAATTCTTCATCCTCCCTTGATAGTGAGCCAGAGTGCAAAGAAAACTTTCAAATAACTTTTGTTTTACAAAACCTCCTAATTCTTTGAAGCACATGAATTTGTGAGGCAGGTAAGGTTAGTGTTCTCCCCAGTTTAACACCAACCTCTTGAACTCAGGAAGGTAAAATATTATAGCGATTTCACAGAGTATACTTTTTTCCTCCCTCTAGTCAGCCCAGGGCCTCACACATAATAGGCAAAGTGTTCCACTGAGCCATACATATCCCCAAGTGATTTAAAGAAGAGGCGAAACACACAATCCACCCATTTTTCTTCATGGTAAAGTATGACTATTAGAAGAAAGGATATTGTGGTGGTTTGAATCAGATGTCCCCCATAAACTCATGTGTTTTCAATGTTTGGTCCCCAGCTGGGGCAATCTGAAAGGAGGAGTCTTGCTGAAGGAGGTGTGTTGTTGGGGGGGTGGGGTGGGCATTGGGGTGTTATAGCCCAGCTTCCCCTCCTCTTTGCCACAGCACAGCTCACCCACTTGCTGCCTTTTTTGTTTTGCTTTGTTTTTCGAGGTAGGGTCTCACTCTAGCCCAGGCTGACCTGGAATTCACTATGGAGTCTCAGGATGGCCTCGAACTCACGGCAATCCTCCTACCTCTGCCTCCTGAGTGCTGGGATTAAAGGTGTGTGCCACCACCACGCCCTGCTTTATTGTTTTATTTTTTTGAAGTAGGGTCTCATTCTAGCCCAGGCTGACCTGGAATTTACTATGTAGTCTCAGGGTGACCTCGAATTCACAGCAATCCTCCTACCTCTCTGCCTTCCTAGTGCTGGGATTAAAGGCCTATGCCACTATGCCTGGCTTACTCTTTTTGCTTTCTGCCAACAACTGTGGCAAAAAGTGATGTCCAGCCTCTGCTCTACCATCTTTTCCGTTAACATGAAGCTTCCCTTTGAGACTGTGAAATCCAAATTGGAGAACCTGCTTCAAAGGAGGTAGAAGGCTATGACTGACACCTTGAAGCTGTCACCTGACCTCCACATGCATCCCATGACACATACCTGCATCACACAGAATCTGGATCTATTAAAGAGCATGACACTTTACCAAGAACAAAGCCAAGAGGAAATTCATCATAATAATGCAACCCATTAAACTGGATGTGGTTGTGTACCCTTTTAATCCCAGCACCCAGGAGGCTCAGGTAGGAGAGTCACCAGCCTGGACAAAGACTCTGCTTAAAAACAAAACAAAACACAACAAAACAAACCCAGCAGGGCTGGAAAGATGGCTTAGCAGTTAAGCACTTGTCTATGAAGCCTAAGGACCCCAGTTCAAGGCTTGATTCCTCAGGACCCATGTTAGCTACATGCACAAGGGGGTGCACGTGCCTGGAGTTCGTTTGCAGGGGCTGGAGGCCCTGGCACGCCCTCTCTCTCTCTCTCTCTCTCTCTCTCTCTCTCTCTCTCTCTCTCTCTCTCTCACACACACACACTCTCTCTCTCTGCCTCTTTCTCTCTCTGTCACTCTCAAATAAATAAATAAAAATGAAGAACAACAAAAAAACAAAAAACAAAACAAAACAAAACTAGCAGTAGCCTGGGCTAGTTACTTGCAAAAGGTCATTCAACTTTAGCTGTTATTAAGTTGCCATTAGTTTAAAACCTCTGAATGATTGAGTAGTACATATTTAACACACCACTTAAGATAGAGCTAAACTGGCATGATGGTGCACGCCTTTAATCCCAGCACTTGGGAGGCAGAGGTAGGAGGATCACCGTGAGCTCAAGGCCACCCTGAGACTACACAGTAAATTCCAGGTTAGCCTGGGCTAGAGTGATCCCTACCTCAAAAAGCTGAAAAGATAGACCTAAACGTGTTTCACAGTTTATGAAACACAAGCATCACCAGATTTTAAGTTTTAAGCAGGTATTCAGTATGTTTACCATTATATGTCAATATCCTAGAAAGGTGCTGAGCAGGTATGGGGAGATGGCTAAGTGGTTAAAGGTGCTTGCTTACAAAGCATGTTGGCCCAGTTTACATTCCCCAGCACCCACATAAAGCCAGATGCACAACATGACACATGCACCTGGAGCTCATCTGCAGTGGCAAGTGGTTTTACCCAGATTGTCCTTTCTCTCAAATACATAAAATATTAAAAAAAGGAAAGATGGGGAGGCTGGAGAGATGGCTTAGCAGGAAAGACACTTGTCTGGAAAGCCAAAGGACCCAGATTCAATTCAACTCACAGCAACCCTCTCACCTCTGCCTCCCAAGGTGCTGGGTTTAAAGGTGTGTGCCATGGTGCCTGGCTCTTTCCTTTATTTGTTTGTTTGAGAGAGAAAGGCAGAGAGAGAATGGGCATCCCAGGGCCTCTAACCACTGCAAACAAACTCCAGACACAGGCACCACCTTGTTCATCTGGTTTACGTGGTCCTGGGGAATCGAACCTAGGTCCTTTGGCTTCATAGGCAATTGCCTTAACTGCTAGGCCATCCCTCCAGCCCAAATAAGTATTTTAAAAATTGTCATCCTCAGATTTACACGGGGAGAAACTAAATTCATGAAAAGAATTCTGGGTTCTATAGCCTGACATATTCAGCCTGTTGGAACTGTGAATATTCCTCAAATGGACCATTCTGCGTACTTGTGTTCAACGGTGTATAGTGCCAGAAGACTAAGAAGGTAATAAATATGTAAAGGGGAGGGAGGTTGTCACATTGTTTGCCTAACACCTTTGAGTAGTGTTTTATAGAGGCTAGAGAGATGGCTCAGTGGTTAGGGCGTTTGCCTGCAAAACCAAAAGCCTTAGATTCGATTCCCTAGTACCCAAGTAAAGCCAGAGAAACAAAGTGGCACATGCATCTGAAGTTTGTTTGCAGCACTAGAGGCCCTGACATGCCCATATTAGTATTCCCCCCACTCTCTCTGCTTGTAGATAAATAAGTGATTAATAAAAATATATTATAAAAATGGCAAAATTAATCAATTAAAATTAATTAAAAAATGTCAAGATTTCCATCTCTAAAGCCCAATCTAGCTAGGAAGATGGATCAGTAGTTGCTTGCAAAGCCTAATGGACACACAAGTGGCTCATGGGTCTGGAATTCATTTGCAGTGTCAAGAGATCCTGGCACATTAAACATACACACAAGGTGGGCATGGTGGAGCATACCTTTATTCCCAGAATTTGAGAGGCTGAGGTAGGAGGATTACAATGAGTATGAGGTTAACCTGGGGCTACAGAGTAAGGTCCAGATCAGCAGGGGCTAAAGTGAGACACTGCCTTGGGGCAAAAAAAGAACACAAAGCAAAACAAACAGGGCTGGAGAGATAGCTAAGTGGCTAAGGTGCATGTCTGCAAAATCTAAGGACACAGGTTTGATTTCCCCAGTTACCCATGTAAGCCAGATGCACAAAGTGGTACATGTGTCTGTTTACAGTGGCTAGAGACCCTGGTGCACCCATTCTTTCTTTCTCTCTCATAAATAAATAAACAGGTAAACAAGTTAAAAAATATTTTAAAAACATACAAACGCACACACAAATAAACTAATTAAATTTAAAAAATATTAGCTGGGGGCTGGAAGGATGGCTGAACAGTTAAGGTGTTTACCTACAAAGCCAAAGGACCCAGGCTTGATTCCCCAGGACCCACGTAAGCCAGATGCACAAGGGGGTGCAAGCGTTTCGAGTTCATTTGCAGTGGCTGGAGCCCCGGTGTGCCCATTCTCTCTGTGTCAAATAAATAAATATAAATAAAAAATCTTTAAAAATAAAATAATAAAATTATTCGCTGGGTGTAGTGGCACACGCCTTTAATCCCAGCACTCAGGAGGCAGAGGTAGAAGGACTGTTGTGAGTTTGAGACCACTCTGAGACTACATAGTAAATTCCAGGTCAGCCTGGACCAAAGCCAAAAAAAATTTTTTTCAAGTGTTCAGAGTGATTGCAGCAGGTAATGTTGCAACGAAGAAAGGATGTTTGCATCTTAAAAAAAAAATTCTAAAAATCTGCTGGGGAAAAAAGGTAAAATTAAACAACAACAACAAAAAAGCTTTGGCTAAAGAGATGGTTTAGCAGTTAAGGCATCTGTCTGCAAAGCCAAAGGACTCAGATTCAATTCCCCAGGACCCACGTAAGCCAGATGCATAAGGTGGTACATGTATCTGGAGTTCGTTTACAGCAGTTTAAGACCCTGTTGTGCCCATTCCCTCTCTATATATCTGCCTCTTTCTCTCTGAAATAAATTTTAAAAAATTTTCTTTTTTTAAAATATTTTTTGTTCATTTTTTATTTATTTGAGAGTGACAGAGAGAAAGACAGATAGAGGGAGAGAGAGCGAATGGGCGAGCCTGGGCTTCCAGCCACTGCAAACAAACTCCAGACGCGTGTGCCCCCTTGTGCATCTGGCTAATGTGGGACCTGGGGAACTGAGCCTCGAACTGGGGTCCTTAGGCTTCACAGGCAAACGCTTAACCGCTAAGCCATCTCTCCAGCCCTAAAAAAAAAATTCTAAAAGGTGCTGGGAAGATGGCTAGGTGGTTAAAGCTCAAGCTATTCTCACTAAGCCATACTACCTCTTTCATTAAACAAGCCCTTAGGGTTTAGAACAGTTGTTTTCACCTATATCAGAAACATCTAGAAGGCTTCTGAAAATCTTGATGCTTGGGTCCTTTTGCTTGCTTCCCCTCCCCCCAATTTTACTTGAGAGGGAGAGAAAGAGGCAGAGTGTGAGAGAGAAATAGAAGAAAAAGAATGGGCACACCAGGGCCTCTAGCCACTAAAAACAAACTCCAGCTGTATGTGTCACCCTGTGCATCTGGCTTACATGGGTACTGAGGAATTGAAACTAGGTCCTTAGGCTTTGCAGGCAAGAGCCTTAACCACTAAACCATCTCTCTAGCACCCCTTTTTTCTGAGATAGGAGATAGGGTCTCTCTCTAGACCAGGCTGACCTGGACCTTATTCTGTAGCCCCAGTCTGGCCTTGAACCCCCAGTAATCCTCATATCTCAGCCTCCCAAGTACTATGACTAAAGGTATGACCAAGATGCCCAGTGATATACAGGTTTTATACCCCAGAAAGTTGTGATCTCACTGGTTTGGGGCAGGGTCCAAGCACCTACCCATATTTTAAAATGCTCCTCAGGTAATTCTAACATGGAATTAGGTTGCAAATATGGTCCAAGGCAATAAAGCTCTTAAGAAAACAAAAACAAAAAAACCCTACCTTTAGGTATGTCAAAAATGTAAGGACTGGACTGAAGAGATGACTTGTGGCTAAAGGCGGGTTGGCTTTAAGGAGGCTAAAAGCTTGTCTAATGAGTTTGATTTACCAGTACCCATGTAAAGCCAGATGCACAAAGTAGAACAAGTGTCTGCAGTTTGTGTGCAGTGGCAAGAGGTCCTGGCTCACTCATTTTCTCTCTCTGTGTTTCTCTCAAATAAATAGAAATGCTTTTTTTGTTTTTAAATAATAATAATAAAGACCTTTTCACATGCTTGCAAAGCCAAAGGACCCAGGTTCAATTTCCCAGCACACAAATAAAGCCAGATGCACAAGGTGGCACATACATCTGGAGTTCATTTGCAGTGGCTAGAGGACCTGGCATGCCTATTCTCTCTATTGTTCTGTTAAATAAATAAATAAAAATATTTTTAAAAAGGAGGTCTAGCCAGGCATAGTGGTGCATGCCTTTAATTCCAGGATTTGGGATGCAGAGGTAGAAGGATTGCTGTGAGTTTGAGTGCCACCCTGAGACTAAATAGTGAATTCCAGGTCAGCCTGGGCTACAGCAAGATCTTACCTTGACAAACAACAAAACAAATTTTTTTTTATAAAGGAGATCTTTTAAAATACATGAGAACAAAAAAACATATATGAGAACAAGACAGCTACTTTGGTAAGGAGCAGAAAGACCCCCGTGTCTCTGTAAAAACCTACCCAGCACTCTTTGGCTTCCTTGAACTTTTATGGAACTCTCTCTAGAGTATATGAGAAGCCAGGACAGCTTCTAGACACAAACATGTTTGTAGAAGTTACCACATAAAAGTGAAAGTGGAAGTCCCTCAGAGGAAAAAAAATAACTACAGAATACCCCACACCCGAATAGTCACATGTAACTGGAATTGCTGTGGCAGGGGCTGATCTCTGGGTGGATTTTACTGTGCCACACCTTGTATGATACATTATATGAAAGTAAATACTAGTAAATGATTAGGCTCCTCAACAATTGGGGAAACTGATAAACAAGTTCATAAACTTGCTTACAACAAGCATTTCCTGATTACATAGTGAGTACCAACCTCTGTCCTGGGATTTAAGATGAAAAATGAGGTGGAGGGGCTGGAGAGATGGCTTAGCGGTTAAGGCATTTACCTGGGGGAAGCCTAAGGACCCAGTTTCAATTCCCCAGAACCCATCTAAGCCAGATATACATGGTGGTGCATGTGTCTGGAGTTCATCTGTAGTGGCTTGAAGCCCTGGCACATCTATTCTCTCTAATAATATACATACAGCCAGGCGTGTACCTTTAATTCCAGCCCTTGGGAGGCAGAGGTAGGAGGATCCCCTTGAGTTTGAGGCCACCTTGAGACTACATAGTGAATTTCAAGTCAGCCTGGGCTAGAGTAAGACCCTACCTCGAAAAACCAAACAATAATAAATAAAAATACTAAAAATATGTTTAAAAAAATGAAGTGGAGGCTGGAGAGATGACTTAGAGGTTAAGACGCTTGTCTGCAAAGCCAATGACCCAGGTTCACCTCCCCACAACCCATGTAAGCCAGATGCAGAAGGTGGCACATACGTCGCAGACTTTGTTTGCAATTGCTGGAGGCCCTGGTGTACCTGTTCTCTCCCTCCAGCCCTCTATCTCTCTCAAATAAAGAAAACATTTTTAAAGAAATGAGATGGAAAGCTAGAAGTGGTGCATGCTTGTATACATCCCAGGTATCCTGGAGGCAGAAGCAAGAGGATTGAAATTTTAGTTCCTAACGTGGCCAACACAGAAAGACTGGAATTCAAAACAAACAACAAAAAGGTGTGTGTGTGTGGGGGGGGACTGGGAGCACCACAAACAAGTCAGAATGTTGAAGCACGGGGTGGACTTATTAATAGCCATTCCAACTGAAGGTTGGTGACATGGCTTCTATCAATTTAAATGTCTCAAAATTCCAAGCTCCAAAGGAAATGTCTGTCACTCTGGGAGAAGCACACTCTTGGGTAAATGGTGCTCTGTGTATGGCAATCAATTAGTTCTAATGCCAATTAAGAGAGGCCCTCCATTTGTCAGCTCACAGTGGACTCTACTCAATATTAAAAGGCGTAGAACTTGCTGGACAAGGTGACAGGCGTCACCTATTGAGAGCTGTGAGCAACCACAAACTATGGATATATACTAGTGGTTATACCCAAAAGCAAGCCATGGCTAGGTAAAAACAGGTGGATTTGGTCTCCAAAACCTCACGGTAGAAGCCATTGGCTAGAATTTGAACAGTAGAGGGCGGTGCGACGGACTTCTCCAAGTTTTAATCACTGGAGACCCCGGCCCCAAAACACACACACACACACACACACACACACACACACACACGAATGGCAACAGGCCCCAGTACAAGCTGAAACTTTCAGCGAACTCAACGACTGTCAAAGGTACTAAGTGTTCAATGCTGGACGCGTGTGGCTGTTTTCCATAACCTCTACTCTGGAATGACCGTTAAAGGCTCCCTTGCGGATACGCTGACCTTAACAGTTTGGAGGTGGGGAACGGAGTGGGGGGGGGGGGGAGAGGTTGGGAGGAGACACGAAATCAACCTATCAGGCTTCCAAATAGAATTGTTTATCCTCGGGATTTTTTTGTTTTGGAAAAAGAGGTTTACACCTTATAAGGAGTCATTTCCCAGAAAGACAATCTGGTCCTTCCCCGTGACAAGGCTGGCACACACTTCACCGCACAGCTGGGCCGGGGCGGGGGGCAGAGGCGGAGGCGAGAAAAGGAAACTCACCCGGCGGGTTAATCCGGGCAGCCGCTCCGCATCCAAGCCCGCCGCACGCCGCTCCCCGAACTAAGTTTCTAAGCGTACGACCCAGGCCGCTCGCTCGGCCACCAACCCCCCCCCCCCCGGGGACCAGACTCCAAACTTCGAGTCCTCCCGCCGCCCCCGCCACCTCTCGGTGCCCACCCCCACCCCCACCCCGCTCCGGGCCGTGGAACTCTCCGCGGCCCGCCGGGGCTCGGCTTCCCTCGGAGGGAAGCTCGAGGCCAGGCATGGGCAAGCGCCGGAGCGGAGAGGTCTGCGGTTCCGGTCTCCCCCCCCCCCCCACACCCGACACCCCGCCAGGTCCCTGGGCCGCCCGTACCTGTCCAGCATCTGTTGCAGGGCTTGGTCCGGCATCTTGCGCGAAGCCGGCGCACTCGGCCCTCGCCGGCGGATGCGGTCGGGGGCCGGGCCCGGGGACAATAGCACTGAGAGGCGGCGGCGCAGGCGGAGGCGGAGTAGGCCTCAGTCCCGCGGCGGCTGCCGAGCCGCCACACGGACTCCCGCGGCGGCTCGGTGAGGCGGGCGACGGCGGAGCGCGGCCGGCGGGCGTCCGGAGGAGGCGGTGGCGAGCTAGGAGGACGAGAAGGAGGAGCCTGGGGGACGTGGAGGAGGAGGAGGAGGAGGAGGAGGCGGCGGCGGCGGCGGCGGCGATCGCGGCTCGGGTTCCTGCCGGGGTTCCGGTCCATGGACCGCGGGGCCGTACGCACGCTTGCCGCGGGCGGAGGAGCTACCTCTATGAGGTAAGAGTCGCCGCCTCCGCGCGCGCCGCGCCGGGGTCACGACGCAGGGCCGCTCAGAGCAGCCTGGGAGATGTAGTCCTCGGACCGTCCCCGCTGGAGGCTGCACCGCCCGCCGGGACCACCGCCGCCGCGCCCGCCGCCGCCGCCGCCGCCGCCCGCCCGCCCGGCGCCCTCGGCTCCTCTTCCTTCCTTCAGGAGGGGGGATAAAAATGTCCTTCGGGCCGCTTTCCGGGAAGCAGAAGGATGTGCCGCTCTCCTGTCAGTAGCAACAAGGTCAGCCCGCCCCTGCCTCCGCGCCTCGGTTTCGGCTCCCCGCGGCTGTGGCGCTCAGGTGGGGACTGAGCCAGGTGAGGGCAGCGCGAGGACCGACCCGGTTCTCGTCCCCAGCCCGCCGGTCCCGGGGATGAGGCGCTGGCACGGGCCGCGGCGGGCTAGTGAGAAGCCCGCTGTGGGCGAGTTACACAACCCCGCCGGGGGTTCGGATGGTGAGGGGAGCTGATCCCGAGCATTTGCACCTGTGCCTCGGGCTGCGTTTGGAGGACAGGGAGGGAGGGAGCGAGGGAGAGGGTGGATGTCCTTCCTCCCTCTCCGAACCTCCTGGGATGTGCTTTCCGGGACCCGCCGGCGGTGGCCGATAGGAACGTGTTGGTGGGTAAACAGCGCTTGCTTACTCAGCTGTGGCTGGTCAGGGGTGTTTGCGTCTCCCTTCTGCTGCTGGCCACCGTTAACCATTTCTAGTCTCCTCGACGCCTCCGAGCAGGTGGATGCGGGCGGGCCCGAGGGAGAAGTCGCTGAGCACTGTCGGCCCCTCTCTGACCCTATGGGGCTAGCTGTGCCCGGAGGAAAAAAAATAACTGTTACTAAAATACGTAGTTTGGACGACCTGTGGCGTTGTCTAGTGTTGCGATTGGTGGGATGTTTAGTAATTTTCCATTGCTTTTGCCTAATTATTGTTACAAAATGTTTGCTTTCCCCCTCCTTAAGTGAAAATGTAGGTATCCGATACCTGCATGGTGGCTCACGCCTGTAATCCTAACACCCAGGAGGTCTGAGGCAGGAGGATCCTTGTGACTTCACGTCCAGTTTGTGCTACAAATAGAAATTTTGTCTCAAAATAGAAAAAAAGTTTGTTTGTTTGTTTTTTCTTGGTTTTTTGAGATAGGGTCTCACTCTAGCCCAGCTGACCTGGAATTCACTATGTGTCTCAGGCTGGCCTCGAACTCATGGTGATCCTCCTACCGCTGCCTCCCGAGTGTTGGCATTAAAGGCGTGCGCCACCACGTCTGGCTTAGCGCCAGGGCCTCTAGCCCGGGCAAATGAACTTTGAGATGTAGGTACCACCTTGTGTATCTGCTTTATGTGGGTCCTGGGGAGTCCAGCTTGGGTCCTTTGGTTTTTTTCAGACAAGCACCTTAACCACTTAGCCATCTCTCCAGCCCTTGTTGCTTTTTTTTTTTTTTTTTTTTTTTTTTAAGAATCTCATGCCATAGTCCAGACTGACCTCAAACGCCATATGCAGCTGAAGATGACCTTGAACTCCTTGATTCTGTCTCCATTTCCCAAGTGTTGGACCACTGAATCTGCTTTTTTTTTAAAATTTTTTTAATTTATTTATTTGAGAGCGACAGATACGGACAGAAAGACAGATAGAGGGGGAGAGAGAGAGAATGGGCGCGCCAGGGCTTCCAGCCTCTGCAAACGAACTCCAGACGCATGCGCCCCCTTGTGCATCTGGCTAACGTAGGACCTGGGGAGCTGAGCCTCGAACCGGGGTCCTTAAACTTCACAGGCAAGCACTTAACCGCTAAGCCATCTCTCCAGCCCTGATCCTGCTTTTTTGTCATTGTTGTTTGTTTGTTTAAGATAGAATCTCACTGTAGTCCATGCCATAGGAGCTTATTCCTCACCCCAAACTCATGGCAGTCCTCCTGCCTCAGGGATTACAGGTGTGAACTACAGTGCCTAGCTTTAGAATTTATATTTGACTATAAATTGGAAACTATGATATGGTTCTGTTGATAACAAGGTCTTGTGCAGATTGGCCTTATTATTCCAAAAAGTGCATTTTATATTTGTACTTTTATGAAAAGTCAGTTTCAAAAACTCACAGAAGTAGAAAGGAAATTTTGAAAGGGTCTGTGGGTGTACATCAATGGTAGAGCACTTGCCTAGCATGCCCAGAGAATGCTCTTCCCAGAACCATTAAAAAAAGAAGAAGAAGAAGAAGAAGCTGGGGAATTGGTGCTTACTCAGCCGGGCGTGGTGGCGCACACCCTTAATCTGAGCACTCAGGGAGGCAGAGGTAGGATTGCTATGAGTTCGAGGCCACCCTGATACTACAGAGTGAATTCCAGATCAGCCTGGGCTACAGTGAGACCCTACCTCGGAAAACCAAAAATAAAAAAGTGCTTGCTCGCAAAACCTACTGGCCCAGGTTCAATTCCCCAATACTCATGCAAAACCACTTGTGTTTATGCTTCTGGAGTTTGCAGTGGCAAACTACCCTGGCATACCCATTCTCTTTCCCTCAAACTAAAAAGAAAAAGAGTTCATGATAACATTATCTAAAGAATGATAAAACCAGGTATTATGGTTAAGGACTGTAATCCCAACACTCAGGAGAATGAGGCAGGAGGGTTGCCATGAGTTCCCTACTAACCTGAGCTTACATACTGAGTTAGAGGCCAGCCTGAGCTACAGAGACTCTGTCTTAAACAACAGCAAAAAGAATAATAGAAAATGGTAACTGATACTGTCAAACATTTTATTAGCATAGGTTAAAATCCTGACTGATAAAAAGTTCTTAGTTGGATCTAGTAGCTCACATCTTTAATTCCAGCACTTGGGAGGCAGAGGTAGGAAGAACACTGAGAGTTTGAGGCCACCCTGAGACTACCTAGTGAATTCCAGGTCAGCCAGGACTAGAGCAAGACCCTACCTCAAAAAAAAAAAAAAAAAAAAAAGTATCAAGATTTTTTGTTTGTTTGTTTGCTTGTTTTTCCGAGGTAGGGTCTTGCTCTAGCCCTGGCTGACTAGGTAGTCTCAGGGTGGCCTCAAACTCATGGCGATCCTCCCAACTCCACCCAACTAATTCTTGCATTTTTGGGCATGGTTGTACATTCCTTTAATTCTAACCTTTAGTCACAGTACTTGGGAGGCTGAGATAGGAGGGTCATCATGAGTTCAAGGTCACCCTGTGACTACAGAGTAAATTCCAGGTCATCCTGGGCTAGAGCAAGACCATACCTTAGGGGGGATAAATGAGTTCTGGAATGCTTTATTGTTTTGTAATAGATTTAAAAATACTTACAAACTTATCTAAATATGTCCAGAAATGAAAAATAATATATGATTTACTGTTCTTCCATTATACTTTCTTTGAACTATTATGGTAGTTTGAATGTGAGAGTTTAAATACATGCCTCCCTACCCATAGACACAGGTGTTTTAGTAAAATTGAGCTTGCAACTTCTGGCCCTAGCAGGCAGATCCCTGCTAGAGGGGGTGTGTCACGGGGGGATAGATCTTGGAGTCCAGCCCTACTAGGTATGTTCTGGGAAGTTAGAGCTCTGGCGGGTTTGTGGTGCTGGCTGTTGGTGGTGTCTCTCTGCTTGGATTTATGAAAGGGAGCCAGCTTCTTCTGCCATTGATGGTGTCCCCCTGGAATTTGTAAGCCTGAAATAAACCCCCTTCCTCCATGAGCTGTGTCTAGCTGGATGTTTGTAGCAAATCCAAGGAGCTCACTGCAACAACTATACATAAAGGGGCCCTGAAAGCATTGCTGAGAGATCAGAGAAATAGCAGATTCAGGTGCCCTCCCTCCAAAAGAACTGTCAATTACTCAATTTGTTGATGAACTGCAGGCTGAGTCTTCATTACAGTTCTTCATTAATTCCTCTAGCAGATGTGCTCAGAGAATTTATGATGTTCATGGATACTATAGTAGCAAATTAAACTATAATTATCCTTTAGGAGCCCTGAAAATATTTGTACTTAGAAAGTAAAAAGAGGTACTTATACATGAAATATTGTATAATGACAGTATAGGGAAAAGTGTTAATAAATAACATAGAAACACACAGGGACTTACAAATTCACAGAAGACTGATCTGGGCTGAATGTTGTAAAACAAAATATGAATTCTACCCTATGGCAAAAGAAAGTGGGAAGGGAAGATCTTAGCTCTGGATAAGGGATGTAAAGACCGTACTTAATCTCCATAAGCAAAGAGCAGATATCTGCTCTGTAACTGCAAAATAAGGTTACTGGATTAAGATGGGGAGTGGTCAAAAGTCTTGAATCTACTCATTCATTCAACAAATATTTAGGCAATGGGTAATCAATGATGAGCAAAACTAAGTCCACTTAACCTTTTCAAAGGTTTTCAGCTCATCTCCAGCAGGTTTTCTCAGTGATCTTGCAGCCCAAGTATGTGGAGTCTTCAGCAATAGGGTCTTACCATCTATTCCTGGTGAGGAACCAAGAGCCTTAGCAATGGCCTGTAATGTTTTGGGGGCACCAGGGGCCTCCCTGGGCAACAACTCAGTGGAAGGTATCCCATCCCTGGCACTGAAAATTTTTTAGTAACAATCTATGACTTCTGGGTGTGCCATAATCCAAAAAAGTAGGTTTCCATATGACGTAGTCATACCCTCTTAGATTTTGATTAGCTTTCCCCCACCTTTCCTCGTCCCCTGACCTCATTTAGACTTTTCAACCCCATTAATCTATTCTTCTACTTACATATATAATACCATCCTCTTAAGTCCTCTTCTCCCTTTCTGTTCCCATTATATCCCCTTTCTAGCTTACTGGCCACTGCTACTGAGTTACTTTTAAAATATATTTTATTTACTTATTTGAGAGAGAGAAAGAGGGGGGGGGGAGAGAGAGAATGGCCATACCAGGGCTTCCACCACGGCAAAGGAACTCCAGATGCATGCACCCCCTTGTGCATCTGGCTTATGTGGGTCCTGGAGAATTGAACCAGGATCCTTTGGCTTTGCAGGCAAATGCCTTAACCCCTAAGCCATTTCTTCAGCCCTGCTACTGAGTTTTATTCCAACTTACATAGAAGTCCAGTCATTTGTAGCTAGCATAGACATAAGAGAGAGAACATGCAACATTTGGCTGTCTGGGCCTGGGCTTCCTCACTAAATATAATCTCTTCCAGATCCAGTCATTTCTCTGCAAATTTCATTTTTATTTACTGCTGAGTAGACCTCCATTGTATAAATGTGCCACATCTTCATTATCCACTCATCAGTTGAGTGACATTTAGGCTGGTTCCATTTCCTAGCTATTGTGAATAGAGTGGCAATAAACATAGTTGAGCATGTATCTAAAAGGTAGTGAAATGAGTCCTTAGGATATAAGCCTAGGAGTAGCGTAGCTGGGTCATATGGTAAATCTGTCTCAGGAACCTCTACACTGATTTCTACAATGGCTGGACCAGATTGCATTCCCACCAACAGTATAGAAGGGTTCCTCTTTTTCCACATCCTGGGCAGCATTTATTGTCATTTGTTCCCATGATGTTATTCATTCTGACAGGAATAAGATGAAATCTCAAAGTAGTTTTAATTTATATATCCCTGATGGCTAAGGATGTAGAACATTTTTGTTAGATGTTTATATGCCATCTTTATTTTTTCTATTGAAAACTCACTGTTTAGTTCAATAGCCCATTTTTAATTGGGTTGTTGGATTTCTTATTATTTAGTTTTCTGAGTTCTTTGTGTATCCTGGATATTTTTTATTGTTTTTTAAAATATATTTTATTTATTTATTTGAGAGAGAGAAAGAAGCAGTGAGAGAGAGAAAATGGGAGTGCCAGGGTCTCCAGCCACTACAAACAAACTCCAAATGCATGTGGTCCCTTGTGCATCTTGCTTTTGTGGGTCCTGGAGATGGAACCAGGATCCTTTGGCTTTGCAGGCAAATGCCTTAACCACTAAGCCATCTCTTTAGCCCTATATCCTGGATATTAATTCTCTGTCAGATGTTTAGCTGACAAAGATTTTCTCACATTCTGCAGGTTGTCTTTTTGCCCTATTCACAGTGTCCTTTGATGTACAAAAACTTTGTAATTTCATGAGGGCCCAGTGGTTGATCAGTGGTTTTATTTCCTGAGCAACTGTGGTTATATTCAAAAAGTCATTGCCTATGCCAATATGTTGAAGGGTTTCCCCTACTTTTTCCTCTAGCAGTTTTAAATGTTTTTAAAAGTTTTTTTCATTTATTTTTATTTATTTATTTGAGAGCAACAGACAGAGAGAGAAAGAGGCAGATAGAGAGGGAGAGAGAATGGGTGTGCCAGGGCCTTCAGCCACTGCGAACAAACTCCAGACGCGTGTGCCCCTTGTGCATCTGGCTAACATAGTTCCTGGGGAATCGAGCCTCGAACTGGGATCCTTAGGCTACACAGGCAAGTGCTTAGCCGCTAAGCCACTTCTCCAGCCCAATCTTCTAGCAGTTTTAGAGTTTCAGTTCTGATATTAAGGACTTTGATCCATTTGAACTTAATTTTTGTGCATTGAGAGACAAAAGGATCTATTTTTATCCTTCTACAGGTACATATCCAGTTTTTCCAGCACCATTAATTGAAGAGGCTATCTTTTCTCCAATGAGTACTTTTTGCATTTTTGTCAAAGATCAGATGGCAGTAAATACCCGGACTTACATCTAGGTCCTCTGTTCTGTTCCATTGATCTGCATGTCTGTTTTTGTACCAGTACCATACTGTTTTTGTTAGTAGGGCTCTGCAATATAGGTTAAAATCAAGTATGGTGATATCACCAGCTTTATTTTTTTTTTAATATTTTTATTTATTTATTTGAGAGAGGGAAAGAGGCAGAGCGAGAGAGAGAGAGAATGGACACTCCAGGGCTTCCAGCCACTGCAAACAAACTCCAGATGCATGTGCTACCTTGTACGTCTGGCTTACGTGGGTACTGGGGAATTGAACCAAGGTTGCTATGGCTAAGACTTCCAGTACTATATTAAATAAAATGGGGACAGTGGACACCCTTCTCTTGTTTTTGATTTTAGTGAGGAAGCTTCAAGTTTTTCTCTATTTAGTATTATGTTGACTGTAGGTTTGTCATAAATAGCCTTCATCAGGTTGAGATATGTTCCTCTTATTCCCAGTTTCTTAGGACTTTTATCATGAAGGGATGCTGATTTTGTCAAATGCTTTTTCTGCATCTAATGAGATGGTCATGTGATTTTTGTCCTTCAGTCCATTTATATGGTGTATTTCATTTATCAATTTGCATATGTTGAACCACCCTGCATCTCTGGGATAAAGCCTACTTCGTCAGTGTGAATGTTCTTTCTGATATATTCTTGTATTCTGTCAGCCAATATTTTGTTGAGAAATTTTATTTCTTTTTATTTATTTATTTTATTTATTTATTTAATTTATTTATTTGAGAGCGACAGACACAGACAGATAGAGGGAAAGAGACAGAATGGGCACGCCAGGGCTTCCAGCCACTGCAAACGAACTCCAGACGCGTGCGCCCCCTTGTGCATCTGGCTAACGTGGGACCTGGGGAACCGAGCCTCGAACCGGGGTCCTTAGGCTTCACAGGCAAGTGCTCAACCGCTAAGCCATCTCTCCAGCCCAGAGAACTTTTATTTCTATATTCATGAGGAAGATTGGTCTGTAATATTCTCTTTTTGTTCTGTCTTTGCCTGGTTTTGGTATCAGGGTGATGTTGGCTTCTTAAGAGGAGTTTGGTAGGATTTCTTCCTTTTCTACTTTATAGAAAAGTTTGAGAAGCATTGGTGTTAGTTCTTCTGTGAAGGTCTGGTAAAATTCACCAGTGAATCCATCTGGGCCTGGACTTTTTTAAATTGGGAGATTTTTTTTTTTTATATAACTGTTTGGATCTCCATCCATGTTATAGGTCTATTTAAGTGGTGAATCTCATGTTGAATTAATTTTGGTAGGTCATATAAATCAAGGAAATCATCCATTTCTTTCAGATTTTCTTTTTTTTTTAAATATTTTTTGTTCATTTTTTATTTATTTATTTGAGAGTGACAGACACAGAGAGAAAGACAAATAGAGGGAAAGAGAGAGAGAGTGGGCGAGCCAGGGCTTCCAGCCACTGCAAACGAACTCCAGATGCGTGCGCCCCCTTGTGCATCTGGCTAACGTGGGTCCTGGGGAACCGAGCCTCGAACCGGGGTCCTTAGGCTTCACAGGCAAGCGCCTAACCGCTAAGCCATCTCTCCAGCCCATCTTTCAGATTTTCAAACGTAGTGGTTCTTATAGTATGTCCCTATGATTTTCTGAATTTCTCTGGTGTCTGTTATGATGGTGCCTTTTTCATCTCTAATTTTATTATTTTTGTGTCTCTACTCTCTTTCTTTTGGTCAGATTTGTTAAGGGTTCATCAATGTTTATCATTTTAAAGAACTAGCTCTGTTTCATTGATTCTTTGAAATTTTTTTTTTTTTTTGGTTTCAATTTCATTAATTTCTCCCCTTATCTTTATTATTTCTTCCCATGTGCTGATTTTTGGTTTGCCTTGTTTTTCTTTTTTCAAGGCCTTACAGGTGAAGCATTAAGTTGTTTACTTGCGACCTTTCTAATTTAAAAAAAAAATTTTTTTTTTTTTGAGGTTGCATTTCACTCTAGACCAGATTGACCTGCAATTTACTATGTTATCTCAGGGTAGCCTCAAACTCATGGTGCTCCTCCTACCCAAGTGCTGGGATTAAAGGTGTGTGCCACCACACCTGGCTCTAATTTCTTTTTTTTTGTTTTTCAAGGTAGAGTCTCACTGTAGCTGAGGCTGAACTGGAATTAACTCTGTATTCTCAGGGTGGCCTCAAACTCAGCAATCCTCCTACCTCTTCCTCCTGAGTGATGGGATTAAAGGCGTGTACCACCACGCCCAGCTCTAACTTCTTAATATGGGTACTTAGAGCTATAAGTTTTCCTCTTAGGACTGTCTTCATTGTTTCTCAAAGGTTTTGGTATGTTATGTTCTTATTGTCATTTGATTCTATGAATTTTTCAAATAAATTTTTTGTTTCTTTTAATTTATTTATTTGAGAGCCACAGGCAGAGAGAGAAAGAGGCAAATAGAGAGAGAGACAATGCGCCAGGGCCTCTAGCCACTCACTGCAAACGAACTCCAGATGCGTGTGCCCACTTGTGCATCTGGCTAACGTGGGTCCTGGGAAATCAAGCCTTACACTGAGGTCCTTAGGCTTCACAGGTAAGCACTTAACCTCTAAGCCATCTCTCCAGCCCATGATTCTATGATTTTTTTAAAAATTTCCTTCTTGATTTCTTCATTGACCCATTCATCATTTAGTAGTGTATTGTTTAGTTTCCATGATTTTGTGTATGCTCTCTTGCTGTTGATTTGTAGTTTAATCCCATTTTGATCAGACAGAGTGCAAGGAATTATTTCAGTTTTCCTGTATTTGTTAAGATTTGCTTCATAAGCCAGGCGTGATGGCGCACACCTTTAATCCCAGCACTCGGGAGGTAGAGGTAGGAGGATTGCCATGAGTTCTAGGCTACATTGAGACTCCATAGTGAATTCCAGGTCAGCCTGGGCTAGAGTGAAACCCTACCTCGGGGAAAAAAAAAAAAAAGATTTGCTTTGTATTCTAATATATGTTCTATTTCACAGAATGTTGTTTGTACTGCTGAAAAGAATGTGTATTCTGCAGCATTTGAATGAAATGTTCTGTTGATATATGTTAGGTCCATTTGTTCTATGACCTCATTTAATCCAGATGCATCTCTGTTTATTTTTTGCGGGGATGACCTGTCAATTGATGAGAGTGGGGTGTTGAAGTCATCCACTACAACTGTGTTTGGTGTTATCTGTGACCTTAGTGTTTGATGGAATTGGGAGCTCCTATGTTAGGTGCATATATGTTTAGAATTATAATGTCTTCCTGTTGGAGTGTTCTTTTTTTGTTTATTTTAATTTATTTATTTGAGAGTGACAGAGAGAGAAAGAGGCAGATAGAGAGAGAGAGAATGGGCGCGCCAGGGTTTCCAGCCACTGCATACGAACTCCAGATGCATGTGCCCCCTTGTGCATCTGGCTAACGTGGGTCCTGGGGAATGGAGCGTTGAACCGGGATCCTTAAGTTTCACAGGCAAGCGCTTAAGAGCTAAGCCATCTCTCCAGCCCTGGAGTGTTCTTTAATCAATATGAAGTGACCTTCCTTATCTTTCCTAACGAATGTTGGTCTGAAGTCTACCCTGTCCAGTATTAGGATAGTGACCCCTGCTTGTTTTATAGGCCCATTTGCTTGAAACACCGTTTTCTAAACTTATACTCTAAGATAATATACTTCTTTGTGGAAAGCTGAGTTTCTTGGAGGCAACAAATTGAAGGATCCTGCTTTGTAAAAATATTTTAAAATTTATTTTTATTTATTTGTTTGAGAGAGACAGAGAGAGGGAGAGAAAGAGAGAGAGAGAGAATGGGTACACCAGGGTCTCCAGTTGCTGTAAACAAATTCCAGACACATGTGCCAACTTGTGCATCTGACTTACATGGGTTCTGGGGAATCAAACCTGGGTCCTTTGGCTTTGAAGGCAAGTTCCTTGACCACTAAGCAATATTTCCAGCCCCACATTCTGCTTTTTAACCTGGTCTACAAACCTGTGTCTTTTGGTTGGGGCATTGAGGCCGTTGATACCTTGTAGTTCTTCCTGTTTTACTTTTGATCTCTTCTATTAACTAGTATTTGAGTATGTTTTTTTTTTTCCAGTTTCCTTATGTGTGTGCTTTTCTTTCTCTACAGCATGGAGGATCCTTTCATTTGTTTTCGTTAGAGCTGGTTTAGTCATAATATTCCTTTAGCCTGTTTTTGTTGTGGAATGTCCTTAGTTCTCCATCTATTTGGATGGATAGCTTTTCATGATAAAGTAATCTTGGTTGGCAGTTGTTATCTTTCAGAACTTGGAATACATCATTCCAAACCCTTCTGGCTTTTAAAGTTTGTGTTGAGTAATCTGCTTTTATCCTGATGGGCTTGCCTTTGTATGTGACTTGCTTTTTCTTTTCTTTTCTTTTTTTTTTTTTTGGTTTCTTAAGGTAGGGTCTCGCTCTAGCCCAGGCTGACCTGGAATTCACTATGCAGTCTCACAGTGGCCTTGAACTCACAGCAATCCTCCTACCTCTGCCTTCTGAGTGCTGGGATTAAAGATGTGCACCGCCACGCCCAGCTTAATATATTTTCTTTGGTTTGTGTGTTTTGTAGTTTATTATATGACAGTTAGAGGTTCTTTCCTGATTTTGTCTGTTTGGTGTTCTGTAGGCTTCCTATATCTATATTGGAAATACTTTTCCTACTTGGAGCAAGTTTTCTTCTATTATTTTGTTAAAAATACCTACTATGGGGCTGGAGAGATGGCTTAGCAGTTAAGTGCTTGCCTGTGAAGCCTAAGGACCCCGGTTCAAAGCTCAATTCCCCAGGACCCATGTTAGCCAGATGCACAAGGGGGCATATGCGTCTGGAGTTTGTTTGCAGTGGCTGGAGGCCCTGGCATTCCTATTCTCATTCTCTGTCTCTCTGCCTCTCTGCCTCTTTCTCTGTCTGTCACTTTCAAATAAATAAATAAACATAAAACAAAAAATTTTTAAAGTACCTATTATGACTTTGGAGTGAAATTCTTCTCATTTTACTGTGCCCTGAATTCTTATGTTTGATCTCTTCATAGTGTCACAAATGTCTTGAAATTCCCATTCATACCTTTCTATTAGTTTGTCTTTCACCATGTTGGACTGTACGAGATCTGCCATCTGGTGTTCTAGTTTAGATATTCTGTCTTCTTCTTGATCCATTCTACTGGTGAGACTTTCTACAGAGTTTTCTATTTCTCTTACTCTGCTTTTCATTTCTAGTGATTCTGATAGGTATTTTTTCACTATTTGTTTCCTTACTCATGTCATGTATGACCTCCTTATTTCATTAAGTTGGATTCCTGTGTTTTCTTGGGATTCCTTCAGGAGTTTGATTTCTTCTTTGATTCCCTTGATTTGTTTGAGCATAGATATAATCTTTTTTCTTTCTTCTTCTTTTTTTTTTTTTTTAAAATCTTTGTCAGGCATTTCATTTAAACCAGTCACACTGGTGGTCATTTCTGATGGAATTATAATTTTTGGTGGGATTGTGTTTTCTTGATTTTTTTTTTCTGTTTCTTGCATTATAATGTAGAGATTTTTGCAATTTGAGTTAATTTGATGCTTGGGGTTTTTTATTATCTATAGTGCTCTTAGCCATGTAAATCTGACTTTATATATCTTCAGTGTAGGAGTTTAAGATGCCAGGGGTAGCTTTTATACTGCAAGAAAAACAGAAGAGATAACCCTAGGTATGAAGTTTGCCTGCTATTCAAGCACTGTAGTAGACTGGGAGAAGCAAATTACTGGAAAATTCTAAAATTCAATTGAGCACTATACACATTCAATCAAAACCAACAGAGTATTTATACAAATGTGGGGATTAGAATAAGCAGATAATCTAATAAAGCCAAAGTTCCTAATGCTGTGTGTTGCCCCACACCCTTATTCCTGTCAACTAGGAAGTTAAGATTTCTAGTCTGAAATGGGTTCCAAGTTAGCCTGGGGCCAGTCAGTCCCTGCCACCAATAGTGACAGAAGAAAAAGACAAAGGCCCTATGTTGCAGTCAGGTTCCCATCGCTGGTAGAAGTCACCCAACCAAGAGCAGTTTGTTGGAGAAAAGAGGTTTATTTTGACTTACAGACTCGAGGGGGAATCTCTATAATGGCAGGGAAAACAACAACATGAGTAGAGAGTGGAAATCACCCCCCTGGCCAACACAAGGTGGACCATAGCACAGGAGAGTGTGCCAAACACTGGCATGGGGAAACTGGCTATAACACCCATAAGCCTTGCCTCAACAATATACCACCTCCAGTTGCCACCAGCTGGGGAAACTAGCATCCAGAACACCTAAGCTTATAGGGAACACCTTAATCAAACCACCACATTCCACCCCTGGCCCCCATAAACTGGTAACCATACATGTTGTAATATGTAATCCAACTTTAAAATTCCCCATAGTTTTTTATCAATTCCAATGATGTTCAAACAGCCCCATAATCCAAGATCTTTTAACTGAGCCATAATACCAAAAAAATAATCTCAGAAACCCTTAATGGCACAGAATAAACATTCACACTGCAAAAGATGGCATTGGGCATAGCAAAGAAATATTCAACCAATACAAGATTTAAAACAACCAGGCAAACATCAAACTCTGTAGCTTCAAGTTCAACAA
This sequence comes from Jaculus jaculus, assembly GCF_020740685.1. Lineage (NCBI taxonomy): Eukaryota > Metazoa > Chordata > Mammalia > Rodentia > Dipodidae > Jaculus > Jaculus jaculus. Next base: position 43,494,558 of record NC_059102.1, read on the forward strand.
CTATAGCCAGTGACAAATCTCCAAATCCGATAATTCTAACCAGTAGTAAGTCTGTGGCATTCCAATTCCGCCTCTCCATCTAGGCTACTTATAGTCTTGGAAAAATTCAACAGGGCTGGCAGCTTTCCTTAGCAGTCATCTTGTGGTCCCGGTATCTCTACTGGGTCTCCACTGCAACCCACGGTTCATCTTCATGGCCCCATGAGGGTCTCCAAGCAGGCATCCAGCAAACCTGCTTCACACTGCCCATGGCCATTTCCAAAACACAAGACCACGTTACAAACGTCCCTCTCTTTCCAGCATTTCTTATACTCCACAATACCAGGCAGGGTGCCAATTTGCTAATCCAGGGGGGAATAAAGCAGACTTTGAAGAACAGGACATTTCATGAGCATTCAGGCCCCTTCAAAAGAGTCTGCCTTCTTCCTGTTGCCCCAGTGCAGGTCAGCTGGCCCAAGTGCAGGTCAGCTGGCCCAATCTCAAAGGTTGTAATATCTCAAACAATGTGGAGGTGAATGGGCAGCAGTTTAGGCCCAACAATTTCATTTTGTCTATGTCATATCCCTCTGCTCACACCAGTTCATTTCTATGCAAAGCAACCCTGTACAACTTCTCAGGTCACAGGCATAACAGCAAGCTTCTCACCCAAACTGCTACCCAGTCCAACAAAGCTCTTTTTCACCCTCATATGCCAAACCTCACAGCCCATAGTTATTACTGTATTCGGGTCTTTCAACTCTGGCCAGAATAGTCCATCAAGCTATACTTATAGCACTGCAAGGTGTCTCTTAGGCCAAGGTTTCAAATCCTTCCACATTCCTCTTAAAAATCTGTTCTAAGAGGCCAAGACCACACAGGTGTCTAGCCACAACCCCACTTCTGGTACCACTTTACTGTTGTAGTCAGGTGTACATTGCTGGTGGAAATCACCCAACCAAAAGCAGCTTGTGGGGGAAAAGAGGTTTATTTTGGCTTATAGGCTCAAGGGGGAAACTCCATGATGGCAAGGAAAATGATGACATAAGCAGAGAGTGAACATCACCCCCTGGCCAACACAAGGTGGACCATTGCAACAGGAGAGTGTGCCAAACACTGGCATGGGGAAACTGGCTATAACACCCATAAGATCACCCCCAAAATACACCGAGGCGTTAATTTCCAATTGCCATCACCCGGGGAACCTAACATCCAGAATACCTAAGCTTATGGGGAACACCTTAATCAAACCACCACACCCTATAAATCCCGGAATGTCAAAGTCAACAATATTCAACTCCACATTATAGCTTATTTGAGAAGGGAAAACCAACCAAGAATATATCATTCAAATGTAATATGTAACCTTTCCTGACATGGAAAGAGATTAGCACTTCCATTGCAGGTCTATGTATCTGGCCTTGTATAAGTAGGCCCTATTATCTTTTGGGATGGCTTTCAATCTCACCAATGATGAATGCCCACCTTATTCTCTCTCTGTGTCTTGCCTGTGGGCAGCAGGGAGTGAATGAGTTCTCTGGACTTTCACAGCCTTTACGGTTGGGGGATGGGAGGCTATGCAGGGTGTCTGGCGTTGTACTGGAGCTGCTCAGCTGGGCCGTCTGTATTCTCGTTCACGTCTCTTGAATTTGCAAGAAGGCTGATGTGAGTGGAAAATCCTCTCACCTTGTTTCTGCTCCGGCAGCTCTGTGCTGCCACGTGGGCAGGCAGGCTCACAAATTAGGGCCACAGGCACCTCAGTGGGATTCTGACCAGTTTTTTCCTTTCTGGAAGATCTTTGTCGCTCCTGTTTCTCTGCCATGCTTGATAATAACATATACACCTTTGCTTTTTGGTAGAAGAGTATGTTTTGCTGTGTTTCTGTTTATTTCCTTCCCTAGGCTTTGGTGTGGCTAGTATGCCATCATCTTACCCACAAGTACTTTTTAAAAATATTTTTTAATTTATTTGCAAGCAGAGAGTGAGAGAAGAGAGACTAGACAGGGAGAATAGGCACACCAGGGCCTCCAGCCACTGAAAATGAACTCCAGATACATGTGCCACTTTGTACATCTGGCTTTACGTGGGAACTGGTGAATTGAAGTCGGGTCATTAGGCTTTACAGGCAAGCACCTTAACTAGTAAGCTCTCAGCCCCCCTTTTTATCATAATCCCTGTCCATGACCTTCTTTTGTTCTCTTGTTGCCCCCTCACCCCAACCCCTTCCAATGCATCGCTCCATTCCAGTTAGTTACTCTTTTACTTAGAAGTCTCTTTTTTGCCTTTTCTACCATTCATCATGTAATGATGATGTGCACAATTTTGTGCAGGTCTTCTGCAAATAACAACAGTCACTATAAGGTCATGAGTGCAACAACCACTTCATGTCTAGAAGATAGTTCCAAAGCAATCCTCCCTGTTCATTGGCTTTTGCATTCTTTCTGCCCTCCCTTCTTCAATGTTCCCTGAATCTTCAAGGGTGTTATATAAATGTCTCATGTAGTATTGAGTACTCAACGATCACTTCTTAGCACTTTGAGAGTTTTGAGTCTCCCCAGTAGTCACTGCCATCTGATAAAGAAGCTTCTCTGACCAGAGGTGAGAGCATAATGGGCATAAGCATAAATAGAGGGCAATTTGATGGGTACAGCATATTCATTTAGCCAAACAACAGTAGTGGCTAACCACCTATGGCCTATGACCTTCCCAGCCATAGGCTTTTGATTGTGCTTTCAGTACCAGGCATGAATTCCCTCCCATGGAGCAGGCCTCAAATCCAATCAGAGAACAGTTGGTTGCTTGTATGATAGTCATGTGCCTTTTGCACCAGTGGGCACATCTTGCGTGACTGGTTGTGTGTAGCTCACAGGATCCAGTGCTGGTTAAAACCTATTGATGACTTTTCTTCTCCAGCAAGCTAAACAGCACCTTCTAGCCCTGGTACACCTAGTTCAGTTCCATCTTAATTCCTCAGTGTCCTATAACCAAAGCATGTGATGTCTATTAGCAATAGGGTTCTAGTTCTGGTGGGCAACCATGAGCCTTGGCAATAGCCTGTTTTATTTTGGGAGCTTCAGTATCCTTCTTGACCAACAACTTACTGGGAAGTATCCCACTCCTGCACTGAGATGTCCCAGTAGCAACCTGTGGCTTTTAGAAGCAGCATTATCCACCCATACAAATTCTGCTCAAATTCATATATATATATATACACTCATATGTAACTAAAACATTACTTTTTAATTAGCTAACAAAGAAGTTCTATAGGATTTTTTATTTTTAGTTTTTAGTTTTGCTTAGCTCTCCTCCAACCCCTCCATTCCTCAATTCTCCCAACCCTATCCCTACTTAAACCTTTCCACCCCAAGTCTACTGTCCCCTCCCTTTCAGTCTTCTGCCCAAGGCCCCTTTCTAGCTTTATGGCCTCTAGTGACTCTTACCCAACTTACATACAAATCTAAACATTTGAAACCTAGGATCTGCATATGAGAAAGAATGTGCAATGTTTGTCTTGTTCTTTTTTTCTGAGGTAGGGTCTTACTGTAGTCAGACTGACCAGGAACTCACTGTGTACTCCCAGGCTGGTCTCAAACGCACTGTGACCCCCCTACCTCTCCCTCTCTCAGTGTTTGTGTTTCTGAGCCTGGGTTAACTCAGTGTATTTTCTTTATCCATCCATTTTCTTGCAGATTTCATAATTTCATTTTTCTTTACAAGTGAATATAAGTCCGTGTGTGTGTGTGTGTGTGTGTGTGTGTGTGTGTGTGTACATCTTCATTATCCATTCATCAGTTGATGGGTACTAGGTTGATTTCATTTTTTGCTATTGTGAATAATGCAGCAATAAACATGGCTGAGAAAGTGTCTCTGTAGTAAATAAAGTATAAGGTCCATAGGGTATATACCCAGGAGCTGTGTATAGCTGAGTCATACAGTAGTTCTGCTTTTAGCTTTTTGAAACACATCCACACATTTCCATAATGGCTGCACCAGTTTATAACTCCTACCAGCAGTGAATAAGGTTCCCTCTTTCAAAATACCCTAGCCAGCATATATTTTCATTTTATTTTATTTTATTTATTTTGGAGAAAATGAGAATGGGCACTAGGGCCTCTTGCCACTGCAAATGCATTCTAGACACATGTGCCACTTGGTGCATCTGGCTTCACATGGGTTTTGAGGACTTGAACCAGTGCTGAATCCAGGCTGACAGATTTTGCAAGCAAACATCTTCATTTCCCCAGTCCTCATTTGATTTCTTTTTCCTTTCCTTTCCTTTTCTTTCTTTTTGAGGCAGGGTCTCACTCTGACCCAGGCTGACCTGGAATTTACTATGTACTCTCAGGGTGGCCAAGAACTCATGGTGATCCTCCTACATCTGCCTCCCTACTACTGGGATTAAAAGCGTGTGTGCGCTCTTTTTGCGTGCTCTCATTTGATTTTTTTTTTTTAAATTTTTTATTTATTTATTTGAGAGCGACAGACAGAGAAAGACAGATAGAGGGAGAGAGAGAATGGGCGCGCCAGGGCTTCCAGCCTCTGCAAACGAACTCCAGACACGTGCGCCCCCTTGTGCATCTGGCTAACGTGGGACCTGGGGAACCGAGCCTCGAACCGGGGTCCTTAGGCTTCACAGGCAAGCGCTTAACCGCTAAGCCATCTCTCCAGCCCTCATTTGATTTTTTTTATTGATAGCCATTCTGACTGGAGATAGAATCTCAAAGTAGTTTTAATTTGCATTTCTCCATTGGCTAAGGATGCTGAATGCTTTTTTAAATATTTATTGGGAGTGTGAGGAGCTGGCTCAGTGGGTAATGGTGCTTACTTGCAAAGCCTGCTGGCCCAGGTTCAATTCCCCAGAACCCACACAAAGCCATGCATCTGGAGATCCTTTGCAGTGGCAAGAAGTCCTGGCATGTCCATACTCTTTTTCTCTTTCTTACTCTTTGCTCACAATAAATAAAAAGAAAAACTATTTCTTAAATAAATATTTATGGGCCACTTGTATAATTTCTTTTTTTTCTTTTGAGAACTCTGTTCAGTTCCATAGCCTGTTTTTCATTTTTATTTATTTATTTATTGTGTTGTTTTTCGAGGTTGGGTCTCACACTAGCTCAGGCTGACCTGGAAATCACTATGTAGTCTCAGGGTGGCCTCAAAGTCATGGTGATCCTCCTACCTCTGCCTTCTGAGTGCCGGGATTAAAGACGCGTGCCACCACACTGGGCTAATATCTGTTTTTTATTTATTTTATTTTATTTATTTATTTTTTGGTTTTTTGAGGTAAGGTTTCACTCTAGCTCAGGCTAACCTGGAATTCACTTTGTAGTCTCAGGGTGGCCCTGAACTCACGGTGATCCTCCTACCTCTGCCTCCCGAGTGCTGGGATTAAAGGCCTGCACTAACACACCCGGCTCATACCTGTTTTTTAATTGGATTGTTTAATGTCTCATTATTTAAGGTTTTTTTTTGGTTTTCCCCGTGTTGGATATAGGCTTGTCTTATGTAGCCTTTATGGTATGATATGTTCCTACTATTCCCAGTTTCTTTAGGACTTAAAAAATTAAATTTTATTTATATATTTATTTTTTTTTTTTTTAAATAGGGTCTCAGTGTAGCTCAGGCTGATCTGGTATTCACTATATAGCTTCAGGGTGGCCTCAAACTCATGGTAATCCTCCTACTTCTGTCCCAAATACTGGGATTAAAGGCAGGTGCCACCACACCCAGCTGGAATTTATTTTATGAGCAATAAGATTGAAGAAGTTATTGAAAAACAACAACAGGGATGGGGATGGAGAGATTGCTTAGTGGTTAAGGCACTTGCCTGCAAAGCCAAAGGACTCAGGTTCAATTCCCTAGTACCTGTGTGTGGTAGTTTGAATGGATGGCCCCCAGTATGTTTAGGATTTCATTTTATTTTTATTTTTTATTATTTACATATTTATTTGTTTTTTTGAGATAGGGTCTCACTCTGGCCCAGGCTGACCTGGAATTCACTGTGTACTCTCAGGGTGACCTCAAACTCATGGTGATCCTCCTACCTCTGCCTCCCAGGTGGGATTAAAGGCATGCCCCACCATGCCCAGCTAGTGTGAGCATTTTGATTGGGGAATTGGGGCCATTTATATTCAGTTATTACTGAAATGTGTGTCTTAATTTCTGTCATCCTTGTTGATTTTGTAGTGCTTAGTGCTCTTCTTTTTAAAAATATTTATTTATTTGAGAGAAAGAGAAAGAGGAGTATAGAGAATAGGCATGCCAGGGTTACTAGCCACTCCAAATGAATTCCAGATGCATGAGCCACCTTGTACATCTGGCTTTTGTGGGTACCAGGGAATCGATCCTGGGTCCTAAGGTTTTGTAGGCAAGCACCTTAACCACTGAACAATCTCTACACACCCTCCTTTTATTTATTTATTTATTCATTGCTTTTCTGTCTCTTTCTTTCTTTCTTTTCTTTTCCTCCTGAGTGCTGGGATTAAAGGCGTGTACCACCATGCTTGGCACTTTTCTGTTTCTTTATTACATTAACTACTATTTAAGAATGGGATTTGTGGTCTAGAGAGATGGCTTAGCAATTAAGTGGTTGCCTGTGAAGCCTAAGGACCCTGGTTCGGGGCTCGATTCCCCAGGACCCACGTTAGCCAGATGTACAAGGGGGTGCACATATCTGGAGTTCATTTGCAGTGGCTGGAGGCCCTGGCGTGCCCATTCTCTCTCTCTCTCTCTCTCCCTCTTTCTTTGTTGCTCTCAAATAAATAAAAATAAACAAAAAAATTTTAAAAATGGGGTTTATACTTTCCTATAGCCTTTTGTTTATGAGTTTTTCTTTCCCTTTAGTCTTAAGGATTTCTTCACATTTTCTTTTCCTTTTTTTCTTTCTTTTTATTTTTTATTAACATTTTCCATGATTATAAAATATATCCCATGGTAATTCCCTCCCTCCCCACCCCCACACTCACATTTTCTTTTATTTTTCATTTTTGTTTTTTTGAGGTATGGTCTTATTCTAGCCCAGACTGACCTGGAATTCACTGCGTAGTCACAGGCTGGCCTTGAAATCACGGTGATTCTCCTACCTCTGTCTCCCGAGGGCTGGGATTAAAACCGTGCATCACCACGCCTGGTTTAGCCTGATCTTATCCTGGAAACTTATACCTTCTCTTTCAATTACAGCAAATAGTTTTTTGGGTATATTTGTCTAATTGGCAGTTTGCTTTCAGAAGTTGAAATACATCATTCTAAGCTCTCCTAGCTTTTAAACTTTCTGTTGAGAAATCTTTTGTCAGTCTGATATGCCTGTGTTTATAAGTGACCTGGTACTTTTCTCTTGTTGCTTTGAAATATACTTTCTTTGGTCTATATACTTAGTAGTTTAATTATATTACAATGAAGGGATGTTCTTCTCTAGTCTTGCTTGTTTGGTATTCTAAATCTCTTCTGTATCTGTATTGTCACCTTGTTCCATAATTTTAGGAATTTTTATGATTTTGTTGAAAATCCTATGCCTTTAGACTGAAATTCTTTTCTTTTCTTTCTTTTTTGTTTCTTTGATCTTTTTCTGGTTAAGGTCTCACTCTGGCCCAAGCTGACCTAGAACTCACTGTGTAGCTCTACACTGGCCTCAAGCGCACTGCAATCCTCCTGCTTTAGGCTCCTGAGTGTTGGGATTAAAGGCGTGCGCCACCACATCTAAATAGCTCATCATGGACCAATTTGTATTTTTCTCATTAAAAATAGAATACAAACCAGGCATGGTGGTGCACGCCTTTAATCCCAGCCCAAAGGCTGGGATTAGAGGCGTGTGCCACCACACCCAGTTTTGGATACACATAATTTTAATTTCATGAATGATAAAATGGATATTGTATGTACTTCTATAGCCAGTCACAGTGGTGCTCAGTTACTAGAGAGGCTGAAGCAGGAAGGTTGCTTGAGCACAGAGTATTCAGGGCTATTCAAATGTGATTATAGGGCCGTGTTTGTAATCCCAGCATTCAGGAGGCGGAGATAGGAGGGTTTCTAATTTTACACTAGCTTGGGCTTCATAGCAAAGCTCTGTCTTAAGAAAGCAAATTAAACAATAAATAAATAAAAATTAGAAAAAAATTAAAAAGAAAGCAAATCAAGCCCAGCTTAAAAATGGACGAGGGTCTAAATGGATGTTTCTCTAATGAGCTACAAATCATAAGCAAGTGAAAAGATGCTTGTTATTTGTAATTAGCTAGATATCTAAAAAGTAAGGGGTTTTGGGCTGGAGAGATGGTTTAGCGGTTAAGTGCTTGCCTGTGAAGCCTAAGGACCCCGGTTCGAGGCTCGGTTCCCCAGGTCCCACGTTAGCCAGATGCACAAGGGGGCGCACGCGTCTGGAGTTCGTTTGCAGAGGCTGGTGGCCCTGGTGCGCCCATTCTCTCTCTCTCCCTCTATCTGTCTTTATCTGTCTTTCTCTCTGTGTCTGTTGCTCTCAAATAAATAAAAATTTAAAAAAAAAAAGTAAGGGGTTTTGTTTCTTTTTATAAAAATATTTTATTATTTAAAAATTTTATTTATTTGAGAGAGATACAGAAATAGGGAAAGAGTGGGAGAGAGAGTGGCCTCCAACCACTGCAATCAAACTCCAGATGTGTGTGCCCCTTGTGCATATGGCTTACGTGGGTCCTGGGGAATTGAACCTGTATCCTTTGGCTTTGCAGGCAAGCACCTTAACTGCTAAGCCATCTCTGCAGCCCAGGTTTTGTTTCCTGATGACCAGAAATTATTCCATCCCACAGGAACTAAGGATTTTTTGTTGTTGTTTTTGTTTTTCTGAGGCAGAGTCTCACTCTAGCCCAGGCTGACCTGGAATTCACTATGTAGTCCTTATTTATTTAGTTATTTGACAGAGAAAGAGGGAGAGAGAGAGAGAGAGAGAGAGAATGAATGAGTGTGCTAGGGCCTTGAGCCACTGCAGATGAACTTCAGACGCATGTGCCCCTTGTGCATCTGGCTAATGTGGGTCCTGGGGAATCGAACCTGGGTCTTTTGGCTTTTCAGGCAAACACCTTAACTGCTCAGCCATCCCTCCAGCCCTAAAGTTTTTGTTTCTAATATATTTTTTTCTTTTCTTTTTCTTTTTTTTTTCAAGGTAGGATCTTGTTCTAGTCCAGGCTGACCTGGAATTCACTATGTAGTCTCAGGGTGGCCTCAAACTCACAGTGATCCTCCTACTTTTGCCTCCTGAGTGCTGGGTTAAAGGTATGTGCCACCATGCCTGGCTGTTTTTAATGTTTTTATTTATTAAAGAGAATGAGAAAGAAAGAAAGAGAATGGGTGGGCCAGGGCCTCTAGCCACTGCAAATGAACTCCAGATGCATGTACCACCTTGTGCATCTGGCTTATGTAGTACTGGGGAATAAAACTTGAGTCCTTAGGCTTCTCAGGCAAGCACCTTAACTACTAAGCCATTTCTCCAGCCCAATTTTTAAAAATATTATATATTTTTTTATTTATTTGACAGAGAAAGAGGGGGAGATGAGAGAGAGAGAATGGGCATGCCAGGGCCTCCAGCCTCTGCAAATGAACTCCAGACATGTGCTCTCCCTTGTACATCTGGCTAATGTGGGTCCTGTGGAATCATACCTGTGTCCTTTGGCTTCATAGGTAAACCCCTTAACTGCTAAGCCATCCCTCCAGCCTTCTCCAGCCCAATTTTTAAAAATTTTATTCTTTTATATATTTGCAAGGAGAGAGGTAGAGAGAGAGAGAGAGATGGGTGTGCCAGGCTCTTCAGCTGCTGCAAACTCCAAAAACATGTGCCACTTTGTACATCTGGCATTACATGGGTACTGGGGAACCGAACCTGGGTTCTTTGGCTTTGCAGGCAAGTGCTTTAACCACTGAACCATCTCTTGAATCCTTCCTCTGGAAATTCTTGACCCAAAATTGTAAAATAACTGTTTCTCTTGGAACTTGACTTTGAATATTTGCTATTTCCACAAACTGTGACTGATCTCAAGTTTCATAGAAATCAAAAGTGGCCACCATTCACAATGGTTGACAGATCATCTGTTGGAAAGAATCAGGATGCCAATGGACCTGAAATACAAAGTGCTGCAAATAGATAGATATACAGTGAATTGCTATGAAGGAAAAGTGAAAATGGGACTATTAAAGGAGAAAATAGACTTTAGAAGAACAGACAACCATTGTGAATTACCCAGAACCCAAACGAATAGGAAGATAATTTGCTGAAAATTAAGAAAAATCAATCAACAGTTTTGGAATGTTTCAAAGGTGAGTATTTTGTGCTATGTGCCACCAAGAATGCTAAGAAATTTACTCATTTATCATTTGCAGTTCCAGCTTGTGTGTGAGAGGTGAAAATGGTCACTCAACTAGGACTAGAAGGGTTCTTGTTAGTCTGATAAGTGCACCTACAAAACTAGAATTTCCCACATTGAAATTAGAAAAGGATGTATGCCCTTACAGCCTCTATTCAACATTTTCAGCAGGTTCATAAGAACAATTAGGTAAGAAAAGAAACAAAATGAAAGGACAATATGAAAGGAACAAATAAATCTCTTATTTGCAGATGAAATGATCTTGCATTTAGAAGACTCCAAGAAATTACAAAACAAAAACTATCAGAATTAATAGTTTATCATAGTTGCAGGATAAAAGATCAGTGGATTAAAATGCTTGCTGTTCGCTGGGGGTGGTGGTGCACGCCTTTAATCCCAGCACTCAGGAGGCAGAGGTAGGAGGATCGCTGTGAGTTTGAGGCCACCCTGAATTTACATAGTGAATTTCAGGTCAGCCTGGACTAGAGTGAAACCCTATCTTGAAAAACCAAAAAAAAAAAAAAAATAAAATAAAATAAAAATAAAATGAAATAAATAAAAATAAAAATAATAGTAATAATAATAAAAAAAATCAAATAAAATGCTTGCTGCTCAAGCCTGAGTACCCAAGGTTGATCCTCAGGCTCTAAGTAACAAGCCAGAAGCCAAAGTTAGAAGCTGTGGCTGGCTTCTGGCTGGGAGGCTGAGAAAGGATTTTCTAGAAGCTGATAGTGAATGCAGCAAAGAACAACTATAGCACAGCTAGATAGATGACCTCAAAGTTGTCCTCTGACCGCCACACCATGCCTACCCCCTACCGCACACAGAGAGTTTTTAAAGATCTTTTGCTTCTCTATATTATAGTAACCAATCCAGGAATGAAAGTAAGAAAAAGCGTTTAATTATAAAAACATCAAAGGATGCCAGGCATGGTGATGCATGCCTTTAACCCCAGCACTCAGCAGGCAAAGGTAGGAGGGTCACTCTGAGGCCAGCCTGAGACTACATGGAATATTCCAGGTCAGCCTAGGCTAGAGCAAGACCCTACCTCAAAAAAACAAAAAACAAAAAAAAAAACAAACCTTAGAACTCCAGAGGTGGGTGCAGGTGGATTGAAAGTTTGAAGTCATTTTAGTATACATAGTGAGTTTGAGGCCAACTTGGGCTACATGAGACCCATTTTTGGAAAATAAAAAAGGAATAAATTTAATAAAAATGCATAATATCTATTTATTTTATGTATCTGAGAGAAAGAAAGAGGCACATAGAGAGAGAGGGAGGGAAAGAGAATGGATGCACCAGGACTTCTAACCCCTGCAAACCAACTCCAGATGTATGCTGCACTTTGTGTATCTGGCTTTATGTGGTTACTGGGGAATTGAACCTGGGTCCTTTGGCTGTGTTGGCAAGTGCCTTAACTCTCCATCACACCAGCCTAAAAGTTCATAATATAAAAAGAAGAGAAAGAAATACTACCATAAGAAGTTAAAGATCTAAATAACTAGTAAGAATTTCTAACTTTATTTTAAACTTATTTATCATGTGTGCACAGTATATATGAACATACCAGGGTGTTTTGCCACTGCAAATAAACTCCAACTGTATGTGCCACCTTGCATCCAGCTTTGTGTGGGTGCCGAGGAATTGGACCTAGGTGAGCAGCCTTTGCAAGTCATCATCTTTAACCAGTGATTCATCTCTCCAGCTCAGAAAGAATCTCAGGTTCACCAGAAGACATTATTGAGATGGCAGTGCTTCCTAAACAGATCTATGCACCCAGGACAGTTATTATCAAAATTCTCTCTCTCTTTTTTTTTTGGTTGTTGAGGAAGGGTCTTGATGTAGCCCAGGCTGACCTGGAATTCACTATGTAGTCTAAGGCTGGTCTTGAACTCACAGCAGTCCTCTTACCTATGCCTCCCAAGTGCTGGGATTAAAGGCATGTACTACCACACCTAGCAAAACTCTTTCTTTTTTATTTTGTTTATTATTTATATGAGAGAAAGAATGGGTGTGCTCGTGCCGTTAGCCACTTCAAATGAGCTCCAGACTCATGCACCACCTTGTACATCTAACATAGGTACTGGGGAATCTGAACCTGGGTCCTTAGGCTTCAAAGGCAAGTGCTTTCTAGCCCCTCATACTTTTTCTTATAGAAAATAACAAACTGATCCTAAAAGTAGCATGGAAATTTTGGTGGCCCCAGACAACCAAAAGGTTTCTATAAGAGAAGAATGAAATTTGAGTATTCACCTTCCCTCATTTCTTAACTTTCTTTTCTTTCTTTTTTTGAGGTAGGGTCTCGATCTAGCCCAGGCTGACCTGGAATTCACTGTATTTTCTCAGGGTGCCCTTGAACTCATGGCAAGCTTTCTACATTTGTCTCCTGAGTGCTGGGATTAAAGGCATATGTCACTAAGACCAGCTTTTTTTTTTTTAATAGTGGTGCTGGGAATCAAATCCAGGGCTTCAAACATGTTAGGCAAGCATTTTATCACTGAGCTAAATCCCCAGCCTCACATATCCTAATTTTAAAATACACTAAGGGGATGGAGAGATGGCTTAATGGTTAAGGCACTTGCCTGTGAAGCCTAAGAACCCAGGCTCAATTCCCCAGTACCCACATAAGCCAGATGCACAAGATAGTGCATGCATCTGGAGTTCACTTGCAGTGGCTAGAGGCCCTGGCATACCCATTTGCAAATAAATAAAATACATTTTAAAAATATTTTATATTTTAAAAATTTCTTCATTAGAGAGAGAGAATGGGAATGGGCATGCCAGGGCCTCTAGCCACTGCAAAGTAACTCCAGATGCATGCACCACCTTGCGTATCTGGCTTATGTGCGTTTGGGGGAATTATACCTGGGTCTTTAGGCTTCTCACAGGCAAGAGCCTTAACCACTAAGCCATCTCTGTAGCCCAGAATATTTATTTTATTTATTTGATAAAGAGAAAAATAACAGATAGAAAAAGGGAGAATGGGCACATCAGGGCCTCCAGCCACTGCAATGAACTCCAGATATATGTGCCCCCTTGTGCATCTACCTTATGTGGGTACTGGGGAATAGAACCTGAGTCCTTTGACTTTGCAAGTTAGTGCCTTAACCACTAAGGCATCTCTCCAATCTCCCCAAATATATATTTTTTAAATGGGTCAAAGTAGCTGGCATGGTGGCACACACCTTTAATCCCAACATTGGGGATAGTGAGGTGGTAGGATCACCATGAGTTCCCAGGCTAGAGTGAGACCCTGCTTCAAAAAAAAAGGGGGGGGGACTAGGGAGATGGCTCAGTGGTTAAAGGTGCTTTCTTGCAAAGCCTGGCTCAATTTCCTAGTACCCATGTAAAGCCAGCTACACAAAGTGATGCATATGCAGTGGCAGAAGGCCTGGCATGCCCATTCCTGTCTTTCATCTTCTCTGCTTGCATATAAATCTAGAGAGATGGTGTAGTGATAAGGTACTTTCCCGCAAAGCCAAAGGACTCATGTTTGATTTCCCAGGACCTATGTAAAGCCAGATGCACAAGGTGGCACATGCATCTGGAGTTCCTTTGCAATGGCTAGAGGACCTGGCATGCTTGTAGTCTTATTCTCTCTCTCTCTTTCTCTGTCTTAAGTAAATAAAAATAAATATTAAAAATAGTTTGAAAATGGGCTTTAGAGATGGCTTAGTGGTTAAATGGTGCTTGCCTGCAAAGCTAAAGGATCCAGGTTCAGTTCCTCAGGACCCATGTAAAGCCAGATGCACAAGGTGGCTGGAGTGAGATCTTGCCTCAAAACAAACAAAAAAGGATCAAAGACCAAAATATATGAGTTAAACTGTAAATCTTTGAAGAAAACAACATAAATCTCTAGGACTTGACATAAGTAAATTCTCTTTACTTATGCATGACAATAACAGCATAGGAAACAGAAGGGAACATAAATTGGAGTTAATCAAAATGAACTTTTCTGCTAGAAAGAAAGTGTTTTAGTTCCTTTTTGTTGTTGCTGTGATGATACCTGAGTAAGGCCAGACATGGTGGTGCATTTGTGCATTCTTGTAGTCTCATACTTAGAAGGTGGAGGAAGGTGTGGTGGTGCACATCTTTAATTCCAATACTTGGGAAATAGAGGTAAGAGGATTGCTGTAAGTTCAAGGCCAGCCCGAGATTACATTAGGATTCTAAGTCAGCCTGGGTTAAAGCAAGACCCTACCTTGAAAAACCAAAAAATAAAAAATAAAAAATAAAAAAATAAGAATAAAGTATATGGTGGTACACACCTGTAAATACCAATATATGGGAAGCAGAGGAATGAAGATCAGGTATTTAAGACCACCCTTGCTATATAGTGAGGTCAAGGCCAGCCTGGGCTATGTGAGACCCTGTCTCAAAAAGAAAACTTAAAAGTAAAAGAAGGACAATTTTATTTTGGCTCGTGATTTCAGAGGTTTGGGTTGGCCAGCTTTATTGCTTCTATCATGGTGGAATGGAGCTGCTCACTTCATGAAGGTCAAGAACCAAGGAGATAGATAGGAAGGGGTCAAGGAGAAGAAGATAAACCCATCAAAGACGCTTCCTCAGTGAACTACTTCCTCTCCAAATAACCCATTCAATATAAAGTCCACAATGGATTAACACAATTGTGAAGTTAGCACGTTTATAATCCAACCATCTCAACAATTGGTCCACCTTCTGGGCATCACGCCTTCGACACATGAACCTTTGAGGGTCACCTTTACACAAACCATGAAAGGAGATGGCATCGAGAAAATGGAGTGTTCACTTTAGTAGCACATCTATTAAACACTGAAAGGAACAATGTAGAGAATTTGGCAAGGTTCCTGTGCAAGGATGACAGCCATATTTGTGAAGCATCTGTAGTTGGGCCTGGTGGCACAAGACTGTATTCTTAGCTACTGTGGAGCCTAAGACAGAAGGATCACAAATATAAGGCCTTCCTGAGAAGTTCAAGGCCATCTTGGATAATTTAGTGAGATGATACTTCAAAAAATAAAACGAGTGACTGGGATATGGCTCAGTAGTTAAAGTCACGTGCTTGCAAGTTTACCAGTTGGAGTCTTCTCCTCGGCACCCATATAAAGTTGGATGCAAAGTGATACCTGTGTCTGCAAGGATACAAAGAAATTGCAGGCCAGCAAAACTTGGCATCAAGGCTGGTTAGCTTAACTCTCATTCAGAACCTATAGATGACCCAATTTGGGTCACTAGGTGGGCTTTACCCGCTCCTGCCTTTTCATGAGTAGAAGCTCTTTATACTATCCCCTTCTCTTAATCTAATAAAGTCTCTCTAAAAAGAAGAAATTGAGCCAGGCATGGTGGCGCGCACCTTTAATCCCAGCACTCGGGAGGCAGAGGTAGGAGGATCACCGTGAGTTTGAGGCCGTCCTGAGACTACATAGTGAATTCTAGGTCAGCCTGGGCTAGAGGGAGACCCTACCTTGAAAAACTAAAAAAGAAATTGGGGTTTGGGGTTATAGCTCAGTGGTAGAACACTTGGATATATAAGGCCTTGGACTCTCACCAGAAATAGTAGAGAAATCAGACTCTGTGCACTCCAGATACCGCCTCGTGCCCGCTGTCAGCTGTGCAGCTTTAGGATTTAACATTACCCTGCTGGGTTTTGCTCTTGCTTTGGACTATCTTTCCTTGCTGTTTTCTCATTGCCCCCCTTTTGGAATGGGAATGTTTATGCTGTGCCATTGAAACTGGAAATATGTAACTTTCTGTTTGATTTTATAGGGGCTCACCTTTAAGAGTTCACTTTGAGTCCTAGAAGAGACTTTGGACTTTTTTCCTACCCGCTTCCCTCCCCTCCCTAGAGACTTCGGACTTTTGACCACTGTTGGATCTGTAAAGACTCTAAAATTGGATTAAATGCATTTTGTAGCATGAAGTGACCACAAGCCTTGAGGGGCCAGTGGCAGAATGTTACAGTTTGAATGTGAGATGTTCTCCACAGGCTCATGTTTTGAGCACTTGTGATATTATTTTGAAGGCTGTGAGACCTTTAGGAAGTGACACTTGGCTGGCAGAAGTAGGTCTCTAGAGGGTGGATAGTCCTTTGCAAGTGCCCCTGCTTCCCACCACAGCCTTTATTTTCTGAGAGGAGACACTGCCACCCACTCCACCATGAACTCTGCCAGGTCTTCCCTGCATGATGGACTAAAATTTCTGTTCATAGTAAGGTAAAATCTACCAACACATATGTTATGTGAATTATATCTTTTGAAAAAAATTTTAATGAGAATTGGTGCACCAGGCCCTCCAGCTGCTACAGTTGAACTCCAGACACATGTGCCATCTTGTGTGCATGTGTGACCTTGTACACTTGTATGACCTTGTGTGTCTGGCTTTCGTGGAACCTAGAGAGTCAAACATGGATCCTTAGGCTTCACAGGCAAGTGCCTCAACCATTAAGCCATCTCTTAAGCCCCATGCATTATGTATATGTTTTTTGGATTTTCGTGGTAAGGTATCATCTAGGTCAGGCTGACCTGGAATTCACTATGTAGTCTCAGGGTGGCCTTGAACTCATGGCAGTCCTCCTACCTTTGCCTCTGGAGTGCTGGGATTAAAGGTGTGCATCACCATGCCTGAGCTGTGAATTATATCTTAATAAAGTAACTTGTACACCAGTTAACAAAACAAATGAGATATTTCCATGTATGTAAGTAATGAAAAGTTGTGCAGGATGTAGCATCCATCAGAGTGTTTTGTTCCACCAAAATCAAAGAGTGAACTCAGTTTCCTCAACAGACTTTTTAAGAGAGAGAGAGAGAGGGAGTATCTTGTAGCCCAGGCTGGCCTCAAACTCTCTATTAACCAAGGATGACCTTGAACTTTTGAGCCTCCTTCCTGTATCTCCTTGGAATGATGGAAGTGACAAGTATTACCACCATGCCCAGTTTACGTGATGTGAGGGATTGAAACTCAGGACTCTGTGCATGCTAGGCAATCACTCTAATAGCTGAGCTATAGCCCCAGGCTCCAAAGACATTTGATAATACCTAGAGACATTTTTGGTTATTATACTGGGGTATCCTCTTGGGATGCAATGGGTAGAGACTATCAGTACTACCAAGTACCATCCTAACGTGACCAGGATAGCCCCTGATGAAAAATGATGTAACCTTGCTGAGTATGGTGGCATATATCTATAATTCCAGCATAGAATGCTGCAAAGTGAAACCTGAGGGGAGGTGGCTGGATGGATGGAGAAAATGCTTGCCATATAAGTATGAGATCCTGAGTTCAGATCCCCAGCAACCACAAAAAAAAAAAAAAGCTAAAGCTAGACCTTGTAGCATGATTGTCTGTAGTCCCAGCATACCTATGAAGAGGTAGGAGGGGAGGCAGGAGAAGCCCTGGAACCTTGTAAGCCAGCTAGCCTAGCAAACATAGAAGTGAACAAGAGACCCTGTGTCAAGGCTGAAGGTAAGGACTGAGACCCAAAGTTGCCCTCTGACCTCCACATGTGTACCCTGGCATCTGTGCACTGCCCCCACAGACATGCACACACACACAGACACAAATATTAGGGACAAAAAGGTTGAGCTGAGAGGAAAAGGAAACTTTGGGCCTGGGAAGATGGCTCAGCTGTTAAAGCTCTTGCTTGCAAAGCTTGCCAGCCTGTGTTCAATTCCTCAGCTACCCACATAAAGCTGGACAGGCATTTAATTGCAGCAGCAGAAGACCCTAGAACACCCATACACATGTGTGCAGACATATATACATGCAAATAAATAATTTTTAAAAAAAGGGAATTAAATGGTAGAAGTGAGACATAGGTGAGTTCACAAGGCTGAGGGTGTGGTGGAGAGACCAAGCTGGGAACAACCACGTAGCAGTCACGGCACAGAACTTCAGCAGTAACAGCAACTTTCATGTTCTCATGGGCCCAACACTATTGTGAAAGCTGCAGCTTGCTTTCTTTTCTTTTGTCCACAAGGATCTTCCTACCTCAGCCTCCCAAGTGCTAGGATTAAATATATGTATTACCATGCTTGGCTCAAACTGAAGCTCTTTATTTTGCTCACAGTTCAAAATCTAAGGAGGCTAAGGGAGGAAAGGATACCTTGAATGAGGCGATTCCTTGAAAGGAAACATTTATTGGTAAGCATTTATTAACCATATATTTAGGTCCAGCTACAGTAATGTATAGGTGGTGAGGATAGCGTAGAGTAAAAAGAAAACTTACTCCTATGGAACTTACATTCATATAGTGTTAAACGAGGACAAATATCTAATAAGTCAAAGAAAATAGGACAGTGACTGGGCATGGTGGCACACATCTTTAGTCACAGCACTCAGGAGGCAGAGATAGGGCCTTCTAACACTGCAAACACCCCATGCATGTGCCACTTTGTGCATCTGGCTTTTTGTGAGTACTGGGGAATCAAACAAGTGCCTTCAGACTGCCAGTGTGGTGGTTTGATTCATAGGTTCCCTATAAACTTAAGTGTTCTGAATGCTAGGTTCCTAACTGATAGAGATTTGGGAATTAATGCCCTCCTAGAGGCATTGTATTGTTGGGGGTAGGCTTATGGGTATTATAGCCAGTGTCCCCTTACCAGTGTTTGGCACACTCTCCTGTCACTATTGTCCACCTTATGTTGGCCAGGGGTGATGTCCACCCTCTGCTCATGCCATCATTTTCCCCTGCTATTACGGAGCTTTTCCTAGTATCTGTAAGCCAAAATAAACTTTGTTTTCCCCCCAAAAGCTGCTCTGCTCTTTGTTGGGTGATTTCTATCAGCAATGTGAACCTCACTGCAATAGTAATGTTGGTACCTAGGAGTGGTGTCAATTGCTGCTAGACACCTGACTGTGTGGCTTTGGCCTTTTGGAGTTGATTTTCAAAAGGAATGTGGAAAGATTTGAAACCTTGGCCTAAGAGACAACTTGCAGTGTTGTAAGTATAGCTTGATTCTGGTCAGAGTTGAAAGACCTGAATGCAGTAAGAACTATAGACTATGAGGTTTGGCTTATGAGGGTGAAAAAGAACTTTGCCTGGACTGGGCTAGAAGCAGTTTGTGTGAGAGGCTTGCTGTTATGCCTGTGTCCTGAGAAGTTGTGCAGGGTTGCTTTGCATAGAAACTGAGTGGTGTGAGCACAGGAACATGGCACAGAAAAAATGAAATCTTTGGGTGGAACTGCTGCCCATTCAGCTGCAATTGAGAGTACAACCATTAAGACTGGGCCAACTGACCTGCATTGGAACCACAGACAGAATGCAGTCTTTTTGTTTTTGGTTTTTCAAGATATAGTCACACTCTAGCCCAGGCTTACCTGGAATTCAATATGTAGTCTCAGGGTGGCCTTGAACTCACAATGATCCTCCTACCTCTCCCTCCCAAATGCTGGGATTAAAGGCATGTGCCACCACATCTGGCTAAGAATGGGGGACTGAATGCTCAAGGAGTGTCCTGTTCTTTTTTGTTTTTTTCTTTTGAGGTAGGGTGTCAATCTAGCTCAGGCTGACCTGGAATTCACTATGTAGTCTCATGGTAGCCTGGAACTCATGGTGATCCTCTTACCTCTGCCTTCCAAGTGCTGGAATTAAAGGCGTGCACTGCCACGCCCTGCTCTGTTCTTCAAAGTCTGCTTTATTCACCCCTGGATTAACAAATTGGCACCCCACCTGGTATTGTGGAGTATAAGAAATGCAGGAAAGCGAGGGTCATTGAATTTTCAATGTGGTCTTGTTCTTTTGGAAATGGCCATGGGCAGTGTGAAGCAGGTTTCCTGGATTCCTGCATGGAGATCTGATGAAACCTTGAGGATGGGTTGTGGCTTGCAGTGGAGATCTAGTGGAGATGCTGGGACCACAAAATGGCTGCTAAGGAGAGCTGTCAGACCCAATGAAGTTTTCTGGGACTCTGAGTAGCCTAGCTGCAGGGGGGGGGGGGGGGGCGCAGAATTAGAATTCCAGAGACGTGCCAGTGGTTAGGATTATCGGATTTGGAGACTTACTGACTAGAATTGTTGGATTTGGAGCTACAGAGTTTGATGTTTCCCTGGTTGTTTTAAGTCTTGTATTGATTGAATATCTCTTTGCTATGCCCAATGCCATCTTTTGTAGTGTGAATGTTTATTCTGTGCCATTATGGGCCTTTTAGAGATTTTTTGGTATTATGGCTCAATTAAAAGACCTTGGATTATGGGGATGTTTGAACATCATTAGGATTGAGAAAAACTATGGAGACTTTTAAAGATGGACTGAATGCATTGCATTTTACATCATGAATGGTTATCAGTTTATGGGGGTCAGGGCAGAATATGGAGGTTTGATTCAGGGATCCCCCAAAACTTAGGTGTTCAGAATGTTAGGTTCCCAGATGATAGAGACTTGGAAATTAATGCCTCCTGGAGGCATTGTATTGTTGGGGGTGGGCTTATGGCTGTTACAGCCAATTTCCCCATGCCAGTGTCTGGCACACACTCCTGTTGCTATTGTCCACCTTATGTTGGCCAGGGAGTGGCATCCACCCTCTCTGCTCATGCCATCATTTTCCCCTGCCATCATGAGTTTCCCCTCGAGTCTGTAAGCCAAAATAAACCCTTTTTTCCCAAAAGCTGCTCTTGGTTGGGTGATTTCTGCCAGCAATGAGAATCTGACTGCACCAGCCAGGAAATACCTTTAACCTCTGAGCCAACTCTCTCCAGCCCCCCCTTTTTTTTCTTTTTTAAAGTCTAGCATGTATATGTATGTAAGTATGGGCTTTAGAAAGTTACTTTGGAACTTATTAGAATTATTGCCTTTGTCTGGGTTCTGCTCCTGCACTCTCCTTCCCCCCCCCCCCACCCCAGCCCAGCATTGCCTCTGGGTACTGAGACTGAGTACGTGAAGCGTCCCTTGATTTTCATTGTGCTTCCTTAGGTTGTTTCATGCTTATCACATGCATTTATTTTACAGTTAAAAGCTGGGTGTGGTGGTTCACACCTTTAATCCCAGCACTTGGGAGGCAGAGGTAAGAGTTGAGTTCAAGGCCACCCTGAGACTAGATAGTGAATTCCATGTCAGCTTGGGCTATAGTGAGACCCTACCTTGAAAAACCAAAAAAAAAAAAAAAGGAAAAGTTTTTTTTAATTTTTTTTTATTTATTTATTTGAGAGTGACAGACACAGAGAGAGAAAGACAGATAGAGGGAGAGAGAGAGAGAATGGGCGCGCCAGGGCTTCCAGCCTCTGCAAACGAACTCCAGATGCGTGCGCCCCCTTGTGCATCTGGCTAACGTGGGACCTGGGGAACCGAGCCTCGAACCAGGGTCCTTAGGCTTCACAGGCAAGCGCTTAACCACTAAGCCATCTCTCCAGCCCGAAAAGTTTTTTTTTTAATGTTTTTGTTCATTTTTTAAATTTATTTATTTGAGAGTGATAGAGAGAGAAAGTGGCAGAGAGAGAGAGAGAGAGAGAGAGAGAGAGAATGGGGACGCCAGGGCCTCCAGCCACTGCAAACGAAATCCAGATGCTTGTGCCCCTTGTGCATCTGGCTAACGTGGGACCTGGAGAATCAAGCCTCGAACCAGGGTCCTTAGGCTTCACAGGCAAGCACTTAACCGCTAAGCCATCTCTCCAGCCCAAAGAAAAGATTTTTAAGGAAACAGAGAGACTAAGACTGACTGACTTTCCTGAATTCCTGATTAGGACTATAAGCTTCTTATCTAAGCTCCAGGGTTCTATTTGAAAGGTGAGAAAATAGTGCTGGCATTAAAGGTATTGCCACCATACTTGTGCAAGGGTTCAAGAATCGCTGAAGAAAGACCCTGGACTCAAATAGTATGTGAAAGCAAAGAGTGTTTATTCTACAGAATCAGCCAGTATGCGAGTGTCAACCTTTCATACAGAATGGTGGCCCTGAGAGGAGGACACAGGTCCCTTTTAAGCACAGCCAGGGGAATTTAGGAGGGATAATCGGTCATCTTCTAATGTGATTGGCTAAGCAAGCAGCAGTTACATATGTATACCTTTGATTGGCTGTGGCCCAGATTTTTACCATCCTTGGACATGTTTAGACATGTCTTAGAGACTTTGCAGGAACTGACTCAGCCCTGGAGCTCACTATCTCGGGCAAGTCCTTTTTTTGGTCATAGTCCAGAAGTATTGCAGGAACTGACTCAGGCCCCTGGGCAGCTATCTTCCCAGGCCACATGTCAAGGTTGCTGTTGATCAACAGCCCTCTGTGGTTTTCCCCAGAAGTCTTGTCTGCCTCTGGGAAACTGAAATTTAGGCCTAGCTGTAAACTAGCAAAATTGATATTTGATCCTCTCATTCCCGCCTTGAGATAGGTTCCATCTCAAATCCTTGAGAGGGTCTAGGGGTTGATATTGAGACTTTAATACCATAAGCTGAATGGTAGGTATGCGTTCTTTGACAAACCTTATGAGAGTGTTAAGGATATAGGGCTCACAGAGGAGAGTGAGTAGCAACAGCATCAGGGGTCCTGACCTGCTGAAAGGAGGGTGCTGAGCCAAAGGGACCAATTAAAAAAGGATTCAAATTTCAAAGGGGAAAGTGTGTATGTGGGGGGGGGGGGCGGGAGGGTATTACCATGGATATTTTTTATAATCATGGAAAATGTTAATAAAAATTGTGAAAAGAAAAAAATAATTTTTTTAAAAGAGGAAAAGATAATGACATCAAAATTAAAAAAACTCAAAAGAAAGGATTCATACCAGTTTTTATAGTTTTGCCTCTTTTTCTCTATCTTGTAATCTTTTCCTTATTAAAGACATTGATTCTTTGATGATTCCAGAATGGCTAGCATGAACACAGCATTGTTTGCCTAGGGCTAGACATAATCCACCTTGTTGGAGGAACAGGAGGTCTAGTCCATGCCTGTTGTGGAGGGTAACTTTGGCTAGTGAAGATAAGGAAGTCTCAAGATGTGAGATGGACTTTTCTAGCTTGGATAGGTCAGCATCTATTGCTAGGCTTAGGGTCTTGGAGAACTAGGGCTGAGGTGCCCTTCAGGTGGCCCTGGCAATGCTGAGTCCTAGCAGGGTGGGGACTAGGATTGCAGCGATTGCCACCTGTTTTGATCTTCCAGTCGGGAGAGGGGAGAGTCGAGTCTCCATGTCTTCACCTGAATAATAAAGGACCTAGGAGTTAACTGGACCAGCACACAGAATCCATCGGTGTGGTTGAGAGTTGAAGTATGAATACAAGGAGTCAACCCAGTAGAGCAGGCCCACCAGGCGTCGTCTGGAGGGGTGAGGAACACCTCCTGATCTGGAGCTTTTTCGGTGGTGTGGCATAGGTGTCTATGAGTATGGGGGACAGGTTTATGTCCCCCTGTAATGCAGAGTTCATTCCCTTCAACCAGGTCTGAAGTTAACCTTCCGAATCCCAAGTGATGCCAGCGGCAGGCCCCATTATCCTCAGAGGTGGTATAATTCCCAAGGATGGCTATTCCCTTATAACAGGGAGCCCTTCCATCTAAGCGGAACCGGCAGTCATCAGAGAGTTCAGGCCTAGAGTTATTTATCACTTGATAGGTGGCCCAGAGTGAGTCTGAAGGTCTGGATCAGGGCTGGGGCTCCTGACTTGGAGTAGAACTCCTGGATGGGATATAAGTCACCCTAGGTTTATTTGTTAGGTTGGGCCTTTCAGTAGGCACAGGCCCCTGCTCCTGTGGTGACATTTTAATGGGTGGCAGGACCAAGTTGGGACCTACTGGTGCTTCAGGCCTGAATTTTATCTTTTGAGTTAGGAGCTGAATAGTGAATAATATCCCCAAATCACTATTTGGTTTATTTTTGGGCACACCAGGGCCTCCAGCCACTGCAAACGAACTCCAGATATGTGTGCCCCCTTGTGCATCTGACTAACGTGGGTCTGGGGAATCGAGCCTCAAACCGGGGTCCTTAGGCTTCACAGGCAAGCACTTAACCGCTAAGCCATCTCTCCAGCCCCAGTCCCCACAATCTTAACAAGCAACTGTATTACCTGAGATATGAAGGCAGGTCCATTATCAGATCCCAACAATGAAGGCAGTCCATACCTGGGGATAATTTCTTCTAGCAGCTTCTTAGCCACTATGGTGGCAGTCTCTTTCTTGATGGGGAATGCCTCCACCCAGCCTGAAAAGGTGTCTACAAGACCTAAAAGGTACTTATATCCATATAAACCTGGTTTGCCTTTGGTATAATTTATTTTCCAGCTTATGCCTGGTCTCTATCCATGTAGCTGGTTTCCCAGGGCCTTTTTTCCTACTGTCAAGGGATTTACTGCCTTACAGATAGGGCAGTGGGAAATGATCTCGTTCACTAAGGGCCCTAAGTGAAAAATTTTGTAGTTAGCATTTCTTAGCAGCTCCTTAAGTTTTCTAAGACCCAGATGGGTATTTTGATGAATCTGATGAATGAGCTGTTTAGCAAATTCTGAAGGGAGGATTATTCGACCTTCAGCTGTATGGAGCCATCTTTTTGAAAGAGTCCTTGGCATTTGGTTAGGTCCTCCTTATCTTTTGAGTTGTAATGGGGAGGGGGGGCCTCAGAGGGAGCCCTGGTGGAACCATAGCCACCAAGGCCATGGCTATGGAGTCTAATGCAGCCTCTTTTGCAGCCTTATTGGCCAGCCTATTTCCTTTTGCCCTTTTATCTTCCCCCTTTGGATGGCCCGGGCAATGGATGATGGCTGTCTTGAGGGGCAGCCATATGCCTCTAACAGGGCTAGAATCTCATCTTTATTTTTGATGTTTTTCCTTCTGCCGTGAGCAGCCCCCTTTCTTTATAGATGAGCCCATGGCCATGAGCTGTGACAAAGGCATATCAGCTGTCTGTGAAGAAGTTTTACGATTTTGTCTTTGGCCGTTTTAAGGGCCTGAGTCAGGGCAATTAGTTCAGCCCTGTGGGCCGAAGTCCCATACCACAGAGTCAAGAGTTAACTACCGTAGAGCCTGCATACCTGATTCCATCTTGCATGTAACTGCTCCTGTCTGTGAAGAAGTCCACCTCAGCATTTGGTCAGGTACGGCCTCACGTTTGGACTTGGTTCAACACTATTGAGCAGTCATGGGTAATGTCCTGATCTGGGTCCAGCAGTAAAGTGGCCAGATTGAGGGCTGAGGTAGGGTGGTATCGGATGTGGGGTGGGTTCAGAGGCAGAGACTGGTGATGCACTACTCGTTTATTTAGAGATCTATTGATCTGGGGAATTCTTGAGAACCACTTTGATGGCATGTGGGCTAGTTATAATCAATTCCTGTCCCATAGTAATCTTACATGAGTCCTTAACCAACACTGTAGTGGCCACCACAATGTGCAGGCAGGCTGGCCATCCTTGTGCTGCTGGGTCCAGCTTTTTGGACAGATAGGCTGCTGGTCTTTTCCAAGGGTCTAGAGTTTGAGGCAGCACCCCCTTAGCTATGCCTTTGTTTTCATCCACATACAGGTGCAGAGGCTTGCAGATGTCTGGTAGGGCCAGTGCTGGGCCCTTAAGGCGTGCCTCCTTGAGCCAGTGGAAGGCTCTGTCCATCTCTGGAGTCCAGTCCAAGGCATTCTCTTGCCTCCTTGTGGCCTCATAGAGAGGCTTAGCAGTTTCCGTGAATCCCGGCACCCAGAGTCTACAGAGCCGGCCGAGCCCAAGAACTCGCAAACTTGCTGTCAAGTTTTGGGAGTGGGGATACTGAGGATCATCTCTTTCTGGGCCTGAGACAGTAGGCATCGCCCCTCCTTGAGTATGTACCCTAAGTACGTTACCTCCCTTTGGCAGAGGTGTGCCTTTTTCGCAGACACTGGATATCCCATGGGTCCAATTTTCTGAGCAAGGAGCTGGTCCCCAAAGGACAGGTTTCTTCATCTGGTGCAGCTATAAGGAGGTCATCAACATATTGTAGGAGGGTTATTTGGGGGTGTGCCTGCTGTTACTCACCCAGTCCTTCATGAAGTGCCTCATCAAAGATTGTGGGCGAGTTCTTAAACCCTTGTGGTAGCCTACTCCAGGTCAGCTGTCCATTGAAACCACTCTCCGGGTCGCTCCATTCAAAGGCGAACAAGGGTTGGCTAGCCGGAGCTGGTGGCAGGCTGAGGAATGGGTCTTTAAGATCCAATACTGTATAGACATCCCACTCAGGTGGCAAGCTGCTCAGTAGGGCGTTAGGATTGGGCACTGTGGGGTGAATGTCTTGTACTCTTTTATTAACTTCCCTTAAGTCCTGTACAGGTCAGTAGTCGCTGGAGTGGGCCTTTCTTACCGGCAGAAGGGGGGTATTCCAGGCAGACTGGCAAGGAACTAATATCCCTTGTTCCCAGACTCAGTTTATGTGAGGTGTTATCCCTACTTTTGCTTCCCGAGACATGGAGTACTGGCGGACTTGGGTCAGACTAGCATCAGCATTTGGTTGTACCAAAATTGGGACCCGATGTTTAGCTAGCTCCATCTGATTTCTTTCTGCCTATATACCCTGGCATTTCTTCCCATAATTTTTCCAAGTGTGATTCCTTGTTGGCAGTGGGAGGGGTTAGGGCATAGAATTTATATTCTTTCTCTAGAGACACAGTCAGAACGTGTATGAGGCCATTTTCATTAAAAACCTGTACTCCCTCGGGGCTGAAATGGATTTGTGCTTCTTTCTTGATCAGGCGGTCTCGTCCCAAGAGCAGGTATGGGCACCTGGGGATGACCATAAATGAGTGGGTTACCCATCCCATTCCCAAGTCCACCATGGGTATTGGTTAGTTCTGGTGGCCCCCTGGGCCCATGTTTTCTTGTTAGACAGGGGCCCTATAGGTTGTTTTAGGATAGAATGTTACACCCCTGTTGACTAGGAACTCTACCGGTTTCCCCTCCACCGTTAGGGTTACCCAGGGCTCATGGAGGGGACGTGAGCCTTGACACCCTCAGTTACCCAGTTCTTCTATCTCCAAAACTTTTGGTTCTTTTTCCCACTGCTTTTTCCCTCTGCTTTTTGAGGCAGTCATTCTTCTAGTGTCCTATTTCTTTTCAGTAAGCGCACTGGTCTTTTTGGAGACAGGGTCGTCCTTCCTTTTTTTTAGGGGTTTGTTTGTCTTTCCCCCTTCCATAGGCTATATCTCTTAGTTCTCAGGAATCAGACCTTTCTCTCCCTGTAGCCGCCAGTAGTACTCTGGTGAGCCCTTTTGTCTATCTTCTGGAGTCTCCCTATTGTTGTAGACCTTTTCTGCTATGGCTACAAGCTCTTCCATTTGCTTACCCACGAATCCATCCAGTCGTTGGAGTTTTCTGCAGATGTTTGGTGCTGTCTGGTTGACAAATGCCATGTTCACAGTGGACTGAGTGGTGTGTAAGTCTGGTAGGCCTCCAACAGTGGCTCTAGGAAGGCCCCTGGACATTCCTCCTTACCTTGTGTGACCTGGCCTACTTTAGACAAATTTGTAGGCCTTCTGGTGGCCTCCCGGAGACCACCCATTAGAATCTGGTGGTAGACCTTCAGCCTCTCCTTACTTGCAGGGTTGGTAGGGTCCCATTTCGGGAGAATCAGTGTCGGCCTGGACCACCCTGGGCTAGCTGTTTGGCCCTGGAACTGACTTTCAGGCTCTGGCTAGCACCCGTTCTCTTTTCTCAGTCACGAAGAGCACCTGCAAAAGCTGTTGGCAGTTGTCCCACATGGGTGGTGGGTAATCATTAGAGTCTAATAGGTCTAGCAGGGCGGAGGGTTTCTCTAAGAATTTGGGATTTTGCATTTTCCAGTTATATAGGTCACTAGTGACAAAAGGGGTGTGGGCCATATATTGTTGGCCCTCCTGATCAGGGGGCCATTTTCTCACAAAGGCAGCACAGTCGTGGTGGGGTCGGCCTGTCTCGCAGTCCAGGCTATGTATGGGGAGGACTTATATCCCTCTGTCCTCCCCTGGGCCCAGATTGGCAGCAACCACTTGCGGTACGGATTTTGGCACAGGGGTAGGTATATAGGGAGGTGGGTAGAGGTCCTCCTCTGGAATGGAGGGGTATAGTACTGCCTGCTTGCAGTCCTTCAGTGGCCATGACTCCTTAACTGACAGGATCATTGGAGTTGGCGGCAAAAAGGGTCTCAGCCAGGAGGGGGCGCTCTCCACTAGACATTGCCAAACAGTGATGTATGGGTCCTTGTCAGGATGCCCTGGATTCCCATAGGCAATACCTTTAACTTGGTAAATGGTGGGAAGGTGGAAGGTGCCTCCCTCTGGACATCACACATTGAAAGTTTGCCATTTAGTCCCGCAAATGATGGTTAGTTTTCGTTACCATACTGTTAAACCCAGATTGTCCGCCAGGCATGGGAAATCCTTGAAGTGTAACTGGACTAGGTCCAGTGGGGTGGAACTTGCTGCTTCTCCCATGGTGCCTCTCAAGAAAGTAGAAAAGAAGCCGGGTGTGGTGGTGCATGCCTTTAATCCCAGCACTTGGGAGGCAGAGGTAGGAGGATTGCTGTGAGTTTGAGGCCACCCTGAGACTACATAGTGAATTCCAGGTCAGCCTGGGCTAGAGTGAGACCTACCTGGAAAAACCAAAAAAAAAAAAAAGTAGAAAAGGACAAACAAGACACAAACACACAGGCATAGAAACAAACCTCCAGGGCACTGAAAAAGAAACCAAAACAATGCTGATGGCAGCCTATCCCATAAATGGGCTCCACCAGACAGGTGTGACCTATCGGTATCTATCAAAACCAGAGTCAGACTGGAGCTCTGGCTCTAACAGATGGGGGTCTGGAGTATCCTCGGAACCCCCTGGCCCGAAGGTAATAATTGGCGCACCTCCTGACCTTTGTGGGCCTTCAGATTGTGTCCGGGTACCAGATCTACCAGAAAAACAAGGAACAGAGCGAAACAAAGACACACAGTACAGAGAGGCGCCCCAACTCACTGATTGGTGGAGAACCAAATGCACCCCTACAGAGTGTGGGGTGGTCTCCAGCGATCACAGACGAGCCCCCAAATGTAAGGGTCCATGAATTGCAGAAGAAAGACCCCAGACTCAAATAGTATGTCAAAGCAAAGAGTGTTCATTCTGCAGAATCAGCTAGCATGCAGGGGTCAACCATTCATACAAAATGGCAACCCTGGGAGGAGCACAAAGGTCCCTTTTAAGCACAGCCAGGGGAATTTTAGGAGGGATAGGTCATTTTCTACTGTGATTGATTAAGTAAGCAGCAGTTACATTTGTATACCTTTGATTGGCTGTGGCCCAGATTTTTACCATCCTTGGACATGTTTAGACATGTTTTAGGAACTGACTCAGCCCTGGAGCCCACTATCTCGGGCAAATCCTTTGTTCATAGTCCAGAGGTATTGCAGGAACTGACTCAGGCCCCTGGGCAGCTATCTTCCCAGGCCACATGTCAAGGTCGCTGTTGATCAATAGCCTTTGTTGGTGGTTTTTCCCAGAAGTCTTGTCTGCCTTTCTGGGAGACTGAAACTTAGGCCTAGCTGTAAACTGGAACAAATTTGGTCCTCTCACCTGGCTCATTAATCTTCCTTGTTTTTCTTGATTTTTTGAGGTAGGGTCTCACTCTAGCCCAGGCTGACCTGGAATTCTCTATGTAATCTCAGGGTGGCCTCCAACTCATGACAATCTTTCTACCCTTGCCTCTTGAGTACTGGGATTAAAGGCATGTACCACCACACCTGGTTTATTCTTTATTTTTTAAACAACTTTTTGTTCATTTTTATTTATTTATTTGAGAGTGACAGAGAGAAAGAGGCAGATAGAGAGACAGTAAGAATGGGCGCACCAGGGCTTCTAGCCATTGCAAACGAACTCCAGATGCGTGTACCCCTTGTGCATCTGGCTAACGTGGATCCTGGGGAATCTAGCCTCAAACCGGGGTCCTTAGGCTTCACAGGCAAGCGCTTAACCACTAAGCCATCTCTCCACCCCTTATTCTTTATTTTATTATTTATTTATTTATTGTTTTTCAAGGTAGAGTTTCACTCTAGTCCAGGCTGACCTGGAATTCACTATGTAGTCTCAGGATGGCCTCAAACTCACAGTGATCTTCCTACCTCTGCCTTCTGAGTGCTAGGATTAAAGGCATGCGCCACCACAACTGGTTTATTCTTTGTTTTTCAAAAGACTTTTCAAGATAGGTTTAGTGACATGTTTATAATCCCATAGAACATGGAGGCAGAAGGATGAGGAAATTCATGGCCAGGGTTGGCTATATTGTAGCTTGAAGCCAACCTGGACTACATGAGACCCTGCCTCAGAAAAACAGTAACAACAAAAAATCCTTTTCAAAAATGTCTTAAGGGAAGCTACCTTCATGTTAAAAATTTCTACCCTATCTCACAATGACATTTTATTTTTGTATTAACAGTGATATTTTAAGCACCCAATAAAGTGTTAAATCTAAAAAATAAATGTCTTAAGGGGCTGGGAATATTTCTCAGTGGTTAAAGATGCTTGCTTGCAATCTGATTCAGTTCCCAAACCACCTACATAAACTGGATGCAAAAAGTGGTGTAGGCTCTGGTGTTCATTAACAGTGGCAAGAGACCCTAATGTGTGCATGTATGCACACACCCACACACAAATAAATAAATAATAAAAATTTAAAAGATCTTAATAGGGATTGGGGAGATGGTGATAAATGATTTTTTTGGGATCTAGGAAGGGTCCCACAGAATTTATGAAGCCCAAGTTTTAGATTCTGTTCTATGTTTAATAAAGAATTAATAAAAAATGGACTCAAGAAGGATACATTATTATTATTATTATTATTATTATTATTATTATTATTATTGTGGGGTTTATTTAAGGGAGATTGGGACTTAAGAGAAATTGAAGCTTTCAAAGAGAGATTAAGCCACAGTCAGGAGGAAGGGAAGGGAAGCAGGCCTTTAAGGAGGGATTAGAGTAAAGCTGCTAGCACGTGGAGAGCTCACTAAGAGGAACTGAGGCTTTCAAAGAAAGACTGGAGTAGACACCAGTGCATAGAGGATAGAATTTCAGGGGCTATGTAGGGAGATTTAGGAGGAACATCCATGGCATCTACCATGTGCTTTCCCCATAGAAGAAAGTTAAAAGAGCAAGTGGTGGTGACGTAAGGAAGAATCGCAGAGAAAAAATATTAAAGAAGAGGCCAAGAAATTCAGAGGATAAATGAGTAGTGAAAAGAGTTACATTCATTGTTACCCTGTGCTTAAAGAAGTTACACAGGGGCTGGAGAGATGGGTTAGGAGTTATGGCACATGCCTGCAAAGCCTAAGGACCCAGGTTCAATTGTCCTGGACCCATGTTAGCCAGCTATACAAGGGGGCACCTGCGTCTGGAGTTTGTTTGCAGTGGCTGGAGGCCCTGGCACACTCATTCTCTCTCTCTCTCCCCCTCCCTCTCTCTCCCTCCCTCTCTCTCTCTCTCTCTCTCTCTCTCTCTCTCTCTCTCTCTCTCTCTCTCCCCCTGTCAAATAAATAAATGAACAAAAATAAAATATATTAAAAAAAGAAATTGCATAGGTAGCAGGCATGGAGCTAATAAGAGCACCCACGTGGTATATAGGGGAAATACACACATGGTAGATTGAGAGAACAGAGAAAAATCATGCATGTAATCAAAGTAAAAAGTTACCCCAAACTATAAAGCGAGAGGCAAGCAGAAGAGTTGCCCAGACCAAGAAAACAGTGTTATGCTGTCCCCTGTTGCCCAGACAAGAAGATGGCAGCCTGTAGATGCAAGGGGAAGGCTGGATTGGTTTGTAGATTTGAAGGGTAGACTCCAGGGACACCCTTCCTGGGCCAGCCCATCTGGGCATTGCATTAGACTGTGGGCAGCAGGGGCCACTGTAGATCACTCTCAATCATTCCATTTCTGCCAAGATTTCCTTTCTTATGCCAGGGTGAGATGGCATGTGGGGTGGCATCTCCTGGCTCTCTCTGGGCCTCAATTTCTAACTGAAACTGCCTAAAAGGAGCTAGCTTTCCCTTATCCTCCTTCATAGGCTCAGCTGTTAAAGGCACTTTCCTCAGCACCTATATAATGATGGTTGCAAAATGACACACCCATCTGTGATCCCAACATGCCTATGGCAATGAGAGGTAGAGCCAGGAGAATCTGGAAGTTTCTGGTCCAGCTAGACTGCTACACACGCAGGGCAACAAGAGAGGCTCTGTTTCAAAAAGAAGCAACCTTTAATCCCAGCACTTGAGAGGCAGAGGTAGTAGGTTCACTCTGAGTTCAAGGCTACCCTGAGACTACATAGTGAATTCCAGGTCAGTCTGAGCTAGAGTGAGACCCTACCTCGAAAAAGAAACAAGCAAACAATAAGAAAAACAAAAAAAGAAGAAGGTGGAGGCTGGGGAGATGATTTAGTGGTTAAAGGTGCTTGCTTGCAAAGCCTGAAAAGTCTGGTTTGGTCCCTCATTACTCATGTAAACCAGATGCACATGGTGGTGCATAGCATCTGGAATCCTTTTCCAATGGTTGGAGGCCCTGGTATGCCCATTCTCAACTCTCTCTCCTCTCTTTACTTGCAAATAAATATATATATATTGTTTTAAAAAGTCTAGACATGGTTGTATACACCTTTAATCCCAACACTCAGGAGGCAGAGGTAGAAGGATTCTCATGGGTTCAAGGCCGGCCTGGGACTAACCTCATAGTGTTAGGTCAGCCTGGGCTATAGTGAAACTCTACCTTGAAAAACAAAGTATTAAATAGCTATACCAAAAAGTGTATTTGACTCTGTTCTTAAAAAATATTTTCTGGGGCTGGAGAGATGGCTTGGCGGTTAAGCGCTTGCCTATGAAGCCTAAGGACCCCGGTTCGAGGCTCAGTTCCCCAGGTCCCACGTTAGCCAGATGCACAAGGGGGCGCATGCGTCTGGAGTTCGTTTGCAGTGGCTGGAAGCCCTGGTGCGCCCATTCTCTCTCTCTCCCTCTATCTGTCTTTCTCTCTGTGTCTGTCGCTCTCAAATAAATAAATAAATTAAAAAAAATATTTTCTGGGGTGGGGGGGCTAGCAAGATAGCATTTAAGGCATTTGCTTGTGAAGCCTAAGGACACAGATTCAATTCCCCAGAACCCGCATAAGCCAGATGCACATGTTTGGGCATGCATCTGGAGTTTGTTTGCAGTTTATTTATTTATTTGCAAGGAGAGAGAGAGAGGCAGGAAGGGAGGTGGGAGGAAAAATGGCATGCCAAGGCCTCAAGCCACTGCAGATGAACTCCAGATGCATGTGCCACTTTGTGCATCTGGCTTTGTGGGTACTAGGAAATCAAACCTGGGTTGTTACGCTTTTCAGCCAAGTGCCTTAACTGCTGAGCCTTATCTCCAGCCCAATATCTAACTCTTGTACATGCCCAATAAATGCTAAAAAAAAAAAAAAAAAGCCCCTCTTTTGACTTTAAAGCAAAATTACAAGAATTCTTCCATTATTTTGTTCCTCATATTTCCATTGGGTGGATTCCATTTCCTAGCTATTGTGAATAGAACAGAAATGAACATGGATGTACAGATATCTCAGTAGGGTGTACAGTACTTTGAGTGTATGCCTAGGAGTGGTATAGCTGGCTCATATGTTTCATTTTTAGCTTTTTAAGAAAGCTCCATGTGATTTTCTTTTTTTTTTCTTCAAAATTTTATTAACAACTTCCATGATTATAAAAAATATCCCATGGTAATACCCCCCCTCTCCCCACTTTCCCCTTTGAAACTCCATTCTCCATCATATCCCCTCTCCATCTCCATCAGTCTCTTTTATCTTGAGGTCATGATCTTTTCCTATTATGATGCTCTTGTGTACTGTCAGGCACTGTGAGGTCATGGATATCCAGGCCATTTTGCCTCCACATGATTTTCCATAGTGGCTGTACCATTTTACACTCCTACCAACAGTGAATAAGGGTCCTCCTTCCCCCACAGCCTCACCACTATTAGTTGTCATTAGTTTTCTTGATAATAGCCCTTCTGACTGGGGTGAGATGGAATATCCAAGTGGATTTTTTTTTTTCCTGGCTTTTCATTTTTTCCAGGTAGGGTCTTGCTCTAGCCTAGACTGAATTCACTATGGAGTCTCAGGCTGGCCTCATATTCACAAAAGTCCTTCTACCTCTGCCTTCTGAGGGCTGAGATTAAAGTGTACCACAATGGCTGGCCCAAGTGGATTTTGTTTTGTTTTGAAGCAGGATTTCACTATAACCCAGGCTGACCTAGAACTCACTCTGTAGCCCAGGCTGACCTCAAACTCACACAGCATTCTTCCTGCTTCAGCCTTCCAAGTGTGAGGATTAAAGGTGTGGGCAGCTTGAAGCGGTTTTACTTCATATTTCCCTAATGGCTAAGGTTGTGAACAGTTTTTAAAATACCTGTTGGCCATTTTGAGAAAACTCTGTTCATGCATTGGCCCATTTAAAATTTTCTTTTTTTTAAAATTTTTATTAACATTTTCCATAATTATAAAATATATCCCATGGTAATTCCCTCCCTCCCCACCCCCACACTTTCTCATTTGAAATTCCATTCTCCATCATATTACCTCCCCATTACAATCATTGTAATTACATATATACAATATCAACCTATTAAGTATCCTCCTCCCTTCCTTTCTCTACCCTTTATGTCTCCTTTTTACCTTACTGGCCTCTGCTACTAAGTATTTTGATTCTCATGCAGAAGCCCAGTCATCTGTAGCTAGGATCCACATATTAGAGAGAACATGTGGCGCTTGGCTTTCTGGGCCTGGGTTACCTGACTTAGTATAATACTTTCCAGGTCCATCCATTTTTCTGCAAATTTCATAACTTCATTTTTCTTTACCGCTGAGTAGAACTCCATTGTATAAATGTGTCACATCTTCATTATCCACTCATTTGTTGAGGGACATCTAGGCTGGTTCCATTTCCCAGCTATTATAAATTGAGCAGCAGTAAACATGGTTGAGCACGTAGTTCTAAGGAAATGAGATGAGTCCTTTGGATATATGCCTAGGAGTGCTATAGCTGGGTCATATTCTTTTTGTTTTTTTAAAAATATTTTTAATTTTTAATTTTATTTATTTCAGGGGGGTGGGGAGGAAGAGACAGAGAGAATAACCACACCAGGGCTTCCAGCCACTGCAAATGAACTCCAGACACATGTGCCACCTTGTGCATCTGGCTTACATGGGTATTGGAGAATTGAACCTGGATCCTTAGGCTTCTCAGGCAAGTGCTTTAACCACTAAGCCATGTCTCCAGTCTCTTTTTTGTTTTTTTGAGGTAGGGTCTTGCTCTAGCCCAGGCTGACTTGGAATTCACTATGTAGTCTCAGGGTGGCCTTGAATTTATGGGGATCTTCCTACCTCCACCTTCCGAGTGCTAGGATTAAAGGCATGTGTCACCACACCCAAATAATTTTGTTTTTTGGATCCTAACTTTTTTTTTTTTTTGGTTTGTTTTCTGAGGTAGGGTCTCACTCTAGCTCAGGCTGACCTGGAATTCACTATGTAGTCTCAGGGTGGCTTCGAACTCTTGGCGATCCTCCTACCTCCTAACTTTTAATGTATGTATGTAAGTAAGTAAGGGGATATGAGACTGAGTACCAGTTATGATTTGAGAAAGGGGACTATGAGAGGGGAACAAAAGGTGACAACAAGGGGGAAATGACAAAAGGAAATGTTTAGTATGAAAGCATAAAGGAGACCAAGTTGTTGGGGAGGAGAAAGAGGTGGGAAAGAAACAACATTTGTTTGAAGACACCATGATAAAACCTAATTCTTTGTACACTAATAAATTTGTACACAAATAAAAATTTGAAAGAAAAAGAAAAAAGAAAAAAGGTGGCTGGGGAGATGGGTCAGCTGTTAAAGGCATTTGCTTGCAAAACATGAAGGTCCAAGTTCAAGTTCAAGCCTCTCGCGCCCCTCCCCCATGTAAAACATGATGCAGAAAACAGTACAAGAATCTGGTGTTCCATTTGCAGTGGCAGGAGGCCCTGAGGTGCACGTACACATGCACGCGTGCATGCATGCACATAAACATGCAGATAAATAAATGCAAGTTTGTTTTTTTAAATCAAAGGGTGAAGAACAACAGTAATACAATGTGTGGGGTGGGTATTTCCACTAGGGTTTGGAGAATGCTGTGTGGGTAAAGTGCTTGCTATGCAAGCATGAGGACCTGGGTTCACATCCTCAGCACCCATGCAAAAACCTACCATGGAAGGCAGGGCATAGTGTATGCTTTTAATCTCAGCACTCAGGAGGCAGATGTAGGAGGATTGTCCTCAATTTGAGGCCTTCCTAGGTCTGCAGATTTCCAGGCAAGCCTGGACTAGAGTGAGACCCTACCTCAGAAAAAGAAAAATAGGGCTGGAAAGATGGCTCAGTGGTTAAGGCATTTGCCTGCAAGGCCCAAGGACCCAGTCTCAGCTCCCCAGTACCCATGTAAAACCAGATGCACAAGGTAGCACATACATCTGGAGTTCGTTTGCAGTGGCTAGAAGCCCTGGAAATCCCATTTTCTCTACTGCCTTTCTCCTTCTCCCCTCCCTTTAAAAGAGTAAATACACACCTTTAGTCCCGGCACTCAGAAGGTAGAGGTAGGCCATGAGTTCAAGGCCAGCCTGAGACTACATAGTGAATTCCAGGTCAGCCTGGGCTAGAGTGAAATGCTACCTCATAAAACCAAATAAATAAACAAATACAGCATATGTCATGCCCTTGCTGAAAATTCTTCAGGGGAAGCTCAGTGTGCTGGCTCATTACTGTATTCCCATCACTTGGGAGGCTGAACCAGGAGAATTGCCATGAGTTCCAGGCCAGCCTGAGCTACAAAGTGACTCTAGTCTCACTAAAAGAAAGAGAGAAAGAAAAAAGTTCCATTACACTTAGAGAAATTCCAAAAGAAATTGTTTCCTTGTGACAGTCTTGATATGTACTTCTGGTTGGCCTAGAACACCCTATGTAGACCAGGAAGGCCTTGAACTTGTGGCTACTTACTACCTCTGCCTAGAGTGCTAGAATTATAGGCTTGCACTATCATGCCTGACCAAGAGAACAAAAAAGAAACCAGACCAAACTAAAAGATTCCCCATGCCTGGTGTGGTGGCACACACCTTTAATACCAGCACTCGGAGGCAGAGGTAGGAGGATCACTGTGAGTTCAAGACCACTCTGAGGCTACATAGTGAATTCCAGGTCAGCCTGGGCTAGAGTGAGACCTTACTTCAAAAAACCAAAAAAAGAAAAAAAAAAAGATTCCCCACATGATCTGGTTCTGTCTCATGCTGCTCCAGTAAGTACCTGCTTCTCCAAAGCTGGCGAAACCCAAGGCAAGGGGCAGATTTTACTGGAGGGGATTTTTCTAGTGCCTGGGAACTCAGAGTTATTTTCACCTTTTAAAGAGTTGTAAAATAAGAACAATAAGAATTCATCTAGAGATTGAAACCCCCTCAAATATTTACCATGTAGATGGCTTTCCAGAAGTTGGCAGCCTAAGCTCTCAAAACATTTTCTTTCATTAGGATCATTACAATTAGTTATTCCTCCAAGTCATTCAGCACCTCACCACCAGTCTTTATGTAGATGCCCCCCAACTTTTTTTTTTTTTTTTTGGATTTTCGAGGTAGGATCTTACTCTAGCCCAGGCTGGCCTAGAACTCATGTCGATCCTTCTACCTTTGCCTCCTGAGTGCTGGGATTAAAAGCTACCACACCCGGCTTCTCTCTCTGTGTGTGTATGTTTAAATGTCGGAAAGAGTTGAATTTGTAAACTCTTCCACTCTGATTATGAATTCATATATATCTGTTTATATTTCTGTTAGCTTATGCCTCATGACTTTTTTGTGCATGTCTGTATATGTGTGGTGTGTATGTTTGTGCATATATGTGTACAGGTGACTATGCACATTTGTGAATGTATATCTGGAGGCCAGAGGTTGATATTAGATGTCTTCCTCAGTTATTTCTCCACCATATTTTATTTATTTATTTATTGGTTTTTCAAGGTAGGGTCTCATTCTAGCTGAGGCTGACCTAGAATTCACTATGTGGTCTCAGGGTGGCCTCAAACTTACAGCGATCCTCCTACCTCTGCCTCTCAAGGGCTGGGATTAAAGGAGTGTGCCACCATGTCTGGATATTTTTAAATATTTTTATTCCTTTGTAAGCAGAGAAAGAGAGAAGGAAAAATTTAGACAAAATATGGGTGCGTAGTCTCTTGCCTCGACAAATGAACTCTAGATCCATGTGCCACTTTGTGCATCTGGCTTTATGTGGGTACTTGGGAACTGAACCTGGATTGGCATGCTTTACAAGCAAACACTTTTTTTTCAATTGTTTTAAACAACTTCCATGACTATAAAAAATATCTCATGTTAATCCCCTCCCTACCCCCACTTTCCCCTTTGAAATCCATTCTTCACAGCAAACACTTTTAACCACTGAGCCTTTTCCACAGCTCCCCCTGCCCCTTTTTGTTGGCAGGGTCTCACTTTGAAGCCTAGGTTGGAACTCACTGTGTAGCCCAGACTGGTCTTCAACCCATGTAAATCCTTTTGCCTCAGCCTCCCAAGTGCTAGTGAGCCAAGTCTATGTACCCTTTTGTTCTTTGTAGCACTTACAGTTCTTTAATTTTTTTTCAACAATCATTTTTTCTTCCCTTTCCCTCTTGTGGAAAGATCTTGTTGACTATGTTTGAGTAAAATTAAATGTGTCTGCAATACATAGGTGCTCAGTAAATGTGTTAATTGAATGAATTATTTTATTTTTTTGTGTGTTTTAGTGTTTTCCAGGTAGGATCTGACTCTTTCTCAGGCTGACCTTGAACTCACAGTGAGACCTGTGCCTTCTGAGTGCTGGCATTAAAGGCATGCGGAAGTAGGAGGACTGCTGTGAGTTCCAGGCTAGCCTGAGAGTACACAGTGAATTCCAGGTCAGCCTGGACTAGAGTGTGACCCTATATTGAAAAAGAAAAAAAAAAAAAAAGTTAAAAACAGATAAGAGAAGCCAGGGACAGTGGCACATTCTTAGCACTTAGGAAGCTGAGTCAGGAGGACTGGCACAAATTTAAGGCCAGCCTAGGCCACTTATTGAGTTCAGGGCAGCCAGGGCTATATGGAAAGACCCTGTCTCAAACAAAAACAAAAATAATCCCAGCACTGTAGAGGTGGAACCAGGAGGATCAGGAGTTCAAGCACATACTGGTCTATATTAGGTCCCCTGTCAAAACCTGAGGGGTAAAATAAGAAGCCAGGCAAAATGATACTTCTCTTAGATACTGCCCTTAAGAGAGCAGATAAAACTTTTCTTTTTTCCTCCTCCCCATCTTTGTGGTGAAGGATAGGATGTTCAGAGTGGGATTTTTCCAAAGGTTACTTTAAGGGTATCTGTTTATAATAGAAAACCTTTCTCCTCCTATCATCTTTTTCTTTTGATAGAGAGTCTTCAGAATGACAGGGTCTAGCTGAAGTTTGTATCTAAGAGGTTCTGAGACTTTTGGGTGGAGGCTTCTGCTTGGGGTATGGAGAGAAGTGTGGGAGGCTCTGAAGGCTTCAAAAAAGACAAGACAAGGACACTTCACTAGTGCTTGTAGGTGTTCCCATCTAGGGAGAATGATAAGGGCTCATCTTGGATTTTCCTGGAGTTCAGTTATTTCAAATTGTTAAAACTAATAGAACACTTAAATACTACTACGAGCTTGGCCAAAAGGCTGAGAAGTGGCAGTTATTAAAAAAACAATTTTTTTTTTTTTGAGGTAGGGCTTCATTCTAGTCCAGGCTGACCTAGAATTCACTATATGTCTCAGAGTGACCTCAACTCATAGCAGTCCTATGTTGTTTCTCCCAAGTGCTGGGATTGAAATACGTATATCCTCACACTTGGCCAGTTATTATATTTTATACTTTGTTTTATTTTTTTATTTGCTTTTTTTTTTTGAGGTAGGGAATTGCTGTAGCCCAGGCTGACCTGGAATTCACTATGTAGTCTCAGGATGGTCTTGAACTCATGGCAATCCTCCTACCTCTGCTTCCTGAGTTCTGGGCCTGTTTTTTTCTA
The DNA here is from genome assembly GCF_020740685.1 of Jaculus jaculus. Classification (NCBI taxonomy): domain Eukaryota; kingdom Metazoa; phylum Chordata; class Mammalia; order Rodentia; family Dipodidae; genus Jaculus; species Jaculus jaculus. Next base: position 43,534,799 of record NC_059102.1, read on the forward strand.
AATTTTTTTGTTTATTTTTATTTATTAATTTGAGAACGACAGACAGAGAGAGAAAGAGGCAGATAGAGAGAAAGAGAGAGAATGGGCGTGCCAGGGCTTCCAGCCACTGCAAACGAACTCCAGATGTGTGTGCTCCCTTGTGCATCTGGCTAACGTGGGTTCTGGGGAATCAAGCCTCGAACTGAGGTCCTTAGGCTTCACAGGCAAGTGCTTTAACCACTAAGCCATCTCTCCGGCCCCAACTGTTTTTTTTTTTTTTTTTTTTGGTTTTTCGAGGTAGGGTCTCACTCTAGCCCAGGCTGACCTGGAATTCACTATGGAGTTTCAGGGTGGCCTCGAATTTATGGCAATCCTCCTACCTCTGCCTCCCGAGTGCTGGGATTAAAGGCATGCGCCAAGTTTTTTTTTTTTGTTTTTTTTAACTCCAGTTGCATGTACCACTTTGTACATCTGGCTTATGTGGGTCCTGGGGAGTCAAACCTGGGTCTTTTGGCTTTGCAGGCAAGTGCCTTAGCCACTAAACCATCTCGCGAGCCCCGCCCCCTTTTTAAAGACTAGTTTATTAGGTACAGAGAGCTGTGGCCTGCAGTTCTGAATATTTGTTACTGTTTTTTTTTTTTTTTTTTTTTTTTTTTTTTTTTGGTTTTTCCAGGTAGGTTCTCACTCTGGTCCAGGCTGACCTGGAATTAACTCTGTCATCTCAGGGTGGCCTTGAGCTCATGGCAATCCTCCTACCTCTGCCTCCCGAGTGCTGGGATTAAAGGCATGCGCCACCACGCCCGGCTTTGTTACTGTTTTAACATTAGGACCCAGCTATTAAGCAATCGTGCTACTAACTACATTTAGATAATCAGATTACACAGACACACATACACACACACACACACACACCAGAAGCTAGTGTGCAATACCAGGGGATAAAGGTAGCCACTGGCGAATTGTAACATACATAATTTCTCGAAGCATGCTAACTGGAAGTGTTGAATTTTCATTTACTTTGGATATGTACCATCCCCCATGCTGGAGCCAGGGCCTCCTACATGCTAGGGGCCATGCTACCACTAAGCTGCACCCCAGTCCCAGATGTGCTACTTACTAGCTGTGCCTTGTAACAACATTTCTGAGCCCAAGCCTGCCTTTTCGCCATTAGGGAGTGTTAGGGATCCTAGAAGTCTTTCTCAGTACTGTCTTACATTCATATAACCAGTTTGGAAATTTAGAAACACTGCCCCTTCGGGCAGGTGCAGCTCTCTGACGAGGTTTATGAGTTTGCTGAGGTGAGTACGGGCTGGATTTCAGTCTCTGGTGCTACAGTATCTCACAGTCTGCAGAAGTGAGGGTCCTGCACTGTGTTTATTGTACAGGCTTTAACATCAGGTGAGTCAAGAAAAAGTGGAAGACCCAGTGACTACTACACAGACACATTGACCTTCCCCTTCCTGTTGTGATGATCCCTATTACTTATCAGACTGAACAGAACCTGTTAATTGCTCTAAATCAGTTATTTTGATGAGTCGTCCTCTTTTTGATACAGGGTCTTATGTAGCCTAGGCTGGCCTTGACTTACTATGCAGTTGAGGATGGCCTTGGGCTGTGCACCATCCCTGACTTTGATGAGTAGTCTTAAAGACAGTCATGATCATTTTAGCTAACCTTTTTTTTTGTTTTTAATCCTGAATTAGGGTCTCACTCTAGCCCAGGCTGACCTGAAATTCACTATGTAGTCTCAGGGCGACCACAAACTCACAATGATCCTCCTACCTCTGCTTCCCAAGTGCTGGGACTAAAAGACATGCACCACCATGCCTGGCCTTATTTTAGGGCACTGTAGAATGAGACTATATCTTGCCCATGGGTGGAATTTGGAATTTTTTGGTTAAAGTTTATTGAAACTCTGACTTTCAGGCAAAGATTGTTACTTGAAAGCTTGGTTTCAATGATAGGAAGAGAAGTTGCTGAACCCCAGTTTGCCTTCTTGCCACATCTTTGAAGCCCGAGCTGTCCCTATGGCTTTGTGACTCAAATAGAAGGGGGCCTATCGGTGTGACTCACCAGCAAAAGCACCATGTTGGAGTCAAAGCTGAAACAGGCCCTTGTTCTGCCATGACTTTTGTGACTGAGGGGCTAAACCATATAAATTTCCATTTTGTCATCTGCTATGATTATCAATAACAATAGTTTCCTCAAAGGCTTAGAGTATGAATGATGTGAATTAAGCCAGCTATGGTAATACATTCCTGTAATCCCAGTACTCATACAAATGAAACAAGAGGCTGAAGAGTTCAAGGCCAGCCTGGACTACATAGTTAGAACTTGTTCAAAACACCCCTCATAATAATAAAAGAATTAATACATGGAAAGCTAGTATTATATTCAGCACACAGTGTATGCCCTGCAAGCATTAGGTGCAAAGCCCAACCAGGTGGACATAGTCCCAGTTACTTAAAAGGCTAAGACAGGAAAATCAAAAGATCAAGGCCAGCCTAGGCAACTTAATGAGACCTTGTCCAGAACAAGTAAAAAGAGGACTGGTGGGCTGGAGAGATGGCTTAGCAGTTAAGGGGCTTGCATGCGAAGCCTATGGATCCAGGTTTGATTCTCCAGGTCCCATGTCAGCCAGATGTACAAGGTGACATATGCATCTGGAGTTCGTTTGCAGTTTGCCTTGGTGCACTCATTCATTCTCTCTCTCTCTAATAAATAAATTAATAAAAATAAATATTTAAAAAATAATAATAAAGAAAAGAGGACTGGTTGGCCGGGTGTGGTGCATGCCTTTCATTCCAGCCCCCAGGAGGCAGGCAGAGGTAGAAGGATCACTGTTAGTTCAAGGCCAGCCTGAGACTACAGAGTGAATTCCAGGTCAGCCTGGGCTAGAGTAAGGATGTACCTTGAAAAAAAAAAATTATTTGAGAGAGAGAGACAGAGAAAAAAAGGCAGACAGAAAGTAAGGGTGAGTATGAGCATGCCAGGGCCTCTTGCCACTGCAAACAAATGCCAGACACATGCACATTTGTGCATCTGGCTATATGTGGGTACTGAGGAATCAGACTCGGCCAGCAGGCTTTGCAAGCAAGCACCTTTAACCACTGAAATATTTCCCTTGCCTTTCTTTCTTTTAAAAATTCTTTTGTTTATTATTTATTTATTTGAGAGTGACAGACAGACAAAGAGGCAGATAGAGAGACAGAGAAAGAGTGAGAGAGAGAGAATGGTCGCACCAGGGCCTCTAGCCATTGCAAATAAACTCCAAATGTATGCAATCCCTGTGTATCTGGCTAATGTGGGTCCTGGGGAATCGAGCCTCCAACCGGGGTCCTTAGGCTTCACAGGCAAGCACTTAACCATTAAGCCATCTCTCTAGTCCATTTCTTTATTTTTGACAGAATCTTACTCTGTAGTCCAGGCTGGTCTCAAATTCACTATCTTTCTATTGCATTAGCTTTTTTTTGAGGTAGGGTCTCACTCTAGCCCAGGCTGACCTGGAATTCACTATGTAGTCTCAGGCTGGCCTTGAACTCATGGCCATCCTCTGCTTCCCAAGTGCTGGGATTAGAGGTGTGCGCCACCACACTAGGCTTGCCTTAGCTTCTTGAATATTAAGATTATAGGTGTGTACCATTTTACCTGTTTTATTCTTCTTAAATTGATAGGGTTTCCCCCACTCCTTAGAAATAACTAGAAACAGGGCTGGGGATATAGTTCAGTTGGTAGAGTACTTGCCTAGTATGCACAAATCCCTGGGTTTGGTCTTCATTACTACATAAACCGTGGTGTCAGCTTGTGGTCCTAACACATGGGACGTGGTGGCAGGAGAATCAGGAGTTCAAAGTCATCCTGTGCTACATAGTGATTTTGGGGTTAGCCAGGGCTACATGAGACTGTGCCTGAAAAAAATAAGAATCAACCAGGCATGGTGGCACACGCCTTTAATCCCAGCACTCAGTAGGCAGATTGCTGTGAGTTCAAGGCTACCCTGGGACTACAGAGTAGTTCCAGGTCAGTCTGGGCTACAGTGGGACCCTATCTCAGAAAAAAAAAAAAAGAAAGAAAAAGAAAAAACTCCCAAAATAAATAAATAACACAGAAAATTCACAACCAGAAACAGACTACTAAAAACTGCAAATTAGTGGCCTATAGTAATACTTTAGTTATAAGTGGTAAAGGAGGGAAATAGAATATTAAAACAATTGTAAATGATGCTTAACATTTTCAATTCCAAGTTCAGTCAGCACAGTCATAACTGACATTTACCCTGAACCTCATGGGTGAATGGCACTGAACCAAATCCCACAAGAAATATTATCTTGTGCCTACGTGAGCAAACCAGCTTTGAGCTATTGCTCTCAGAAGCTCTGCATCATAACAGTTGATGTTAATATGTTGTACAAATCCAGCTGTGGAAACATTAGGTTAAAATAGAAAAAAACAAAAACCCATATAACAAATTTAAGAGAAGAAGAAACTGGGGCCGAGGAGGTAGTTCACTGACTAAGGCACTTGCTATAAACATGAAGGCCTGATTCACCCTGAGTTCCATTCCCCAGCACCATACAAACAGGCAGGCATGGTCTGTAACCATCCTATGGGGAGTAGACTCCTCAGAATCTCCAGGAAATTGCTGATCAGCCAGTCTGACTGGAAACAGCAGCTCAGGGTTCAGTAGAGAGGCTCTATCTCAAGGAAATAAAGTGGAAAGAGCAATAGAAGAGGACTCCATGTTGTTCACCTCTGACCTCAGCATGCATGCACATAGGATGTGGGCATCTGTGTGTGCGCATGCACATGTGTATGCACACATGTAGGAAAGGAAACAGCAATTGAAGCTCAGTAGGGCCTGTAATCCTAGCACTAGAGGGGTAAAGCCAGGAGTATCAGTTCAACATTATCCTGAGCTACCTAGCAAGTTCAAGGCCAACTTGGGTAATAAGAGACTTCATTTCAAAACAAATAAAAAAAACCTTAGTACCATCTACGTTTTGTCTTAAACCAAGAAATCACTGTACAATGCTGTTAAAGTCTAAGGATCTTAAGTTATTAATTAATATTTTAACAAATATTTCAGTATGTAAAGGTGAATTTTATCTTATTAATCATTATATAAATAATGTAAAGTGTGTTTTATTCAGGATTTTAGGTGGACTTTTTTTTTGTTCATTTTTTATTTATTTATTTGAGAGCGACAGACATAGAGAGAAAGACAGATAGAGGGAGAGAGAGAGAATGGGCGCGCCAGGGCCTCCAGCCACTGCAAATGAACTCCAGATGCGTGCACCCCCTTGTGCATCTGGCTAACGTGGGACCTGGGGAACCGAGCCTCGAACCAGGGTCCTTAGGCTTCACAGGCAAGCGCTTAACCACTAAGCCATCTCTCCAGCCCTGGACTTTTTTTTTTAAAGGCACAGTTTTTTGTTGTTTTTGTTTTTGTCATTTTTTCAAGGTAGAATCTCACTCTTTAGTCCAGGCTGACCTGGAATTCACTGTGTAGTCTCAGGGTGGCCTTGAACACACAGCAAATGATCCTCCCACCTCTGCCTCCCAAGTGCTGGGATTAAAGCTGTGAAGGTGTGCACCACCACACCCAGAAGTTTCTTTTTTAAAAATTTTTATTTCTTGCTTATGTATTTATATATTCTTATACATTTTAATTTTTATTTATTTGAGAGAGAGAGAGAGAGAGGCATATATAGAGAGAGGATAGGCATGCCAGAAGCTCCAGGTGTTACAAACTCCAGATTCATGCACCACCTTTTGCATCTGGTTTACATTCCTAGGAAATTGAACCTGGGTCCTTAACTGCTAAGCCATCTCTCCAGACCCAGTCTCATTTTTGTAAGTCAGATAGGTCTGTAACTTATTCTGTCCCTGGGGCAGAACTCATGGCCATTCTCTTGCTTCAACCTTTCGAATGCCACCATGCCTAGCTTTGTTTCTGTGATGAAAATTCAGATACAAGGGAAACCTGAGCAGGGTGTGGTGGCTCATGCCTTAAAATCAGCATTGGCAAGCAGAGCCAGGATTGCTGCAATTTTGAGGCTATCCTGGGGTACATAGTGAGATCTTGTCTCAAAATAAGTGAGTAAATAAAATCCTGGTAGATGTCAAACATTTGTGATGAAAATGTATTTCTACCTGACCTCTAAGTTTAATAACACATTTGGTATTAAAGTGCCATTTCACCAGCCCACAAGGTTTTTTTTCCGTTTTGTTTTTTCCAGTCTACATTAAGTGTTGGAGCTGGGAAGATGGCTCTGTGGTTAAAAGTACAGGTTTGCAAACTCTGGTGGCCCAGGTTCTCTATCATTCATATAAAGTCATACACAAAGTGATACATCTCTGAAATTCATTTACAGTGGCAAGAGACCCTGCCCCCCCCCACACAAATGTGTGTGCAAATAAATTGATAAAATTTAAAAAAAGTTTTTCCTATGGCAGGCATGGTGGTACAGACATGCAATCCCAGCATTTGGAAGAGAGGCTAGTCCAGCATAGAAAGACTCAGTATCATAAAGCAAAACAAAGCAACAGTAATAAAAACAAAAGAAACAAGAGTTTCCTTTACTTGCAGTCAAATTTAGTGATTATCATTTTCTGTAGTTCTCCTCCCTTTTTCCTCCTCACCTCAGCCCTTCTCCCTAAGGTTCCTTTTGCAGGCTACCCCGTCATTACCATCATAATACCATTTAAGGTAGCTCGGCTAGATGTATTTATTCTGAGTCCCACAATCGGGTTTCTCTTTTAGCCTTTCTTCCTAAATCAAGTTGACAACCCAGTTTATTTTTCATTCTTTTCATTTCAACAACTCCTCATTTAGATTGGTTAGGAGGATATAATGTAATCCAGGCGCAGCCTCTTCCCCTTGGAACTGGTGTTTGCTAGGCTTCCTCCTTTCCTGGCTGAACGTGTTGAAGTCGGGCGAGTACCTTGTGAAGGACTTCAGCCCCCACAGTTCTCTGTGTGCGCATGCCCTCTCTTCTCACAGTTGTCAAAGTGCTTTTGCCAGAGCGGTCACATAATCAACCCGATAGAAGAAAATAAATACTGTTCACTTTTAAATTTTATCGATCCTTAAAAACTGGACACTCAAAGGTAACTGCTACTACAAATGTTTTACTTGAAATTGGGTGAGTGCATGTAAAAGACGGTCTATTGTGTGTGTGGTGGGGGAGGGGAAGGAGGTATCTATTTCTCAGACTTTGCTATATCTAAGCAAAAAACCCTCAAATGAAGCAAACCATATGGGCAGTTATTGAGAGCTACTGCATATTTGCTTAGTCAATGTTACCTTAATGCTTGGCTCACCTTTTGTTTAAAAGGTCTTATTTATTAAAAGGTGGGTCTTGACCTTGACAGAGTGAATTTGTGCAGAAAGTGAAATTTGTATGTTTAAGGAGTATTGAGAAATGAGTGTTAAGAATTTAATGATATATTAATATTAATTATAGCCTTTATAAAATATTCTGAGTCTAGGTTACTTTTTTGCTGTAGTAGAGTATTATGTTTTTTTTTTCCACCAAAAGCATGTAGTTTAGACTAAAGAAATTAACAATGTTAGAGACAAGCAAGAAAGGCTGGGTGATATTAAAATTCTAATCAAATGCATATTTCAGCCATGATGATATGGCTATTGTAAAGATAATTCTAGCTCACTGGAAGCCACTCAAATTCCAGAATTACAATGGTTTACTGCAGCACTGTTTAAACCAAGTAGGAAAATGTCTTTCTGTGACCATCTTCTTTGGCAGTGATGGAACTTTGTTGTCTGAATACAAGACTCACTTGCCTCTTTGTGCTATATTTACAATATTAATCAAAGGCATTGCTTTAGATGGAGGGAACTGGGGACCATAAAAGCAATCTTAAGTAGGTTTTATTGCTAGTAGCTGGGAATTTGTGATTCATGTTATGTTGGGTTGGGGTTTTTTTTCAAGAGGAAGGGGAGCGGCAGGGATGTGAGAAATAAAGTAAGGTGGCCGTTAAGCATTTCCTTCAGCCCACTATTTTGTGTATGAAACTTTGAAATGAAAGCTATCTATCTTAATAGTAGTTTTTAATAAAACAGAACTACTTTTCATCTAATTTCTGGGCCTGCTATCTTTTGTGTAATAGTCAAGTGCATCGTACCTCCATTTTCTAAGAGTTATAGTGAGGATGTCCAAGGCAGAGCTTCTGTGTATATCTGAATGCCCTTCCACAAATGTCCTGAGAAAGATGCTTCTCCAGTATGAGTTAATTAGCTGTATTAAATGTATTAATAACTTTGTTGCAATTGTACTGAATCATCATCTAAAAATAATTACATGTTTGGTCATCTGCTCCTTTAACATGTCAAAATATTTGTCTCGGGGTCTCAGCCCTGTTATATTCATATATTTAAAGCAATTAACATATTCTAAGAGACAAGCAAACTCAATGATAACTGCATGCATGGAAATCTCCTAGCTTTGAGTGATTACTATTTTCATCCTTGAATAAGAAAATGGGCTGTATGACAGAGGTGAATATAGCCCTGCTATGTGAAGTGGAAAATACCATACACTCCTTATATGGCTAAATGAGACAGTGATGGCGATACACTATAATTACAATGTATGAGGATTTGGGACTCTGTACTCCTCTATTTTTAACACTTGCTAGCATATGGCAATTCAGGGTCACCAAACCATAGTCGTTCACCGCTAATACTGGTGATAAAAGAATGGATTCTAAATTTGCCAGTCTTGTGACCAAGGCAGCAGCAGGAGGACTCGAAAATGAAAATCTGGCAACCCCAGAATTAACTGTCTACTTAAATCTCAGATGCATTTTTAAAGTCCCGCCCCCACTCCATCTCACAGACACTCCCTCCCTCTCTCTGACCTCAAATCCAACCAGAAGCATTTTTCTACTCTGCAGAGAAATTCTCAGGCTCCTGTTGAGACCTGAAACACTGAGAAGCCAAGAAATCTCTTGTGTGGTAGAACTGCAGACGAGAAAATTGGAGAATAAGCAGAAAGACCATAATCTTTAGAGTAACAAAAAGCAAGAATTTCCAAACGTTTTCAGTATTTTTTTTTTTTTTTTTTTTGGAGAGAGAGAGAGAGAGAGAGAGGGAGAGAGAGGGAGGGGAGGGGAGGGGAGGGGACGGGAGGGAGATAGATCTCATATAGCATAGCGTAGCCTTGCCTCGAACTCGCTATTTAGTCAAGGATGACCTTGAACTTCTGGTCTTTCTGCCTCTACCTCCCGAGACCTTTTAAAAACGGGAGTTTTCTTTTAAATTAAAACGTCTCCTGACAAAATGGAGTAGCTGCCGCTTCTGAAGCCAGAGCATGATTGTGCAGCTGAGTCCTTCTAACAAATGCCAAAGATTTCCTCTGTCGTGCCTCACTGCAGCTAAATGAAACAATTATCTCAGGCAAGAAGGCAGCTTGCTAATCAAGAAGGATAACTCGGCGTGTTTTTGTTTTAAGTGCTCGAACTGGGGAAGGGGGGGGGGGGAGAAAGGGTCGTGTGCGGTGTCTTTTTAACCTTGCTGAAGGACGCAGCACTATTTATTGACGTATGCAAATAACTGGGGGAGGGTGGTGCTTGGGAAAAAACAGGAACCAGAATCAGTTTCTCATTGCAGGGTGAACGCTGTGAGTTCCGGTGAAGGGGAAAAAGAGACGTGGCGAAATTGCTGTCTTTCTGTCTTATAAGCACATCTCTCACTAATACAGAAAAGGAACCACGACATCAGAAAGGGTGAAGACGCTCTCACAGTATTTTTAGAGACCTTGCTCGAGTCCCCCCTCCCCCCAGTCCGACCTGTTCTTCTAAATGGGAGATTATGGATTTGCACTGCAATTGGCTGGTGGCGATGGCACTGGATTTTCGCTAGTAAAACGCCCGCCCGCCGGCTTCAGTGAGGGGCATTAATGATCACGCTGACAATAACGCGTCTCTTTCTCTCCCGTTTCAGCTGCGCAAACCATGCAGGATGATTTACTGATGGACAAAAGCAAAACCCAGCCCCAGTCTCAGCAACAGCAGCGGCAGCAGCAGCAGCAGCAGCAGCTCCAGCCCGAGCCCGGCGCAGCAGAAGCCCCGTCCACGCCCCTCTCCTCCGAGACCCCCAAGCCCGAGGACAGCAGCGCAGTGCCGGCTCTGAGCCCCACCTCGGCCCCGCCAGCCCCCAACGGCCCCGACAAGATGCAGATGGAGTCGCCGCTCCTGCCGGGCTTGAGTTTCCATCAGCCCCCACAGCAGCCGCCGCCGCCCCAGGAGCCTGCGGCGCCCGGAGCGTCCCTGTCGCCGTCTTTCGGCAGCACCTGGTCCACGGGCACGACGAACGCGGTGGAGGACAGCTTCTTCCAGGGGATCACCCCGGTCAACGGGACCATGCTCTTCCAGAACTTCCCGCACCACGTCAACCCCGTGTTCGGAGGCACCTTCTCGCCGCAGATCGGCCTGGCGCAGACCCAGCACCACCAGCAGCCGCCGCCGGCGCCGCAGCCCGCGCAGCCCCCGCAGGCGCAGCCCCCGCAGCAGCGCCGCTCGCCCGCCAGCCCCAGCCAGGCGCCCTACGCGCCCCGGAGCGCCGCCGCCGCCGCCTACGGCCACCAGCCCATCATGACCAGCAAGCCGTCCTCCTCGTCGGCCGTGGCCGCCGCCGCCGCCGCCGCCGCCGCCTCCTCGGCTTCGTCCAGCTGGAACACGCACCAGAGCGTGAACGCCGCGTGGAGCGCGCCGTCTAACCCGTGGGGAGGCCTGCAGGCGGGCCGGGACCCTCGCCGAGCCGTCGGTGTGGGCGTGGGCGTGGGCGTGGGGGTACCATCCCCGCTTAACCCCATCTCGCCGCTCAAAAAGCCCTTCTCCAGCAATGTGATCGCGCCGCCCAAGTTCCCTCGTGCGGCCCCGCTCACCTCCAAGTCCTGGATGGAGGATAACGCTTTCCGGACCGATAATGGTAACAATCTGTTGCCATTTCAGGTAATGCCCCCGCCGCACTGGCACACGCCTTCTCCCTTCTCCCCTACTTTTCTTATGGTTCCATCCGTTGACATTTTTGAAAGGGCAGTGATGTCCAACTTCCCTTCACACTCCAAGCCTCCAGTTCATTGGGGCTGTTCCATTCCTGAGGGAACCAGGGGGAGGGATGAAGCTGGGGGTACCTTGTGACTGCTTGGGGGATTGTATTTATACGTCCTCTCAGGGTAGACAAGATCCTTTTTTCCTTTCATTTATTTTCTCCTTTGCTGTGCTTCTACTTTCATTTTGACCTTCTTTGACAAATAAAGCTGCAAGTGTATGGCAAGGTGCCTGCATAGTCCCAGGATGAGTAGGCTGAGATTCCTATCATTTTAAGTAGCTACACATTTCAGGTTATGCAATCCTAGGCTCTGGGTGCCACCTGAAAGCCATCCACACCCAAACCACCCTGGCTTTACTCTCAAGGAGGTTAACAGCCTTGAGTGGTGCTGTTTCAAATAGTTGCATATGCTCAATTAAACTAATGTGAACACATGTGTTTATGTCTCACTAAGGTTCTGGGATCATTAATAACAATCAGCATATTGCCCCTGCCAGGAAAATTATGAGTGTGAGATTCCAATAAACACCCAGAACTGTGATGGATTGTGGTGGAAGAGTGGAACTTCTAGGGGGAATCATTCCCATGTTACCTAAAAGAGGAATTAGAAATTGTGTGGGGGATTTTTGCAGAGGAAAGAGACAATAGGACACGACCTTCAGAGCCATATTGCAGTGGAGTCTATTAGCTAGCTAGCACTGAAATATTTAAAGCTGCAGTGTCCTTCCCCATTTGGGTTATTTAAGAAGATGATGCAGATCAATTACAGCATTTGAAACTGGGCAAAGTGAAAGTCTTGCAACTTTAATGAAAAATGAGTCTTGTGCCTTGGTATTAAATGCCAGTGAAAAAATCCAGGAAGTGCTGCAGACACAAATTGAATGGAGAATGTCCTTCTTTCTCTTTGTGCTTTCTGACCCGGTCTACAGCCACAGCAGTTGATGGTGTTATAAAGGAGCTGTTGAGGGTGCTTGTGTTCACTGAGAGTCTCTGCTCTCTGATCTGCACTTGCCCTTGTCCTTCCCCTTCCCTTTCCCCTGTGAACTGATTTGTCCACAAGCAGAGAAACTGGGTGTGGTAGTTAAAGCCTATCATCCCAGCACCAAGGCTGAAGCTAAAAGATTGGAAGTTCCAGTCCAGCCAAGGTTGCTTAGCCAGAGCTTGTCTCAAAAAAGAAAAAGACTCCATTGGGTAGTGCTGAAAGATGTCAGAACTGAGGTAGAGTCAGTCAGGAAGCCATTGCAGCCTTCCTTTTGTCTCTCAGTACATTGTAAATGTTTGGGGTGGGTTGCATTCATGAAGGAGGAGATGCCATTATTGAGAGACTATCTGCGGTAAAGCAAAGGTTTTTGTTTTTTAAGGTGCCAGGAAGTTCATGAAACCTCCAAATAGTGTGTAGGAGACAGAGTGTGTGTGTGTGTGTGTGTGTGTGTGTGTGTGTGTGTGTGTGTGTGTGTGTGTATGGTGCTGGGGATAGTACCATGGCCTTGCACATGCTAGGCAGACCTACCACTGAGTCAGAGTCCTAACTTTGTAGGAGAAGGTCCCTCCTCTCACCCAGGCAGGGTTTTACTCTAGTCCAGGGTGACCTGGAACTCACTCTGTAGTCCTAGACTGGCTTCGAACTCACCATGATCCGCTTACCTTGCTTCCATTAAAGGCATGTGCCACCATGCCTGGCTCCATTGGAAAAAAATTTTTTTTCAAGGTTGGGCCTCACTTTAGCCCAGGCTGACCTCAAACTCACTTTGTAGTCCCAGGCTGGCCTTGAACTCCCTGTGATCTTCCTACATGCTGGGAATAATGGAATTTCTTTAAAAAAAATTATTTGTGAGGAGAGAGAGAGAGAGAGAGAGAGAGAAAGAAAATGAATGGGTGTGCCAGGGCAAACTCCAGATACACACATTACAGATACACACGTCAGTATGTGTATCTAGCTTTATGTGGGTACTGGGGAATCTGACCCAGGCAGACAGACTTTGCAAGCAATCACTTTAACTACTGAGCCATCTCCTCAGCCATAATAGAATTTATTTGGGGGGGTGGTATTTCCGAGTTAGGATCTTACTGTAGCCCAAGCTGACCTGGAATTCACTCTGTGATCTCAGACTGACCTGGAATTCACTCTGTGATCTCAGACTGCCTTTGAATGCACAACAGTCTTCTAACCTCTGTCTTCTTAGTGCAGGGATGAAAGATGTGCACCACCATGCCATGGTCACAATAGGATAATAATTATTATCTTTTGGATCACAGGGACATTCAGGAATAGCAGGTTTTATTTATTTTTAAAAATATTTTTATTTAGTTGCAAGCAAAAAGAAAAACAGAGAGAAAGAAAGGGCTCTCCAGGGCTTCTTGCTGCTGAAATGAACTCTAGATGCACGTTCCACTTTGTCCATCTGTCTTAAATGGGTACTGGGGAATCAGCACCTGAACCACTGAGCCATCTCTCTAGCCCCATTGGCAGATTTTAATGTTTAGTGGTTTGTTTGTTTTGGTTTTTCAAGGTAGGGTCTCTAATCCAGGCTGACCTGGAATTCACAGTGATCCTCCTACCTTGGTTTCCTAAGTGCTGGGATTCAAGGCAGCCCCACAAGGCCTTGTTGTTGGTGTGTTTTTGAGATAGGCTCTCATGTAGTTTAGGTTGGCCTGGAACATCCCAGGTGGCTGAGGATGATCTTGAACTCTTGTTTTTTGTTTGTTTGTTTTTGTTTTTGAGGTAGGGTCTCACTCTAGTTCAGGCTGACCCAGAATTCACTATGTAGTCCCAGGGTAGCCTCAAGCTCACAGAGATCCTCCTACCTCTGCCTCCCTAGTGCTGGGATTAAACGCCCAGATTTGAGTGTAGAATGTTACAGTGTGCATTTATTTATGTCATTTTTCTTTGTTTAATTTTTAATTTACATTTTTATTTGCAAATTAGAGGAGAGAGAGAATAATAATGGGCATGCCAGGACTTCTTTCCACTACAAACTCCAGATGCATGCATCACTTTGTGCATATGGCTTTATGTGGGTACTGGGCTGGCATAAGTGCCTTTGACTGCTGAGCCATCTCCCCAGCCCTTAAATTATTTTTCTATAACTGGAAGTGTAGCTCAATGGCATACACAAGGCCCCTAGATTCTGTCCTCAGTTCCTCAATGCATATGTGAACACACAGAATATTATGTTTCTAAAAAGGAAGAAAATAATCTTAAATATTTAAAAAGTTAGTTAATTAGGGAAACTTTAAATATTTTTAACTTTTATTTATTTATGAGAGAGAGAAAGAGGCAGAGCGAGGGAGACTGAGAGATTGGGCACATCAGGCTTATGTGGGTTCTGGGGACTTGAACCTGGGTCCTTTGGCTTTGTGGGCAAGTACCTTAACCGCTAAGCCATCTCTTCAGCCTCTTTAAATATTTTTATTTATTTATTTGCAAACAGAAAGAGAGAATATATGAATGAATAGGCACACCGGGGCCTCTAGCCACTGCAAACAAACTACAGATGCATGATCCACTGTGCATCTGGGTCTATGTGGGTACTGGGGAATCAAACCAAGATTGTTAGGCTTTGCAGGCAGACATCTTGACCACTGAGTCATCTCTCCAGTCTGGAAAACTTTATCTTTAAATTGAGAAGTTGTTTTTGTTGTTGTTGTTGTTGTTTGTTTGTTTGTTTTTTGTTTTCTGAGGTAGGGTCTTACTCTATCCCAGGCTGACCTGGAATTCACTATGTTGTCTCAGGGTGGCCTCGAACTCTCGGCAGTCCTCCTACCTCAGCCTCCTGAGTGTTGGGATTAAAGGCATTCATCATCACGCCCCACTCGAGTTTTTGGTTTTTTGAGGCTGTCTTGCTGTAAATCCCAGACTGGTTGGATCTTGGCCATTCTCTTCTTGCATCTGTTTCTTGAGAGCTTAGGTTACAGGTGTGTACCACCACACTTACTTTAAAGTGAGTTTATTTCATGGAATATCAACTTTACCTTTCTTAAATTAACTAATTAGTTTGCAAGCAGAGAGAGAGAGAGAGAGAGAGAGAATGAGTTCAAGAGGGAATGGGTGTGCCAGGGCCTCCTACCACTGCAAATGAATGAATTCCTGATGCATGTGACACTTTGTGTATCTGGCTTTACATGGGTATTGGGAAATCAAATTTAGATTGTCAGGCTTTGTAAGCAGAGTCTTTAATCATTGAACCATATCTCCAGCCCAACTTTACCTTTTTTTTGTTGTTGTGTTTTATTTTTTATTATTTTTTTATTTTTATTTTATTTTATTTTTTTTTTTTTTTTTGGTTTTTTGAGGTAGGGTCTCACTCTAGCCCAGGGTGACCTGGAATTCACTATGGAGTCTCAGGGTGGCCTCGAACTCATGGCAATCCTCCTTCCTACCTCTGCCTCCCGAGTGCTGGGATGAAAGTCATGTGCCACCACGCCCGGCTTGTTATTTGTTTTTGAGACAAGGTCTTGTGTAGTCCAGGCTGACTATTGCTTTGTAGCTGAAGATGATGTTGAGTTTCTGATCTCCTGCCTCCTCCCAAGTGCCGACATCACAGGTGAGTGTCACCATGCCAATAGTTTATGCAGGGCAGGGAATCACACATGCTAGGCAGGCACCCTACCTACTGAGCTCTTTCCCTAGCCTCTACGTCATTTTTATTTTATTTCTTGTCTTTTTAAGAAAGAGTCTTGGGCTGGAGAGATGGCTTAGCGGTTAAGCGCTTGCCTGTGAAGCCTAAGGACCCCGGTTCGAGGCTCGGTTCCCCAGGTCCCACGTTAGCCAGATGCACAAGGGGGCGCACGTGTCTGGAGTTCGTTTGCAGAGGCTGGAGGACCTGTGCCCATTCTCTCTCTCTCCCTCTATCTGTCTTTCTCTCTGTGTCTGTCGCTCTCAAATAAAGAAATAATTAATTAAAAAACAAAAAGAAAGAGTCTTAACTCGGTAGCCCAGGCTGGCCTGAAACTCATGGCAATCTTTCTGTCTCTGTAGTGCTGGGATTACAGGCCTGAACTACCACTCCTGACTCTTTAAAAAAATAGACTATGAGCTAAAAGGGGCTGTCCATAATGAGTGAACTACTCTGTTGTATTTTTTTTTTTTTTTAAGGCATGGTCTCACTACAGCCCAGATAGATCTATAACTATTGTAGCCCAGGCTGGCCTTGAACTCAGTGAACCTCCTGCCTTGGCCTCCTGAGCGTGGGATTATAGTTATGCACCACTGTGTCTGGCTTCATGTATCTTTATTTTGCCAGTACTGGGGAGTGAACCTAGGGCCTCACACACCCTAGGCAAGTGCTCTGCCACTGAGCTACATCCCAGCCACTGTTTGTTTTTTTGAGACAAGGTCTCATGTAACTCAGGCTATTCTCACTCTAAGGAGAAGTCTGACCTTAATGTCTTGGTCTTCCTTCCTCAGCCTCCAGAGCACGTGGCTTCTAGTGTATGATGGGCAGAGGTGGGGGAAATGAGAAAATGAGACATTGTGCCCTTCGAGAGTGGTTCTTTATTCCCTTTGCTGTTTCCTACCTACACAGTTTTTTCTTTTTTTCCTGAGTCCTATTTCTGTGGTTTGTTTTGTAAAAGCAGTAACTGTATTTTGATGTGGCTTTCCAAACCACAGAGGCTTTTTTATTCTCATAAAGTTGGTTGGCTTCCTGGCTTGAGGTGGTTGCTTCTTCAGGGAGCACTCGTACCTAAAAGGGGTTTCATTTCCATAAATAAGGAAAATAAGGTCCTGAGAGGTAGGGTGACTTCAGTCAGCTCCTGGAACTCTGGCTAATTTCATTGGTGTGTTCTTATCTTTTGCCATAGTGTCTGTCAGGAAATTAGGTTCTCTTTGGACTCCGTTCAGAGAGATTTAGTGATGGAACTGTTTAGTGAGGCTCTGTTGTTTTTCTGGTGGGGGGTGGTTTAGGGAAAGGGATGGGTTTGAGACAGTGCCTCATAGTCCAGGCTGACCTCCAACTCCCTATGTAGCTGAGGATGACTTTGTTGATCATTTTGCCTCTACCTCCCAAGCTTTGGGATTACAGGTGTGTACCATTGTCACTTGTGGCTTCTTTTTTGAGCGGTAAAGTGAAGCAAACAGGTCTTGTCCAGGCTAGATTCAAATTTAGTACTCTCCTGTCTCCGATTCCTTGGTTGTGTGCCACTACACCTGACTTCTCTGAGCTTCTCTGTCAGCTGGTATCTCTTGATTTATGTGCCTGTCACCATAGAGCTTGAGAGTAGCGAGGACACCACAGAATTATACATACATACCAGGTTATAAAAGAGAGATGCCTGCATATATGAAAGGACTAGAGCAGGGATGTTTTCTCTATGTAGGAAATTTAGATTTAAGCAGTGTTGTCCAAAGAAGATTAGAAGGCAATTTTGAAAGCATTCATCAGGGTCCATTTTTTAGAGGAGAAAATCAAAATTATGTGACTTGCCCAAGTTCAGGTGGATAGTTTCTGTCAAAAATAGGGTGTGGCAGCCGGGTGTGGTAGCATACACCTTTAATCCCAGCACTTGGGAGACAGAGGTAGGAGGATGGCCATGAATTCAAGGCCACCCTGAGACTACATAATGATTTCCAGTTCAGCCTGGACTACAGTGAAATCCTACCTTAAAAAACAAACAAACCAAAAAAAAAAAAAAAAAAAAGGGTGTGGCAGCAGAATGTCAACTCTGTCAATTACTGGCTTCACAGTTAAGTAAATTGTGTGAACATGCTGACCTGCAACTTCTTCACCTAAAAAAATGGAGATAACAATTTACAATGAGTAAGTATTGGATTATGATTACTATTATAATGGCAACCAGAGCCTCTGTATGATTTTATCACAGAAGCATGACCAACATTTTCATTTAGTACAGTCTGAATAATCCCAGAATTTTATGTAGTGTTATTATTTTTTCTTTATATCTAGGATTATGTAATCATCATAGAATAAATGCATAATATAACATACTCTAAATATCCACAGATTTCCACTTCTTTTTTTTTTTTTTTTTTAAGTTTAGAGAGACTTTTATTAGATTAAGAGAAGGGAAGAGGAGAGAGTAGGAAGGACTTTTCTGCCTATGAGAAGGCAGGCAGGAATAAAGCCTCCACTTATTCTTTTTCACTATATGATTATTTTCATTATTACCCTTTAGTTCTCTTGGTAAACTGATCATCCAGTATTTTCTTGTTGGCCAGGCCCCATGTTAGTCACTTTACAATTAGCTCCTTATTGAAACTCCTTTGAGGCAGATGACTATGATCCACACCACATCGACAAAGAAATTCAGGATCTGTGCACTTATTATTGTGTGCTGATTGTACGTACGTAGCTACTTCATGGGTAGCACATTGCCAAGTTGGGGTTTGGAACTGGGCTCTGCTTCCAGAGCTGAAGGCTTTTGCCTCTTTGTCTATACTTCTCTTGACATCAGTTAACAGTGCAATGTAGGTGCAGGTGACTAGACTGAATCTGTACTTGACTTTCTGAGATAGCTGGGAGATTTCTTTAACATTTTGTCTGAATAAAAATGTAAGAAACCGGGTGTGGTGATACATGCCTTTCATCTTAGCAGAGGTGGGAGGCCACCCTGAAACTACATAGTGAATTCCAGATCAGCTGGGGTGAGACCCTGCCTCAAAAAAAAAAAAAAAAAAAAAAAAAAAAAAGGAAGAAGAGGAGTCTAGTTCAGCAGCTAAAAGTGCTTGCTTGCAAAAGCCTGTTGGCTTGGGTTCAGCCCAGGTTCAACTCCCCAGTACATACATAATGCCTGATGCATCTGGAGTGCCTTTATAGCATCAGAGGCCCTGGAATGCCCTCAATCTCTCTCCTCACAAATAAATAAAAATCATCAATATTTCCCCCACTAATTATTATATTTTTGGAAAATTACAATTTCTGTTTTCTGTCTGCATCTTTGCATTATCACTTTTCTCACTACAACTTAAAATCAGTGTCAAGAACGCAGAATGTTGTAGTGCACATCTTCAATCCCAGCACTTAGGAGGCAAAGGCAGGAGGATCTCTGTGAGGTCAAGGCCAGCCTGAGACTATATAGTAAATTCCAGGTCAGCCTGGGCTATAATGAGACCCTACCTTGAAAAAACAAGCAAACAAACAAAAAAAACCCCAAATTTTTAAAAATCAGTGTTAAGAAATTTTATATTTTCTGGGCTGTGCCTAGTTAGATGTCACTTAGTGTTGACTTTCATGCTGAATTACCAATAATAGAGAAAGACTTTCCTTACGTGAATTTATCAAATAAAAATGACATTAAGGGCTGGAGAGATGGCTTAGTGGTTAAACGCTTGCCTGTGAAGCTTAAGGACTCCGGTTGGAGGCTCAATTCCCCAGGACCCACGTTAGCCAAATGCACAAGGGGGCGCATGTGTCTAGAGTTCGTTTGTAGTAGCTGGAGGCCCTGGTGCGCCCATTCTCTCTCTCTCTCTCTGCCTCTTTCTCTCTCTCTCACTCTCAAATAAAAAATAAAAATGAACAAAAAAATTTTTAAAAAACGATGTTAAGGGGCTGGGGATATATCTCAGTGGAAGAATGCTTCCTTGTGTGCATGAAGCCCAAGTTCTTCCCCCAATGCCATAAAATATAGAGATTAACTATGAATATGCCAGCCAGGCTTGGTGGCGTATGCCTTTAATCCCAGCACTTGTGAGGCAGAGGTAGGTAAGGATTGCTGAGAGTTTGAGGCTACCCTGATAATACATAATGAATTACAGGTCAGCATGGACTAGAATGAGACCCTACCTTGAAAAACAAAACAAAACAAAAAATAAGAACATGCCTACTTACAATAAATTTTAGGGATTATCAGCATTTTTCAACTACTTTTTTTTTTTAAATCTTTCAGTCAGAGGCTGGGGAAATGGATCAGCAATCAAAGGCACTTGCTTGCAAAGCCTGCCAGTCTGGGTTCAATTTCCCAGCATCCATGTAAAGCCAAATGCACAAAGTGGCACAAGCACTTGGAGTTTATTTGCAGTGGCAAGAAATCCTGGCACACTCATACTCTCTCAAATAAATAAACAAAAATATCTTTGGAAATCTTTTAGCCAGGCAGAGTAGCTTTATGTCTATAATCTTATCACTTGCAAAGCTGAGTCAGGAGGATTGTTTTGAGATCTGGGCCAGCCTAGGCTTCTGAGTAAGATTCTGTCTCAAAAAAACAAAACAGGGCTGGGTAGATGGTTCAGCAGTTAAAGGTACTAGTTTTACAAAAGCTTGCTGGCCCTGATTCAGATATCCAGCACCCATATAAAAAGTCCGATGCAAAGTAGAGCATGCTTCCATGATCCCACTATGCCTGGAACAATGGAGGCAGAGCCAGAGAATCCAAGCTCATGGGCCAGCTAGTGTGGATTCATTTATAGCATAAAGAAACCCTGTCTCAAACCAGGTACATGCTGAGGTCAAAGGACAACTTTAAGGTATCTTCTTTGAGACTGGGGTTTTTGAGGTAGGGTCTCATTCTACCCCCCTGCCCACCTGGAACTCATTTTGTAGCCCCAGGCTGGCCTTGAACTCATAATAATCTTTGTACCTCACCCTCCTGAGTGCTGGGACTAAAGGCCTACGCCATCATGCCCAGCAAATTAAAAAGAAGGCTACACACAAACCATCCTCTCAAAAAGCAATATAAATTGTTTAGTCTCTACATGCTTTAAATAATAGATTTAGAACTCAAGTTGCTTTCTTTTTCTGGTTTTTCAAGGTAGGATCTCACTCTCAGACTGACCTGGAATTAACTCTGTAGTGTCAGGGTGGCCTCGAACTCATGGCACTCCTCCTATCTCTGCTTCCTCAGTGCTGGGATTAAAGGCATGTACCACCACGCCCGGCCAGGGCTTTCTTTCCCTCCCTTCCTCCTTTCTTTCTTTCTTTTTTTTAAAAGACAGGCTCTCATCTCACCTAGGTTGGTGTCAAATTTGCTGTGTAGCAGAGTATGACCTTGAACTTCTCACCCTTTTATCTTCCAAGGGCTGGGATTAGAAGCATGCATCACTACCCTGTTTTTTTTTTTCTTTTTTTGTCTAAATATTTTATTTATTTATTTGAGAGAGAGTGAGAGTAAGAGGTAGGTAGAGCGAGAGAAAGATGATGGGTGTGTCAGGACGTCCAGCCACTGCAAATGAACACTAGACACATGTGCCACCTTGTATATCTGGCTTTACATGGGTATTAGGGAATCAAACTCCAGTCCTTAGGCTTTGCAGGCAAGTGTCTTAACCACTGAGCCATCTCTCCAGCACTACCCTGATTTATTCCTTTCCTTTCCTTTCTTCTTCTTCTTCTTTTTTTTTTTTTTTTTGAGGTAGGATTTCACTCTAGCCCAGGCTGACCTGGAATTCGCTGTGTAGTCTCAGGGTGGCCTTGAGCTCATGGCGATCCTCCTACCTCTGCCTCCCAGGTAGGTGCTGGGATTAAAGGCATGCCCCACTGTGCCTGGCTTTTTAACTACTGCTCTAATCCAGAAGCACAGAAGATCCAACCAACCCCCACAAACTGTTTCAGAATGTACTATGGCATGGTTGATATGAATGACAACAAAGGGTCATTATAGTCTCTTTGAGGGTTAGGAATTGCAAGATTTTTTTGTTTTGTTTTTCCGAGGTAGGGTCTCATTCTAGCCCAGGCTTTCCTGGAATTCACTGTGTAGTCTCAGGGTGGTAATCCTCCTACCTCCCAAATGCTGAGATTAAAGGCTACCATGCCCTGCTAGGACACCTGACACAGGTGCAGTTTTCCTTTGTGATCCTCCTGTTTTGGTCTCCCAAGTTCTGTGATAATAGGCATGCACCGCCATACATAGCTTTCCTTTGAGATGGGATCTCATGCATACTGTTGCTCCTTGACCTCACAGCAGTCCTCCAGAGTATTAGGATTATAGGTGTGAACTATCATAGCCAGCCTTTTTCCTCTTTCTTTCCTCCCTCCTTTCCTTCATACATGCTAGCCAAGCACACTACCACTGAGTGACTGCATATTTTAGAAAGCCAATCACTGCATATTTCAGAGAGCCAGTCATGGTGCTCTGAAGGCTATATAGTGTAAACTTACATTACAAAAGTGGTTCAGGCTGGTGACTACTTGCTTATCTGTATGGCCAACTCACTAATGCAAGTGGGAGAGAGAGAGAAGGAGAGAGAGAGAGAGAAAAAATGAATGGGTGGCCCAGGGCCTCCTGCCACTGCAAACAAACTCCAGATGCATGCGCCACTCTGTGCATCATCAAGCTTTACATGGGTAGTAGGGAACTGAACTCAGGTGGTTAGACTTTGCAGTTAAACACCTTAACCTCTGAGTCATCACTCCAGCCCACATGTTGATTTTGATAGCTCTGGAGATACAGGGCTCTGATGTGAAATTCCTCACTGCTGCTTCCCTAGAGGCTAGCCTGGCTCTTGGTTGGACTTGGTCAGTGTTGTCAGAGACACAATTACAGGGTAGAGCCTTGAGTTCCACTCTTGACAAGTTGAACAATGTAGGAGTTGAGGTAACATAGTCACAGATTCAAGAAGACTTTCCTGGGGGAGGTAATGGTTTTTTTGTTTTTGGTTTTTTGAGGTATGGTCTTGCTCTAGCCCAGGCTGACCTGGAATTAACTATGTAATCCCAGGCTGGCCTTGAACTCACAGCAATGCTCTTACTTCTTTCTTCTGAGTCCTGGGATTATAGCCTGTTCTAGCACACCCACCTCCCTTTAGTGGTCTTTACACGGGTGGGGTTTGTAAATATCCTTATATGAAACCATTCTACACTTGATCTTAGCCAAAAGGCTGAGAAGCAATTGAAGCCATTCTATCTAATACTTGCATTTTTAAAATTTTAAAAAATTTAAAATTTATTTATTTGAGAGAGAAAAAATGAATATGGGTGTGCCAGGGCCTACAGTCACTGCACACAAACTTAGGATGTATGTTTTACCTTGTTGTCCATCTGGCTTGCATGGGCACTAGGGCATCAAAGTCGGGTCCTTAGGCTTCATAGGCATGAAACCACCCCCCCCGCCAGAAAAACAACAGAACCTCACTAAACAGTTTCATCACTAAATCCAAACGTCTTAACTGCTAAGCCATCTGTCCAGCCCTAATACTTGCATTTTGACTTCACTTGAAATTGAAAAATACTAATGAATTAAAATACTGCAGTTAACTTAGCATCTTGAAATAGTCTATTTTTCTTTCTCCAGAAGCACAATTACATAATTCTCAGAAATAATATGGATTATGATATAAATCACTGTTGGCAGATCTCAGAGGAGCAGAACAGGAATAGACATCAAACAACCTCTATATCATTTGAAGCGACTTTAGAATTAATATACACAAAGAGAAGGAAACATGGTGTACTGATTATGCATGCATGAAACTATTATATAGCAAATAGCTTTATTCCTCAAGCATTCAGAATCATTTCAAGGCAGTATCAAGTGCAGCTGGAAAAGTGAGCTCCCTATTTTAGTAACTCAATGCGTTTAGTTCAGTGGTCAGTGCTACATGTTAACCATTGTCTGGAAGTATCTGACAGCGCATCTTCATTAAGTGAATTGGAATATAAACCCAAGTTGTTACATTCTGTCCTTTACCTCTGCAACAATGTATATATTTAACAGTTGTGAAACACTTTCCATTCTAGTATTTTTCTATAAGTTATCCATGGAATATAGAAACAGATTAATATATATAATATCTTAAAGGATATCCATTATTTGTAAAATATAAAAATTCATTGTGTTTCTATACTTTACGAATACCCTATCATTTCTGGGCTGAGATCCCAATAAGTTTGTTATGCTAAGAACTAAACAGAGGTATTTCCCCCTCCTGGGATTAAACTCAGAGTCTTGAACATGCTCCCTGTTCACCTGTTCATTCTACCTAAGCTATACAAGAAGCTCCAAGAAGCAGGATTCTTGCTTTTTCAGGGGGAGTGGTAGTGTCTCATTTTAGTCCAGGTTGAGCTGTAACTCAATCTGTAGTCCCAGGCTGACCTTGAATTCATGGCAATCCTCTATCACACCCAGCAGTGTTCTTGCTTTGATAGAAAAGATTAAAAGGATTTTTAGATGAGACTCAAGAGCAGGGTGCTTGCTCAAACATGGGGGAGGCCCTAGGTTCAGTTCTCTACAGTGGTATTAGCACTAAATCAAAAATCAGTAGAAGGCCTGGTGTGGTGGTGCACGCCTTTAATCCCAACACTTGGGAGGCAGAGGTTGGAGGATCACCATGAGTTCAAGGCTACCTTGAGACTATATAGTGAATTCCAGATCAGCCTGGGCTAGAGAGAGACCCTACCTCAAAAAAATAAAACAATCAGTAAAAGGATAATAGCATCCAGTAGGTGAGAAGAATAGTTTACAGCTTTCATTAAAATTATTTTTAGGACTGGAGGGATGGCTTAGTGGTTAAGCACTTGCCTGTGAAGCCTAAGGACCTGGATTCGAGGCTTGATTCCCCAGGACCCACGTTAGCCAGATGCACAAGGGTCGCATGCGTCTGGAGTTCGTTTGCAGTGGCTGGAGGCCCTGGCATGCCCATTCTCTCTCTCTCTGCCTCTTTCTCTCTCTGTCATTCTCAAATAAATAAATAATAAAAAATTAAAAAAATTATTTTTAGCTGGGCATCATGGCACATGCTTTTAATCCCAGCACTCAGGAGGCCCAAGTAGGAGGATCACCATGAGTTTGAGGACAACCAGAGACTACATGGTGAATTCCATCCAGGTCAGCCTGGACTAGAGTGAGACCCTACCTTGAAAAAACAAAACAAAACAAAAGAATTTGATAGAGAGAAAGTGATAGGGCCATTCAGCTTGTCATCCATCACATTGGATTGTGAGATTGGAAAGCAAAGATGTAACGGACAAAATATTTCATATGTATTCTTAAAAATATTTCATATTTACTGGGTGAGGTGGCGCACACCTTTAATCCCAGCACTTGGGAGGCAGAGGTAGGAGGGTTCAAGGCCAGCCTGAGACTACATAGTGAATTCCAGGTCAGCCTGGCTAGAGCAAAACCCTACCTCGAAAAAATAAAATTGTATCTTAGATGTACCATGGCTTAAAGATTGGTTTAGAAGTATTTTAGAGGAAACATTTAAGTGATCTGATAATCTAACCCCCTACTCAAACTCCAGTCCTAAGAGTTCAGATCAGTACTAAACAAGGGAAGAGGTAAATGTGTCCACAAGCGCCTCTCTCACTTACAACCTAGTATAAACATTTCTTTCCTCTTTTGGGCCAGAGAAAGCTAGCCTACATGTGCAGAGAATGAAAGAGTGAAGATCTATAAAGTTTATGACATTATGAGGTAAAAGCTGCGAGACAATTTTTGGATCATTTATTACAAATCAGTTTTTATGCTTGCATTTGATTTTATGGGTAAAATATTCATCCCGTTTTTATTTATTTTTTGGTTTTTCGAGGTAGGTTTTCACTCTAGCACAGGCTGACCTGGAATTCACTGTAGTGTCTCAGGGTGGCCTTGAACTCACAGCAATCTTCCCACCTCTGCCTGCCAAATGCTGGGATTAAAGGTGTGTACCACCACACCTGGCTTTGTTACTTTAAAAAAAAAAATTTAAAAATATTTTTTAAAAATTATTTGGAGCCGGGCGTGGTGGCGCACGCCTTTAATCCCAGCACTTGGGAGGCAGAGGTAGGAGGATCACCGTGAGTTCAAGGCCACCCTGAGACTACAGAGTTAATTCCAGGTCAGCCTGGACCAGAGTGAGACCCTACCTCGAAAAACCAAAAAAAAAAAAAAAAAAAAAATTATTTGGAAGCAGCGAAAGAGAGAAAAGAGGCAGAAAGAATGGGCACTCTAGGGCCTCCAGCCACTGAAATGAACTCCAGGTGTGTGCATCACTTTGTGCATCTGGCCTTATGTGGGTACTGGAAAACTGAACCTGAGTTGTTAGGCTTTGCAGATAAGTGCCTTAACTACTGTCAACTTTTATTTTCATTGCTGTTGTTTTGTTTTTGTTTTGAGATAGGAACTCTTGTAGTTCTGACCCTCCTACCTCCACCTCTTGAGTGTGGGATGACAGGTATAAACCACCATAGTGGTTTTATGCAGTGCTGGGCATCCAACCCAGAGCTTTTTCAGCCAGGCAAGCACTTCTGTCAACTGAGCCACATGCCCAATCCCCTGCTCAACTCTTTGCCACACCATTGCTTAAAACAGTCAAAACCATTAGTAGTCTCCTGAGGTCAGATAATCAGTCAAGGATAGTTTACGTAGGGTTTTTTAAAATTTCTTTTTGGCCCCTCCTCTTTTTATTCATTTTTATATATTTATTTTTGTTTATTTTAATTTAATTTTATTTCAGAGTGACAGATAGAGAAAGAGGCAGATAGAGAAAATGGGTGCACCAGAGCCTCCAGCCACTGCAAATGAACTCCAGACATGTGCGCCCCCTTGTGCATCTGGCTAACATGGGTCCTGGGGAATTGAGCCTCGAACCAGGGTCCTTAGGCTTCACAGGCAAGCGCTTAACCACTCAGCAATCTCTCCAGCCCTATTTTTATTTTTTTCAAGAAAGAGTCTTATTGTAGCCTAGGCTAACCTGGAACTTTGTGGTACTGGCCTCCACCTCACTTGATCCTCCTACCTTAGCTGTGTTTTGGCTTTTTTTTTTTGCTTCTGTGTATGTGTGTAGTGTGGTATATGCTCATGTGTGAGCCCTTACAGTGCCCATATGCTTGCCTACGGTGAGGGGCCACTCACCTGCAGTGGCTGGAGTGGAGCCTTTGGGTTTCTGCTCTTTCTTGTGTTGAAGCTGACTCTCTCTTAACTAATTCCTGAGCTTTTTGATGTGTCAGTCTCAGCTCCCTCGGGGCTGGGGTTACAGGTGTGCATGGCCAACTGTTTACATGGGATCTGGAGATTTGAACTTGGGCAGTCTCAGACCCCCTCAGGCATTCGTGCTTGTGCAGGAAGTGCCCTTAATCACTGATTCATCTCTTCAGCCCTGTTTTTGGCATTTTGAGGCAGGGCCTCGTCATGGTGATCTTCCTACCTCAGCCTCCTGAGTGTTGGGATTAAAGGTATGAACCACCACATGTGGCTCTTAGTACTTTCAAGTGCAAAACTATTACAGAATTCTGTGATCACAGGGCTGGAGAGATGGCTTAGTGGATGTAGAATGAGGACTAGAGTTCAGATCTCCAGCACTCAGGTAGGTGGGCGTGGTAGGCTGCTTGTCTGCCAATTCTCCAGAGGCAGAGATAAGGGATCCCCAGAGCAAGCTGTCTGGCTATGCTGGCTGCATTGGTGAGCTCTGGGTTCAAGCGAGAGACACTGTCTCAGTAAATAAAGTGGAGAAGCAATCAGGACGGCACTCTGGGTCAACCTCTGGCCTCCAGGTGCCCATATATATATATATATATATATATATATATATATATATATATAAGCACACCACACACACAGATACATCTGCAAAAAAAGTTTCCCCTGCTCAAAGGAATGGAATTTACATTATTTTTGGTATCTTGACTCAAAATCTTAATGCATGTGCTCTAGCTTTTGGCAATGATACCATTTTGGTTCGTGTCCAGACAGTAACACAAATGCAGAGGACCAGAATGCCAAGCATGGGCCTCACCCTTTTCATGTAAATTGCCTTATTCAGTTCTTGCATATTCTTGTGAATTAGGGATTATTATCCTAATTAAAACTCAGAATATGACCTCATTAGTAAGATAACAGCAGGAATGGAAGCTCACGACCTGTGACTCCGTGTCCACTTTCTGTGTTCTGCTATGACTGTGTGCCTCTGATCTGGTCATGTGTCATTCTTCAGTGTGCTTTGGTGGTGCATTCTTGCTCTAGACCTCTGAGTCCCCTCATCCTACGTTGTCTTTATGGTGCTTCACACTCTGAAATGAACTGGTTTATTTTGTTTTGTTTCTTTGCACTGGAATGTAGACGTCATAAGGGCATGGACTTTCTTACTGAAGTGTTCCCACAGGCTGTAGCAATAACCTGGCATATTTTAGAAATACAGTAAATATTTGTTTTATATGTTAATTTTTTATATTTTATTTATTTTTGAAAGAGGCAGATAGAAAATGGGCATGCCAGGGCCTCTAGCCAGTACACATAAACTCCAGATGAATGTGCCACCTTGTGCATCTGGCTTTATGTGAGTATTGGGAAATTGAACCTGGGTGCTTTGGCTTTGCAGGCAAGTACCTTAACTAACTGTTAAGCCATTTCCCCAGCCACTGATTGATTGATTTATTTATTTATTTATTTATTTATTTATTTATTTATTTATTTATTTTTTTGAGGTGGGGTCTTACTCTGGTCCAGGCTGACCTGGAATTAACTATGTATTCTCAGGGTAGCCTCAAACTCACAGTGGTCCTCCTACCTCTGCCTCCCTAGTGCTGGGATTAAAGGCATGCACCACCATACCCGGCTCACTTAATTTATTTTTATCTGCAAACAGAGAATAAGAATGGGTGTGCCAGGGCCTCTAGCCACTGCAAACAAACTTCAGATTCATGTTCCTCTTTGTGCATCTGGCTTTACTTGGGTGCTGGGGAATTGAACCCTGATTGTTAGGCTTTATAGACAAGCGCCCTAACTGCTTAGCCATCTCTTTAGCCCTAGAAATCTTTCTGGAAATACTGTGACCCTGTATTTTTGCAGTATGAGTTATAATAGTAAAATTTTAAATTTAGTTTAAATTTAGTAAAATTCAGTTCTTATCAGATAGAGTCCGTAGTGAGACCAAAACGGTTACTTCTCAATTTGTCTTGGTTTCTCTAAAAAGTGGCTCTGCTCTGGAAGATCCTTAGCTGTTCTTAGTTTCCCACACCACCCAGCTCCCATACAGCTTCTAACATGAGACATTTTGTTTCATCAATTCTGTGATTCTGTGCACAGTGAACAATTTTTGTTGCCGGGCGTGGTGGCGCATGCCTTTAATCCTAGCACTCGGGAGGCAGAGGTAGGAGGATAGCCATGAGTTCAAGGCCACCCTGAGACTACAGAGTTAATTCCAGGTCAGCCTGGACCAGAGTGAAACCCTACCTTGAAAAACCAAAAAAAAAAAAAAAAAAAAACAGAAAACAATTTTTGTTAAAAGTTCTATCATTGCAAATATTTAGCAAATTCAACTTACTATAAAACTACGTGTGTTCTCTACCTTTTGGTGTAAGATTTTCACTAATAACATAATGTAAGAATAGTTAAAGTTGGATTATTTGTGATTCCATTAAAGTCTTGCCTGTGTAAAAAACGATAATAATAATATAGATTTTTTTTTTTTTTTGAGGTAGGGTCTCATTCTAGCCCAAGCTGATGTGGAATTCACTATGTAGTCTCAGGCTGGCCTCAAACTCACAGCAATCCTCCTACCTCAGTCTCTAATTAAGAGCTAGGATTAAAAGTTTGTGCCACCAGCAAATTTACAAATTTTGATTTTACATTGCTTATTTCATCACAGGAATCAATTATTATTACCAAAATGTCTCCATATTTGAGTACTTAAGTTGTTTTCAAGTAATTTTTTTTTGTAGTGCTGGAGATTAAACCCAAGTCTTATGTAGACTTCTGATTTTAACCTTCTTTTTTTTTTCCCCAAGGTGTAGGGTCTTAGTCTAGCCCAGGCTGACCTGGCACTCACTCTAGTCCCAAATTGGCCTTGAACTCACAGCCATCCTCCTACCTCTGCCTCCTTAGTGCTGGAGTTAAAAGCATGTGCCACCATACCTGGCTTAATTTGATTTTAACCTTTAAACATCTCTTAAACATAGTGCTCTCATAAATATCTTCAATCATTTTAGTGCTTTATTTAGAGAATAGATAAGATTTTTTTTTTTTCTTTTCTGGTAGGGTTTCATTCTAGCCCCGGCTGACCTGGAATTCACTCTGTAGTCTCAGTGTGGCCTCAATCTCTTGGCAATCCTCCTACCTCTGCCTCCCACGTGCTGGGATTAAAGGTTTGTGCCACCATACCCAGCTCGAGATTTTGGTTTTTTGAGGCTGTCTTGCTGTATATCCCAGACTGGTTGGAACTTGGCCATCCTCTTCCTGCATCCATGCCTGGCTTCAAGAATGTACAAAGACAGGGAATGGGTTAGAGATTGAAGCAATTTTTGTTGTTGTTGTGAGGCAAAAAAGATAGCAAGTGCACAAGCAAGAAAAAACAAAGGACTTGGAGATGGTGGCACATGCCTTTAATCCCAGCACTTGGGAGGCTGAGGTAATGGGATCGCTATGAGTTCAAGGCCAGCCTGGGCTACAGAGTGAGGTCCAGATCAGTTTGGTGTAGAATGGGGCCCTGCCACAAAAAAGGAAAACAAAGCCAGACATGGTATGCTGCGAGAGCAAACACTCAGGGTAGGATAGGCAAATGAGAGTTGAGTCGGAAAAATACCTGAGTCCAGATCACAAAAGACATTCTGGCATTCTCTGCCTTCAGCTTCCTGTGGTACTGAATGTTAAACCCAAGCAAGGCATTGCAGCGCTACATATGTCCTCCACCAGTGAGCTGCACTCCCTCCCTGCTTCCCTCCCTCCCTGCCTCCCTCCCCCCTCCCTCTCTGTCTCGTGCGCACGTGTGTGCAGATGCGTGATCTTGTGCACACACGTGCAGAAGTCAGAGAAGGACCATTGTCTTCCTCTTTCACTGTTCGCCCACTGCAGGACTGGTGTCACAGGCATGAATGGCCACATCCAGTTGTTTACATGGGTGCTTCTGAATTGCACTTGGGTGGTCTCAGGTCCTCATACTTGCACAACAAGTGCTGTTAACTGCTGAGCCATCTCTCCCCAACTCCCACTGAAGGATTTTTTAAACTAAGAAGCAAACGCACTGTAAGCCTTTTAAGTTGTTGAGTGAAATGATCACATTTTTATTTCAGAAAGATGACTCTGTGATATAGATGCCAGGAGCCAAACATGAGAGAAAATCAATTAACTTGTGAGGGCTTAACGTAATTGAAAGGAAGAGACAGACCTGAGGAATAATTAGGAGGTCAGCTGGTTATTATTTGGACATTGGGAATAAAGGACAGGGAGGAATCTCTAATGACTCGTGGTTTAGGTAACTGAAAATTTAATCTAAAGGTGAAAGTGCTAAATAGTGGCAGATAAGAATTTTCATGACCAGTCAGGTTTTAGAAGAGCAACTTAATGTTGGGAAATTTGTAAAAGTGATTTGACATCTTATCTACTCATGCTTTTGTGTAGTTCTCTTCAAGTGAGAAGGAAACCTTACTGGGGGCTGTCAACAACCAGGGTTTGACTTCCCAGTACCCATGTAGATCCAGGTGCACAGTGGCTCATGCATCTGGAGTTCACTTGCAGGGGTTAGAGGTCCTTCTGCCTTTCTCTCCTCTCAATCTCTCTTTGCTTACAAATAAATACATAAAAATATGTAGGGCTGGAGAGATGGCTTAGTGGTTAAAGCACTTTCCTGCAAAGGCTAACGGTCTGAGTTTGATTTCCCAGTACCCACGTGAAGCCAGTTGCACAAAGTAGCACATGCATCCAAAACTCATTTGCAGTGGCTGAAGGCCCTGGCATACCCATTCTCTCTGTCTCTCTTTCTCTGTTTACAAATAAATAAAATTCAAAAAGGGTCAGAGAGATGGCTTATTGGTTAAGTGCTTACCTATGAAGCCTAAGGATCCTGGTTTGAGGCTCGATTCCCTAGTATCCATGTAAGCCCGATGCACAAGGTGGCACATGCTTCTGGAGTTCATTTGCAGTGGCTGGAGTCCCTGGCGTGCCCATTCTTTCTATCTCTGTCTCTGTCTCTCTCTCCCCCACCTTCCCTCTTTCTCTCTCTGCTGCTCTCAAATAAATAAAAATATAAAAAAACCTTACTAGGACAGATAACTTCATGGCCTACTTCTCAGAATGCTATGTCTCAGAGGAGAAATAGCTGCCATTCTAAGTCAAGAGGTTCTTTTTTTTTGACTCTAGCCTGAATTTTTTATATTGTACACTGAGAATTACAGTCTGTGTTAGCTGAGTATTCATCTTGTTTGTAGATTATAGCTTGGCATCACAAAGAATTATAAGGAATTGGTAACCAGTCAACCAAGTGGGAGGATCACAGGCAATAAAAGAAATGAAACTTGGCATACTTAAGTTGCATAAGCTCGCTGGATATTATTGGCTAGTTAAGATAGCATTAATAAAATTTTAACAGAATTAAGATTAGCCCTTATAGTGTTTAGTTCTGCTGCATTAATGTACGACTTAGTTTCTCTTTCCTTCTTTCTTACCCTGTCAGAAACAGGGTCTCATATAGCCTAGCTGGCCTTGAAATTACTGTGTAGCTGAAGATGACCTTGAACTCCTGAAATTGTCTTCAACTCTCAAGTGCTGACATTATAAGTATATACCACAATGCCCAGAGCTTGGTGGTTTTCTTTTTCTTTTCTTTTTGATTTATTTTTTATTTTTATTTATTTGAGAGCGACAGACACAGAGAGAAAGACAGATAGAGGGAGAGAGAGAGAATGGGCGTGCCAGGGCTTCCAGCCTCTGCAAACGAACTCCAGACGCGTGCGCCCCTTTGTGCATCTGGCTAACGTGGGTCCTGGGGAACCGAGCCTCGAACCGGGGTCCTTAGGCTTCACAGGCAAGCTCTTAACCGCTAAGCCATCTCTCCAGCCCGGTTTTCTTTTTCTTGTTTAATATTTTTAGTTACTTATTTCAGAGACAGAGTCAGAGAGAGAGAGAGAGAGAGAGAGAGAGAGAGAGGAGAATGGGGGGGGGGGGGCTGCAGGGCCTCCTGCCACTGTAATTGAACTCTAACTGCATGTACCACTTTGTGCAGCTGGCTTCACGTGGGTGGGTACTGGGCAATCAGTCCCAGGCCATCAGGCTTTTCAAGGAAGTGCCTCTACTGACGAGCTATCTCTCCAGCCATTAGGGTTTTTTAAAAACATTTTTTGCACAAAAAAAACACAAAAAACATTTTTTGCATATATATGAGTATGTGGTATGCATGTGTGTATTGTGTTCGTATATGTGTGGGCACAACTGTGTTTACAGTTACACAAGCACATGTGTGTATATGTGTGTAGGCCAGAGGTTGACATTGGGTAACCTCAGTTATCTTACACTCTTATTTTTTGTGACAGGGTCTCTCACTGAGCCCAGAACTCACCAAATCTCACTAAACTAGGTAATAAGGATCCACCTGTCTCCACCTTCCCAGTGCTGGGGTTACAAGTGTATGCCAGCACTTCTGGCATTTTATGTGGGTGCTGGGGATCTGAACTCAGGATCTGAACCCATGCTTGTGTGGCAAGTGCTTTACCCACTGAGCCATCTCCTCAGCCACTGACAGGTTTGTTTTTTTAGGGCTGGGGAGATGCCTCCGTGGATTAAGGGCTTTACAGCTCAAACTGGAGTACCAGAATTTGACCCCTAGACCTGAAATTACAGGTCAGAAGTCATGGTCGGCTTCTGTTATCTAGCAGCTGACGCCAGCAGTGAGGTGGGAGGTGGAGCTGTGAACATTCTTGCACACGGCATGCATACCCACCCACCCTCACATGTACAAATAATTTCAAAATTAAAAAAAAATTGAAACATGTTTTGTTTTAAATATTATTTATTTATTTGCACAGAGAGAGAGAGAAGGAATGGGCATGCCAAGGCCTACAGCCACTTCAAACAAACTCCAGATGCATGTGCCACTCTTGTGTATCTGGCTTTACATGGGTAACAGGTCGTTAAGCTCTGTAGGCAAGCGCCTTAACTGCTGAGCCATTTCTCCAGCCCATAAAACATGTTATTTATTTATTTTGGTCTTTCGAGATAGGGTCTCACTCTAGACCAGGCTGACCTGGAACTCACTATGTAGTCTCAGGGTGGCCTCAAACTCATGGCAATCCACCTACCTCTGCCTCCCGAGTGCTGGGATTAAAGGCACACACCACCATGCTTGGTAAAACATATTTTTTTAAAAGCATGAGACTTTAAAGTATAGCTCTGTCTGTATTGCATTGCTGTGTTGCTCATTCAAAGGTAAAACATATCTGGTAATTTAAAAAGCGCTTTTGTTTATTTATTTTGCTTTTTTGAGACAGAGTCTCATATAGCTGGCATTGAACTCAGTGTGTAGTAGAATGAACTTGAATTCCTGATCTTCCTCCCTTTACCTCCAAGTGCTAAGATTACAGGCATGTGCCACCACATCAGACTAAAAAAGCCATCTGTATTTAAATTTAGGTAATGACCTTAACTAGTTGAATCTAGTTAGAAAATAGTTTGCAAGCTGGAGAGATGGCTGAGTGGCTAAGACGTTTGCCTGCAAAGTCAAAGGACCTCAGTTCAATTCCCCAGGACCCATGTAAACCAGATGCCCAAGGTGCACATGCATCTAGAGTTCGTTTGCTATGGCTGGAGGTCCTGGCACGCCCATTCTTCACCCCTCCCTCTGCTTCTTTCTCTTAAATACTCTCAAATAAATTTTTAAAAGTTAAAAAAATAGTTTGCTATCATACTGCAAAAAACCTAAGTACTTTGAGCCATATTAAAATGCTGATGAATCATTATTCTCTATTATTTGTTAAATTAAACTTTGCATGGATTTTAAACATAATAAAACAGGCTAATTATGTTACTTCAGGCTGCAGGTTAAATTTTAGTTGAGTAAAAAAAATCACATTCTTGCCAGATGTGGTGACACATACCCTTAATCCCAGCACTCGGGAGGCAGAGGTAGGGGGATTGCCATAAATTTGAGGTCAGCCTGGGACTACAGAGTGAATTTTAGGTTTGTCTGGTCTACAGTGAAACCCTACCTTGGGGGAGAAAATAAATTCTTTCAAGAGCATATGAATTTAGCATTTTACTTCTAAAAGACTTGCAGATTTGATAGGGATATTCATTTCATCATATTTTGACCTTGGATTTTTACATTTCAAAAATGAATGCACCTGGAGATGACAAAACTATTGAATGTTTTAGAGTTTACTACTTATTTGCCGGTATAGACTACTTTACCCCTCAACTCTGTGGTGATCTAAACATGAAATGTTATTCTAGAGTAGCTATTTTAAGACAGATGAATCATGTAGATATAACACATGATTTTCATCTTATAGTATAATGGGATATTTGATAGTCTAATTTAGGTTGAAATTCTATTAAACGTGAAACAGGGAAAAAAAAATGGCCTGAAGGCCTGGAGTAAAGAGGAAAGGGAGGAAAAATAAAAACCCCTTGGTAGAAAATACATTCCTTCACATTGTGGAGTGGGGTGGAGGGTGGAGCAGAGAAGGAGATTGTGGTGGGGACACGTTCTATTACAGGGACATTAATAATAGAGAGTGTATTGAATACTGTGATGTCAAAAGACATTGAAAGCCAGCAAAGAGGATTTCAGTGAAGAGGACAAAGCTAGGTAAAAGGATGCTGTAGCTTTTGTTACCACAATTAAATATTTAAAGAGTCAGCCATTTTATACTGTCCAGGAAGTTAAGCAGTTGCTCATTTTACATTCCTTTTTTTTTTCTCTACCCCCTTTCTGCCAGGAAGCTATAGACAAGTAAGCTGACATAAGGGATTTATATTAAGAAATTTCTTTTAGGGAGTGTCAGAAGCAAGTTCAGAATCCAATCTTTTAATCTCCTGTGGCGTGATCATAATATTCATGATGCCCCTAAGACACTTGATGTTTGTTCTAAACCATCAAAGAAGGAAAGCGTGTGTTCAGCATAATTTGCCTTGCATATATTATTAATGGTCTAGTCTGATGACTTCTCATAGAAGTAGTTATTGTAAAAAGACAGGCTGTGTGGAAGACATATGAACTTTGTATTTCTGTGCTCTGTAGAGATGGCTGTAGAAACCACCTTTGCTGTGCAAAACTCTTATAGACTTGATATCTACAGAGATTTGTATATATGTTAAACATGGTAATGTATCAAATGAGTTTGAATTCAGTAAATAAAAATAAATAAAAAATACTATTTAAACATGTGCTAGATATTGTACATGTTACAAATTATCTAAATTCTGTCTTTAGGAATGAACACAAATGAAGTAAAATAACTTAGAAGAGAAAGTACCAGATTGTGTGATGTGTTTGTCATGGACAGAGGAAAAGAATAATTTACTCTAGAAAAACTAGGTGTGATGGTGTACACCTGTAATCCCAGAATTCAGGAGGCTGAGAATGGAGGATTGCTGAGAGTTTGAGGCCAGCCCAATCTATAGAAGAGAAAACACAAGAAAGCAAGAAAAAAAGGGTGAGGATGCACAATGGAGTCGAGAATTAGATGGATGCTCATGATGCTTTCATGATAAGTTCTAGCAAATGCTTTAGGAATTTCACTTCTGAAGACAATGGAGATCCCAGTGCTGGAGGGATGGTGCAGGGGGTGTCATGGTAATGGCACAATAAAAATACTTTTTTGAAATTTATTTTTATTTATATTTGTTTTAAAAAATATTTTATTTTTATTCATTTGAACAGAGAAAGAGGGAGAGAGAGAATGGGTGTGCCAGGGCCTCCAGCCACTGCAAACAAACTCCAGACGCATATGCCCCCTTGTGCATCTGGCTAACATGGGTCCTTTGTCTTTTCAGGCAAATGCCTTAACTGCTAAGCCATCTCTCCAGCTCTGTTTTTATTTTTAAAATATCTTTTTAAAAAAAAATTTGTTTTATATTTATTTATTTACTTAAGAGCGACAGACAGAGAAAGAGGCAGAGAGAGAGAGAAAGAATGGGCGTGCCAGGGCCTCTAGCCACTGCAAATGAACTCAAGACGTGTGCGCCCCCTTGTGCATCTGGCTAACGTGGGTCTTGGGGAATCAAGCCTTGAACCAGGGTCCTTAGACTTTACAGGCAAGTGCTTAACTGCTAAACCATCTTACCAGCCCTTTCTTTTTTTTGTTTGTTTTGAGGTAAGGTCTCATTCTAGTCCAGGTTGACCTGGAACTCACTATGTAGTGTCGGGGTAGCCTCAAACTCACAGCCATCCACCTACCTCTGCCTCCTAAGTGCTGGGATTAAAGACATGCGCCACCATACCTGGCTGCCTGTTTTTATTTTTTCAAGGTAGGGTCTTGCTCTAGGTTAGGCTGACGTGGAATTCACTATGGAGTCTCAGGCTGGCCCTGATCTCATAGCAATCCTCCTACCTCTGCCTCTTGAGTGCTGGGATTAAAGGCGTGTGCCACCACTCCTGGCTATTTTTTTTTTAAAGGGTTGGAGATATGGCTTAACTGTTAAAGGCATTTAAGTGCAAAACCTGTGGGTCTAAGCTAAGTTTCCCAGCAACCATGAAAGCTTGAAGACCAGCTAGTCTGACATTTGTTTGCAGTTTAGCAGTTTGATTGCAGTGTTAAGAGACCCTGTCTCAAAGGAGGTAGAACACAGACACCTCGAGTTGTCCTCTGATCTCCAGACTTGCACCTGTATGCACACACATAAATAAATAAATGCGCGCGTACACTTTAGGAAATCAGGGTGATGGATTTGAAAAGTTTGTGAATCTCTAAAACTGCAATGTGAGGCTACAGAAGATAGCAAGGTTTTAATACTTGCCTTAAGTTTAGCGCAAGTCAAGGAAAACTGTCAGTGTGAGAAAACCTTACAAAGGCAAACTTGTTAGGACTGATGGTATGGGGGCCATGAACACATATGATAGGCTCTGTTGTGTTGAAAACTGTCTCCTTTAAGCTGTACCTCTCCCTTCCTTTTTCTTGTCATATATGACTTTGCTAAAACTTGCCAATACTGTGTTTCTCTGTGGAAGTCCCTGCCCATAAAAATCCCTGCCAGAGAAGAGGAGAGGATGATGGTGCTTTCCAGTACACCAGCTGCTGCCTTCTTGGATTTGATCCTTTGAAGCCCAAAGTGTCAAAAGCTTCTATTGATTATTGTTATCCTCAAATTGCTATTAATGATATTTCCATCTCTTGAACCCCCATCCCTGTGCTGATTGTTATGGTCCTGAGAAGCTGTGAAAGTAAAAATGAGCAGCAGGCATGCCCTTGAAAATGGGAAAATAAAACTGATGTGAGGTTAGGCCCTGGAGTGGATGAGAATATTCCTTAGGTTATAGCATGTCCTGCAGCAACTTTTATAATTCACAAAGGGGTCCTATCTAGTGTGTTGGTCAAATGTGGATAGCTCAGTTGTGACTAGCTTGAAAATGGGATCTCTGCCTTCAATGGTTTGGATTAAAACATATCCTAACATCTTTCTTTTTTATGTGTGTATGTAGAGACTGAGCATTCCATGCCCTAATAGTGAAGCTACATGATTGTTCTGAAAGTCAAGATGTCTCTGATTTTTGGAATACTATTTTGTAAATGGGCATTTGTTGCTTTGCCACTATGAATTTAATTTGATTATTATTTTTATTTTATTTTTGAGATGGTCTCACTCTAGTCCAGGCTGACCTGGAATTCACTATGTAGTCTCAGGGTGGCCTTGAGCTCAGTGATCCTCCTACGTCTACCTCCCAAGTCCTGGGATTAAAGGCATGCGCCACCATGCCCAGCTTATTTTCTTTCTTTCTTTTTTTTTTTTTTTTGCATACTCACTGATGGCCGTAGGAGAATGTGAAGCCTAATGAAGAGCAGAGGAAGGTGTCAGTGCTGCAGAGTGATTATGGTTATCATATTTAGAAACATGGAAGTGTGTTCCTATTTAGATGCCACCATGTAGTCATTAATTTTTTTTGTTTATTTATTTGAGGGAGAGAGAGGGATAGAGAGAGAGAAAATGGGTGTGCCAGGGCCTCCTGCTGCTGCAAATGCACTCCGAACTCATGTGCCACCTTGCGCATCTGGCTTATCTGGGTCATGGGGAATTGAACCTGGGTCCTTTGGCTTCAAAGGCAAATACCATAACAGCTAAGCCATCTCTCTAGCTCCCCCCCCCCACCAAGCCCCATAGAGATGTTTGTCATCAAATGTGTGGTGGTTACATTAGGAAGCATTTTTTCTTTTTCTTTCTTTTCTTTTTTTTTGTTTTTGAGTAGGGTCTTGCTCTAGCCCAGGCTTACCTAGAATTCACTATATAGTTTCAGGGTGGCCTCAAACTCATGGCAATCCTCCTGTCTCTACCTCCTAAGTGCTGGGACTAAAGGCACATACCACTATGCCCAGTTGAATTTTTTTTCCTTTTGGAATAGGGTTTCTCTCTAGCTGAGGCTGACTTGGAACTCACTATATAGTCCAGTCTCCTGAAACTCACAGGGATCCTCCTACCTCAGCCCCCTGAGTGCTGGGATTGTAGGCTTGAGTCAGTGCACTTGACAAGAAGGAATTTTATTGATTCTATAGTTAGCTTTCCATAGGATTTATAGCATCCCTGATTTTTTTTTTTGTTGTTATTTATTTAACTTATTTTAGAGAGAGAGAATGGGCATACCAGGCTGGTCTCTTGGTACTGCAAGTCAAAAAACAAACAAGAGCCAGGCGTGAATCCCCGTACTTGGGAGGCTGAGGTAGGAGGATCGCTGTGAGTTTGAGGCCACTCTGAGACTACATAGTGAATTCCAGGTCAGCCTGGTCTACAGTGAAACCCTACCTCAAAACAAACAACAAACACAAACAAACAAAAAATTTCACTTTGTATGGCTGGCTTTTAATGGGTGCTAGGAAACTGAGTTTGGCCTGGCAGGCTTTGCACGGAAGTGCCTTTATCCACTGAGCCATCTCTCCAGCCCTTGTTTGTTTTGTTTTCTTTTTCTCTTCTTCTTTCCTTTCCTTTCCTTTCCTTTTCTTTCTGTCTCTGTCTCTCTCTCCTTTTATTTTTGAGGTAGGGTATTGCTTTAGCTCAGGGTGCCCTCGAACTCACAGCAATCCTCCTACCTCTGCCTCCCAAGTGCTGGAATTAAAGGTGTGTGCCACCATGCCTGGCACTCATTTGTTTTTCTGAATTAGGGTGTTAATGTATAATGGCCTTCAACTTATGATTTTTCTCTGCCTCCCAAGGACTAGAATTAGTGTGTACTACTATGTCTGGCTTCTGATGTTTTTGTTTATTAAAATTAGAACTTAACTAAGAATATTGGGGAAGTTGGAGTGAAATAGCTACAGTATTTTGAGTGTTATCAGTCACTGTGTTTGTGCTGTTGTAATTAAATACTATGGACTGATTGATTTGTAAAGAGAATGTATTTGTTTCCTTGCAGTTGGTCAAGGTGGTTGTAGGGTTGTCTGGTAAGGGCTGCTTGTCTTGTTCTTCCAAGAGGGCTTCTTGTTGCTGTACCCTCTAGAGGGCATGATGCCATGTGTCCTTCTGTGGCAAAGGGCACCAAAGCATGAAAAGGTCCTATACTAGTTTCTTCTTGTCCTTTCATAAGACACTAATCCTTTGATCAAATTTTTTTTTTTTTTCGAGGTAGGGTCTCACTCTAGCCTAGAACTCACGATGTATTCTCAGGGTGGCCTCGAACGCACAGTGCTCCTCCTACCTCTGCCTCCCAAGTGCTGGGATTAAAGACATGCACCACCATGCCTGGCCCTTTGATCATTTTTGAAATGACCCTACCTCTTAACACTACCACAGTAAGGATTCATTTTCACCCCATGACTCTGAGGTATGTTTAGATCACTACAGGTGGTTGCATGGCTGTTTTAGGATGAGAGAAGTTGTGTGTTGCTTGAGAGTAACATGTGTTCAATGATAAAGAGTTGAAAACTGAGTCATTCTAGGCTTCCCTCCACACTTCTTTTTTTAAAAAATTTTTTTGTTTATTTGAGAGCAACAGACAGAGCAAGAAAGATAGAGAGAGAGAGAGAGAGAACCGGCATATCAGGGCCTCCAGCCACTGCAAACAAACTCCAGACACATGCGTCCCCTTGTGCATCTGGCTAACGTGGGTCCTGGGGGATTCGAGCCTCAAACTGGGGTCCTTAGGCTTCACAGGCAAGTGCTTAACCGCTAAGCCATCTCTCCAGGCCCCTCCACCCTTTTTATAGAGAGCACATCAGCTTTTGTGTTCTACTTTTGGCTGTGACAAAAACCTGAGAAAAAAACTTAGTTGGAAGAAAGATTTGGGCTCATGGTTTCAGCTTCCTCCACAGCTGTGAGTCTGTGGTTGAGGCGGAATATCATAGTGGCAAGAGTATGTGCTGAATAGAGTTACTTAGCTTGTTGTGTCTAGGAAGCTGAGATAGGAAGACCAGAAGAGCAAGAGAAGGACATGATTCCAGTGACCCACTTTGT
Organism: Jaculus jaculus; assembly: GCF_020740685.1. Lineage (NCBI taxonomy): Eukaryota > Metazoa > Chordata > Mammalia > Rodentia > Dipodidae > Jaculus > Jaculus jaculus. The sequence goes on from NC_059102.1 coordinate 43,576,023, forward strand.
CTAGGTAGGCTTTACCACCTAGTTTCCAGAATCTCCCAAAATAGTGCTGCCAGCTGAGGATTATGCCTTCAGTTCATGAGCTCATGAGAACATTTCATACTCAAATCATAGCTTTTCATAAATAAGGCCTATATTTCTTGAGGGTTTTTTTGGGGGGGGGGGCGGGGTGTTTCAAGGTAGGGTCTTGGTCTAGTCCAGGCTGACCTGGAATTCACTATGTAGTCTCAGGCTGGTCTTGAATTTACAGCAACCCTCCTACATACTGGGATTAAAGGCATGTGCCACCACGCCTGGCAAATTCTTGAGTTTTTATGTGGCTGTTGGTTGGAGTCACAGTGTGTAAGGTGTGATTCACTCTGCACTTCAGCTAATTTGCCACATTATATCCAGCTGTATGCTAGGAGATTTTACCTTAACTGTTTATTTTACCTTAACTGTCTATTGAAGGGCAAAATTGTGGAGTTTGCCTCCCATGTGCTAGAATTACAGGTGTATACCACCACAGTGTCTTGGAGCCCATGAATTTGAGATCAGCCTGGGCTAACATAGAGAGACCTTGTTTCAACAACAATAAAAAGTTAAAGAGAGGGCTGGAGAGATGTCTTAGCAATTAAGGCATTTGCCTGCAAAGTCAAAGGACCCAGGTTCAACTTCCCAGGACCCACATAAGCCAGATGCACAAGGGAGCATATGCGTCTGGAGTTCGTTTGCAGTGGCTGGAGGCCCTGGTGTGCCCATTCTCTATCTACCTCTTTCTTTCTCTGTCTCTCTAATAAATAAATGAAAATAGGGTTGGAGAGATGTTTTAGTAGTTAAGGCACTTGCCTGCAAAGCCTAAGGTCCCAGGTCCGATTCCCTAGGACCCACGTAAGCCAGATGCACAAGGTGGTGCATGCATCTGGAGTTCATTTGCAGTGGCTGGAGGCTCTTGTATACCCATTTCTCTCTGTCTCTCTCCCTCTTTCTCTTTTTCGCTCTCTCAAATAAAGAAAAATAAATATAAAAAATAAATAATAAAAAATTTAAAAATTTTTTAAAATGTTAGAGAAGGGGAGGGAGGTGGGTTGTTAATAAATCATAACATTTTAATCTAAATTCAAAGTATTATATAAAACACTATATAACCATCAAAATTGTGTTCATACTTTAATTTTTTTCCAAGGCACTACAGGTTGTTGAATAGTCAAATGTGTGTATGTGTTTGTTTTCCTTCATTTCTTTTGGTCTCCAGCAACTTTTCTATTCCCTATTCTTTAAAAATTTTTATTGACCACCTTCATCAGTATAGACAATAAACTATGATAATATCCTCCCTTCACCTCCATACTCCCCCTCTCAAACCCATCCTCCATTGAATCCCTTTCCCCTTATGATGTCGTTATCTTTTCCTCCTATTAGGAAGGTCTTTGTAGGTAGTGTCAGGCACTTCGAGGTCACCATTTTGTGTCTGGAAGATTGCATTGTAGGCAGTCTTAACCTTTCCTTTGGCTCTTACATTCTTTCAGTTACCTCTTCCACAATGGACTCTGAGCCTTAGAGGGTATAATAGTGATTTCTCAGTACCAAACACTTCACTGTCATTTCTTTCAAGCACTATAGTGATTTTTTTTTTTAATTTATTTTTTATTTTTTGAGGTAGGGTCTCACTCTAGTTCAGGCTGACCTGGAATTCACTATGTAGTCTCAGGGTGGCCTTGAACTCATGGCGATCCTCCTACCTCTGCCTCCCAAATGCTGGGATTAAAGGTGTGCCCCACCATGCCGGCAATATGTTATTTTGATTTATTTACTTCAGAGAGAGAGAGAGGGACAACAAGCACACCTCTAGACACTGCAGATGAACTCCAGATGCATGTGCCACCATGTGCATCTGCTTTACGTGGGTTCTGAGGAATTGAACCTGGGTTATTAGGGCAATTTGGTGGGTACAATAAATGCCTTTAGCTAGACAACAGCAGGCATTACTCCCCTGGAGCTCATGACCTCCCCAACCATAGGTTTTTGACTAGGTTTTCAGTACCAGGCATTTATTACCTCCCATAGGGCCTACAATTCCAATTAGAGCATAGTTCCCTCCATAACAGACATGCCATTATTGCACCAGTTGGCAAATTTGGCCCGGCTGGTCAGTCTTAAGGCTTGCAGGGCCCACTGTTGTTTAACACTGTTGATGACTTCTCTTTCCCAAAGGGCTGCATGTAGCATAGCTCTTCCCAGCTTTCTGGCAGCTAGTCAACAGGAAGGAGATTTGCAGCTCAGCTCCAGCTTGATGTCTCAGTGACCTGCAGCCCAAACAGTGCAGTCTTGCTATAGGGTCTTGCCGTGTACTTCTGGTGGGCAACCAGGAGCCTTGGCAATGTTCTCTAATGTTTTGGGGTATCAGGGACCTCCCTGGCCAAATATGTATCCCACCCCTGGCTCTGAATTTTTTCTAGTAATAATCAATGGCTTCTTGTTGCACCATTATCCAAAGAAGTAGATTTCCATATGGTTTATTCATAACATCTTAAATTTTTTTAATATATATGTATATATAATTTTTATTTATTTACTTGAGAGAGAGAAAAGGAGACAGAGAGAGGGAGAGAGAGAGAATGGGCACACTAAGGCCTCTAGCCACTGCACATGAACTCCAGACGCATGTGTCCCCTTGTGCATCTGGCTTATGTAGGTCCTGGGGACGAACCAAGGTCCTTTGGCTTTGCAGGCATATGCCTTAACCACTAAGCCATCTGTCCAGCCCCAACATCTTAAATTTTGGTTAATCTTTCTCCCACCTTACTTAGTCCCTCCCCCTGACCCTCCCTTGGCCATTCCACCCCCAGTATTCTGCTCATCTATCCCTATTGTGCTTTTTAAAATATTTATTTATTTGCAAGCAGAGAGAGAGAGAATATGGGTGCACCAGGGCCTCTAACTGTTGCAAACAAATGCTAGATGTGCATGGCACTTTGTGAATATGGATTTACATGGGTATTGGGGAATTTAACCTGGGTTATTAGTTATTAGGCTTTCCAGGCAAGTACTTTACTGAGCCATCTCTCCAGTCTTCCTTGTTGTTTTAAAATAGTTGCTGTGAATTTTCATAGATATTCAGTTTCACTTAGATGACCTGCTTCTTGGATGGTTTCATGATTTGTTGCCATTGAGCCATGTCTGACTTCATCTATGACTTCTTCATTAAAACAGAATTGAAGCTCATTCTGAACTTTAAAAAAAAAATCCACACGCATGTGCCACCTTGTGCATCTGGCTTATATGGGTCCTGAGGAGTCAAACCTGGGTCCTTAGGCTTTGCAGGCAAGCGCTTTAACCACTAAGCCATCTCTCTAGCCCTTGTTCTGAACTTACATACCACCATGTTTGAGTGCCTTTGTACAAGTCTTTTTTTTTGTTGTTTTTAAAAAATATTTTATGTATGTATTTATTTGACAGAGAGAAAGAGGGAGAGAGAGAGAGAATGGGTGTGCCAGGGTTCCAGCCACTATAAACAAACTCCAGACACATGCGCCCTCCCCTTGTGCATCTGGCTTACATGGGTCCTGGGGAATAGAACCTGGGTCCTTTGGCTTTTCAGACAGACGCCTTAACTGCTAAGCCATCCCTCCAGCCCTTCATACAAGTCTTTTAACATCTGTAGACATTAGGTTTTTATTGTCATTCCCATTTTTATATGACAAAACTAATTGAAATAAAGGCCAAGTAACATGTTCAATAAATTTTCAGGGTGTACTGTGACTTAATCTTTTTACTTTTATCTACTTGCATTGTACTAGAGACTCAATTAATGGCTACCACAAGTCATCCCAGTAAAAAGACTGAATATCTTGTGTCTACAGCTGTATAAATAAGTTCCTTCTACTTTTCCTCTCTTATTCTTTTGTTTTTTTAAATTTTTTATTTATTTATTTGAGAGTGACAGACACAGAGAGAAAGACAGAGGGAGAGATTGAGAATGGGCGCACCAGGGCTTCCAGCCTCTGCAAACGAACTCCAGACGCGTGCGCCCCCTTGTGCATCTGGCTAACGTGGGACCTGGGGAACCGAGCCTCGAACCGGGGTCCTTAGGCTTCACAGGCAAGCGCTTAACCGCTAAGCCATCTCTCCAGCCCTCCTCTCTTATTCTTATTTCTGTTTTCCTTCCTCAAATCTTTTGAATTTCGCTTTCATCTATTGTATGCACCTCATAGTCTGGTTGAAAAAAGATAATCATAATACTGATATCTTCTTACTTGTCGCACTCTAGCTCAGGCTGACCAGGAATTTACTTTGTAGTCTCAGGGTGGTTTCGAACTTAGTGATCCTTTTACCTCCACCTCCCAAGTGCTGGCATTAAAGGCTTGCACCATCATTTCTGGCTTCGCTTTAATATATTCTAGTGATAGTTTGGTCCACAATAATAATATATATGTTTTTATTCTCAAACACATTTATGCTATGTTTATATCTATTTTTGTATTGGTATCTCTTATCAGATAGTAAATATTTCTATGATATTTGGGGATCATGATTCATTTTTTTTGTTTTGTTTTTTGAAGTAGGGTCTCACTTGGTTCCAAGCTGACCTGGAATTAACTATATAGTCTCAGGGTGGCCTTGAACTCATAGTGATCCTCCTACCTCTGCCTCCTGCAAGTGCTGGGATTAAAGGTGTGTGCCACCACACCCAGCTTGCTAATTGAAATTGTTTAATAGCTTCCAGGAAGATAGCCAGGAGCATGGTGGTTGGTGCATGCTTTTAATCCCAGCACTCAGGAGGCAGAGGTAGAAGTGTTGTGAGTTCTCGAGTTCAAGTTCACCCTGAGACTACATAGGGAATTCCAGGTCAGCCTGGACTAGAGCAAGACACTACCTCAAAAAATAAAAAGAGGCATGGCTGGAGAGATGTCTAAGTGGTTAAGGCTGGAGAGATGTCTAAGTGGTTACGGTGCTTGCCTGCAAAGCTTAAGGAACCAGGTTCAGTTCTCCACAACTGATATAAAACAGATGTACATGGTGGCACATGTGTCTGTAGTTTGTTTTCAGTGGCTAGAGGCCCTGGTGTACCCATTCTCTCTGTCTCATAAATAAGTAAAGAAAAATAATATTAAAAAACAAACAAAACCCAAAACATTTGGAAGGCAAATTCAATGGATTTTTAAAACAAAGCATTACTTCAAGTATATTACTTATTCTTTTTTTCTTTGAGACAGGGCCTCACTGTTTAGCCCTGATTAGTGTGGGACTTTCTATTCCTAAACTTGAACTCATGGTGATTCACCTGCCTCAGCCTCTCCCAGGTGCTGGTATTACAGGCATGTCTCACCACACTTGTTTTTATGGGGTGCTGGGAATTGAACCCAGGGCTTTAGGCATGCTAGGCAAGTGGTCTACTAACTGAGCCACATCTCTGAGCCTCAAGTGGTGCCAAGAGTTTTCATAGTCCTGTTAACAGAAGAAAGGTTATGGGGGTTGTATTTCAGAGCTAGGGCATGCTAAGGAATGTTCAAGAGGACACCTTAATGAGATTCATATAAGCCAGATTGTATTTGAAAATGCTTTATGATCTACAAAGTACACTATAAATACAAGTAATGGTAAGAAAATGTATGATTTATAGCCTGAGTATCTTGGATTGAACATTTAGCTCAACACATAATGATTATATTACCCTTTAAGGTCCCAAAGTTGAATAGCAGATTTAAGGACATGCCAAAAATGTCATTAAAATTAAATCAAAGTCTTCTGCAGTAGAATGTTACTGTGATAGTGTACTCATTCACACACAAATTAACCTGTTTATATCCTGGAGAAACTACATCCTTAATGTTAATTATTTTATTTTATTTTATTTTCTCAATTTTTATTAACATTTTTCCATGATTATAAAAAATATCCCATGATGGGCTGGAGAGATGGCTTAGTGGTTAAGCGCTTGCCTGTGAAGCCTAAGGACCCCGGTTCGAGGCTCGGTTCCCCAGGTCCCACATTAGCCAGATGCACAAGGGGGCACACACGTCTGGAGTTCGTTTGCAGTGGCTGGAAGCCCTGGCGCGCCCATTCTCTCTCTCCCTCTATCTGTCTTTCTCTCTGTGTCTGTCGCTCTCAAAGAAATAAATAAATAATTAAAAAAAAAATCCCATGATAATACCCTCCCTCCCCCACCACTTTCCCCTTTGAAATTCCATTCTCCATCATATCCCCTCCCCATCTCAATTAGTCTCTTTTTTATTTTGATGTCATGATCTTTTCCTCCTCTTATGATGGTCTTGTGTAGGTAGTGTCAGGCACTATGAGGTCATGGATATCCAGGCCATTTTATGTCTGGAGGGAGCACGTTGTAAGGAGTCCTACCCTTCCTTTGGCTCTTACATTCTTTCAGCCACCTCTTCCGCATTAGACCCTGAACCTTGGAAGGTGTGATTGAGATGTTACTCAGTACTCCTGTCACTTCTTTCCAGCACTATGATACCTTCTGAGTCATTATTTTATTTTATTTTAGTTTTTAAAAATATTTTTATTTATTTGCAAGCAGAGAGAGATAGAAGAGAGACAGAGAGAATGGGTATACCAGCGCCTTCAGCTACTACAAATGAACTGCAGATATATGTGCCACTTTGTGCATATGGCTTTACATAGGTAATGGGAATCAAACTCAGGTTGCTAGGATTTGCAGGCAAACACCTTAATCACTGAGACATCTTTCCAGCCCCCCCTTTTTTTTGTGGGGGGGGGTTCTGAGGTAGGGTCTCACTCTAGCCCAGGCTGACCTGTAGTCTCAGGGTGGCCTCCAACTCATGGCAGTCCTCCTACCTCTGCCTCCCAAGCGCTGGGATTGTATGCGCCACCATGCCTGGCTGTGTTTTTTTTTTTTTTTTTTTTTAATTTTTATTTGAAGCATAGTCTCACTCTAGCCCAGGTTGACCCAGAACTCCTGTAATTCAGTGTGGCCCAGAATTCATGGCTTCCAGAGTGCTGAGATTAGAGGATGGAGCCACCATGCCTAGCTTTCTTTTTTTTTTTTTTTTTTCTCTTTCTTTCCTTCCTTTTTTTCTTCTTCTTATAATGAAATTCACTTTTTTGGAGGGGAGATTTTCAGGTTTTGGGATTAAAGGTGTGCTTCACCATGCTGGGCTGAAATTCACTTTATTTATTTATTTGAGAGTGAGGGGCAGGTATAGAGAGGATAGGTATGCCAGGGTCTCTAGCCACTGCAAATGAACTTCAGATGCATGTGCTACCTTGTGCACCTGGCTTATGTGGGCACTGGGGAATCAAACCTGGGTCCTTAGGCTTCACAGGCGAGTGCCTTAACCACTAAGCCATTTATCTCTCCAGCCCTGAAATTCACTTTCAAAAAAATTATTTATTTGAGAGAGATTGAGAGAGAGAGAGAGAGAGAGAGAGAGAGAGAGAGAGAGAGAGAGAGAGAGAGACAGATCAGAGAGAGGGGGAGAGAGAGAATGGGTGTGCCCAGGCCTTCAGCCATTGTAAAGGAATTCTAGACACATGTACCACCTTGTGCATCTGGCTTACACGGATCCTGGGAAATTGAACCTGGGTCCTTTGGCAAGCACTTTAACTGCTAAGCCATTTCCCCAGTATGCATTTTTTTTTTTAATTTTTTTTTTTTGAGATAGGGTCTCACTCTATCCTAGGCTGGCCTAGAATTGACTATGTAATTTCTCTGGGTGGCCTTGAACTCACATCCTCCTAACTCTGCCTACTGAGTGCTGGGATTAAAGGTGTGTATCACCACGCCCAGCCTAATGTTAGTAATCTTCAAGAATTTTGCATGTATTTATGTACATAAAAATAAACTGTTATTTATAAATCTTATAAGCAAGACTTATCTATTTGTAACATACAGCCAGTAAAGCTTCTAAGAGTCTCTTCTTGGTTTTATTTTTCTTATTTCTTGAGGTAGTTGGGCCAGTCTCCGGCTTCTGGCCTTCCTTTCGTGGAAGCTAATTTGCTTCTCTTGGTTGTGCTCCATGATTCTCAACCCATAGCTATGTCGTTGCATTTACCCCATGGTTATCTGTGCACTAGATGATGGCTGCTTATAGTCAGAGAATATGCCTCATTTGTCTTTTTATCTTTAATGCTTGGTATATAAAGGTTCCTGGTGAATATAGGTGGAATAAATGAAGAAGGAGAAAATAGTTCTTGGTTTACTTGGCAAAGTTTTGTTAGCACTAATATTTAAAAGTAATAAAGACAACTTTAAAAATATTCTTTAAAACAAGCATAATAGCAATTTATGTGTGGCTAGCTATCTTTAAAGATACCTGATTTGTCCTGAAGACTGAATTTAATATCTAGTGTCTTCATTTGTAAAAATACTATTATCATATCAACCTCATAAAATTAAATGAGATAATGCAATTAAATGAGTAATGCAGTCTGGGGTCTGGTACACAGTCATTGTCCATTCTGTAATAGCTATGACTTACTAAGTTCTATGAGGCATTTATGCAAAATAATATGTACACCCACTTCCCTTTCCTAGGGCAAACTGGTAGCTTTAAAAAAATAAACCAGCGTTTTATGTCAGGGGTGAGTTCTGAATGAAGGTAGTTCAACAGTAAGCCTGTTCAAATTGAAAAATAATGAAGCTGGTTAAGAGAGTTTGGGTTCTTGGATGTACTACCCTGTTTGTTGCTTTTTATTTGTAATCAGTACTGTACAGTAAACTTGAGATGGTCAATTTTTGTTTGGTTACTTACCTCTTTCCTTTTTCTAGAAGAGAGGGGTTTGGAAACTGAGAAGTAATGCTCTTGTTTTTCTCGCCCTGTTTCATCAACTTGCAGTGAAATTCTTTGGTATTTACCAGGTTCCTTACATTAAATACCCACATGTGTACACTGGTGACTTTTCCAGTGATGGCCAGGGAGTAATGGTGAGGAGCTATACTTCATAACTTTTTTTTTTTTTTTTTTTTTGGTTTTTCGAGGTAGGGTCTCACTCTGGTCTAGGTTGACCTGGAATTCACTATGGAGTCTCAGGGTGGCCTCAAACTCATGGTGTTCCTCCTACCTCTGCCTTCCTGATTAAAGGCTTGCGCCACCACGCCCGGCTACTTTGTAAATCTTGTTGTGTTTGGACACTGGGTAGACCAGTCAGTCTATTGGTTTCAGAGAGGGGGAAGGGAGGGAGAGAAAAGAACCCTAGAAATCTGCCAGCCACATTGGCAGAGTTGTTGCTTTATTTCTCCCATTGCCAAAGGGTGGTATGCACCAAAGCAGCTGCTCCACTCTGAACTCCAAGGTCCAGAGGCTAACAGGGGGCCACAGCAGAAGCGTTCACGTCGCGGCCCCTGTCAGATTCTGGCGAATCTGCGAATTCTGCTGCACATTTCCTCTCCTACCCTCCAGCAGGATGTAATTGAAGAGAGCAGCAGGATGGTATACTAAAAATGTCACTCATGTTCCCGTGACGCCTCTAGGTGATGCAGGAACATAGCAAGACACTCCCTGGTCATAAATGGGATGGATGACTGAGTCATTGAAGGACAGAGTGCAACATTATAAAACATGAGTCTGTGGAACTAAAAACAAGTAGAAGTTCGGGGAGACAAGCGAAGATGCCTGTTTGTCATTTGTAGATAGTGGGGTTATGCTTGTAGGTTCCTGAAGGATCACTAAGGACATCTTTCATCCTCCGAAATGTGACACATGTCTCTGACTGGCAGGCAGTAGCATTGACTTTTGGATTTTAACGCTGTCTGCTTTAGGTTTCATTCCATATGTTCTTTAGTAAGTCTTGAACAGTTTGAATCAAGGCTTTTTCTTAGTCAGAGCTCCAAAAAGTTATTAGGGCTTATGATGTAGTAGAATGTTGTAGTGAGTATCAGTTGTCATCATTCCTGGTACAGCCTTAGAAATGCTTTTAATTTTTTTAATTAAGGTCTTATTATTGGTCCAGGCTGACCTTGAATCTACTATGTACCCTAAGCTGACTTCCAACTTACTATCCTCCTGCCTCAGCTTTGAGTGTTAGGATTATAGATGTGTTGGTTTCATTTTTAAATTTCTTTATTATTTACACGTGTGTATGGGTGTCATTGGAGCCTCTTGCTGATACAAATGAACACAAGGTGCTTGTGCCACTTTTTGCTTCTGGCTTATGTGGGTGGCTTGGGAATTGAACCAGGACAAGCAGGTTTTACAAGCAAGCACCTAACTGCTGAGGCATCTTCCCAGCCTGGCTTGTTTTTTTTTTTTTTTTTTTTTTTAAGTTTTTCTTTTTCTTTTTCCTTATTTATCTATTTGCAGGCAGAGAGAGGGAGGGAGAGAGGGAGAGGGAGAGGAGAAATGAGAATGGATATGCCAGGACTTCTAGCCACTGCAAATGAATTCTAGATGCATGTGCCACTTTGTATATTTGGCTTTACATGGCTACCATCAAATTTGGGTCATTAGGCTTTACAGACAAGTGCCTTAGCCACTGAGCCATCTCTCCAGCCCTTTAAAAAGTTTTATGTATTTTAAAATTTGTAAGTTTTAAAAAATGACATCTTAGCTAGGCATGGTCATGCCTGCCTTTCATCCTAGCACTTGGGAGGCAGAGGTAGGAGAATACCCATGAGTTCGAGACCTCATAGTGAATTCCAGGTCAGTCTAGGAGAGAGGGAGACCCTACCTTACAAACTAACCCCCCCAAAAAAAATAGCTGTGCATGGTGGTGCACACCTTTAATCTCAGCATTCAGGAGGCAGAGGTAGGAGGATCACCATGAGTTCAAGGCCACTCTGAGACTACACAGTGAATTTCCCGTTACCCTGGGCTAGAGCAAGGCCCTACCTTGAAAAACCAAAAATAAATAAATAAATAATAATTTTTTAAAGATATTTTTTATTTTTGTTTATTTTGGGGTAGAATCTTGCTCTAGCCAAAGCTGACCATGAATTCACTATGTAGTTTCAGGGTCACCTCAAATTCATGGCAATACTCCTATCTCTGCCTTGGAGTGCTGGGATTAAAGGTGTGCGCCACCATGCCTGGCTTTTTTTTTAAAGATATTTTTATTTATTTTCAAGCAGAGAGAGATAGAGAAGATGAAATGGCCAGGGCCTCCGGCTGCTGCACATGAACTCCATATACAAGTGCGCCTTTGTGCTGGAGAATCGAACCAGGGTCATGTTAGGCTTAGCAGGCAAGCACCTTAACCACTGAACCATCACTCCCCGCCCCTGGCTTCATTTATTTATTTATTTTATTTTTGGTTTTTTTGAAGTAGGGTCTCACTCTAGCTCAGGCTGACCTGGAATTCACTCTGCATTCTCAGGGTGGCCTTGAACCCACGGCTATCCTCCTACCTCTGCCTCCCGATGCTGGGATTAAAGGCGTGCACCACCACACCTGGCTTCATTTATTTTTTTTAATTAATATATTTACAAGAAGAGAGAGAAAGTATGGATGTGCCAGGGCCTCTTGCCACTGCAAATGAAATCCAGATGCATGTGCTACCCTGTGCATCTGGCCTACGTGGGCACTGGGGCACCAAATCCAGATTGTCAGACTTTATAGTGCCTTTAATCACTGAGGCATCTTTCCAGGCCCCCCCCCTTTTTCCCCCTAGGTAGGGTCTCATTCTGGATTAAAGATGTGCACCACCACACCCAGCTTAAGTTCATCTTTTTTAAATGTATATTTTTATGATTTTGCCTTAATCATTGTTCCAGTGTGGAATGTTTTTATCACCACTGAAAGAAAACCCATGCCCATTAGCAGTCCATCTTCATTTTTCTCTAATTATACCAGTCTTATCCAATGTCCAGTGTCTTTCTATGTTCACAGATCATTTATAGATGAAATCATGGAATATGTGATCCTTTGTGCTGACTTCTTTCTCACATCATGTTTTTAAGGTTCATCCATATTGTAGCACATATTACTTTTTTCCCTGTGTTTTTTTTAAATTAGTGTGCATTAGAGCATACATATTTTTGTTTTGTTTTGATTTTGGTTTTTCAAGGTAGGGTTTCATTCGAGCCCAGCTGAACTGGAATTTACTGTGTAGTCTCAGGATGGCCTTGAACTCACGGTGATCCTCCTACCTCTGCTTCCTGAGTGCCTAGATTGAAGGCATGCATCACTACACCTGGCTTAAAATATATTTATATATTTATTTATTTATTTGAGAGAGAGAGAGAGAGAGAGAGAATGGACACGCCAGGGTCTCCAGGCACTGCATGCGCCACCTTGTGCATCTGGCTTTTGTGGGTACTGGGGAATTGAACCTGTGTCTTTAGGTTTCACAGGCAAGCGCCTTAACCACTAAGCCATCTCTCCAGCCCTTTCTGTGTTTTTGAGGCAACATTTCACTGTAGCCAAGGAAGACCTGGAATTCACTTTGTAATCTGAGGCTGGCTTCAAATTTATGATGATCTTCCTACTTCAGGCTCTTGAGTACTGGAATCAAAGGTGTTCGCCACCATGCCTGACTACTACTACTACTACTACTACTCCTCCTCCCCCTCCTCCCTCATCTCCTCCTCCTCCCCACCCCTCCTCATCTCCTCCTCCTCCTCCACCCCTCCTCATCTCCTCCTCCTCCACCCCTCCTCATCTCCTCCTCCCTCCACCACCACGACCACCACCACCACCACCACTACTCCTGGCTCTTCATGTGTTTTTATTGCTTAGTAACATACAGTTACATGGATGGACCTCAGTTTGTTTGCCAGTTGATAGATACTTGGGGAGCTTCCAATTTTTATTTTTAAAATTTTATCTTTAAATTTTTATTTATTTTCAAGGATAAGGAGACTGAGAGGGACAGAGAGAAAGAGAGAGAAAGAGAGAGAGAATGGGCACTCCAGAGCCTGTAGGCTCTGAACGAACTTCAGATGTTAAGTGCCACATTGTATATCTGGCTTTATATGGATACTGGGGAATCACATCAGGGTCCTTAGGCATGGTAGGCCAAGTGCCTAACTGCTGAGCCATCACTCCAGCCCTAGATTTTTAAATTAAAATTTTTATTATTGTCAACTTTCATAATTATAAACAATAAAGCATGACAATTCCCCCCTTCATTTTCCCCTTTAAAACTTCACTCTCCATTATAGCTCCTCTTCCTCTCTATCAATCTCTCTCTTATTTTGATTGATGTCATCATCTTTTCCTCCCATTATTATGATGCTCTTGTGTAGGTAGTGCCAGGCACTGTGAGGTCATGGATATCTAGTCCAATTTGTGTCTGGAAGGTTGCATTGTAAGCAGTCCTACCCTTCGTTTAGCTCTTATATTCTTCCTGCCACTTCTTCCGCAATGGACCCTGAGCCTTGGAAGGTATGATAGAGATATTTCAGTGCTGAGCATTCCTCTATCTCTTCTTCTCAGCACTATGGTGCCTTTTTAGTCATTGCAAAGGTCAGCCTCAATCTGAAAAGAGAAACTTCTCTAACCAAAAGTGAGATATCATTAATACTTGGTTATGAACATTAAGAGAAGTGCTTATGGACATTTTGGTGAGCATAATATATGCATTTGGCCAGACATCAGCAGGTGTTATACCCCTATGGCTCATGACGTCCCCCATCATGGGATTTTCAGAATCAGGTATTTTTTATTTATTTAGTCAGATATTTATTTGTGTTTGTGCATGCATGTGTGTATGGATGCAGCAGGGTCTCCTGCCTCTGCAAACTAATCCCAGATGTTTGCACCTGTGTTTATGTAGGTACTGGTCAGTGGAACCTGGGCCAGCAGGCTTATTGTAAGCAGATACCTTTAACTGATGAGCCAATTTCATAGCCTTGAGCTTCCAGTTTTTAGAAAAGCTTCATCAAGTTGTTATAAGGAACTCTGTACAAGTTTTGTGTAGCTGCGTATTTTTTATTTATCCTGGACACTTAGGACTGGACTGTGGTATGGTATGACTAAGTGTATAACTTTGTAAGAAATTACCAAACGGCTTTTCCATAGTGGTTGTGCCACTGTACATTCCCTCTAGCAGTTGATGAAAGCTATTCTTTTTCTAAATTTTATTTATTTATTTATCTGCAAGCAGAGAGAGATAGAGGGGAAATAGAAAATGGGCTCACCAGGACCTCTAGCCACTGCAAATGAACTCCAGATGCATGGGCCCCCTTGTGCATCTGGCTTACATGGGTACTGGGGAATTGAACCTGGGTCCTTTGGCTTTACAGGCAAGAGCCTTAACTGCTATCTCTCCAGTCTCGAAAAGCTATTCTTGAATTTTTTTTTTTCTAGCCATGCTAGTAAGTGTGTGGTGGTTTGTAAGTTTGAAGTAAAAATCTTACAAAATGAAATCATCAGAATGACAATTTAAACATGAAGCAGTTACTGAATACTATGTTGCAGGCCCTGTAGGTTATGATGCAAAGAAATGGGAGATCTTTGCTTTCATGGGACTTAAGTTTAGTGAGGGTGGCAGACATGGAAAGACATGGGAAGTGGATGAAGTGGGAGCTGTAGTCCCAGCTGCTTGGGAGGCTAAGGTGGACCCCAGGAGTTTGAGACCAGCCTGGGCAACCTTATGAGACAAAAAAAAAAAAAAAAAAGGCTGCTTACTAAACTACTAAGTATGCTAAGAGCTAACTAATACACACAGTTGGAATATTGGGGTTGGGAAGGAATGTCTAACAGTACAGGGATTTGGTCCATGTTGTAGAAGGTTTTTGACATTTATGATTAATAAACATAATGAAGAGCTGCATGCCCTTTTTTCTTTTTTAAATTATATATTTATTTATCTATTTGATAGAGATAGGAGGAGGGGGTAGAAAGAGGGAGAGAGAGACAGACAGAAAAAGGCAGAAAAGGTATGCCAGGGCCTCTAGCCACTACAAATGAATTCCAGATGTATATGCTGTCTTGTGCATGGGTACTGAGGAATTGAATCTGGGTCCTTAGGCTTCACAGGCAAGTGTCTTAAACACCAAGCCTAAGCCATCTCTCCAGCGCCTGTTTTTTGTTTTTTTTTTTTAACTTAGGGTCTCACTCTAATCCAGGCTGACCTGGAACTCCCAATGATCCTCCTCCTTCTGCCTCCCGAGTGCTGGCATTAAAGGCGTGTGCCATGCACCCTCCCCCACATGTCCTTTTTTTAAAAATAGTTTATTTGAAAGAGAAAGAGAGAGAGAGAGAGAGAGAGAGAGAGAGAGAGAGAGAGAGAGAAAGAGACAGACACACAGAGGGAATGGGCAAGTTCTGGCCTCCTGGCACTGCAGACAACTTTAGGTGCTTTCTCCACTTTGTGCATCTGGCTTTATGTGGGTTCTGGGGAATAGAATCTGGGCTGCCAGGCTTTACAAGAAAACACTCTTTTTATTTTTAGTTTTTTTTGGGTTTTTCAAGGTATGGTCTCACTCTAGCCCAGGCTGACCTGGAATTCACTACGTAGTCTCAGGGTGACCACAAACTCACAGCGATCCTTCTATCTCTACCTCCCGAGTGCTGTCTCACCACACCTGGCACAAGCAAACACTTTCAAAATTAATTTGAGAGAGAAGAGAGAAAGAAAGAGTATGAATGAGAATGGGTGCACCAGGGCCTTCAGCCACTGCAAATGAACTACAGACTCATGGCTTCCATGGGTCCTGGGTAATTGAACCTGGGTCCTTTGGCTTTGCAGGCAAGCACCTTAGTTGCCAAGCCCTGCATGTCCCCCCCTCCCTTTTTTTTTTTTTGGATTTTTCAAGGTAGGTTCTCATTCTAACCCAGGCTGACCTGGAATTCACTGTATAGTCCCAGGGTGCCCTTGAACTCAAGGCATTCCTCCTACCTCTCCCTCCCAAGTGCTAAGATTAAAGGTGTGCGCCATCACACCCAGCATTGTGCATGTCTTTTTGCATAATGTTTTTGATAGCATACATGAAGATCTTATTATTTATTACGTATTATAATACATAGTAAAGCAATGCTTAATAAGCTGCTTGAGATAATATTCTGTTGGCTGTCAACCCAGTAATTTGGATAGACATTATTTTCAAAAGTCACATGTGTACAGTAGCCAACAGGGAAAGGGCCAGCTTTGTTTTTTGTAGGTCCTTGAAGCCTGCTGGCTTTGTAGTCACTGTTTTCCCATTTTTGTACCCTCCTTAGGTCTGGCTGCTGCTTTTTATTTAGCATAAGGCCCATCTTTGTAATCCCCTCCTCTACCCCTTCCCCTTTCCTTCTCTCAGGTTTGGTTTAGGTCTCATGCTATATCTCTGGCTGGCCTGGAACATACTATGTAGTGCAGTCTGTCCTCAAACTCGTGGCAATATCCTGCCTTAGTCCCCCAGGTGCTGAGATAATAGTCCTATACACCACTGCACCCAGCATTTTCTTTCTTTATTTTATTTTTTAAGACAGAGTCTCATATTCCAGGCTGACCTCAAACTTGGTATGTAGCTGAGGATGACATTTTATGTTGTGGTGGGGATTGAACCCAGGTCTTCATGCATGCTAAGCAAGCACTTTACTAACATCCCCAGCCCCTCTCCTTCCCTCCCTCCCTCTCTCCCTCCAATTTGTTCTCTTTGTGCTTTCTTTGTGTCTTTGTCTCTTCTTGTGGCATTGGAGATTGAACAAGGTCTCTTGCATGCAGAACAATCCCTCTTCTGTTGAGGTCCACCTCAAGCACCTATTACAATTACTCTTGTACAAAGTGCGCATACATACACTACCACTGTGAGCTGTTCACCACAGTCAGCAGCAGCAAGTGGTATTTGTATTTTTTGTACAGCACACCCATCTAGAATTTTCCCTATGGGGTCTGGACTCAATATGTAGGGTTATTTCAAGTGAATATGGGCTTCCAAGAGTGTGTTTCCCTATATCTGATAAACTGAGCCTCTTAACCTGACCTGCCTTGGCCAAAAGCGACGAAAGGCTCTGTGAAGGAAAATCAGAACTCCAGAAGCAGGAGGAGATTAAGTGTTTCCAGTTAAGTCATGCCCATGTAACTTTCCTTTCTTTTTGTGAGACAGGGTCTCATGTAGGCCAATGTGACCTGTAGCTCCCTATGAAGTTGTCCTTCCTTCTTGTCTAAATGCAGGGATTACAGGCCTGTGCCATCATGCCTGGCTTCCATGTGACTTTTGAACATTTCTCAGAACAGATGAAGTTATCCTTGTGGTTTAAAAAAAAAAAAACAAACAGAAAAACAGCAGGGTGTGGTGGTGCAGGCCTTTTATCCCAGAGGTAGGAGGATTGCTGTGAGTTCAAGGCCACCCTAAGACTTCATAGTGAATTTCAGGTCAGCCTGGGCTAGGTGAAACCCTACCTTGAAAAACCAAAAAAACAAAGAACAGAATAGAAGATCCTTTTTCTATACTTTAGTTATCTTGGTTTGCTGTTACACAGCAAAAAAACCAAAAACATAAGATTAAAAAGGTGGGAGTAATTGGAATTAATCATCCCCAAGAAGAAATAGATGGGAACACATAATTTCTGTGTAGGCCTAATATTCTTCAAGGCTATATATTGAGGATTCTTGAAAATGTGGTGCATTGAAGACAGTAGTTAACAATTTTAAAGAATAGAATATTAAACTCCATGGCAGGTCTTGCTCTCTCCCATCCCAGGACAGGAAAAATAAAGTTTCAATTTGATAAGGATGTTGGTTAGATATAAGAAACATTTGTGTGTCATTGACTGATTAAAAGAAAATATAGATTCACCTTTTCCAGTGGACTGCAAAAATAACCGTCTCATTGGGGATGGATAAAATATGCCATTGGCTGAAGGACTTGATACTTAGAAAAGACTCTACAGTTGAAAAGGTTCTTTCTTCTTCCCCGCAGGTTAGTAAGGTTAGGTTCCCCTTTATTTGGAAAAGATTTAAATGTTAGAACAGATCTGTGCCAGGCTTCTTACCACCTCAGTAAAATTTAATGTGATGTAAGAACCTCATATTTTTGGCAAGTTATGACAAATAACTGCAGTAATTGGTTTAAAAGTACAGATTATTAGGCTTCTGTTTTCTACTACATAGAAATGTTATGCCACTAATTATCCTTTTATTTTTTTGCTGCACCTGTCTGTGTCCTGTTGTGGGATTCTTTTTAAAAAAATATTTTTATTCATTTGTTTTCAAGGAGAGTGGGAAAGAGAGAAAGAAAATGGGTGCACCAAGGCCTCTTAGCACTGCAAACTCCGGATGCACGCACCAGTTTGTGCATCCAGCTTTATATGGGTACTGGGGAACCAAACCCAGGCTGTCAGGCTTTGTAAGCAAGTACCTTAGCTGCTGAGCCATCTCTCTAGCCTTCTTTGTGGTATTCTTAAGTAGATTTTGTGTTTGAAGTCACTGCATGTTGAGCTTTTATGCATTTTCTTTTTGGTTTTCACTCAAGGCTGGCATGTTCCATAGATCTTTGTGTTTCATTATTATGATATCCTTAATAGAAACCATGGGCTGGGGAACCATTGTGCGAAGATAGAGCAAGCACAAGAGAGATGAAGTTAAAGGACCAGAATAGAAATCTTGAGAGAATTGTGAGGAAGAGATAAAATCTCAAAATCAGAAATCATTTCATAGAATGCACTCTGGGATAATGACTTGGCTTTTTTTTTTTTTTTTGAGTAGTTGGTACATATTTACTTTGTAGATAGGATATAGTTGTGATTGGATTGAGGAGGGGAGGTAACACCATAATATTTTTTTTTTTGGAAGTAGGGTCTCATTCTAGCCCAGGCTGACCTGGAATTCACTATGTCATCTCAGGGTGGCCTTGAACTCCTTGTGCTCCTCTTACCTCTGCCTCCCAAGTGCTGGGATTAAAGGTGTATACCACCATGCCCAGCCATAATCTATTTATTTTTATTTTTATTTATTTATTTGAGACAGGGAAAGGGAGGGAGGGAGAGAAAGAAAGAGAAAGAGAGAATGGGCACACCAGGGCCTCTAGCCACTGAAAATAAATTCCAGACACATGCGCCCCCTTATGCATCTGGCTAACGTGGGACCTGGAGAATCTAACTGGGGTCCTTGAAGTTTTGCAGGCATGCGCTTAACTGCTAAGCCATCTCTCCAGTCCTTTAAAGACTTTTTAAAATTTTGGTTCTTTCTTCCCAACTAAACCCACATCACATATGGGGCACACTGCAGATTACCAGTGGAAAGAAGTGGTACATCACTGGTGTGGGCATGAGAAACACTGGGTTGCTTCCTGATTTCTGACTGTCTTTGAGCAGTTACAAAACCTCTGGGAGCCTCAGGTGTTCTTTCCAGGCTATGGGGGTAACACCTCCCCTGCAGGTGGCAGAAGGTCGAGATCTGGGCGATAGGCACTTAGCCCAGGAAGGCATCATGGTTAATTTCATCACTTGGTTCTGAGGCTCCCCCCACCCCACCTGCCCATACTCAGATACCACTGGTCATTACAACCTTACAACCTTCTACTTTGTGTCTCTATGTGAGGAAATTCATGAGTATAACTAAGCCAGAAATGGGCCCTGGGTTCTTCTTCCAAGAAAAGGGCAAGTAAATGGAAAGATAGAGGCAAAGCTAGGGTTGAGCTGGAGAGTAGATCAAACTTCTTAATTAGCTGACATTTGTACAGGGTAATTGGCCAAGGGCAAGTGAGTCAGGTTTGCCTGTGTGCCGGGGTGAGGTCAAAGGGTCCTCTCTAGATTATGTCAGGATTAAGTTAAAGGTGGTAGAGAGGGTTTTGTTTAAAAGATTTAAGGCTGGATAGACTAGGAGGGAATCAGGAAGGCAGTACAGCAAGAGTCTTCAGAGCACAAATCTAGAGCTGACTGGATTGGAGCCTGGCACTGCCGCTGTATCCTTGAGCTAGTTACTTAAGCTTTCTAAGACTTGTTTCCTTTAAAAGAGAGGGGGGAGAAACTACCTCCCTCCTGGAATTTTTTTTTTTTTTTTTTTCCTTGAGGCAGGGTCTTACTCTAGCTCAGGCTGACCTGGAATTCACTATATAGTCTCAGGGTGGCCATGTAAAATCCTCTTACCTCTGCCTCCCAAGTGCTGAGATTGAAGGTGTGCGCTGCCACGCCCAGATTTTTTTTTTTTTTGAGATATGGTCTTGCTATACAGTACAGGTTGGACTTGAGCTGTCCATCCTCCCTTAGTCACCTGACAGTTCTGGGCTTAACAGGCATGTTCTACCATGCCTGACTTCCGTCAGATAGTTGTGAGAGTAATTTTGAATACTTGATAAATTTATTAATATTGAAGGAAGCTGAGGAAAGAGAGCAGGGCTTACACAGTGGAGTTAAGCTGCCACTATATTTATAAGCGACTGATACTATCATATCTGTCTTTGCTCATCTTTAAAAAAAGAATTAGGGCTGGAGAGATAGCTCAGCAGTAAAGGCGATTTCCTGCAGAGCCTAAGGGCTCAGATTTAAAAGTTCCCCAGTACACACATAAAGCCAGATGCACAAAGTGGCACATGCATCTGGAGTCCATTTGCAGGGCTGAAGGCCCTGGTGCACCCATATTTTTTCTCTTTCTCTTCTTGCAAATAAATAAATAAATATATAACTAAATAAATAAAATAGAGCTCCAAAAAAATCTTTTTGAAAAAGAGTCAGTGATGAGATGTGCTACTTAAAAGTTTTATAGGGGTTGGTTTGTTTTGTGTTTGAATCATAGTCTCACTCTAGCCCAGGAGGACCTGGAACTCATTCTGTAACCCAGGCTGGCCTTGAACTCACAGCAACTCTCCCATCTCAACCTCCTGAGTGCTGGGATTATGGGTGTGAGCCATATGCTTCACCTTGATGTGTTTTCCCTTATGCATAATTTCCACTGAACTTCATTGCAAAGTTTTCAACTTTTCGGTCTTTCTGTTCTGTGTTTTGCTGGCTTCCTGGCTAATCAGTTATTTCAGCATT
This sequence comes from Jaculus jaculus, assembly GCF_020740685.1. NCBI lineage: Eukaryota > Metazoa > Chordata > Mammalia > Rodentia > Dipodidae > Jaculus > Jaculus jaculus. The sequence continues at coordinate 43,596,818 of NC_059102.1, forward strand.
GCTTACTGCTTATAAAACCAAAAGGATGAGTGGTATGCAGCAAATATAAGTTGATGAGGCATGAATAGAATTCATTTTAATGAGAAAATGAGTCTCTTAGGGGATTGCAGTTTGTTAAATTAAGAAGCATGTGCAAATTCTGTTATGCCTTTCACATGTCATATGTTTTCATCTATTGAGCCTTAGGAGCCCTTTTAGGTTTGTATCCATGAACTTCCTAGTCTTCAGATCTATGTCCCAATATTCAGGTGTGGTACCAGAGAAAACTTTTTGGGTTCTTTTTGCTATTATAGTAGGTACCATACAGATGGTTGTTGTAAATTCTTTTATTTAGTACTGAAAATCACCCATAGAGAATTAGTGTCCCCAGTTTATAAAGATAACCAGGACTTAAAATTTGTCATGCCAGTAAGCCAAGTGTGAGGTTCTCGATTAGACTGCAAACATGGCTGCACTTGTTTTCTTATAGCTGCTGTTCTGCTAGTCCTGCCTTCACTTTGTTACCCAGGGTTACTGAACAGAGTTATGGGTATCAAGTACAGTCCTATTTACAAGAATCCCCAGTCTCACCTGAACCTTCATTTCTTTTCTTTTTTTTTTCTTTTTGTTTTTGTTTTTGAAGGTAGGGGCTCACTTTGGTTCAGGCTGACCTGGAATTCACTATGTAGTTTCAGGGTGGCCTTGAACTCATAGCAATCCTCTTACCTCTGCCTCCTGAGTGCTGGGGTTAAAGGCGTGCACCACCACACCTAGCTCACTTCTTTTAAACTATGATTAAATGAGTTTGAGCTTGAGCCCAAGGATGCACCACTACTACTGCGTGTGAATTTTCACAGTTCCACTAGTTTCAGGACTGTTTTAGTTTATATACCTGAAACCTTTTCCTAATACCTTTACCAATTTTCCTGGAAGGCATTTATTGAATCTCTCCAATCCTCTTGTATCAAAAACTGATGACCACCATATCAGTAAAGGCACTTCGTCAGTAATTAGATACAATACTAGGCTTCTGTAGAAGGGTTTGTTTACTACCCCTTATGAATTGAGTCAACTTCTTTGGACAGATTTTTTGTTGTTGTTGTTGTTGCTTTTCAAGGTAGGGTCTTGGTTTAGCCCAGGCTGACCTGGAATTCACTATGTAGTCTCAGGGTGGCCTCAGACTCATGGTGAACCTCCTACCTCTAGATTAAAGGGGTGCACCATCATGTCTGGCTTTTTTTTTTGTCATTTATTTATTTATCTGAGAGTGACAGAGAGGAGGAGGAGAGAGAGAGTGAGAGAGAGAGAGAGAGAGAGAGAGAGAGTGAGAGAATGAGCCCACCAGGGCTTCCAGCCACTGCAAATGAACTCCAGACGCGTGTGTCCCCTTGTGCATCTGGCTAACATGGGTCCTGGGGAATTGAGCCTCGAACCAGGGTCCTTAGGCTTCACAGGCAAGCGCTTAACCACTAAGCCATCTCTCCAACACCATGTTTGGCTTTTTTTAAAAAAATATTTATTTGCAAGCAGAGAGAGACAGAGACTGAGAGAGAGAGAGGGAGAGAGAATGGGCATACCAGGGCCTCTAGCCAGTGCAAACGAACTCCAGATACATGTGCCACTTTGTGCATCTAACTTTACATCGGTACTGGGGAATGAAACCCAGGTCCCTAGGCTTTTCAGGCGAATGCTTTAACCACTGAGGCATCTTTCCCCTCCCGATTTTTTTTTTTTTTTTCAAAATGGCTTGTCCCTCTGGCCCAGGTTGACCTGGAATTCACCATGTAATCCCAAAATGGCCTCAAACTCAGCAATCTTCCTACCTCTGCCTCCCCAGTGCTAGGATTAAATGTGTGTGTCACTACACCCAGCTTTTTTAGTCAGATTTTTATATTTCTTAGTAAACTGGCTTTGAATTTTCCATATTCTCTAAACCCACCTTCCTTATGTATAAAATGGGTATACTGTTAAATACTTTGAAATTTATAGCTAAGAAGTGAATGAATAAACAGACCTCTCTGGCTGGATAAAGCTTCTTGAATACTATCAGACCATCATTTGAGGCAATGTGGGGACAGAGTTAGGGTCTTGCTCCTAGGGTGCTTTGATTCCAGACAGCACCACCACACCCTGTCAGATAGCCTTCCTTTTCTTACTTTTTTTCCCCCTTGTCAGCCTGTTCTAAAGAGGTCTCGTGTCAGTAAGGCTCCAGTCAGCAAGGCAGATATGACAGGAGGATCTTAGATATTCATTCTGCAATGCTCAGTGCCAAAAATAGGCTGTTATTTTTTCTTCTCCTCATTACACTTTTGTAAATTTCTGGCTTTTTCTCTTGGGCAAAGAATATGATACTTATGTGACAGATAAACCTATATTTCTGGAAAGTAATCATGGGTACTTAGAGCAAAAGAGATGATCTGCAGGAAGACCTTAAGGATAAAAGAAAAGAACTTTTAAAAAAAATATTTATTTGCAAGGAGAGAGAGAGAGAGAGAGAGAGAGAGAGAGAATGAATGAATGGGTAGGGCTTCCAGCCATGGCAAACAAACTCCAGATGTGTGCACCACTGTGCATCTGGCTTTATATGAGTACTGGAGAATCAAAACCCAGGTTGATAGGCTTTTCAGTCCAGTACCTGAACCACTGGACCATCTCTCCAGCCCCAAGAACTTCTTGAATTGTATGAAAAGCAAAATGAAGAAACAAATTAAATATTCCATGTCTTTTTCCTATCCAAGCATAGAGACAGGCAACCGATGAGTTGTCCATTGAAGAGGGCTAGTCACCAAGTGCAAGACTGGATAAATTATTCAAGACACTGAAAATAATCTCTCATTGTTGTAGTTTGATTTGGCTTGCCTATTGAGATATTTGTTTCTCTTGCTTTTTGTATCAAAACACTAGGACTGTCCTGTAGAATTAACCTCAGCCATGAGTTGTAACTTCCCTTGAGGTTTGGACCACTGAGAGTTTATAGGTGATAGTCAACCTCAGGCTTGAGTGAAATATAATGAGTGGTTATGATTTTCTTCACTTAGTTTGCCTTAGTGTTCTGTTTCCAGTTTCTAACAATCTACCATAATGAAAACACTGCTTTGAATTAAAGTTTTATCATGAGTACTTTGCAAAAGTTAATTTAAGTGTTTTAGACACATTATCATGATTTGTTGTTTTTTAGGATAATCTTCAAAGTAAGGCTATGTTTCCAATTGAAAGAACAATTTCACACTTTCTGAAGTACTGTATTTCATTCTGCTTTCCTTATTGTCCTTTCTTCTATGCATTGTGTTTCTAGCATTTTGTTTTTCGGTGGTCTAGAGGCCTCACACATGCCAGACAAGCGTTCTGCTACTGAGTCACATCCCCAGCATCTCATCTTTTGTTGTTGTTGTGTTGCTTTATTTTTTCAAGATAGACTCTCACCCTCGCTATTTTTAACCTGGACTTTACTCTGTAGCCCAAACTGGCCTCGAACTCACGGCGATCCTCCTACCATTGTCTCCCAAGTACTGGGATTAAAGTGTACGCCACCATGCTAGGCATTTTTATGTTTTAAAAATAAAAATAAAATAAAACAATGTTTTAAACTTACTGGTAATAAATAGTAAAAGTATTTATTACAGTTTTATTGAACTTACCACTTTTTTTTTTTTTTGATTTTTCGAGGTAGGGTCTCACTCTAGCCCAGGCTGACCTGGAATTCACTATGGAATCTCAGGGTGGCCTCGAACTCATGGCAATTCTCCTACCTCTGCCTCCTGAGTGCTGGGATTAAAGGCGTGCGCCACCACGCCCGGCTGAACTTACCACTTTTTAAAATTTGTGCTCATGTTTTTGACAAATTTCTTTTTATTTATTTATTTATGAGAGAGAATGGGTACACCAGGGCCTCTAACCACTGCAAATGAACTCCAGACACATGTGCCATGTGCACCATGTGGGTTCTAGGGAATTGAACCTGGTTTCTTATGCTTTGTAAGCAAGTGCCTTAACCTCTAAGCTATCTCTCCAGCCCTGTGCTTGTTTTTTATTTTATTTTATTTTATTTTATCTTATTTTATTTTATTTGAGGTAGGGTCTCACTCTAGTTCAAGCTGACCTGCAATTCACTATGTAGTCTCAGGGTAGCCTTGAACTCATGGCAATCCTCCTACCTCTGCCTCCCAAATGCTGGGATTAAAGGCGTGCGCCAGCACACCTGGTCTTGTTTTGTTTTTGAGATAAAGTTGCTTTGTATGGGGCTAGGTAGTCCCAGGGTGGTGAACCTCCTGCCAGAGTCTCTTGCTACCATCACCTTTTGATTTTTCAGAAAAGCGATTTTGAGCTGTGGTATGATGGGTCAGGCCTTTAATGCAACACTTGGGTGGTTGAGGTAGGAGTACTACCCTGAGCTCAAGGCCAGCTGTACTACAGAGTGAGTTCTAGGTTGGTCTGAGCTAGAGTGAGAACCTGTCTCAAAGCAAAACAAAACAAGCAAACAAACAAAAATAGAAAGTAAGAAGAAAAGTGATGTTTATAGACTGAATTTTTAATTGCGGTTCTTCTGGAAGGTGGGAAATCTAGTCGGTTTACTCAACTCTTCATATTGAATTTACTTTTATAGTTCATTTGAGAGAACACCAGACTGAAAGAGTGGGGTGTTTATGTTGTACAGTATTATGGAAAGGATGCAATGTAATCATGGAAACTCGCATTGAACCTTACGGCACCAAGTCATTATTCTCAATGAAAAGAATGACTGTATGATTAGAACTATCTGTACATTTCATTCATGTCGTCAGTCAACAGCAGGAAACTGAGCATGTCATATTACTTTTATGAAGTAACTTGTATCGTCTTGTTCTGTGTTTTTGTTTTTAGGACCGGAGTAGGCCCTATGACACTTTTAACTTGCACTCGTTGGAGAATTCCTTAATGGATATGATAAGGACTGATCATGAGCCTCTGAAAGGTAAACACTACCCTCCCAGTGGCCCACCAATGAGTTTCGCTGATATAATGTGGAGGAATCATTTTGCAGGTTAGGACTATTCATATGTCCATTCCTTGCTTGGTGTTTTAAGCAAAAATCAGCTTTTTAAATAATTGTGTTTTTGTTCGTTTTTTTGTTTGTTTTGCTTCTGTAAAGCATTGTGGAATGTATTTAAAGTTGATTTTCTTTTTTAACCCGAGTTCAGCTACCTACAGTAATCAGTGCTGATTGCTTTATCAGCTATATCTGGAAAAAGCATGTGTTGGGTAGCTGAGGTCATGGTTATAGCATGATACCAAAGCCAGTTCTGGGTTTGTGCATTTGGAATCCTTAGCTAAATCTGGATAATTCATTTAAGTCCAGGCATACTTCAAGGAAGTATGAAATTTAGTAAATCAATCCCCAAAGACTACTTCAGAAAACTTTGTATGAAAAGGTTCCATTTCATGAATGTATTATCACATTCTTTGTCCAGAAAGTATCAAAAGATAGATTTAAGAGCATCTGGTGACGTTTTGCATAGTCTGGAAAAGATAGATTTAAGAGCATCTGGTGACGTTTTGCATAGTCTGAGGCTAATATTTTTAGAGCCCATGTAAACTCAGGGTCAGTATTAACATTGCATTCATAATTACAGATCTTTTTTTGGTGGAGGATGTTTTCAAGGTGGGGTCTTGCTCTAGCCCAGGCTGACCTGAAATTCACTAAGTAGTCTTAGGCTGGCCTCGAACTCAAGGTGATCCTCCCTGCTCTACCTCCTGAGTGCTGGGATTAAAAGCATGTGCCACTATGCCTGGCTTCAGATAGTTCTTTTTGTAGATTATAGGGCTTTTTAGGGATCCTAAATATTTCAAACTTTATTATTTGTTTATTTATTTGAGAGAGGCAGAGAGAGGGAGAGAGAGAAGGGTGCACCAGGGCCTCCAGCCGTTGTAAATGAATCCCAGACGCATGTGCCCCCTTGTGCATCTGGCTTACGTGGGTCCTGGGGAATTGAACCAAGGTTCAATTTGGCTTTGCAGGCAAATGCCTAACCACTAAGCCATCTTTCCAGCCCCCTATGATAATTTAAATATACTATAATGCAAATTACCTGTGGAAATATCTCCTGTGCTTTGGGACCTAAATATTTAAAAGCTGTGAAGATATGCCACAGGAATGCCCATCTTGGTGAGCCCTGTGTCCTCTGGAAGTGGGAAGAATTTGATCCTCTCTGGCTCTCTAGACCCTTAGATTCCATAGGGTGTGACTGGCAAACATCTGAATTTCATTTCCTCAAGATACACCAGAAGTCCATTTCATCATGCTCTTGTCACACTCATAATTTTCTCCTGCTTTTTTTTTTGTTTGTTTTTGTTTTCTGGTGAAAAATAGTTACAATAGGCAATAAAGAATAATTTTGAGCAAAGCTTAGATTTTAAGACTTTAGAAAAGGAAAAAAAGCTTACTCTTTGTTTAGTCACTGTTTATATCTTTCTTCAGTTAAATATTAGTACATGCTTTAAAGCACAGTTCACTTAGAAATGTGAATTTACATATTTTCTATGTTTTTAGACTTTTTTCTCATTCCACCATGAATAGCTAGTAGCTTTTCCTAATATTTATAATATTTAACTCTGGTTGTTTGTGCATAAATCTATTATTTTGATCTGTATTCTTTTCTTCTTTGTTTTCCTTAAAAATTCTTTTTGTTTTTATTTTTGGAGACAGAGTCTCACTGTGTACTCAGGCTGGCCTGGAATGAACAATGTAACCAGGCTGGCCTTGGAAATCATGGCAGTCCTCCTGCCTCAACTTCCTAAGAGCTGGAATTACAGGGATGCCCATTGTATTCTTTTCTTCTTTCAGTAAAAGGTTATGAAAAAAATCTTAGATTATAGCTTTAACTTATGTCTAGGTAAAGCAGAAGATACTATGCAATTTAAATGTAGCACTGGCATAGGGTAAGGCAGGTAGCCTCACCATAGTGGAATATAAATACCTTCCTCAATTGGGATGACTTTTAATTGAAGGCTGTGTTCTTTGAATTTTTTTTTTTTTTTGTCTTTTGCTTAGTTTTTCAAGGTAAGGTCTCATTCTAGCTCAGGCTGACCTAGAATTCACTGTGTAGTTTCAGGGTAGCCTCAAACTCACGGTGATCCTCCTACCTCTGCCTCCCGAATGCTGGGATTAAAGGCACGCACCACCACACCCAGCTCCATATTTCGGTTTTTTGAGGTAGGATCTTGCCCTAGCCCACCCCCACTCCACTTAAAGTGCCTTTTATAAAACACTGGCTAGATACTTTTTTTTTTTTGGCAGTAGGGTCTTGTGTATCCCAATCTAGCCTTGAAATCACTATGTAGCTGAAGATGGCCTTGAATTCTTGGTTCTCCTGCCTCCACCTCTCAAGTGCTAGGATTACTGGCATCCACCACCATGCCCAGTTTGTGCAGTACTGAGGATTGAACCCATGACTCTGTGTATGCTAGGCAAGTACACTACCAATTTAGTACATCTCCAGCCCGATATCCTTATTTAAATAATCGCTGGGATAATTGAGTTTTGCTATAACAGAACAACAGAGTAAGTTCTTGTCATGTGTCATATCAGATTTTACTTATGCTTTTGGTATTTGTGCAGATAGGCATGATCTGTGTACATGTACAGAGGCCAGAATAGAATGTCAAGAGTCCTTCTGTATCACTCTTCCATTTTGTTTCCTTGAGGCCAAGTCTCTCCCTGAACTTTGCACTGTACTTTTTGGTCAGACTAGCTGACCTGTGTACTCCAGCAATTATCTTGTTGCTCCGCCCCTCGGGACTAGAGTTACCAGCATGCATGGCCATGCCTGGCTTTTTGCATGGGTGCTGGGGATTGAATTTAGAGCCTCATGCTTGTCCAATGACCACTCTTGCCTGTTGAGCCATCTCTCTAGCTCCCTTAAGTATACTTTCTTTTTGTTTGAAAAATATCTCAAATGGATGACATAGGAGTTTTAAGGAGAATATGAAATTAGGAAACTGTTTCTTCTTTTTCTCTCTGCCCTATCTTTCTCTCTTCTTCCTTCCTTTCTTTTGATTATTATATATATATTGAGACAGGGTCTCACTAGCCCAGAGTGGCTTAGAACTTACTGTGTAGTCCAGGGTGGCCTTGAGCTCAGAGCTCAAGATGATCCAGCTTCCTTAGCCTCTCAAGTGCTATGATTAAAAGTGTGTACTACCACACCTGGCACTTACTTTTTAAAAAAAAATATTTATTTTTTATTAACAACTTCCATGATTGTAAACAATATCCCATGGTGATGCCCTCCCTCCCCCCACTTTCCCTTTGAAACGCCATTCTCCATCATATCCCCTCCCCCTCTCAATCAGTCTCTCTTTTATTTTGATGTCATGACCTTTTCCTCCTATTATGATGATCTTGTGTAAGTAGTGTTAGACACTGTGAGGTCGTGGATATCCAGGCCATTTTGTGTCTGGGGGAACACGTTGTAAGGAGTCCTATCCTTCCTTTGGCACTTATATTCTTTCAGCCACCTCTTCCGTATTAGACCCTGAGCCTTGGAAGGTGTGATAGAGATATTGCAGTGCTGAGCACTCATGTCACTTCTTTCCATGATACCTTCTGAGTCATCCCAAGGTCACTGCCATCTGCAAAGAGAAGGTTCTCTATCAAAAGTGAGAGTAGTGTTAATATATGGGTATGAACATTAAGAGAAGTTCTTACTGAGCAGTCTGATAAGCATAGTATATACATTTAGTCAGACAGCAGCATACGTTACATCCCTAGGGCTCATGACTACCCCTGTTTTAAGTTTTCAGAATCAGGGATGTATTCCCTCCCATGGAGTGGGCCTCCAGTCCAATTAAAGGGCAGTTGATTTCCACTATGACAGATGTGACACTATTGTACCCGTTGGCTCATTTGGCCTGGCTGGCCAAATACAAGGCTTGCAGTGTCCACTGTTGAGTATCTTCACTGGTGATTTCTCTTCCATAGAACTGCATGCAGACTGGCTTCTTTCAGCTTCCTGTCAGCTGGTCTACATGGAGGAGGTTATAAACTCAGTTCTAGCAGGATTTTTCAGTGGCTTTGCAGCCCAAGTATGTGGAGTCTTCAGCAATAGGGTCTTACTATCTATTCTTGATGGGAAACCAAGGACCTCAGCAATAGCCTATAATGTTTTGGGGGCATCAGGGACTTCCCTGGCCAATAATTCACTGGAAGGAATCCCATCCCTGGCACTGAAAATTTTCCAGCAACAATCTACGGCTCCTGTGTATTCCATTGTCCAAAAAACTAGGTTTCCATATGATTTATTTATATCCTCTTAGATTTTGATTAGCCCTCTTTCCACCTTTCCTTTACTTAATCTCTCTCTCTCTCTCTCTCTCTCTCTCTCTCTCTTTTTTTTTTTTTTTTTTTTTGTAGTTTTTTGAGGTAGAGTCCACTGTAGCTCAGGCTGACCTGGAATTCACTATGTAGTCTCAGTATGGCGAACTTCCTACTTCTGGCTTCCAACTGCTGGGATTAACGGAATGTGCCACCATGCTCGGCTCACTTCATTTTTTTTTAATTTTAATTTAATTTTATTATATTATTTATTTGAGAGCGACAGACACAGAGAGAAAGACAGATAGAGGGAGAGAGAGAGAATGGGCGTGCCAGGGCTTCCAGCCTCTGCAAACGAACTCCAGACGCGTGCGCCCCCTTGTGCATCTGGCTAACGTGGGACCTGGGGAACCGAGCCTCGAACCGGGGTCCTTAGGCTTCACAGGCAAGCGCTTAACCGCTAAGCCATCTCTTCAGCCCTTACTTCATTTTTAAGTGTAGAAATTGTTGTATTAGCACAGCTAGGAATGAAGCTTGGATGGGGTGAGTTGATCTCTGCTTTCTCTGCAGTGGATCAAAGACATATCCAAGTCTGCTCATAACTGTGAAGGCGAAGTGCATTTCTGGTGTTTGAAGGTAGCAGAAGGGAAGGGGAAAATAGTCACTTCTATAGTTTGTATGAGGGTGTGTCCTGACTTGAAAACCTGTGTCATTTGTTTTGTTCAGTCATTCATTCCCTTCTCTGAATAAATAAGGAAATTCTAGCTACAGTGCACTGGGTGGAGAAGGTGATTGTAGGGAAGCAAGGTCCTATCCTCTGGCTGGGGAGGTACCTACTGCAGAGATCCAGGCAGACAAACGGGGTGGGGGGGGGGAGGCTCCATCCTGCACATCTCCCTCTTACAGCGGAGAAGTAGGTCTGGCCAGTGAGGGTAGTGCCTAAAGGACAGTTGTTGATATATTTGAATGTCTCTTCCTCCATCATTCATGGAACTGAGATTTGAAAGATGAAAAGAGCAGGTGTCATTTGAGAACTGATATTGAAGGGCTTGCTTTTCAAAGATTCACCAAAAGAGTCTAAGGGAAAAAAATAGCTCATCTTCTGGTAATAGTGTTTTAACACATTTAAATTGATAGAAACTTGAAAGGAATGAATGTCATCCTTTTGTTGTTACAGAGATCTTTTTCTCTTCACAGTTTAAATTTAGTATCACAGAAGTGTGCACAAAATTGGTCCCATTTTTTGGAATTTTTAGGTTCCCTTATTTTAGAAAAAAAAATGCACGTTCATAACATTTTGTTTGCTTGAGCTTCCAGAAAAATACTGTTTGTTTCTTTTGTAGCTTGCATCACTGCTCCGTTTTCTTTGTGTTGCCACCTTTGGGCCAAATCAATTTGTTTTGAATAAAAGTTAGCAGATATCCTAGGTGGGGGTGTAGCTCAGTGATAGAATAATTGCTTAGCATGATTGAGACCCTCATTGTGATCCCCAAGGCCTTAAAAAAGGCAGGGAGCTATAAACTGTTGGTGGACCAAGAAGTGATGTTTTTTTTTTTTTTTTCTTGAGATACAGTTTTGCTTTGTTGTCCAAACTAGCTTTAAACACCTAGGCATGAGTGACCTTCCCAGGGATTAATGCTGGGTTTAAATTCAGCATTTTAACCATCTGACAGTTGATGTTATTTGAGACAGGATTTTGCTATGTAGCCCAGGCTGACCTCAAAGGCTTGATCTTCAGGCAGCCTGAGTGTTTGGATTATAGTCATGTGCCACCATAAACAATTGGCTTTTTTTTTTTTTTTGTTTCTCAAGGTAGAATCTCACTGTAGCCTAGGCTGACCTGGAATTCACTATTCAGTCTCAGGGTGGCCTTGAACTTTTGGTGATCCTCCTACCTCTGCCTCCTGAGTGCTGGGATTCGAGGCGTGCACCACCATGCCCAGCTTTTTTTTTTTTTTTTTTTCCTCAAGGTAGGGTCTTGCTCTATCCCAGGCTGACCTGGAATTAGTCTCAGGCTGGCCTCGAATTCATGGTGATCCTCCTACTTCAGCTTCCCGAGTGCTGGGATTAAAGGCATGTGCCACCACACGTGGCATGATTGGCTCTTTTGTTACCCCCAATTTTTTGGCTTTTTTAACATAGGGTCACACCATATCACCCATGCTGACTTCAAATGTATGACTCTCCTGCCTCAGTAGGCTCCTTGTGCTGGGATTACATGGGTGGCATGTGCCACCAACCCCAAATTTATTATATTTTGTACATATTATTATAGCCTATGTATACTTTTTCTAAAGGAATGTATCTCTATAGTGGAAACTGGTGGGAAGTAATCTAGTAGGGCATGCATTTTATGTTATAGCTCTTTCTGGAACACTGCATTAGCATCCTGTCATGTGTAGCTTCCTGACATCTTTAATTTGTAGAATAAAGGGTGTGGTTAGATGGAAATACAGTGTTTATTCCCTTCATAGAACATATGGCAAAAGTAATGAAATGGCTTTCATAATTAACTATGATTTTTTTGTTTGTTTTGTTTTATTTTTTGAGGTAGAGTCTCACTCTAGCCCAGGCTGACCTGGAATTCACTATGTATTCTCAGGGTGGCCTCAAACTCATGACGATCTTCCTGGTTTTAACTATGAATTTTTTGAAATTCCATTTTTTGGGTTTTTTTTTTTCAAGTTAGGGGCCCTTGAACTCATAGCAAACCTCCTACCTCTGCCTCACTAGTGCTGTGGGATTAAAGGCTTGTGCCACCATGCCCAGCAAAATTCCAGTTTTTTTGAGCACATGAAAGTATAGTCAGCCAGGTGTGGTGGCACATGCCTTTAATGCTAGCATTTGGAAGGCAGAGGATTGCAGTGAATTCAAGGCCACCCTGAGACTACATAGTGAATTCCAAGTCACCCTGAGCTAGAGTGAGACCCTACCTCGAAAAACCAAAAAAAAAAAAAAAAAAAAGAAAAGAAAAAGACAAAGAATAGTGTCTGAATGACTATGAGGTAGATTTTAAAGTATGAATGTCTACGTAGTGAATTCACTAGAGTGAGACCCTACATTGGCAAAAAAAAAAAAAGGTATGAGGGCTGGAGAAATGGCTTAGTGGGTAAGCGCTTGCCTGTGAAGCCTAAGGACCCCGGTTCAAGGCTTGATTCCCCAGGACCCACGTTAGCCAGATGCACAAGGGGGCGCATGCGCCTGGAGTTCATTTGCAGTGGCTGGAGGCCCTGGTGTGCCCATTCTGTCTATCTCTCTCTCTGCCTCTTTCTCTCTCTCTCTGTCTGTTGCTCTCAAATTAATAAAAAAAATTTTTTTTAAGGTATGAATGTGGGCTGGAGAGATGGCTTAGCGGTTAAGTGCTTCCCTGTGAAGCCTAAGGACCCCGGTTCAAGGCTCGGTTCCCCAGGTCCCACGTTAGCCAGATGCACAAGGGGGCGCACGCGTCTGGAGTTCGTTTGCAGAGGCTGGAAGCCCTGGCACGCCCATTCTCTCTCTCTCCCTCTGTCTTTCTCTCTGTGTCTGTCGCTCTCAAATAAATAAATAAAAAATTTTAAAAATATATTAAAAAAAGGTATGAATGTGAATTAAGTTTATGAAGCTGTGATTTTACTTTCTAACCAAATATAACCCCATTGTACAGCCTCACTCTCCATCCTGACTTACAAGTCTGCATTGGGCAAAGTGGGGCAGCGTCTCAGATTCCCACAGCATCATTTAACTCATTAAAACCATGCATGCCTTCCAGGTTTTGAAACCTTATATTTTACACTATACTTAAAAGATAGCTAGCTGACAGGAACAATTTAAAAATAGCAGACCCATGGACAGGTGACAAAATGTCACGCTGGCAGCACCAGACTGCATTAACAAAAATCACCAGATGTCACACACTTGGTTCTATTTTCACAGCTGATTAAACAGCAGTATTTGTTGGACAAAAGGAGTAAAAATAAAAAAGAAATGGCCTCATGTGAATTTGGAGTCAGAATATCTTTCATTGTCACATATTTTCTCTCTTCCAAAATCTCTTAATAATTATAGAACTTAAGCTGAAAAACACATTAAGAAAAAAAATTATAAAGTAATTCAATTGTAAAACAGAAACCTCCATGCGCTCCCAAAACTGAAAGTATCCATCAGAAGACTAACTGGCTTTGGTGATCTTTATTTTCTTTATTCTTCCATGTTGCATAATTTTTTATTCAGTGAAAATAGATTACATTTTATAGCATAAGCATTAGGTTTTGAATCAATATAAAGGAACTAACTTTAAGGCCATAAGTAATTTTACAAAAATTTTTAGTTGGAGGGGAAAATTAGATTATGTTTACATTACTTAGTCTGGAGTTACAGTATTGACCTAGAATTTCCTATAAAGTTTTTTATCCAAAGATCTATTGAAGATAAAACACAATTAAGGCAACCATAAAAGGTTAAAAGTGCTCTCTTTTCTGAATTAGTGATGCTTGTCTTTTGCAAAGCACTGCCCGAGGCTGTTGTTCTGCCCCTTAAGAAAGACTGACCTGGAAGTAATAATCCGCATAGGGTGGAAAGTGATGATGAGAAGACCGCACAGCTTCCTTCCCATTTCTTATTCCTCACACCTCCTGCAGAGAGCTAAAAAGGCTCAGTGTGTAGCTCTGTCAAGTTCTAGAGGACAAAAGGGAAGATAGGAATTGCCAGAAATGTACAGAAATTACTTATTGCAGTGGCTGCAGAGTCCATAATTCTCTCCTTAAATGCAGATGCAGGAAATAGTAGTTGAACGAGGATCTGCTACATGTGCATTGGCTTGATTTCCTTGACAACCCTTTTCTAGTCTGCTAACGTTAGCTACCGTACCTTCCTCGGAATGCTCCTTGGTCAGGGACTGAGGAGACCTTGGGTTTTTTTTAAATGTTTGTTTTTTGGCTTTGATTTTTGAGACATGCATATCTGGTTGGCCTGGAACTTGTTGAGTAGCCCAGGTTGGCCTGGAATTTAACATTTATTTTGCCTTGCTTTCCATGGGTTGTGGTTAGTGGCATGAACCATCACACATAGCTGAAGAGACTCTTTGATATCATTAAGATGGAGCTATAATATCCTTAAATTCCAATAGGCAGTGAATTTTAAGTCCTAATTGGGGTTTTAAGTAAATGTTTCAGGAGCTGTTTATTAAATTTGAATAGCTTGTAATTTGATGAAGCTAGTTTATATTATATCTAGTCTTCGTGGATGTTAGTATTTGGTGGTCAGGAATCTAAATTAGGTCTTGATACTGTGGAAATAACAGAACATTGACACAACTGAAGCCAGAATGACAATTCACCATACTGAATCAAAGCCTTGTTATGGTAACAAGTTTTTCTATGGTGGGTTTTGATGAAGGTAGAGGTAGGAGATAGAACTCATTATTGCATGATTGGTCAGCCTTTTACAACACAGCATTGTCATCAACAAAGTACCTGCTTGAGAACTGTGGAAAAAAAACTCTCACAGACTTAATTTATGATTATTATCTATTTTTAAACTTGTAAAAATATTTTATTTATTTGAGAGAGACAGAGAGGGGGATGTGTGAGTGCACCAGGGCCTCTTGCCACTGCAAACTCCAGCTTCATGTACCCCTTTGTGCATGTGGCTTTAAATGTGTACTTGGAACTCAAATCCAGTTCTGTCAGGCTTTGCAAGCAAGTTCCTGTAACTGCTGAGTCATCACTTCAGCCCTAATTTATGTTTTGTTTTTTTTTCTGAGGTAGGGTCTCAATCTAGCCCAGGCTGACCTGGAATTCACTATGTAGTTTCAGGCTGACCTTGAACTCATCCTACCTCTGCCTCCCAAGTGCTGGGGTTAAAGGTGTGCACCACCACACCCAGTTGATTTTTTTTTGGGGGGGGGTGGGTGTGTATATGTGTGTGTGTATGTGTGCATGCCTCATTTGTAGTTATTCTGGGGCACATGCAGCCCACAGGCCGAAGGTTGGACATTTCTGTAAGGATAGTAGTTTTTCAGGCACTCTAAAACTATTTAGAATTAGAAAAATATATTAAGGGCTGGAGAGGTGTCTCAGCATTTAATGCACTTGCCTGCAGAGCCTTAAGGACCTGAGTTCGATTCCCCAGTGTCCACATAAAGCCAGGTGCACAAGGTGGTGCATGCATCTGGAGTTCATTTGCAGGAGCTGGAGACCCTGGCACACTCATTCTATCTCCCACTGCTTGCAAATAAATAAATATTACAAAAACTATAATAAGGTATAAATGGAGCAATTATGCATGCAGATATGTTAAATGTGGTTGATTTTATTTTATTATCATTATTATTACTATTTGGTTTTTGGAGGTAGGGTCTCACTGTAGCTCAGGCTGACCTGGAATTCACTATGAAGTCTCAGGGTGGCTTGGAACTCACTTGATTCTCCTACCTCTGTCTCCTGAGTGCTGGGACTAAAGGCATGCACTACCACACCCAGTTTAAATATATTTTTTATTTTTATTTTTATTAGAGAGAGAGAGAGAGAAAGAGGCAGAGAAAAAGTATGGGTGCTCCAGGGCCTTGTGCTGCTGCAAGTGAACTCCAGCCAAGTGTGCCACTTTGCACATCTGTCTTTTTTTTTTTTAATTATTTATTTATTTATTTATTTGAGAGCAATAGACACAGAGAAAGACAGATAGAGGGAGAGAGAGAGAATGGGCGCGCCAGGGCTTCCAGCCTCTGCAAACGAACTCCAGACGCGTGCGCCCCCTTGTGCATCTGGCTAATGTGAGACCTGGGGAACCGAGCCTCGAACCGTGGTCCTTAGGCTTCACAGGCAAGCGCTTAACCACTAAGCCATCTCTCCAGCCCTGCACATCTGTCTTTATGTGATACTAAGAAATGGAACCCAGGATTTTGTAAGCAAGTATCTTTAACTGCAGAGCCATCTCTGTAGCGCATTCCATGTGTTTTCTAACAAAAGAATACTTGTTGCCCTTTCTGAGGGCTGGGCAGATGACTCATGGGTAACATGCTTGCCTTCAAGCTTAAGACCCGAGTTCAGATTCCAGAATCTCTTGAAAGCTGCCATTGTAGGATGCTCAATAATCCCAGTGTTGGGGAAGTATAAACAGGAGGATGCCTGTGGTTTACTGGCTTTATCTTACACATGTGCACAAGCATGCATGTGCACCCTCACACATGTGGGCTCACACATACATGAACGAGGCTAGCCTACAACTAGAGTGTGTTCCAGGTCAGCCTGAGTTAGAAAGAGATTCTACCTTAAAAAAAAAAAAAAAATTCAGCCAGATGTGGTGCACACACCTTTAATCCCAGCACTTGGGAGGCAGAGATAAAAGGATCACCATGAGTTTGAGGCCAACCTGAGACTACATAGTGAATTCCAGGTCAACCTTGGCTAGAGCAAGACCCTATCTCAATAAACCAAAAAGAAAAAAAAAAAAATCCAAAAAAAGATAAAGAAAAATTTAAAATAAAAAGAAATTAGGATGACTTTAGAAAAAATGCCAGGTATGGTAGCATGTACCTTTAATCCCAACACTTGCTGTGAGTTTAAGACCAGTCTGGGACTATAGGTTGAGTTCCAGGTCCTAGAATGAGACCCTACGTTGAAAAAAACAAAACAAGAAAAGGTGAGAGCTGGAGAGTTGGCTCAGTGGTTAAAGACACTTGCTTACAAAGTCTTATGGCCTGGGTTAGATTTCCCAGTACTCATATAAAGCAAGATGCACAAAGAGGCTCATATTGTGGCTGTAGTGCATTTTTAGTGGCAAGAGACCCTGGTATGCCCATATTCACTCTCTCTCTCTCAATAAAAAAATATATATTTAGTCAGGTGTGGTGGCACACACCTTTAACAAACACTTGCTGTGAGTTCAAGGCCACCCTGAGACTACATAGTGAATTCTAGGTCAGCCTGGGTAGAGTTAAGCCCTGCTTTGAAAAAAAAAAAAAAAATTAAGGGGGCTGGAAAGATGGCTGGCTCAGCAGTTAAGGTGCTTGTCTGCAAAGCCTAAGGACTCATGTTCAACTCTCCAGGTCCCAGGTAAGCCAGATGCACAGTGATGCAAGCATGTAAGGTCACACATGCACACAAGGGGGCACATGTGTCTAGAGTTCAATTGCAGTGGCTGGAGACCCTGGCATGCTAATTCTCTCTCCTTTCTTTCTCACATAAAAAAAAAAAAAATTAAGGGCTGGAGAGATGACTCAGCAGTTAAGGAACTTGTCTGCAAAGCCTAAGGATCCAAGCTCGATTCCCCAGTACCCAAGTAAACCAGATGCTCATTTTAGTACATGCATCTGGGGTTCATTTTTAGTGGCTAGAGGCTCTGGTGCACTCATTTGCATTCTCCATCTGTTTCTCTTTGTGTCTCTCTCTCAAATAAATAAAGGAAATATTTTAAAATCTATTTTTAAAAGTGATTTGTCCATTTGTTCACATTTCTCCTTTGTTATTTGAGGTACTTGCTTTGTTCTGCCCACCCTGATGCTTTTGTTTGGGGCAGGACAACCTGCCTCCAGGCCCCAGCAACAGAGGGTTACTACCAAATGATGATTGACCTTTTGCAATATATATTAAACTCTGTTCAAGCCAGGCTTGGTGGCATACACCTTTAAATCCCAGCACTTGGGAGGTGGAAATAGCAGAATTTCTGTGAGTTTGAGGCCACCCTGAAAATACAGAGTGAATTCCAGGTCAACCTAGGCTAGAGTGAGACCCTACCTCAAAAAAACAAAAACAAAAAACAAAAAGCAAACAAATTGTGTTTATTGTAAGTCAGTCACTTTTACCTTCAGCTTTCTCTATCCCATTCTTCCCAACATACAGTTCACTTTTTTTTCCTGAGAATTTCATGATCACCCTTGACATTGTATATAAAAGCTTTATAGAGTGCCAAGTTCATAGATATTAGCTTTACACACTAGTCATGACTTGATATTAGTCTCAAGCTGGCCTTGAACTCACAGTGATCCTCCTACTTCAGCCTCCAAGTGCTGCAATTAAAGGCATGCACCACCATGCCCCAGCTAGTCATTCTTTCTTTTTGAGATAGAATCTTACTCTGTAGCCCAGATATAGTGAGTTATATAGTGAGTTCCAGGCTAGCCATATATTTATAACCCATAGAGACCTTGAACTCTTAGCAATCTTCCTGCCTCCCAAGTTCTGGAATTAAAGTGGTTAGCCACCATACCCAGTTTACGTAACTATTTGTTGAAGAATTTGGCCAAGAAATATTCTAAAGTACGTTTTATCCCATATAAGACTCTCTGCTTACTTGTATTTTGTACACCTACCTCCTTGTCTCTAATAGTTAATGAAATAACATCAAATGCTGGCATCTTTCACTCTTTATACAGCTAGCCATTAGTTGAAACATCTGATTCCAATTTATTATCCTATAGGTCAGAGGTTGCCAAGCTTCATGAAGGACTAATGACTAAATAGTCTAGGCTTTATAGGACATACGAGTGCTGTTGCATATTATTATTTGTTTTTGTTTGGTTTCAACCCTTTAAAATGATTTAAAACTGATTTTTAACTCAGAGGTATTCAAAAGCCTGAAGCCAACCCATGTATTCAGAAGCTTTAGCTCATGTATATTCATAAGGATAAGGGCCTGGATATTTGCATTATGCACACAGTCATAGAGTTGCTAGTGGTAGAGGAGCTAAAGAACTCTAAATTTTGAAGTCACTTATTTCCCCTACTTCATATGTTACATAAATTTTACCATTTTGCCTCAGTTTGCCATTTAAATCCTTACTTTGCAACTTTGAGCTGTTATGGAACCTGTATCTTCTCTCTAAAACTGGGAATTTATATACTTCTTTGAATTTAACTTTTTGATGCCTAAATTTGAAGGGCAGTATGAATGATTATTTAAATAAAATGCCCTTCCAGGAAGTTGGCATGCTTAAATTTGAATATGAGAGATGTGCAAATTTCAGGCTAGTATAATGGAAGCTTCCTTTTTGTTTTGTTGTATTTTTGTGTTAAGATTTTGGCTGTGTTTTAAGACTTTCGTGTATATGTTTTATGACTTGGTTTAAATTGTTGCAAATGCTTTGTTCTTTGATAACACCCTTATAGATTAATCTGTTCCAGTTTTTGTAATGTTTGTATTTTACCATGTATTTGAAATGATTATACTGAGCATTCTTTGTGCTTAAAATAAAATCATTTTATTTTCCAGGCCGCATGGGAATAAATTTTCATCACCCAGGAACAGATAACATTATGGCACTTAACAGTAAGTCTTCATATAAAATATTCTATAAAAGTAGCAGTAAGTTTGCCATCTGTTTGTTCACATTTCTTAATTAAATTTTCACTGAACTTGAATCCTGCTGTAGATGTAGTATAGACCATTATTCTATACCAGTGGTTCTCAAAGTGAGGCTTCTGGACCAGGAGCATCACACTGTTTGGGAACTTACTGAAGTCTTAGGCCAGAACTGCAGATGTACCAGAAATACTTGTGTATGAACAAGTTCTGTAGATAATTCTTATGCGAGGTGCTCCACATCAGCATTCACATATTCCACCCTACAAAGTAAGTTTGGCCTAATACCTCTTTGTATGAATGAAGTTTCAAACCTTTAACCAAATATGTTTGTCAGCTCTTCCTGTATACTATTAGGGTTAAATAATAAAAGCAGGAAAGAAGGGAGAGAGGAGGGAATAGGGTAGAACAAATGAATGAATAAATGAGCTGGTGTATATATAATGAAGAATTTTCTCAATGTGATGGACAGATGTGACAGGGATTTCCATTAGTTGAAATTTGCATGTTATAGGTGTCAGTACCTTTGTTGGTCAGAACTGGGCTTGTCATAATTATTAGATTAAGCTAGAAGCAGTAAAATGTTACTAACCAGTACATCATTGTGTTAATGCTGAAAGAGCCAGGTAGTACACACCTGGAGTCTTAGCAGTTGGGAGATGGAAGCAGGAGGATTAGTTCAAGGTCATCTTCAACCACACAGTCTTGGGCCAGCCTGGGCTACTTGCAATTCTGTCATGTATGCTATGCCACAAAAAAATAAAAACGGTTGTTTCTTTCTACAATGTTAGGATTTGTTTAATAATAACAAATTTGTTATTCATGTTGGTTTTATTGGCTGTAATTTGCCAAGGTGCCCTGATTTCCCCTTGATAGCTGGCTGTTGGCAAGCACAGGTTCTTTTATTCCAACCCTAATTAAAAATATTAACTCTAAAGTCACACATGATATATCACATAGCAGTTATATCTATAAATATATGTAAATGAGGCTGGAGAGATGACTTAGCACTTAAGGCACTTGCCTGCCAAGCCAAAGGACCTCAGTTCAATTCCCCAGTACCCACGTAACCAGATGTACAAGGTAGCACATGCATCTGGAGTTCATTTGCAGCAGCTGGAAGCCCTGGTATGCCAATTCTCTCTCTCTCTCTGCCTCTTTCCTTCTCTCAAATAAATGAAATATTTTAAGTATGTGTATATGTAGGTTACAGAATGGCTACAAAAGTATTAACCTGGCCACAGCAAAGTTGAAGGAGTTCAAAGAGACCTTACCGGAGATATAAGCAGTTCCTGCAGTGGTTGGGTATTAAGGAGCCCAGAGTGTCTGCAGCTTCACAGAGCTCAGCTGCAGGGTTTCTGGGATGAACTGCAGAGGGGAGTTGTGGGACTATGGAGGCCATAGAGGCTAGGTGCGGGACCAAGTCTAGATGTGTGGCAATTTGAGTATTGTCATCAGCAGTGTGGACTGACCAAGCAGAGCTGAAGCCAGGAGTTCTCTTTCAGTCCTTTGATGCATACACTGGGTGGTCATGTGACAGATTGGAGGGGTTCATTTTCAGTGCAGTGTTTAGTGTCTTCTTCTTTATGAGGTCCAGGTGAGGATGCTACACCATTTCTTAGTCTGGTGTATTCAATAAGTTTGGGTTGTTTTTAAATAATTTTTTTTTTTTTCTCTTTTTGAGGTAGGGTCTCGCTCTAGCACAGGCTGACCTGGAATTCACTATGTAGTCTCAGGCTGGCCTTGAACTCACAGCGGTCCTCTTACTTTGGTCTCCCCAGTGCTGGGATTAAAGGTGTGCCACCCAGCTGCTTTTTTGTTGTTGTTGTTGTTCATTTTTATTTATTTATTTGAGAGTGACAGAGAGAGAGAATGAATGTACCAGGGCCTCCAGCCACTGCAGACAAACTCTAGATGTATGTGCCCCCTTGTACATCTGGCTAAAATGGGTCCTGGGGGAATCAAGCCTCGAACCAGGGTCCTCAGGCTTCATAGGCAAGTGCTTAACCATTAAGCTATCTCTCCAGCCCTGGCTTACGTGGGTCCTGGGGAATTGAACTGATGTCCTTTGGCTTTGCAGACATATGCCTTAACTACTAAGCCATCTCTCCAGCTCTGGGGTTTATTTTTTTATATGAGTTTAATGTGCCATGTGTTCATTTTACTTTGGTAAGTTAATAGGCGGTACCTTTTTAGTGTTAGGAATAAGTTATTCATCAGTATGTGTCTTGTGGGTGGTGCTGGACAGGTGGTGTCTATGTTCATGGTGAAGTACCGAGTCATTCTGCCTCTGCACTTGCACCCAAAGTGAAGCCCAATGCTGCTTCCAAAATGGAGTCACTCAGGGCAAGGTACAGTCAGAAAACCACTGATTCAGACAACATGAAATAACTTAGAACAGAGCACAACCTATCTCAAAAAATAAATACATAAAACAAAAAGCCTTGGAAGGATGCCTGACTATCATCACCTTGCCTTCCTTGTATCTACAGACCAAATAACTTGGCTCAAAGACCTAGTTCAAAATTGTTGTCCGAGGAATCTGTACAAGTTTTTGAATCTGTCAGCATTAAAATATCCTTGGCAATTGAGTGATGCCAGATTGTCTCCTCTCATTTTCCTGGATGTGTTACCTAACTCCTGACACACATAAGAGATGTACTATGTAAAGGTAGAGTTGTATATAATACCTCTTTTCTTCTTGAGTAAAGATGTTTAAATGCCATTGAAGTTCCTTGAGACAGATTTCAAGGTTACCATCAAAATATATATTCTACATCTTCTTGGATCTGACCTGCAGCCTATTTCCAGAAACATGCTGCTGAGAACCACTGGCAGTGCCTGGTAACACAGGCCCTCATCCCTGCTATTTATATTTCCTATTTAGGCAGTATTTTCCCTGGGAGGGATTGGAACTGATGCCAATTGCAAAGTATACACCTCTCATTTTCTAATCTCTAAAACAAGGTCACTTTACAGTTAATGATAATACCTCTCATTTTCATGGTTGACCAGCTCATTTTGTGAATTAGTGACATGTATGTAGCACAGAGGTAAATCCCTTCCCCTTCCATTCACATCTCATTATGGAGTCTGGGTTGGCCTGTAACTTGAGATTCTCCTGCTTCCACCTTTGGGAGACACTTGAGGTGCCAAGATTGCAGGCATTTGTCACTATACCAGTTTTATCACCCTTTCCCCCAACTTTTGGCATTTTTGAGACAGGGTCTCACCATGTATGTATGGCCTCAGTCTGGCTTAGAACTCTGCCTCTTCTTCTTCTTTTTTTTAAAAAATATTTTATTAATTAGAGAAAGAGGCAGCTAGAGACAGAAAATGGGTGCATTAGCGCTTCTAGTCATTGCAAACGAACTCCAAATGCATGTGCCACCTTGTGCATCTGGTTTACTGGGTACTGGGGAATTGAACCTGGGCCCTAGGGCTTTGCAGGCAAGTGCCTTAACTGCTAAGTCATCTCTCCAGCCTCTAGCTTAGAACCTTCAATCTTGCCTCAGCCTCCCAAGTACTAGGATCACAGGCATGTGCCCTATGCCCCAAAATAATAATTGTTTTTTCCCTTACCATTTTCTTTTCCAGTGTTCTTTTTGTTGTTATCATTTTGTGCATATGTGCATGTGATCTGCATGCATGTGTGTATGTGGGTTCACACATGCACACATGTGTATGTGTCTTCTTTGATTGCTCATCTTGTTTTCTCAGGCAAGGTGTCTCATTGATTCAGCTAGTTTGGCTAGCCAGCTTGCCCAAGGAACCCCTTGTCCACCTCCTGAGCAGTGAGGTTATCAGCAGGCTGCCCACCGAGCATTGTTATGGTGCTTGGATCAGAATCCTGGTCCTCATAATTATGTGGAAGTCTGCCAGTCCTGTCCTAGCATTCTTGTCCTGTGATTGCTCTGTCTGCCTTCCTTCCTCTCAGGCTTTATATAGGAATGAGATAAAAATCAAGATCGTTAGAACTTGATTAATTCAGAATTTGTGATCATTAGAAGAAGGGGCTTTAAGGAAAGAATGGACTGGCTAAGAAAATTGAGGAGAAGCCAGGTGGTACATAACTTGGTACATGACTTTAATCTCAGCACTTAGGAGGCTGAGTGGAGAGCACAGCAAGTTGGAGGCAGCCTGGGCTACACAATGAGACCCTGCTTAATAGGACAGGGGAGGAGGAAAGGGTAATATGTCCATTATAGTTCCTTCTTTCTTGCCTCTTAAAAAATTTTTTGTACAAAATCCATGTTTCCTAGTTGTAGCCAAAAAAAAAAAAAAAAAAAACCTGCCCTTAAAAAAAAAAAAAAAAATCTTCCGTTCTTCTTCATTCCGTGGTTCACCAAAACCTGAAGATGACCATATCCTCAGTTTTCTCTGCTTGACAGGACAGAGATGCTATGGTGAGCATTCTCACCTGTCAGTAGTACCACTGGGCAAGCCTCTCTCTCTCTCTCTCTCTCTCTCTTTCTCTCTCTGCTGTTCCTGGTAAGTGCCTTCTAATTATACTTTCCCTTGAGAATCACCATTGTTAATGTTATCTAGCAGACAGAAAATAAAAGTTAAGGGAGGAGGATAGGAGACCATCTGTGGAGAACAAGTAGTAATTAGCAGTAAACCTGTAGACAGACGCTTAAGGATAAGGGAAGTTATGTATAAATCCAGAATCCACTGATCCTCTTCAAGACTATCAATCTACTAAGAATTTCCAGGCCAGCTTTTTTTTGTTTTGGTTTTTGGTTTTTGGTTTTTCAAGGTAGGGTCTCACTCAGCCCATGCTGACCTGGAATTCACTCTGTAGTCTCAGGCTGGTCTTGAACTCACAATGATCCTCCTCCCTTTGCCTCTCAAGTGCTGGGATTAAAGGCATGCACCACTGTGCAGGGCACAGGCCAGCTTTGGAGCAGGAGCCTGAGGGGCACAGCTCAAATTGTGGCCTGTCCTAAAAAAGTCAGGTCCTTGGGTTGGAGAGATGACTCAGCACAAGCATGAGGGCCTGATGTATGCTGACTTCGATTCCCTAGTGACCACATAAACAGATGGACAGCCACATATGGCTAGTACCTCAGCTGTATGAGCAGTGACTGAAAATCACAGGGATTCACTGGTCAGCCAATCTGACTGAAAAAAACAATGACAGCTTGAGGTTCAATGAGAGACTCCATCTCACTGATGGAATCAGTAAGTCATCACTCAGCTGAGTGAACAAGAAGAGGACATCCAATTTTGTCCTCTGGCCTCTGTGTGCACAGTGGTTGTATACATTTGCACACACATGCATATACCACACATATCATACCACACCACACTATACATGCTACATATACCACATATATGTGAAAAAATAATTTGGTCTTCAAGTGTTGTATAATATAAAAGAGTAAGTAGGGAGAAGGAACTCTTAATTCATCAGTAAGACTTGCCCAGAATTTCCAAAATAATTCTGAAACACTGTGTCCTTTCCACTAAAATAGGTGACACATTTCTTTTTAACCTAAGAAGTATGACCATCACCTCTTCATCTTTCTTTAGTTTTTGAATTATTTATATTTTCTTTATTTATTTGAGAGGGAGATAACGGGCACATTAAAGCCTCTAGCCACTACAAATGAACTCCAGATGCATGTGTCACCTTGTGTACCTGGCTTTATGTGGGTACTAGGAAATTGAACTTGGGTCCTTTGGCTTCACAGGCAAGCACCTTAACCACTAAGCCATCTCTCTAGCCCATCTCTTCATCTTTTTTTTTTAAACTTTCCATCAAAAGCACTAGAAGTTTATATCATATATTTTATTTTTCCTGCTGAGAGTGCTTCTGCGACAGCCATACTTTTCTTGCCCTAATAGTAGCTTGTGGTTTTTGTTTTGTTTTGTTTTGTTTTACACTGCAGATAGATAGTTGTTTTAGCAATTGGGGTCTTTTATGCAATTAATGTCTGTCTTGGTGAGTTTTTCTCTATTGATCCTCAGTAGAGGATATTGGTGCCACTATAATTGCTCCACATGAACCAAATCTATGATCAGATTAATGTTTAAAGCCTGGATTCTAAGAACTATCACTGCCAAGTGCACCTACTTCATTCCTGCTGACTTGTCAGACAAATGTAAGAAAGCTTCTGGATGAGTGCAAAGCTAGAAACAGAGTAGTGTGCCTTCCAGCCAAATAGCATCCAAGCCAGCTGGAAGGCTGGGAACCTGAAAATGCCTCACTTAATTAGCACAGCAGTGAAGGCATTGTCTGGAATCAGGTAAATCTCATTTCACCTCCTGCCAGCCATCTAACCTGACAACCACATTTTTCCCCCAAGGTAGGGTCTCACTCTAGTCGAGGCTGACCTGGAATTCACTATGTAGTCTCAGGGTGGCCTTGAACTCACAGTGATCCACCTACCTCTGCCTCTCAAGTGCGAGGATTAAAGGTGTGCACCACCACACCCAGCTAGGACTGCATTCTTAACTCCTCTGTGCCTCGGATGGCTTTACCTGTGAAGTGGAAATAGTGATGAATGAAATGATTCCGTGGTTCTTATGGAGCTGAGTGACGTGCCTGCCTTGAGGATCAAGTCTACAGCTGATGCTTTGTGGCCACCTTTTAAAGATAGGCCTTATTTTACTTGTTAGAGTTCTAAAATATGAACTTACATTCATTGGTTATTTTTAGTTTTTTTTTTTCTTTTTAAAAACTATTTATTTGTTTGCAAGCAGAGAGAGAATGGGTGCGCCAGGGCCTCTAACCACTGCAAACGAACTCTAGGTGCATGCCCCCTTGTGCATATGGATGCTCATTTGGATCCTGGGGAATTGAACCTGGGTCCTTTGGCTTTGCAAGCAAGTGCCTTAACCACTAAGCCATCTCTCATTTATTGACAACTTCCATAATTATAGACAATAACCCGTAGTAATTCCTTCCCTCCCCCACTTTCCCCTTTGCAACTCCACTCTCCATCATATCCCTTCCCCTCTTAGTCAGTCTCTCTTTCATTTTGATGTCATCATCGTTTCCTCCTATTATGATGGTCTTGTGTAGGCAATGTTGTGGATACTGCATGGTCATGAATATCCAGGCCATTTTGTGTGTGGAGGAGTACGTTGTAAGGAGTACCACCCTTCTGTTGGCTCTTACATTCTTTCCACCACCTCTTCTGCAATGGACCCTGAGCCTTGAAAGGTGTGGTAGAGATGTTTCCATGCTGAGCACTCCTGTCACTTCTTCCCAGCACCATGGTGCTTTCTGAGTCATCCCAAGGTCACTTCCATCTGAAAAGAGAAGCTTCTCTAATCAAAAGTGAGAGTAGGGGCTGGAGAGATGGCTTAGCAGTTAAGTGCTTGCCTGTGAAGCCTTAGGACCCCAGTTTGAGGCTCAATTCCCCAGGACCGGTATTAGCCAGATGCACTAGGGGGCACATGCGTCTGGAGTTTGTTTGCAGTGCCTGAAGGCCCTGGCACACCCATTCTGTCTCTCTCTCTGCCTCTTTCTCTCTGTGTCTGTTGCTCTCAAATAAATAAATAAATAAATAAGTGAACAAAAAGTTTTTAAAAGATGCGAGTAGCATTAATATATGGGTATGAACATTAAGAGGAGTGCTTAACCCAGGCAGTTTATATATATTTAGCCAGACACCAGCAGACATTATACCCTTAGGGCTCATGACTACCCCTGTCGCAGGTTTTCAGTATCAGGCATGTATTCCCTCCCATAGAGCCAGCCTCCAGTCTAATTAGAGGGTGGTTGGTTTCCCCCATAACAGACATGCTTGCCAAATTTAAGGCATGCTGTGTCCACTGTTGAGTATCTCTACTGGTGGTTTCTCTCCCAGTGAACTGCATGTAGCATAGCTTTTTCCAGCTTTCTGTCACCTGGTCTACATGGAAGAGACTTTCAGCTCAGCTCCAGCAGGATGTCTCAGTGACCTTGCAGCCCAAGTATGTGGAGTCTTCAGCAATAGGGTCTTACCATCTCTTCCTGGTGGGAAAGCAAGGGCCTCGGCAATGGCCTGTAATGCTTTGGGGGCATCATGGACCTCCCCCAACTCGCTGGAAGGTATCCCATCCCTGGCACTGAAAATTTTCTAGTATACCATGGATATTGTTTATAATCATGGAAGTTGTTAATAAAAAAATATTTTTGAAAAGAATAAAGTTAAAAGTAAGAAAAAGAAAATTTTCTAGTATATGTTTAGTTTTTGAGGCAATGTCTTGCTGTATACCTAGGCTGGCTTTGAACATACCTCCAGCTAGCAGGGCCTATAGACTGCATACCTAGAATCCAACTTTTAATCTTTCATTGCCTTTTTTAAAAACTTTGTTTTGTTTTGTTTTTGTTTTTTTGAGGTAAGGTCTTACTCTCTAGACCATGCTGACCTGGAATTCACTACGTAGTCTCAGGGTGGCCTCAAACTCTCAGCTGTTCTCATACCACTGCCTCCCACATACTGAGATTAAAGGTGTGTGCCACCACGCCCAGTATTTTTAAACTTTTTATTGATAGCCACCATACATATACACAACATGCCATAATCATAATCTCTTCTCACCACTGTTTTGTCTCCCCTCACTGTCCCCCCTTCACTGAATTTCTTCAATTTTCTAACTAGTCCATGGTCTGTTTTGATGTCATCATTTTCCCCTCCTATTATGCAGGTCTTTTCTAAGTAGTATCAGCCACTGCAAGGTCATGAATGTTATGGCCACTTTGTATCTGGAAGACAGTATGGCAAAGTACCCCTCCCCATCCTTTGGCTCTTAGGCTCTTTCTGCCTCCTCTTCCACAATGGTCTCTGAGCCTTAGAGGGTGTCATAAAGATGTCTGTCTCAATGCTCAACACTCCACTGTCACTTCTTCTCAGCACTTTGGTGAGTTTTGAGTCATCCCAGTGGTCACTGCCATCTGAAAAGAGAATCTTCTCTAACTAAAAATGAAAGTAACATTAATATATGAATATAAACATAAGTATTTTGAGAGCAATTTGGTGCCCGTAATATATCCATTTAGCCAAACAATAGTAGTTTCCCCTACTTGGGCTTTTGAGCTCCCCAGCCATAGGCTTCTGATTAGGTTTTCAACAAGGAGCAGGCCTCAAATCTAATCAGAGAGCATTTGGTTTCCCCCAAATTAGTCATGCCACTATTGAAATGGTGGGAACGTCAGACATAGGTCATTTATGTAACATAGGGTCCACTATGGTCAAGATTGGTGATGGCTTTTCTCCCCCAACAGACTGCATAGGTCTTTCCAGCATCCCAACACTAGTCAACAGAGTGGCGGCTTCTGACTTGATTTCTTTCTCAATGTCCTACTGCCCAAGCGTGCGGTGTCTTCAGCAATAGGATCTTACCATCTAGTGCTGTTGTTTCTTTCTGAGATCTTTCAAGTTGTAATTAGTCTATGTGAGGCTGCAAGAGGTAAATAGAAAATCTGAAGTTTCACTTGCCTTTTTTTTTTTTTTTTTTTTTTTTTTTTCCTGAGGTAGGGTCTTGCTCTAGCTCAGGCTGACCTGGAATTCACTGTGTAGTCTCAGGGTGGCCTTAAACTCACAACAATCCACCTACCTGTGCCTCCCGAGTGCTGGGATTAACGGTGTGCACCACCATGCCTGGCTTTTTTTTTTTTTCTCCATTTATTTTGTTTTGCTTGGTAGGGTCTCAGGCCCAGGCTAACCTGGAATTCACTATGGAGTCTCAGGCTGGCCTCAAACTCACAGCGA
Source organism: Jaculus jaculus (assembly GCF_020740685.1). NCBI lineage: Eukaryota > Metazoa > Chordata > Mammalia > Rodentia > Dipodidae > Jaculus > Jaculus jaculus. Next base: position 43,626,068 of record NC_059102.1, read on the forward strand.
TCCTCCTGCCTCTGCCTCCCAAGTGCTGGGACTAAAGGCATGTGCTACCCTGCCTGGCTCACTTGCCTTTTGATAGGATGAGATAATTATCCCTATTCTTCCTTATCAAAATAGCCAAAATAATTAATTACACATTGAACAGTCCTAATACAAAATTCAGATAGTTTGAAGATGTAAAATTTTAGTATTTTACAAAAGGAGAGGTGGTGGTTCTAGGGTTGTAGCTCAGTGCTTACCAATCTTGAGGCCCTGGGTTTGGTCCCCAGATCAACATCAAGCAGCCATCCAGCCACAACAAAAATAATGAAAAAGACGTTGACCTGCTTAAGAAGTTAAACATTCTGTGCATAGCTTATTCACTAAGAAGCTTGGATCTTTAAGTTATGCCATCTTCTACATCGCTCATATTTGTGTTTGCACTGAGGGCTGCCAGTGCATTTGTTTAATCAACAGAGGAAACCCGAAGGGTGTTGGTAGAGTGTTGGTGCAGGCTGATTCCTGTGGCCTCTGAGCTGCCTCTCTTCCCTCCCCCTCTCATGCTTTGCTGAGTGTGAGCTCCTTAGGGAGAAGCTCAGCTGAGAGGAAGTGGCAGAGCGAGCTGAGCACATGATACATTTGTGCCAGAATGGGAAGAAAGCCAGCTTTGCTAAACTTCCAAATGGAATTTTCCAGCTAGATGAGCACATTGTTGTTATTTTTGCTCACTGTGAGTGTGTATAAGTAATACATACATACATGCATGCATGCATACTTTTTTGTTTGTTTTTGGAGATAGGGTCTGGCAATGTAGTTCTAGCTGACCTATAACTCAGTACGTAGACTAAAACTTGTGGCAGTCCTCCTGCCTCAGTCTCCTTAGTGGTAGGATTACAGGCTTGATTTGAGTTACTCCATCTGTCTCTAAGAAAAAAATAATTTTGAGGTAGGGTTTCTAACCCAGGCTGACCTGAAGTTTATGTGTTTGTTGTTGTTGTTGTTTTGCGTTTTCAAGGTAGGGTCACACTCTGGCCCAGGCTGACCTGGAGTTTACTATGTAGTCTCAGGGTGGCCTCACACTCACAGTGATCCTCCTACCTCTGCTTCCTAAACACTGGGATTAAAGGTGTGCGCCACCACGCCCTGCATTCGTTTGTTTTTTGAGACAGGGTCACACATAGCTTAGTCTGACCTTGACCTCGCTACTTACCTGAGGTGTTCCTTGAACTTCAACCTTCTCTGCATGGTGAAGTTCAGGTGTGCATCATGACGCCTAGCTAAGAAAACAATTTCTTTTTTAAAAAGGTTATTGGGAACTTTAATGTATAAACATCCTGTAATTTGGTCGTGTTCCCATTATGTTACCCTCTTTTGTCCTCCTCCACTGAGATTCCCCTCTTTCAAGGCAGTTCTTCCTCTATTTTGTTGTCTCATTCCTTTTGTCCTCCTTCATCCTCTATGTCAAAATGTTGATGGGCTCAGATTAGTGCAGGTCTTGTGGGGGTGTCATTAATCACTGCACATCATAGTGAAGCAATATAGTGAAGGAAATATTATGAGATTTGTAGATGGAGATATTTTCTTAGGAATTTTGAAGACAAAATCCAATGCCATTGTTTCTAAATCTGAACAGATTTAGAATTGAAAATAGTATACAGCTGTGATATGAGCACACTGTAAATGATGGATAATTAAAATAGAAACTTGGGGGTCTGGAGAGATGGCTTAGTGATTAAGACATTTACCTGCAAAGCCAGAGGATCCTGGTTCGACTCTCCAGGACCCACATAAGCCAGATGCATAAGGGGGTGCATGCATTTGGAGTTCGTTTGCAGTGGCTGGAGGCCCTGGCACGCCCATTCTCTCTCCATCTTTCTCTCAAATAGGTAAATAAATAAATATTTTTTAAAAGTTTAAAATAGAAACTAGGGATGCTGGGGAGATGGCTCCACAGTTAAAGGTACTTGCTTAAAAAGCCTGCCAGCCCAAGTTCAATCCCCTAGCCCCCCACATAAAACTGATGAATATTTGTCTCAAGGGGCAAGAGATATTGGTGCACCCACAAATCCTATATCGTTTGCTGAATAAACGCACACACAAATAAATAATTACAAATAAAATAATACAAATCAGGGGCTGGAGAGATGGCTTAGTAATTAAACTCTTGCCTGTGAAGTCTAAGGACCCCAGTTCGAGGCTCAATTCCCCAGGACCCATGTTAGCCAGATGCACAAGGGGGTGCACACGTCTGGAGTTCGTTTGTTGTGGCTGGAGGCCCTGGTGTGCCCATTCTCTCTCACTCTCTTCCCCCCCCCCTCTGTCTGTAAGTTTGGAACAGGTTTGGATAGATGCTGTACATGAACATGGTAAGGGACCTTCGAGAATTGCTTTTTGACATTTTCATGTTAGAGAGAGGATAAACCGAGATTCAGAAAATGATGTAAGATATGACTAAGGTGTTAAGATAGAGCTAGGAGCAGAGTCTCCTGCATTCAAGTGGAAATTAGTACCTTTTAAAAAAATATTTACTTATTTATTTGAGAGACAAACACAGGAGGGTAGAGAGAGAATGGGCATGCCAGGGCCTCCAGCCACTGCAAGCAAACTCTAGACACATGTGCCGCCTTATGCATCTGGCTTATGTGGGACCTGGGAAATTGAACCTGGGTCCTTTGGCTTTTCAGGCAAGTGCCTTAACCACTAAGCTATCTCTCCTGCCCTGAAATTGGTACCTTTTGTTTAAATACTTAAAGCATGGTTATTTTTTTTAAACTACTTTAATACAAACATACAAATTATTATTTGTATCCTTAAACTTTTTTCCTGAAAGTAAAGTAGTTTGCATAGCCAATATTGAATGTTGTAAATAAATTTGAAATTGTCTTGACTGACTTCATTGGATTTTGGAAGAAATTCCTTGCGTGTATGAATGTGTCCTAAGTGACTGGAGTTGATTCTTTCATCCAGTAATGAACGTTTAGGGATATATATAGAGAGAGAGCCCAGTGGTTAAAGACATCTGCTTTCAAACCTTATGGCCTGGGTTTGATTCCCCGGTACCCATATAAAGCCAGATGTACCGTGTGGTGTATGTGCCTGGAGCTCATTTGCAATGGAAAAAAGAGGCCCTTGTGTGCCTGTACTCTTTCTCTCTGCCTCTATCTTAAATAAATAATTAATTAATTTGAAAAGCCTACTGTTTAAAAAGACAAAAAGATTCAGGAAATTTAAAAGTTCTTATTGTTCCCTTTGGACTTCCTGTTTGCTTTCTCTGGTTGTGTAAGCAGTATAACTTGTGCTTCCTGTTAATAGTATTTACTATTAACTGTAATTAACTTGTTTTGAAATTTCTAAGCCTAATCTTTTGAATTTATTTTATATATTTATTAGAGAGAGATGCTATAGGCATGCCAGAGCCTACTGTCACTATAAGCAAACTCCAGATGCATGCCCAATTTTGTGCATCTGGCTTTACCTGGGTACTGGGAAATTGAACTCGGGTCATTAGGCTTTGCAGGCAAGTGCCTTAACTGCTAAGTCATCTCTCCAGCCTTCAAAACTCTGTTTCTTTTAATTTAGGCAATATGTAGAATACACAGATGTTTTGATACATTTTTAAATTTTTATTTATTTATTTGCAAATAGAGAGAAAGAAAGAAGAGGGCTGGAGAGATGGCTTAGCGGTGAAGTGCTTGCCTATGAAGCCTAAGGACACCAGTTCGAGGCTCGATTCCCCAGGACCCACATTAGCCAGATGCACAAGGGGTTGCATGCATCTGGAGTTCGTTTGCAGTGGCTGAAGGCCCTGGCGCACCCATTTCTCTCTCTCTCTGTCACTTTCAAATAAATAAATAAAAATAAAACAACTTAGAGAGAGAGAGAGAGAAAGAGAGAGAGAGAATGGGCATGCCAGGGCCTCTAGCCACTGCAGACGAACTCTAGACACAAGTGCCCCTTGTGCATCTGGCTTGCGCAGGTCCTAGGAAATCAAACCTAGGTCCTTTGGCTTTGCAGGCAAACGCCTTAACTGCTGAGCCATCTCTCCAGCCCTTTTGATACATTTTTACATGATGTAATAATCAATTTGTGATAATTAGCATATCCCTCCCTTCAAACATTTATTGTTTCTTTGTGGTGAAAATGTTCAAAATCTGATCACTGCTGGGCCAGGTGACACTGGCCTGTAATCCCAGCCACTTGGGAGGCTGAGGCAGAAGGATCATAACTTCAAGGCCATCCTGGATTACAGCACAAGATCAGGGTCACTCTGGGAAAATTGGTGAGACCCTGTCTTAAAATAAGTACAGTTGAGCCAGGTGTGGTGGCACATGCCTTTAATCCCAACACCTGGGAGGCAGAGGTAGGAGGATCTCCATGAGTTTGAGGCCACCCTGAGACTACATAGGGAATTTCAGGTCAACCTGAGCTAGAGAGAAACCCTACCTCGGAGGGAAAAAAAAGTACAGTTGAATATCTGCACAGCAAGAGAAGCATTAAAGGGAAGATGCTAAACTATAAAATCAGAGACAATTTTACCAAACTATGCATCTGACAAGGATCATTATTCAGAATATGTAAGGAACTCGCCTCAGTGGGAAAAAACTAAATTATTAAAAATGGACAAAAGCTCTTATTCAGCTTGTCTCAGACATGTAAATAACCAGCAGAAATTGGGGAAACTGTTCGTTTTCACTAATCAACAAGGAATTGCAAATCAAAACCACAAGGAAGTAGCACTGTATTTCAGTTGGAATGACTGTTATCAAAAATATAACGTGTTGGTCAGGATGTGGAGAAAGGCCCTCCTACTGCAGTGACGTGAACTGGTACAACCACTAATGGGACAACTCCAAACAGGATGGAGGCTCCTTAACAAATAGGACTACTGTGTGATCCAGCAATCTCAAAATTGGGTTTGTGTCCAAAGGAAATGAGATCAGTGTGTCCAAGGGAACTTTTGCATGTTTATATTTATTACAGCAGTAGTTACAATAGCCAGGTGTTCATCAACGGATGGATGCAGAGGATGGGGGTGGGGAATGTGGTGTGGGATACTATTAAGCCATATAATAGTGAAATCTTGTCATTTGCAACAATATAGTTGAACATAGAAGACATGTTAAATGAAATAAGCCAGACACACAAAGACAACTGTTGCATGATCTCAGTCCTGGAATGTAATGAAGTATTTCATATTGGTGGCTTTCTTTACTACAAATGCTTCAAGAGGGCAGGAATTAGCTTGTATTCAGGTTAAGGGTCAGAACCGCAGTGAGGGAAAGGAGAAGAATGATGTAGACAGCTCCCACTCCCAATTCCCAAGTCAGTTCTTCTCTCTCTTTTCCATGAAGGAACTGTAATCCCTTGTGAGAGAAGCCCCGTTAGTAGGTACAAGACTTGGAACACTGACCAAGGGGTCCAGCATTGGTTCTGCATAGACTCCTGAACACACCAGCATCCATTTTATTTACCTATTCTCTCTATAATTCTCTATTTTATTTTAGGGTTCAGAAATATAGAATTAGCACATACTGGCTATCCTGAATAGTCAAAGATTGAGTACTTAAATAAAGTTTTAAGAGACCTTATGAGAGTTTTGGCATAGTGGTACAGAGAAGATGGTTTGTTGAAAACAGATGCTAGATTAATTTTTTTTTTTTTTTAATTTGAACTGGCTGTGGTGGCCCACACCTTTAATCCCACCATTCAGGAAGCACAGGTAGGTCGATTGCTGTGAGTTCAAGGTCAGCCTGAGATTATATAGTGAATTCAAGGCTACCCTGAGCTAGAGTGAGACCGTGATGGAAAAACCAAAAAAAAAAAAAAAAAAAAAATTTATTTGAGGGAGAGAAAATGAGCTCACCAGGGCCTCCAGCCTCTACAAACAAACTCCAGATGTATGTACTACTTTGTGCATCTGACTTTACATGGGTAGTGGGGAAATAGAATTCAGGCCATCAAGCTTTATAAGCAAGCATCTTTAACTGCTAAGCCATTTCTCCACTCCCAAATGCTAGATTTGTTTGTTTGAGATAGGGTCATCTTGCATTGTGACTCAAGCTGGTCTGGATCCTTCTCCCTGGGTGCTGGGATTATAGCAATATGCTATTGTACCTGATCAGAGGCTAGATGTGTGAGTGTTTACCTCTATAGTAGGCAACTTTTGGCCTGATTTACACAGATCAGTCAGATAAAATACAAACTTGGGGTGGGATTGATGGCTCAGCCATTAAGGTACTTACCTGCAAAGCTTAATGACCTGGGTTTGATTTCTTAGTACCCATGTAAAGCCAGATGCACGAAGTGGCACACGCATCTGGAGTTCATTTGCAACAGCTAGAGGCCTTGGTGTTCCCATTGTCTCCCTTTCTCTCTCTCTGCTTGAAAATAAATAAATTAAATTTTTAAAAATACAAATTTTGTCTGAGATATGACTAAGAGTCCTTAGTGAGTTTCTTTCCTCTTTCTCTCTTACTGATGGTTGCTGCGGGACTTCGATGGCACACATTAGGCACTTAGCATTCCATGCCTGGAGCATGATGAATAATCAGTAGGCTATCTGCTCTTTTCAGCTGCACAGCCTAGTGCTGGAAATACTCTACTCTATAAAATTTTCACTTATAAAGTATCTCATTAATGCTAGTATTATGCTTGTTGGTCATTACTGTTCCTTTTGAAGTTTGCAAATGAGATGGGAAGATTTTCTTGGGAAAGATGAATATGGCTCAGAGAAAAGGAAAAGAAGTTTCTGCGTGTGTTGCGGGGGTGTTGGCATTGAGGTAGGGTCTCACTCTAGCCCTGGCTGACCTGGAATGTACTGTGTGGTATCAGGCTGGCCTTGAACTCAGGCGCTCCTCGCACCGCTGCCTCCCAATTTCTGGGATTAAAGGCATGTACCACCATGCCTGGCTGAAAGACGTTTTTAAATGTCCAAATAACGTATATCAGATAAAAATGTATTCTTGGGGCTGGGGAGATGGCTTAGAAGTTAAAAGCGCTTGGTTGTAAAGCCTGCTGACATGGGTTCAACTCCCCAGCCACCCACATAAAGCCAAACATAAAAAGTGGTGAAAACACCTCATAGTTTGTATACACACACACACACACACACACACACACACACACACACACAAATACAAATTTTAAAATGTATTTTTTCCACCTAAGCTTCATTTTACATTATTTCATGTCTCTGTCTCTGTCTCTGTCTCTCTCTCTCTCTCTCTCTCTCTCTCTCTCTCTCTCTCTCTGTGTGGTATGCACAAGCATGTTTAGGACAGAAGTCAATGTCAAGTGTTTTCTTCAATTATTCATATGTTTTCCTCTATCTTATTTGAGACAGGGTTTCTCACTGAACCCAGAGCTTACTGATTTACTATAAGACTAGCTAGCCCATGAGCCCCAAGGATCTTTGTCTCTGCCTCCCCAGCATTGGGTTACAGGCATGTACCCTCACATGTGGCATTTTGTGTGGATTCTGGGGATTGAACCCAGTTTTTCAGGTTTTCTTGGCAAGCACTTCACCCATTGAGCCATTTCCTTGGCCCTTTAAATTTCATTTTAAAAAATCATTTTATTTGTGCATGGGGGGAGGCAGATAGAAAATGGGTGTTCCAGGACTTCCAGCCACTGCAAACACACTCAAACATATGCATCACCTTGTGTATCTGGCTTATGTGAGTACTGGAGAACCAAACCTGGGTCTTTAGGCTTGCAGGCAAGTGCCTTAACCACTAAGCCATTTCTTCAGCCCTTAAATATTATTTTTATCTTCTATGTTCATGATGTCTATGGAGAAACTGAGCTTCTCAATTATAGTTTTCTTGGTTTGAGAATCATGCAGCTAAAAGTACCTTACTATTTTGACAAACATATAGGAAAAATATTTAAGGACAAACCCCAATACTATAGCTCTTTGGGAATTTTCAGTGTAAATGAAAGAATTGGAATTGGGACATTTTGATCTTAATTTAGGACTGTAATTCATCCAGGGTGGAATTTTTGCATCTAGTAGATGCTAAAAGGCAGCAGTACATGTGTGATTTCTTTTTTTGCCATGTGGAAGGTCAGCCCAGGGCCTCATGCCTGCTAGGCAAGCTCCCTGTCACTGAGTTACATTCCTAGCCCATTGAATATAACTTAATGTTTGCTGCTTACTGAAATGGAAATTATAAAATAAGTTTGTTGGGCTGAGATATAGCTAAGTTGGCAAAATACTTGCCTGGCATGCCTGCTGTGTTGGGTTTAATCAGCTATAATCCCAGAATTGGGGAGGTCGAGGTAGGAGGATTGGAAGTTCAAGGTTGAGCCTAGTGTGGTAACACATTCCTTTAATCCCAGCACTCAAGAGACTAAGGTAGGAGGATCAGTGTGAGTTCAAGTCCAGCCTTGAACTACAGAGTGAATTCCTGGTCAGCTTGGGCTAGAGTGAGATCCTGCTTCAAAGAAACAGAAGAAGTTTAAGGTCATTCCCAGCTAGATAGTGAATTTGAGGTCAGCTTGAGCTACCTGAGACTACAGGCTAGGTAAATGTATCAAGTTCTTGCCGTGCCAGCATGTGGACTTGAATTCAGAACCCTAGAACCCATGTGTATTACTTTACACACTGCTGTGACCAAATACCTAACAAGATGCTGCTTAAGGAAGAAAAAGGTTTCTTCTAGCTTACAGTTTTGAGGGGCTACACTCCATCCTGTTTATTTTATTCTAGGAGGGGCTAAATTCCATCATGTTTATTTAATTCTAGCTTACACTTTCAGGGGCCTACATTCCATCCTGTTGGGGAAGGCAAGGCAACGGGAGCAGTAGGCTAGGCTAGCTAGTCACATTGCATCCAGAGTCAGGAAGTCAAGGGTGAACCAGTGACATGGGCTATAAAACCTCAAGACCTGCCCCCACTAACTCACTTCTTCCAGCAAGGATCTACCTACTAAAGGTTCTACAACCTTTCCCAAATAGCACCACCATCTGGGAGCGAGGAGTTCAAACACAGCGCCCATGGGGGCATTTTACATTCAAACCACAATACCAAGTAAAGCTGGATGCTGTAGCATGAGGATCTGTAGTCATAGTGCTCCTCCAGTGAGGTGAGAGATGAGAACTAACGGATGCAGACCAGCTAGCCAGGCACATGCAGCAGCAAACCAGAAACCATGCTTCAGGGGCTGGAGAGATGTCTCAGTGGTTAAAGGGCTTGCTTATAGACATTCAATTCCCAGTTCTTATGTAAAGCCAGGTGCACAAAGTGACGCATGTATCTTGGAGTTTGTTTGCATGGGCAAGAGGCTCTGGTGTTCCCCCCTTCCTCTCTTTCTGCTTGCAAATAAATATCAATAAATAAAAATCAGAAGAAACCAGGCTCCAAACAATGTGGAAGGTGAGGACTGAAACCTGTGTGTGCCATGGCACATGTGCACCCCCCCCACACACACAGTGTTTGCAAGGTTTTTGTTCATTTGTTTGTTTGAGACAGGACCTCATGTAGCCCAGGCTGTCCTTGTACTTGTTATAGAGCAAAGGATGACCTTAAACTAGTCATCCTCCATGTACCTCACAAGTACTAGGATGACAGGAATGTACCACTATCTCCAGTAAGCAAGCTGTTTTTTTTTTTTTTTACATTTTTAATTTAATTTTATTTTTGTGTTTGTATGTATGTGTTTGTGTGCAGGTACCCACATGTGTGGATGTGTATGCACTTGTGTGTGCATGCATGGGGCAACCAGAGTACAATTTTGGAAGATGTTCTTCAGGCATGGTCCACCTTCTAAAAAAATATTTTATTTATTTGAGAGAGAGAGAGAGAGAGAGAGAGAGAGAGAGAGGGAGAGAGAGGGAGACAGAAAGAGGCAGACAGAGAGAATGAGAATGGGCATGCCAGGGCCTCCTGTCACTGTAAACAGACTCCAGATGCATGTGCCATTTTGTCCTTCTGGCTTTACATGGGTTCTGGGGAATCAAACCCCCTTCAGACTTTGCAAACAAGGACCTTTAACCATTGATCTCTCTCCCTTAAAATTTACGTTATGGTCCATCTTTTAAAAGAAATATATTTTTTAAAATATTGTTTATTTTAGACACAGAGAGAAAGAGGGAGAGGGAAAAGGAGAGAGAGAGAGAGAGAGAAAGAGAGAGGAGAGAGAGAGAGAGAGAGAGAGAGAATGGGTTGAATTTCAAATGAATGCCACACCTTGTACTTGAACATCTGGCTTATGTGGATCCTAGGTAATCAAACCTGGGTCCTTAGGTTTCTCAGGCAAGCACTTTCACTGTTAAGCCATCTCTTCAGTCCAGATTTTTTAATGCAAGGTCTCACTTTAGCCTAGACTGACCTGGAACTCACTCTTTATCCTCAGATGGTCTCAAACTCATGGCCATCTTCCTACCTCAGCCACTCAAGTGCTGGGACTAAAAACAAGTAGGCTGGCTGACTTAAAAATCATCTCTGTAGTCCCAGGCTAGCCTCAAACTCACAGCAATCCTCCTACCTCTGCTTACAAGTGCTGGGGTTAAAGTCATACAACCACCACACTCAGTAAAATAGGATTTCTTATTGGCCTGGACATAAACAGTTTAGGGATCTTCCTATCTACCCCTCAGGCACTGAGACAGTGGATGCCTGCCATCAATCTTACTTTTGTCAAAATGTGGGTTCTGGGGACTCACATAAAAAAGTCTTCAAACTCAGTCTTCATGCATGTCAAGCACGCATTTTACCAATGGAGCTAAAGTCCCAGCTCCCCCACTGTTTTCATTACCATTATTATTATTATTTTTTTTTTTTTTGAGGTAGGGTCTCATTCTGGTCCAGGCTGACCTGGAATTAACTCTGTAGTCTCAGGGTGGCCTCGAACTCATGGCGATCCTCCTACCTCTGCCTCCCGAGTGCTGGGATTAAAGGCGCTCGCCACCACGCCCAGCAACCATTATTATTATTTTTTTTTTACTACTTATTATTGACAGGGGTAGAATAACAATTTGACCCCATAGCACCTTTTCAAAAAATATTTATTTATTTATTTTTTAGGTAGGGTCTCACTTTAGCCCAGGCTGACCTGTAACTCACTCTGTAGTTCCAGGCTGGCCTCAAACTCTCAGTGATCCTCTTACTTCTGACCCTAGAGTACTGGGATTAAAGGTGTTTGCCACCACATCCAGACTACAGTGACTTCTAATAGTGTGGTATTTTGAATGTATGGCCCCATACACTCAGGTGTTTTGTGTTTGCCATTTTAGCCCCAAGCAGTCAAACAGATTCCTGCTACAGGGGGTATGTCACTAGGATCTGAATTCCAGCTCAAAGGTATGCAGAGAGAGGTTTTTTTTTTTGTTGTTTTATTTAATTTTTTTTTTTTTAATTAGGATCTCACTCTAGCTCAGGCTGACCTGGAACTCACAGCAATACTACTCCCTCTGCTTCCTAAGAGCTAGAATTAAAGGTATGTGCCACCACACCCAGCCCTTGACAAATATTTATATGCCACTTGGTAAAATGTTATGTTAAAGTCTTTGATTTTCATTTCTTTTTCATCATATCCAGCATTCTAGGGTTTTTGCTCATGTTGTCAAAGTGGTATGTGCCAGTGTGATCCACAGTAAATATCTACACCTTCCTTTCTGTACCTCTTACTCTCTTACTCCTTTCCTGTTTCTGGTGTGTGTTCTTTTTCTTTCTTTCAGAATATGAGGCTCCCCGCCCCCCACCCCCAGGTAGGGTTTTGCTCATCCCAGGCTGACCTGGAATTCACTCTGTAGTCTCAGGCTGGTCTTGAACTCATGGCTATCCTCCTACCTCTGCCTCCCAAGTGCTGGGATTAAAGATGTGCGCCACCATGTCCAGCAAGAGGCTCATTTTTTTGAGGCTCTGTGGTAGAATCTATATATGACATTCAACACACTGAGATGAATCCTTGCAGCAGAAGAATGGGCGCAGATTTGCAAGCCAGATTGGCAGTTTGTCAGATGCTTCAAAATTCAACACACATGCGCCAACTATCCAGCAAGTGTAGTCCTTTGGTAATTACTCAAAGGAGCTGAAAATGTGCCCCCCCCCCAAAAAAAAACCCATGCATGAGTGTTTACAGCAGCTTTATTCAAAATTACTAAAATAAATCCAGATAATTGAGCAGGATTCAATGTTAGGAAGACAGGAAGGAACTTTAAAAACATATTACTAAGAGGAAGAAGCTAATTTGAAGTGGTCCCATACTTTGTGATTCCAACTATATGACATTGGCAAAGGCCAAACTGGCTTCAGTAAGAAGGTAACTGCTTGCTAGGGTTTCATGGCTAGAGGAGAAATCAACAGATGGGTCACAGAGTATTCTTACTGTAGTGAAACTATTCTATACTGTGCAATAATGGGGATGCATTTGTGGAAGCAAATTGAATGAATAAGAGCAAAGAGAAGTATGCACGACTTTGTGCATCTGGTTTTATATGGATACTGGGCAATTGAACCAGGGCCATTAGGCTTACAAAGCAGGTGCCTTTAATCATTAAGCTAGCTTTCCAGCCCATGGTTTATTTTCTTGTAGACAGTCTTGTGTAGTCCAGATTGATCTCTATACTTAGTTTATGCTGGTCTTTAATTCCTTATCTTTTCTACCTCTCTCTTCCAAGTGCTGCTTGACCTGTACTGCAATGTCTTTGATATCAGAAAAAGAATTTTTTGTCTGTAAGAATGGTGATAATTGATAATCAAGAATTAAAGTTTATGGACAAGAGATGGCTCAGTGGTTAAAGGTGCTTGCTTGCAAAACCAGATGACTCAGGTTCGTTCCCTAGCACCCACATAAAGCCAGATGCACAAAGTGGCACATGTGTCTGGAGTTTTGTTTGCGGTGGCCACCTCTCCAACCCAATGAAAATATTTTTTTAAATAGGTTAAATAAATAAAATACTGGGGCTGGGGAGATGGGATAGTGATTAAATGTGCTTATTTACAAAGCCTGCTGCTTCAAATTCAATTCCCCAGCCACTCACATAAAGCCAGATCGATATTTGTGTGCAGCAGTAGAAATCCTGGCACACATGCATGCACACACATACACACTAAATAAGTAAATAAAATGCTATTTTAAAACAATAAAATAGGGTTAGGAGAGTGCTGGAGAGATGGCTCAGCAGTTAAGGTGCTTGCTTATAAGGCCTGATGGCCTGAGTTTGATATCCCAGTGCCCACATGGGGCCAAATGCTCAAAGTAGCATATGTGTCTGGAGATCATTTCCTGCAATGGGAGGCCCTGGTATTCCCTTTCTTTCTTCTTCTTAAAAAAATGTTTATTTTTATTTATTTGGGAGAGAGACAGAGAATGAGAATAGGTGCACCAGGGTCTTCAGCCATTGCAAATAAAACTTCAGCTGCATGTGCTACCTTGTTCATCTGGTTTATGTGGGTCCTGGCAAATTGAACCTGGGTCCTAAGGCAGGCAGGTGCCTTAACCACTAAGCCATCTCTCCAGCCCCTCTTTCCCTCCTGCTTGTTTGCTTGCTTGCTTGCTTTTTCTCTTTGCAAATAAATTTTTAAAAAAATTTAAGAAATTTAAAAAAGAGGGCTGGGGAGATGGTTCAGTATTAAAGGCACTTACTTGCAAAGTCAGCCAGCCCAAGCTCCCATGTAAAGCCAAGTGCATAAAGTGGCACATGCATCTGGAGTTTGTTTGCAGTGGCCAGATGCCCTGGTATGTCCATTCTCTCTCTCTCTCTTTGCAAATTAATAAATAAAAACAAAAAATAAAATAATAGGGTTGGAGGGATGGGTTAATGGTTAAGGTGCTTGCCTGCAAAGCCAGAGGACTCAGATTTAACTTCCCAGTACCCACATAAACCAGATATACAAAGTGACACATGCTTCAGGAGTTCATTTACAGTGGCTAGAGGCCCTGGCATGCCCATTCTCTCTCCCTCTGCTTGCTCATAAATAAATAATAAAATACTTAAGAATAAACCCAACCAAAGAAGTGAAAGAACTTAATGAAAACTTTAATGCACTGAAGAAAGTAATTGAAGAAGAAAAGCACTAGAACATAAAAAGATCTCCCTTACTCTGGGATAAGCAGACTATGTTGTCAAAATGACTGTATTACCAAAAGCAATGTACAGATTCAATGCAATCCCCATCAAAGTTCCAATGACATTCTTTCCAGAACTTAAAAAACAAAAATTAATATGACAATACAAAAGAATAGCGAAACAAATCCTATGCAGAAAGAGCCATGTTCTAGACATCACAGTACTCAATCTCAGAATACCACAAAGCCATAGTAACAAAAGCAACATGGAACTGGTACATGAACATGTAGACCAGTGCAATAGAATAGGTGACCCAGGCCAGGCAGGGTGGTGCATGCCTGTGATTCCAACACTCAGGAGGCTGAAGCAGGAGGATTGCCATGAGGGCAGTCTGGGTGGCATATTAAGATCTAGGCCAGCCTGGGATATGAGACCCTGTCTCCAAAAATGAAACAACAGCAACCAAATCAAAACAAGCAAACAAACAAAAAACAGGTGTGGAGCTGGAGAGATGGCTTAACAATTAAAGCGCTTGCTTGCAAAGCCTGATGGCCCAGGTTTAATTCCCCAGGACCCATGTAAAGCCAGACACAAAAAGTGGCACATGTATCTGGAGTTCATTTGCAGTGGCAGAAGGCCCATGGCTTGCCCATAGTCATTCATTTCCTCCCTCAAATAAATACATATATATGTATTTTTAAATCCAGCTGCATTGGCACATGTCTATCATCCCAGAATTCTGGAGGTAGAAATAGGAGGATCAAAAGTTTGAGGCCAGCCTGAACTACACAATGCCAATACTTTGCCTCCAAAAAAAAAAAAAAAAAAAAAAAAAGGAAGGAAGGAAGGAAAAGCAAACCCCCTCACATAACTGCTACCTAATCGTTGACAAAGGTGTCAAGAACATGCTAGAGGAAAACATGGCTTTGTTAGCAAATGATCTTAGGAAAACTAGATCAAAAACCATAATGTAAGACATGACACTGAAAACTTAGTCAAAACAATATAGGCATAGGCAAAGACATTTTGGAAAGGACTCTAAAAGCACAGGAAATAATACCTACAATTGACAAATAGATTATATGACATTAAAAAAGGATTGACATTAAAAAGGTTTTGCAAGGTAAAGAAAACCATCAACAGAGTGAAAAGATGGTTTATAGAATGGAGAATAATATTTTCCTATTGCACATCCAGCACATTAATATCTATAATACATAAAAAAGTAATAAAAAATGAAACAACAGAAGTAAATTGACTAATGAGCCAGGCATGGTGGGACACACCTTTAATCCCAGCACTCAGGAGGCAGAGGTAGGAGAATCGCCATGAGTTCGAGGCCACCATGAGACTACAGAGTGAATTCCAGGTAAGCCTGGGCTAAAGTGAGACCCTACCTCAAAAAAAACAAACAATAAAAATAAATAAATAAATTGACTAATTAATTGGATAGACAGGTTTTTTTTTTTTCAAGGTAGGGTCTCACTCTAGCCCAGGCTGACCTGAAACTCACTCTAGTCTCCTTGAACTCACAGTGATCCTCCTACTTCTGCCTCCCAAGTGCTGGGATTAAAGGCATGTGCTACCATACCTGGCTTAATAGTTCTGAAAGGAAGAAATACAAATGACCAATAAATATTTGAAATAGTGTTCAGCAACCTTAGTCATCAGGGAAAGGCAAATTAAAACTGTTGAGGGCTGGAGCAATGACTTAGTGGTCAAGGCACTTGTCTGTGAAACCTGAGGCCCCATGTTAGATTGCTCTCCAGATCCCACATAAGCCAGATGCAGAGAGGTGATGCAAATGCAAGGTTGCACATGTGCAGTAGGTGGTGCAAGCATTTGGAGTTCAAGTACAGTGGCTGAGACCTTGGTGCACCAATTCTCTCTCTCTCTCAAAAAAAAAAACAAAAAAAAAAAAACCACAGGGAAACTGTTGAGAGTCCATCTTCAGCGTCAGGACTATTATACAAAGAACTAGCGATAGCTAGGTGTAAGAGTGCATACCTTTAAGGGATTGCCTAATGCATGGAAGAGAGGAAGGAAAATCCTATGAGTTTGAGGCCAGCCTGGGGTATAAAGTGAGGCCTGTCTCGAGAAAGAGAGAAGGGGGGGGGGAGGAAGGAAGGAAAGGAAGGGGAAGGGAAGGAAAGGGAAGGGAAGGAAAAGGAAAAGAGAAGGGAAGGAAAGGAAAAGGAAAGAAAGAAAAGAGAGAGAGAAAGAAAGAAATAGAAAGATGCAGAAAGGGGAAGGGAAGGAAAGGAAGAAAAGAAAGCAAAGAAAAAACAAGAGGAAGGACAGAAGGAGAGGAAGAGGAAAAAGGAAGAAGTAGGAAGAGAGAGATATAGGGGGAGAGGTAGAGAGCAAGAAGGCAGGGGAGGGAAGGGAGAGTAAAGGAAAAGAAAAAGAAAAAGAGGAGAAAAAAAAAGGAAAAGAAAAACAAATGCTGGGGAGAATGCAGGGAGAAAATTAACTTTTAGATATTGCTGGTGGGATTGTAAACTTGTACAGCCACCATGGAGGTCAATATGGAGGTTTCTTTAAAAACTAAAAATAAAACTTCCATATGATCTGGGTATACCACTCCTGGGCATAGACCCAATGGACTCCTAAATCAACATACCACAGAGATATTTCCACATCCATGTATTATTAGTAATAGCTAGGAAACTGAACCAGCCTAGAGATGAATGGATAAAGAAAATGGGGAGCAGATGCAAAATAAGACTTTATAGCCATAAAAGAAATTATGACATTTATAGGAAGATGGATAGATCTGGAGACCATTATGTTAGGTGAAATAAGCCAGCCTAAATAAATTAAGTAAGTTCTGGGAGTGGTAAAGCAAACAAATTGAATCTTCTTGTGGGTGGTATTAATCCCTCCTAACATAGATGGTGTATGATAAAGATGAGATTAGCCATGTCAGGTTGTGGGTGCACATTACTGTAATCCTAGCATTTGGGAGGAAGAGGCAGCCCTGTTGGCCTGGAACTCAGTATATGCATGTGGCTTACCTCACTGTGATCCTCCTGCCTATGCAGTGCTGGCATTGCAGGTATGAGCCCCCAGGCCTTCTATTTTGTTTTGTTTTGTAGTTGTACAAGCAGCCTTTGTTAGTGGAAACAGAAAATGGATGAGAGGAGAGACTACATCAACCCTCACTGTAGATATGGTCTCTGTTCCTTTCATTCCATTCCCCTGTGTGAGGCAATTTTACATTGGGCCCATTTTAAGTTTATATATGCAGTCTTTTTCCTTATTTTAATGTCATATTTGTTTCCAGGTGAAAGCACTACTTTTGTAATCCCAAATTCCCCTCTTCATTGTTCATTTCATTCCCTTCTCTAGTACAGGAGTTTGACTGTAATGCATTTGTAACAATCTTCATATAAGCAACTTGATCAGATTTTAAACTACCATCAGTTAGCCTACATTCTACAGGCTATCGAGGCACATATTATTACTCCCTCCCTTGATTGTGTAGTTCAGCTGTATTTGTTGCATGCCAAACGGGTATAGACTATTCTGCTAGGTGAATTGGTGGATACTAAAAAGCAGTAATAAGATATGAGCCTTGTCCCCCTCAGAATTCCATAGGAAGATGATTAAATATGTGGACTCTGGATCTAGAATACATAGACTCATATTATTTTTTTAAATGGAGGTACCAGGGCCTCTAGCCACTGTAAACAAACTCCAGATCAATGTGCCACCTTGTGCATCTGGCTCACGTGGATACCGGGGAATCGAACCTGGGTCCTTAGGCTTAGCAGGTAAGGGCCTTAACTGAAAGCCATCTCTCTATCCCTTAGACTCATATTCTGAATTCCTCTCTATCTGTGTGATTTTGGGATAAGATGTTTAATCTTATCCAAATATGCCACTGCTGGGTGTCGTGGTGCATACCTTTAATCCCAAGCACTCAGGGCAGAGTTAGGAGGAGCACTGTAAGTTTGAGGCCAACCTGGAGACTACATAGTGAATTCTAGGTCAGCCTGGGTTAGAGTGAGACTGCCTTGAAAAAAACAAAAGAAAAAAAGTGCTATAAAAGTTCATGACGTATTAAATCACATTAATGTGTATGAAGCATTTTGGACTGTTCCTGGCATGTAATAAGCACTTGTTTTTAGTTGCTATAACAATAGGGATCATAGATAAAATACTTTAGCTAGGACTAAGGTAGAACATATTTAAATTCTACAATGAGTGATAAATTTTTTATCACTCATTGTGGAAGTTAATACTTTTTACTTATTTGCAAGGATGAGAACCTGTATGCCAGGGCCTCTTACCAGTGCAAATGAACTCCAGATGTATGTGCTACTTGTGAATCTGGCTTTATATGAGTACTAGAAAATATAACCCATTAAGGCTTTTGCAAGTAAGTGTCTTTAACCACTGAGCCATCTCTCCAGCCCAAAAAATGAAAAATTTAAGCACCTCAAATCTCTACTTAATTTATTGTTTGTCTACTCAATATACTATATTGATATCACAAACCAATTTACAGTCTCTGATCAGAAATGAAAAAGGGAAGAATCTATAACATCCATGAATTTTTCAAAATAAAATTTGTTCTGTTTTTTGAGATGTGGTCTCAATCTAGCCCATAGTGACCTGGAACTCACTCTGTAGTTCCAGGCCGGCCTCAACTCATGGTGATCCTCCTACTGCTGCCTCCCTGTTGCTGGGCTTAAAGACTTGCACCACCACACCCAGCTACATCCACGAATTTTTTTTCTTTTTTTTTTTTTTTTTGTGGGTAGGGGTTTGAGATAGGGTCTCCTCTATCCCATGCTGACCTGGAATTCACTATGCAGTCTCAGGGTGGCCTTGAATTCATGGTGATCCTCCTACCTCTGCCTCCCAGGTATTGGGATCAAAGGTGTGCGCCACCACACCTAGCCCATGAATTTTTGAGAAAGTTTTGATTAAAGATCCCAAATGGGTCTTTTGCAACTTTTTGACTTTCTTCCCCTGCATACTATCTAGATCTATTCTCTTTATGTTATTATCTGGGTATCTGGCAGATAAAACTTGAGTGAATTGTATTGTCATTTATTCTGCAGTAAGCACCAGTAGGTCACTGGTTCCTCAAATAGTTTTTCATTGAATATCTGACCAGAAATCAGAGATGGGAAGGGGGATTTGTTGTTTGGGAGAATATGGAGTAATTTTGAAGTAGAATGTTTGGATTTTCTCTCAATAGAGGCTTTTCAGTATTGTGTCAGGCAGCATGACAAGCGAGCATCCTTGGTTATGGAAGAAGCAGCAGAGACAAATAATATGATGTCAAAACCTATTTCATCTCTAAGTGTTACCCATCAGTATTAATTCATCCATGTTATTACACAAGCTGTGTTTTGAGTCAAGCTTGGAAGCCAGCAGACTCTTATTACACCTGATTTGGGGAGATGATGATGATGGTGCTGGGTTGTAGTAGGATTGGAGAAAGGGTGAGAGGGGAATCGGGCTTGTACTGGGTAGTCCTTCTAACATTTGAGTTTTTGAGTACGGTAGAGTGAGATTAAAGGTATGGAGCTGAGGGCGAATTTGATGTCTGAATAGAAGTGGAAAACAGAGACTGTCTAAGCAATATTTCAGCAATGTGGCTGAAAAGTCTAAATTCTTTGAGGAGAAATAGTTTTCTTTCCTGCTTACTATTCTACTATAATGTGACTCCAAATTACCCTCCTTTTTCCAGTGTAAGTGAATTTTATGACATTTTACATTGAAAGAATAGATCTAAATACAGTTCTCACTTGTTTTTATATCACTTGAGGTTTCCATTTAAGAAATGAAATTAGTGTATGGGACAGGATCTCCAAGTGTGTTGATAGCACAGCCTCACTCCAGGAAATGCAGGGGCATTCTGTGGTCTTGCATTGTGAGGCAGGCAACCTTCAAAATATCTTACTAACCAGGGCCCCGGGTGGATGCATCCCTTTCTACTGTTCAGGCTTGTTTCATAAATGTAGAAGATAGTGTTTTCTCCTACCTTTGATACAGTGCGGAAAGCAAATGGAGAGAATAAGAGAAATGTCACTGAAAATTTTTACAGAAACAGCTTCTTAAAGCAAGAGCTGATTGTATACAGTTTCTGTACATTTGCAGGGCCCTGTTTATGAAGTGTGTATGTGTGTGTGTGTATAATATCAGATTCAGAAGGTCTACCATGTGCCACAATTTTCAGTTACGGTTTTTTATGTTTTTTTTCTTTGAGTGATGCCTGATGGTGATGTAAAGCACAGATGAAGATTTAGAAATCTCTTACCTATGTCTGATGTAGATATTAGGCCTCATTGTCATTCTTCATAAGACTCATGGGACTTCAGCAGCTCAGCCTCTGTTCCAGTGGCTGCCATAGCCAGCTGAGTTTATGATTGTGGTTTAGCTTGTACTTGCAAAAAAGCTTTTGAAAAATGTTTGTGCTCAAGTTGAACAGTACCTCCAGATGAATGATTTCAAGAACACTTGAAAACGTTTGTGTGAACCTTTTTTTTTTCAATTTCTAAAATTACTATTTTGATACAAATACCCATGGTTTTCTTCTGTGTTTACATGCAGCCAGGAGCTATGGGCGGAGACGAGGTAAAAAAAATTTTTAAATTAGATCTTTTGCTTGCCGAATTGTGAGTAAATACAAATGTGTGTGTGTGTGTGTGTGTGTGTGTGTGTGTGTGTGTGTGTGTGTGCATGCACACATGCGTGTTTCTGTGTGTATAAAATAGTCATTGTATGATGTGCTGTTCTAGCTTAATTATCTAAGGGAAATAATTCTCTTACGACTTTTCTTTATAATTACTTTTGCTGTTTGTTGATAATTTGTTCTTTAAATCATATAAAAATCTGGCAAAGATTATTTCTAACTGGATGTTGTTGTATGGAATATTGTGAATGAACATAAGGGAAAACACATGTTTTTTATGCACTCTGTTTCCAATGTTCTTTTAATATAATTTGAAGGCAAGGGCTAAGTTTTGAAGGGAAATTCTTGATTTTACTAGGTTGGCCTGTGATTTTTTTTTTTTTCCTCTTATATCCAAAGTCAAATTTGTCCTAAAGCTAAAAGAAGCTTAAATGTCAGGGCACTACACTTGCATAGGCTCCTTCCAAGGTCTTTACTTATAATTTTTGTGTTTTTTCTTAAAGAGGAACCACAAAGTTCACTTAGGTCTGTTAAAACCTATATTCTTTCCTAGTAAACACTCAAACAAAAATATAACTTTCATTCATATAATGCTGTAATCATTCTACCGTATTTTCATACCTATAAATCATTTCAAATTTTATACAGTAGCAAGAGAAAGCTTAGTATAATGGGAAAAATAGGATTTTGGACTAAATACCTAGGTTGTAGTCATAACCTTATGACATAGATGTAATATTCTCATCTGTGAATTATGAGATAATAAAGCCAATATTGTCCAAGTTCTTAGTAATAAACTTGTAGCTTTTCAAAAAGATGAACAGAAGCCAGGCATGGTAGCACATGCCTTTAATCCCAGCACTTGAGGCAGAGGTAGGAGGCTCACCGTGAGTTAGAGGCCACCCTGAGACTACATAGTGAATTCTAGGTCAGTCTGAGCCAGAGAAAGACCCTACCTTGAAAAACCAAAAAAAAAAAAAAAAAAAAAAAAAAAAGAGGAACAGGAAAACCTATAAATTTATAGCAAAGCTGGGGGAATGAAGTAGTTTACTTGATATGTGACCTCAAGTTAAAGTTACCAAGATTCAAATCAATTTTTTTGTTTGTGTGTATCATTTATCAGGTTATCTGACTTTGCAGTTATCATGAAGAAAAAAATAGTAATATTAAATTGATAGCATTCAATTATCTATTCCATAGTATTTGTTGAATCACTAAATATTAGCAAAGCTTAACATGTTTGTATGATAGATTAAATAATCACTTTTGCTTTGGGAAAAGCAGTTATGTACCTTATTTCAGAACAATGGAAATAAATACCATATTTTTGCTTTATTTATTTATTTATTTATTTATTTATTTATTTATTTATTTATTTATTTATTTATAGAATGAGGCAGATACAGAGAATGGGCAACCAGGGCCTTTAGCCATTACACAAACAAATTCCAGACATATGTGCCACCTTGTACATCTGGCTTTACATGGGTCCTGGGGAATCAAACTCAGGTATTTAGGCTTTGCAGGCAGTTTCCTTAACCATTGAACAATCTCTCCAGCCCTCTTACTTAATTTTTTAAGTATTTATATATGGGGGAGAGAGATAGAAAGAAAGAGAGAATATGAATAAGAATGGGGTTGTCAGGGCCTCTTTCTGCTGCAAATGAAGTCCATATACATGTGCCACTTTATGTATTGGGCTTTATATGAGTGCTGGAGAATTAAACCTAGGCAGTAAGACTTTGCAAGCAAGTGCTTTTAACTGCTGAATCATCTTTCCAGCCCCTGCCTTTCTTATTTATTGTGATGCTAGAGATCAAAACTAGGGCCTTGTATACACTATGCAAGTTATCCAGCCTTGCCTTTCTTATTTTTAGTTGTAAGATGTTGAGTTTTAGAAATATTATTAAAATTATTTCTGGGGCTGGGGAGATGGCTTAGTGGTTAAGGCACGTGCCTGCAAATCATAAGGACCCAGTTTTGATTCTACAGGTCCCACAAAAGCCAGATGCATATGGTAGCACATGCATCTGGAGTTTGTTTGCAGTGGCTAGAGCCCTAGTGCCCATTCTCACACACACTCTCTCTCCCTGTCTCTAGTAAATAAATAAAATTAAATTAAAAAATAGAAAAAAATATTTAAAAAATTATTTCTGTAACATTCTTTTTTTCATGTTTGTAGAAGAATGGTCCTTGAGGGAAGGAATGGGAAATAGGCCATTTTACATGGAAACTAGAGACTATTTGGAGAGTCACGGACTACCTCTGCTCTCAAGACTTTGGTCTGGCTTTGCCAGTCTGATCCTTCTCATGTCAGCTGCTCCCATTTCTATTGATTCATCTTGCTCAGATACTGCTTTGCCTTTGTCACTTTCATTCTCCATTTAGGGTCCCCATGACCTGCTCCCTCCAGGCTTTCCTGTCTTCTTCTTCATCATCATCATCATCATCATCATTTTTCCCCATCATACCCTTACTTAGTCCACATGCATTTCTACTCACTGATCGTGGCCAAGTACTGACCACCCATTCTCTTATCTACTTACCAAGACCTGATCTCATTTCATTGGTTCAAGCTGAATCCAAGCCTCATCCTTTCTAGGAAGCCTTGCCCAGTGGCCTGTTTTCCTCTGATTCTGCTGCCTTGAATCCCTCCTCTTTTTTTTTTTTTTTTAAATTTATTTATTTATTTATTTGAGAGCAACAGACACAGAGAGAAAGACAGATAGAGGGAGAGAGAGAGAATGGGCGCGCCAGGGCTTCCAGCCTCTGCAAACGAACTCCAGACGCGTGCACCCCCTTGTGCATCTGGCTAACGTGGGACCTGGGGAACCGAGCCTCGAACCGGGGTCCTTAGGCTTCACAGGCAAGCGCTTAACCGCTAAGCCATCTCTCCAGCCCGAATCCCTCCTCTTTTATCGGTGTTCTGGTTCTTCAGCTGGAGATACATTACTTGAGGACAGTAGTGTCTTGTGCCCACTGTGCCCTATGTATAATCAGCTCTTATTAAATGCTTAACACCGTTTTCATATAATACTTTCGTATCTATGTCAAACAGTTGACATTTTTTAAAATTATTAGTTAGTCACAGTGGTGTGCACTTGAGGCAGGAGGATTGTCTGAGCCAGGAGTTCTAGGCCAGACTAATCAGCATAACAAGCCCCATCTCCAAAATGAATAAAACACTAAATATTAAAAATTACTTGTCAGGCATGGTGGCACACACCTGTAATCTCAGCACTTTGGAGGCTGAGGCAGAAGGGTTGCTACAAGTTTGAGACCACTCTGGGATACACAGCATGACCCTGACACACACACACACACACACACACACACAAAAAAAAAAAAACTTTTAAAAATGCTTTTACTCTTCTGCATTTATTTTTTCTGCATGTGTATTATGCATGTATATGTGTCTCTGTGGTACTCCATGTGCTCACCTGTGGTGGCCAGAGTGGAACACTGAGTGGCCCAGTCCATCGTTCTTCACCTGTTCTTATGTGAGCCAGAGTCTCTTAGTGATCCCAGAGCTTGTTGTCCCCTCCCTCCTCCAGCAGTATTCCTCTGCAGGTCTGGGGTTCCATGCATACATGGACAAGCCCAGCTGTTTACATGGGTTCTAGAGATTCAAATTCAGGTGGTCTCACGCTCCCTAAAGCTCATGTTTGCATGGGAAGTGCACTTAATTGCTGAGCCATCTCTCAAGCTCAATTTTAAAATAAGTATTAGCAGATTAAATGTTAAACATAAAACATAAATTCATCAGTAGTTTCTAAGCTCCTCAAAAAGTTTCCTGTTTCTCCACTACCTTCTCTGTAGCTATTTGTAGCATTTAACCTTATTATTTTCAAATGTCATAATCTTTTTCTTAGCTTTATTTTTTAATTTAAAAATATTTTATTTTTCTTTATTTATTTGAGAGAGTGAAATAGACAGGGAGAGAGAGAGACAGAAAGAGAATGGGTGCACCAGGGCCTCTAGCCACTGCAAATGAACTCCAAATGCATTCACCCCCTTATGCATCTGGCTTACATGGGTCCTGGGGAATTAAAGGCAATTTGAAGGCAAATGCCTTAACCACTAAGCCATCTCTCAAGCCCCATAATCTTTTTTGACTCAAATTAAATGTTATTAGTATGGTAGTTTGATTCAGGTGTTCCCTGTAAATTTTTGTGTTCTGAATGCTAGGTCCTCAGCTGGTGGAAACTTGACAATAGAAGCCTCCTGGAGGGAGTATATTGCTGGGGTTGGGCTTATGGGTGTTATAGTCAGCTTCCACTTGCCAGTGTTTGGCACACTCTCCTATCCCATTGTCCATCTGATGTTGGCCAGGAGATAATGTATACCCTTTGCTCATGTCATTGTTTCCCCTTGCCATCATGGAGCTTCCCCTCAAGTCTAAAATAAACCCCTTTTTCCCCCCAAGCTGCTCTTAGTTGGGTGTTTTCTGCCAGCAGTGTGAACCTGACTGCAATAGTAAAATTGGTACCAAGAAGTGGAATTATTGCCTATAGACACCTGACTGTGTGGCTTTAGGGCTTTTGGTGCTGTTTGAGAGGAATATGGAAGGATTTGAAATCTTGGCCTCAGAGACGCCTTGCAGGGTTGTAAGTACAGCTTGATGGATTATTCTGGTCAGAGTTGAAAGACCTGAATGCAGTAAGAACTATGGACTGTGAGGTTTGGCTTATGAAGGTGAGAAAGATCTTTGCCTGGACTGTGCTAGAAGCAGTTTATGTGAGAGGCTTGCTATTATGCCCATGTCCTGAGAATTTGTGCAGGGTTGCATTACATAGAAATGGACCAGTGTGAACAAAGTGATGTGGCAGAAAGAAATTAAATCTTTGGGCTGAAACTGCTGCCTGTTCAGCTGCAATTGTTTGAGAGATTATAACCATTGAGATTGGGCCAGTTGACCTCCATTGGGACAACAGGAAGAACGTAGACTCTTTTGAAGGGGCCTATGTGCTCAAGGAGTGTCCTATTCTTCAGAGTCTGCTTTATTGCCCCCTGGATTAACAAATTAGTAGCCTACCTGGTATTATGGAGTATAATAAATATAAGAAAGTCATTGAATTTGCAACATGGCTTTGTAGTTTGGAAATGGCCATGGGCAGTGTGAAGCGGACTTGTTGGATTACCTTTGTGGAGGCCTGATGAAACCATGAGGATGAACCATGGGTTGCAGTGGAGATGCCAGGACAGTAGGATGTCTTCCAAGGAGAGCTGCCAGGACCAGATGAAGTTTTCTGGGACTGTGAGTAGCCTAGTTGAAGGAGTGGAGTTGGAACTCCAGAGACTTGTCTCTGGTTAGAATTATTGGACTTAGAGACTTGTCACTGGTATAGAGTTGTTGGACTTCGAGCTACAGAGTTTGATGTTTGCCCTGCTTAAATCTTGTATTGGTTGGTTATTTTTTTGCTATGCCTAATGTCATCTTCTGCAGTATGAATGTTTATTCTGTGCCATTATGGGTTGTTTGTTTGTTTGCTTTGCTTTGCTTTTGGTAGTACTGCTCAGTTAAAAGACCTTAGAATATGAACTGTGGGGATGTTTGAACATCATTAGGATTGATAAAAAAATATATATATATATGGGGACTTTTAAAGTTGGGCTGAATGCATTACATTTTACATCATGAATAGTTATCAGTTTATGGGGCCCAGGGGTGGAATGTGGTGGTTTGATTCAGGTGTCCCACATAAACCTGTGTGTTCTGAATGTTAGGTCCTCAGCTGGTAGAAACTTGACAATTGAAGCTTCCTGGAGGCAGGTATTGTTGGGGGCAGGCTTATGAATATTAGAGCCTACTTTCCCTTGTCATTGTTTGACATACTCTCCTATCGCTGTTGTCCACCTGATGTTGGCCAGGAGGTGATGTCCACCCTCTCTCTGCTCATGCCATCATTTTCCCTTGCCATCATGGAGCTTCCCCCCAAGTCTGTAAGCCAAAATAAACCATTTTTTCCTGTAAGCTGCTCTTGATTGGGTGTTTTCTGCTAGCAATGTAAACCTGACTGCAACAAGGACCATAGGGAAAAAACACTAAAAACTGAATGGTGGCAGGAGAAAGAGCTTGGTTCATGCTTTTAATTACTCTCCCATAAGAGAAAAAGCAGAAAAATTACCTTCCTTAAATATAATGATGTGGCCATGTGGGATAGGTCAGTTTACCTCATATCTGACTCTCTTATACCAACCCTTCTTAATATCATTTTGATGAGCTGACAGACTTCCTCATGCACATTTATTGATGTGATCACGATTATATTAATGCTTAATCTCTCTTCAATTAATATTTAATCTTGCTTTGAAAAACTTCAAAATTAAACTTCCTGATGTTTATCACTGCAGCTACCTAATGATTAAGAATAAAACCTCAAGCCGGGCGTGGTGGCACATGCCTTTAATCCCAGCACTCGGGAGGCAGAGGTAGGAGGATTGCCGTGAGTTCAAGGCTACCCTGAGACTCCATAGTGAATTCCAGGTCAGTCTGGGCCAGAGTGAGACCCTACCTGGAAACAAACAAACAAACAAACAAACAAACAAACAAAAAAGAATAAAACCTCAGCTAGAACTCATTATTGCAGTTACCTTCTCATTGCTGGGTTAAAGCATCCAACTAAAAGTAGCTGATAGGAGGAAACTTGTTTATTTTAGCTTGAAGTCTTGAGGGGAAGCTTCATGAAGGCAGTGAAAAAATGGCATGAGTAGAGGCTGGACATCACCTCTGCCACAAGTGGAAAACAGCAACAAGAGAATGGGCCAGGGAGAGCTGGCTGTAGTATCCCTCAGCCCGCCCACAAACACACTTCTCCTCCAGCAAGGCTCTACCTCCCAAGTTGTCATTATCAGGAGATCAAGCATCTAAAAGACATGAGTATATGGGGGACACCTAATTCAAAACCCTACATTTTCCCCTGCCCCCCATAAACTGATAACTGTTCATGATATAAAATGCAGTGCATTCAGTCTATCTTTAAAGGTCTCTGTAGTTTTTATCAATCCCAGTACTGCTTAAACATCCCCATAGCCCAGGGTCTCTTAGCTATAAAACCAAGAAGACATAATGGCACAGAATAAACATTTACACTGCAAATGATAGCATTGGGCATAGCAAAGAAAGGTTGAACCAATGCAGGGTCTAAAACAAACAGGGCAAACATCACATCCTGTAGTTCCAGGTCCCACATCTATAACCACGATGAACTATCTAGGATTCCAATTCTGTTCTTCTAGCTGGGCTGCTCACAGCCTGTAGAACAGTCCGTCCTGCACTGCATTTGTTTTTGGCATCCATTCCATAGTTTTGGTATCTCCAAAACATACTTGGGTCTATACTGCAAAACAGTTTGTCCATGCCATTGCTCTGTTGGGCCTCCACACAGAGAATTAAGCAAGTCTGCTTTACATCACCCAGTGGCCGTCTCTAAAAAACAAACTACATTGTGAATCCTATATTGCTTCCTTTCCTGCATTTGTTATATTCCCTTAATGCCAGGTGGGTTACCAAATTTGTTAATCCAGCGAATAAAGCCAACTTTGAAGAACAGGACACTCCCTTCAGCCTTCAGACCCCTTACTTTCAAGAGTATGCGGATTCTTTCTGCTTTCCCAATCTCAGTGGTGGTAATCTGTCAAACAATCTCCGTTGAATGGGTACCGTGTCCATCTTGAAACTTTCTGTCTGTATCATATCCATATGTTCACACCAGTCCATTTCTATACAATGCAACCGTGCACGAATTCTCAAGACAGGAAGCAGCAGTAAGCTTCTCACACAAAGTGCTTCCAACCTAGTCTGGAAAAAGCTCTTTCTTCCCTTTATCAGCCAAGCCTTGCAGTCCATAGTTATTACTGAATTTAGGCCTTTGAACTGTCACAAGAATTTGTCAAGCTATACTTAAAGCGCTGGCGTCTCTTAGGTCATGGTTTCAAGTCCTTACACGTTCCTCCCACAAATCAGATCCAAAAGGCCAAAAGCCATATAGTCAGTTTCTAGCAACAACGACCCCACTCCTCTGGTACCCATTTTCTGTGCAGTTACCTTCTCATTGCTGGGATAAAGCACCTGACCAAAAGCAGTTGATTGGGGGAAAGTTGTTTATTTTGGCTTACAGTCTTGAAGGGAAGCTTCACGATGGCAGGAAGATGATAGCTTGAGCAGAGGCTCTATCTTTACCATAACAGGTGGAAACAGCATTAGAGAGTGAGCCAACCAAGCATAGTGGCACATGCCTTTAATTCCAGCACTTAGGAGGCAGAGGTAGGAGGATTGCTGAGTTCAAGACCAGTCTGAAACTACAAAGTGAGTTCTAGAAAAGCCTGGGCTAACATAAGACCCTACCTACATAAGACCCTTGAAAACAAACAGTGTTTGGCCTATTCTCTTTTTTTTCTAACAACTGGCTATAATATCCCTAAGCCTTCTCCCAACAACACACCTCCTCTATTAAACCTCCAGTATCCAAATTATCATCAGCTGGGGATCAAGCATTTACAACACATGAGTTTATTGGAGACATCTAATACAAACCACATTACTCATATTCTGTATTCACATGCATATGTTGGTAGATTCCTATTATTTTATTTATTTATTTATTTAAGAGAGAGAGAGAGAGAGAGAGAGAGAGAGAGAGAGAGAGGATGGGCGCACCAGGGTCTCCAGCCACTGCAAATGAACTCCAGACACATGTGCCCCCTTGTGCATCTGGCTTATGTGGATCCTGGAGAATTGAACCAGGATCCTTTGGCTTTGCAGGCAAATGCCTTAATTGCTAAGCCATCTCCTATTCTTTTTGTAAATTAAAATTTAATTTATGAGAGCGAGCAAGAAAGAGGAGCAGAGAGAAAGGGAGAGAGAGAGAGAATGAGAGAGATAGAGAATGGGTCTCTAGCCACTGCAAACAAACTCCAGATACATTTGGTCTTACAAGAGTACTGGGGAATTGAACCTGGGTCCCTGGGCTTTGCAGGTAAGCACCTTAACTGCTGAGAAATCTCCCCAGCTCCTTAAATTCCTATTCTTTGGGAATAGGAGGTACAAATATGTGTGAGAGATTTGAGTATTGTCAGCAAGAATTAGGCTAGTGGCATAAATCTGGGATAGATGCCTAGAATAGGTAGAATTTCAGGAACTATTTGGAAGATAAAGGAGGAAGAAAAGGTGTCTAGTATGAAGTAGAAGACCACTTAGAGGTAAAATTAGCATGACCCAGTGCTCAGTGCATATGTTCCTGAGTATGTGCATGGAGCCAATTGGAGAGGTAAACTTAGCAGTGAGACAGTCTATGCTTTCTTGATAAATGACTTATGGAAGAGAAGGTGAGACTCTGAACTTCTAGAAATAGACTAGGTCTTTGAAAGAAGGTTCCATGAGGCAGTCAATGAAAGCAGGAAGGAAATGTGATATCAACCAAAGGCTTGGAAGTGAGGGTATTGAAGGTAGACTTTTTGAAGACCAATTCATTTTAGTAATGTGGCTAAAGTGGCAGAGTGTTTACCTATCATGTACGAGGCACTGGCTTCAATCCCCAGCCTGAGAGTGGGGGAAGGGTATGTGGGTATGGGGGAGTGTGCATAGAATTTTTATTATTATTATTAGAGAGAGAGAGAGAGAATGAGAGAGAGAGAGAATGGGCACACCAGGGACTGTAGCCACTGCAAATAAACTCCAGACACATGTGCCACCTTGTGCATCTGGCTTACATGGGACCTGGAGAATTGAACCTGGGTCCTTAGGCTTCACAGGCAAGCACCTTAACCACTAAGCCATCTCTCCAGCCCATAGATATTTCAGCATTAGTTATATATATATTTAAATATTCAGTCATTTTTCTGTTTATACTCATTTTTTCATTTCAATCTAGGAGACAGGTATTTTCTATTATACTGAAGAATTATAATGTTTTCTTTTAGAAGTATTCTTCCTTTAACAAGTTTAATATGTGCTCCCTTAAACAGTTATAACCCTTGTTAGAAATTAATAGACCAGGTAGTATCACACAAGATCTTTGCTTATACAACTTTTTTTTAATGAGCCATATTTTATTTGTTCATTTCTTACATTTGAAGTACTCTTCGATGACATCCTTGGCCTGAGATTCCTCGCCGTAGCCCTTAACAACTACACAGCTGCAGCCAACCACTTTGCGAGGTTTCCCTCTCAATCCGTTTTGCAGAGAGCTACCCATTTCTCTAGTTTCTTGTTGTCGTTAACCTTAATTAAGTTGATTTGGTGCTCAGCACAAAGGGCCCCACCAACTTGACATCCATTAGTTCATCACACACTGATGGGCTTGGCACTTCTCTAAGGCTTTGGCGGCTTCACGAACCCCACATGCTAGGCCATCTTGGATGAGAGCGCTCTTCACCTCGTGCAGAGCAGTGTCACGGCCATTACACCTCCAGCAGCGGTGCCTTCCGCAGCCATGGCGGTGGGTTATAGATGAAGCCGAATCTTGAAAGCACCCGAGCCTCTGCCTCCATGAGACCCGGTAGCAGCAGAGAAAGAGAGCTATACAACTCTCCTCCCTCCCTCCCTCCCTCCCTCCCTCCCTCCCTCCCTCCCTTCCTTCCTTCCTTCCTTCCTTCCTTTTCTTTCCTTTCTTTTTTTCCCTTTCTTTCTCTTTTCCCCTTTCTTTCTTTTTTCCCTTTTCTTTCTTTTTTCCCCTTCCTTCCTTCCTTCGCTTCCTGCCTTCGCTTTCTTCCTTCACTTCCTTTTCTTCCTTTCTTTGAGGTAGAGTCTCACTCTAGCCTGGGTTGATCTGGAACTCACTCTTGATCTTAAACTCACAGCATTCCTCCTACCTGTGCATCCCGAGTGCTGGGATTAAAGGCATACACCACCACTTCCAGTGCTTATACAATGTTTGCTTTTATTTTTTCTTTATTTTGAGACAGGGAGGGTGTGTGTGTGTGTGCGCGCGCGCTCGTGTGCATAGTTTGCTAAGGACCCATACACGCTAAGCATATGCTGTATCATTGAGCTCTATGCCAGTGTTCTTAATGTTAACAGAACTGCTGAGTTATACAGCAGCAAAGAGGATACAAAATCAGCCTTTTGAGCCATATAAATGAACAAATCCAGAGAATGATTTGAGACCTGGGTGTGGTGGCTCACACCTTTAATCCGCTTGGGAGGCAGAGGTAGGAAGATCACTGTGAGTTCAAGGCCCACCTAAGGCAACAGAGTTCTAGGTCAGCCTGGGCTAGAGTGAGACCCTACCTCAAGAAAAAAAAAATTATTGCTTTTATTGGCTGGTTTAATTGATAATAGAAGTTCTAAAGTTCAATAAAATAAATTGGTATACTGAGTTGAGGTCATCTTTCTATGAAAAGCTAACTCAAGTACAAGCAGTCAACTGTGCTGGTGAGACCATGGTAAAAGCATGGTACCCTACTAAGTCAAACCAAGTTATATGTGGAAGTTACTTAAAGATAGGGATAGTTCTGGGGTAAACCATGGTGTGAGTGGAATGATTTTGAATGTTTGGGTTAGAGTAGCTGAAGGTGGTATAGCTTGTCATAGCAATGAGAAATCTAAACACAGAAGATAGCAAGGGGAATCAGAGTACTAGCTTTTTTCTCCTGAGAAATTGGTTTAGGAGGAGCCACAAGGAACAATGAAGGAGGAGTTTTGGGCCTCCCAGCCAAATTCTGTTCATTTACAGTTGTGTGACTACCCTGAGCTAGACTTCTCATAGAGGGTCTCACTCCAGATAGGCAGATAGACAATAAGTAAGTGAAACTTTTGTTTTTTTGCTAAAAGCAGGGTGTGGTGACATATGGGGTGTAATCCCATACTTTGGAGGTGGAGGCTATATATGGAGCTCAAAGCCATCCTGGGCTACAGTAGACTCTATCTCAAAAAATAAAACAACAAAAAAGGCTTTGGGTTGTTTTTTTTTTTTTTTTAAATAAATTCTAGGCAGAAGCCGGGTGTGGTGGTGCAAGTCTTTAATCCCAGCACTTTGGAGGCAGAGGTACGGGGATCGCCATAAGCTCAAGGCCACCCTGAGACTACATAGTGAATTCCAGGTCAGCCTGGGCCAGAATGGACACCCTACATTGAAAAACAAAAATAAAACAACAACACCACAATTTCTTGGCAGAAAAAATAGAGGATTCCCTCAACGAGGTAAAACAGTGTACAAAGACAGCTGTTTAGTTTGAGGCAGGGTTTCACTATCTCAAGTTGGCTTTGAACTCATTGTGTAGCCAAGACTGACTTCAAGCTCCTGATCCTCATGTCTCAGCCTCCAGAGTGCTTGGATTACATGTACCACTATGACTAGCTTTTAATTTTTTTAGTTATGGAAATTTTCAAGCATATGCAAATATGGAATAGTTTGTTTGTTTGCCTTGATTTTTTGAGGTAAGGTCTTTCTCTAGCCCAGGCTGGCCTTGAACTCATAGCCGTCCCTCTACCTCAGCCTCCCACATGCTGGGATTAAAGACATGCACCACCATGCCTGGCTTCTAAATATGGAGTAGTTTAGTGGACCCTAACATATCTGCCATTCAGCTTTAGTGATTACTAACATTTGACCAATCTTGTTTGATATATGTACTCTCCATTTTCTCTCTGGAATATTTTAAAGGATATTTCAAAAGAGGAAGGTGGGAGGTACTCTTGTGTAAAAGACTTGAAGTGAAGTAATGATACCCAATGTAACATAGATAAACCTTGAATGAAAAAAAGCCAACCATATGCTGTATGAGTGCACTTACATAAATGTCCAGATTAGGTAACTCAACTGAGACAAGAAGGGGATTAGTGGTTGCCTAGGGCTGAGAGGTTGAGGAGATTGAAATTCGTCATAGATGGGTTAAACACATGAATTGGCTGGCATGTGAGCTACATTTAAATAAAACTGTTATTTTCTTTAACAGGCTTGAGGCAAGCAAGGCTTACTTGAGAATGGTTGAAAAGTGATGGGTATCTCAAGATGAGTTTGAAGGGAGGAAGGGAATCTGATCTTACTGGCCCTTCACTTCTGGTAAGGGTTTTGAGCCTGGTCCAAGTACAAGAGGAAATCTTTGACTCTTTAAA
The DNA here is from genome assembly GCF_020740685.1 of Jaculus jaculus. Taxonomy (NCBI): domain Eukaryota; kingdom Metazoa; phylum Chordata; class Mammalia; order Rodentia; family Dipodidae; genus Jaculus; species Jaculus jaculus. The sequence continues at coordinate 43,659,766 of NC_059102.1, forward strand.
GCAGGGTCAAGTGATTGGGTTTATGCTTTTAACCTGGCACTGTGCTGGCTGCTTACAGTGGACTGGGAAGAGAAGAGGGTTGTGCAATTAGGAGATGATGTCAATGTAGGCAGCCGATGATGGAAGTTAGGATAGGCAGTGGCAGTGGGACTGGAAAGAAATAAACAAAATAACCATATATGTAGCTGGAGAGGTTTCTCAGTGGTTAAGGCGCTTGCTTGCAAAACCTGATGGCCTGGGTTCAACTACCAAGTAGCCACGTAAAGCCATATGCACAAAGTGTTGCATGCATATGGAGTTTATATGCTGTTATAGGAGGCCCACATGTGCTCTCTTTCACATAAATAAATAAAAATAATCTGAAAAAATAATATATTATAAAGAGTAGAATCAACAGAATTTGGATTGTTACAAGTAAATAAGAAAGAAAACTCAATTGTGTTTAGGTTCTAGCTAGAGCAGTTGGGTGAATTGTAATGGTACTTATTGAAATAGGAGTAGGAAGAAAGTAAATTTAGGGAAAATAATCAAGAATTCATTTATAGGGGAAAGTAGGGGTATTACCATGGGATATTTTTTATAATCATGGAAAATGTTAATAAAAATTAAGAAAAAAATTAAAAAAGAATTCATTTATAAACACATTAGGTTTATGATGCCTAAGATACACTACCTTATAAAGTAGGGTCTATTTTTGTTATGTGATCATCATGGTACATGCCTGTAATCTCAGCACTGGGAAGGTTGAGACAGGAGGGTCACAAATTTAAGACCACCTTTGGCTACATAGTGAGACCCCATCTTAAAACTACAAAAACCAAAGTCAATCAAAAACTTTTCTATGTAATTAAAGGAAAGTGTTGTTTATAGAGATTTGAAACCTTTCATGTAGCTCAACTTCCATAATTATAGATAATAAACCATAGTAGTTCCCTCTCCCTCCCCCAATTTCCTCATGGCAACTCCACTTTCCATCATATCCCCTCCCCCTCTCAAATCAGTCTTTCATTTTGATGTCATCATCTTTTCCTCCTATTGTGATAGCCTTGTGTAGGTAGTGTCAGGCCCTGTGAGTTCATGGATATCCAGGCCATTTTGTGTCTAGAAGAGCACACTGTAAGGAGTCCTACCCTTCCTTTAGCTCTTACATTCTTTCCGCCACCTCTTCTGCAATGGACCCTGAGTCTTGGAAGGTGTGATAGAGATGTTTCAGTGCTAAGCACTCCTCTGTCACTTCTTCTCAGCATTATGGTGTTTTCTGAGTCATCCCTGTGGGCACCTCCATCTGAAAAGAGAAGTTTCTCTAACCAAAAGTGAGAGTAGCATTAATATATGGGTATGAACATTAAGAGAAATACTTACTGGGCAGTTTGGTGAGTATAATATATACATTTAGCCAGACCCCAGCAGACGTTACCCCCTAGGGTTCATGACTTCCCCCATCATAGGTTTTCTGTGTCTGGCATGTATCCCTCCTATGGAGCGAGCCTTCAGTCCAATTAGTGAGCAGTTTGTTTCCCCCACAACAGACATGCCACTATTGTACCCATTGACTCATTTGGCCTGGCTGGTCAAATTTATGGCTTGTGATGTCCTCTGTTGTTTATCTCCATTGATGACTTCTCTCTCTCCCATGGAGCTGCATGCAGCATAGTTTTTCCCAGCTTTCTGTCAGCTGGTCTACATGGAGGAGGTTTTCAGCTCAGGTATAGCAGGATTTCTCAGTGACCTTGCAGCCCAAGCATGTGAAGCCTTCAGCAATAGGGTCTTACCATCATCTATTCCTGGTTAGAAACCTAGAGCCTCAGCCAGGGCCTGTAATGTTTTGAGGGGCATCAGGGATCTCCTTGGCCAACAACTCACTGGAAGGTATCCTATCAATGGCACTGAAAATTCTCTAGTAACCATCTATGGCTTTTGGGTGCACCATTATCCAAGAAAGTAGGTTTCCATATGACTTATTTATACCCTCTTATCTACTCACAGATACGTGAACTTTCTTGTGTCCAAAGTCACACACTAGAGATTAGGGTAGAAGCTTTAAAAAAAAAAAAAAAACCCTACAGGAATTCTATTTATTTATTTATTTATTTAACAGAGAGAAAGAGGTAGAGAGAGAGAGAGAGAGAGAGAGAGAATGGGCGCACCAGGGCTTCCAGTCACTGCAAACGAACTCCAGACGTGTGCACTCCCTTGTGTATCTGGCTAACATGGGTCCTAGAGAATTGAGCCTTGAACCAGGGTCCTTAAGCTTCACAGGCAAGCGCTTAACTGTTAAGCCATCTCTCCAGCCCTCTTTTTTAATTTATTTGAGAGGGAGGGAGGAAAGAATGGATGTGCCATGGCCTCTAGCCACTGCAATGCAAACAAACTCCAGATGCATGCACCACCTTGTGCATCCAGTTTACATGGGTCCTGGGGAAATCAAACTTGGGTCCTTAGACTTTGTAGGCAAGTGCCTTAACCATTAAGCCATCCCTCAAGCCTCTCCCCGCCTCCCATTTTTGAGTTAGGTTCTCATTCTAGCCCAGGCTGCCCTGGAATTCACTCTGTAGTCTCAGGGTGGCCTCAAACTCATGACAATCCTCCTACCTCAGCCTCCCAAGTGCTGGGATTAAAGGGGTGTGCCATCATGCCAAGCTAGAAACTATTTTGAAATTGAGAATATTTTTTTTTTTGAGGTAGTATCTCACTACAGCCCAGGCTGGTCTAGAATCTGGAGCTCCAGGCTGAACTCATGGAGATCTCCTGCTTCAGTCTCCCCAGTGCTGGGTGGGATTAAAGGCATGTGCCTCCATGCCTGGCTTTCCATTGAAGTTTTTTATTCATTATTTATTTATTTATTTATTGAAGTAGGATCTCACTCTAGCCCAGGCTGACCTGCAATCCACTATGTAGTCTCAGGGTGCCTTGAACATAAAGTGATCCTCCTACATGCTTAAAGTGAGTCTCCTGAATGCTGGGTTTAAACATGTGCTCCACCACATCCAGCTCATTTATTTTTAGTAAGTCATTTCTCAAATATTGAAAAAAAAAATTTAAACAGGGAGAGAGAGGTGGGTGGGGCATGCAGAGCTTCCTGCCTTCTTAACCAAACTCCAGACGCATACCACTGTGTACATCTGGCATTATGTGGGTACTGGGGAATCAAACCTAGGCCTGGAGGCTTTGCAAAAAAAGTACCATTTCTTCAGCCCTGTCACCCTTTATTTTTTTACATTTGTGTGTGTGTGTGTGTGTGTGTGTGTGTAATGTGCATACCTGTGTGCTGTTTATAAGTGTGTGTGTAGGCCACAGGCTAATGTCGGGGTCTTCCACAATCACTCCCCACCTTATTCTTTGAGCAGTGTCTTGCATTGAACCTAGAGCTTACCAATTCAGCTAGACTAGCTAGCTAACAAGCCCTAGGGATCTACCTGTCTCTGCTTCCCCTAGCACTAAATCACAGGCATGCACCAGCATGCCCAGCATGCTATGCGAGTGCTTGTGATCCAAATTCAGGTCCCTAGGCTTGTGTGTAAGCATTTACTGTCTGACGCATCTACCCAGCCACCAGTCCATTTTTGGGAAACCTCTAAAGTGTCTGATCTCTGTCCTATTTGTAAGACTAAGCTGAAAAGGGTCAGAAAACAGACATATTGGGCCAGAAGCACCCTGAGATGCTGGGGTCATGGCAGGGGCTTTGGCAGGAGCTCAGGAGTGAGGTCTCAGCTCATTTGGAAGCACAGCAAGACCAATGGGCTTTTGTTTTCCCATTATTTGCTCTAGAGAAGAGAGCTTCCTGGGTAGGAGTATCTTGAACAAGCTCTCTCTTGTCTACCTAGTGTTTGAAAGTCTTGTTTGGTAATTTTCTTGTACAGCTCCTTTCATTTTAAGTCATTGCCACACTCAAAGACAGTAGTCCAGTTACTGGACCAAAGACTACATTCTGAGCCACAACTAAAAGTAGTTATCAGAGAATGAGACCATTGCTGGAAAGCCAAATGGCCAAGTTGCAGCATGGAGGAACCCTTCTTCTCATTCTGTTGAAATATTGAATGTAAATATTTCCTGTGGAAGTGTCATGAGGTTCTAATTCAGATTTATATTCTTTTCACATAGAGTTCAATTCATTTGACAAATAATGTGAATTGTGCAAAACATTTTGTTCTTGGGAAATGTTTCTTTAAAGAAAAGAAATACGTCATAGAAGCATTAGTGAAATAGGACTCATAGGGAATGGTTAGGTGCAGCCTCTTAAAAATTTCAGTTACTAGGGGTGGGGAGATGGCTCAGTGGGTAAAAGTGCTTCCTGTGCATGCATGTCAGCCTAAAATTTTTTTGGTTTATTTTTATTTATTTATTTGAGAGTTACAGACAGAGAAAGAGGTAGAGAGAATGGGCGTGCCAGGGCTCCTAGCCACTGCAGACGAATTCCAGATGCGTGCGCCCCCTTGTTGTCAGCCTAAATTTGAATCCCCAGAACCTATGTAAAGCCAGATGTAGTAGAGTGTCTTAAAATTCCAGATGGGAGGTGGAGGAAAGAGAACCCCTGGCATCTTGTGGACCAACTAGCCTGACATATGAAGTAAGTGCTGAATGATAAAAGACCCCGTCTCAAGTGAGGATGAACACAAAGGTTATCTTCTGACCACCACCCATGTGCTGTGACAGTGTATACATGCATGCGTGCACGTGCGCACGCACACACACTTGCAGTCAGGATTGTATTGCTGATAGAAATCACCCAACTAAGAGCAGCTTGAGGGAAAAAGAGGTTAATTTGGCTTATAGGCTCACAGGAAATCTCCACAATGGCAGGGGAAAACGATGGCATGAGCAGAGGGTGGATATCACCCCCTGGCCCACATACGGTGGACAATAGCAACAGGAGACTGTGCCAGACACTGCCAACGAGAAACTGGCTCTAACACCCATAAGCCCACCCCCAACAACACACTGCTTCCAGGAGGCTTTAATTTCCAGCTGCCATCAGCTGGGAAGACTAGCATTCAGAATACCTAAGTTTATGGGGGACACCTTAATCAAACCACCACATTCCTCCCCCGGCCCCCATAAACTGATAACCATACATGGTGTAAAATGCAATGCATTCATCCAATTTTAAAAGTCCCCATAGTTTTTATCAATTTCAGTGATTTTCATACACCCCTCATAGTTCAAGATCTTTTAACAGAACCATAATACCCCCCAAAAAAATCCCCCAAAAACCCATAATGGCACAGAATAAACATTCACACTGCAAAAGATGGCATTGGACATAGCAAAGAAATATTCAGCCAATGTAAGATTTAAAACAACCAGGGCAAACATCAAACTTTGTAGCTCCAAGTCCAACAACTCTAGTCAATAACAAGTCTCCAAGCCCAATAATTCTAACCAGCAAAAGTCTCTGCAGTTCCAATTCCATCCCTCCAGCTAGGCTACTCACAGTCCTGGAAAACCTCATCCAGGGATGGCAGCCCTCTTTGGCAGCTGTCTTGTGGTCCCAGCATCTCCACTGTAATCCATCGTTCATCCTCATGGCCCCATGGGGTTTCCACGCAGGCATCCAGCAAACCTGCTTCACATTGCCCATGGCCATTTCCAAAAGACAAGACCATGTTGCAAACTCAGTGACCCTCTCTTTCCTATATTTTTTTATTTTTTTTATTTTTCGGGGTGGGGTCTCACTCTAGCCCAGGCTGACCTGGAATTCACTATGTAGTCTCAGGGTGGCCTAGAACTCACAGCAATCCTCCTACCTCTGCCTCCCGAGTGCTGGGATTAAAGGCGTATGCCACCATGCCCAGCTTTCCTGCATTTCTTATACTCCACAATACCAGGTAGGTGCCAATTTGTTAAATCAGGGGGGAATAAAGGAGACTTTGAAGAACAGGACACGCCTTGAGCACTCAGGCCCCTTCAACAGAATCTACATTCTTCCTGTTGTCCCAATGCAGGTCAGCTGACCTAATCTCAAAGGTGATAATTTCTCAATTGCAGCTGAACAGGCAGCAGTTCACCCAAAGATTTTTTTTTTTTTTTCTGTGCTATAGCCCTCTGCTCACAGTAATTCATTTCAATGCAATGCAACCCTGGACAGCTTCTTAGGACACAGGCAAGCTTCTCACACAAACTGCTCCTAGCACAGTCCAAGTAAAGCTCTTTTTTACCCTCATAAATCTAACCTCACAGTCCATAGTTCTTACTGCATTCAGGTCTTTCAACTCTGACCAGAATAGTCCATCAAGCCGTACTTACAGCACTTCAAGACATCTCTTAGGCCAAGGTTTTGAATCCTTCCACATTCCTCTTGAAAATCAACTCCAAAAGGCCAAAGCCACAGTCAGGTATCTAGCAGCAACCCCACTCTTGGTACCACTTTACTGTTGCAGTCAGGTTTGCATTGCTGGTAGAAACCATCCAACTAAGAGCAGCTTGTGGAAAAAAAGAGGTTTATTTTGGCTTAAAGGCTCAAGGGGAAGCTCCATGATGGTAGGGGAAAATGATGGCATGAGCAAGAAGGTGAACATCACCCCCTGGCCAACATAAAGTAAACAATAGCAACAGGAGAGTGTGCCGAACACTTCCAAGGGGAAACCAGCTGTAAGACCCATAAGCCTGCCCCCAACAATACACTACCTCCAGGAGGCTTTAATTTCCAATTGCCATCAGCTGGGGAGACTAGCGTTCAAAATACCTAAGTTTATAGGGGTCACCAGAATCAAACCAACACAGAGAGAGAGGGGGGAGAGAGAGACTTAAAAAATCCAATTGCTCCTAACACATGTCTAGAAACTAGAATTTTAGTAGTTTTCCTAGGAATGATTTTTTTTTTCTCTTTTTTCCCCCAAAATAGGGTCTTACTCTTGCCCAGGCTGACCTGGAACTTACTCTGTAGCCCCAGATTGGCCTTAAACTCACAGTGATCCTCTTATCGCTGCCTTCCAAGTGCTAGGACTAAAGATGTGTGCCACTGTGCCTGGCATGATCTCCCTCCCTCCCTCCCTTCCTTCCTTTCTTTTTTGAGAGAGAGGGAGATGGAGAGAATTGGCACACTAGGCCTCCAGCCACTTTAATTGAACTCCACACACGTGTACCACCTTGTGCACATGTGTGACCTTGCATGCTTACATCACCTTGTATGTCTGGTTTATGTGGGACCTGGAGAGTCAAACATGGGTCCTTAGGCTTCATAGGCAAGCACCACCTTCACTGCTAATCCATCTCTCCAGCCCTGTGGTTTGTTTTTGAGTCAAGGTTTTGCTAGCCTAGGCTGGTCTGGAACTCATTCTGTAGCTCAGGCTAGCCTCAGGCTTGAGATCCTCCCGCCTTAGCCTCCCAAGTGCTGGGTTGTAAGTGTGTATCACTCTTCCTGACCTGGACAGTTTGTTTTGAGCATGGATTTATGTCAATGACAGCATGAATAGTAACCTCCCAAGGGTTCACTGGACAACTCAGCATGGCAATGTGTTAACTACCACAGAGATGAGTATAGAGAAATAAAAAGAGCAGTGGCCTGTTGCTATTACTTGTCTGTTAGTTCAAGATTCATCTCTTCACAACAAAGTGTCTGATTCTTCAACAGTATAGTCCTTCAGGAGCCTCTGATGAGAACAAAAGGAAACAGGTGGTTTTCAGGTGATGGAGCCATTCTGCTCCTCCAAGAGTCATCCTTTCCAGTATGATACAGTCTTAATGGTCTTCATTATAGGTACAAAATTGACAAGTCTGTCTTTTTTGTTGGTTTGTTGGTTGGTTTTGTGAGGTAGGGTCCCACTCTAGCCCAGGCTGATCTGCAATTTGCTCTGTAGTCTCAGGGTGGTCTCGAACTTGTGACAGCAGTCCTACCTCTGCCTCCTAAGTGCTAGGATTAAAGGCGTGTGCAATACCACCCCTGGCTTTTCATGGGGGGGGGGGTTGGGGATTGAACCTGGGACCTCCTACATCCTTGGCAAGTGCACTACCACTGAACTACACCCTCAACCCCTACTGTCTTTTAAAATAAATAAATAACTAAATAAAGCTGGGCACACCTTTAACCCCAGCATGCAGGAGGCAGAGGTAAGAGGATTGCCATGAGTGAATACATAGTGGTTAAGGTGCTTGCCTGCAAAGCCTAAGGACCCAGGTTTGATTCCCCAGTACCCATGGAAATTAGATGCATAAAGTGATACATGCATCTGGAGTACATTTTCATTGGCTAGAGGCCCTGGCATGCATGTTCTCTCTATATATATCTCCCTTTCTCTCTCTCTCAAATAAATAAATAAAATACTTAAAAATTTTTATATTCCAATCATGAACATATGCTTTTCTTTTGTTGTTTTGATTTTTTTTTTTAATCAAGTCTCACTCTAAAGCTCAGGCTATCCTGAAACTTATTAGCCAAGGCTAGTTTTGAATATGAGATGATCCTCCTGCTTCAGTCTTCCTAATGCTGGGATTATAAACACAGATCACCACTCTTGGTGAAGATATCCTTTTGTTAACTTGATTGAGGTTGGATGTTAGCAAGCTCCATATCCATCATTCTGCATCTCTTGCTGTGGCTGTCTGCTGCAGACAGATCAGACCCGTGTCAGTGGCTCTTAAACTTGCACAGGAAGCACTGAGGAAGTCTCTGCAAAGTCTAGGTGTTCAAGCCTGACTTCCAGAGTCAGGTTAGTAGATTTTGGAATAGGGCTGTGGGTCCTATATTCTTAGTCCCTACACACACAGAAGCATCATTTATATATTAATTACTAGTAGTCTATTGCTAAGGTCTATAGTACTCCACTACGAATAGCACAGATGGTTTTGTTATTTATTTTGGTATTTTGAGGCAAAGTCTCCCTCTAGCCCAGGCTGGCCATGAACTCCCAATCAGCTTCTTATACCTCAGCCTCTGGAGTGCTGGAATTACAGGCATGAGCTACTGCCTGGTTCAGAGTTTTATTTTTAAATTTTGAGAAGTGTATTAATCCATAACCAATTTGAAAACTGTCCAAGGTTTTACAACTCTTGCTTCTGTTTTCTTTGCCAGTCTGGGGAAGATGTGGCTATTCTAGTCAGGAGAAACAAGGTTTGACTTATTCTAGAAGGCCTTCAATATCTGCTTAAACTTCACGCCTCTGGTTCAAGGATATCCTCATCTCTCTGGATGGCTGCTGATATTTTTACAGTCTCAACATATGCCCCACTCCCTGGGTTGAGACCCTACCTCAAAAAAATAAGAAACCTTAGAAAAAGAAAAAATATATATATATAGACTATACTGCTTGACTAAGTAGAAGCAGTAGGGAAGGCTCAACTTTCCAGGACCTGGTCACATTTCTCATGTTCTCAAACCCAAGTTATATGCCTGAACATGTTCTCAGTGGTTTATCTTTGAACAAACATACTTTCTCCTTTTAAATTATATGTGTATGTGTGTGTATTTTACAATCAGGCTTTTATAATTTCACCCAATTTTTTTTTTTTTTTTTTTTTTTTTGGTTTTTGGTTTTTGGTTTTTGGTTTTTGGTTTTTGGTTTTTGGTTTTTCAAGGTAGGGTCTCACTTTGGTCCAGGCTGACCTGGAATTAACTATGTAGTCTCAGGGTGGCCTCGAACTCACAGCGATCCTCCTACCTCTGCCTCCCCAGTGCTGGGATTAAAGGCGTGCACCACTACACCCAGCTCACCCAATTTTTTTGTTTATTTTTATTTATTTATTTGGGAACAACAGACAGAAAGCGAAAGATGCAGATAGATAGAGAATTGGTGCTCCAGGGCCTCCAGCCACTGCAAACAAACTCCAGATGTGTGTGCCCCCTTGTGCATCTGGCTTACATGGGTCCTGGGAATCGTGCCTTGAACCGGGGTCTTTAGGCTTCACAGGCAAGTGCTTAACCACTAAGCAATCTCTCCAGCCGTGTGTGTGTGTGTGTGTGTGTGTGTGTGTGTGTGTCTGTGTCTGTGTCTGTGTGTCTGTGTGTGTATAACGATAGATAGATAGACAGACAGACAGACAGACAGACAGACAGATAAATAGTTTTTTGACATAGGCCCAACACTGTATGTAGTTCAGGTTTACCGGGAATTCAGTATGTAGTACAGGCTGGCCTTGAACCCCCAGTCCTCCTTCCTTGGCCTCCTGAGCATGGGATTGCTGGGGCGAACCATCTTGGCACATGCTGCTTTCCTTTGTTGGATGTTGCCTCACATTTAATGGTTTTAAGTGCTTCTAATGGGCTCTAATTAAGGCAGGCATATACAATGCTGAACAAGATCAAATTGGTCCCTCTTAATGGAGCTTACAATATAATGGGGTTATGAGAAGATACTCAAAACCCCACACAAATGGTTTGATGTTAATTGAGGAAACTGCTTAGAGGGAGGAGTACAGGATGCTGTGCATGGATAGAAAGGGGTATGTAACCTAAAGATTCAGCAAAGTTCCACCTGAGGAAATGACTTTTCAGCTGAGACCTAAAGAATCAGGGATTAACTATGAAACTGGGGACTTGAGGAAGGAGTGTTTGTTTAGAAGTTAAGGGGAACACCTTGTCCTTAGCATCTGTGGCAAGGAAGAATAATCAGGACTTACAAAGGAGGTCTGTGTGATTAGAGGTTAGTGAGCAGCAGGGAGAGGTTGCAACTGGTGATGAAGAAGAGGTGAGCAGACAGCAGTTCACAGCAATGTTTTTTGTACTTTATCCAAAAACAATAGAAGAGAGCTTTGGAAGTCAGGAGTATGGAGTGTGATTTCATGTTCAGATTAATGTTTGAAAATACCTAATTTGACTGCTTTATGGGGAAAATATTGTGGAGTACAAACAAGGTTGACATTAGTGGGAATGAAAAAGAGGTTGTATGTAGAGCTATTCAGACTATGAGAGGAGGGGACAGGTGATGGGGGCTTGAACCAGTACATTAGGATTAGTGATGGATAAGACTTAAGGAAGATGTATTTTGGAGGTGTTTTTTTTTTAATAATTTTTATTTGTTTATGAGAGAGAGATAGGGAGAGAGAGAATGGGCACACTGGGGCCTCCAGCGCACAACAAATAAACTACAGATGCATGTGCCACCTTTTGCATCTGGCTTGCATGGGTCCTAGGGAATTGAATCCTTTTGGCTTTGCAGGCAAGTGCCTTAACCACTAAGCCATCCCTCCAGCCCATGAAGATGTGTTTTGTAGCTTGAACTGGTAGGAATTAAAAATAGATTTAACACAAAGAGAGAGATGAAGTGGGAGGATAATTCCTAGATTACTGTATTGAATCGGGTGTGGGTAAATGTCCTTCTGTTGATATTTCAGGGAATTGTGGAGAAGACCAGGTTTGGAGGGGAGGTTGGGAGCTGAAGCGCGAATATGTGCTTGGAGGGCTGTTGGTCTTTACCCCAGGAACTCCCTCCCTCGTGTCCTTTCCTGGTCCCCTCATCAGACTGTGATTCCTATGTCAGGAGTATTTTGTTTGTTTTGTGCTCTTGAAATCCAGATAAATATGTCTTCAAAGTGATTTCTACTGGGTTTTATATGTTAAAGCTGTGTCAACTTAAGTCTGGGTAAGGCTGGGAGTGAGTTGTTTCTTTATTGCAGAACAGCCTTGCTTTCCAGTGTGGAATTAGAATCTCTGGGAAGACATAATGCATGCAACATTTCCCCAAATTATTTCATTTCCCCCTCCTCCTCACCAGCATTTGTTTTGTGAACATCTCATGTTACTGCTGTTGAAGGTGAAGGAGGAGAATGGGAATATTCTACAGGACTGTTCCCCATGTGCACCTAGCCTGATACTGGGTAGACATGAGGCTCCCTGTTGTGGTCCACATGATGTTGGCCTGCCTGCTGATGGAAAGTGTCTGTGGGAGTCATTTTGCTTGGAGCTGTGGCACATCTCTTTCTTTTACCCCAGGTGATGAAAACAAACATCAAGGGATGAGAATTAACTGTGCATTGTTTGTTCATGCCAGGTTAAAAAAAGATAGGTTGCATGAGTGGACACATTTTGTTCAGTTTCTTTGTAGCTAAGCTAGAAAAAAAAACTGAACAAAGAAAATCCTTTGATCTCCCCCAACTCCATCTTTGACTCTTATTTATTAACTCCTAACATCAAAAATAGTACCTTTCTTATACCACTGGGTTATTCATAAAATAAACACAGATATTAGCAACTTTTTTATTCTTTGGTAAAAGAAATGTTCAGCATTTTTCTAAGGCTGTTTATATTCTGTTTTTGAGTACTGGCTAGGATTCAAGAAAATAGATCTAGGATAGAATAAATGGGAAGACACTTTTCTTTTTCTTTAAAAAGTGCATAGATTTATCTTAGAAGGGAAGTTTTCTTTTTTTTTTTTCCCCTCAATAGTTAGAGTTGGGGGATTGGAGAGATGTCTCGGTGGTTAAAGGCACTTGCAAAGCCTGTGGACCCAGGTTTAATTCCCCAGTACCCACAGAAAGCCAGATGCACCAAGTGCCACATTCGGCTGCTTGTTTGGGTGTGCTTGCTCGCTCACTCGCTCGCTTGCGCCCCCCCTTCACACACACACACACACACACAGATGCAGACACACAAATAAATTTTATTTATTTATTTATTTTTTGAGGCAGAGTCTCACTCTAACCCAGGCTGGCCTCAACCTCACAGTGATCCTCCTACCTCTGCCTTCCAAATGCTGGGATTAAAGGCATGTGCCACTATGCCTGGCTAATAAATAAATACAATTTTTGAAGTTTTTTAAAATTGTTTTTTTATGAGAGAGAATTGGCACCTAGGGCCTCTAACCACTGCAATCAAACTTCAGTTGCATGTGTCACTTTATACACATGTGCAAACATGTGCGTCTGGATTAGGTGGGCTCTGGGAAGTCAAAGCTGGGCCTTTAGGCTTCACAGAGAAGCATCTTAACTGCCAAGCCATCTCTTCAGCCCAAGACAGTTCACTTTTTTTCTTAAGCAAGTGCCTTGAACCACTGAGCCTTCTCTCCAGCCCAATTTATCTTTTTCTTTTTTAGTATTTATTTATTTGCAAGCAGAGAGAGACAGACAGAGAGAATGGGCATGCCAGGGCCTCCAGCCACTGCAAACGAACTCCACATGCATGTGCTCCCTGTGCATCTGGCTTACATGGGTCCTGAGGAATCGAACCTGGGTCCTTTGGCTTCACAGGCAAACACCTTAACCGCTAAGCCATCTCTCCAGCCCAAGACAGTTTATTTTTATAGTGGAAAGTTCTACCAAGTACTCACAAACTCCAATTGGGAATGTATTTTTTTTTTAAATTTGGGGTTTATTATATAGTGAGGCCTTTTGTTATATTTGTTAACAGACTAACTGCTGCTATCTTTCTTATAGTCATATGGAGTGGGTAGGTGCCTTCGCTCTATAAACTTTATTTGGTTATGAAATCTAACAGTGGGAATAAATCTGTGGTCTTGTCGTATGTTTTTGAGTAGTATGGAATCCGGCCTACAGCAGTGCTGTGTCTTGCCGCAGTTACCTCATCACCGCGCGTCTTCATTGCGGGCGTTTTCATTTATTCTCTGTTGTTCTGCATGTTTATTTTCAAATTGGAGTAGCTTTGCCTGATGACAGGTAAAGCTCCATGCTTAGTCCTGTCATTAGAAGAGACGTCATTAGCTTTTGTCTGCAGTGTGATATTCCCTTGCCTCTCAGAGCCAGTTTTTCCATCTGAACCCTGAGGTCACCATCAAAAACAGATAACAATCAGTGATACTGCTTTTTCATGAATTTTAGAAATTATTAGCCAGGCGTGATGGCACACACCTTTAATCCCAGCACTCAGGAGGCAGAGGTAGAGGGATCGCATGAGTTCAAGGCCACCCTGAGACTACATAGTAAATTTCAGGTCAGCCTGTGCTAGAGTGAAACCCTACCTCAAAAAGCCAAAAAAGAAAAAGAAGGGGGGAAAAAAAGAAGTTATTGAAGAAAGGAAAAATAACTGCTGAATTTATTCTTAGCAGCTGTGATGGTAATGGTGTGAGTAAAATAACATGATACTTTAAAAAATATTAATATTTATTTGTGAGAGGTGGGGGAGGAGAGTATGTTCATGCATGAGCACACCAGATACTGGTACCACATTGTATATCTGGCTTTACTTGGACACTGGGGAATTGAACTTATGCTGGCAGGCTTTACAAGTAAGTTCTTCTAGTCACTGAGCTATCTCATAGCCCCTGTAATGATTTTTTGTTGTTTTTGTTTTTTGTTTTTTCAAGGTAGGGTCTCCCTCTAGTCCAGGCTGATGATCCACCTTCCTCTGCCTCCTAAGTGCTGGTATTGAAGGTATGCGCCATCACGCCTGGCTAATAATTTCTTAAATCCATGAAAAAAGTAGCATCACACATTGTTACCTGTTTTTGATGGTGACCTCAAGGGTTCCGATGTAATGTTTTTTTTGTTTGTTTGTTTTGTTTTGTTTTGTTTTTGAGGTAGGGTCTCACTATAGCTCAGGCTGACCTGGAATTCACTATGTAATCTCAGGGTGGCCTCAAACTCACGGCGATCCATCTGCCTCTGCCTTCCAAGTGCTGGGATTAAAGGTGTGTGCCACCACGCCTGGCTTTGATTTTTTTTTTTTTTTAAATGAGGAAAATGGCTGCATTTTGAGGCTTCTCCCTTAGATACTCTTTCAGCCCTCTCAGGTGAAAATGATGGTGTGAGCATGTCCATACTTGGTGGTCTTCAGGTGCAAGTTCTGTCAGAAAAGTCTCAGCTTGGGACACATTTTTTCATATGCTTCACTCTACATGTTGGGCTTAGAATGTAGCGCTTGCTCTGCAGGAGAACCATTATAATAATATGAACCCCCACTTTGTTTCAGGTCGATCTTCTCTCTTTCCCTTTGAAGACGCCTTCTTGGACGACAGCCATGGCGATCAGGCCTTGTCATCTGGCTTAAGTTCTCCCACGCGCTGTCAGAATGGGGAGCGAGTGGAACGCTACTCTAGGAAGGTGTTTGTTGGGGGCCTTCCTCCTGACATTGATGAAGGTACAGTAGGCATCCCTTTGTGCAATGTCAGTCCTCTGCTCTCCATGTCAGCTTTAGGACATTTCTATCTTACTGTGTAGGAGGTGAGGAGGTACTATATTTCATATATCAGGCCTGTTAGTCATGTGAAGCCATATAGTAGTCTTCTAGAAGCTTCCCATTTCCTAATGTCAATTTAGAGATAGATTTTAGAATAATGAGAGTTAATACTTAAGGCATTCTTACTCTAAGTACATAATTGGATTAAGCAATTCTTATTTTCTCATTTAACCCTTATAACTTTTTAAATAAGCTATCATCTTCATCGTATGAGAAAGGAAACTGAAGTTTAGATAGGAATAATTTGTCTAATGTTAGGGAGCTGATGGTACAGGTAGAATCCAAAGTCAGCCTGATTACAGAACTTTTTCTCATGTCCATAAAACCATTATATTTTAATATAAACATTTCATGGAAAACATATTCTTCCGCTAACATTTAAATGAATGAAGACAACTTGGAATTTTTTATCCTATTTTTGAGGTAACACCAGTACAAAAACAAAAACAAAAAATAATTTACTGGGCATGGTGACACCTGTCTTTAATCCCAGCACTTGGGAGACAGAGGTAGGAGGATCACTGCGTGTTCCAGGTCAGCCTGGGCTAGAGTGAGCCCCTACCTCAAAAAAAAAAAAAAATGTATAGATGATTTCAGCATGTATTTGTGAACAGATTGCTAAGAGTATGGCAACCTACACCTGAATCACAACCAGGTTACAACCTTCTGCTTTAAGTCAAAAGTCCAAAGAGATAAAGTCAGTAATATGTAGATTTGAGAGAAAGATACTACACTACATACTTTCAACATTTCCTTATCACCAAATAGTTGCCTACCTTATTGTCCCTGCTCATTAATAGAATCATATTTATTTCTAAAATAATCTTAATGATTACATACAAGTAAAATTATATTTTAAACATTTCCTGCATCTTTCCATTTTTTTTTCTTTTTTTAAGGAACAGGAAACATTCTTACTTTTGGAATCTCCTTTTTGCTTGACATAGAGATTCTTCTTCCAAATTCTTCACTTCAGTTTATTGGCAGTAAAAGGAAATGAATTATAGTTAGGAGTACATGGTTACATGGTTAAAAGTGAATAAGCAAATGTATGCCCAAACAATGGTATTTCACTCTGTGGATTTGACTTCTGTAAAAATGCTTTAGAAAAATCTCCCTAAAAACAGTTTTTAAATCAAAGGCATATTTTGTGCTATTCTGAGTGCAGGTTTCTTTTCCCCTCTCAGGCTAAATTCTTTTTTTGTTTTGTAGATGAGATCACTGCCAGCTTTCGCAGGTTTGGACCTCTTGTGGTAGACTGGCCCCATAAAGCAGAAAGCAAGTCGTATTTTCCTCCTAAAGGTAATGCCCTTAAAATGTCTGCACTCCCTGCCTGATGGAGAGCTCTCTTGACAGTTCAGTCATAAGGCAGTGTTTAATTATTTAATTATGAGAGGCAGATAGAGGATGGGCACACCAGGGCCTCTAGCCATTGCAAACGAACTCCGGACACACATGCCTCCTTGTGCTTCTGGCTGATGTGGGTACTAAGGAATTGAATCTGGGTCCTAAGGCTTTGCAGGCAAGCGCCTTAACCATTAAGCCATCCCTCTAGCCCATAAGGCAGTCTTAACTCTTGAAATAGCTGCTGCTGAATTTTTTTCTAAGTAGGATAACACAGATCACCACTTTCTATGTAAAAGAGCACTGACCTCACTTTTTGTGTAAGGAAACAGTCATCATTTTATGTGCTCTGTTTCCACTTACAGACTCCCCCCGGAGCGCACTGCACCACCTGTTTCATGAAATTGTGAGTCTGTTGTAGATGAGATGTCTGCCAACCTTATTATTTTAGGGAAAACATGGTAGGGTTTTGAGGAATGTCAGCAAGAGCAAAGGAAATGATTACCTAAGGTCAGATTTTTTGTGGTCTTATCAATTTTATAAACCCTTGTGGTTGAAGAATGACTTTGTGCCAGAAGACCATTAGCTACATCCGTGTGTGGTGACTTACCCTGGTCAGGAGTGGAGGGCACACTAACAAGAGATACCCCAGTTTTGCTTCTCTTAACTTTTGGGTGGCACTGGTGCTCATTTATGCAGGGAGGAAAACACATCAACTTTTCTGCTCATAGTCTGTCATTTCTGCAGGATGCTGGGAACTTTTCTGGTGAAGCTCCCTCCTGAGGTGTGTTTAGATTGATATGGATGTGTTTGAATTCCAGAGGAAGTTGTGTCTGTGTCAGATTCTGCAGCTGTGTTTTTTTTTGTTTTTGTTTTTGTTTTGCAGGGGGTAGGGGTAGGATTCCTTTCATCTCAAAAAATGGTGTTTGGGGTATGTTATCATGTAACATCACTCATCACAACAAGATGGAGTTCAGTGCTGGTCCTTCCTGTGCCTTAAACAGGAAGCAGAGTAGTGCTCAAGTAAGGAAGGCACGTGGCTTCCTTTTATGTCTCGTTCATTAGGTTTCTTTGTCACTTCTCTGTCTCCCCACTCTACAGTCTATGGAAATTAGTTACTTATTAGAGGAGTACATGCTTTTAGCATTCTTCTGTTAGTTTCCTCCAGAGTATTTGCATGTTTGTGTTGTGCATGTGTGTGGTCATTGCACTGTGGGAATACACACGCTCGTGTGCAGCCATGCTCGTGGAGACTAGGGGTTGACGTGGGTACCCTTCTCACACATTCCTCGAGGCCTTCCTTATTTATAGAGACAGAGTCTCTCACATGAAGCCACAGCTTGCCCATTGGGCTAGTTTAGTGAGCCAGTATACCCCATGGGTTCCCTGTCTCAGCCCCCTGAACGCTGGGAATGCAGGTGGGCCACCATGCCTACTAGGCATTTATATGGGTACTGGGATCCAAACTAATGTCCTCACACTTGCATGGCAAATGTGAGGACATTATCCACTGAGCCATCCGCCCGCCCCTCTTTATTCCCTGGGCCACCCCCCTCACCCCTCTTTCTTTTCTTGTTCTTAGCAAGACATGGAATCTTAGCCTAGGCTAGCCTTGTACTCAGGATCTTCCTGCCTCAGCCTCCCAAGTGCTGGGATTATAGGCATGCAGAGCCATGTCTAGCTCAGAACACCTTTACACTGAAAAAAGATAATCAGAAGAGACACAAATCATCATGCTGATGATTTCAGGGGAAGAATATACTTACCTGTGGTATATGAACTACACCATGTAAAGATATGTTTGTAAAAGATGTTTTTAGGTCACATGTGGTGGTTTAGGCCTAGCATGTTTTAGTGAGTGAATAAGTTTATCTCACTGTCATTCATGTAACATGTTTTATAAAATGGCATGTATGAAAGATATTTCTAACTAAGAGCAGTGCCCAAAATAACATACTGAGACTATAAAAGAGGATTTTGAGGGCTGGAGAGATGGCTCAGCAGATAAAAGTGCTTCCCATGCAAGCATAGGGCCTTAGAGGGCCTGAGACCACCTGAGTTCAATTCCCCAGCACCCTATAAACAGCTGGGTGTGGCCACCCATGTCTGAAACCCCAGTCCTTTAAGGAGCACAGATGAAAATACCTGGGGCTTATGAAAAGGTCAAGCTCAGAAATCAGTGAGACTCTGTCTCAAGGAAACATGTGGATGAGCATTGGGTCAGTGGTTCACTTGACATGCTCCTCTGTCCTCCACATGCAGACACAGGCCTGTGCATTTACACATTCACATCTGTACACTACACGCATACCACAAAAACATCACACGTACAAAAGAAAGGTCTCTGGTATGTGTGTCTATGTGTTCATATCCAAATCATTATTCCAAATATATGCCTATGAGATAATCATTATTTTCTAAATATCTCTCTTTATACATATTTATATGACATTTAAAAATTTACTTATGGATCATAGCATTATACATGTTGTTTCAAAGTTTTTTTTAAAAGGTTATTTTATTTTTTATTTATTTGCAAGCAGAGAGAGAGAGAGAGAGAGAGAGAGAGGGGAGACAGAGAATGGGCATGCCAGGGCCTCTAGCCATGAGCTCCAGATGCATGCACCCCCTGGTGCATCTGGCTTTCGTGGGTACTGGAGAATCAAACCTGGGTCCTTTGGCTTTGCAGGCAAGTATCTTAACCACTAAGCCATCTCTCCAGCCCCTACCTGTTATTTTATAATGTGCATTTCTTCCTAGTAGTGTAATAGCAAATGTACATTACACTGGGATAGGAATGGAGCCTAGTTGGTAGAGTATTTGCCCAGCATGTACAAAGCCTTGGGTTCAGTCCCCAGCATGGAATAAATTAGACTTGGCACATGCTTGTAATCTCAACATTCTGGAGGTGAAGGCAAGAGGATCAAAGGTTTAAGGTTATTCTTAGTTGCATAGTGAGTTCAAAGCCAGACTGGAATACATGAGATCTATCTCAAAAACAAGAACAGGGGCTGGAGAAATGGCTTAGTGGTTAAGGCCTTTGCCTGTGAAGCCTAAGGACCCAGGTTTGATTCCCCAGTACCCTCATAAAGTCAGGTGCATGAGTTGGCACATGCATCTAGAGTTCATTTGCAGTGGCTAGAGGTCCTGGTGTGCCCATTCTCTCCCTCTCCCTGTCTCTGTCCCTCTTCCTCTCACTCTCTCTCACTCTCTTGCACACACACACATATATAAATAAGAATAAAATATGAAATAAAGCCAGGCATGGTGGCACACGCCTTTAATCCCAGCACTCGGGAGGCAGAGGTAGGAAGATCACCATGAGTTCGAGGCCACTCTGAGACTACATAGTTAATTCCAGGTCAGCTTGGACCAGAGTGAGACCCTGCCTCAAAAAAACAAACAAACAAACAAACAAAAACCATATATATATATATATATATGAACAAGAACAAAACCTTTATCAAGGACCATAGTTTTATTTAATCAAGTCTGTTGGTGGTATTTAAGTTGTTTTCTCTCAAAATGATGCTTTAGTAATTATTCTCATACCTTTGTCTTTTTTTCTTTTTTTTAACCTTTCTCTGTTTTGCTGTGTGTTGTAAATGTAGATGGGGTGGGGCAGGCAGTGCCAGGGATTGTCCCCAGGACCTTGTGCACATGAGGAACATGCTCTGCCATAGAGGCATAGCCCTAGTCGTTGCCTTTTTCTAATTAGCTCTTACCATGAATTCCTGTTCTCGGTAGTACGTACAAATTTCAGTTTTGTTTAGAGTCTAAGGAAATTACTCCATTTTAATTCTGCCAATTGTAATATTTATTTATTAGCAAGAGAGAGAATGAGAATGGGCATACCAGGGCCTCTATCCACTGCAGACAAACTCCAGACACTTGTGCCACCATGTACAGCTGGCTTATGTGTGTACTAGGCAATCAAACCTGGATCCTTGGGCTTCATGGCAAGCACTTTAACTGCTAAGCCATCTCTATCTCTCCAGCCCTAAGTATTTTTTTTTTCCTTTACTGGCCCATTTATTTTCTTATCTTGTTAATATATACTCTCTACTGTACTCATTCCAATTTTGTCTCAAGTATTTGTCTTTTTTTTGAAAGCTTTTTTTTTTTTTGGAGGGGGAGGCAGTGTTTCACTTTAGACTAGACTGACCTGGAACTCATTATGTAAGTCCAGACTGGAGATCCTCCTACCTCAGCTTCTGGGATACAGGGATTATAGGTGTGCCTGGCTTTAAAGCTTCTTTTTGTATTTTGCTTTTTTTAAGACAGTCTCTCTCTCTCACTGGCCTGAAACTCTCGGAGTAGGCTAGACTGGCTGGCCAGTGAGCCCCAAGAAATATACCTGTCTCCTCAGTGCTGGGATTACAAATACATTTCACCACATCCAGTTTCTTCTTTATGTAAGTTTTGGGGATTGAATTTGGGTCTTCATACTTGCAAGGAAAGCACTTTACCATACTAAGCCATCTCCTCAGTGAGGGATTTTAAAACAGTACCTTGACCTATGTTTGAAATATTTCTCCCCATTTATCATTTACTTTTCAGTCATACTTAATGTTTTTTGCAGTTCCAACACTAAATTTTTATGCAAGAAAAGTTACCAGTCTTTTTCTTTATGGTTTATTTGGTTTTGTAACATGCTTTAAAAGGCTTTTCCTGGGCTGGAGAGATGGCTTAGTGGTTAAAGTGCTTGCCTGCAAAGCCAAAGGACCCAGGTTTGATTTCCCCAGTATCTATGTAAACCAAATGCACGAAGTGGCACATGCATCTGGAGTTCGTTTGCGATGGCTAGAGACCCTGGCATGCCTATTCCCTCTCTATGTACCTCTTTTTTTTTCCCTCTCTCTCTCAAATAAATAAATAATAAAATGTGTTTTTTAAAATATTTTATTATTTATTTGACAGAGAAAGAGGGAGAAAGAGAGGAAGAGAGAGAGAATGGGCATGCAAGGGCTTCAGTCACTGCAAATGAACACCAGATGTATGCACCCCCTTGTGTCTCTGGCTTATATGGGAACTGGGAATTGAACCTGGGTCCTTCAACTTTGCAGACCTGTGCCTTAACTGCTAAGCCAACCCTTCAGCCCCTATAAATTTTTTTTGAAGGCTTTTCTGGATGGTCATGGTGATGCATGCCTTCAATCTCAGCACTCAGGAGCAGAGATCACTGTGAATTCGAGGCCAGTCTAGAACTACAGAGTAAGTTCCAAGTCAGCTGGGCTATAGAGTGAGATCCTACCTTGAAAAACAAAACCAAAAACCATACAAACAAACAAACAAACACCCAGGCTTTTCCATTTCAAAAGACAGAAAAAAAAATGCTACCCAGGTTTTTCCTATTTATTTTGTTACGTTCCTTTTTATATTGACTTAATTGTTTTGATTTGGAATTTATATAGTAGCAAAGGATTAAAAAGAATCTTGCTGAATTTTTCTCAGGTAGCTTGCAGTGGTGGAAATACCATTTACTAGCTAGTCTAATTTTTCTTCATTAATTGTTTCCTCATTAATTATTAGAATTAACTCAAGTGTGTGTTTGGTTGGTTTTGGTTTTTTGAGGTAGGGTTTCACTCTAGCCCAGACTGACCTGGAATTCACTATGTAATCTCAGGATGGCCTAGAACTCACAGTGATCCTCCTCCTACCTCTGCCTCCTAGGTGCTGGCATTTAAGGTATGTGCCACCATGCCCAACTTTAGAATTAACTCAAGTTTTTAAGAACTGCTTGGTATACTGTGATATCTACTAGCCACATGTAGCTAGTGAGCACTTGTCCAAATTGAGATATGATGTTAAATGTAAAATATATACTGGATTTCAATCTGTTGGTTTCTTTTTAATGTAGAGGGCCTCAGTAATCTTGTTTACATGGTAAAATAATTTTTGATATATTGAGTAAAATAAACTTTACCTATTATTATCTTTTAAATTTTTTGTTTATCTTTATTTATTTCTTTGAGAACAACAGATAGAGAAAGAGGCAGATAAAGAGAATGGGCACACCAGGGCCTCCAGCCACTGCAGACAAACTCCAGATGCATGCACCCCCTTGTGCATCTGGCTTACATGGGTCCTGGGGAATCGAGCCTCAAACTGGGGTCCTTAGGTTTCACAGGCAAGCGCTTAACCGCTAAGCCATCTCTCCAGCCCTTGTTTTTGTTTTTGAGGCAGGTTCTCACTCTAGTCCAGGCTAACCTTGATCTCACAGCACGTCTTCTGCCCTCAGCATCGTCCGTTTGTTACTGACTGTTGAAAGAAATGCAGAGGCGCATCTGAGTAGTGGTGCTTAACAACTCCACAACCGCTTGGGTCATGAGTAGCGCTTCTATACGACAGCACGGCCCTGCAGACCCGTACAGTACATGACCGCTGGTGCTCTCACTTCATGGCCAAGGTTATGTGTTGAGATGGACCACTGAGAGCCAGGCGAAATAAGGGAATATTCCTGATTCTGGCTTGTAAGCTTGAGTCCTCTGAGAATCAATTGACTTTCTGATGATTGAGGTCAGAGAGGAGAAATAATTATTAGCCTGTTGGTTCCTCTGGTGTTTTTCTCTCAGTTAAAGTCTTACGGTTGACCTATTTTAGAAGAACTTAAAGAAAGAAAGATTTGGTGTTAGCTCAAGATTTTTGAGGTAGGGTCTCCACTCTAACTCAGGTTGACCTGGAATTCACTATGTAGTCTCAGGACGGCTTCGAACTCATGGTGATACTCCTACCTCTGCCTCCTGAGCGCTGGGATTAAAGGCATGCGTCACCATGCCCAGCAAGATTTTTTTTTTTTTTTTTTTTTTTGAGGAAGGATCTCACTCTAACCCAGGTGGCCTGGAACCTGGCACTCACTCTGTAGCCCAGGTTGTTCTTAAACTCAAGATGATCTTCCTAACACTGCCTGTAAAGTACTGAGATTATAGATGGGAGCCACCATGCCCAGCTTTAACTTTGAGAATTCTTACCCACTATTTATAATATTGTAACATTTAAGTTGTTGATCTCAAACTGTCCAGAGACTTCTTAAAAATGCTCCTCCTGCCGGGTGTGGTGGCACACACCTTTAATCCCAGCACCTGGGTGGCAGAGGTAGGAGGATCACTGTGAGTTTGCCACTCTGAAACTACATAGTGAATTCCAGGTCAGCCTGGGCTAGAGTGAAACCCTACCTTGGGGGGGGGAGGGGATGCTCCTCCTTTCTGATTGTGCTTTTCTTTAGTTCTCTCAGCTTAACATTAGGTACAGTATGGTTGTGTGTTTTAGAGCATATATATTCAAGAATATATATTAGAGAAGAAAACATGAACCATCTACTGTTGAGCCTTTGGCCTTTGCCTTAGAAAGTGCATGCCCAGTGTAAAAGACAGCCACCCATGCATAGCAGGCTCGTCTGTAGTTTTGAAATAGGGTTTGTAAAGCCATTTGGTTTTGTTTGTTTGTTTATTTATGTCTTTTTTGAGACAGAGACTCATGTAGCCCAGGCTAGTCTCTAACTTGCTATGTAGCTGAGGATGGCCTTGGCCTTGGACTCTTGATTTTCTTCTTCCCAAATGCTGAGATTACAAACCATGTAGTCTCCTAGAGAGAGTGGGCATTAAAATATTTATATAAAACCAGGCATGGTGGCACCCACTTTTAATCCCAGTACACAGGAGGCAGAGGTAAGAGGATCACTGTGAGTTTGCCACCCTAAGACTACATAGTGAATTCCAGGTCAGCCTGGGCTACAGTGAGACCCTACCTCAAAAACATATGTGTGTGTGTGTGTGTGTGTGTGTGTAATATTTGGGGGGCAAATAGAAAAAAGAGTTAAGTCAAATAGAAATATCAGTTTAGCTGGATATGGTGGTGCACTTAGGCTCAGCACTTAGGCTGCAGAGGTAGGAAGATTACTGTGAGTTTGAGGCCAGCCTGGGACTACAGAGGTGATCCAGGTCAACCTGAGCTAGAGTGAGACACTGCCTCGAAAAAGATTTGTTTTGCCGGGTGTGGTGGTGCACATCTTTAATCCCAGCACTCAGGAGGCAGAGGTAGGAGGATCGCTGTGAGTTCAAGGCCACCCTGAGACTACAGAGTTAATTCCAGGTCAGCCTGGACCAGAGTGAGACCCTACCTCGAAAAACCAAAAAAAAAAAAAAAAAAAAGATTTGTTTTAATTAAAATAAAGGAAGGAATATCATTTTAAAATGCTTAACAAGAACCACTGGTGAAATTGAATCAAAGTCTTGCTCTGTGCTTTCAGTGTTTCTTGATAATGATGAAAAGAACTGAAATTCTAGTCAAAATATTAGGGAATGTTTCCCCATGATTAATTCACATGATTTGAAGTTCTTCAGTGGTTGAGTTGAAGTGGAGTCCTGAAAAGAGAGACTGTCCTAAAGGTTAGGGCATGAACCAAATCCCAAATGTCGTGTGGCTCATCCAAGTATCACTCATTATATCATATTGGTGTGGGTAAAATTAGTTTAAAGAGAGTTATTAAAAAGGAATGGAGGGCTGGAGAGATGGCTTAGCGGTTAAGCGCTTGCCTGTGAAGCCTAAGGACCCAGGTTCGAGGCTCGGTTCCCCAGGACCCACGTTAGCCAGATGCACAAGGGGATGCACACGTCTGGAGTTCGTTTGCAGTGGCTGGAAGCCCTGGCACACCCATTCTCTCTCCCTCTCTCTCTCTCTCTCTGCCTCTTTCTCTGTCTATTGCTGTCAAATAAATAAATAAAAATAAACCAAAAAAAATTAAAAAAAAAAAAAAAAAAGAAAAGGAATGGAGCCGGGCATGGTGGCGCACGCCTTTAATCCCAGCACTCGGGAGGTTGAGGGAGGAGGATCGCCATGAGTTCAAGGCCACCCTGAGACTACACAGTGAATTCCAGGTCAGCCTGAGCTAGAGTGAGACCCTACCTCAAAAAACAAAAAAGAAAAAGAAAAAAGGAATGGTAAAAACAAAAAGAAAAAAAAAAGGTGGGCACCTATAAGGCATGCACAGGTCTGTAATCCCAGCTACTCAGAAGGCCTAGGCAGGAGGATTGTAAATTCAAAGCCTATGAAAGTTCAAGTTTGACTCTGTCTCAAAGTAAAATAAAAAACACAAAAAGGAATAGCGATATAGTTCATTGGTGTGGTGCTTACCAAGAGTGTGTGAGGACCTGGGTTCGGTTACTAGTAAGAAAGGTGGTGAAGAAGCAGAGTAAATGTAGACAGAGGTTTAGATGCGTCTTCAAGTGGCCGCTTGGCAGCGGGAATCTCAGTCAACATATGTATGGTGCGTGAGTTTGGGCAAGAGTCTATGGGCCAGTGGGGGATCTAGACAAGGAGGTATTCCTGACTGGGAAGGCTGTTCTAGCCAGACTTGAAAATACAAGTGTCAAGAGTGGGGCTTCTGGAGCTAGGCTTGCTGGGTCCTCCCACTGATTAATCATATGGCCTTAGGTTATTTAACCTTTCTATGCCTAGTTTCATCACCTGCATAGGAAGAATAATTGTATCTATTTCATAACATTGTGATAGGATTAAAATGAGGAAATTCATGTGAAGTGCTTCAGACAGCCCCTACATATGGTATTATTTTATTAAAATGTAGACTAATTTTTAGTCCATAATAAGGTAGCAAAAAATATTTGAGGCATCCAGAAGAACAGATTACTTTGGGAAACCTTGATCTTTGGAGGTAGGGAGGAAAAGAAGGGGCAGGAAATGCAGGAGCGTGGAATTGTAATATTTACATTGGCTGGTGTTCACTGTGAGCCAGGCAGTAGCTCACTCTTTTCTGTGCTTGATCTCATTTAATTGTCCTAATTCCACAAGATAGGCACCATTGTAATTCCTGTTTATTTGTTTGTTTGTTTTCAAGTAGGGTCTCACTCTAGCCGAGGCTGACCTGGAATTCACTATGTAGTCTCAGGGTGGCCTTGAACTCAGGGCGATCCTCCTACCTCTGCCTCCCCAGCACTGGGATTAAAGGCATGAACCACCATGCCCGGCTCATAGTTCCTATTTTATAGAGGGAGAAATAGGTTAAGGAGAGGGTAACTTGTCCAAGGTCATGGGTAGGACTGAGATTTAAACCAAGAGACTGACTTCTGAGTCCATGGTTCTTAACTGCATGTATTCATCTCATTAGGAATAAGAGTGGCCCAGAGGTAGGGTCCAGATAGTCTTTATAAGCAGTTGGGTGATGTGGGAGCCTGACTTTATCTGAGTAACTCGATCCTGAAGGCAAATTCTGGAGTAAACCACAAAAAGGGAATTCCTATTCCACACCTTGCTGACCAATTACTAATCTACACTTTACCTAAAAATGGGAATCATAATATAATAGTGTCCACATGTGCTTTCTTGTGAAATTAAATTAGAAATTGCAAACAAAATACTGTGTATCCTTCTTTGCAACAGATAGCCTTTTTAAACAAAAGAGAGAGGTTTTCATGATTGGTTTTGGTTTTAATTTTTTTTAATTTTATGTGTATATGTATGTATTTGAGGGAGACAGATAAAGAGAGAATGGGTGCACCAGGGCCTCTAGCCATTGTAAACAAACTCCAGACTCATGTACCACCTTATGCATCTGGCTTACATGGATCCTGGGGAATTGAACCTGGGTTCTTAGGCTTTGCAAATGCCTTAACTATTAAGCCATCTCTCCAGTCTCTGGTTTTACTTTTTTAGCCAAGTCCAGAAAAAACATTAGGAGATATTTGTGCTCAAGCTCATATGAAGTTATGAAGACCTAGAATACTAACAGTGAGCTGTTGGTTAGGGGAGAAAGGGATCATGGGTTCTAGTGATAATAGATCATGGTAGGAATAAACTTGATGTCAGGGTTGTATTTTAATTCCTTCCACTGAATTATAGATTCATGCCACTGCTAAGTATAGGAGAGTCAATAGAGGGACAGTCAACTTGGTATGTATTCATATCCAATCTGAAAGGAAAGTCCTAATGAGCAGCTGGACATATGGTTAGGCCATTTGGGAGCAGAGACTCTGGGTTGGAGGAACTCAATTTTTGGTTTTGTTAGGAACAGTTACTGAGGTCCTATAACAGATCTTTGTGATCCTCTTGTGAAATACCTGCTTTGGTAATTCCTGTTGTTCTCTTAATTCTAGACCTTCTGAAGTGTGGTGGAGCAGTACAGCCAGAACAGAGCCATCTAGTTTTCATTGAGCAAGTGTTATTTTATGAATGATTTTAAGAATGACTGTTTCTGTTCCTTTCAGTCTTTATTCATATATAGCTTGGTGTGTGTAGAGGTGGGGGTTATAGTGATAGGAGAGATACAATTTTGTATTCACCTTTCCTTCTCTTTCCTCCTTGTTTCTATATGACTTTTTTATTTTCAGAAACTGTCTATCCTATACCATATGCTTGATGGTTGTTCTGACTATTAGTATAATATTCCTGTTAATCTATTCTTTGCTTTCATGTTGTTTTCACTAGGCTAAGTGAGAAGTTACTTAACTAGAATTAGTTCCAAGTCAAATAAATGGCAAAGTGCAGCTGTGACCTTACCTTTTTTCCTTCTTTGTTTAGTATATAGTGGACTTCTGTAGAAGCTAGGGACCTCCTTGACATGAACCGTGTAATTGAAATGTTTAAGTCCTGTTTCTCAGCTCTAATCTGCTAAATCTTAGTTATTTTCTGCTACCACTACCTATCAATTTCTCTGTTACCCATTTTGACCATACTGATTTCTTTGTTTTTCCTAGTCTGACCTTGAACTCATAATCCTCTAGAACACTTGGATTACAGATATAGGCCACCATGTGCAGCTCTTTGTACTCCCTTCCTGACCAGAGTAGTTGACTTATTTTTGTCTGAAACTCTCTCCCCAGATTTTGAATGGCATGCTCCCTTTCTTCCCTTAGATCTCAGCTCAGATATTACCATAGCAGCTAGCTAGCTAGCTAGATAGATCAATCCTGACTTTGTTGTCTGAAATGGTAGCCCCTCTACTCTCTTTTCCTCTAGTCCTCTTACCCTCATTTTAAAAAATATTTTATTTTTATTTATTTATTTGAGAGAGAGAGTGAGAATGGGTGCGCCAGGGCCTCCAGCTACTGCAAACAAACTCCAGACTCATGTGCCCCCTTGTGCATCTGGCTAACATGGGTTCTGGGGAATCAAACCACAGGGCCCTTTGGCTTTGTGGGCAAGCACCTTAACCACTAAGCTATTTCTCCAGCCCCTCATTGTATTTTTTTTTTTTTTCGAGGTAGGGTCTCACTCTGGTCCAGGCTGAGCTGGAATTAACTATGTAGTCTCAGGGAGGCCTCAAACTCTCAGCGATCCTCCTACCTCTGCCTCCCAAGTGCTGGGATTAAAGGCATGCACCACCATGCCCAGCTTTTGTTGCATTTTTTTCTTACCTTTGTGTTATTTTCTTTTTTTTTTTTGAAGTACCTATCAAGCCTGAAAAAAATTATATGTGTTTTTCTGTCTGGTTTTCAGACTGGAATGTAAGTTTTAATAGAGCAGGATTTTTTTTATGTTTACTGTTCTGTATATGTCAAGTGCCTCCTAAGTCTGCTGCGCTGGTCCTCAGATATTTGTTAAATAATGAATCAAACCTTTGCAAAATATAAATGAGCTCATTGCATGTTCAGAGAGTAGAACTCACCAAATTTTAGAGCTAAAAAGTTCCTTAAAGATCATCTTACTGTAGTCCATTTTAAACTGAGACCAATTAAATTGAGACTCAAAGGTAGGTGTCCTTTCATTAATGTTCACAGCTTTTATTAGACAGACTTAAAACTGAAGAACAGTAGTTTTTTTAAAATTTTACTTGGTAAATAAAGGATTTTTATTGTATGTTTTTATTAATTTAATTGTGAGCAAGAGAGAAGCAGAGAGAGAGAGAGAGGGAGAATGGGCACGGCTAGGGTCTCCAGCCACTGCAAATGAACTCTGCACACATGTACCACCTTATCCATCTGGCTTATGGGATCCTGGGGAATCGAACCAAGGTCCTTTAGCTTTGCAGGCAAGTGCTTTAACCGCTAAGCCATCTCTCTGGCTCAGGAATTGATTTTTAAAACTTGCTTTTGCTCATTGTCTCTCATTTGGGGAAAAGAGGACAGATTTATGTCACAATCTGATAAATGATACATTATTAGCTAGAATTTATTTAAAAATTTACAACTTAAGCTGTATGACCCAGGTATATTTTCACAGCTACTTGAAAACCAAAGTGGCCCTTTTCTTCTTCCTGAGTCTTAGGATTCTGGTTGTCACACTCACAAACCTGGAGTTTTCCCAAAGAGATGGCTGAAGCTGGCTCTGCAGATCTGAGCTGCATTTTAGTTCTCACTTACCTGTGGCACTCTACCTCCTTGGTGATATCTCACCCTTCCTGGACCTGGATGAGATGCTTTGTAGTTATGTTTGGTTTTGTTTTGACTACATGGGTCCTCAGACATTCTTTTTTTAAATTTTCATTTATTTATTTATTAGAGAGAAAGAGGGAATGGGCACACCAGGGCCTCTAGCCACTGCAAATGAACTCCAGACGCATGCGCCACCATGTGCATCTGGCTTACGTGGGACCTGGAGAAGCTATCCTGGGTCCTTAGGCTTCACAGGCAAGTGCCATAACCACTAAGCCATCTCTCCAACCCCTTTTTGCTTTTTAAGTTTATTTTTTCTTTCTTTCTTCCTTTTTTTTTTTTTTTTGAGAGAGAGATGGTAAGAAAGAGAATTAGTGCACTGTACCCACTGCAATTGAACTCTAGACATGTGCCACCTTGTGTGTATATGTGACCTTGGGCACTTGTATCACCTTGTGGGTTCTGGGGAGTCAAACTTGGGTCCTTAGGCTTCACAGGCAAGAGCCTTTACCACTATGCCATCTCTCCAGCCCCCTCAGGTATTCTTTATGTTGCCTCAAATCCGGCTGTGGTTGTAGTGACAAGAGGAGCCCAAAAATAGGACCTTTTTTGGGGCTTTCAAGGTAGGGTGTCACTCCAGCCCAGGCTGACCTGGAATTCACTAAGTAATCTCAGGATGGCCTCAAACTCATTGCTGTCCTCCTACCTCTGCCTCCCAAGTGCTGGGAATAAAGGCATGGGCCACCATACCTGGCTAAGAACAGGACCCTTGATATGACCAGGTGTCATGGAGGCTGCCCAAGGAGTTGACATGCTACACAGATTTGAACATAGGGAGCTTGTGTTCTCCACTGTAGGAGCTGGAGAGATGGCTCAGCGTTAAAGACGCTCCATCATGGCTCAGCTTCAAATGCTTTTATATTTCTGGCTGAATTCCAGACAGAGGGAATCTGATTGTCTAGTTAGCTATACATCATCCTTAAGGTGGAGCCCTGGATTCCTTGACTGCTTATAAATAAGAGTTTAGTTTTGCTCCCTTGAACATGGGCCTGAATGCAACAGCTAGAAAGATAACTTGACATGGCAGATGTAATGGTAATATGTTTAGCGTAACCCTCTCATTGTCTCCTGGGAGAACATCCGAATTTCTTGTCACTGGAACTACCCCCCTGAACCTCCTATCCTTGCATCTGTACTGAGCAGCTGTAATCTCTCCACTCATGGGTGGGGAGCAGAGCCTGTAGGCTGCGGAGAAGAGCTGGAAAAACAGCTGTACTGCCACCATTGACAGAGGCCCCTGGGAAGAAGCAAGGACAACAGCCAACTCCACACATCAGGAAGAGGTGGCCATGCGCCTGAAAGTGTTCAGAAGTGAACCTGGCAGTGTGGTGGGGAGGCTGGCATCCTCCGCTTACTTGGGCAGCTGGTGTTTTGGCAGTCGAGGGCATGGATCCAGGTGCACAGCCAGGTGGACAGGAATAGTAACAGGCATGGCACAGGAATGACCCAGCTGTGGCACCGCCAATTCCCTTCCACTGTGCACTCTGAGTGGCTGCTACAGCGTGATCCTGTGTTTCCTCTGTACTGGCCAGGCATCCTGCCTGCTGGTCCTTGGGACTAAGTCACAATGTTATAGATGCTTGTATAATGCCAACATGGTTTGTAAACCTGGCATAAGGCAGGCCACATGGGATTCAGATTGGCTTTGGGCCAGCCAGTGAAGGGATTCTGTCTGAGAGATAAGGATTCTTCTGTAAATGGGCGAGGATGGGTCACTGTGTACTGGAGTGGAGCATCTCTTTCATTTTCCTTCATCTTGCCTAAATCTGGCTTTGGAAAAGAAAATTTTCAAACTTCATTTTTTTCCTTGTAGTATAATTTAAATGGAAATAAGTCAGTGTTGTTTTAGGCCCAGATTCCATATTTTTCTACCTTCTGGCTTATATAAGCTGATCAGTTGAGAAGCATAGGGAAAAAGAACATGTACTTAATCTTTCATAATCTGTGGTATTTTGACTAATATTCTTTTTTGTTTTCCTTTTATAAATTCAGGTCCTAGCTGAATTATGAATTAAAAATATTTTATTTGGTTGCAGTTATCATTCAAAGAAATGTTTTCCTTTTGAAAACATGGAAGCCATATTATACAGTAACAAAGATGGCTTTTTGTCTTGTTCTGTTCTGACAGAGGGAGAAGCTTCTAGTTTTGCTTTTAAATGTTAGCGCATTTCCCAGGTACATATGTAAAATATTTATTAAGCACCTATCTTTTCAGCAATGTATGGAAGATGAAGTGTGAAGTGAGTCTTTACTGGCAGAGCATTTCTCCTTTGGGGGACTGTACAGAAAGAAGGCATTAGCATATACAGGGCACGGAACAAAGCTTGATTAACTACGAGAATAACAGAGACGGCTTGTGCAAGGTCACCGTGGTACATATTGTGCTGTGCCCAGGCAGAGGCGCTAGGAAAAGGGCAGGTGCTTTGTTTAATTCAGAGAAACTGTAACTACTTTTGTCTTTCTTTGGAAGAGTGTAGATTTCAGGAACTGAAATGAAATGCAGACTTCGGGGGGAGTGAGGGGAAGATGTTTTAGCACTGGTCTGGACTGGCTGGTGGGGTTTGGACAGGACTAAGGCTATGAGCAAGAGAGGGTAGGTTATGTGAAAGAGTGAGACATGACAGTTAGAAGCTGCCTGACAGCAGACCTGGATTGTCTTTCAAATCGAGTGGGTGGACTTAGACCTGTGAAGGGGAAACTGTCAGAGAAAATACATTGTCAGCTGAATCAAGAACTAATACCTGCAGTGTCCAGAGAAGAGAAAGAATTGGACTGTCAGAGCTAAGGCAGTGTATGAGCGGAGCTTGGCTGAAGTTGAATCTATCTATAGGGAAGCATCTGCTGGGTTAACACAATTCACCAGTCATCTGAAGTGAAGGAAAGCAGCAAGGAGTGGGATAGGACTTAACTTCTAGACTCAGAAATGGGCCCTAGCATTCACTAGATGAATGATATTGAAAAGTGATCCTGGAGCCTCAGTTTACTCATCTGAGTTAATGCTTCTCATTGGTTTGTTAAGCACCACCACAGTCCTTAGGAGTATTAGGTGTTAAATAATATTAGCAAACTCCCCTCCCATGAAAATGTAATGCTTATAATAATAAAATTGTTCAACTGGTTTGACCAGTTTCTTCTACACTCCCAATCTGGTCTCAGTTTTCCTTGGTCAGGTGTTTATTAGAACTGGCTGTGACTAGAACTAAAGAATAGCAGATTTCACAAGGCCCTCTTTATACAGAGACTCATGATTACATAAACAGAGCAGATTTTAAGCCTAAACCACCAGGTCACCACTTCGGACTGTAGGGCTTTACTCAAAACTTAGACGTTTTTATCTCTGAGTTGTTTCCACTCCGCCAACTTCTTTCCTTGTTTGTTCCCAGCTATCCCTACCCCTGTCCACCCACAGCCAGCCCACAAAGAAGCAGTTATTGGTATGACAGGAAACAAAGTGGACTAGAACCAAAGTATTTGTCCAGTTCTGTATAGTAAATGCAATAAAAGAAATATGGCCAGGCATGGTAGTGCAAGCCTTTAATCCGAGCACTCTGGAGGCTGAGGTAGGAGGATCACTGTGAGTTTGAGGCTAGCCTGAGATTACATAGTGAATTCCAGGTCAGCCTGGGCTAGAGCAAGACCCCACCTTGAAGAAAAAAAAGAAGGAAGGAATAAATGTGTTTGGTCCTGACTCCAAGAGAAATGCTTAGGAATCCATGGGCCTGAACAAGCATGTATTTCCCGCATTATCTTGATCGTTTTTTAAAAAAATTATTTGTTTATTTATTTATTTGAGAGAGAGAGACAGTGAGAGAGATACAGAAGAAGAGGCAAACAGTGAATGGGCACTCCAGGATCTCCAGCCACTGCAAACGACCTCCAAACACATGCACTACCTTGTGCATCTGGCTTACTTGGGTCCTGGGGAATCAAACCCGGGTTCTTATGCTTTGCAGACAAGCACCTTAACCACTAAGCTATCTCTCCGGTCCTCATTTCTACCTTTTAACTTGGGCTTATTTCTCCCCTTGGATGCCCTCTCCTTGTTTTTACCTATGTATGCATTAAGGTCTGGCTCCTGTGCCACCATTACAGAAAGTCTGTATTTCTCCATCCACATCATCTTTATTCTAGAAAATTCAACTATCTATCTATCTATCTATATTGTTTCTTTAAAATTTTATTTATTTGTTTTCTTGTTAGAGAGAGCAGATAGAGAATGGGCACATCAGGACCTCTAACCATTGCAAATGAACTCCAGATGCTTGCATGCCTTGTATATCTATCTGTATGTGGGTACTAGAGAATTGAACCTGGGTCCTTTGGCTTTACCAACAAGTACTTTAACCACTAAGCAATATCTCCAGCTCTATCTTCTTTTATTTTTATTTACTTATTTGCAAGGGAAGAGAAAGAGAAAGGCAGAGAGAATGAATGAATGGTCATGCCAGGGCCTCTTGCCAGTACAAATGAACTCATATTTATGTGCCACTTTGTGCATCTGGCTTTGCATGAGTGCTAGGAAATTGAATGCAGACGATTAGGCTTTGCAAAATAAATAAATTAATTAACTAAAAAGTGCCTTTAACAGTTGAGCCATCTCTCTAGCCTAAATTTAACTTTTAAAAGTATGCTTAAAAACAATTTTTAGAGCTGGGCGTGGTGGCACATGCCTTTAATCCCAGCACTCGGGAGGCAGAGGTAGGAGGATTGCTGTGAGTTCAAGGCCACCCTGAGACTACATTGTTAATTCCAGGACAGCCTAGGCTAGAGTGAGACCCTACCTTGAAAAACCAAACCAAAACAAAAATAATAATAATAATAGTAATAATTCTTAGAGGGGCTGAGTAGATGGCTTAACACTTGCTATGCCCACATGAGTTTATGTCCCCAGAAACCACATAAAATTGGATTCAGTAGTAAATGACTGTAATCCAGTCCTTGCTCCTATGATGATATAGGAGGTAAGATGAGAATCCTGGAAGCTTGCAAGCCAACCAGAGTGGCTTGCACACAGCAGCGAAAAACTGAGACCCTGCCTCAAAGTAGGTAGCAAGGACTGACACTGTAAGTTGTCCTCTGACCTCCTTATGTACACCCATATAGTCCCTCTCTCTTTCTCTCTCCCTCTCTCCTCCCCCACAAACACACAGAGTAATCATAAAACATACAATTCTTAGGGCTAGAGAGATGGCTTAGCAGTTAAGGCACTTGCCAAGGACCCAGGTTCAACTCCCCAGAACTCATGTAAGCCAGATGCACATGGTGGCACATGCTTCTGGAGTTCCTTTGTAGTAGCTAGAGGCCCTGGCTTGCCCATATTCTCATTCTCCTTCTCTCCCTCCCCCCCCCCCCGTGTGTGTGTGTGTGTGTGTGTGTGTGTGTGTGTGTGTTTCTCTTTCTCTCTGCTTCTCTTTCTCAAATAGATAAATAAAAATAAAATATTTTAAAAAATAATTCCTAGGGGTTTTAACGCATTGTTTCTAGGTTGGCGTTTTCTGTGTCCTTATTCCTCATGACTTATTTCCTTGTATTAGTGAATTCACAGCGGTCCAGGATTTGATCTTGTCACTTTGCCTGTGCAGTGCCTGAGGCATGTAGGCATTCAGCTGTCCTAGTCCAACGGGAGACTGAGTAAGGGTTGGGGTCATAGACCCGCAGTGCTCTCGAGGCAGCAGACGGGTTGATGAGGTGGTTCATTTACTCCCAGTCTTGTGCTCTCACTCGTAAACTGCTCCGTGTTCTCCAAGCAAGCCTACCCCTTGTCCTTTCCATGCCGCGGCCTGTTCTCTCTCCTGAACTTGCAATGCCCTTACTTCCTGGAAAAGCTAGATATGGATTTTTCTGTGACTCCCTCATATTTGGACAACTGCTCCGGTGCTTCTTGCCAGTGTTCTACAGGACATCACCCATCTTCCACTTTTCATCTTCTTCGTCATTTATTTACAGCTTAATTTCTCCCAGGCAGGATTCTTTGACTCACCCTCTTTGTAAGCTTCGGTGTCTACCATCATGCCTTGTACTTCCAGATAATTTTAGCTGTCTTGAAATGGTTCCACAGACAGATTTCCTGAGGCAAACCAGGTAAGTCCTCTGACCCAAAAGCCAAGGTTAAAGAGAATGTTTGGAACAGGCTGCTTGTGTATTAAAAAAAAAAAAAAAAAAAAAAAACCACTGAACTCAGGCAGCTCTGACTAGAGAGGCGTCCTTGAGGTCTCTCTAGGAAGGTCATTGGTAATTAGAGTCTAGATTATGTGAGAGGACAGTCCTCTGCCTATCCAAGCCCCCTTCTCACTTGATCAGAAACCCATCTGTTGGTCTGCCACCATTTTAAACCAGGATGTAGCCACACAAGCTGGAATTACCTTGCCATTTGTGTTTGTTACTTGACATATGTAAATCACCAATATTTTATTTATTTATTTGAAAGAGAGAGAGGGAGACAGAGAAAAAAGAGAATGAGAGGAAGAGGCAGATAGAGAATGGGTGCACCAGGGCCTCCAACCACTGCAAACCAACTCCAGATGCCTGTGCCACCTTGTGCATCTGGCTTATGTGAGTCCTGTGGAGTTGAACCTGGGTCCTTTGGCTATGCAGGCAAACTCCTTAACTGCTAAGCCATCCCTCTAGCCCTTGTTTTCTTTAAGAAATATTTTTAAATAATTTTTTGTTTATTTTTACTTACTTATTTGAAAGTGACAGAGGAAGAGGCAGGTAGAGAGAGAGAGAGAGAGAGAGAGAGAGAGAGAGAATGAGCACGCCAGGGCCTCCAGCTTGAGTTATGTGTTTACCTCATACAGGTACTGCAAGGTAGAATGCACTAATACATACGCTTATTAGCAAAGGGCCTGAAACACTGTGAACACTTGTCTGCAAGCTGTGGTTGTAGGCCTGGCAGGGGTTGCTATTCTTTTTGTTGTTGTTATTGTTTATTTATTTATTTATTTGAGAGTTACAGAGAGAGAGAAAGAGAGAAAGAGGCAGAGAGAGAGAGAGAGAGAGAGAGAGAGAATGGGTGCGCCAGGACCTCCAGCCACTGCAAACAAACTCCAGATACATGCGCACCCTTGTGCATCTGGCTAACGTGGGTCCTGGGGAATCAAGTCCTTAGGCTTCACAGGCAAGCGCTTAACTGCTAAGCCATCTCTCCAGCCCAGGGTTGCTATTCTTACTAGTCATCAAGTATTAAAACAATGTAATATGAAAAAGTATGTACTTAAGACTTTAGGAATCTTTGGTTTAGAAGGGTTGTTAAGAACATTTTAGAGTTTGTTATTTTTAATGTGTTCTCAGGTATTGAAAGAACTAAGCTTTAAATTAAATTTACCCTCCAAAATCCTAGCCAAATAAAATAGAATCCCCCTCCCGCTCCCCGCTTACATACCTTCTTGTTCCTTTTTCTCTAAGAAAATCACACTGACGTTCCATGCTTGTGTGCAAAAAAATCCCTCACTGCTCTATTCTTGTTCTTCTGACTTATTTGGCACCAGTGGGAAAGCAAGGAACTTCCTCTGTCCGTCCTGCCTGTTGCCTAGGATCATGAGGGTG
The DNA here is from genome assembly GCF_020740685.1 of Jaculus jaculus. Taxonomy (NCBI): domain Eukaryota; kingdom Metazoa; phylum Chordata; class Mammalia; order Rodentia; family Dipodidae; genus Jaculus; species Jaculus jaculus. The sequence goes on from NC_059102.1 coordinate 43,697,101, forward strand.
GCAGTGACCATGAGTTCTGCTGTTCACTCCACAACCTACTCCTCCCACAGACAGGCTCTGAGCTGAAGCCTCCCACCCCCATAGCTCATCACATACATCTTACATCACCATTTCTGACACTGGAGGCATTTCATAATCCAGTATCTGTTAACTGGCTCAGCATTAGGGAGAATGGAGGGAGTTAATTTTTGGCCTTTTATATTAATAGAACCTGCCATCAAAGTTATGATTACAGAAACTCTTATAACATAGGTGTAATTGGCTTTTATTCAGAGGATATGTTAAAATTAATACTATATCTGTCCATTCTCTTTGGGTGAAAATAGCTAATGATACATGAAAATGTGTACTTGGTCCCTTTTTTGTTTGTGGTAACCTTCAGCTTGCCAAGTAACTTTGAGCTTTACTTTAGTATCTGCATTATTTTATTTTATTCACCAAATATTTGTAAATGCAAAGTAGAAAGTATGTGCCATTCTTTCTTTTTTAGTTGTTTGTTTGTTTTTCAAGGTAGAATCTTGCTCTAGCCTCAGGCTGACCTGGAATTAGTTTCAAGCTGGCCTAGAACTCACAGTGATCCTCCTACCTCAGCCTCCCAAGTGCTAGGATTAAAGGCGTGCACCACCACACCCAGCAGAGAGAAAGGAAGAGAATGAGTATAGCAGGACCTCTAGCCACTGCAAAGGAACTCCAGATACATGCACCACTGTGCCTCTGGCTTTATGTGGGTATTGGGGAATCAAACTCAGGTCATTGGGCTTTATAGGCAAGTGCCTTAACCGCTGAGCCATCTCTCCAGCCTCCAATTTTTTTTTTTTGAATTCTCATTTTTATAAGGCCACATGCAATGTCTGAACTTAAATTTCACACGTCACATAAGTAATTGGAAATACCATAAATAAAAAAGTTGCTAGGCATGATGGCGCAAACCATTAACCGCAGCACTCAGGAGCTGGGGGTAGAAGGAAGATTGCAATGAGTTCAAGGCCAGCTTGGACTACAGAGTAAGACCCACGTCAGCTTGGGCTAAATGAGACCCTACCTAAAAAAAAAAAAAAAAAAGCCTAAGGGGCCAGGCATGGTGGGCACATCATTAATCCCCACTCCTGGTGGGCAGAGGTAGGAGGATCACCATGAGTTTGAGGCTACCTTGAGACTACATAGTGAATTTCAGGCCAACCTGGGCTAGAATGAAAGCCTACCTCAAGAAAAAAAAAAAACAACAAACCAACAAACTAAAAGTAAATTTTAAAAATTAAAAAGTCAACACTTGCATGACACCTCAATTTATAAAGTATCTTTATGCACATTATTAAAACCCAGTGTTCCCATCTCTGTAAAATAATCCAGAGAGATATGTTCATTTTATAGAGAAATGACCTGAGACTCATAAATGTTTAGTATTCAAGTTCACAGTTCTGCCATTTATTGGATGACATTAAACAAGCCACTTAGTCACCTTGCAATTTCCTGAACTGTAAAACAGAATTAAAAATGGTGTCTACCTCATAGGCTATGAAAATGAAGTGAAAAATCACAAGGCGCTTAGGTCAGTGCTTAGTGTATAGTAAGTGCTCAGTAAATATTAGCTGCTAGCTATCACTATCACAAAACTCATGAATGTTAGGACTTGTACCCAAATCCAGCCTTCTGACTCCTAGTTCAAAATTGTTTTCATCATTCCATGTAGAATTTACCTTTTAGTAAATCATTGATTTAATTTTCACTTTATATTAACCTTGTTATTCTTTTCTTCTCTTTATTTTTGAGACAGGGTCTGGCTAGGTAGGCCTGACAAGCCTGGAACTCACTATGTAGACCAGACTAGCCTCAAATGTTCAATCTTCTGCCTCTGTCTCCTGAGGATTGATCATGGATGTGTGACACCATGCTCAGCTAACCTTATTCTTTTTTAAAATATTTTATTTATTTGTTTCAGAGAAAGAGATAGAGAAAAAGGCAGATAGAGAATGGGTGCACCAAGACCTCTAGCCACTGCAAACAAACTCCAGATGCATGTGCCACTTTATTCATCTGGGTTATGTGGGTACTGGAGAATCAAACCCGGGTCCTTAATCTTCACAGGCAAGCTCCTAAACCACTAAACCATCTCTCCAGCCCTAACCTTATCCTTGAGGGGAATTTTTTTTACTACTTTGTTTACTTTGGGCCTACATTTCTCAATATCAGGCAGACATGGTAGCTGTTGTCTGTAATCTCAGCACTTGGGAGGTACAAGCAAGAAGGATCAGGTCTCGGGAGGCAGAGGTAGGAGCACTCGGGAGGCAGAGGTAGGAGGATCGCCGTGAGTTCAAGGCCACCCTGCGGACGACATAGTGAATTCCAGGTCAGCCTGAGCTAGAGTGAGACCCCACCTCGAAAAAGCAAAAAAAAATTAAAAAAAAAAAAGAAGAAAAAAAGAAAAAGAAAAAGAAAAAAAAAAAAAAGAAGGATCAGGTGTTTAAGGTCATTCTCTGCATAGCAAGTTTGAGGCCAGCCAGGCCTAGTAGAATCCCATCTCAAGAGAAAAAGAAGGGAGGAGGCAGAGGAAAGAACTGGTTACCTATGATAACAGATTATAGACCATTCCCTGAGAATGGTGGAAGTGTTTGTATGTACATTCTTTCTCTTGGTAATGTTTGGAATAGGCTTATACTCATGACTCCCTCAGCCTCCATAGATTTGCATGGTTAGGAATTAGGCCGCAGGAACATTTATATGCTCCTATAGTAATGATTCAGCTGCTATGGGAAGACAACCTCTCTTTCCCCTGATGCCCAAGGTCAACTCAAAACTGGCCTTATGTAGAAGATGGCAGAGGGTGGCAATGGTGTGGAAGAAAAGGACAGTCAAGTTGGAGGCTTTCCATGGTAGAGAAAGCCCAGCTCATACCCCAGCACCAGGCCTTTTTGATGTGCTGTAAATAATGTATAAACAGACAAGCTTCTCTTGAAGAGCAGGATGTCCAGTGTATGCTTCTTGCGTCCACTGTGGAAGAGCTGTGCCAGAATTTAACCCTGAGAGAGCAGCAGGAAGTTTAGGGAACCTGCTGAGACCATCCTTTTGTGATACATTTTAAGCTTGTTTATCTCTCATGGTCTCTTTTGCAAGGGGAATTAATGTTCTCACATTAAACGAGAACACTGACTTTCCAACAGATTCCTTAGGACTTGATAATAGTTTAATACTGCTTACAAAATAGATAAGACACATAAATGAGGTATTATCTTTTCTGCTTTTGCAATTCTTTTTCTGCCTAGCCACATGCTCTATCCTTTGACCTGTCTATCCTGGCAGCACAGCCCAGAAAGCTGCAGTCCTACCACCTCAGTGATCTCTTGCCATTACCCCTCCTCCCATTCATCCCTTCTGCCTGTTTTATTGGCCACTGTCTGGTGTGCTGTGCAGTAGGTAGCCTTTCTCTGCTTTCTGTACCTGAGAGCTCTATACAGTGCATGAAGAGATGTAGAAAAGACTAAAAAAGAATAACCCTATTCAAGCCGGGCATGGTGATGCATACCTCTAAACCCAGCACTCAGGAGGCTGAGCTGGGAAACTCGCTGTGAGTTCAAGGACAGCCTGGGCTACAAAAACAAAAAAACAGGGCTGGAGAGATGGCTTAGCAATTAAAACACTAGCCTGTGAAGTGTAAGGACCCATGTTCAACTTTGCAGTTCTCACATAAGCTAGACAAATAAGGTGACACAAACACACAAGACACATGAGTCTGGAGTTTGATTGCAGTGGCTGGAGGCCCTGTTGTACCAATTCTCTCTCTCATAAAAACATTATTTAAAAGAAACCAGAATAACCATGTGCACTATTATTTCGTTATTGTCATTATGTGAGAGGATATTACCTGCCCAGAACTACATAGAGAAGTTTGATTCCTAGCCAGCTGATTAGCAACTAAACAGCTTTGTTTGCTGGGTGGGAATCTCCTGTATTTAGGGCTGCTTCAACTTCTCCCCCATTTACACCATTCTGGCACACAGCGCACCAGAGGAGAGTAGTATTGGCTTCCTTTGTGTTTGGTAGCAGGACTGGCAGTGGAGATGACAGATGAGAGACAGCAAAGCTGTGAGTGTTGTGAAGAGGCTAAATTTTGTGGGCTTCAGCTTAGATGAGCCCATGACAGGCCTTTGCTTAGCTGCCACTCACGAATGCCAGTGTGCAGCAAGCACCAAAGCCACCCTTTGGAACCTCCCCTCTCCTCTTTGAAGTCTTTTCTGGTCCTCCAAAGTCAGAGTCCTTGCTCCTCTGGCTTCCTGTGGCACTTTTTGTCCACACTCATTTTTCTCAGCTTGGTAGTGAGTAGTTAAGTGTCTAAATGAATGGCTTCACAAGTTGCTGGGCAGCAGGACTCTGATCTTACTCATTTTAGCATTCTCATAGTCTTTAGATTGCGTTCCACTTTTTTAAAAAGATTTTTTAATATGTATTTTTATTTATTTATTTGACAGAGAGAGAGAGAGAGAGAGAGAGAATGGGCGTGTCAGGGCCTCCAGCCACTGCAAACAAACTCCAGATGCATAGGCCCCCTTGTGCATCTGTCTAACATGGGTTCTGGTGAATCAAACCTGGGTCCTTTGGCTTTGCAGGCAAATGCCTTAACTGCTAAGTCATCCCTCCAGCCCTAAAGGTTTTATTTTTATTTATTTATTTATTAGAGACAGAGAGAGGGGGAGAGAGAGTGAGGATGGGCACACCAGGGCTTCTTGCCACTGCAAATGAACTCCAGATGCATGTGCCAACAGTGCATCTGGGTTATGTGGGACCTGGAGAAGCAAACCTGGTCGCTTGGCTTCACAGGCACACACCTTAACTGCCAAGCCATCTCTCCATTCCTGTGTTCCACTTTTAACAATCAGTGAAAGTTACTGAATAGAACTTTAAAAGATTGGTTGTGTCAGTGATTGACTCCAGTTCCCAATAACTTATTATATATTATTTTAATTTTTGGTGCTGGGGATTGTGTATGAAATAATCAAGTTGTAGCCTACACATTTACATAATTATTATGTCAATTAAAAAGCATAAGCCAGCTGGGCCTGGTGGCGCATGCCTTTAATCCCAGCACTTGGGAGGCAGAGGTAGGAGGATCGCCGTAAGTTCGAGGCCACCCTGAAACTACAGTTAATTCCAGGTCAGCCTGGGCCAGAGTGAGACCCTACCTCGAAAAAAAAACTTAAAAAAAAAAAGCATAAGCCAAGTGTGGTGATACATACCTTTAATCCCAGCACTTGGGCGGCAAAGGTAGGAGGATCGCTACAAGTTTGGGGCCTCCCTGAGACTACATAGTGAATTTCAGGTCAGCCTGAGCTAGAGTGAGACCCTACCTCAGAAAACAACAAACAAACAAAAATATCATACTTCAGGCTGGATGGAGAGGCCCATGCCTGTAATCATAGCACTCAAGTGGCTGAGGCAGGAAGATCAGATATTTTAGGTCAGCTTAGACCACATAGCCAGTTTCATCATGACTACATCTCAAAAAGAAACAAAAACCAAAGAAAACACACACACACACACACACACACACACACACACACACTTTAAAAAAAGAAGGAAACACAGCAGTGTCCACGGAAAATCCTGCATTTATTACTGATGTTTCTAGAATTGTATATTCTGCCAAAAGAGAATTCCTTAGAGAAACAGTAGCATGTAAAAACACATAGTCAGTGTGAGCTGTGACACGTGTGTGTGTGTGTGTGTGTGTACGCCCATGTAGGAGTCAGAAGATGACCTTGGGATGTCAGTCTTCTACTATTGCCTTCTTTTGGGACAAGGTCTCTCTTGTTTTGCCACTGTGGGCACCAGCCTAGCTGGCCTGTGAGCTTCTGGATTTTCCTGGTCTGTGTCCCATTGCCTTAGTCACATTGGGCCTACATATGTATACTTTATGCAGATGCTGGAGAATTGAACTTGAGTTAACAGGCTGGGAGCAAGTGTCTTTAGTTGCTGAGCCATATCTTCAGCCCTTGTTGAGCTTTTTTAAAATGTAGCTTTGGGGCTGGAGAGATGGCTTAGCGGTTAAGTGCTTGCCTGTGAAGCCTAAGGACCCCGGTTCGAGGCTCGGTTCCCCAGGTCCCACGTTAGCCAGATGCACAAGGGGGCGCACGCGTCTGGAGTTCGTTTGCAGAGGCTGGAACCGAAATCTGATCCCCTGTGTTGAAGCTTTGGGACTGATCAACTCAGCTCCAACCAGACGTAGAAAAGGTTCTAAGCAGGCACTTGAGGCAGACTTTCTTATTTTTCACAACTTGTCATTGCTTGGGCAAGAGCTGTATATTTCTACCTCCTTCTCTTTAAGTTCTGGCTTTTCCATTTCCAGAAATTCTTGTCTTGCCTCCTGTGGCAAGAGCTTTGCTTTCTCTTAAAATTTGTCTGGAATCTAATAAAATCTCTGTAAACTTAAAACAATTTGGTGAGATGTACTTCATATTCTATACAGTTCACCAATTTAATATGTACAACTCACTGGTTTTTCTGTACATTCATAGACAATGTACATCTCACAGTTGTCAGTATCTGTTCTAGAAAATCTACTGCAAAAAGAAACCCTGTTCCTATACCCCCCCCCCCCCGCCACCAGCCCTTCTACTTATAGGCACTCATTAATCTATTTTCTGTCTTGATTTGCTTCGTCTGCACACGGTAGTTTTGTCTGGCTTCTTTCACTTAGCACAGTATCTTTGCAGTCCCGGCCTGTTGTGCATGAGTCAAGGTTGTTGCTTGCTGGAAACTGGAGGACAAATGATGCTTATTTTCTGGCTGTGAATTGTGGTTTGGCCCCCTTCTGAGTCTGCCTGTTCTCATTAGTGATGACAAGACTTATGATTTGTGGAAATCCAGAGAGGTGTTCTAAACTTGCTCCCATGAGTAGTTATAAGAATTAAACAAGGTCATGTTGGAGTCTCAGCTAGCTCAGCTCATGAAGCATGTGAGCACTTAACACAGTACTTGGTACATGAGGATCTAAAGTCCCTGTGCCCCACATCAATGTCTTAGACTTTAGTAAAAATTTGTTTAAAATGATGCAACATTTGCTTTTCTTCTGTATTATTTTGCTTTGCTTTTCCAGGAAGGGTCTCACTCTAGCCCAGGCTGACATGGAATTCACTTTGTAGTCTCAGAGTGGCCTTGAACTCACAGCGATTCTCCCCTACCTCTGCCTCCCAAGTGCTGGGGGGACTAAAGGTGTGTGCCACCATACCTGGCTTGTTTTCCTTTTTAACATAGGGTCTCATCCTGTAGCCTGAGCTGTCCTCAAACTTGTGGCAATACTCCTGCCTCCTGAGTGCTGGGATTCTAGGTGTGAACTATCATGTCATCTATAAATAATGTTTTCTTCAGTGGTCTTTTGAGTTTAATGTACTGAATCCTCCTCAACACTTTTGTTTTTGTTCCCCACAAGGCTATGCCTTTCTGCTGTTCCAGGAGGAGAGTTCAGTGCAAGCTTTAATAGATGCCTGCCTAGAGGAAGATGGGAAACTATACCTGTGTGTGTCCAGCCCCACCATTAAGGACAAACCGGTAAGTAATATGCAGCCATCTGGTGCTGTTCCAGAGCACATATGCAGTTGACCAGCTGACCCCTCTTGTCATGGGGCTGCAAGAAACCAAGATCCTCTTACCTGGATTGACCTTGCTGTGTAGAGCTGACTTGCTGGTAATGAGAAGCTATAACAAATCACTCATATTTCATGCTATACTTTGGGACACAGGTAAACAGATGTGTCCTTGCCATTCAGTTTACAGCCCTGATAAGCTGATTCCTACTCAGTAACTCAGAACTGAAGTAAACAATGGTCTTGGTGGCTTTGGCAGCTCGTTTCTGACATATTTCAGACCAAAGACAAGAGTGTGTACTCTGACATGGACAGTTCCATCAGTTCTGGAGGAGGGAAGGACAGAGAACGTGGGGCTTAAACTGTAAACAAATGTGCTGTATACAGAGTTCATGGATAAGAGATCATGGCTTTCAGGAGGTATCAGTAGATAAAGGGGCAAGAACATGTTCAAAGCAGAAGAAAAGGCAATGGTTAACATGGCAGCAATGGGGACTCATGGGAAGTTGGAAGGAGTCATGGTGGGTTGAGTTTGTTTGCCAAGGTTGGTGCTAGGGGTGGAAGACAGTAAAAATAGTGGGCAGGAGATTGAAGTTGTATATCACAGGGCCTATAGCAGCTGCTGTACACTCACATTAGCGTAATGAGGTAGCTGGGTATATTCTCAGAAATGTATCTGGGGAAGGAACTGGGTTAGATATAGAAGTTTCCAGCTTGTGTCTTGACTTTATTGCTTAAATATCTTTGGAAATTGCGGAGAGTACTCATGCTTCTCTGAAGGGCTGAGAGAAAAATGCAGGTGGAAGCCTATGCTACGTCAGGTGCTTGTTCTATGGCCAGTCCTATATAGTGCTGTGATTCAGGACAGAACAGTTAGAGCTTAGCTGTGTGACCACCTCTGTTGGGAAGAAATAGGGTTTTCAACTGGTCGTGAAAAAAAGATGTTGGGACTTGGCCATCCTTAGCAGGGAGAATGCAGTGTGGAAATCAGAAGAGGGAATAACTACAGAATGGGACGATATTGAGTCATAGCAGAGAAGTGAATGCTGAAAAGGAAATAAGGATTTTAGCCAGTGTGAAAGTACCACTTTAATTAGCAAGTTCTGGGCCCATTGCCATATTGTTATTACAACAGTGATAGTGTTGAATAGAGTAGCTATCTAGGTGAGGAAACAATAGATGGGGAAAATAGGGAACTTGTGTTACCTTTGAACTCTATTTAACAAAGTGGCTGTGTATGATGTGGGAGACATGAAGACTGACTTAGACATGTGCAGTCTAAATAAATGGCATATCTGAAAGGACTGACATCTCTTTAGAGTACTATGAGATTAGAAAATTTGTACTGTGGCCTGAGAGGCAGCTCAGGTGGCAGAGTGCTTGCCTCACAAGCATAGCAATCTGAGGTTGATACTCAGAGCCTAGCAAAGATGCTGGGCATGGTGGTGCACGTTTACAATTCCAGCACTGCAGAGGTGGGGAAAGGAGAATCCCTGGGGCTTTCTGGCCATGCAGTCCAGCCCACTTGGCAAGCTAAGGCATTGAGAGACCCTGTCTCAAACAGAGGCAGATGGTGGATCAGAGGAATGATGCCCAAGGTTGTCTCTGATGTGCACACATATAAACATACCTCCACACAGCACACATACAGGAGGGAATAAAATAGGAAATAAAAAAGAAGAGAAAGTGTTAGGCATGGTGGCACACGCCTTTAATTGTAACTCTCAGGTGGCTGAGGTAGGAGGATAACCCATGAGTTCAAGGTCAGCCTGGGCTAGAGTGAGACCCTATCTCCAAAAAGGAGGGCACTTAGCAGTTAAGGTGCTTGCCTGTAAAGCCTAAGAACCCAGGTTCAATTACCCAGTACCCATGTAAGCCAGATATACAAGGTGACACATGCATCTGGAGTTCATTTGCAGTGGTTAGAGACCCTGGTATGCCCATTCTCTCCTCCTCCACATCTGCCTCTCTCTCTCAAATATTTTTTTTTAAAAAGAAAAAATTTGGTCTGGAGAGGTAGCTTAGCAGTTAAAGTGCTTGTCTATGAAGCCCAAAGACCTGTTTGAGTCTCCAGATCCCATGTAAGCCAGATGCACAAAGATGAGGCAAGCACAGGTCACATGTGCCCACTAGGTGGTGCAAGTGTCTGGGGTTCAATTGCAGTGGCTCTCTCTCTCTCTCTCTCTCTGTCTCTCTCTCTCAAATAAAATTAAAGTAAAAAAAAAAATGAAAAAAATTAATTTCCACCAAATATGGCAGTCAGATGTCTGAATGGTGATAGCCAACCTTCAGAGAAGCCCTTGCCATGTGGGAGGAGAGTAGGAGTGAAGTAGGAAGGATGAAGGCTGAATTAGGCCTACATTGTAGGAGAGGATTACAAATATATTTTATGGCAGTGTGAGGTGGTACACTCCTTTAATCACACCACTCAGGAGGCTGAGATAGGAGGATCTTTGTGAGTTTGAGGGTTACAGAGTGAGTTCCAGGTCAGCCTGCGCTAGAGTGAGACCTTCCCTCAAAAAAACAAGTATATATTTATATACGTTATATGTCAAAACATATATATGTTATATATCAAAAGGCAAAGGCCAAAGCCAGGTGTGGTGGCACACGCCTTTAATCCCAGCACTCGGGAGGCTGAGGTAGGATCACCATGAGTTCGAGGCCACCCTGAGACTACATAGTGAATTCCAGGTCAGTCTAGTTCAGAGTGAGACCCTACCTCAAAAAAAAAAAAAAAAAAAAAAAGGCAAAGGACATTATAGAAGTAATTCTGTCCACAGTAGAAGAAGAGGCTGTTGAACTGAGGTGAAGAAATGAGGTGAGCAGACAGGCTGTGAATCTGGAAGGTCCCTGTCACAAGCTCTGTAGTGGAAGGAAGATAAGGTGAAGCTCTTACCTGGACAAGACATCTCTTGAGAGAGGAGCAAGCTTCAGTGATTACAGACATAGGTGGTGTGGAGGTAGTACCAGTGCTTTTCAGTGTTTTCACCATAAACTCATGTATTTCCCTTGACTCGAAGGACTTTTGTAAACAATTTGTGTCATTAACTACTTTGGAAATGTTTATGGGGAAACTAAAGTTCATTGTTTGTGTTTCTTCAACTTTCCACCTTATCACAGTTTTCATTTTCTGAGCTGGGGAGGAGCAGTCTTTCTGCAGTGATGAATGCTGGATGGTGACCAGACATCTCTGTGACCCAGGTTTACTTAGAATAAAACTTGGAATGGAGAACACATGGCCCCATCACCTGTCATTTAAATGAACTCAGTTTCACTCTGGGTTCCAGCTCCTCTGTCCCCCTCTTTGCAGCTTTATGTAGCTTGGCTGTGGATCTTCCCTGGCCCCATGCTTGGGCTGGTGACTTTCATTTTTTACCTTTAGGAGCCCAGTGTCCTCATTCTGTTCCTTCCTTCCTTCCTTCCTACCTTCCTTCCTTCCTTCCTTCCTTCCTTCCTTCCTTCCTTCCTTCCTTCCTTCCTTTCTTTCTTTCTTTCTTTCTTTCTTTCTTTCTTTCTTTCTTTCTGATTTCTCCTTGAAGATACATCATATTTCAAGAGAGCCTTGAAGATTTTCTATCCTTTGTCCTGTTTGCTTGTTTCTTTCCTTCCTTGCTTCCTTTCTTTCTTTTCTCTCTCTCTCTCTCTCCTTTCTTTCTCCTTCCCTCCCTTCTTTCTTTCTCTCCTTTTTTTTTCTTTCTCCCATTTTTTATTGACAGCTGCCATGAGTAAATCATGATAATTCCCACCCCTCCCTCACGCTCCCATCTCAAATCCACCCTCCATTGAGTACCGCCTTCTTTCCAATTAGCCTTGCTTCCATTTGGATGTCATCATCTTTTCCTCTTATTATGCTGCCTTATTTCTTTCCCTCATATCAAATACCTCTCCCTTGGAGTGGGTCAGAACAATTAGATTTTTTCCTAATGCAGAGCTTGATACTGTTGTGCCCTCTAATCTGTCTTGTCTAGGGTTGTGCTTTTTTCTTAAACTCAAAAGAATCCCAAATTAGTGGATTTCAGGACATATTAAGGAGTTATTTTTTGTCAATAACTACTTTACATTAAATGATTCTATTTAAGTCATTCTGGGTATAGATTTAGTCCTGAAAGATGGCAGGAAAAAAAAGCTGTATTTGCTATGACATTGCCTCTTTATTTACAAAGAACGGAAAGAAAAATTGACAAGAGCAGGAGTCATTGCAAAGCCCCTAGGTCTGTGATCTTTTTCTTCCTACAGGTAGGGTCATTCTATAGTTCACATGTCCCAGGCCTCCCAGAAGCAGGCAGACTGTGCACAGTGGTCCCTCCCATCATGGTGACTCTACTTTAGGCATATATGAATAAACTCAAGTTGAACTTTAACCACAAGCATACAGAGTAAGACGCCTAGAAGAGTCTGGCAGAGGTAGGCACTGAACAGAGGCAGAGGAGGAGAGATTAATGATCCTTCCCTTCTAGAACACTTTGGCCACAGGTGTGGAACAGGAAAAAACTTGGAAGGATGATCAGAGAAGTTTTCTGCTTTCCTTTTCACAATTACATCCTGAAATCTGACAGATTGATGTTCTTGTATATTTTAAAACTATTATTCACTCAAGCATGTTTCTGTAAGATCTTTGGGTTATTGCTCAGGCAACACAGTCATCCACTTAAATCCAAAAAAAATATGTACTCTCCACACTCAGGAGCTGGTGCAGGGGATCATGAGTTGGAGGCTAGCCTGGGCTACATAGAAAAGCCCTCTATAAAAGCAAACAAACAAAAAAAAAAAGAGCACCAAAAATTTAATTAGGAAAAACAGGTAAAGGCTAAGTTACAGAGGGCCTTGACTGCGCAGTCTTTTTGTTTGTGGTGTATTTACAAAACCATTTCGTTTTTCTCCTACTCCCTTCTAACCCCTAACTCTAAGTTTATCTTAGCCCAGTCAACTCTCGTGTTGTGCCCATCTTACAAGTTCCTGGCTGAGGCATCTCATCATGTTGCCACACTGGCACGCACTCCCACCTGGGAGATCTTCGGCATCTCTGATCTTGATTTACTTACTTGTTCCTTGAAGTCTTAGTTTAAATTCATGATTTGGGAGCCTCCTACACAGAACTTGCTCCAAAGAAGGAATTCTTCCTCTGAAATAAGAAAAGTGCCTCCTATTCATAATAAATGCTATGTTTTGCTCTTAGTTTCTGGATTTTTATGTGGGTCCAGAGTTTCTTAGGTTGTTAGTCCTTTTCCAGAGAGATCTAAAAGTTGTTGCACATCCAGTTTGCTAAATGGAATGCAGTCAATGATGTCCCTTGAGAGATTGTATTTAGTGTCTAGCACGGTGTTTTCTAAAGAGCACCTATCAGATACTATCTTGACAGCATCATAGACAACTCCCAACAGTAATAGATGCCATTTATTGAACATTTGCTTTGTGCATTTTATATGAATTTTTCTCCTTTATTGAAAAGTTTCATATTCCCAAAACATTTGAGAAATAGTCTATAACAGTAACATACTAAGGTTCTAAGGCATCTTACAGTATGTAAATTTGTGTAATATATTATTCAGCGCAACATTTTACAGACCTGCTTTGGGGCTGATGCTCATGCAAATTTCTGTGGAATTAGTTACTCCACAAAGTGCTCAAAGAACAAGTTTCTTCTCAGGAGACACTTGGGTAACATGAACTTTGTGTAAACTCCTCAGAGCTTTAGTAATCCACATGCCAATAATAACATCCTGCCCTAGCACCTTGGATCTGAAAATGCACATGCAAGTAGACATTGGGTTAAACTGTATAGCTTGGGTACAAAATTGCTTGAGGTTATGCACTTGGAAGTTAAAATAGCCAAATCATTCTTTCTTGAGATTTATTTTTTATTTATTTATTAATTTGAAAATGACAGAGAGGAGAAAGAGAGAGAGAGAGAGAGAGAGAGAGAGAGAGAGAGAGAGAGAGAGAGAGAGAGAGAAAGGGCATGCACCAGGGCCTCCAGCCACTGGAAATGAACTCCAGATACATGTGTCATCTTGTATAACTGGCTTACATGGGTACTGGGGAATCAAGCTTCGAACCAGGGTCCTTAGGCTTCACAGGCAAGTGCTTAACCACTAAGCCATCTCTCAGCCCTTTCTTGAGATTTTTCTAGCAGCCTTGTTGGTCTAAGAAAAGTCTGGCCAGTTTCTTTTCTTCTTTTTGTCAGTACCAAGGATTGCATGCAGGACCTTGGGCATTCTAGGCAGTACTCTACCACTGAGCTCTACCAGTCTTAACTGCGATTGGTCTTTTCTTAATGTATTGAAGATAGGCAGATTAAGTTTGGAGAGAACGGTTACTTTCTCACTGGTAAGACTGCATCTTCAGCCTGCCAGGAAAGCCAGGGAACCTTGTGAGGGGACAGCGTTGTGTATGGAATCAGATAACATGGATTTCAGTCCTGAGTGATTTCATTTTTTTCTGATTCTCTGATTCCTTGTTTCTAAAGCAGAAATGAGCTTTATAGCACATGGTTGTAATGAAGTTGAAGCATGATATGGAAAATGCATATAGCACAAGGTACTAGTACTTCTTATTTTTCAAAAGCAGTCGGTCCTCATCCTGATCTCACAGCATCAGCCATGATGGTGAGCCCTAGGTCATTCTGGTTATTTGTGATTAACTTGGTGTCTTGTTGACACCAGAAATTTGAGCTGATTAAGTCTGAGTCCTAGAGCACCCACTTGTGACCAACAGAACACTGTGACCCTTGAAGGTGGAACTCAGTAGAGTGAGCTGTTACCTGGGAGCTGTGGAAGGGCAGCGGCTGAGTAAGGTACAGTGGTGTATGGCTGTAATTCCAGCACTAGGAGGCTGAAGGAAGAGAATGCTGAGCTTAAGGATAGACTGGGCTATCCAGTGACAACTTGTCTAAATAACTAAAAACACAAAAAGCAGGAAGGGAAGCTGTTCTTCATCTGTACATGGCCTTTCACTGGGGGATGATCATGTTACTGGAGCTCATGCAGGTGCAGGTCTCAGCCTTGGAGGAACCTGAAGTCTGAGGGAGGGGAATGGTCATGTGACTAGGAACTTGAACTACAGACACTCACATAGAAAGTGCAGAAGTATTTGAAGTGGGGAGTTATCAGGGGGCGAGTGGTCACATGTTTCTATCAGTAGAGCCTTTATAGGAAGTGTTGACTTGGGTATTCTGTCTGTAGCAGTTAATTGCTAATGGCTTGATTAAATCAAGTATAGTGGGAGGATATGCATAAGGATTTGGGCTATAGTTTCTGCGCTGAGTGCCCTCATGAGAGAGTACACGGAATGCTATGCTGGCGTTGTTCATCAGTAGCTGAAGGTCACGTGGGGACTGTACTTCTTTGCACCAGGTGAGCTCTGCAGCTCAGTGCAGGTAGCAAGGCTTATCCTTTGTACCTGAACTATCCTCTAAACCTGATGGGGAATGTACATCCTGAGAGAACACGATAGCATTTCACAGAATTATTTTTGGCAGGCTATCTAGAAGGAACCCAGGTTCTTTAGATGTGGTTCTTGGAAGCCTTCTACTATCTGAGATACTGTCAGTGTAAGAGTTACGGCCTTTTGCCTGTGGCCCCAGAGCTACCCAGAATGCAGAACTCTTATCTAGGCCAAAGGTTGTGATCATCTATCAGGTTCCTTTCTCTCTACTGGTCTCAGGAGATACTGGGAGGGCATCTCTTTTTTCCTCTTCACTGGGTAGAGTATCTCTTGAGAATAATAGATAGCATCTAAACTCTGTTATAATTGGTTTGTAAGATAAAAGTTAGGTCAAAATGAAATACCAAATATGAATGTATTTTGAAACATCCCAACCTGGTGTGGTGGTGCATGCCTTTAATCCCAGCACTTTTGAGGCGGAGGTAGGAGGATCACCATGAGTTCGAGTCCAGCCTGAGACTACATAATGCATACCAGGTCAGCCTGACCTAGAGCAAGACCCTACCTCAAAAAACAAAGCAAAATAGAAAGTCCCAACCACACGTACTGCTACTGTGGCTGCTAGCTTTGATGGCTAAGGTTAAAACAATCTCTTACACCATGAAAAGGGTGAAGATACCTTACAAACCATGAATAATTTCTGATACTGCTGGTGCACTCTACTCATGTGTGAAGTCTGTGGTATTTAAAATAGAATTGCTGACAGCTGGGGTGGGTCTGAGTTCATCACTACTACCACTGAACTGTTGTATGTCAGCTGACCTGGGTTTAGCTGACTCATCCTGGCTGTGGGGATGAGCTGGGATGCTGCTACTCTCTGTGTAGAGCAGTCCTGATGGTTCTGCGCTATTGTCTTTCCGGTTCATGTAGAGTGAAGGGATTGTTGCAGGATTAGAGAGAAAAATAGTCTTTTTCCCAAAGAGCCTGAGTAGGAATTTGAAAAGTACTAAAAAGAAGAAAAAGGAAATCAGAAAGAGGATGGTGAGGCACAGTATCTGAGCTACAGCCTTGTGCTACCAAATAGCCAGCTAGCTGGCTGGAGGGAGGTTGGCTCGGGCACTTGAGCTGACCGTCAGGTTGCACTGTTGTCTCTTAGAATTGCCTTGGCATGAGCAGATGGAAGCAGGCTCCAGGCAGTAGGATGTTCACGTGGTGCGTGTTTACCTAAGGTGGAAATGAGAAGGAACGAAATGGATGGTGAGATGTTGAAAATAAGCACCCCCCAAAATTATTGATAAATGAATATTTAAATGCTTTCTTATGGTCTAGTCAGAGAATTCTAGAACTATAGGGAAGGTAGGTCATGTTCAAAAACTTGAGGTCCTGTTATTATTTTCTTTTATTCTATAATTAAAGATATAAAATGCAAAAACGCAGTTTTATATTTAAACATGAAAGCTTTTGTAAATTTTCACTGAAGTTTCTTCTTAGCCAGTGATATTATATTCCTTTCAGTCTAGAAAAATGATTCATACTGTATTTCATGATTTTTCCATAACACTTGGCCTATATTTTCATATTAATAACCTTTAATCTTTTTTTAAATTTTGGTTGTTTATTTATTTATTTGAGAGCAACAGACAGAGAGAGAGAAAGAATGGGTGCGCCAGGGCCTCCAGCCATTGCAAACGAACTCCAGACGCATGCGCCCCCTTGTGCATCTGGCTAACGTGGGTCCTGGGGAATTGAGCCTTGAACTGGGGTCCTTAGGCTTCACAGGCAAGCACGTAACCACTAAGCCATCTCTCCAGCCCAATAATCTTTAATCTTAAAAAGATGAAATTTTAGTTTTTAGTTAGATCTATAGTCATTTTGTTCTTTCTTGATAGCAAAAATAATCTGAGCATGGAGACTCATTTCTGTAATCCCAATACTCAGGAAACAAATGCAGGAGGATCAAGAGTTCAAGACCACCCTGGACATGTGACTCTGTCCTAAATTTTTTTTTTTAAGACAGAGTGAGGGATAGAATTGGTGCACATGGGCCTCAACCACTGCAATTGAATTCCAGAGATGCTTGCACCACCTAGTGTGCATGTGCAACCTTGTGCTCACATGACCTTTGTGTGTTTGGCTTACATGGGATCTGGAGAGAGATCGAACATGGGTCCTTAGGCGTCACAGACAAGCACCTCAACCACTAAGCCACCTTTCCAGCCCCCCTCCAATTTTTAAAATATTTTTATTTCTTTATTTATTTGAGGGGGGGAGAGGAAGAGAGAATGGGTGTGCCAGGGCCTCCATCCACTGCATGAACTCCAGACACATGTGCCCCCATGCAACTAGCTTATGTGGGTCCTGGGGAATTGAACTGGGGTCCTTAGGCTTCACAGGCAAAAACACCTTAACCACTAAGCCATTTCCCCAGTACCCCTCAATTTTTTAAAAGTTTATTTATTTATTTATTGGTTTTTTGAAGTAGGGTCTCACTCTAGCCAAGGCTGACCTGGAATTCACTGTGTAGTCTCAGGGTGGCCTTGAACTCATGGTGATCCTCCTACATTTGCCTCCCAAGTGCTAGGATTAAAGGCATGTGCCAACACACCCATCTCCTCAATTTTTTTTTTAATTTTTATTAACATTTTCCATGATTATAAAATATATCCCATGGTAATCCTCAATTTTTTAATATTAAATTTTCTCTTAATCATTTGAAGTTAATTTCCTTAAAAAATTATTTTTTAATTTATTTGTGAGCAGAGAGAGAATGTATGCATCAGGGCAGGGCCTCTTGCTCTGCGTACAAACTCTAGATGCATGCACCATTTTGTGCGTCTGGCTTTACATGGGTGCTGAGGAATTGAAATCAGGCCAGCAGACTTTGCAAGCAAGTGCCTTTAACTGCTGAGCCATTTCCCAGCCCTGAAGTTAATTTCCGTAAAAGTAACTTTTTCAAAGGAATAGCAGGAAATAAGTAATGAAAAGGCTAGTGACATACCTAAAGGGTGAGATAGAATAGGGCAGTATTACTGAAAGCGTGGACATTAATAGATGTTCTGCAAAAAAAAAAATCCTTGAAAATACTGGGTTTAAAAACATTAAACAGATTCTTGTTCATACATTTCCTGACCGTCTTTTTTTTCTTTAATTTCAATACTGGGCTTGAACCCAGGGCTTCCTGCATGCTAAAGAAACATTCTTCCGCTCAGCTACACTCCCAGCTCCTTAAAAATCTTTACTTAAATCCATCAATTGGGGGCTGGAGAGATGGCTTAGTGGTTAAGCGCTTGCCTGTGAAGCCTAAGGACCCCAGTTCAAGGCTCAATTCCCCAGGACCCACGTTAGCCAGATGCACTAGGGGGCGCATGCGTCTGGAGTTCATTTGCAGTGGCTGGAAGCCCTGGCATGCCCATTCTCTCTCTCTATCTGCCTCTTTCTCTCTCCCTCTCTGTCACTCTCAATAAATGAATAAAAATGAACAAAAATAAAAATAAAAAAATTCATCAACTGGTGCTTTGAAACTCCAAAAAAAGAAGAAAATCTATAGCTTTCCCAAGAAGTACTTGTCTGACATACCAACCCGAGGGACCTGCATTCCACAGAAGGCAGCTTGGGAAATCTCAAAGAGAAAAGTTATTAGCATTTCATTCTTTCAGATTTCATGGTCATTGATGTCAAGAGTCACCATGTGCAATAAGTTAGTATATTTATATGAGCAAGCTTTGTGTTTGATTTTTGCCTTGATCCTTAAAAAGATTTAATCTTTGGAGAGGAGCAGTTATAAAAACAGATTACTAATTCAGAAGATAAGAATTTAGAAGACACATAACTCAGCCAAAAGTAAGTTTCATGGTTCTCAGGAGGGCTTTCACAGGAACATATCCTTAAAACAAGAATCTAAAAATAAAGATTATTTTTATATTTTTTGATCTCATAAATGCTCATGGGGGAAAATACCATTTCATTGTGGGCAAGCGCCTTAACTGTTGAGCCATCTCTCCAACACACTATTTCATTGAGAACTGAGGGCTACCTAAGTTGTTTGAGCCAAAGATTGTAGTGTAGGGCCCACAGGATAGACCTGGCATTGTGTTTAGCTGATACAGTGATTCTGTGGTTGGGGGTGTGAGACAGTGTCTTCTTGTGTAGCCTAGGCTAGCCTGAGACTCATGGTCCCCTTGTCTCAGCTTCCTGAGTCCTAAGAGTCCTGGTGTCCTCCACCATACCAAAGCTCTGTATGATGAATGTAAATTTGCATTAATTCTCAACATTTTATAATGTTGGTTTCTCATAAAGATCTGAATTTCTAGGCACTCAAAATAAAGGATGCCACAAGTGGTGGATCCATGCAAGCACTGAGACATGTCTGCTTCTCACCCCCAGGAGGAGTGTCTTTCTCAGTGTGTCACTTTCTACTTACTAACATAGCAGTTGTCTTGGTGGCCTGACATTGTTAATGCTATCTGTCCAGCCCTTCAGATATTTGGGTTTGTGTGTGACCCTGTGTAAGGACATGCCATGGCCAAAGGGCCAATGCCTTCCACATGATACAGCAGTAGCTCTTCCTAGAGTCACCTTTATAAGCCAGTGTGGTCAGCTCACTCCAAGGAAAGCTGCATTCATGTCATGCCTATTTAAAGGACACTTGAGAATTTCTGCATGACATTTGTTTCATGGCTTTTCCTAGGGAGACACGAACAAAATCTACAGGTGACAGACCAACAAAGCAGTTGAGTTTATTGGGGTTCGTACCCGAGCATGTAGGAAGGAATTCCTCCCCAGCAACTGACTTGTGACTCTGGTAACTTTCTAAGCTCCCTGAGTCTTAGAGATTTGGTGAGCATTGTAAATTTCATTAGGTTCCTGGGTCTTATGAACCTGCTCTTCCCTGCAGGTCAGAATGGTTCAATTTGAAGGAAATAGCTAAACAATTCAGTTCCATTATTATTTCCATGCTGACCCGAAACTCACTCTGTAGTCTTAGGCTGGTCTTGAACTCACAGTGATCCTCCTACCTCCGCCTCCCGAGTGCTGGGATTAAAGACATGTGCCACAATGTCCAGCTTCAGCTCCATTCTGGTCCTCGAAATGCGACTGTCTATTATAGAGTATGGCCTCTTTGACAGCATATTAGAATGTTTAACATGTACACACCCACAGATCTCTATATATGTTGCCAGTAGGAAATGATGTAGAACAAAATTAGAATGAAGTACATAATGAAAATCAGGACAAAGCCAGATGTGCTGGAATCCTGATACTTGGGAATGGAGTCACTTTGCTCAGAAAGCCAAAGGAGGAGGCTGGGGAGATAGCTCAATGTTTAGAAGCACTTGCTGTGCAAGCCTGAGAATCAGAGTTCAGGTCCTTCAAACCCATGTAAATGGTAAATACAATTGCACACACACCTGCCACCCCAGTGTGCCTACAGCGCAGGGAGGAAGAAGCTTGCAGGCCAGCTGGTCTGACCTTTGCATCAGCAAAAAAACAAAACACAGGCTGGGCGTGGTGGCTCACGCCTTTAATCCCAGCACTCCAGAGGCAGAGGTAGGAGGATTACAGTGAGTTCAAGGCCATCCTGAGACTACATAGTGAATTCCAGGTCAGCCTGAGGTAGAGTGAGGCCCTACCTCAAAAAAAAAAAAAAAAAAGAGAGAGAGAGAGAGAGAGAGAGAAGAAAAGAAAAGAAAAGAAAAAGAGAAAAGCAAACCCCGTCTGAACCAGGGTGCAATAAGAGAGCCGTCACCTCAAGGTTTGCCTCTAACCTCATAGGCATATATAAAATGTGCATACCTGTGAGCCCACACACAAAAATAATTTTTAAACAATCAGGACCAGGCTGGAGAGATGGCTTAGCAGTTTATGCACTTACCTGCAAAGCCAAAGGATCCAGGTTCACTTCCCCAGTACCCACGTAAAGCCAGATGCACAAAGTGGTGTATGCATCTGGAGTTTGTTTGCAGTGGTAAAAAGCCCTGGTACACCCATTCATTCTCTCTCTCTCTCCTTCTCTCCCTCTCCCTGACTCTCTCTAATAAATAAAAATCAGGACCAAAAAGTACATCCAAAGAACAAGTCCAGAAAAAGAATGTATCAGGTCCTGAGGTTTGTCTGAGAATAAATCTAAGAAGATGGGGAAACAGCTGTGTGGAAATGAGCTTATATCTCAGAGAAGCCAGAGAGAGAGCGAAAAACAGAGAGAGGATGTTCTTAGTATAAACAGTGCACAGTGTTACTTTTGCTTAGTGTGTAGAGTGTACCGATGTTGGCCAATGTCAACATTTCTTTAGTTCTGCAGAGGTGCCAGCTCAGAACAGCTGTTTTCCGGTAGCAGCTGGGAAATGTAGGTTTTATGAATAGGGTTAATCAGCACTGAGGCCTCTTCCTGTACTTTTACCTAATCTGTATCACCAAGAATAGGGTGAAGGAATGGCTTGTGTGTGCCGTGATGATGTGGGGCTGGAGGGAGGGAGTGGACGGGGAGAGCAGTCAGTACTGAAAGCTCTGCCAGGAAAGCTTAAGGTCTTCTGCAGTGTTCTTTTGCGCAGCCAGAACCTACAGCTACTACAGAGGCTGCTTATTGTAATTTGATGAAACGAAGCCAGATCACTGTGGAAACTGCACAGGACTTATTTTCATTTTAGAAACAAAGTGATCCAGGACCATCTGGGTACAGTAGTACACACTTAGGAGGCTGAAGCCAGAGGATTGTTTTGAGTCCAAAAGTTTGAGACTAACTTGGACAACATATCAAGACTCCATCACAAGTGGAAAAGTGGGGGGAGGGGTGATCCCTGACCAAATCCCTCCTAATTAGGGCCTAACTTCTTTGTTAGAAATGAGAAAAGAGGGGGCTTAGCGGTTAAGATGCATGCCTGCAAAGTCTAAGGACCCAGGTTTAATTCTCCAGGTCCCACGTAAGCCAGATGCACATCTGGCACATGCATCTGGAGTTTGTTTGCAGTGACTAGAGGCTCTGTTGTACTCACTCTCTCTTTTTCTCTCTCTCTCCCTTTCCCTCTCCCTCTCTCCCTCTGTCTCTAACAAATAAATAAATAAAAATAAAATCTTTAAATAAAGAAAATAAGAAGGAAGGGGTCAATAGAGCAAAGGACACATCCTTTTTCTTTAATTGATAACATTAGAATCTTTTATTCTTATAGTACCCAGAAATCATTGTGTTTTTAAGTTAAAAATGAGGAATGGGTCCTATTGAAGGTGTTTCAAAGCAGCACTTTATGGTACTAGTGAGCCTGCCTTTGTGGGAAATGTTGGAGGAACAGCCAGACTCAGATTTACAAGAAAGGAATTGCTAACAAGTCTGAGTTTTCAGAATCTAAGGAGAAAATTAAAATGTTTATGGCTTCTGGCTGGCTGGTGAGGGCAACAATGGTATAAAAGGCAAAAGCTGAGGTTGAGGTAAATTCAGTAGCAATTTGAAGGAGCATGCAGGTTGTGTCTTAGGAGCAGTGCCAGCCTTAGTGCAGGCTCCAGGCACGTGTGAGAGTGGTTGGCAGGGGAATGCATTTCAAGTGGGAGAACTGGGAATGAAGGGCCAAGCCACATGAGAAGATACTTCATGCATGTTCACATGTGAAGTGTTGATGCTTGAGTGATAGGGTTATGAAGAAGTCCACTGACACATTAGGGTATTAAGTTCAGCTGTCTTATTTCCTATCTGGGAGGGGAAGGGTACAGGCATGCTCCTTTGGCCCTCCTCAGCACCCAGCCAGCTCTCAGATCACATGGCCACGCACATGGCCACCCACCTGCCCCACTGGTTGGTTTTCTGCAATGCCAAACTCGCCTTTATGGTAGAAGAGGTGGCTTTGCTTTTGCTTTGGATTTCTTCTTTTGCTTTAAGCTTGGTAATTCCATGATTAAGAGGAATTTGTTTAAAGGTTAAGCTGATATAATACTTCATTTTCTAGTGTATGGTAAAATAGTGCAAACTGTGGGTAGAAAATTAGAGCCCTAGTTAAGAGAAATTACCAAGTAGGACAAAAAAAAATGCTGCAAAGGGTTCTTTTTCTACTTAAATTTTACTTCAATTTCTAGGCTTACCTTTATTTAACCAACCTGTATAGGAAAACCAGATTAATCATCAAGTTAGGTGACATTCTACATATCTGAGTGTTGGTATATCTGCACTTGTTTGCTAACTTGATGAGTATTGATCTGTTACTTCATGTTGCTTGAAAGATAAAATGTTTTAACTTGGGGGAGGGATGAGAATTTAAAATGCAGACATACAGATGATTCTTAGAAAAGATTCCTGATGTTCCTATTCATTTCTGTGGGTTCAGGAAAAAACCTAAATGGTGTGCTGTGACAAGGCTTTTAAGCAGACTGTGGTATATTAAAATGAATTGAATTCAAAGCCCAGAGTCTGTTAAAGATTCCTCTAAAAACAAAATAGGTGGCTTCTGAAGGTTCATGACGTATGTCTAGAGTATCAGTGACTTCCCCTAGAGGTCTACTGAAAGACACTACAGATTCCATGAATTAATGAACTGGATTTGTTTGGGTCTTGGATGTGGTAAAATGCACAAATCAATGGGTTTGTCTTTAGTCTATTCTCATTTGGGGTTGATGGAAATGAAGGACCAAGTAAACGACTTTTTTTCAGGTGCAAATTCGACCATGGAACCTAAGTGACAGTGACTTTGTAATGGATGGTTCTCAGCCTTTGGACCCCAGAAAAACTATCTTTGTTGGGGGAGTTCCACGACCCCTTCGAGCTGGTGAGTGGAAATAGTAACACTGCAACAAACAAAACCACCAACCAAACCCCCAATGCATTTAGTCTTAAATATGTTCTAGGTTTCCAGGCAGCTTATACCCAGTCTCCAGAAAGAAGTCTATTGTGTCATGTTCACTGAGCCCACTTTTTCATGATTTAACAATTTTCTCTCAAAATGCTATATATATATCCTTATGGTACGAGTGAATTGAACTAAACCATTTTATTGAAAGGATAAACTCTACTTAGTTATAATTTAACCATACATTTTAAGACAACAACAATAATATATCTGGAAGAGTATATTCTTATGCCTGTTAAGATGAATTCTGTCATATGTAACAATGCTATCAGAAGTCTGTCTAGTGCAGCTATGTGCCCAGTCTATGAGAAGCCAAGCCACTGTTGGGAATTGTACCCTGGGAATCATACTTCCCATTGAGGCAGGGTCCTGTTCCTTCTTATGGACTTTGAGAAATGTCTTATATATTGGGCCATTTTTTATTATGACTTTATAGAAGCTCCTGTTTTATGGTTTTGTTTGGCTGGTTGGTTAGGGATTGTTCATTTGTTTTTTGGCACTAGAGGTTGAATTTAAGGCCTCACATATGCTAGGCAATTACTAGACAACTGAGACACATCCTTAGCCCACTTTTTATTTTCCAGGTAGGGTCTCACTCTAGTTCAGGCTGACCTGAAATTCACTATGTAATCTCAGGGTGGTCTTGAACTCACAGCAGTCCTCCTACCTCTGCCTCCTGAGTGCTGGGATTAAAGGCGTGTGCTATCATGCCTGGCTCAGCCCACTTTTTACTTTGAGACTGAGTCTCACTGAGTTACCCATGCTGACCTTAGACTCTCTCTGTAGCCCAAGTGGGTTTATGGGTTTATCATCAGTTTATGATCCTTCTTCCTCAGCCTCCTGAGTAGTGATGCTTGCAGGCCTGTATCACCTGGTCCAGCCCATTTGTCAGTTTTCTTAAAGTTCTTTTCAGTGATTGAGAATAAGCAGAATCATTGACTTGAGCTGAAGTGATCTGAGCTGCTGACTTTGATATTTAAACTCAAAGACAAGCCAGGCCAAATGGAACATGATGTTAATCCCACTACTCTGGAAGCTGAGGCAGGAGGATTTCAAGTCCAAAGCTTTCCTTAGCTACAGAATAAGTTCAAGGCCAGCCTGGGCTACATAGCAAAAATTCTGAAGGTTTCTCAACATTTCAAACATATTTATTCAAATTCCAACTCCAGTCTGAAAATGAAAGTTATCGTTAGACCTATGTAAAGATATTTACATTAGCCTGGTTTGGTGGCTCACACCTATAATTCTAGGACTCAGTCGGTTGAGACTGGAGGATTTTGTGTTCCAGGGTAGTCTGGGCTTCTTAGCAAGACCCTATCTCAATAAACAAAATATAATTCCATTTTGAAGAATTTTTTAAGCATTGTGTCTGTGATATTTATAATTTTACCTTATTTCTAAAAGTCAAAAAATTGCTGGGTCTTATTTTCATGCTATTGAAAACTGCCAATCCTTTGGAAATGACCTGATTGGTGCATTCATTGAGCTCAACAATTTGACTTAGAGGAAGGAGGAGGACAAAAAGAACAAAACATCAAAACAGAAGAAGGAATACTTGTGAAGAGGAGGTGGCTCCGTGGACTAGGCAGAGAGGAGGGGACTAAAGAGAACAGTAGGAGGGGAAACCTATCAAATTATAACATGCTCATGTATTAAAATGCTCAGTTCAGAGACACACACACGAAAAAAAGTACCAAAAGAAAAAAAGCAACAGCAAAGATGCCTCTTCTTTTTTTTAATTTTTGTTTATTTTTATTTATTTATTTGAGAGAAACAGACAGAGGCAAAGAGAGAAAGAATGGGCACACTAGGGCCTCCAGCCACTACAAACGAACTCCAGATACGTGCACCACCTTGTGCATCTGGCTTATGTGGGTCCCAGGGAATCGAGCCTTGAACAGGGTCCTTAGGCTTTACAAGCAAGCGCTTAACCGTTCAGCCATCTCTCCAGCCCCAGATGCCTCTTTATTAACCGTCAGATAATGAAGTCTAGTAAGTGGCAAATCCTGGGTAAGGGCAAATGCCACCCTTTGTTTCCAGATTAAATGTGTGTTTTTAGAAAACATAATTGTGGGGCTGGAGAGGTGGCTTGGCGGTTAAAGCATTTGACTGCAAAACCAAAAGACCTCAGTTCCATTTCCCAGGACCCACGTAAACCATCAGATGCACAAGGCAGCACATGCGTCTGGAGTCCATTTGCAGTGGCTGGAGGCCCTGGCGGGCCCTTTCTGTCTCTGTCTGTCTGTCTATCTCCCTCTTTCTCTCTCTGCCTCTCCCACTCTCTCAAATAAATAAAATTTTTTAAAAAGGAAGAAATCATAATTGTGAATGAGATTACTGTGGATTATTTCTGACATATTCTGACCTGTGTTAAGAGTAAAGATGAGGGCTGGAGAGATGGCTTAGCGGTTAAGCGCTTGCCTGTGAAGCCTAAGGACCCCGGTTCGAGGCTCGGTTCCCCAGGTCCCACGTTAGCCAGATGCACAAGGGGGCGCACGCGTCTGGAGTTCGTTTGCAGAGGCTGGAAGCCCTGGCGTGCCCATTCTCTCTCTCTCTACCTCTATCTGTCTTTCTCTCTGTGTCTGTCGCTCTCAAATAAATAAATAATAAAAAAAATTTAAAAAAAAGAGTAAAGATGAGAAAATTCTCCTTGGGACTCTGTTAACTGCATAAATGCAGAGTTCACTGCTATACCTTTTGCAACTCACTATAACCACAAATTTCTTTTACTATTCAAACCCCTCTACTGAAAAGAGTCCCATCACTCCAAAGTAATAGAACTAGATTAACCTTCCTAGGCTTATTTTAAAATTATAGAAACTTCCATTTATAAGGTAAATTGTGTCTTTAACATTTTGTGTAGGCAAGATGCCACAGGTTCTAGTATCAGGCAAGAATTATAACCAGTTATCAAGTCAGGCATGGTGTCATATGCCTATAATCCCAGAATTTAAGAAGTGGAGACAGGAGAATCAGAAGTTCAAAGTCATCCTTGGCTAACATAGTAAAAACATGTATGACAGCCTGGTCTTCATGAGAGCCTGTTTCAAAAAGCCAAATGTAAGCCAGGCGTGGTGCCGCACACCTTTAATCCCAGCACTCAGGAGGCAAAGGTAGGAGGATTGCCATGAGTTCAAGGCTACCCTGAGACTATATAGTGAACTCTAGGTCCAGGTCAGCCTAGGCTAGATCGAGACCCTGCCTTGAAAAACTGAGAGAGAGACAGAGAGAGAGAGATGCCAAAATAAAGGGCTGATGAGATAGCTCAGCAGTCCTTATTTGCAAGGCCTGCCAGCCTGGGTTCGAGTTCTCAGTACCCATGTAAAGCCAGATATAGGAGTAATGTATGTATCTTCATTGCAGCAAGATGCTCTGGAGCACACACACATGTGCAAATAAAAATATTTTAAAGCCAAGTGTGTGTATATATATTCAATTTTCAGAAATAGAATTTTATGTTCTTTGCCTAGAGAATATACCTTATAAGTTATAAAGTTCTTTATTATTTTTGCCCTTTTGTCTTTTTGAAGCTTTTGTTTTTGAAACTAAGATAAAATTTTTACTTAAATTTTTATTTATTTGAGAAAGAGAAAGGGGAAGGGGGAGAGAGAGAGAAGGAATGAATGAGGACCTTAGGGCCTCTAGCCACTGCAAACAAACTCCAGACACATGTGCCACCTTGTGCATCTGGCTTACATGGGTCCTGAGGAATCAAACCTGGGTCCTTTGGCTTTGCAAGCAAGCACCTTAACCACTAAGCCATCCCTCCAGCCCTTAAAATTGTTTTGTTACTAGAATTGTATGTGTAGCAGTCAGTCATTTAATCCAATTGGTAGTATTACCTGCTTTCCAACACTGCCCACAGTGTAGCTGGTTGCTGAGTGACTAGATGATCTACAGTAGTGTCTTAGAGTTTTACTATCTATCGTGAATCTTCTGGAGGTTAACCTAGACAGAACGAGTTAATGCCTGAAGTTTTTGTACATGTGCACAGACTTGGCCTTTTTTGGAACACACTAAGTTTTATGGATCCCATGTGCTTGGGATATAAGACTTTTTAAAGAAATTCATTTTCATTTTGCTAGACAATATTAACTTGGGTACAGTGCAGTTCTCCTGAATAATAAACATTTATTAAATATTCACCATTCAAAGCCAGATGTGGTGGTGCACGCCTTTAATCCCAGCACTTGGGAGGCAGAGGTAGGAGGATCACCATGAGTTCGAGGCCAGCCTGAGAATATGTAGTGAAATCCAAGTCAGCCTGAGCTAGAGTGAGACCCTACCTCGGAAAAAAAAAAATCACCATTCAATAAATATCCCATTATCATGTTATGCTTATGATCATAAACAGATAAGCAAAGCTTTTAGAACAAAACACAAGAAACATAATGATAGAATGCTAACAGAATTAATTTAAAGGTAAATGATATTTTAATACAGTTTTGAAACTTAGTTTTGGAATAATTTAATGATAGAATTCCAAAAAGTTGTAAAACTACTTCAGGCATTAGTGACCCTGAACTAGATATGGTTGATCACATTCAATAGGTGAAAGTATTGGTGTCCAGGTAAATTTCCTTTCACCTTTTCCTTGACCAAAAATTGTCCTTTAACATGTCAATGTGATTGAAATGTCACTCAAGTTATTGCTTTACATCTTACAAGGTTTCTTACCTTTGAAAGTTTCTTTTGTAAGAGAGACTATACCACAAATAGTTAATCTAAGTACAGTCTTTATCTTACCCTAATAAAGAACCCTCAAAAGAGACAAGGCCACTTGTTTTCATCAGTTTGAGTTGAGGTTGTCAGGAAAACACTCTGAGTTTAGGATGTCTTCTCTAGCTAGACTATCTCCTTTTACCTTTAACAAACCTACCTTTTCTGTTGTTTTTCACACAGGATTTGCTGTGAAGCTCAAGCTCACTCCAAATTCATGATCCCCTTGCCAGGTGTGAACCATCACACCCTAGTGCAAGCCTTCCTTTTTTTTTTTTTAAGCTGGTTATTTTATCTTTAATCTTTTTTTTTTTCTCAATTTTTATTAACATCATCCATGATTATAAAAAATATCCCATGGTAATACCCTCCCTCCCCCCACTTTCCCTTTTGAAATTCCATTCTCCATCATATCCCCTCCCCATCTCAATCAGTCTCTCTTATATTTTGATGTCATGATCTTTTCCTCTTATGATGGTCTTGTGTAGGTAGTGTCAAGCACTGTGAGGTCATGGATATCCAGGCCATTTTATGTCTGGAGGGAGCACATTGTAAGGAGTCCTACCCTTCCTTTGGCTCTTACATTCTTTCCGCCACCTCTTCTGCAATAGACCCTGAGCCTTGGGAGGTGTGATCAAGATATTACTCAGTACTCCAGCACCATGATACCATCTCAAGGTCACTGCCATCTGAAAAGAGAAGATTCTCTACCAAAAGTGAGAATAGCATTAATAAAAGGATATAAATATTAAGAGAAGTGCTTACTGGGCAGTTTGATAAGCATAGTATATACATTTACCCAGACATCAGCAGATGTTACACCCCTAGGGCTCATGACTACCCCTGTTTTAAGTTTTCAGTATCAGGAATGTATTCCCTCCCATGGAGTGGGCCTCCAGTCCAATTGGAGGGCAGTTGGTTTCCACCATGGTAGACGTGCCACTATTGCACTCATTGGCTCATTTGGCCTGGCTGGACAAATATAAGGCTTGCAGTGTCCACTGTTGAGTATCTTCAGTGGTGATATCTCTTTCTCCCATTGAACTGTGTGTAGAATGGCTTCTTCCAGCTTTCTGTCAGATGGTCTACATGGAGGAGGTTATCAGCTCAGTTCCAGCAAGATTTCTCAGTGGCCTTGCAGCCCAAGTATGTGCAGTCTTCAGCAATGGGGTCTTACCATCTATTCCTGGTAGGAAACCAATGGCCTCATCAATGGCCGCAAACCTTCCTTTTTATACTTTGTTTATTTTGAGGTAGGGTCTCACTCTAGTCCAGGCTGACCTGAAACTCACTTTGTAACCCCCATGCAGGCTTCAAACTCACAGTGATCGATTGTCTACCTCAGCCTTCCGAGTGCTGGAACAAAAGGCGTGTACTGCCAGGGTCTGGCCAAATCTGTGTTTAAAAAAAAAAAACAAACAAACTCCTATTGGAGGAAAAATGGTAGACCTAGAAAAATTAACCTGAAAATGAAAAAATAACAATGGAAAATCTATGTCTAGATGTGTTTTCTCATTACCAGAGTGTGGGTCTAGATCAAGTAACATGCAGTCCTGTTGTCTCTTGTTCCTCTTTTCCATTCATCCTGTACCAGCAGCCAGCCAAGGATGGTCTGCTTAATGAACTCTGTTTCTTAGGTCTGCGTGTCTGTGTATTTCCCACCTCATCCCATTCCCTGCAGGGAAAGGCTGTACGTAGACTCACTGTGCCACCATGTGGCTAAAGTGTGCATGTTTGTTAGAGAGCCAACACTGCATTTGTCTGGTTCTCCGTCTACCTGGAAATGGGAGCATAGCGTGTTGACACCCTTCAGTCAAATGACGTAAGCAACGTGTTTTCCTGAAGGTGCATACAGAAAAAGTCCTATGGCTGCATATCCCTGTGGCATCAGGACCACTCCATGTTGTATACCTCCTCACTCTGCCAAGATGGGGGCTCTGAAGAGACCACCAGGAAGAAGTAGAGATTGAAATGTCTGATCTCCCTGTTCTCCCTAGTTTATCAACATGAGGATTTCTTTCACTCCACCTTCTTAGTTTAGGACTTGCCTTAGTGACTAAAGATTGGGATCCATTCATTCCTCCTTTGATCAGGCTTACAAAAATATGTTATGATTTCTTGCCAGTGTTTTGTTAGACCAGGCCTTCTAGAAAAAAATCAACTTTGAGTAGAGAGATGGCTTAGCAATTAAGGTGTTTTCCTGCAACGTCAATAGACCCAGGTTTGATTCCCCAGGACCCTTGTAAGCCAGATGCACAATGGTGGTGCATACCTCTAAAGTTTGTTTACAATGTCTGAGGGCCATAGTGCACCCATTCTCTCTCTAACCCCCTCCATCTTTCAAATAAATAAATTAAAATGTTTTTTAAAATAATAATAATAAAAAAAGAGCCTAGCGTGGTGGTGTAGGCCTGTAATCCCAGCACTTGGGAAGCAAAGGTAGGAGGATCACTGTGAGTTTGAGGCCACCATGAGACTACATAGTGAATTCCAGGTCAGCCTGGGCTACAGTGAGACCCTACCTTAAAACACAAAACAAAATAATAATAATAATAATGATACTTTTTTTTCAAAATCAACTTAAATTACTTTCTTGAATTCTTGGACCCCATTATTTGTGTGCATATTTTTGGATCTATTCTCTTTCCTAAGTATGATCTTATTTTATTCTTTCCTTGTTCTTCCTTACTAATGTTCTGATAGATCCTGAAATTTCTTACTCTGCATTCTTCCTCCACACTCGGCTATGATAAGTTTTCATTCTAAGTAAAAACTTTTTACAGTGCTGAAAATTGAATCCAGAGCTTCATGCATGGTAGGCATATACTTTACCACGGAGAGACACTCCCAGCCCTGGGAGCTTAAGAATCCTGAGATAGATATTCAGTGTTACATGTCAGGTAGCAAGAACATATAGCTCAAGTACTCCTAAAAGCACTCAGTTCAGACACTGTTTACAAACATTCTTATAGTCCACAAGAGTGAGGAATGACAGTCTGATTTGTGATGTAGGAAACACTATTATGTTTTTGTTGTTGTTTTGTGAAGTAGTAGCTGGCTAAAATGGTCCTGTAGCAAGTTTCTCAACAGTAGAAGCTTTTTCATCCAGACCCAAGTTCAGTCTGAAATGTCTCCAGTAAATTCCAGATTTGACATATGAGCTTGATTGACTACATTGCCTGAAGGGCCAAGACTCTCTTTTTTTAATTTATTTATGAGAGAGAGAATGGGCACACCAGGGCCTTCACCTGCTGCACACGAACTTCAGATGCATGAACCCCCTTGTGCAGCTGGCTTATGTGGATCCTGGGGAATCAAACCTGGGTTCTTTGGCTTTGCAGGCAAGTGCCTTAACCACTAAGCCATCCCTCCAGCCCGGGCCAAGACTTTCTAATGTTCTGCTGTCCACTCTTCTCCAAAGCAAACCCTTACCCACAGATTCTGTCAAACTGCCATTTCTGAGATAGATTGAGAAATATTAGCACAAAGCCACAATAAGCCTGGGGTAAATGTGCTTATTGAGCAGAAACCAATCCAGCTAATGTAAAGATTTATATGGTGGGGGAGAAAGCAAGTCCTGGCCAAAACTAAATGTGCAAGTGCCACTATGTAGTTGGCAGTGTGCTCAGAGCTCATTTATGTTTAATGTTTGTGAGATTATGAACCTCGGAAATGAGGTGGCAGAGTTCAGGCGGAGTCACTAGTCTAAGTCTACCATAAAAGAAATGGCCCTGAGTCATTCTCAGATCCCCAGAGTTCAAGTTTTGGCCTTTCTGTACAGAAGGGAAACTGCTTTATCAAGCTAAGATCTGGAATAGCACGTCAGTAAGAGTAATGGTCAGCTTGGTACCAGTTCAGTGTAATAAACTTAAAAGATTCATTACCTGTTTGATTTGGTTGTTTGTACCATCCATTTAAAAATGTGCTTCAGTCTGGGGCGATAATTGAGTGGGTAAGAGCACATACACACACAAACACACGGGAGGACCTGAGTTCGATCCCCAGGACCCTCATAAAAATCTAGCTATTGGCTGTGTATGCTTGTAACCCCAGCCCTGAGGACAACAAGAGACAGGAGGATCACTGGGCCTTCCTGCTCAGCCAGTCTAACTGAAAAACGTCTGGCACCAGGTTCCCTTAGACTGTCTCAGGGAAGTAGGGAGGAACAGCGAGAGGAGGATTCCCAACATACTCCTCTGGCTTCTACACATGTGCGCACATCTACATACATGGCACACATACGACACAATCATACATCAAAAAATATCCTTAACTTACTAACACCTGACACAGAGTGGAAGTACATGAGTACATCTCCTCCTCTTGAGGTGTGTAAAAGGCCCTTGTGAACTACCTTAACAATTATGGGGAACCTACAGAGTCTCCGTCATCAAGTTCATCTTCCTTCCCTGCACACTGCAGACCTCTTTGTCATCTTGAGGTGCCCCAGGCCTAGTTCCTATCTGTTTTGGGCTTATTTTCATAGAATAGAAAAAAGGTTTCGAGAGTCACAGTTTGGAATCTATAAAGATGGATGGGTTGATATTTCCCTCAGGAATTCACATTCCTCTGCTGCCCCATTTGGCTCTCTGTCGCAGGCTTAGACATTGCCTTCAGGCTGGCTTTGAAAGGTAATTAAACTAAAGGAATAGCGCCCTGGGATAGAGTAGAGTTGGAAAATCAGCATGGCTTCCCTTCTGGTGAATGAAGGTCCTTTTCACATCTCTGAAGAATCAGGAGCAAATCCAAGGAACCATAATTGGGGTTCAGCTTTGACTTCAGAAGGATGATGACCACAATCAAGAATTCATAGGGATGTTGGGGCTTCTTTGCTGCACTGTTCTTGTTTTCCTCTCTAGTCTATAGCACATGAAGCTTATCTTGAGAGCCAGCATGGGGACTGGGCTCACAGTACTTTAGGAAATGACTGGATTTAGGAGTATAGAGCATGTTGTCCAAAATACGGTATGCCCTTGGACATGACTCTCAGACCTGCCAACTTCTCATCCCAGTGGTGACCAGACAGAGTCTGAGGGAAGGAAAAAGTAATTTGGAAAGACCTG
This sequence comes from Jaculus jaculus, assembly GCF_020740685.1. Lineage (NCBI taxonomy): Eukaryota > Metazoa > Chordata > Mammalia > Rodentia > Dipodidae > Jaculus > Jaculus jaculus. The sequence continues at coordinate 43,730,668 of NC_059102.1, forward strand.
ACTTTCTTGTAGATTCTATGCCTACTCTCATGTGTATGAATTCCAGACATCAGTTTGTCCTTCTCTCAAACCCATATCTTCCTTGGACTGAATGTTGAAAACATGCTCCAGGGAGCTCTGCTGTCCCTTCCTCTGCTGAGACTGCTTCAGACTGAGGAGTCACTGTTCTAGGCTTAGTGGGGCTTTTCCACACTCCCAGTGACACAAACCCTTAACATAGAGTTCATGGGCAAGGCTAAGATCACAAGATACTGATGAATCCATGATGACTTAGTTAACCCTTGCCAGACCTTTTCTGCTTTTCTTCTGCTTCTACCTTCCAGAAAGTCAAAATGGTAGTCCCTCTTCTCATCTTTTCTTTCCTCCCATCAGAGGAAAGGAATTTATATAGAACTTACCTATATTAACTAATGATATCCATTTTAAAGAAAACTTTAAAACTTAGTCTCTGAGCTAAAGAGATGGCTTAGTGGTTAAGGCATTTGCCTGCAAAGCCAAAGGACCTTGGTTCATTTCCCCAGGATCCACATAAGCCAGATGCACAAGGCGGGGCATGTGTCTGGACGTCATTTGCAGTGGCTAGAGGCTCTGGCACGCCCATTCTCTTTCTCTCTCTCTCTCTCTCTCTCTCTCTCAAGTAAATTTTTTTAAAGTTTGAGATTCCTAGTCTCTAAAAATAGCTGTACATTCTCACATTTGTCAGCAAACATACATGATAGAAAAAATAGGAAAAGGCAAATCTTAGATTGGAAAGCTGTAGAACATGAGGATGGCTTACTCTGTTTCTGTTACAGTAGGGATGAATTAGTTCTGTTTTTAGCACTGTCTTCACAGCATTAAAATTACTGGAAATGGGTTACTTGTTGAAAAAGTGGTCACATATCTCAGTAATGAGAAACATTATAGGGCTTCACTGTGGTGATTGAGCATAGCATGATTTCAGCCTGCAGGAAAAGACCAACTATGAATGGTTAATTGACTATTATTTATTTCTCTTCAGTGATGATCATAATATTAGATTAACTGCATTTTAAATAGAGATTTGAGTTCTGAGAAAGTAGTCCAGTTGTTGTAGTGTTTGCATTGCATGCACAGAGCCCTCGGTTGGATTCCTAGTACCACATAAGCTGGATGTGGTAGTGCACACCATTTTGCCATCCTAGCTCTTGGGAAGTAGAGGCAGGAGGATCAGGAGGTCAGAGTCATCCTTGGCTATATAGCGAATTAATTCAAGGCCAGCCTGGGGCAATATATATTAGAAAGATGGGAACTTTTCATAGCATCCTCCAAAAATGTTTCCTTTAGCCAGTTTTGTTTCTTCCAGTTTCTCAACAAATTATCCTTCACTTGAGTAAAACATTATGGGCTCAGATGTCTGCAAATTTTCTGATGACCATAAAAATGACTGTATATGAATTCATCCATGGAAATTATTTATTTAAAATTCATTTTCATAAAAGCTAATTATATGAGGGTTTCTGCTTCCTATCAAAATACTTAACTGCCAATAATATCAGTCATGATCTGTATAGTCTACTCTACAGCCCATGAAGATGGTGGATTCACAAAGTCATGGGATGTTTATGCTTATGGAAGGAGCCTTCTCTCTGAAGGTCCCTAACGTTTCCTTGGAAACTACTATGGTATAGAAGAACCCATGGTGAGCGCTCACCCCTGCTCAAGTGGCACTTCAAGTTTACAGCTGATGAGCTTCCTCTGTGAACCACATACCCCTTTGAGACCTTCTTGTGGAAGACGTGTGCCATTTAGTCCCTTGCCAGCATTCTATTCCTGGCCAAAATATTTCATCTCTTTTTCCATTCCAGAGCTAACCTGGTCTTTGGAAAATTAGTACTTAATTTCGTCAGCCCTGAGATTACTTGTTTCACTAAGCCCATTTTGCCAATAAGAGAAATTTATTTAATGACTATAAATAACAATGAAGCTTCCCTTTGATTTCCTGGTTTTTGTGAGAATAACATCTATATGAGGAGAAGCATGCACCATCAAAGGCTGTTGAGGAACCACTGATCTGTGTAGGAGGGTGGGTGTGGATCTTGTTGCATTGTGTCAGGTGATGGGGTTCCAGCTCTTAGGACTTTAGCACAGTCCACCTGGCTGTTATTATCAGTGGTCTTTGGATGATGGGACTCAGTACTTCTGACCAAAATGGGACTGTCAGGATGGTTTTCTTTTCATAGCACTGACTCTTGGGCTGGTTATTGTGAGCTTATTTTCTCACTTGAAAATTGCCTATTGGTTATCAGGTGGGCATTCTTCCTAGTAAAAATAGGTACTTATTCCTACATCCATACCAATCTGAATGCACCTGAACTCACCTAAAAATAGGTACTTGGCCAGGTATGATAGAAATCACAACTACAATCAAAGCACTCAGGAGAGCCAAAGTAGGAGGGAGCATTGTGGGTTCGAAGCCAGCCTGGGCTACAGAATAAGTTCCAGGACAGTTTGGGCTAGAGTGATACCCTGCTTCAAAAGAAAGAAAAAAAAAAACAGGCATTTACAAAGCAATAACTAAGAATGGACAGTCTAGTATGGAAATTTTACAGTAGAAAGAAAATTTTCTTCGTTGCAGTTTTGTAGAAGAAGTAATACTTGGCTTTCCATCTATTTGGAGAAATCATAAGGGTTCCTCACACACCCTGGAGCCCTTCAGCCTTTGTACCTGTTACAGAACTCTTCCCCCACCCCACCAGGTTGTGGCGGTTTCATTTTCCCCAGATACAGACTCCTGTGCGCTCTCCCGCATGGCGGTGTTTGCATCACTGACTTTGGCCCTGGTCATCAACCTGTCTTCTTTCCAAATACCATGTGTAGGTTTTGAAGGAAAATAAATGTTTGGGTCACTTCCCAAGGGTAGGCCTGAGTCTTTGGATTTATACCGTGGCCTGATATGAATGGTCACAACTGGACGAGGTGCTATCAAGTAAAGTTACCTTCAGGCAATTTGCAATGCAGGTAAGTGCTACATGTCATGGTACCTTTATGGTGGGGATAATTTTTAAATATCAAACTTTCAGTATTGTCCGGTTCCCAAATACTTTCTCCATAAGTATTTTGTAAATATACCAAAATAAAGGCAAGAAATATGGCCAGGGTGCAGACCAGACCTTTGGGTCTAGAGCAAGGTACAGAGTGGTGTGTTTACTGCTTAGGTAGCAGCTTCCTGGCACATTGTAAGTGCTCAATAAATGCCAATTCCTTTGTCAGTAATTGACCTGGTTACCATTGCCATGGAATTTCTCAGTTGGGCTAATCTATAATTTTCTATTTTTATAGCAGTTTGCTTTATAAGCATATTGTCTCTAGATAAAATGAGGAGTTAATTCTCTAGCTTATTTGTAACATGGCAGTGTTGCAGTAGTAATTGCTCTCAGCCTCATACATGCTAGGCGAGTGCTCTGCTGCTGACCTGTAACCCTAGACTGAAGTTTCTTCATAACCTGCTAGCGTACTGTGTACACCTACCTAGGGCTCATTCCAATGGGTTAAGTAATTGGACATTAGAACAGGATTACTGGTAGATTATTCCTCCTATACTCTTGTTTTATGTTATGACTGGGTAAACTCCTCTGCATATGTGTATAAGGTTTTTAAATTTTACTTTTATATATCCAGTGAGTAGCTCCCCTACTTGAATTGCAAGACTGATGGGGACATTCTTCATGATGCTTAACATGGGTTTCCTTTTCTTGATCACATCGCATGATCGTCCTCCTTGTGGGGATTTCCAAACATCTATACATAGACATACTTATTTTCTTGCAGTTGAACTGGCAATGATCATGGACCGTTTGTATGGTGGTGTTTGCTATGCTGGCATTGACACAGACCCAGAGCTGAAGTACCCCAAAGGTGCCGGCCGTGTGGCATTCTCCAATCAGCAGAGTTACATTGCAGCAATCAGTGCGCGTTTTGTGCAGCTTCAACACAATGACATTGATAAACGGGTAAGCAACTGCTCAGGATGGATTGCTGTGGGAAGGCAACGACACCACGTTCTGTGAGCCCCTGGAAAGGAAAGGAAAGCACTTTGCAGTCCTAAGAGAGCCGGTATTCTTGGCATGGCATTAGTCTGTGAGTGTGTGTAGGCTACCTGAGAAAGAGATCACCTCCTGGGTTTTAAGGTATTAATGGGCCTTCTGCTTTACTCATCCCCAAGGTGCTAATTATGGTATAATTATGAAAGCAAATCTGCAGAATTTGGCTTAGCAAACCAGTGCTGTTCAAATGACACTAGAAATGCCTTTAACAAAGATGGAGATCTGGCACCTGTTTGACCTATGTGCTGCTCTTAGAACAATAAACTTGGGGGCTGAGGAGATAGCAGCAGTTAAAGGCATTTGCTTGCAAAGTCTGCTGGCACAGGTTCAGTTCCCCAGCCACCCATGTAAAGTCAGATGTGAAAAGAAGCACAAACTTCTGGCATTTCATTTGTAGTGCAGTGACAAGAAACCTTGGTATGCACACCCACACACGTGTGCAAGTGAAAAAAAAAATTTTTTTTTGAGGTAGGGTCTCGCTCTAGCCCAGGCTGACCTGGAATTCACTATGGAGTCTCAGGGTGGCCTTGAACTCTCAGTGATTCTCCTACCTCTGCCCCTCAGGTGCTGGGATTAAAGGTGTGCGCCACCACGCCCAACTATAAAAGCCAATTTCTAAAATAGATATTCTACAGGCTTCTTGAGAGTAAGTGGTAGTGATTTTTTTTAAAATAAGAAATGAATAAATTGCTTTTTCAGAATACCAAAACATTCTGAATTAATGGAAACAGATGATAAAGATGCTTGGTTTTCAAGTACCCATAGCATCCCGGCCTTCCTGGTTTCTAATAGCCATCCCCCCACAAGAGTTAAGCGCCTCAGAGAAGGGCACGATGTCTCATTTGCTGCCAGATCCCAGTACACACCCATGGCTTCCTGCAGTCTGAGGTGTGGTGTGGAGGGTTCTCTTACCTGCTGCTGCTGTTGCCAAGGGACATGCTTGCTTGCGCCTGTGCACTGGGAAGCTGAATCAGTGGCTTCTTTACCTTGAGTCGGCAACTCCGCCCACCACTGGTAAAACTGAGCAGTAAAACTAACCCAGAGAGCTTTCAGTGCCCATTGCTAGGATGGATGATACAAGAGAACCAAGGGGAGGGCTGGGCCCTACCATAGTCATCTGAACGGGTGCGTTGGAAATCATCAAAAGTGGCAGAGGCCCTGCAGGCCCCTTCTTTCTCTTGGGGCCCTGGTCCGTGCATGCTCCTTGTTTCCCTTCATTGTGCGTGTGGAAGCCACCGTCAATCTTGACTTGGGCTCCTTTTCTTCCACTGTTCATCTGTAACCATTACAACTACCTTGCTCCAAACTATTTTTTGTTTTCCTCTTGAATTAAATAAGCACAACGCCTGTCTCTGGCTTGCTGAGCCTTTGTTAACTGCATTCTTTTCTGTGTATTTTCCTACCAAAAAAAAAAAAATCCAACTTTCCAGAAAGCTCCCACTATATACAAGCACATTAGTATTCTTGGATTTGTTTGTTTGTTTTTTGAGATAGGGTCTCACTTGAGCCCAGGCTGACCTGAAATTTGCTCTGTAGTCTCAGAGTAACCTCAAACTCATGACGATCCTACTACCTCTGCCTTCTGAGTGATGGGACTAAAGGCATGTCCCACCATGCCCAACACATGAGTGTTCTTAGATAATGCCCTTTTCTTTTCAGATGCTCATGATCATCTACAGAGCTTCTGTCTTTAGTCTTACCTTCCGTCTGTGGCCTTCCCAGGGCTTTAGCAGTGATCTCCTAGTGAAGATGCTGAAACTTAGGTCAATAGTCCATGTCCACTGGGGCTCACTTCGCCCTTGATGGGGCAGATTCCAGTCCCCTCAGTCCCCTTGTCCTCCTCATATGAGCCCAGTCACCTCTCAAGTTGCCTTCAAGCCATGGCATGGGCTATTTTAAGTAGCATCAACCCTTGCTCTCTGCAACCGTGCTACTGGAGATTCAGTGGAATCATGGCATTTTAAGGGCATTATTTGTAGCTCTTATCCTTTGCACTATTTATCCCATGAGAGGGTGGCAAAAGTGGCAGCTTAGCCATCAGGGCATTTTCCCTGTGTAATCCGTGGAGTGCACAAAGAAATTGACTTATACATTTTTATTACCTTTTCTTTTTAGGTGCTTTTTTGTTATTATTTTGTTTTTTAAGGTAGTGTCTCCCTATAATCCAGGCTGACCTGGAATTTGCTATGTAGTTTCAGGGTGGCCTCAAACTCATGACAATCCTCCTACCTCTGCCTCCCAAGTGCTGGGATTAAAGGTAAGCACCACCAAGCCCAGCTCCCTTTTTATTTTTAATATTTATTTGAGAGGGAAAGAGAATATGGTTGCACCAGGGTCTCCCTGCCACTGCAGATGAATTCTAGACTCACGTACCACTTTGTGGTGCATATGGCTTTACTTGGATACTAGGGAACCAAACCTGGGTTGTTAGGCTTCGCAAGCAAGTACTCTTAACCTCTGAGTCATCTCTCCAGCCCTACCTTTTTCTTTTTCTTTTTCTTTTTTGAGGTAGGGTCTCAAAAATAAAAGTTGCTAGGTGTGGTGGTACACGCCTTTAATTCTAGCACTCAGGAGCAAGGGGTAGGAGATTCGCCATGAGTTCAAGGCCACCTTGAGACTATATAGTGGATTCCAGGTCAGCCTGGGCTACAGTGAGACCCCACCTCGAAAAACTAAAAAATAAGTAAATTAAAAAATAAATTTAACTTTAGCTGGGTGTGGTGGTGCATGCCTTTACTCCCAGCACTTGGGAGTCAGAGGTAGGAGGATCACCAAGAGTTTGAGGCCACCCAGAGACTACATAGTGAATTCTAGGTTAGCCTGAGCTAGAGTGAGACCTACCTCAAAAAACCAAAATAAATAAATAAATAAATAAATAAATTTAACTTTTATTGACAATTATTTATATTAGCATATAAATAATTATACCATGATCATAGTTTCCTCCCACCATCCTCTCTTTTCCTTTTCCCAAATTCCTCCCCTTACACTGAATCCCTTGTTTCCAACTAGTCTTTCTTCTATTTTGTTATTTTTTTTTTCCCTCCTATTATGCAGGTCTTGTGTAGGTAGCATCCGCCAGTGTGAGGCCATGAATATCAAGGCCACTTTGTATCTAGAAGACAGTATTGTAAGCACTCCTCCCTACCTTTGGCTTGTACATTCTTTTTTTTTAAATTTTTTTTTGTTTATTTTTATTTATTTATTTTAGAGCGACAGATAGAGAAAGAGGGGGAGAGAGAGAAAGAGAGAGAATGGGCATGCCAGGGCCTCCAGCCACTGCAAACGAACTCCAGACTCGTGTGCCCCCTTGTGCATCTGGCTAACGTGGGTCCTGGGGAATTGAGCCTTGAACCGGGATCCTTAGGCTTCACAGGCAAGTGCTTAACCACTAAGCCATCTCTCCAGCCGTGGCTTGTACATTCTTATGGTCCTTGAAGGGAATTGCACGCCAGGGCCTCTAGATGCTGCACAGGAACTCCAGACATATGCGCCACCATGTGCATTTGGCTTTACCTGGGTTCTGGGGAATTGAACCTGGGTCCTCAGGCTTTGCAAACAATGCCTTAGCCACTAAGTTATCTCTCCAGACCACAGATGCTTTAAAACTCTTACTTTGATTTATTTATTAGTGTATGTAAATGGGTACATGCATACCATGGCTCACATGTGGAGGTCAGAAGACAACCTCAAGGTGTCTGCACTCTACTTTCTACAAGCCAGGACTTCTTATTCTATCTCTCTTCTGTTTTGTGTGTTTGGTGTGATGTGGCATCCCACATGCTCACCTGTGGCAGCAGTCAGAGCAGAACTTGTAGTGTCCCACTTCAGCACTCTTCCCCTTGGGTTTCTTTTGAGCTGAAGTCAGTTTACCAGTTTGGAAGCTTGCTAGGCCCCCATGGTTCTTGGGTCTTTGCTTCCCTGTGAGACTGTGGTCACAGGCCCAAGTGGCTACACCCACTGTCATATGTGGGATCTGGAAATTCCAACTCCGCTAGTCTCAGGCCCTTGAGCTTCTGCAGAAAGAGCACTTAACCACCGAACCATCTCTCTAGCCCAAAGACAGAATCCCTTGCCACTGGAAAGAGTCTAGCTTGAGCTTTGGATTTTCCTGGCTCCACCTCCTGTCATCACAGAAGCATGCACCACCTTGCACAGGGTTTTACCTGGGTGACTGGGGAATTGAACCTTGGTTGTAAGCAAGTGTCTTTAACTGCTGAGCAATCTCCCCAACTCCTCTTTACCTCTTTTGTATACAGTTTTTTTCAACAAAGACATTCCTTTTGATAATTTAGATGATGATTATTGTTGTTCCTAACATTTTAGATGGTGTACCTCATGGGAAAAGTACAACTTTTGTTTTGGTTTGCTTTTTCAAAGTAGAGTCTCACTCTAGCCCAGGCTGGTCTTGAAGTCAACAATCCTCCTACCTCTGCCTACTGAGTGCTGAGATTACAAAAAGGTATGTGTGGGCTGGAGAGATGGCTTAGTGGTTAAGGCACTTGCCTGTAAAGCCTAAGGACCCATGTCTGATCTCTTTCCAGATCCCACCTTAGTCAGATGCACACAGGTGAGGAAAACCCAAGGTTGCACAAGCCCACTAAATGGTACAAAACCTCTGGAGTTGGATTGCTGTGGCTAAGGCCCTAGCACACCAATTTTCTCTCTTTTTTAAAATATAATAAAAAGTTTTTAAACTTTATGAAGAAAATAAGGTATGGGCCACCATGCTCAGCCCAAATGCTGATTTCTTGAGAGGTAGCTCAGATGGGAAATTCTTTTCTTCCAACCTTTGGCATCTGTCCAGAAGACCACACTTTACACAGCTTTTCTTTTCTAAACCTGGACTTAACCTTAAGCATGACCTCCTCTAATTCCCTGTATTTGAGGGAAAGAATCTAGGAGATACTTGGAGGCTTCCCCAAGATACCTACCAAGTAAGGGTGAAATGGAGCTGCTTCAGTTAACTACCTTCCTAAACCAGGCTGCTCACCTAGGGTATGATTCTTGATTCTTTTGGTTTCCTTGTTCCAGTGCTGGGATCAAATCATTCTGTCAGTGAGCTACATCTTTAGCCCTCAAGACCTCATATTCCTTCAAACCCTCCATGAAATCTTTTTGCCTCAAGCCCAGTTTTAAAAACTTTAAGTTCATAGACCCCTTATTATATTGTATCCTTATTTAGCTATCTGCAAAGGCATACCTATAATCCCTGTCCTAGGGAAGCTGAGGCAGGAAGATTATGAGTTCAAAGCCAGTTTAGGTTCATAGTAAGACACTGTCTCAAAAAGCAAAATGGACAGGGGGGTGGGGGGGGGGTGGGGAGCAGTGGTTAAGGCACCTGCCTCCAAAACCTGACGACAAGGTTCATTTTCTCAGTGCCCACGTAAGGCCAGATGCATGAAGTGGCGTAGGCATCTGGAGTTCATTTGCAGCAGCTGGAAGTTCTGGTGCCCCTATTCTCTTTCTATCACCTCTCTGCTTGAAAATAAATAAATATGTTTTGTTCTGTTTTGCTTTTCTTTAAAAAAGAGCAGCACAGTTTTGAAAAACCTACACTGGAGGAAGAAGGAGTACTGAAGCCATAAGGGTTTCTATGTGACTGTGCACTAGGGCATTAACGAAACTAGTGCAAAGGTTGTCTATGCTTTTGAGTTAGCTTGCTTTTCCTTTTTTGTTAAGACAGGGTCTTGTCAGGCTGGGCTTGAATTTGCAATCCTCCTGTCTCAGCGTCCACAGTTCTGGTATTACAGGTATGGGCCATTACTGACCACTTTGCATTTCACTTTTATGTCTTTTATCTTCTCATAGCCTTTTTTATCATTTTTGTTTTGTTTGTTTGGGTTTTATTTTTCTTTAAGCAGGGTTAATTTACTTTATTTTGCAAATCAGCATGAACACCTACCATGGGTTATGATGACATTTAGTGAAAATAGTTGGCATTTTTACTGTTATAGTAAGCCTTAGTAAGGAAAATAATTAACACAAATGAGATAGAATTCTTGCTTCACCATTTATTCATTTATTTATTTTGGGTTTTTTGCTGCAGGGTCTCACTACAGCCTAGGCTGACCTAGAATTCACTCTGTAGTTCCAGGCTGGCCTCAAACTCATGAAGATCCTCCTACTTCAGCCTCCCAAGTGCTGGGATTAAAGGTGTGCACCACCACACCCGGCCCTGCTTCACTATGAAAAACTAATAATATCTTAAACTAAGCCAGTTAAGGTTTAAGTTATCCATGCATCATAGCCCACCTTCACTGGTCATGGGTAACTTGTCCTGTGGTTGCAAAATCCAAGTTGTGTGATTCTTAAGACAGCAGTTCTGCTTCAGCATGCAGAGGCTTGTAACACCCTCTTGTGAGTAACAGAGACTCCCTACAGCACTAATTATGGAGGGCATGACCATTTGAGTATATTCCATTTCCATTTCTACTCCCCAGAGAACCATTCCTTTAGTGTTTTAAAAAAAAAAAAAAAAAAAAAGCCAGGTGTGGTGATTTTGATTCAGGTGTCCCCCATAAACTTAGGTGTTCTGAAGCTAGGTTCCCAGCTGATGGACATTTGGGAATTAATGCCTCCTGGAGGGAGTGTATTGTGGGGGGTGGGCTTAGGGGTGTTATAGCCAGGTTCCCCTGGCCAGTGTTTGACACATACTCCTGTTGCTATTGTCAACCTTATGTTGGCCAGGGGGTAATGTCCACCATCTGCTCATGCCATCATTTTCCCTGCCATCGTGGAGCTTCCCCTTGAACCTGTGAGCCAAAATAAATCCTCTTTTTCCCTCAAACTTCCCTTGGTTGGGTGGTTTCTACCAGCAATGTGAACCTGACTGCAACGCCAGGCATGGTGGCACACACCTTTAGTCCCAGCACAGACAGAGGTAGGAGGATCACCGTGAGTTTAAGGCCACCCTGAGACTCCACAGTGAATTCCAGGTCTGCTTGGGCCAGAGTGAGACCCTACCTCAGGAAGGAAACAAAAAAAAAGCATGCTGGTTTGAGAATTGGGACATGGGAGTGTACCCTAGTTCCTTTTTCCGTCACAGTGTGACCGGTAGCAAGCTCCTTAACCTTTCAGAGCCTCCATTTGATTTTTCTGTGCTAAGACTACCGGTCTAAGTATTTCACAGCTTGCTGCAGAGATAAAAACTGGCAGGTGAAGAAGTGCTTTGGGAGTTTATTAGGCTGCACAGATGTTAATCTGTGTTATTGATGAGCCTGGTCTACTTAAATTGTGCCTAACCATACATCCAAGGCTAATAATGGGCCCTTTATTTTTCTTTTAATGTACCCACTCAGTCCCTTAACATAAGGATAATGAAATAGTTGAAGATTGCACTAAAAAAAATTTAACATTTGGATGTTAGCCAAAACACACATGTGGAGATTTAAAGTTCCTTTTATAGGTATAAACACCAGGATACATTTTCCATTTAAAGGGCTGGAGGGTTTTTTTTTTTTTTTCTCTTTTGTCTCTGAAGAAGTGTTTTAACCACTACTTTTTTTCTCTGATAATGGAAAGATTTTGAACCTTAACTGGAATAGATTTTAGGATTTAGGATATATTTTGCTTCTATGCTTTTTGTGAAAACTCAGTTTAAAATATTTGAAGTATAATAAGAGCAAAAGATGGCACCTGTGCTCATTCTGTCTTAAGAATATTTTAGAAGTGATAGCAGATGAACGCTTCCCATGAGAAAGCTGCTAAGTCATTCTTTGCAGCTCAAGACTAGGTCGCTTAGGCATGTGATACTTTCAGACTGTGAAGATGAGATCATTGATATTTCTTTCTTTCCTTCTTTCTTTCTCTCTGTGTCTTTCTTTCTCTCTCTCTTTCTCTTTCTCTCTTTCTTTCTTTCTTTTTCCCCCAGTTTTCCAGGTAGGGTCTTGCTGTAGCCCAGGCTGACCTGGAATTCACTATGTAGTTTCAGGGTGGCCTCGAACTCATGGCGATCCTTCTACCTCTGTCTCCTGAGTGCTGGGATTTAAGGCATGCACCACCATAAGGTCATTGAAAAGAGGAAATTTTTTTACATGGCCTTTTTTTCTACTCTCTTGTCTACTATGTGGTCCAGAGAAAACATCTAGAGTAAGAATCCCTTGAGTCTCACTTATTCTAGCAATAAAGCTATGATTAGATTGATACAACAGTCTGCTGATGAAAATCGGAGCCCACTGCCACTGTTGGCTAGACTACTTGGACGTATTGTCTCCTGGAAATCTGCCAGGTTTTTATAATTGAAAGGCATCAGGTCGTAGACATTGGTTATGTACTCCCATTTCCACTTATAAAAACCTTTTCATGGGCTGGAGAGATGACTCAGTGGCTAAGGCACTTGCCTGCAAAGCTTAACAGCCAGGGTTCAGTTCCCCAGTACCCACAAAAAGCCAGATGAACAAAGTGGCACATGTGTCTGGTGTTCGTTTGCAGCGGTTGGAGGCTCTGGCATGCCCTTTCTGTCTCTTCTCTCTCTTTGCTTGAAAATAAATAAATATTTAGAAAACAAACAAAACCCTTTCACTAGCAGAAAATACTAGGATAGAATTAACCAAAAAAAAAAAAAAAAAGAATTAACCAATCTAGACTCTACTATTTATACACCGTGAAGGAAGGATGCTGTGCGTCTGTGTGTGTGTGTGTGTGTGTGTGTGTGTGTGTGTGTGTGTGTACATGCGTGCGCCAGAGGCTTATTGTTTTTTTTTTTGTTGTTTTTTTCTCTCTCAAGGTAGGGTCTCCCTCTGGCTCAGGCTGACCTGGAATTCACTATGTAGTCTCAGGGTGGCCTCGAACTCTTGGTGATCCTTCTACCTCTGCCTCGCGGGTACTGGGATTAGAGGTGTGTGCCACCATGCCCAGCGTGTGCCAGAGTTTTTGAAAAGTGTAATGTATTTGGTCAATATGTAGCAATTCCAGTAACACACTGATTTATGGAAAACTATGAGTGGTTGACATTTGAAATTTCCTAAAAGATGTTCACTAGAGGGCTGGAGAGATGGCTTAGCAATTAAGGTGCTTACCTGCAAGCCTTAAGGACCCATGTTTGACTCAGATCCCACATAAACCAGATGTACAAGGTGATGCATATGTAAGGTCATGCATGTGCACAAGGGTGGCACACACATTTGGAGTTTGACTGCAGTGACTGGAGGCCCTGGCACACCAGTTCTCTCCCACTCATTCTTGCTCTCTGTCTTAGTAAAGATGTTCAAAACTGGGCGTGGTGGCGCATGTCTTTAATCCCAGCACTGTTTAAGGCCACTCTGAGACTACATAGTAAATTCCAGGTCAGCCTGGATTAGAGTGAACCCCTACCTCAAAAAACCAAAATGAATAAAGATGTTCATTAGAGGCTATAATTAGACAAGCACCTTAACTATTGAGCAATCTGTCCAGCCCTTAGAGGCTATAATTAGAATTTCAGATGATAAGGGAGTTAAACATTTCTGGCAAGATAGGGATAAAGTTGATTGATGATTTGAGTTTTTTAAACAGGAGAAGCTTTCAAAAGGTCTATTGGGCCAGGAATATCCCTAAAATTCCCCTAGCCTACCAATTTCCTAAAGCGTGTTCTATAAATACAAATTTCTAGTGATTTAAAATATTCTTCTTAGCCAGGCATGGTGGCACATGCATTTAATACCAGTGGATCACTGTGAGTTCAAGGCTACCCAAGAATAGTGAATTCCAGGTCACTGGGCTAGAGAGAGACCCCACCTGGAAAAAAATAAATCAGTTTCTGTGCAAAATACAATTGAAAATGCATGCATAAAGTTAGGTAGGCTAGTTTATTCTAGATCATACTAGAATCATTGAAGATATGAGAAGGAAACCATATTCAAGTTTTCACAAAAATTTTCCCCATTACTTGGTTTCTTTTAGTTGACATATAACTAAAATAATAATGGGCTTCATTATGACATTTTTCAAGCATATTCACAATTTTTCTTACCATAAAACTCTTCTAAATTATATCCTTGTTTTTTTTTCTTGGTTTTTTTTTTTTTTTTGAGGTATGGTCTCACTCTAGCCCAGGCTGACCTGGAATTTACTACATAGTCTCAGGTGGCCTTGATCCTCCTACCTCTGCCTCCTGAGTGCTGGGATTAAAGACACGCACCACCACGCCCGGCTTAAAATATATCTTGAGAAAAATGTTCCAGGGGATGTACCATGTTTTCAGCTTTCTCTCCTCTCATGTTCACATTACATGAAAGAATCATACAGTTTAATAAGCAATTGTTTTCCCTTCCTCAGTCCTTTTTTTCCCAGGTGTGTCTGGTCTGCAACATTCTTTCCATCTGCAAATGGCTCAGGTGGGGCAAGGGCGTAACTACTCTACATCAAAGTATCTGAAATGTGTTTGTTATTTTGAGGCAAGCTCTCACATACCTCAAGTTGGCCTTGAACTTGCTGTGTACCCTTGAGCTCCTGGTCCTCTTTGTCTCTACTCCTGAGTTCTGGGATTACAGATATGCACCACCACACCCCGTTTTATGTGGTGTTGAAGCTTCATGCATGGTAGGCTAGCATTCTGTTAACTGAACTCCAGCCCTAGCCCCTAAGAGAGCTCATCGAAAAAGAAGAAAAAATTAGACTTGACATACCATTGACAAATGTTTTCTCGAATCGATTTTAGTGTCATGTTGAGGACCAGAGAGACTTTCAATTAGCCAAGATGGGCTTTTTAATACTTTTATTTAAAGAACATTGTGATAGCTAAGCCATAGCACATATTTGCTTTGAATAGCATGCTCTTTAAAATATCCTATTTCCCATTTAAATGAGATGTTATGCATTGCACCTCTCTACAAGCACCTTAAGTATTTTATGTATTTAAATCCTTTTCCCCTCTCTTTGTACTAGAGATATGTGGGGTCTAAAACCGCTGAAGACCACCAACAGCATTGTACTTTTAGCTGTATGACGATTAAGATGACCTGGCACTGGTCTCACTGAAATGTTTTTATTACAGCTTGTCCCTGGCCAGTCACAGCTGGAATACATAAAATGACTCAATCTCAAAAGGCTGGAGGCCTCTGATAACTTGCTGTGGGACTATTTCTGCTGGGAGCTTTACTCTGGGCCTCCTGTCACCCAGCCTGAATCTTGTTGCTATTACTTATCTAGCTTGAAAGCTGAAGCTATAGCTGAGTTTAATTGGACCTTTGGGAAGCATCAACACCCAGGAGTGCTGAGCTAATCCTATCTGGGTTTCTTTTGAAACACTGAGAGCCTCATAGCCTTTGACTAGAAATAGTTTTCTAAAGGGAATTTATTTAGGTAATCTAGTGAAAGAAAGATCTTTGAATGAAGCGGGGCCTTTTTGTCAATGTTCTTCCCTTCCTAGTCATGAACCCTGGTTTCTTCTGTCCTGTCTTTCCATGTCTTCTCCCTTGGAACTGTGATTTTTCTAGCTAAGGATGGCCTTGAACTTGTAATTCTCTTACCTCTACCATCCCGAGTTTGTGCTGTGTGGTGAGGGTTGAACCCAGGCTTCATACATACTAAGCGAATGTTCTTTCAACTGAGCTACATCCCTGGCCTGAATTATGGTCATTTTAATATGCATACTGTTTTAGAGTTATAAAGTATCCTTCTTGCTGGACACAGTGGCACAGGCACACAGTCCCAGCTACTCCAGGAGCCTGGCTGAGGCAGGAGCTCAAGTGTTTGAGGACAACCTGAGCAACATACTGAGATTCTGTCTTAAAAAAAATTCTTTCCTGCTCACATTTAAGTGTAGAGATTGTTTATAAGATAGGTAATAAAGCCAGGCATGGTGGTGCATGCCTTTAATCCCAGCACTCAGGAGGCAGCGGTAGGAAGATGGCCATGAGTTCAAGGCCACCCTGAGACTACATAGTGAATTCCAGGTCATCTTGGGCTAGAGTAAGACCCCACCTCAAAAAACAAAAGAGAGATATGTAATCAGGAAAAAAGACCATCACTTTAAAAAATATTTTTATTTGCAAGCAGAGAGAGATTGAGAGAATAAGAGAATAGGCTCTCCAGGTCCTCTTGCCACTGCAGCCAAGCTCAAGATGCCTGCATCACTTTGTGCATCTGCCTTTATGTGGGTATTGAGGAATTGAACCTGGGCCAGACCCAGGCCAGCAGGTTTGTAGACAAGAACCTTTAACTGCTGAGCCGTCTCCCCCAGTCCCTGTAGATTTATTTTTAATTTACTCCAGGACTAAAATTAATAACTCTGAATTTATCTGGAAGGTTGTGGATAATGTTGGTGCTATCACAAAGCTCCTTGTACATTGCTCCTTTAATTTTTTAGACATCTGTCATCTGTTTTCTTTTCTTTCTTTCTTTTTTGAATGTGTGTAGAGCTTATGTTTGCTTTGATGTTTATGGAGGATGTAATGTGTGCTGTATGCATGTGTGTGTGCAGGTGATGTGCCCTATGCACATGAGGGTGGGGGCCAGAGGAGAATATTGGTATCCTATTATTGCTCACCCTTGCATTTCCCTGAGATAGGTTTTCCCTCAACCTCAAGCTGCTGTCTGCCACCAAACCTCAGAGGTTCTCCTGTCTTCACCCTCTGCAGCCGGAGTTAAAGCTTTTTAGGTGGGTTCTTGGCAGTTGAACGTGGTGATCTCCAGCCAGAGAAAGCATTACGCAAGCGCTCCTAACCCTGAGCCCTCTCCCCAGCCCCATCTGTCATCTGCTCTCAACACAGCAGGATTTCAGCCGACAGGCAGTTGAAAAACTAAAACGTTATGTTTAGACATTCTTGTATTGCCTGCATTAGCACGTGGGTGGGTAGACATGGTATTTAGTGAGAGCATTAATGAGATTGCTGTGGTTTTTAGGGCTGAATATAGTCCATGATATGTGTCAAGAAGATCGTGAGCACATTCTGTGGAAAAGCTTTGAGCACTCCCAATTAACGGGGCTTTCCGCTCTAGGTGATAAGAAATGGCTTGCCAAGTATACAAGACCCTTTCATGGAGTGTCTAGGATCACACCAAGGCCAAGTCTGCAAACAGGGACCCTATGCCAGCTATTAGCTTTTATACAATTTTCCTTTAAATGATTTTAAAGCTTCAAGCATTAAATGTTATTCTCTGCAGCCCTTGCGCTGAGACAGCCCTGCAGACAGTCTATGTGATCTGAGTGCAGATTCAGAGCTCTGGCTTTGGTAAAAGTGACTCTTCACAGGCTGGAGAGAACCCAGTGTGAGTTCAAACTGTGACCTGCACTGCTTCTAATGGAGTCTTGTCAAAGCCCTAAGGGTCTCAGGTGTGGTGTCTAAGTGAGGCCTTCGTAGTGATGCATTCTTATTTGAGGTGACATGTTCCTTCGGGTTTCCTCAGACTTCAGGAATGCATTTTCAAGATAGTGAACTTAGGCTGGAATTTCTCCCTTTTGGCCAGGATGAGTATTCTAACCTGTCCTTTTAGAAGTATGCTTGGTTGGGTCATGTATTCACAATCCTCATTTTGAAATAATTTTTTTAAAAACATTTTTTGTTTTATTTTTATTCATTTATTTTATTTTATTTTATTTTATTTTTTAATTTAATTTTTTTTATTTGAGAGCGACAGACACAGAGAGAAAGACAGATAGAGGGAGAGAGAGAGAATGGGCGCGCCAGGGCTTCCAGCCTCTGCAAACGAACTCCAGACGCATGCGCCCCCTTGTGCATCTGGCTAACATGGGACCTGGGGAACCGAGCCTCGAACCGGGGTCCTTAGGCTTCACAGGCAAGTGCTTAACTGCTAAGCCATCTCTCCAGCCCTTTATTCATTTATTTGAGAGCAACAGATACAGAGAGAAAGAAGCAGATAGAGAGAGAATGGATGCGCCAAGGCCTCCAGCCACCACTGCAAATGAACTCCAGATGCATGCGCCCCCTTGTGCATCTGGCTAACGTGGGTCCTGGGGAATGGAGCCTCGAACTGTGGTCCTTAGGCTTCACAGGCAAGTGCTTAACTGCTAAGCCATCTCTCCAGCCTATGAAATAATTTTATTTACTTATTTGAGAGAGAGAGAGAGAGAGAGAGAGAGAGATGCAGACAGAGAGAGAATGGGTGCATCAGGGCCTCCTGTCACTGTAAGCACCTTTAACTGTTGAGCCTTCTCTCCAGGCCTGCAATTCTCTTAACCAGTGTATTGATTATCCAGTGTGGAGCACTGTCTGTCACAGCCCACAGACTCTGGGCAGCTTGAGTCTAGACAACTCTGTTGTTGCCTTTAACTATTAGAGGTTTTGTATCAGCAGCCTACTGTGCTGTCAGCAGCTGATTTTCTACATCATGTGTCTGTTGATAGCTGCCATGTGTGCTGATGTATCCAAGTAGTCTAGTGAGTTAAAAAATTCAAAATTATAGGGCTGGAGAGATGGCGTAGCAGTTAAGCGCTTGCCTGTGAAGCCTAAGGACCCCGGTTCGAGGCTCGGTTCCCCAGGTCCCACGTTAGCCAGATGCACAAGGGGGCGCACGCGTCTGGAGTTCGTTTGCAGAGGCTGGAAGCCCTGGCGCACCCAGTCTCTCTCTCTCCCTCTACCTGTCTTTCTCTCTGTGTCTGTCGCTCTCAAATAAATAAAAATTTAAAAAAAGTTAAAAATTATAGGCTGGAGTGATGGCTGCTTGCCTGCAAAGTCAGAGGCCCCAGGTTCAATTCCCCAGGGCCCACATAAGCCAGGTGCACAAGGTAGCACATGGGTCTGGAATTTGTTTTCAGGGTCCAGAGGCCCTTATGTGCCTAGTCTCTCTACATCTTTTTCTTTCTCCTCCTCACCCTCCTCCGCCTCTCTCGGGAATAAAAATAAATTCAAAATTAGGGTTGGAGAGATGGCCCAGCAGTTAAGGTGCTTGCCTGAAAAGCCTGAGGACCCAGGTTTAATTCTCCAGTATACATGTAAAGCCAGATGCATAAGGTGGAACATGCTTCTGGAGTTCATTTGTAGTGGCTAGAGGCCCTGGCACACCTGCCGTGGGTATTGGAAATCAAACCTGTGTCCTTAGACTTCACAGGTGTCTTAGCTGCAGAGCCATCTCTCCAGCCCAAATATAGTTTTTAAAAAAGAGAAAAAGAAAAAAAAATTAGTCAGACATGGTGACACATGCCTTTAATCCCAGCACTTGGGAAGCAGAGGTAGGAGGATCATCGTGAGTTCAAGTCCACTCTGAGACTACATAGTGAATTCTAGTCAGCCTGGACTAGAGTGCCAGGTCAGCCTGGGCTAAAGTGAGACCCTACCTTGAAAAAAAAAATCCAAAATTACAGCTGGAGAAATGGCTCAGCAGTTGAAGGCACTTGCAAAGCTTGATGGCCCAGGTTTGAGTTCCCAGTATCCAGGCAAAAACCAGATGCTCAAAGTGGCACATGCATCTGGCACTCATTTGCAGTGGCAGCAGGTCCTGGTATACTCACACTCACACACTCTCTCTCCAATAAATACATAAATAAAACATTTTAAAAACTCAAAATTGGTTATAGTCCTTCAACTAACATTACTCATTATTAAGAGTGATGAGAAGGAATATTTCTCAAATAAACATGGTGTGTAGAGCTCACACTGAACAGTATTTCTTGGATAGCCTCAAGCTGGAGGTTGGGTTTTGTTTGTTTGTTTGTTTTTTTGGCTCTTCAAGGTAGGGTATCGCTCTAGCCCAGGCTGACCTGGAATTCCCTATGTAGTCTCAGGGTGGCCTTGAACTCACAGTGACCCTTCTACTTCTGCCTCCCAAGTGCTGGGATTAAAGGTGTACGCCAACACACCCAGATCTTTTTTAATTTTTTTAAAATTTATTTGAGCGAGAGAGAAGCCAGGTGTGGTGTCACATACCCTGAGACTACATAGTGAATTCCAGGTCAGCCTGGGCTAGAGCGATACCCTACCTCGAAAAACAAAACAAAACGAAAGACAGAGAGAGAGAAAGTGAGAATGGGTGCACCAGAGCATCCAGCCACTGCAAACAAACTCCAGACACATGCGCCACCTCGTGCATCTGGCTTATGTGGGTGGGGAATCAAACCTGGTTCCTTTGGCTTTGCAGGCAAGCACCTTAACTGCTAAGCCATCTCTGCAGTCCAGGAGGTTGTTTCTAAACCCAGAAGTACTCTGGAAATCTAAGGCTATAGAAGCCTGTATACTGAATGATAGCCTCCTTTTAGCAGGATCATACAGGACCAAGTGAGTCGGGCCCTCTCATGATGTCATGTACTAAAAAGTAGGGTGCTCAGAAGGGAAACATGGGGTGGGGGAGATGGCTCAGAGCTTAAAGGTATTTGCTTGCAAAACCTGCCAACCTAAGTTTTATTCCCCAGTACCCACATTAAGCAAGATAAACAAAGTGGCGCATGTGTCCGGAGATCGTTTGCAATGACGAGGCCCTGACACGCTGGTATACTCCCTTCCTCTCTCTTCCCCCCTCTCTGTATGCTTATAAAGTAATTAATTTTTTTAAAAAGAAGTCTAAAACAAGGTTGAGATTTTCTACCCAGCATTCAGCTGGTTATCCCTTCATTTTGTGCAAACATTGAGCCTCTGGTGAGAGAAGCTGACATTGCCATAACTCTTCACAGCATTTTCCCAGGATCTCTAGGCAGTCTAGTGAGAGACACAGAACATTCACTAGTATCCAGTAGTTCCCTACCAGTGGGATTATGAGCATTCTTTCCTTGATGCCATCTTTCATCCTCACCCGGATCTCTAGTTTGTTGTCTGCTGTTGGACCTCCATTAGATGGAGTCCTCTTAAGCACAGAGGTGCTGATGCCTGTCTCTTGCTACCCATATTGTGGTAGCCCCGAATTTCTCTTCTGCATGTCACATCCATGATCTCCTTGTCATCATTTTTCTTAAGACCTATAACAAATCCTTAGATTAAGTTGTCCTTTTGTTGGCCTCATCACACTCCTGATGCCTGGATGAGTCATATTTGACTACAACTTCCTTACACCTTGGTGCATATCTTGAATTTGTGCTGTCAATTTTTGTGACCAGACATAAGCCTTACATATTTTTATTAAATTGTATCTTTTTCCACTTTTTCTAGCTTGTCCACTTTGACTTCATTATCTGAAATCTTTGCTTGTCATTGGCTTCTAGCCACCAGTGAGCGTCATTTGCCATGGGATAACTAGCTGTCTGACTAGGCAGTTGGGGGCTATTCCCACCAAGGGCAAACTGCAGCTGGAACTGGTCTTCGGCTGTCCTGAATATGACGTCTAGCACATAGGTCAAACTGCATCTGACCTTAACCAGTGTCTGTCTTCTCGTTACCACAACTTTTCAAGTCCAGTGAGAAAGAATTCTGTACACATTTAATGTCTCCCTAACATCTTCTCTCTGTCATTAAGAATTAATCAGATTATCTGTTTTGGGTGGTCACCTTTTTAAATGATAATCAAAATGACTTCAGACATTTTCTCTAGCTTGGTAGAAACAAAGCATTGAGATTACTTTGTCAATGTAGGGTATGTTAATTATCTTCCTTGTTGCTTTGAAAAAAGCAACCTAAGGAAGCAAGAGGATTTTTTTTTTTTTTTTGGCTCACAGTTTGAGGGCACAGGCTATCATGGCAGCAAAGTCATGGTTGGCAGGAGCTTAAGGCACATTGCATCCACAGTCAGGAAGCAGAGTGCTGAATGCTGGTGCTTAGCTTTTTATTCAGTCTGGGACTCCAGCCCAGTGGATGAAGCCACCCACATTTAGAATGGGTCTTCCCACCTCAATTACCATACTCTAGAAACTCGTTCATTGACTTGCCCAAAGGTTTGTCTCCTAAACGATTTGAGGTCCAGTCAAGTTGCCAGTCAATATTAACCATCGCATGCACCTTTCTTTCTGCCTAGGTCATTCTAAGTGCATTCTTCCTCTTATCTCAGTAGCATCAGTTCTCCTCGTCCTTACCTAAGAGGATTCACTGTCGTTGGTAAATCACAGGTGTTCTTTAGCATCCTGAAGCATGGTCATCCCTGTCAGGCACGTGACCGTGGAGCCAAGTGTCTCATATCTTGCACCAGCATCTCTGAACAGGAGGGTCAGCTTGGCCGGGCAGTCAGCTTTGCATGGGACTTTGGTATTTGGGCTTTTGTAGTAGCATAGATTAGTGATGTGATTCCCACCAGAATGATGTCTCCAAAGTGTCGTGGCTGAATCGATACTCAGAGTGATTTAGATGGCTAACAGAGAAATCAGTTATTTTATTTTTTGGTTTTTCAAGGTAGGGTCTTGCTCTAGCCCATGCTGATGTGAATTCACTATGTAGTCTCAGGGTGGCCTCGAACTCATAATGATGCTCCTATTGCTGCCTCCCAATCCTGGGATTAAAGGCAGGTGCCACCACCCCAGCTCAGTTTCTTTTTTTGTTATATTTGTTTATTGAGGAAAAATGGAATAGATTTGGATAGTCACTTAGATCACAGATGGTGTGGGGACATGACACAAACTGCACATGGTGTGGAAATGACTTCAGGAAAGTATTTTACACCAAAATGATGTTTCAGGCTGCAACAATAGTAGCTAGCAGTAAGCAGTATATAAATGAACCCATAAATATTAGCCACATGGGTAAATTCATGTAAGACAGAATCATCACCTTCCTGTAGGAGCATGGGCCAACCTGAGCACCAGTGACCTTCATATGCTGATTTTCTTTCAGCTTATCTTTGGGTAAGACTGTCGTCAGGTCAGATCAGCACCTGTGTACCTGGCTCAGAGAGGGTTTGTAGTAACAGCTCTGCTTCCCCATCTGGAAGACAGCCCAATAGAAGCCTTCAGGAAATGTCCCTGACAGCGCAGTAGCATCCAAAGGCTGCATCTTGGCTGGAAAGGCTCTATTTAGAGCCATGTTGCCTGGCATTAAGTAAGCTTAATCCAACAGATGTCTAGTAAAAGTGAAAATTATGGGAAATCACAAACTTAAAAAGAGTAGTTGGGGGCTGAGGATATGGCTCAGCAGTTCAGGTGCTTGTTTGCAAAGCCTGCTGGCCCAGGTTCAATTCTCCAGTCACTCAGGTAAAGCCAGACAGGCATTTGTTTACAGCAGAAAGAGACCCTGGAATACACACACATAATTTTTTAAAAGGATAGTTGTGGGCTGTGGAGTTTAGTGGTTAAGGCACTTGCCTGTGAAGCCTTCAGGACCCAGGTTTGATTCCCTGGAACCCATGCAAGCCAGAAGCACATGATGGTACATGTGTCTGGAGTTTATTTTCAATGGCTGGAGGCCCTGGCATGCCCATTCTCTCCCTCTCATAAATAAATAAATATATTTTTTTAAAAGGATAGTTGGAGGGTGCCAGGGATGATAACAGTTAGCAAGATTTTGGAGGGAGTGACAAAGAAAATGAAAACTGCCTGGTGTACTATATGGCCTGGTACTACTATGAAAGACCTTTATAATGTCTCCTGCGGGGACAGAATGTATAGCACATTTTAGTGTGTGCACTCTCTTTCTCCTGTGTGTGTATGTGTGGATGAGAGAGGAGGAAAAGAAGGGGAGGAGAGGGAGAGAGGGAAGGTGAGGAGAGAAGTAGAGAGGAGAGTCATATAGCCCAGGCTGGTCTTGAACTCCCAATCTACCTGCCTCCACTTCCTGCGTGGAGAATGGTAAAAAATAAAGTGACATGCAGCCAGGCCAAATGTGCCCTCTCAAGCTCTCCTCCCCGGGCGTTTGCTAATCCCTGCAGACGGTGCACCTCCCGGGGTTGGCCACTCTCCAGTCTTGCTCTAGGGCTGTCATTCGGGGGCTTCTGGGTAGGGGCAGATGACAGCCAAGCCAGGGCAGTAGACAGAAATGACAAGTGAGTGACACATGGAGGACTGAGTCCAAAGGAGGAAGATGAAGAGGCCAGACTACTTAGGGGAGCCTAGCCTCAAATGGATATTCATAATGATTGCCAAGACGATCCACTAGCTATAAAGTAGTTGTTTCCTCTCTGGGATCAGCGAGCCTTTCTGAGTCTGAGCTACTCAGACGCCTGAGGCAGGACAGTTACTTGAGCCGAGGAGTTTGAGGCTGGTGTAAGGAAATAGTCCCTTCAAAAATGGGCCAGGCATGGTGGAGCAAGTCTTTAAGTTTGAGGCCACCCTGAGAATACATAGTGAATTCCAAGTCAGCCTGAGCTACAGTGAGACCCTACCTCAAAAAAAAAAAAAAAAAAAAAAAAAAAATGGGACTGGACTGGATGTAATCTCAGCAGATAGAGACTGAATCATGAGAATGAGGCTAGCCTGTGCTATATAGTGAGTTCCCTTCTCATTGCTGAGACAAAACATCTGATCAAAAGCAGCTGATAGGAAGACTTTTCAAAAAATATTTTATTTATTTATTTGATGGGGAGGGAGGGAAGCAGGGGGATAAAGAGAGAATATGGGCGCGCCAGGGCCTCCAGCCACTGCAAACAAATTCTAGACACATGCTCCCCCTTGTGCATCTGGCTAACATGGGTCCTGGGGAATCAAATCTGGGTTCTTTGGCTTTGCAGGAAAACGCCTTAACCATTAAGCCATCTCTCCATCCCAGAGACTTTTTTTTTATTTCAGCTTACAGTCTCAATAGAAAGCTTCATAACATAGGGAAAAACATGGCAGCAGCAGAGGCTTGATGTCACTCCTTCCATGCAAGGTGGAAGATAGCAGCAAGAGAGTGAGTTGATCTCTAGCAAGGGGAAGCTGCTTATAACACGTCTAAGCCTACTATCCCAAACACACCTCCTCCAGCAAGGCTTCACCTCCCAAATTGCCATCAGCTAGGAACTAAATAAACATTCAGACCACATGAGTTTATGGGGAGTATCTGATTCAAACCACCACATTCCACCTCTGGTCCCCATGAACTCATGACCATCCATGATGTAAAATACAGTGCATTCAGTCCAACTTTAAAGTTCCCATCCTACTACTGTTCAAACATCCTCATAGCCCAAGGTCTCTTAACTATAAGCCTGTAAAACCAAAAACACATGATCATACAGAGTAAATATCCACGCTGCAGAAGATGCCGCTTCATGGAGTGAACCAATGCAAGGTATAAAACAGGGTGAACGTAAATCCTGTAGCTCCAAGTCTGATGTCTGTAACTATAATAATGTCTGTGATGCCAGTTCTGTCCCTCCAGGTGGGCTGCTTACAGCCTGGTGAACAATCCATCCCAAGTCAACAGCTCTCCTTGAAAGCCATCCTACAGTCCTGGTTTGTCAAAAAAAAAAATCCTAGGGTCTCCACTGAAACTCATGTGTCATCCATGCCATGGTCCCAAGGCCTCTGTTCAGGGACCATGACCCTGCTCCACATCACCAAGTGGCCACCTTCAAATAACCGTGTTGCAAATCTAGTACCCTCTCTTCTGCATTTGTCATACTCCCATAATACCAGGTGGGCTACCAGTTTGTTAATCTAGGGGAAAATAAAGCCAACTTTGAAGAGCAGAACACCCCTTCAGTGTTCAGGCCCCTTACTTTAAAAAGAGCATTCCTCCTGCCACCCAAGTGCAGAACATGTGGTCCAATCTCAGTGGCTATCTCTCAAACAATTGCCGCTGAAGTGGCTGCACTCTCTACCTGAAACACTCATTTCTTTCTGTGTCATATCCTGCTCGGACCAGTCCATTTCTTCTAAACTAAACCCTGCTCAAGTACTCAGGACACAGTCAGAGAACAGCTACCTCTCACATAAGCTGCCTATAGCCCAGTTCAGACAAAGCTCTATATTCCCCTCAAAAACCAAACCTCACAGTCCACAGTTCTTTCTGCATTTAACTCTTTCAGCTCTGACCAGAATGGTCCATCAAGCTCTGCTTAGACCACTACTGCAAGGTCCTTCTTAGTGCAAGGTTTCAAAACCTTCCATATTCCTTCTGCAGATCAGTTTCAAAAGGCCAAAAACTAGCCAGGTATGGTGGCACACACTTGTAATCCCAGCACTCAGAGGGCAGAGGTAGGAGGAGCTCTGTGAGTTCAAGGCCTCCCTGAAACTACATAGTGAATTCCAGGTGAGCCTGGGCTATAAACAGCAACAAAAGAAAAACAATTTGGAATTCATCAAAATTTAAAATTTTCTGTAAAATTTCCAAAAAGTGAAAAGAAAACATACAAAGTGGAGATGTATATAAAGGACAAAGCTGCTGCTAGTGGCACATGCCTGCAATTCCGAATTCTTGGGTGACCAGTGACCCAGGCCAAAAGACCCAGGTTTGATTCCCTAGGACCCACATAAGCCAGATGAACAAGGTGGTGCGTGCATCTGGAGTGTATTTGTGGTAGCTGGAGGCCCCTCCCCCTCTAAATAAATATATAAAACTTTAAAAAATGGCCAATCAACACATGATGAAAAGATGCCAGCCTAAAATTTTTTTAAAAAAGGGCTGCAGAGATGTGTCAGCAGTTAAGGTGTTTGTCTATGAAGCCTAAGGACCCAGGTTCTATTCCCCAGTACCCACATAAGCCAGATGCACAAGGGAGCACCTACTTCTGGAGTTTGTTTGTAGTGGCTGGATGCCCTGGCACACCTATTCTTTCTCCCCTTCCCTCCCTCCCTCCCTCCCTCCCTCTCAAAATGGGTAAATAAAATTGTACAAAAAAGATGCTAGCCATCCTTGATTACTAAATAATGAGCCTAAACCATGATGTAATTCTCCTTGCCAATGAGGATAGTTAGAATCCGACAGCTAGACAGCAAGTATCAATGAGTGTATAGAAATTGGAACCATGGTACTTTGCTGGTGGGATATAAAAATGTATAGTTGGTATGGAAAAGGATTTGGTAATTCCTCAAAGAGTTAAATATTAGCCACGGGTGGTAGAGTATGCCTTTAATTACTGAGACCACAGAATGAGTTCCAAGGTCAGCCTGGGCTAAAGTGAAACCTTACCTCAGGAAAAAAAATAAATAAATAAAAATTAGATAGTGGCTTGCCATATGCCCAAACAGGTGCATTTGGAGGATCACCATGAGTTTGAGGCCACCCTGAGAATACGGAGTGAATTCCAGGTCAGCCTGGGCTAGAGTGAGACCCTATCTCAAAAAACCAAAATAATAATAATAATAATAATAATAATAATAATAATAATAATTGAAAATAGCTGCTCACAGAAATACATATATACATGCATGTTTGGACTGCATAATTATATGTATATATATATATGGAATATATATGTATATATTTGGACTATATACATATATAAACGGAATCTCATTTAGGCATAAAAACAGTGAAGTAGTGTATGCTATAGTGTGGGAAGTTTTTTTAAATATTTTTATTTATTGGAGAGAAAGAGAATAGAAACAGTAAGTACAAGCAAGCACACAGGGCCTCCTGCCACTGAACACACACTCGAGACACATGTGCCACTTTGTGCGTCTGGCTTTACATGGGTCCTGGGGTAAAGTGCCTTTACCTGCTGAGCCACCCTCCAGCCCTGCATATGGGCAGTTTTTAAAAATGTATTATTTATTTTTGGTGTTGCTGTTGGATGAACCCCAGTGCCTCATGTGTGCTCGGCAAGCACGGCAGCCTGGTCTGCTTTCCAGGCCATAGAGTGAGAGAAGCTGCCACAGCAGACCTCATGCTGTGTGGTCCATAGTTCAGCGGGGGCAGACCACTTGACAGAAGGTAGAGTGGTTCCTGCCGGAGGCTAAGCAGGGGTAAGGGAAATAACTACATAGTGGGCACAGGTGATTTTGAGGTAATGAAAACATTGTGGAAGGAGAGAAAGGTAGTGTTTGCACACATGAATGTATTGAATACCACTAAAGTGTTAACTTTAAAATTGTTGATCTTTCTGGTATAATTGCATGTTTCTACTGGGACGGCCCACCTGAGACAGCTTACACGTTGAAACAATTTTATTTATTTACAAGCAGACAGAGAGAGACATAGAAGAGCCTTAGACAGAGAGAGAATGGGCATACCAGGACCTCTAGCTACTGCAAACGAATTCCAGACACATGTGCCCCTTGTGCATCTGGCTTACATGGGTCCTAGGGAATCAAACGTACATCCTTTGACTTTGCAGGCAAATACCTTAACTGCTAAACTATCTCTCCAAACCATACTTTTTTTAAACTAAAGTTTTTTTTTTTAATTTTATTTGTTTATTTGAGAGAGGGAAAAAGAGAGAGAGAGAATGGGCACACCAGGGCTTCTAGCCATTGCAATGAACTGCAGATGCATGCACCACCTTGTACATATGGTTTACATGGGTCCTGGGGAATCGAACCGAGCTCCTTTGGCTTTGCAGGCAAGCGCTTTAACTGCTAAGCCATCTCTCCAGCCCCCAAACCACACTTTAAAAAAATAGTTTTCTTAGTTTTTTTGAGGCTGGGTATCACTAGACTCATTCTGTAGTCTCAGGGTGGTCTCAAACTCACGGCAGTCCTTATGCCTGAGCTTTTTGAGTGCTGGGACTAACTAAAGGAATGTGTCACCCTGCCTGGCTTAGGTTAAACTCTTGAAAGAAAATAACTTTACTGCACCCTTCTTTTCCCTTCTTAACTGAAGAAGTGAATGAGTAGACATGAACACATCTCTTAAACTCATCTGTGTATGATAATTAAGAGCACTGGAATCAACATGCCTGCCTTCAAGTACAGGCTGTATTAGTAGCAGTAGAATCAGGAGTTCAAGAGCAGAGGCTGCCTCTATACTATAGTAAATTCAAAGTCAGCCTGGACAATATGAGACTCTGTCTCAAGCAGCCAGCCCACCAAAATTGTTGATTTTATGCAAGGCAAGAAAAAGAAAACAAAGGGTGGACCTTATTAAGTACACAAGACTTGGAAATGTGTTGCAGTGAAGAGGAAGTGGACATTTATGTGGGGGGGGGGGTGGCGAGCGCAAGTGAAAATAGAGATGCATTTGGGAGGACTCTGAGATGGGAGAAGGAAGATCCTGACCGGCCTGAGCTGTATCCACAGTGAGAGCCTGTCTCAGACACAGGAGGGGTGGAGAGTGAGCGGCTGCAGAGTCCCGCAGACTCTGGCTTGTCGCGGGAGAAAG
Source organism: Jaculus jaculus (assembly GCF_020740685.1). NCBI lineage: Eukaryota > Metazoa > Chordata > Mammalia > Rodentia > Dipodidae > Jaculus > Jaculus jaculus. Next base: position 43,759,700 of record NC_059102.1, read on the forward strand.
AGAGCTGAGCTGAGCTGAGCACACAGCGGGAGGGGAGGACTGTCGGAGGAATGACAGCTGTGCTCCCAGCCTGTGGTGTGCCAGGCAGGGCTTTGTGTAACTGGATTCATGTGCTCTTTACAGGGAGTCTATAAAGCAGGAGAGTGTACAGGTGAGGAAACAGGTCCAGGGTGGCCTGGATTTGAACCTAGGCTTGTTGGTTCCAGAGCCACTGTGGTTTGAATTGGTATACAGAGGTGAATGGAAGAGGTCCTCCCCACCCCCCGTAGTGTCTCGCTGTAGCCCAGGCTGACCTGGAATTAACTATGTAGTTTCAGGGTAGCTTCAAACTGGAACTCACAGCAATCCTCTCACCTCTGCCTCCTAAGTGCTGGGACTAAAGGTGTGTGCCACCTTGCCCAGCCCTGGAAGAGGTGTTTTTGAAGCCCACTCACTTCTCAGGTTATGGAGGGGGCCAAGTAGAAGAAGGAATAGTAAAGACAATTTCCTTCAAGAGTGTAAGCTTTCTCAGGTGGGCCTTCCATGCAGAAATGTCTGATTGGTGGATAGACCTGAGACTAGAACTCATGGCCTGCAGTTGGAGTCTAGAGCAGAAATAGTGTCCAGCTCCCTCGGTCCCTGCTCACCTGCTTCCACTGTCTACAGCCCTGGTAGGCCTTGACTCATGTCCTAGGAGCTCCCGATGGTACACAGCGGCCACCTGAATTGTCAGGGAGTTGTCCTGTCACAAGCCACATGTCCCTGTTTCCAGCCACTGGGTTGCTTTTGCCAGGCTGGCTGTGGAGCAGGTGTGGGAGAGGCTCAATTGGACTCTCATCTCATGCTTATTCCTAACATTCAAGAGGGATAAATTGAAATTAATGATTTTTCTTCTCTGAGACTATAGGAAAGGAATGTGGGGCAAACTACTGTTTTTGTATTTGTATGTGACTGTGTGTGCGTGTGCACGTGCGCGTGCGTGTGCAGCAATCAGAGGACACCCCCTCCAGTGTCCACCCTTTCTTCCCACTTTCTCTGTGACAGGATCTCTCTTGTTGTTTATTTTTCACTTCATGAGCCAGACTAACTGGCCCATGAACTTCGGGATTCCCGTGGCACCGGGGTCACAGATGGATGTGCCGCTTCACACCAGACTTTGCCTAGGTTGGCAGGCTTGCAAGCGAGCACCTTAACCTGAGCCACCTCCCCAGCCCCACACTGCTAGCGTTCCTTGCTTTTGGTTTTTATGTCACACATCTTTGCTTCGTTTAGATTTCCAAATGCTCCCCACAGGGCTGTTGGTTCTTTTTATTTTTATTTTTTTGATCTTTTGAGGTAGGGTCTTGCTGTAGCCCAGGCTAACCTGGAATTCACTATGGAGTCGCGGGCTGGCCTCCAACTCACAGTGATCTGCCTACCACTGCCTCCTGAGTGCTGGGACTAAAGGTGTGTGCCACCATGCCTGACAGGACTATGTCCTTATTAAAGCTTCCTTCCGGTCCTGGCTGAAGATAAGGCAATAAAGCAAGTCCAAAAGATAAAGAAACCTCTGTGACTACAGTCGATTTTCAGCTTGTCACCTATCTCCCAGCAGTCCATGGTGTCTGCTTCAGCACTGGGCTGCTGAGCTGAAAGCCTTGTCAGCACAGCACAGAAGCCCAGAGCCTCCAGTCATGTCCCTTCAGCCCACCTCTCCAGCCTTCTCCTGCTTGTGGGTTTGTGTCTTGCCGGGTCCTCTCCCTGGAATGTTCTTTGTCCCCAGCCTCAGGATTGAGCTCCTCTACGCTTACACGCCTGGCCCTCTGTCCTCCCGGCTGATGTAGATGTGGTGTGCCCTTCCCAGATTGCAGGCAGGCAGAGCACGGGGAAGGGCAGGGAGGAGAAGAGCTGGCCTGATCCCACACAGATAGTGGGTAAGGGGCTCTCGTCCACCCAGATGCGCAGTGGTCACCCAGCCTGTGGACACAGACGAGGGAGAAAGCACGCTAACGTTTCCCTCTCCTCCTTGGCCCCAGGTGGAAGTGAAGCCGTATGTGCTGGATGATCAGATGTGTGACGAATGCCAGGGCACGCGCTGCGGTGGGAAGTTCGCCCCGTTCTTCTGTGCCAACGTCACCTGTCTGCAGTATTACTGCGAATACTGCTGGGCCAGCATCCATTCCCGAGCCGGCCGCGAGTTCCATAAACCGCTGGTGAAGGAGGGAGGTGACCGCCCTCGCCACGTCCCGTTCCGCTGGAGCTGAGCCCGGGGCCGACCCAGCCATAAGTACTGGAGTAGCTAACAAGGAGGGAAAAGAGAGGGCACTGCCTCAGGGCTCACGGTGTTCTGGAAATCTGTGCATTTGTTCTCGATTTTTAAAGAAGAAATGGGTCTTTTATTATTATTATTATTATTTACAGTCATATTACTGAACTCAGTGTCCAGTAGAATGCAAAATTGCAGAGTGTATAACGGTACTGATTTGCACTTTGATTCACACCTTTGTCTGCTTGGTACCTTCATTTCTTACACCCGACCTGTCACCTTGACAGTATGGTAGACTGCCATTCTCATCAGCGGCCATCAGGTTGATGTGTGTGACTCTTGTTTGTTGCTGTGTTGTTGCTCTGATTGTTTTGAAACTGGAGCATGCACTTATTTTCAGAAGCTTAGAGAGTTGCCCCCAGGACAAGGTTTACCAAAGGTGATACTGGCGAGTAAGTGACAGATGTAGCAGAAACTTCACCATTCAGCGATCATGAGCTGGGGTCATGTAGCGTAAGGAAAATCCTGAATGAAATCAGCCTTTAGTTGCTCTGTATTTTGACTTGTAAGGATACCTCATGAGGATCTTCATTTTTCCTTCATGTTTGATTTTTGTTTTGCTGAAGATTTTGGTTAATCTTTTAGTGTTATGTAAATTTATGCTGCAATAGCTTTTGCTGCTATTAAAATGGTATTGTTAATACCATAATACTCTATTCAGGCTAAGGTATCAATTAAAAACAAAAACAAAAGCCCAACAACACTTTGTGATTTAGGGATAGAGCCAGCTGCTGAGAGGAGATGAGAGCAGACTTGAGAAAGCTTCAACGGAAGGTCACTGCTTCTGACTGCATGTTTACTTAATCAGGTTGCTGCATGCAATAGATCTTATATCCAATGTCTAGTATAAAACCTTCCCACAGTGCACAAATTAAGAATCTATATAAGCTATAAAATACTCATTTTTTAAAAGAAGATTTCTTTCATTCAGAGAACTGGTAGCCAATCGGAGGAAGGCATGCCTCAGTGAGTGGAATGCTTCTAGGGGGAGCCCAGAGCGGGACGACCTGCATTACACCCAACACCAGACCTAGGTGTCGGGCGTTCTTGGAGCCAGTCTGTGGGTGGTAGATGAGTACCCGCAGTGCTGTGATGTGCTGTGCAGTTTACTTACGTAGTAAAGTGATTAGGTCTAACTGTGATCAAGCTTAACTCTTTAAAGCCTCTGTCAGACATTAACGAACTTGACCATTCGTAGCTGGTCATATTACTAAGTAACACATGAGCTCGTAGTCGAGACCCTCTAGTGCTTGCTCCATTTGACATAGCTTCAGACCTTGTCCAGAAAACCAAAGAGCTCATCTTAGCTTACAACACTAAGAATATATACAGTATCTAGACATAAGTTATCAGACTGACAAACTAGGCACATCTTTGAGAAAGTCGTGTGATGGTGACACTAAAGAAATATCTATACAAAAGAAGGTGGCCTGGGCAGAGCTGGTGTCTGGGTGAGAGATTAACTACTTAGTTCCTGGATTTATCCTGAAAAGCTTGAACAGAATGAAACCCTGCTAGCACCACATGGACTTTTTTAGCATTCACTCCTGGGCTGCAGATAGTAATATATAAACACACACAGTGACTGCAAGACCATGTAAATCTTTTTAAAAATCTTCTTCCTATGTTTTGAATTCTGGGGACAATCTGACTGGATATGACACTGCAGAATAGATTTCAGTCGCTGTGTTTTCTGTGCTGTGATGTCCTTGTACTGTCGAAGTTAGTATAGCTTGTTCTTGGTCATTTGTTTTTTTCTGTTTTGTTTTGTTTTGTTTTGTTTTCTCTCCAGCCTTTAGTTGCAATCGCTGGCTCCCAGCGAGTTTGTTTTCAAAAAGGAAAAACAAAATAGTTTTTTACTGGATTAAAAATGCCTATCAGAATCCTCCCCTTTTTGAGGTTTCCTCTGGGCTTTTGGTAATTGCTTTTTTCCGGCCCAGGTGTGGTTTTGTTTGTTTTTCTTTTTTCTATGTTTGTGGTTTTTTTTCATCTGTACAAGAAATTTTGTTATGCACTACTACTTTTTGTATTCTAGACCGTTTTCAAAAAGTTGGCTGATGATTTTCGTTTGTTTGTTTTTAAGGAAAAAGGCATGCTTTCTGACTGACATGATCTTTTGCAATACCTCAATTTTGAAATATAGGAAAGAAAATGATATTTTCTAAGTAAGTTTATTCAGAAAAATATATATTAATTTAATTCTGCAAGAAAATGATTTAACAGATGGGTAACTTTATTTTTTTCATGCTTATTTGTGTTTTTTGAAAATGAAGAAGTTAGAGCTTTATAACTATAATATTAAAGATCATATCTAACCTACAGAAATCTACCTAATTATGTGAAAGAAGCAAGCGTTTTGAAGAAGCACCCTCTTTCGTGTACTAAACTAACACTGAGGTTAAAACAATAAAAGAAGCTGGAAGATTGTACAGCATAAAGCTAAAATGAAGGCAAAAAGACTAGCTTATAAAAATCAACTCCATTTGGTGCTGAAAGTTGTGAATAGATGGTGGAAACTACTTTCCCTTAATTTGTATATTTATAATCAAGCGTTGATTGTGCACGACTGACCAGGATTGTGAAAGAGTTCTTCTGTTTGTATTTTTTTAAAGAGAACTTTTTTAGTTTATTAAATTATAACATGTTCCCTTTTGTTTTGTAAATAAATGTGCCCCCGGGTTCTTAATGTTATATTAAAAGAGAGGGTCCTTCAAAAGAATTATTTTTTAAAACACAGAGGTGTTCTGACCTGCAACTTAACTGGGAAGCCCCTGGGTGCCACAGGGCCTGTGGTGGCCTTTCCTGGATGGGACACTTGAACTCGTGGATGTTTTGAAGGCTGCGACCTAACCTCGACTATTTGTTGTTCCGTGCAATACTGTTTGTACTGTTTGTATAAAAAATAGAAAAAAAAGAAGAAAAAAGGCATAAATCTTTATTGCAGATTTATTTTCATTGCAAACTTTAGACATTGTGATTCACTGAAATCATTTTTCTACTGTCAAATATGTACCTTTTCTTCATGCTGGTATTTTTTCAATAGTAATGTAGCCTTTGTACTGAGACAAATTTTCATTGTTATTTTTAGAAAGATTTTTTGCTAAGAAAAAAATTAAACATATTTACATATTTTTCATTTTATTTCGTATTTTCTTTAAGGAGTGCTTTCTCAATCATTAATAGAGTTGTTTCTGGGAGGGACTTTCATATCTGGTCAATGTCATAATATTATTTTGTATTTTTACTTGGAATAAATTAATTTTATGATGCTAATCCTTTAAAAGTTTATTTTTTTCATTTTCAGTTATTTTTGAAGCTAAAACCTTTGTAATATTGTTACTAAAGTGTCTAGTTTTTTGAAATGCAAAGCTTTATGTATTAACTTGCTGATGTGGTTTACAATAGTGTGACAATGATGAAAATGGCTGGTTATGTAAAGCGATTGGAAACATAACGGATAATTGGGTAATAAAATGACAGAATGAGAGAACATGTGAAATCTTGACAAGCCTTTTCCTTTATTGCAGTGCTTTAGTGTAAGACTAGGGATGTCACAGTACAGGTCTCTAAGGATGTCACAGTGGATTTATACAACACCAGGTGCAGCCAAATCTGTGGCCCTGATAATGAAGTCACTCTCCTGAAATACCACTGGGTTTGAAACCTAGCTAGGTCTACAGAATGTTTCAGCGCTTTTCCCTTCAACTCCTCACATGTCTTGTGAGTATGTGTGGGCGTACGTATGTGCGTGTGCATGTGTGTGTGTATGTGTGTCTGTCTGTCTCACCAGCTGCTGTCCATGTGTGAGATGGTGCCTTTCCCTCCCAAATCTCTTACTTGCTTCTACCGTGGTGACATCTGTGGGTCAAAGGAAGACACCACCTTGTATGTAGCATAGGCTTGAACTGCGGTGTCTCACTGGTACTTCCCTGCAAGGGCTGGCGGTGCGAGAAGCACACTCGCCTGTCACCACTTGTAGATGCACACAGTTTGTGTTGGGCTGCATCTTCCTCCACACCCTGCCTGCTCCCTGGTATGGCACCCCGCGTTTGCCTTTTATCATGGCGACACATTGGGCCACCCCTTGCATGATCTGTCTGCCCTCCTGTCGCTGCTTTCCCAGCCCCCACTTCCCTGGAAGTGTGCTGTTAAGGCAGCGCGTCGTTACATTGGCACCTAAAATCAACGCAGAAACATCATACAACTGCAAAACTGGTGTTGCGTAAACAGAACATCCAATGACTTGCTCTAGCTAGGTGGTGTGTTTCTGCGGTTGTTGGTGGCCTCTTCTGCCGTGGCTATGGAGGTGGGCTTCATCAACAACTGGGAGAAACGTGTGTCCAGAGTTGGCTCTCGGGTACGCTCTATGTATTCAGTTTTGTAAATAACATATAGATTAGATCAAGTTGTGGTGTAAAATTTTAACTCAAATTGGGTACTATTGGTTGGAATTTTACATTAACTACAAATAAATGATTAGGAACAGAAGAAAAGAAATTGGAAAAATTCTTGTTTAGTGGTATAAAGATTATGCTTAGATTTCTGCCTATATCTTGTGTTTTATAGCTTGTTAGTGAGGCATGGGCTAATGCAGAATGTACTGCATTTATGCAATTAGCAAACAACTGCTAGTTTTCATTTTCTCTATTATATTAGCAACAAAATGGCATTTAACTGGGTAAAGCTCCTATCTAAATATTTGAGTATTGTGACATCTCTACTTGCAAGGTTTGAATGAAAGATTAGTCACAGATTAGTGAAAAAAAGTATCTTTTTGTTAAAACTGGCTTATTTGTATGGACTGTTTCTTTTTCACTAGTTTGTATGGTATGTCTGCTAACATTTCTTTGTGGTTTTTTTTTTTCTTTTATGATAACCAAATTTCTATCTCAGCTGCAATAGTGTTCCATCCTACCATGGAGTATTTTATAATGAATGCTGTTGACTTTATACCCCAAAATGGGCCAAGAAGGGGAATCTGTGATTCAGGGATGTTACATTTGTATGATGAGGAAGTTAATTGCAACAAGTAGAAAACTTGGGTGCTAACACAGGATAACTTCTCTTTTTCCTGGACATAGTTCTGTTGGGGTATAAAGTATTAGGTATTTGTATTTTTGCTGTCAAAATAATGGACATAACTTTTAGAGTGTTCACAGCTAAGATCTCTGTATTTGTTTTTCAACTAACGACTAATTTTAAATGTATTGTACCTTTTATTACCTGTTCTCTTAGATTGTTTTTGCTAGTAACCCTTACTCAGCTTCTGCCTTCGGGGCTTGGACTCATACTGCTTGTGTGGAACTACAGTACTGTGACTAAACATGGAGCTCGATGCAGCGATTGCTTACAACTGCTTACACTTTGTAGTTTGGACTTTTTTTCTGTAACAACAACTTATTAAATCTAGTTGTATGAAGCACTGACACTTGTCATCCTTTGCATCTGCGGAGGAGCACCTTGGTGTGTTGGGTTTGCACATGGGAAACATTCTATCTTACTTGATGGGTAGTTTCCTCTTTTAAAAGTCCCCACGCAGTACACTCCGTCGGGGAAACTTCACTTTTTCTCTGACACGTAAAGTACAAGTGTAGGGACTGGAGTGATGTTTCGGCAGTTAGAGGCGCTTGTTTGCAAGACCTGATGACCCAGTGTTCAGTTCCCCAGTGCCCACACGTAAAGCCAGATACATGGAGTGCCCATGCAGTTGCCATAGGCCCTGACCCGCCCTTTCTCATTCTCTTTCCTTGCTAATAACCAAAAAAAAAAAAAAAAAAAAAAAAAAAAGTATATATGAAACGGGAAGGCATATTTGACTCAAGTGGACGAGTGTTCAGCGCAAGGTTTTTAGAGGTATAGGTATACTTGTGGTTCTTTGGTAAGAGAGAGAGAGGGAGAGAGCGCGAGAGCTGGAGATGGAACCCGGGGCCTGGGCAAGCTAAACTGGCACTGTGCCCCGGAGCCACACCTCCACCCCGCTAGTTTTAAGAGCCAGCACATTGGCACATAAAAACCAGTTTCCTTTAAAAAAAAGTTGAACTAGTAAGCATCTCACTTTTCACAATTACACTAGGCTCTCCTAGTGATATTTTTCAGAAAAATCATTTTGGTAAATGCCCCCTGTGACTGGTCGTGGACGCGGTCTCTTGGTGCTAATCCCTGAAGGGAGTGGACGGCGCGTGTCAGCACGAGCCAATCCCAGGCCGGGTCCCCTCCCCAGCAGGGCGGGTCTGCGGGGTGCGGTCTGAGCGCGGAAGGCGTGGGGCCGGACCGCGTCGCTCCTGCGTCCGCCTCCGGGCGATGGAGGGGGAGAGGAGAGGAATAGGGAGAAGGGAGAGGAAGGGAGCGGGGAGGAAAGGAAGACGGCGCAGGGGAAGGGAGAAGTGCTGGGGGAGGTGAGATCTATTCTTTCCACTCTCCCACCCCCAAGGGGAGTGAAACGTGATCTGGTTAGGAGGGGACAAGAGGGGAGGGGCGGCTGGTGTTCCCTCCACACCCCTAGCTCCCGCACGGCCCCCTTCCTGCATCGGGTTCCCATCCCACCCCGTCTCCTGTCTCCCCCAGTGGCCTGCCCCTGTTGGCCCAGGCGCCGGCCTGTGAGCCTCCCCGGCCCAGCAGCGTGTCTACGGCCCGGTGTAGCTCGGGTTTGCGCGCTTGGAGCTCCAGTGTCCCGCCTCAAATGGAATGAAATGCGTTCTGGGTCGCTTGCTATAAGCGACTCCTTGGCAACAGCGCCCCCTACTACTTCCCTGGGCCCACCTGAGTCAGCGGACCAATCAGGTCTCTTCCTTACGCGCCTGAGTCAGGACAAAACTCTCTCCTAGTTAACTACCTACCAGCCACCGGTCTTGTGGCTCATTCTCCTGGCTTCTGAATGTCTAGGTCCCGACTTCAGTAATTTCTTTCCCCTTCCCAGCCTGGGATAGATGGGATCCTGCCTCGAAAATGAAATTCCAATGCTAGCATGCTAGAATTACTTAAACATTTTCTTTTTTCGAGATAGGTTTTCTCTTTACCCCAGGCTGCCTTGGAAGTCACTTTGTAGCTGCAGGCTGGCCTCCAACTCATGGAATCCTCCTACCTCAACCTCTTGGGTGCTGGGATTACAGGCGTGTGCCACTATGCATGGCTCAAATTAGCGAATCTTATTACTATTATTTAGAGAATACTTCATTAGTTTCTATAATCAAACCCACGTAGACAATACCTTATATACTTAATACAGTGCGTTGCCCCTATACAAATGGAAAAAAATTTTCTTTCTAGTCCAATATGACTGTTAATTTCTGTACAATGCCAACTTAATATGGTAAACAGGTATTTTTTTCCCCAAAGTTGACAGCATAGCTAGTTTCCAAAAATTCAAATTATATACGTATATATACACATATATATGACCAATAATAGCAGTATGTTATGCTTCAATAGCAACAACAGCTTTTCCAGGTTCTGCAGTTGTCTGAACAAAATTGTAGAGTCATCCAGCACGCTTATTTTAAAAAGTGTAAAAAGAAAACCCCAGAAAAATTAGCTAATTTCTTTAGAAATAAAATACTTGAAAAAAATTTTTATTTACCTATTTGACAGAGAAAGCGATGGGGGGATGGGCATGCCAGGGCCTCCAGCCACTGCAAATTACTGACACATGCACCCCCTTGTGTAGCTGGCTAACGTGCGTCCTGGGGAATCGAACCTGAGTCCTTTGGCTTTGCAGGCAAACATCTTAACCACTAAGCCATTCCTTTACATGGGTACTGAGGAATTGAACATAGGCCATTGGGCTTTGCAAGCAAGAGCCTTGAACCACGGAGCCATGTCTCCTACCCATCTAGCTCATTTTTAATGTCTGTGCATGTGTGGTGGCCAGGGCCCCAGGTCTCCCACTGGTCTGGAGCTGTACTGGCCAACAAGCCCTAGAGATCCACCTACATCCAGGATTATAAATGTGTGCCACCATACTGGACCAAAGGTTTCTGGGGATCAAACTCAAGTTACCACATACTCGAGACATTAGTTTTACCAACTCAGCTCAGTTTATTTTAAAATATCTTGCTAGGTGTTTCGTTTATTTTTACTTATGACAGAGAGAGAATGAGTATGTCAGGGCTTCTAGCCACTGCAAATGAACTCCAGATACAATCACTACCTTGTGCACCTGGCTTACACAGATACCAGGAAATCAAACCTAGGTCCTTAGGTTTTGCAGGCGCTTGCCTTAACCACTACGCATGCTCTCCAGTCCTCTTGCTAGTTTTTCTTCCCCTAATATTTATTTCTTTGACAGAGAAAGAGGGAGAGAAAATGGCGTGCCAGAGCTTCCAGCCACCGCAAAAGAACTCCAGACAGGTGCACCCCTTGTGCATCTGGCTAACATAGGTCCTGGGGAATGGAATCTGGGTCCTTTGGCTTTGCAGGCAAGCGCTTTAACCGCTGAGCCACCCCTCCAGCCCTCTTGCTAGATATTTTTTTTTAATTTTTTTTTGCTCATTTTTTATTTATTTATTTGAGACCGACAGACACAGAGAGAAAGACAGATAGAGGGAGAGAGAGAGAATGGGCGCGCCAGGGCCTCCAGCCACTGCAAACGAACTCCAGACGCATGCGCCCGCTTGTGCATCTGGCTAACGTGGGACCTGGGGAACGGAGCCTCGAACCGGGGTCCTTAGGCTTCACAGGCAAGCGCTTAACCGCTAAGCCATCTCTCCAGCCCTCTTGCTAGATTTTTGACTGAAATTGCTTTGAGTACATACATCTATTTGCAATCTTAATATTTTCAGAACAACTGTGTTTTGCTGGTTATCAAATCCAGGGTTTTGAGCATGCTAGGCAAGTGTTCTACCATAGAACCATCTCTATCTGCAGCAGTTTCTTTCTTGTTGCTGGGAAAATCACCCACGCAGAAGCTGCTTATGGGATGTAGATTTCTTCGGCCTCACAGCTTCAAGGGCATGTTTCATCACACTGGGCAAAGCATGACAGGAGCAAACAGGTGAAAGCAGAGTGAACTCTGAATACCCAGGGCGATTGTACTCGTAAACCTCAAGGCCTGGCCCCAGTGACACACCTCTAGCAAGGCTTCACAAGCTGGGGATACAAACACATGAAGCTGGGGGGACATACTACATACTCACCGCCACAGTCCCTGATCCAAAGTCTCCTTTTCATTGTGCAATGTTCAACATGAAGGCCTTTTACAGAGTTTGGATTTTGGTCCTATTATATATGGAACACTAATAATTTCTGGGCTGGAGAGATGACTAAGTGGTTAAGGCACTTGCCTGCAAAGCCTATGTTTGACTTGCTAGATCCCATGTAAGCCAGATGTACATGGTGACACGTGCAAGGTCGCATATGTGCACAAGGTAGCGCACTCTGGAGTTTGACTACAGCAGCTGGAGGCCCTGGCATGCTAATTCTTTCTCCTCTGTGCTCAATCTCATAAAAAATTCCAACTAATTCCTTTTTTTTTTTTAAGTTTTTATTTATTTGACAAAGGGAGGGAGGGAGAGAGAGATTGGGCACGCCAGGGCATCCAGCCACTGCAAACGAACTCCAGATGTTTATGCCCCCTTGTGCGTCTGGCTTACCTGAGTCTTGGGGAATTGAACCTGGGTCCTTTGGCTTTGCAGGCAAACACCTTAACCACTAAACTATCCTGCCAGCCCCTCCAACTAATTCTTATTGTTAGCATGCAGAAAAAAAATTTGCATACTGACCTCATAATCCATTTTCATTTTTTTTTTTTTTTTTTTTTTAATTTTAATTTTATTTATTTGAGAGTGATAGACACAGAGAGAAAGACAGATAGGAGAGAGAGAGAATGGGCGTGCCAGGGCTTCCGGCCACTGCTAACGAACTCCAGACGCGTGCGCCCCCTTTTGCATCTGGTTAACGTGGGACCTGGGGAACCGAGCCTCGAACCGGGGTCCTTAGGCTTCACAGGCAAGCACTTAACTGCTAAGCCATTTCTCCAGCCCTATTTTCATTTTTTAAATGAAACTATGTTCCTATAGCCATAGGAATGCTTTCTTTTTGCCTGGTTCATGTCTTCTTTACAATTTTCATTCTAAGATTCATAGCTGTTTCAGTAGTTGATTTTTCACTGCTTTATAGCACTGCATCATATAAATCAATGTCCCCAGGAGTTATTTGGTGCCATACTTTAAAGTAAGCTCTTCTAAATTTAGCCTCTACTTTTCCTTTGCAAGCTCCAGACTTAATCACCTGTCTACCTAACACCTTTTGACAGCCAACCAACAGGTGATTGAAATTTTAATTTATTTTTGTTTTTTTAATTTGAGAGCAACAGAGGAAGAGGCAGATAAAGAATGGGTGCAGGCTCTCCAGCCACAGCAAACAAACTCCAGATCCATGTGCCCCCTTGTGCATCTGGCTTATGTAGGAACTGGGGGATCAAGCCTCAAACTGGGGTCCTAAGGCTTCACAGGCAAGCGCTTAACTGCTAAGGCATCTCTCCAGTCCCAGGTGATTGAAATTTAACATGAAAAACTAACAGATATTGCTGAAGACTCCACATACTTGGGCTGCAAGGCCACTGAGAAATCCTGCTGGAACTGAGCTGATAACCTCCTCCATGTAGACCAGCTCACAGAAAGCTGGAAGAAGCAACATATGCAGTTGGATGGGAGAAACAGATGCCACCAGTGAAGATACTCAACAGCGGACACTGCAAGCCTTGTAATTGGCCAGCCAGCCCAAATGAGCCAATGGGTGCAATAGTGGCAGGTCTGTCATGGTGGAAACCAACTGCCCTCTAATTGGACTGAAGGCCCACTCCATGGGAGGGACTACATCCCTGATACTGAAAACTTAAAACGGGTAGTCATGAGCCCTAGGGGTGTAACATCTGCTGATGTCTGGAAAAATGTATATAGTATGCTTGTCAAACTGCCCAGTAAGCACTTCTCAATATTTATACCCTCATATTAACGCTACTCTCACTTTGGGGAGAGAATCTTTTTTCAGATGGCAGTGACCTTGGGACGACTCAGAAGGTATCATAGTGCTGGAAAGAAGTGACTGGAGTACTGAGTAACATCTCGATCACACCTTCCAAGGCTCAGGGTCTGATGTGGAAGAGGTGGCAGAAAGAATGTAAGAGCCAAAAGAAGGGTAGGACTCCTTACAACGTGCTCCCTCCAGACATAAAATGGCCTGGATATCCATGACCTCACAGTGCCTGACACTACCTGCACAAGACCATCATAAGAGGAGGAAAAGACCATGACATCAAAATAAAAGAGAGACTGATTGAGATGGGGAGGGGATATGATGGAGAATGGAAATTCAAAGGGGAAAGTGGGGAAAGGGAGGCTATTACCATGGCTATTTTTTATATTCATGGAAAATGTTAATAAAAACTGAGAAAAAATTAAGATATAAAATTAAAAAAAAAAAAACAAAGTGGGAGGAAATATGATGAAGAGTGGAATTTCAGAGGAAAGGGGGAGGGGAGGAAATTCCCATGGACTATTGTTTACAATCATGGAAGTTGTCAATAAAAAAATAAAAATAAAAACTAACAGAAAACCACCTGATTTCCTACTCTATCCCATCCCCAAATTTGCTCCTTTTTCAGTTTTCACCATTCTCCATTTACACTGCTAACCCAGCTGTGTAAGAAATTAACCCACTTGGTTTTATGTTGAGGTACAACAAAAACATATTGGCTTGACTGAGACAACAGTAATTATGAAGGTAGGCAGGGAATAGGGAAAGAAAAAAACACACGGAGCTTACGTAAGTAGTTTAGACATGGGATGAAGGTGATCAGAAGCCACATTTGGCAAGTAGGAAGGTCAGTAAGAAGCCAGTAGTCTAGGAGAGGTTAAGGTGGTGGTGAGAATTTACAGTGCTGGCTAAAACTATGGAGAAAGTTGAAACTTGGAACGATTTGTAGAGATGGTAGAACTGACTGAAGGAGTGGAGGAAGCAGCATTAAAAAAAAAAAAACAAAAAAAAAAACCAGCCGGGCGTGGTGGCGCACGCCTTTAATCCCAGCACTGGGGAGGCAGAGGTAGGAGGATCGCTGTGAGTTCGAGGCCACTCTGAGGCTACATAGTGAATTCCAGGTCAGCCTGAACCAGAGTGAGACCCTACCTTGAAAAATCAGAAAAAAGAAAAAAAAAAAAACACCACAGATGGGGCTGGGAAAATGGCTTAGCGGTTAAGGCGTTTGCCTGCAAAGCCTAAGGATCTCGGTTCAATTCCTCAAGACCCACGTAAGCCAGATGCACAAAGGGGCACATGTGTCTGGAGTTCATTTGCAGTGGCTAGAGGCCCTGGTGTGCCCATTCTTTCTCTCTCTCAAATAACTAAATATAAAACAGATGTAAGTCAAAAGCAACCTATTGTCTTAGCCATGATTGACTTTTCCTCCTGGACTCCCATTTAATGTATTGGACTTTCTCATTCTATCTTCCATGATGCCTGCCTGATTTTTTTTACCTGTTTTATCCATTCAGTACTATGTAGTCAATTGGCAACTTTGTAATATCAACACTCCAGCTCTCTTCCACTGTGTTTAATTTGCCTATTAAAGGTCCTTTCTCCTCTGTAACATTTTCTCATTTTATACCAAATTATTGAAATCATTTTTATGGTCTTTCATAATTTGCATCTGTTGGCTCTTCTTCCTGTAGGTGGCATGTAAAATCTTCCCCTATGTGGTAATCTCATGGGGTATTACTTGAAACTATCTCTATAGAACAGTTTTACATTTACGACTGTTAATATTCCAGAATTTTGTGTTATTTTTAAGCCTTTCAAGGTAGGGTCCCACTCTGGTCCAGGCAGACCTGGAATTCACTATGTCGTCTCAGGGTGGCCTCAAACTCACAGTGATCCTCCTACCTCTGCCTCCCAAGTGCTGGGATTAAAGGCAGGCGCCACCACATCCGGCTTCCACCTTATATCTCAGTCCCTATATTCATCAGAACTTCATTGGCTGAATTTACCCCACAGGATAAATTATTGTTGTTGAAAGCAATGTGGTCACATTCTCCTATCTAAGCACTCACAGGTCTTGCTTAGCTTCTGAGATGAGTCCTGCTTTGAGTTGTATGGCTATAGCCTAGGTCACAATCTCAAACTGTTTCACTGGAATACTCACCTTTGGATAAGATTATTATATAAACACAAGAAATAAGTGCAGCTTCCCCACTGACACTTTCCTTCAAATTACTATTGTAATAAGCTCTGTTGAAAGAGAGAGAGAGAGAGAGAGAGAGAGAGAGTGTGTGTGTGTGTGTGTGTACAACTATGCAAGAAACAAACCCAGGTCTTCCACTTTTCAAGATTTCCAGACACAAAATGGCCTAGAGATCTATGACCTTGTAGTGCCTGGCACTACCTACACAAGATCTTTAAAATAGGAGGAAAAGATGATGACATCAAAACAAAAGATACCAGCTGAGAGGGGGAGGGATATGATGGGGAGTGTATTGTGAGGGGTGTCTATAACTATGGAAGTCATTGATTAAAAAAAAAAAAAGTGAAAGCAACAAAAAAGACAATCTCTGAATCTATAAATAGGTAAATAGGTTCTCCCCCCGCCCCCCAAAGGTAGTATCTCACTCTAGCCCAGGCTGACCTGGAATTAACTATCTATTCCCAGGCTGGTCTCAGACTCACAGCAATTCTCCTATTCTGCTTCCCCAGTGCTGGGATTAAACTATTTGAAATTTTCTATAATAAACAGGAGTATAATGGACACCATGAACCCATAATCCAATTTGGTATCAACATTTGACCATGTATGATTTATTTCCCACACACATATTTTTAAAAACATAACTAATATGTCATCACATCCATAAAACTAACAGTAGCTCTTTAATACTCATTAACTCAATTTTGCTTGTGTCTCCCTTACTCAAGGTGTACTACTGAGACTGCACACCTAACAGTATCAAATTCTTGGTTATGTGTCTTCCTTTGGAAACCTGGAATGTGTCATTTACTATTTCACCACAAAAAAGCTTTAAAAATAAGTCACACTATTTCCCACATAGAAATTATTTTCTTGTGTACTCTTCTAGAAATAGTCTAGTAACATACACATGTACTTTCAGATTAAAGCTTTAAATTGCCCAAATGCCTGACATCTAGTTCTGACTTTTCAAGTTAGGATTAAAATTGTTTTAAATTTTGGTGTGAATTCTTTTGTATCTTACCATCTCTTCAATGATATGTTGTTCCCTACATACTTTTTAGAAAGTATCAATTTCAATGAGCTATGTTAACTAGCTGGTATATGAAAATAGCAAATAAATAGTTAATAAAAACAGTTAACTCAAGTACCTCGAATATTCTCCATAAAATAATAAATTTCCTTTTAGTCGTCTTTTTTTTGGTTTTTCAAGGTAGGGTCTCACTGTAGCCCAGGCTGACCTGGAATTCACTATGTAGTCTCAGCGTGGCCTCAAACTCATGACAATCCTCCTACCATTGCATCCCAAGTGTTGGGATTAAAGGTGTGCGCTACCACGCCCGGCTAGTTTTCTAAATATAAATTTAAATCCTAAATGATAAAGAAAAAAGTGTTTGGTTTAAAAAAAAATGTATCTACACTAACTATCTAAATCTTTACTACAAATAAGACACAATTGCATATATATTACAATTTTGATCTTGTATTTATTCTTTATGGAATGCTAGGGTGTTACAGTATGGGTGTCGAGGCTACTGAAATGTGACAATGTCCATGTGTAAGTGCTGCAGATCAGTATCACTTTTAATGACTTTTAACAATAAACAAAACACTCGTTATTGTACAGCTGAGGTCTGATGGTTCTTAAACTGTTGTTAAAGTGTATGGCCAGACACAAACCTTGGGGAAGTTTATTACCTGTACACATATATACAAATATGTTCCATACATGTGTTTGTACACAGGCATGTATCAGTTTATGTAGGAAATGTAAAAAATTATATACATACACATACAGGCATATCTATATACATCTATCCACCCTCACCTTTGAGCTCATTTTTATAACAAGAGTTAATCAACTTCATGCCCAATTTTTATTGCTGTCTGGTATAACATGATTTTAGTGCCAAAACCAGACAAGTTTTTGGTTGCAGGATAGATACATTTATGCATATAGATATGTGTATCCTTGTATGTTTGTATATAAAAAGCAATTATTTCTCCCTCTTACGCTTCAGTCATGCATTACTATAATAAACAGTCTTTTCACCATAAGTTTTAGAATTTTAAGCAGTGTAAAATCTACGTTTGGAAAACTGTATGTTCATAGTTACAAAATATATTATATATATATATTTATATATGATTGAAACCTATTGAGTACATACGTTCTTTGAATCTGGCTATACCCTAGCCATTAGATAAATAAAAAAAAAAAAACACCAAAGACACCCTCTAACAGGATGTATATAGCCTTAAATATACCAGTACCTGTATTTAGAATAATTATTTACTTTAAAAGTTGACAAAATGATGTTAAAGATTTGAAAAACACTATGTATCTGCATTAAATATATAAATGTTTTCACGAAGGGCCTGTCTGAATTCATTGATAAACATTTTCATGTTCTAAGACTGACTAATATCATAGTCAATATTCTTAAAATTATGGCTCATTAAGGCTTTTATATAAAAAGAAGCCCTATTTTAATCAATTATAAAAACAAGTACTATTTTAAAGAAAACATACATGAACACCAAAGTACTCGTGAGTATCATCTGTACAAAGTGACTGTGTAGAGAGGAGGCTTTTACTCCCAGGTAGAACGTCTCCTGGTAGCACATGTAAACCTGGTTGGTTCTTCTGCTCTGCAGCTATTCAGCATGTCAAATTTAAACCATTTCACATTAACATTTAATTTAATACAGTGCAAATATATGAGAATACCTTGTTCCCCCCAGTGAAACAGGAGCCAGCACTATGCTGAATATTCTTCAGATCTATTTACACATTCAGTTAAAAGTTCACCATAAACTTAGGAATTTGCTGAATATCAGCAGAATTGTAACTGAACTAGCAGCAATTGCATTTACAATATTTGATAGCTATTTGAGAGAATGCATGAAACTTTCCAGGTTGAACTCTGAATCGTACTGTTCTTGATCCCAAAGATCACTCAGGTTTTCAAGAACTGATTTCATGCTTGCTTTGCCAGATGTCGAGGTGTCAGCTTTTTCCGCTTTGCCATCCTTAAAAAGACAAAATGAGAGGCTATTAACTTCAGAAACTGTATTTTTCTTTAAAATATTGTATGTGCTTTTAACAATCAGAGCTGTCCATTATTTCTGATAGCCAACTGCAACAGTCATTTATCACTTATAGTTTTTTTAGAAATAATTTCTAAATTATGAAAGAATTCGAAATGTATTACAAAGAACTTATTGGTGGTTTTGTTACAATTGTTCTGTCTTCTTTGTGTGTGTGTGTACGCACGTGTGGAAGCATATATGAATCAGACAAATTAAATGTTTTCTCTTGAAAGGAGGGATGTGGCTGGGTGTGGTGGTGCATGCTTTTAATTCCAGCACTGGGGAGGAGGAGTTGGAAGCCAGTGTGAGACTGCATAGTAAATTCCAGGTCATCCTGGGCTAGAGCCAGGACTTCCTCAAAAATAAACAAACAAACAAACACACAAATAAATAAATGAAGGAGGGATGCATCTTAGTGGTAGAAGGCTTGCCAACGCCCTGGCAATACCCAGCAGTCTCAAACAGCTAGACAGAGAGGCAGACAGAGGGTCTAGTAGTTCAGTTGGTAGAGAGCTTGTCTTGCATGCAGGAAGCCTGGATTTGATACCCTGCACTACATAAAAAGGTGTGGTAGTGCACGCCACCAATCCCAACACTTTAAAGGTGGAGATAGGAGAAACGGAAGTTCAAAGTCTTCTTTGGTTACAAAGCATTGCTATGACTGTCTTAAAAAAGAGGGTATGCCAAAAGGCACCAGGGTGCTGAGAAGTACTGACGTAGGAGTGTTCAGCACTGAAATATCTCTATCATACCCTCTGAGATTCAGGGTCCACTGCGGAAGAGGTGGCAGAAAGAATGTAAGAGCCAGAGGAAGGGTACGACTCCTTACAATGCACCTGTCCAAGCAGAAACTGGCCTCAATGTCTAAAACCTTGCAGTGCCTAATACTACCCTCACAAGACCCTCATAATAAGAGGAAAAGATGATGACATCAAAATAAAAGACAGACTAATGAAGAGAGGGAGGGGATATGATGAAGAGTGGATGTGTGAAGGGGAAAATGGAAGAGAGGAGGGAATTATGGTTGTAAGTATGAAAGCTATCAATAAAAAGGGGGGGGGGGTGTATGGCCGGGCATAGTGGCACATGCCTTTAATCCCAGCACTTGGGAGGCAAAGGCAGGAGGATCACCATGAGTGCCAGGCTACACACCATGCAGTAAAATAGGCACTGATACTCCGAATAACTGGTCTGTCATTAGTTGATAGAAGGCAGGTTCCAGTTTCCAGTGATAAGATGTCCATAAGCAGAAAAGAACTAAGAAAGCAACCTGGAAGCAAGACAATGGCAACAGTAACAACAAAACAAGACTTCAAAGGATTGAGATAAGCCCTTCACTACACTATTTTCTTTAACACCTTCACTTACTAGCCCCAGGAAGGCTGTGAACTCATTAATGATAAACTGTTAGGTTCTTTACCTTATCCAGAGTAAACAGATCAAGAAGTTGATCAGTTCCCATACTCTGCAAACTAGAATTCTCTTGGCTGATAACAGTATTTGCTATGTTCATCTTGAATTTCTGTAAACCCATTATCTTCTCTTCCAGCGTTCCTCTGGTTATCAGCCGGTAAACATTAACCACTCGTTTCTGAATGAGAAGAACAGTTAAGAGACACTAAGTGTAAGCTCTAAGGTTCACCAAACCAATGACCTGTACTTTTGTACTAAAAACTTTCTTTTACCTTAAGATTAGATTTTTGTCTGGTTCTACTAGCTTAAAATTGTTTGTGGAAACCATAGACTATTAGGGATGGACAATAAGCCAGATTTGTAGTCCAAGCACCTCATTTTTAATACATGAGAAAGTAGCACCACACAGAGCTAGCAACTTTTCCAAGGTTGTGACACTTGGTAACAGACACAGAAGTTATACTAAGCTTTCCCATCTTTCTGGGGAAGACGGTTCCTCGGCATACACTTAGGTGACTCACCTGCCCAATACGATGGGCCCGGTCCATGGCTTGTAGATCTCGCATGGGATTCCAGTCATGCTCCACAAATACCACTGTGTCAGCGCCAGTCAAGTTAAGCCCCAAGCCACCAACATGAGTTGTAAGTAACAGAACGTCTATGGATGGATCATTGTTAAATCTAAAAGTTAGGTATCAAAAAAGGGAGTTATTTGAGGCCAGCATGGAGTAAGACTCTACCCCCCCCCCATCAAAACCAAACACACACACACACAAACACAGATGGAATTAGTGCATTTCTAAGGATCCTGTAACAGAAACTAATAAAATACTGCTTGAAAAACCCCTTAACATCTTTAGTAGGAAAAAAAAAAAGCTTTCTACAGTCAGTCAGAAATTATATGGATAGAAATAAGGCCAAATAGATTGTATTTTATATCAGATATAAACTGAGACACAAAAATATATGCATTATATTGCTAAAGACTCCACATGTTTGGGCTGCAAGGTCCATGAGAAATCAAGCAGGACCTGAGCTGAAATCCTCCTCCCTATAGACCATCTGACAGAAAGCTGGAAAAAGCTACATTGCATGCAGCCCTATGGGAAAGAAAAGTCATCTGTGGAGATAAACAACAGTGGACATTGCAAGCCTTAAGTTTGGTCAGCTAGGCCAAATGATCCAATGGATGTACGTCTGTTATGGGGGAAACCAATGACTCACTAATTGGACTGGAGACCTGCTCCATGGGAGGGAACACATGCCTGGTACTGAAAACCAAGTGGAAAAAAAAAAGCCTATGAGAGGCCAGACATGGTGGCGCACATCTTTAATCCCAGCTCTCGGGAAGCAGAGGTAGGAGGATCACCGTGAGTTCGAGGCCACCCTGAGACTACATAGTGAATTCCAGGTCAGCCTGAGCTACAGTGAGACTCTACCTCAAAAACAAAACAAAACAAAACAAAAAAACCTATGACAGCGGAGGTATAAGCCCTAGGGGTATAATGCCTGCTGGTGTCTAGCTAAATGCATATAGTATGTCCACCAAAATGCTCGGTAAGCACTCTTCTTTATGTCCATACTCATATATTAATGTTAATCTCACTTTTGGTTACAGAAGCTTCTCTTTTCAGATGGTGGTGACCTCTGGGATGACTCAAAAGGCACCATGGTGCTGAGAAGAAGTGACAGAGGAGTGCTCAGCACTGAAATATCTCTATCACACCTTCGAAGGCCTGGGGTCCCCTGTGGAAGAGGTGGCGGGAAAATTTTAAGAGCCAAAGGAAGAGTAGGAATGCTTACAATGCACTCTTCCAGACAATAAATGGCCTAAATATCCATGACCTTGTAATGCCTGGTAATACCTATACAAGACCCTCATACTAGGAGGAAAAGATGATGACATCAAAATAAAAGAGAGACTAATTGAGAGGGGGAGGAGATACGATGGAGAGTGTATTTGTAAAGGAGAAAGTGGGACAGGGGAGGAAATTATGATTTATTGTCTGTAATTATCAATAAAAAAAAGTTTTTAAAAATAACGATATGTAAGCACTGTAAAACAAAACCCAATTATGAACTTGTAAAATATGGACAGTGGGAAAAGTATCATCAATCAGTGAAGGTACAAGAAGAATATTTATAGCTACTTTTATTTACTAGTCTGAGACGATACCAGGGGCTAGAGAGATGACTCAGTGTGTAGTATCCACATAGAAACAGATGTATAGGGGCTGAAGAGATGGCTTAGTGGCTAAGGTGCTTGCCTGCAAAGCCTAAGGACCCAGGTTCAATTACCCAGAACCTATGAAAGCCAGGTACACAAAGTGGAGAATGCAAAAGGAGGTCTGGAGTTTGTTTGCAGTGGCTAGAGGTCCTGGGTATGCCCATTCTCTTCCTCTTTCTCTGTAGTAGTTAAATTGGAAAAACCAAACAAAGCAAATAAACAAACAAAAAAAAACCATAGTTGTACAAAGTGGTGCCTATGTCTGCAGTTCATCTGCAGTGGCAAGAGGTTTTAGTGCACTCATTCTTTCTTTCTCTTTCCAATAAATATTTTTAAAAAGAAGACACTGGGCTAGAGAGATGGCTTAGCAGTTAAGGTGTTTGCCTGCAAAGCCAAAGGACCTCGGTTTGATTCCCCAGGATCCACGTAAGCCAGATGCACAAGGGGGTACATGCTCCTGGAGTTTGTTTGCAGTGGCTGGAGGCCCTGGTATGCCCATTCTCTCTCTCTCTCCCCCCCCCCTCCCTCCCTCTCTGTTGCTCACAAATAAATAAATAAATTTTTTTAAAAAGGGGCTGGAGGAATGGCTTAGTGGTATGAGAAGCACTTTGCCTGTTGAGTGATATTGCCAGCCAAACAAGTCTTAATAATTTCTTGTATTCTATGTGATCACAATTGGAATTAAAACCAGAAATCAAGAGCAAGAGAAAGGACAGAAAATTTACAAATACATCAAGACTGAACAACACATTATTAAATAGTGAATGGGTCATTAAAGATATCAGGAGAGGGCTGCAGAGATGGCTTAGTGGTTAAGGCATTTGCCTGTGAAGTCAAAGGACCCAGGTTCCATTCCCCGGGACCCACATAAGCCAGATGCAGAATGTAGCAATGTGTCTGGAGTTCGTTTACAGTGGCTAAAGGCCCGGGTGCACCTATTCTTTCTGTCTTCCTCATTCTCTCTTTCTCTCTCTCTCAAATAAATAATTAAAAACTCAGAAAAAAAATCAGAAGAGAAATTTAAAAACACTGGAGTTGAATGAAAATGAAAACACAATAAAACCTATGGGACATGTTTCTAAGAGGGAAGTTAAAATAGTCTCTATTTAAAAAATTAAAGTTGAGATGGGGAGGTAATATGATGGAGAATGGAATTTCAAAGGGGAAAGTTGGGGGGGGGAATTACCATGGTATTTTTTTTAATAATTGTGAAAAATGCTAATAAAAATTTTGTAAAAAAGAAAAAAATTAAAGGAGAACTGGAGAAATGGCTTAACAGCTGAGGATCCGTGTTTTACCCTCCAGATCCCATGTAAGCCAGATGCACAAAGTAAAGGCAAGTGCAAGACTGCACATGCCCACTAGGTGGCGTAGCATCTGGAGTTTGATAACAGTGGCTAAGGTCCTGGCATGGCAATTCTCTCTCTAAAAATAAATAAATGGCTGCTTTAAAAAAAAATTAGAGGAATTAGGGCTGAAAAGATGGCTTAACAGTTAAGGAACTTGCCTCCGAAGCCTAAGGCCCAATGTTCTACTCTCTAGATCCTATGTGAACCACGCATACAAAGGTAAGGCAAGTGGAAGGCCACACCTGTCCACTAGGTGGCACAAGCAAGCATCTGGAATTTTATTGCAGGGGCTGAGGCCCTAGCTCACCAATTCTCTCCTTCTCTTGCAAATAATAAATTAAAAAATGGAAGCTGGGCATGGTGGTGCATGACTTTAATCCCAGCACTTGGAAGACAGAGGTAGGAGGACCACCATGAGTTCAAGGCCATCCTGAGACTACATAATGAATTTCAGGTCAGCCTGGGCTACAGTAAGACCCTACCTCACACACACACACACACACACACACACAAAAAAAAAAAAAAATTTAAAGAGGAATTACTCGCTCAGGACTCCTCCTGTCTTATGGAAACTTTGCCTTCTTTCTTTATCTTAAATACTTTCTAAACTTAAAAAAAGTCAGTAATCTCCAACAAAAAATGTAATTTAGGGTTTTGGAAAAGCAAGAATAAACCAAGTACCAAAAATGCAGAAATAATAAAGATCAGGATAAAAATAAATAAAGCAGAATAAGTTCTTTAAAAATATGAGCAAGACTCTAAGCCAAATTAATCAAAAGAAAGATCCAAATTAATAAAAATAAGAGCTGAGTGGGAGGGAGGGTCAATCAAAATTCAAGATATTCTGAATAAGACAAATGAAAATCTACTTTCTTCTTCTTCTTCTTTTTGGTTTTTCAAGGTAGGGTCTCACTCTAGCCCAGGCTGTCCTGGAACTCACTATGTAGTCTCAGGGTGGCCTTGAACTCATGACAATCCTCCTACCTCTGCCTCCTGAGTGTTGGCATTTAAAGGCGTGTGCTGCCATGCCCGGCAAAAATCTATTTCTTGAATAATGGCACATCCAGAAGCCATAGATTATTACTAGAAAATTTTCAGTACCAGGGATGGGATACTTTCCAGTGAGTTGTTAGTCAAGGAGGTCCCTGTTGCCTCCAATACACTATAGGTTATTGCCAAGGTCCTTGGTTTCTTGTGAGAAAGAGATGATAAGACACTATTGCTGAAGACTTTATATGCCTGAGAGGCAAAGTTACTGAGAAATCAAGCTGGTGCTGAGCAGAAAACCTTTTCCCTAAAGCCCAGTCAACTGAAACCTGGAAAAAGCTGTACTGTATGCAGCCTTATGGGAGACAGAAGTCATCAGCAGTGAAAACTGTGGACACTGGAAGCCTCAAGTTTCACCAGACAAGCCAAATGACTGAATGAGTGCAAGAGTGGCATGCCTGCTCTGGGGGAAACCAACTGCTCCCTTGTTGGACTGAAGTTCTGCTCTATGGGAGGGAATAAATGGCTGGTACTGAAAACCTACTCAAAAGCCTATGGAAGGGAAGTCATGAGCCTTAATAGTATAAAGCCTGCTCTTGTCTGGATAAATGCATATATTACTCTCACCAAATTGCCCTGAAAGCTCTACACTTAATGTTCATATTCATCTATTAATGCTAATCTCACTTCTGGTTAAAGAAGCTTCTCTTTTCAGATGGCAGTGACCACTGGGATGACACAAAAGGCAACACAGTGCTGAGAAGAAGGGACAGAGGAGTGTCCAGCACTGAAACATCTCACACCCTCCAAGGCTCTGGGTCCACTGCAGAAGAGGTGGCAAAAAGAATGTAAGAACCAAAGGAAGGGTACCACTCCTTACATCCAACTGTCCCGAGAGAAATTGGCCTCAATATCCAAGACCTCGCAGTGCCTAGCATTACCTACACAAGACCCTCTTAATAGGAGAAAAAGATGACATCCAATTAAAAGAGAAACTAATGGAGACAGGGAGGGGATATGACGGAGAGCAGAGTTATAAAAGGGAAGGCAGGGGGAGGGCTGAAATACCATGGTTTGTTGTAAGTGTAAAAATATATATTAAAAAATACAATAAATAAAATAAGAGCTGATAAAGGAAATTCCAGCAACAAAAATCAGATCATTAAGGCATATCTTAAAAAACTACCTTCCAGAAAGATGGAAAATCTGAAAGAAATGGATGGATGTCTAGGCACATAGGACTTACAAAGGTTAAACCATGAGGATATATATAAACAAGCAATGAGACTGTAGTAGTAAAAATCTCCCAACTAAAAACAATGTTCAGACCAAATGGAGTTACTGAATTATACCAGACTATTAAAGCATAACTAGCAAGCAAGCAACTTTCTTTTCACGATTTTATCTTTAACATTTTCTTTCCAAGAACCTAGTATTTTCCTGATACCAAGATGAATAAAAATACAAGAAAAAAAAAGGAGAGAGAAAATTACAGGTCAATCTCCCTGTCGAACCTAAGATACAAAAATTATTCTCAATGTTTGGAAACCAAATTCAAGAAAATATCACATAGATAATGCACACTGTGACACATGCACAAAGACATGCATGCGTCTGGAGGCTTGACTGCAGTGACTGGAGGCCCTGGTGTGACAACCCTCTCACCTACCCCTTTCTCACATTTAAACAAAACAAAACAACAACAAAAAAAAGAGGCTGGGTAAGGTGGCACACACCTTTAATCCCAGTACTGGAAAGGCAGAGGTAGGAGGATCACTATAGGTTCAAGGCTACCCTGAGACTACATTGTGAATTCCAGGTCAGCCTGAACTAGAGTGAGACCCTACCTTGAAAAACCAAAATAAATAAATAAAAACAAAAATATATGAAAGGGAAACAAGTAGGAAAGGAAGAAATCAACTTTGTTCATAACGTTATGATTCTTCAAAGGATTCCATCAGAAATCTCTTAAATCTGATACTTTTAGCCAAGTAGCAGTATGCCTACATAATAACAAACATGCTGAAAAAAATTAGGGAACCATTTCATTTACAACCTCAAAAACAAGAAAGCTTTGTAATAGGGCTGGAGAGATGGCTTAGTAGTTAAGGTGCTTGCCTCCAAAGCCTAATGACCTGGGATCAATACCCAGTACCCACGCAAAGACAGATGCACAGTGGCACATGCATCTGGAGTTCATTTGCAACAAATGAAGGCCCTGGTGCCCCACTCTGCCTCTACCTCCTAGCAAATAAACAAATAAATAACTAATAACTAAACAAACAAACCTTACCAAGAAAATGAAACTCTACCATTAAAATTTTTAAAGAATGGAAAATAAACGCTGAAAACTAGAAGGTGAAAGACTTCCTCTGTTCATGGATATGAAGAATTAATACTATAAAAAAGGCTATGCCTCACCCTGAGACTACATAGTGAATTCCAGGTCAGCCTGAGCTAGAGCGAGACCCTACCTCAAAAAAAAGGGGGGGGGCTATGCCTTAGCAGGTAAATGCTTGCCTGTGAAGCCTAAGGACCCTGGTTCGAGGCTCAATTCCCCAAGACCCACGTTAGCCAGATGCACAAGGGCGCATGCATCTGGAGTTTGTTTACAGTGGCTGGAGGCCCTGGCGCACCCATTCTCTCTCTCTCTCTCTCCCTCTCAAATAAATAAACACAATGTTTTTTTTTGTGTTTTTTTTTAAAGGCTATGCCAGCCAGGAATGGTGGCGCATGCCTTTAACCCCAGCACTCAGGAAGTAGAGGTAGGAGGACTGCTGAAAGTTAGGCTAGCCAGAGACCCTACATCAAAAAAACCAAAACAAAAAGAAAAAGGCTATACCAAAGCAATCTACAGATCCAAGTACTCCCTATAAAATTTCCCAACAGTATTGTTCACATACAAAAGGAAATCCTTAAATGCATACGAACACAAAAGACTCTGGATAGTCAAAGCAATTGCAAATCAGATAATGTGGGATACCTGATTTCAAGTTCTACTACACAGCCACAGTAACAAAAGCAACATGGCACTGACACAAATACAAGCAAATCAATGGAACAGATGAAGGTACAACAAATTGAATTTTGACAAAGATGCCAAAAACATACACTGGAAAACAAATGCTGCTGCGAAAACTGGATACCCACTTGTACAAGAATGAAACTAGATACCTATCTCTCGCCTTCTACGAAAACCAATTCCAAATGCATCAAAGATGTACACTGAAACCCTGAAAGTGTTAAAGGGAAAACGGAGGGAACATTTCAAGATACAGGCATAGACAAAGATTTCTAAAAAGAAATCCGATTAGAAAATAGTGTGAAGAACTGACAAATGTGATTGCTTGAAATTAAAAATCTTCTGCACAGCTGGGCATGGTGGCGCACACCTTTAATCCTAGGATTTAATCCGGGAGGCAGAGGTAGGAGGATGGCTGTGAGTCTGAGGCCACGTTGAGACTACATAGTGAATTCCAGGTCACCCTGGATTAGAGTGATAGAGTGAGACACTACCTCGAAAAATAAAAATAAAAACTTCTGCACAATTCCAAAGGAAACAATCAAACGAAGCTACAGCCTAAAGGAGAAAATCACTGCTTATTATGCATCTGATAGAGATGTAATATCTAGAACATATAAAATACTTAAAAAACTAAATATTGTGGGTTGTCTCTCTCAAAGTTCCTTAAAAAAATAATAATTAAAGCCGGGTGTGGAGGCAGAGGTAGGAGAATCGCCATGAGTTCAAGGCCATCCTGAGACTTCATAGTGAATTCCAGGTCAGCCTGGGCTAGAATAAGACCCTACCTTGGAAAAGAAAAAAAAAAAAAATAATAATAATTATTATTATTATTGGGAGGCAGAGGACTGCCATGAGTTCAAAGCTACCCTGAAACTACATAGTTAATTCCAGGTCAGCCTGAGCCAGAGCCAAACCCTACCTTGAAAAACCAAATAAATAAATAATTTAAAAACAAAAACTATTAAATAGGGCTGGAGAAATGGCTCAGAGGTTCAGGTGCTTGCATACAAAGCCTAATAACCCAGGTTTGATTCCGCAGTACCCACATAAAACCAGATGCACAAAGTGGTACATGCATCTGGAGTTTGTGTGCAACAGTTGGAGGCCCTGGCGTGTCCATCCTCTGTCTGTCTCTCTCACCTCTATCTCCCTCTTTATCTCCCTCTCTGCTTATAAATAAATAGATAATAATAGAGAAATCAAATGACACAATGAATGGGATAAAGATATGAACACACTTCTCAAAAGGTTAAGTAAAAAAATAATAGATAAGTAAAAATTGGCCCAAAGCATGAAAAGCTGTTCAAAATCACTAGCTATCACGAAAATGCAAATTAAAATGACATTAATGGGCTGAAGTGGTGGCTCAGCAGTTAAGGTGCTTTCCTACTAAGGCAAAGGACCCAGATTTGATTCCCCAGGATCCCATAGGCCAAATGCACAAGGTGACACATGTGTAGAATTCGTTTGTGGGAGCTGGAGGCTCTAGCATGCCCATTCTCTCTCCCTCAAATAAGCAAATAAATAAAAATTTTAAAAATTACATTGAGGAATAAGTTTCAGTCAGAATGACAGTTACTTAAAAATCAAAAGTGGCTAGACATGGGCTGGAGAGATGGCTTAGTGGTTAAGTGCTTGCCTGTGAAGCCTAAGGACCCAGGTTCAAGGCTCAATTCCCCAGGACCCACGTTAGCCAGATGCACAAGGGGGCACATGCATGTGGAATTCGTTTGCAGTGGCTGGGGGCCCTGGCGTGCCCATTCATATTCTCCCCCTCTCTCTCTCCCTCCCCCCCCCCCCGTTGCTCTCAAATAAATAAATAAAGAAGAAAAAAAGAAAAAGAAAGTGGCTAGACATGGTGGCATATGCTTTTAATCCCAGCATTCAGGAGGCAGAGGCAGGAGGACTACTGGGAGTGAGGCCAGCCTAAGACTACATAGTTAATTCCAGGTCAACCTGGGCTAGAGCAAGGCCCTACCTCAAAAAATCGAGAAAACAAAACAAAACAAAAATGCAAGCAAGGATGTGGCCAAAAGGGAACGTTTATACACTGCTGGTGAATGTAAAGTGGTCCAGCCAATATGGAAATAATCATGGCACTTCCTTGAATAACTGAAAATAGAGCTACCATACACTCCTGGGTATTTACTAAAGGACTCTAAACCAAAATATCACAAAGATGTTTACTGCAGCATTATTCACATCAGCTAAGTTAGGATATCAACCCAAGTGCCTATCAAAAGATGAATGGATAAAGAATGTGGTATATTTGCATAACAGAATTTTAATCGGCCATAAGGAATGAATTTGAAAAGAGAGACACAGAAAAAGAGATACAGAGAGCAAGAATGGTATAACAGGACCTTCAACCACTACACACCAACTCGAGACATATGGACCACCTTGTGCATCTGGCTTATGTGGGTCCTGGGAAATCAAACCTGGATCCTTTGGCTGTGTAGGCAAGTCCCTTAACTGCTAAACCATCTCTCCAGCCCCAGTTAAGTCACTTTTAGTGCAACTGGAGAATAACATATTAAGCAAACTAAGTCAGACTCAGAAAGAAAAATATTTGTAGATTTCCTCTCATATGTGGATCATTATTTTATATAGATACAAAAAGTCATGCATGTATATTGACATGAAAGTAGAAACAAAGCCAAGAGAATGAAAAGGGCTAACAGGGAGGGTATTACCATGAGATATTTTTTATAATCATGGAAAACGTTAATAAAGATTGAGAAAAGAAAAGGACTAACAGAAGGAGGAGGGAAAGGAATGGGTGGATGTTTGGGGTAGGGAAACATAAGCAAAGTTTACTATTTGTATAAACTCTTTCTTATGAAATCTAATACTATGTACAATGAATAGCCACCAGGCTACAAACATCACATTCTTTGTGTGTTTGCATGCAGGTCTGTGTGGGTGTGCATATACATGTGTACACATTTGTGTGGAGGCCAACAGGATTGATGCTGTGTATCTTCCTTACTAGCTCTGCACTTTATTTACTGAAGCAGGGTATCTTCCTGAGCATGGAGACTCCTGATTTAGCTAGCATAGTTAGCCAGGTATTTCTGAGGATCCCTAGTCTTTGTACTATGAGGACTGCAATTGTATGTGGGCTACTATGCCCACTATCTTTAATGTGTGCACTGAGGATCCACGATCTGGTACCCACACTTGGGTGATAAGCACTTTACTCACTGAGATGTTTCCCCAGCCCCATTTATAAATCTTACTATGAGTCAAGCAATGGCCCCTGTACTTCATACGCATTGTTATTTATTACAAGAGCTCCATTATTCCTATTTTAGAGAGACTGGGAACACTACTTAAATAGCAGAATCAGAAGTTAAACCTGGGTCTGTGTGTCTCCAAAGCCTCTCTACAGGTTTCCAAAAGTATTGAAACTAACACTTTCTTAATAATGTTTAAAATGTCCACCCCAGGCTTGGGACTGAACGTAGGAATCTGCATTCTTAGAATAGCAACTCCTGTAATTTTTATAAAGTAGAATTTACACACCACACCAACTCTACTTCCTACAAGGAGCTTTCCAACTTGTTTTTAGTAGAGAAACAGTGATATGGATGACACTACCTATTCACTTCTTCCCACCCTAAGTCCTTAAAAAAAGAAGAGAACCAGGTGTGGTGGTGCACACCTTTAATTGCAGCACTTGGGAGGTAAAGGTAGGCTGATTGCCGAGAGTTCGAGGCCACCCTGAGACTATGTAGTGAATTCTAGATCACCCTGATCTAGAGTGGGACCCTACCTAAAAAAAAAAAAAGAAAAAAAAAAGGAGGTAGTTATCTTAAATTTCTGGCATGTTTTTCCTATTATAATCATCTTTGCACTTAAACAAACAATCCAATCCTATTACTATAATTCTACATTAAAATGGGATTTGGGCTGGAGAAATGGCTTAGTGGTTAAGTGCTTGCCTGCAAAGCCAAAGGACACAGGTTCATTTCTCCAGGACCTACATAAGCCAGATGTATAAGGAGGGACAAACATCTGGAGTTCATTTGTAGTGGCTGTAGACCCGGACATGCCTATTCTCTCTCTCTCCCTCTCAAATAAAGAAATATAAAATATTTAAAAGATTTATTTGGGTTATATTATTTAATAAGAAAATACACTTGCAGACTTCAGTTAATAAAAATACATCACAGGGCAAACATACATAACAATAATAAGTGTGCTATAACTTGATTTATAGTAACAGTTTTGGAAGCCACTTACCGGGAAACAATGGAATGCCTCTGACCAGGAGGTATGCTGCCATCCAACCTCAAATAAGTGACAGAGGGCAGGTGCGGCTTGAGTAGATCATGCTCTACAATATCAAGCATGCTTTTAAGCTGACAGAAGATCAGTATTCTGTGCTGTGCCACAACAGACTCTGTTCCACCCTCTGAAGTGCTGCCATTTCCTAAGCCGCAGTCTAACAGCAACTTGAGGGGAGAAGAACAATTACAATGTGTATTTAATAAAAGTAGACAATCCATTATGACAAGTATTTCTATGGCAAGAAAAAGTTAGGTTTATGTGAAACCTGCAAAACAGACTAGCACTCTGGGCTACAATCTAGCACCCTGCAGCATCTGGAAGCAGTTTTTGTGGTTTCAGACCTAGAGCTGCATAGTAACCTCTCTTCAGGAGGCCATCTCACAGGCTTTTCTTACTTTACCTTAGTGTCCTGAAATTCACTGTTGAACAATAAGGCATCCAAAGACTAGCCATAAAATACTTTCTTTAAATGAAAAAGTGAGGCTAGTTATTAAAAAAAAAAAAAAAAGTCAACAAAGGAGAAATAACGGGAGGGCCTAGTGGTATATACCTTCAATCCCAGCACTCGGGAGGCAGAGGTAGGAGGATCACCATGAGTATGAAACTGCCCTGAGACTACATAGTGAATCCCAGCTCAGCCTGAGCTAGAGTGAAACCTTACCTCAAAAACCCCATCTCCAAAAAGGAGAACTAGTACATAAAATTCACAAAATATTTTTATTTATTTATTTATTTGAGAGTGACAGACAGAGAGAAAGAGGGGGAGGGGGAGAGAGAGGGAGAGAGAGAGAATGGGCACGACAGGGCTTCCAGCCACTGCTAACGAACTCCAGACGCATGCGCCCCCTTGTGCATCTGGCTAACGTGGGTCCTGGGGAATGGACCCTCAAACCAGGGTCCTTAGGCTTCACAGGCAAGTGCTTAACCACTAAGCTGTCTCCCCAGTCCTCACAGAATATTTGAAACAGGTAAATTTACAAACATGTTAAAGATTGCAAGGAGAATAATGACAAGAAATTGCTTGATAGGGTCAGTGTTTCTGGGTGCTGCAGTCAGGTTCGCATTGCTGGTAGAAATCACCCACCAAAGAGCAGCTTGTGGGGGGGAAAAGAGGTTTATTTTGGCTTACAGGCTGAAGGGGAAGCTCCATGATGGCAGGGGAAAATGATGGCATGAGCAGAGGGTGGACATCACCCCCTGGCCAACATAAGCTGGCCCATAGCAACAGGAGGGTGTGCCAAACACTTGCATGGGGACCCTGGTTAACACCAATAAGCCCACCCCCAATAATATACTGCCTTCAGAAGGCACTAATTCCCAAATATCTATCAGCCGGGAACCTAGCATTCACAACAACAAAGTTTATGGGGTGGACACTTGAATCAAACTACCACACTGGGTGATAAGATATTTTGAAAATAGATGAAGGTGATGGCTAGACAACATTGTGAACGTAATGTTACAGACTATGATGGAGAATGGAATTTCAAAGGGGAAAGTGGGGGGGAGGAGGGAGGGAATTACCATGGGGTATTTTATATAATCATAGAAGTTGTTAATAAAAATTTGGAAGAAAAAAAAAAACTTAAATGTACACCACACCTTTAATCCCAGCACTTGGGAGGCAGAGGCAGGAGGATCACCATGAGTTCAACCTGAGATTACATAGTGAATTCCAGGTCAGCCTGAGCTAGAGCGAAACCATACCCCGAAAAACAAAAACACACCAACAAACAACAGCCAAAAAAAAAAAACCCAAGGGGGGGGAAAAAAACATTAAAATGGCATATGATTTTTTTTTAAAAAAGCTCAATCACAACATTTAGCAAGCCAAATAAAAAGTGATACATCTATCTTTGAGAAAAGCAAAATGTATCTGATGTTCTATACAAGCACATTATTTTACCCTTAAAAGCCATACATACTTGTTTCAAAGCTGAGAGCTTGGGGGCATGCTGAATATCATGAAGTGAAGAATTCTGAGCTGCTAATTTTTCAGTAGTACTCTTGAACTCTGGATGCTGAGGTGTTAAGACTAATGCCGGATGGTTGCACAATTTACGTAAATATTGCAATGCCTTTGAAGGGGGGAAATATATATATGAATGAAAGTCAATTTTACATACTCTATTTCTATATTTTTATAACTAGTCCATTTGTCTAGAATGCCTTTTTTCTCTTAAGAACAGGTTCAGCCAAGCATAATGATGCATGCTTGCAATCCAAGCTCCCTAGGAGGTTGTAGTAGAAGAATTAAAGAGCTGGACAAACCAGGCCCGGTGGTGCACACCTTTAATCCCAGCACTTGGGAGGCAGAGGTATGAGGATTGCTAAGTGTTCAATGCCACCTTGAGGCCACATAGTGAATTCCAGGTCAACCTGGGCTAGAGTGAGACCCTGCGGAGGGGGGTGGGGGGAGACAGGGACTGGATGCCAGCACAGGCAACAAAGCAAGACTATAACAAAATAAAATACAAAGGTCTGGGGGTGGAGCTGAGTAGATGAACACTTGCCTTAATATGCCCAAAGCTCTGGGTTTAATCTCTAGTATGAGGTAGGTAATTAATTAAAATGTCTCATCTATGAGTCTTGGGCAGTTTACATGTATTTCTTGGAGACAGCTTGCAAATATCTCCCTAGTCTATGCAATACACGTTTTGAGAAAGGGTCTCACGTAGTCCAGGATGGCCTTAAACTAGATATGTAGCTAAAGCTGGCTTCAAACTACTGATCTTCCTGCCTCTACCTTCCAAGTACTAGGATTACAGGCAGGTATGACCAGTTTCATTAAAAGGTATTCTAATTCAGTTCACTAAATGGTATTCTAATTCAGGTCTGGGGGTAGTAAAAAAGCTAAGTCATGTTTGCAATGGCTTGTTTGAGAAACACAACACTACAGGGTCTCTTCTCTATCTCAACCATAACCTTTCTGTTCTGAGTCTTAATTAGCTAATGACCTGTGTCTCACCCATACACTTCCTATACTATGTATCTCTATTTTCTCATTTATTTTCTCTTATATATATTTTGTTTTCCACTACTTTTCTTTTGAACATGCTGGAGATTGAGTCCAGTGCATGCTTGTAATGCTCTATCTGAACCAACCCCTAGCCCACTTCCTACTGAGCTTAAAAATTTTTCTCTATGTAGTAAAGCATTCACTACTAAAATGTTTTTTCATGTAATATGCAGGCATATTTAATTTTCAAATCCTTTTATTCTTTACTGTAGCCCAGGTTGACTTAGAACTGCCTATAATCCCAGCACTCGGGAGGCAGAGGTAGGAGGATTGCCATGAGTTCAAGGCCACCCTGAGATGACAGAGTTACTTCCAGGTCAGCCTGGACCAGAGTGAGACCCTACCTTGAAAAAAACAAAACAAAACAAAAAAACACAAACAAACAAACAAACAAAAAATAACTGACTGACTAAATAAATAAATAGATACCCAAAGGTTAATATTAAATAGGTCCTCTGATCTGTTTTTATATATATATGCAATACTGCAAATAATGGAAATTAATCCTTATTATAGTATTCCACATAAAACACGCCCCATTAAAGAACATTCTTTAATTTTAAAGTAGCCTATGATTTTTACCTGGAATACATGACCTGTAGCCTTAAGCTTTGGTTTTTCATTTTCTTCAGAAAGCGCAGCTGAAGAAACTGTTTCATCAACATCACACTTGGCACGAGACTTAGCAAAATCTTCATAAAGCTGAACCTGTAAAATGCCCCATGAAAACAGCTAAGTGTGTATTTTTTTTTAATTTTTTTTTTCAGTTTTATTTATTTATTTGAGAGTGACAGAGAAAGAGGCAGAGAGAGAGAGAGAGAGAGAGAGAAAGAATGGGCACGCCAGGGCTTCTAGCCACTGCAAACGAACTCCAGACGAGTGCGCCCCTTGGGCATCTGGCTAACGTGGGTCCTGGAGAATCGAGCCTCGAACCGGGGTCCTTAGGCTTCACAGGCAAGTGCTTAACCACCAAGCCATCTCTCCAGCCCCTAAGTGTGTATTTTTAAAAGCTGATCAGTCATATAGCTAGTAGAGACAAAGAGAAGTAAATGAAATTAGCCCTCATGAAAGAGAACAAATTCTGGTGTCAATAATTCATTACTAATATGGTAGATTATTCACTCTATCTTGTAAATTTCTTTCAAGTGATTTGAGACAGAGAGAGAAATAACACATCAAAATAAAAGAGAGACTGATTGAGAGGGGGAAGGGGATATGATGTAGAGCGGAGTTTCAAAGGGGAAAGTGGGAGAAGGAATTACCATGGGATATTGTTTGCAATTATGGAAGTTGTCAATAAAAAAATACAAATAGTTAAAATTAAAAAAAGAAAAATAACACATTAACATTGGCTGAAAAGTATTAAAAATATATATGCTGGAGCTAGGCACATGCCTTTAATCCCAACACTGGTGAGGCAAAGACTGCCATGAGTTCAAGGCCACTCTGAGACTACAGAGTGAATTCCAGGTCAGCCTGGGCTACAGCACAACCCTACCTTGAAAAACAAAATCAAACAAGCTGGGGATGGAGAAATGGATCAATGATTAAAGGTACCTGCTTGCAGGCTGGAGAGATAGCTTAGCTGTTAAGCGCTTGCCTGTGTAAGCCTAAGGACACCAGTTCAAGGCTTTTTTCCCCCAGGACCCATATTAGCCAGATGCACAAGGGTGCGCACACTTCTGGAGTTTGTTTGCAGTTGCTGGAAGCCCTGGTGTGCCCATTCTCTCTCTCTCTCTCTCTCTCTCTCTCTCTCTCTCTCTCTCTCTCTCTCTTCTCTTTCTCTTACTCTCAAATAAATAAATAAAAATGGAAACCGGGCGTGGTGGCACACGACTTTAATCCCATTACTGGGGAGGGAGAGGTAGGAGGATTGCTGCGAGTTCAAGGCCACCCTGAGACTCTATAGTGAATTCCAGGTCAGCCTGAGCTAGAGTGAGACCCTACCTTGAAAAACCAAAAATAAATAAGAACAAAAAAAATTTTTTTTAAAAGGTACCTGCTTGCAAAGTCTGACTACCAGGATTCTATGTTCCAGTACCCACAAAAACAAGTCAGACACACAAAGTGGAGTTCATTTGAGGTGGTAAGAGGCCTTGGTATGCATATGCACTGCTTTCAAATAAATATTACATATACATATATATGAATGATTCAATTTCCCCAATTTTTAGGAAAATGTATTACCAATAAAAGAATCTGATCTTTTATAAGTAAATAAAAAAATCTTATTTAACATGAAGTCATAGGGTCTGGGAGATAGCTCACTGGTTAAAGGTGCTTGCTTGAAAAGCCTGTTGAACTGAGTTCAATTCCCCAGTGCCCATGTAAGCTATCCAAAAGTGGCACATGCATCTGAGTTTGCAGCAGCAAGACTCTGAAACACGTATGTGCAAATAAAAAGGAAACTCATTATCACCTTTAAAGCATTTCCTTGAGCTCTGGGATCCTCACTGCACATACTAACACATTATAAAAAGATATAATATAGCCAGATGTGGTGGCGCACGCCTTTAATCCCAGCACTTGGGAGGTAGATTGCCATGAGTCCGAGGCCACCCTGAGACTACATAGTCAGTTTCAAGTCGGCCTGGACTAGAGTGAGACCCTACCTTGAAAAACCAAAATAAAAATAAAAATAAAAAAATAACAATCTAGAATGCTAAAGAAAAAAAAAATCAGTGAATAAAAATCTGTGATTGCTAAACAAATCAAAATGTCATTTCCCTATGGAGTTCCCATTCTCCAGATTATTTAAATATTTATATTTACATTTATATTTAAATGTATTATAGTACTACCACCAGTATACTACAAGATTTCAAAGGCCAAAAAAAAATCCCACTATCCTTAACATATTCTTTTCAAGAAATATTAATCTAACTTTTAGATTAATCCCAACGAAGAAATGGGATACCAAAGAAATGAGGTATAGAAGAATCTGAGCCAACAAACCAGTACTGAGCCTACTAAATCCATGTTGAATAGGTAATACTGGCTAACAAGCCAGATTTTGGATGTCTCTGGTGCCTTTTATTCTTTTAATTACACTAAAACAATGAAGCAGAAGTATAGCATAAAACAAACATTCAAACAGAAAATTTTTAGAGGCTATGTCTTACTAAGACATAGAATAGTCTCCAATTATAATATCTGTAGGAAAGGACAAGAAAAAGCTCATAATAAATTATCTAGTTATAGTCTGTCTATAAAGTCAGATTGTATAGAAGGCAAAATTTACTTGGACCAATTAAAATTAAAGTAAATGACTAATACTTTACAGGTAATAAGGTCCCAATGACCAAGGTTTCAGTGTAACCCTACTAGTATATTGTAGCTCTATGACCTTAGACATATTACTTTTTCTGAACTTTGCTTTCTTTATTAGTCACTTAGCTCAAACTCCACCATCAGATTAATTGCCCCTTTTACGTGTGTCCAAGTAATCCTCATTCTACTCAATAATGGCCCTAGAGTGCAAGAGCAGTGGTGCTACAAGTTTAGAAATGTCAAAGAAAAGCCATAAAATGTTTTCATTGGAAAAAACAATAATCTTAACGGGGAAAGAAAAAATTATGAAAAAATTTAAGAAAAAAAATAATGCTGAGGTTGCAAAGATTCATGATAAGAGACCATCGGTACAGATAGGACTCAATGTTATCAGTGGCTACAGGCATAGAGTAGGAGGATATAACCTCCATAAGGGAGGGAGAAGAGGGGTGGGTGACTACTGTGTTACCTGAAGAATTTAACCTTGCTAACTAGACATATAAGAATGTAACTGGATGGAGAGGTAATATGATGGAGAATGGAATTTCAAAGGGGAAGGAATTAACATGGGATATTTTTTTATAATCATGGAAATTGCTAATAAAAATTTAAAAAAATCTTTTTTACCAACTAGAAATAAAATTGTCAGTGTATATAAATAATAACTATAATAATAATGATAATAATAATAATAATAATAATAATAAAGTCTCTCTAAACCTTAAAGAAAAAGAATATAACTGTTGATACTGTCTTGTATTTTAATGCACACATCCAAACAGGTTCATCTAGTTTTATCTAAATGTATGTCATAAAGCCAAAGGCTATGCTCTTTTACCCAATACTTTTTTAGAGGGAAGGGTTCCAGGTAGGGTCTCACTCTAGCCCAGGCTGTCCTGGATTTCACTGTGTAGTCTCAGGGTGGCCTCAAACTCACGGCGATCCTCCTACCTCTGCCTCCCGAGTGCTGGGTTTAAAGGCGTGCGCAACCACGTCCAGCTCTTTTCAAAAGTTTTTTTTGGGGGGGTACCCAATACTTTTGTAACTTATGTAATGCATGCTGTTAATAAAATTCCACCAACTACCACAATTACAACATTCCTAACCTGGAGGGGACTAAGAGTACAATAATAGTCTTGAATAATTTTAGGAGGAAGATCCTGTAAAACATCTTCTTTCATTCTTCGCAAAAGAAACGGCAGGACTTGGCGGTGCAGAGCATCCATTGCAAGAACACCTATTAATAAGAAAATAGCTTTTAAAAGTTTGGGATAAATTATATACTCACTAAACATGGGAATCATAACTGTATGTTGTACCTGCTTCTTGTTCTCGGCTGGAGCTTCGAGCATCCCTACTTGCTAATATAGGTTTCCCATATCGAGCAGCAAACTGGCGTTCAGTACCCAAAAATCCAGGCATGAGAAAATCAAATAAAGACCATAACTCCAAAACATTGTTCTGAATATAAAAAAGAAACACCAATTATATTTTGTGCTGAGATTGTTTCCTTACACTTAAAAAATGTAACATTAATGACAAGCTCATTATGATGAACTAGATAAGAAATTATCGTGCATTCTTTTTTATGGGATAGTCTCTTTCAGGTAATTTCAGGTAATTCAGGCAATTATCCTTAGAGAAAATACCATTTATCTTTTTAAAGAGAAATTCTCTAGTCTTCTTCCACTGGGAGGAGATGTAGTTCAACTCACATCTGGGATTAAAGGTAGGAGCCACCAAACACAGCTGGTTCTAGTTGCCTTCCAATGACAATTCATATTGTAGTTTGATGCTACCTCAGTGGAGTGGCCAGTATGGAGGAGAATCTGGCTTCTTGCATACTGCTTCATATCATAAGAACCATTTCATACTTAACACAATTACTGGAAAAGTATTATGTCTTTTTCTTTCAATCATCTTTATAAAGTAAACCCTATTTACTACAAAACACTTCACCTGGTAAATCTGCTGTTGTTTTTAAGTAGAACAGTAAATAATTACCTGGATTGGTGTTCCAGAAAGGATAATCCTGTAATTAGCAGTCAGTTGTTTTACTGCCTTTGATAATTTTGTTTTTCCATTTTTTATGACATGGCCTTCATCAAGAATGCAGTAGTTAAATTTAATATTTCTAACAGGAGAATGAAAAGAAAAATTTATCATCTTTTTACACATGTCAGACACCATTTGAAGACTGCTAGAAATAAGAAAGTTAAGTGTCTTCCAGTTTGACACTAAATTTTTCTTTTTTTGTTGTAAACACTTCATGAAAGTTTAAAGTATATATAGAAAATTCTACAAATAATCCTTAAGTAAACAGATCCACAAATTTTATAAAGTATACATATGTACAAGTATACACAATCCAGTGCATGAAGCAGTATGTCTAGCATTCTGAAAATTCCTTTTGTGCTTTCTCCCAGTTTTTTCTTTTCTCTTTTTTTAAATATTTTATTTATTTATTTCAAAGAGGTGGAGATAGGCACAGAATTGGCATGCCAGGGCCTCTAGCCACTGCAAATAAACTCCAGGTACATGTGCCACCTTACGCATCTGGCTTTACGTGTTGTGTTGGTTTGATTCAGGTGTGCCCCATTAAGCTTAACGCTTCCTGGAGGGAGTGTATTGTTGGGGGCAGGCTTATGAGTGTTATAGCCAGTTTCCCCATGGCAGTGTTTGACACACTCTCCTGTTGCTATTGTCTACCTTATGTTGGCCAGGGGGTGATGTCTACCCTCTGCTCATGCCACTGTTTCCCCCTGCCATTGTGGAGCTTCCCCTCCAGCCTGTAAGCCAAAATAAACCTCTTTTTCCCACAAGCTGCTCTTGGTTGGGTGATTTCTACCAGCAATGCAAACCCAACTGTAACACGTGTCTCCCAGTTCTTTTTTTTAAAAATTTTTGAATGTTTGGTTTTTAATTTCAATTAGCACATATTCACTGTACAAAATGGGTTTGTTATAACACTTTCACACAGAATTTTGCTCATATTCATCACCTCTTACCCTGGTCTTGTCCCTCTCTCATTGGTTTCCTTTCTACCAATAATTAATTTTTGTAAAAAATATTTTAATTCTTACCTAAAAAAATCTATGTCATTCCTTACAACATCATATGAAGCCACTATCAAATTATGTCTTTTTACTTGATGCTGTAACCTTTAAAAAAATTAGGAAAAAGGGATTATATACTTTTAAATACAATTTTAAAAAATACAATTTTAATGTGAAACTCCAGCTTTTATAATACAAGGTGGTTCAATCTGCCACAGGCCTTCAGCTTACTCTGGGCACATTAGGATGCTACCTAAAATACCACAGTCCTTATGATGTAACCCTGCTATCTTGCTTTGTTCGAGCACAAAAAGAGATGAGCCCCCTACTAAAAATGCGGTATCTAAATTTTATGTTCAAGTATCTCTTCCCTTGGGGTACTAATCCTTTACCACTCGGGCTACAGGGGTGGTTGGTTGTCAAGCACATGTGCCCATAATCCACAAAGACATGAAGCATTAGAATCAGGCTGAACTATTTCACGATGTACAGGCTGGTGTGGGGACATTATTCAAACAAGGTCAGTCACCCATGTCTAATATGAATATATTTCTGATGAGATGAAAAGTTTTACTATTATAGTCAAGTTAGGAAAATGTGGGCCCAGAGATGCTCATAATAATTTTTTCCACTAAATGTAGACTGAAGTAAAAGAAAAATCATTGTAACAAATTATGTTCAGGAAATTGTAATCAGTGATATTTCTTGTTTGCTTATGCTACTGAGTTGAATTCCTAACACTTGCAAACAAATAGATGAGTTCTACAAAGCACTATAGTAACTGTTCAAGAATGCGAGCATTTGAGTTGACTCTGTTAACAGAAAAATCTAAGTCATCTTGGATTTAACCCCTATGCTTTATTCTCATCTCCAAACTGGAAGAGCAGCACACCTTAAAAGGTGAGAAAACACAACTTTACATGACTAGAAAACTGCTTAAAATGGTGCCTAGCCAGTTGTTGCTCAAACTTAAATTTATCATTAGGAACACAAGAGATGTACTACCTAACTAGAGGATACTTCAATAAACTCTAGTGTTGCCATAACAGTGGTATAGCTAAAACAACCATATGAAACAAAAGCCTCTCAAAGGCAAACAAAAGTCTCTTAGAGGGAAACTCTTAGAAGTGAGTAGAAAATGGAACTGTAACAGCAAAAAGGTGCTATGGTCATAGGCTCCTCTAAAAGACATATACAATGCACATTATTTCTGATAGCTTTCCGTCTGCAATACATCAAAAGTACACCACATGGGGCCAGGCATAGTGGTGCATGCCTTTAATTCCAACACTTGGGATGCAGAGGCAGGAGGATCACTGTGAGTTTGAGGCTAGCCTGAGACTACATAGTGAATTCCAGGTCTGCTTGGGCTAGAACGAGACCCTACCTCAAAAACAAGGACGGAGGGAGGAAGGGAGAAAGGAAAGAACAGCAGATGACAGAATGGCTAAAGTGCTTCCTTAAAGTATACTTGCCTTTTTGGAGTTAATTTCTGTACCTTATAACTAAGAGCTATCTACAATCCACTTTTAATGAATTTTATACTAGAACTATTTTAAAAAGCACTAACCTTTTTTTTTTTTTTTTTTTTTTTTCCTTTTTTTGGTCACACAGCTCTTACCTTATTCTTTCAGTGGGAGGTCCAGTATAGTGCAAGGGATTGAGATATTCTCTGGAGCAAAATTTACCTACTTCATCTACCCAATGACCTGTTAGCGTTGGTGGACAAACAACCAAGGAAGGAAGTGGCATACATTCGGCTAGTTTTGATCTTGCATATTCCTGGGCCCTTTACAAAAGAAAAACAATAAATTAAGTAGGCACTTACAGTTCTCATCACAATCTAGAGGCCTTATTTAGAAATAGTGCTATAAATTACCTCTGGCAATGATCTCCTGCTAGAATGCAGATGGACTGTAAAGTTTTTCCTAAACCCATGTCATCACACAGAATTCCATGAAGTTTATACTTATTAAGAAATGCTAACCAGTTTACACCATCCTAAAAGTTGGGGAGTGAAAAGAAAATTATAAATGTGATCAGACTGTAAAAATAAATTTCTTATGAAACATATTTGCACAGACCCAAAATTTTAAAAAATATTATTTATTTATTTATTTGACAGAAAGGAGAGAGAGAAAAAATGGGCGCACTAGGGCCTCTAGCCAAAGCAAATGAACTCCAGACGCGTGCACCCCTCGTGCATCTAGCTAACATGGATCCTGGGGAATTGAACCTGGGTCCTTTGGCTTTGCAGGCAAGTGCCTTAACTGTTAAACCATCCCTCCAGCCCCCAAAATCTTTATATAAGCAAAAGAGAGTTCAATCAGTATGGAATACTAAACCCAAGACATTTTATATTAAACCAATAAAACTCTTCAACATACATTTAAATAAAAATTGACTATATTTATAAGGTTAAGTATGATACTTACCTGCTGGTATTTTCTTAGTTCTGCATTGATCGGTACTGGAATTTTATAATTTTCTAACTTTTTCCCATCTAACAATTGCTCTAAAAAGTGTCGTTCTTTTGCTTTCAACTGGATTAATTCTTCTGACATATTTGGAGGGTCTGGAATACCTGCCTGAAATGATTTTTAAATATGTATTACAACAGGGTTGAGAATGTGGCTCAGTTGCTAGACTATCTGCAGAGCATGCATGAGTCCCTGATTTAGACACCCCAGAACCACATAAAACTAGTGTGGTAGCATACCTATAACACAGCACTTAGAAAGTGCAAGCAGGGAGCCGGGCATGGTGGCACACGCCTTTAATCCCAGCACTTGGGAGGCAGAGGTAGGAGGATCACCATGAATTAGAGGCCACCTTGAGACTACATAG
This sequence comes from Jaculus jaculus, assembly GCF_020740685.1. Taxonomy (NCBI): domain Eukaryota; kingdom Metazoa; phylum Chordata; class Mammalia; order Rodentia; family Dipodidae; genus Jaculus; species Jaculus jaculus. The sequence continues at coordinate 43,803,737 of NC_059102.1, forward strand.
TGAATTCCAAGTCAGTCTGGGCTATACCGAGACCACACCCTAAAAAGCAAATACAAACAAAACTGTGGTCTAGGTTGGGCATGGAGCAGGCCTTAATGCCAGCATTTGGAAGACAGAGGTAGGAAGATCACCGTGAATTAGAGGCCACTCTGAGATTACATAGTGAATTCTAGGCCGAGGCTAGAATAAGACCCTACCTTGAAAAAAAAAAAACCAAAATGGTCTAGGGCTGGAGGGATGGCTTAGTGGTTAAAGCACTTGCCTGTGAAGCCTAAGAACCCAGGTTCAACTCCCCAGGACCCATGTAAGTCAAATGCACAAGGCGGCGCATGCATCTGGAGTATGGAGTTCATTTGCAGTGGCTGAAGAGCCTAGTGCACCCATTTCCTCTGTCTGCCTCTTTCCCTGTTCCCCCACTGATCAAACAAAAAAAAAAAAAATTTTTAAAAGTAAATGTGAGGCTGGAGAGAAGGCTCAGTTGTTAAGGTACTTGCCTGCAAAGCCTAACGACCATGGTTCTATTCCCCAGTACCCATGAAAAACCACATTCACAAAGTGGCACATGTATCTGGAGTTCGGTTGCCATTGTGTGCCCATTCTCTCTCTGTGTCTTTGTCTCTATTCTCTGTCTCTGCTTGCAAATAAATATAACATATAAATAAAGAAGTAAGGTCTCCTCTTAGCTGCCAGTTCATCACTCCTGGACCTCCAGGTTCTGTTGAGGTTCCCCTTTCACCCCTCTCTACCCCATCCTGTCCTTCACATAGCAGGATCTCTCTCTACACTCTCTTATTTTCTCTCTAAATCACCTTCCATGTTTCTTCTAGGCCCACATATGCTTTCCTTCCCTCAGTTCTATATTTTCCTAAATTAATGATTTTTTTTTTTTTAATGTGGCCTAGCTGGACATGGTAAGGCATCACTTTAAGCACTTGGGAGGCAGGGGATCATCATGAGTGGAGGCTGCCCTGAGACTACAGAGTGAATTCCAGGTCAGCCTGGGCTAGAGCAACCTTTTAGACTTTGAAAAATATCTTTAAGAATGTCCTTTGTAAAGCAACAAAATAAATAAATAAATAAATCCCAACTCCAGTATATACCTTTATAATATTCTGAGATACAAAATGTAAACTACAAAAAGCATCTGTACTCATTGTCAAAATACAATATATTGGGGAGGTAATATGATGGAGCATGTAGTTTCAAAGGAGAAAGTGTGGGGGTAGGGAAGGGAATTAACATGGGATTTTTTTATAATCATGGAAAATGCTAATAAAAATAAAAGATAATAAAAAATACAATATATATTGAGGGAAAGCACTTATGAGATTGTTTAAACTATAATAAGTAGCCTCCTCTTTTTTTTTGGTTGATAATAATCTAGGCTGAGTGTGATGTAGCATCTTTAATCCCCACTTAGGAAGCAGAGGCAGGAGGATGGCAGTTAAGTTCAATGCCAGCATGAGCTACCAAAAGAATTCCAGGTCAGAGCAGACTAGAATGAGATTTTGCCTCAAAATGAATGAATGAGTGAATGAATGAATGAACAAACAAGTAAGTTCATAAATAATCTCAACCTTATCAGCACACCAAGAGTTTCCTTGACAAACCCTGGTATTCAAAGATCCATCTTTTGAGCCGGGCATGGTGGCGCACGCCTTTAATCCCAGCACTAGGGAGGCAGAGGTAGGAGGATCGGCACGAGTTTAAGGCCACCCCGAGACTCTATATTGAATTCCAGGTCAGCCTGGACCAGAGTGAGAACCTACCTCTAAAAACCAAAGATCCATCTTTCATTTATTCAACTCTGTACTTCGCTTATTGATTGAAAAAGTATTTACAGACTAGGGATATAGCTTAGTGATCAAGTATTTGCCTAGCATGTGTAAAGTAGACTCAATTCCCAGCATCACCAAAAACAATGATATAAAACATAATGGTTTATGACAGCTAACCTTGGATAATCTACCTTATTATTCTATTTGAATAGGTTTTTAAATATATATATTTATTTATTTATTTATTTGCAAGCAGAGAGAGAGAAGAGGACAGACAGAATTGGTGTACCAGGGCCTCTAGCCATTGCAAATGGACTCCAGATGCATATGCCCTTTATGCATATGGCTTTATGTGTAGGTGCTGGGAAACTGAACTTGGGTCTTTTATTTATTTATTTTTTGAGGTAGGGTTTTGCTGTAGCCCAGGCTGACCTGGAATTCATTAACTAATTAATAATTAAAGGCTTGCACCACCACACCTGGCTTTTATTTATTTATTTATTTCTTGAAGCAGGGCCTCACACTAGCCCAGGCTGACCTGGAATTCACTATGTAGTCTCAGGGTGGTCTTGAATGTATGGAAATCCACCTACCATTGCCTCTCCCAAGTGCTGGGATTAAAGGCAGGTGATACCACACCCAGTTTCTTCTTCTTCTTTTTTTTTTTTTTTTTTGTTTTTTTGAGGTAGGGTCTCGTTCTAGCTCAGGCTGACCCAGAATTCACTACGTATTCTCAGGGTGGCCTCAAACTCAAAGTGATCCTCCTACCTCTGCCTCCTGAGTGCTAGGATAAAAGGTATGAGCCACCACGCACGGCATTTTTTCTTTGTTTTTTTTTTTTTATTTCACAGAGAGACAGAGAGAACATGGGTGCGCCAGGGCCTCCAGCCGCTGTAAAGAAACTCAAACATATGTGCCTCCTTGTGCATCTGGCTTTTGTGGGTTCTGGGGAATTGAACCTTGGTCCTTAGGCTATGCAGGCAAGCACCTTAACCACCTCATGAACTTGGGTCTTTAAGCTCTTTAGGAAAGGACCTTAACTGCTGAGCTATCTCTCCAGCCCCTTAAATAAGTTTTACATGGAGATAAATGTACATTAACATAGCACGGTTGTTTTGGAATTTATTTACAGTATTAACTTGAAACAACTGACAAACACTGGTGATTCTAATCTAGCTGAAGCTTTCCCCAAAAATTAGCCTGTCATTTCAAGAAAAACTGTTCTAATTTTTACCACTAATAAATTCAATTTTTTCCTGAGAAATTGGCAAGTATCTTAATATTTAAAAATAAATTACTGCAGCTCATATTAACAAAACATTTTATATGTATTATAAAATATAAATTTGTGGGGGATTTATATAACTTGGTAAACCAGTATTATCCAAATGAACAACACATACATTTATAAAACATGTATGAGTAAAAAAATTCATTCACAAGTGCAAGATAAGGGCTGGAGAGATGGCTTAGCAGTTAAGGCACTTGCCTGCAAGGCCCAGGGACTCAGATTCGACTCCCCAGTACTCATGTAAGGCAGAAGCACAGGCTGGTGCATACATCTGGAGCTCGTTTATAATGGCTAGAGGACCCGGCACATCCATTCTCTCTCCCTCTCTCCAATAAATAAATGAAAAAATATTTTTTAAAGTGCAAGATATCCCTGGCGTGCTAGACCACACCTTTTTATTATTATTTATTTTTAATAATAAAGGGACAGAGAGAGAGAGAATGGGCACCCCAGAGCCTCCAGCCACTGCAAAAGAACTCCAGACACATGTGCCCCCTTGTGCATCTGGCTAACATGGGTCCTGGGAAATCGAACCTGGGTCCTTTGGTTGTGCAGGCAAAGGCCTTAACTGTGAAGCCATCCTTAACATTAGACCTGAAACTCTGAAACTGCTAGAGGAAAAAGTAGGTGAAACCCTTCAACATACTGGTCTTGGCAAAGACTTTCTGGATATGACCCCAATTGCTCAGGCAATAAAACCACAGATTAACCACTGAGACCTCATGAAATTACAAAGATTGTGTATGGCAAAGGACACTGTGAATAAAGCAAACAGGCAACCTACAGAATGGGAAAAAACCTTTGCCAGCTATACATCTGATAGAGGATTAATATCTAGGATATACAAAGAACTCAAAAAATTATATAACAAGAACTCGAGCCAATTAAAAAAAGGGCTAAGGAACTAAATAGCAAGTTCTCAAAAGAAGAAATACGGATGGCATTATAAGCATCTGAAAAAATGTTCTACATCCCTACCCATCAGGGAAATGCAGATTAAAACTATGTTGAGATTCCATCCCACTCCTGTCAGAATGGCTACCATCATGAAAACAAATGACCATAAATGCTGGCGAGGATGTGGAAAAAGAGGAACCCTTCTACACTGTTGGTGGGAATGCAATCTGGTCCAACAATTATGGAAATCAGTGTGGAGGTTCCTAAGACAGGTGAAAATAGATCTACCATTTGACCCAGCTATAGCAGTCTTAGGCATATATCCTAAGGACTCATTACCTTAGAGATACTTGCTCAACCATGTTCATTGGCACTCTATTCACAATAGCTGGGAAATGGAACCAGGCCCTGGACCACACCTTTAAAACCAGCACTAGGGAGGATTGCTTGAGAGCTCAGTGCCAGCCTGGGACTACAGAGTGATTTCCAGGTCAGCCTGGGCTAGAATGAGACCCTGCCTCAAAAACAACAAAACAAAACAAAACAAAACTATGAAACCTCACAGAACACTGAACTTTTTTTTTTTTTTGGTTTTTCAAGGTAGGGTCTCACACTATCCCAGGCTGACCTGGAATTTGCTATGGAGTCTCAGGGTGGCCTGGAACTCACGGTGATCCTCCTACCTCAGCCTCCCAAGTGCTGGGATTAAAGGCATGCGTCACCATGCCTGGCTCTGAACTTTTTTTTTTTTTGGTAGTGTTGTATGTTAGATAAAAGAATATCGGGCTGGAGGGATGGCTTAGCGGTTAAGGTGTTTGTCTGCAAAGCCAAAGGACCCAGGTTCAATTCACCAGGACCATGTTAGCCAGATGCACAAGGGGGTACATACGTCTGGAGTTCATTTGCAGTAGCTGGAGGCCCTGGAATGCCCATTCTCTCTCTTTCTCACTCTTCCTCTAATAAATTAATTAATTAATCAATCAACTTAATTAAAACAAAAAAAGAATATCCACAATTATTTGAAAAGACTATCAAAATAGTGATCCCTTTTCCAACTACTCTCCATGTGAAGCAGGACTTCAATTCAAAACATTTCCTCCTTTGAACCAGGCATGATGGTATACGCCTTTAATCCCAGCACTTGCAAGGCAGAGGTAAGAGGATCGTCATGAGTTCAAGGCCACCCTAAGACTACATAGTGAATTCCAGGTCAGTCTGGGCTACAATAAAACCTTACCTAGAAAAAAAAAAAAAAAAACTCCTTTAAAATCTAATGAGGGCACAGAGGCTGGGGGTGGGCTGCAGAAGTGGGGGTGGGAATAAAATAAAAAAATGAAAAAGTAAATAAAATCTAACACGTTCTTAAGAAGTACAATTTGTTTGGGTTTTTTTTCCAAGGTAGGGTCTCACTCTAGGCCAGGCTGACCTGGAATTCACTGTAGCCTTAAACTCACAATGATACTCCTTACCTGTCTCCCAAGTGCTGGAATTAAAGGCATATACCACCACGCCAGAAGTACAATTATAATGAAATTACAGAAAATATTAAATCCATAAACTAAACATCTTCAACTTACCTCCAGTGGCATCAGTCTAATTAGCGTTGCGAAACACTGGGTAGCCATGAATCTTACACTGTCTGTCTGATCACTCATTCTTCCCAACACAGGAACGACTAAAAGGACAATATATGGAACAATGCCAACATCCAATTGTTCCATTACACCTGAATAAGTGATTAAGGAAATTTCAAGTAGGTTCCAAGTACATTTTCCCCAAACAAATTAATACACCAAATTGTAACCTGTTTTTGTTTTTTGTTTGGAAACAGGGCCTCAGTATGTTAAAGCTGGCCTCTTCTAACTCTGATCTTGCTGCCTCTACTTCATGAGTGCTAGGATTATAGTCATGCCCAGCTCAAGATTGTAACTTCTATGATATAATTATATAATCCTATTTGCATACTACTGCTCTTTTGAAAACATTATGAAGTGTATTATAATTAAAATATAAAATTATCTGAGGAAATCTGGAGGAAGTTTTACTAATAAGGCTTTCTTGCCAGAGTAGTCCCTCTGAGTTTTTTAGATATTCAGTGTCAGAAAAAAGGGAGTCCCAACAAAACTAAGGAAACATAAGTTAGTGTCAAAGATTAATTCTAAACTTCACACCAGGATCAGGACAGTCACAAACTAGAGGAGGTAACAGACCTCATAAGTGTGGCTCTCCTATAATCTTCAGTATCTGAGCCTTCACCTACCATTCCTGCTCTAAGACACATCATTCATGTACTTCTAGCTAGACAATGGTTACTATGCCCTAACAAAGGGTATGTGACGTATTTCTAGTCATCTGGTATATTTTGATCATTTATCACTGAAGAAATTAACAAAGTTTGGAAACATAGGCTTATAACATAGGTACTACCTAGTATCTCGTATAACATAGGTACTACCTAGTATCTCATAGTAATAAAACTTTAGTTATAAACTAAACAGGTCACTTACTAGTTTAAAAGTACATAAAATGGCTCTGGCTAGCAAAATGTTGTCTTAAAATTAACTATAATTCTTTAAACGTTTTATGGGAAAATTTTTATAATAAAATATATTTGTAATGTATTTACAGTCAAATGTGAAATACTTTAATTTTTGTACATAGATTATCTATTTGCACTTTTTAAAATAAATTCTTTTTGGGGATAGAGAGATGGCTTAGTGGTTAAGGCACTTGCCTGCAACACCAAAAGACCTCGGTTTGGCTCCCCAGGACCCATGTAAGCCAGATGTACAAGGTGATACATGTGTCTGGAGTTGTTTGCAGTGGCTAGAAGCCCTGGCGCGCGCGCGCGCGCGCACACACACACACACACACTCTCTCTCTCTGCCTCTTTCCCTCTCTCATATAAATAAATTTAAAAATATTTAAAATAAATTATTTTTTATTTACTTATTATTTGTGAGATAGAAAGAGAGGGAGGGAGGGAGGAAGGGAGGTAGGGAGAGAGACAGAATGGGCATACCGGAGCCTTTAACTGCTGCAAACAAATTCTAGACCATGCGCCACCTTGTGCATCTGGCTTACATGGGTACTGGGAAACCAAACAGAGGTCCTTTGGCTTTGCAGGCAAGCGCCTTAACCGCTAAGCCACCTAGCCAGCCATGAAAGTGTTTTTGTCAAGGTATGGTTTCATTCTAGCTCAGGCTGACCTGGAATTCACTATGTAGTCTCACAGTAGCCTTGAACTCATGGCAATCCTCCTACCTCTGCCTACCAAGTGCTGGGATTAAAGGCATGTACCATCACACCTGGGTTTTTTATTTTTCATAATATTTTATTTATTTATTGAGGGGTGAGGGAGATAGGCAAGACCTACAAAGAATGGGCTTGCCAGGGGCTCTTGCCACTGCAAACAAACTCCAGATGCCTGCACCACCCTGTGCATCTGGCTTATGTGGGTACTGGGATATCCAGCCTGGGTCATTAGGCTTAACAGGCAAATGCCTTAACCACTAAGCCATCTCTCTAGCCCTTTTCTTTCTCTCTCTCTCTTTCCTTCCCTTCCCTCCTTCCTTCCTTTTTCTTCAAGTAGGGTCCACTCTAGCCCAGACTGACCTAGAATTCACTATGTAGTCTCAGGCAGGCCTCAAACTCACTGCCTCACTGGGGTTAAAGGTATGTGCCACGACACCCACAATTCACACTTTTTAACGTCATCTGTGTTTGGTTGTGCCTAAATAATGACAAAACTCAACTTTGTTAAAATATAAAAGGATACAGGCAAGTGCTTCAATTGCTCCTTCTTGTTTAATGTTGTCATCAATTGCTCCGAGCCATGGAAGTACCTTCTCCAAAAATATGTTCATTGTTTCCATGGTAGCTATTTTGCTCATGACACCTATGCAGCGAGCAGCCATGTGCCTCACGGCAGTGCTGGGGTACTGAAGGCACATATATAGAAGAGGCAAATGCTGCACCAACTAAAAATTCAAAAATTAAGGGTAAATAGAATGTTCATTAGGGAATATTCACTGGGTTCAGTGCCCTTGATTTTGTTCTAGGTATTGAACTCTGGAAGGTATTTTCATTCCTGGATTATAAGCATTACAATTGCAATAGCATAGCATTACCCCATTAACACCAAGTTTATCAATGATAGCCAAGTATCTGCTCAATAGTCAGGCTAGGCTTACATTTCAGCTCAATACATGTTCTTTGTCATGGAGGACAAGGAAATACAGATAGAGTTCTGTCATTCTTTACTAATGATGAATAAGAAAACCTTTTTTTTTTTTTAGTTAGGAACTTGCTATGTTGTTCTTTAACTTCTAGCCTCAGACAATGCCACTGTAACTTATCAGAAAAATTTAACAAGTAGAAGGGCATACTTCATTCTTCTCTACACCTTTCAAGAGTCACACTTGTGAATCATTTTTTAAAATTTCAATGTTAGAGAGTAACAGTGAATTGAAGCTAGAACCTTTTAGAATGCAGTAAATTGCGGAGAACCTCCCTAATGCAGACTTACAGAAAGATTTCCTTCTATGGAAAAACCAAATGACTAATTCTCTTATCTAGTTTCCTCCTTCCACTGTCCCAACTCATTTGTTACAAGTGTAATAAATGCTCACAGCTAAACACAAACCAGTGTACTTTGCCATGACATGGTTTCATTTTAAGCACGTCTTCTAAGCTTTGTTATTACACTGGAAACACATTTTATCACCCATGTTCTTTCTAGGAGCTATATTATTAGATTGGGCTAACCAGCCTGAAGTTTCCATCCTGTTTACATATGGCTCCTGTGCCATTTAGAGTATGTCCTATAGTCTACTATCCAGTTTGGTTTTCCTTTCAGTCATACAGTATACCTCACTCAACAAAGGTCCACAGAGATTTTGTAAGCAAAGGAAGAAGTTTGAAAGAATGCAATTACTAGGAATAAAGTAAAATTATGTTTTTCAAGTATTAAGATTATTTAGGATCATTCATTTTATTTGAAGATAATCACTCTTGTATTAGTTACCAAGGGATGAAGTTCAGAATCCATTGATGCTGCTGCTGTTTCAAACACCTGCAGAGAATTCACCAGCTCTTGAGCAGGACCATCACCTTGTTCCAGGAGGGACTTTGCATCTATTCAAATATAAGTCTGATTCAATTTGCAAATAAGTTTTCAAAATCTAGAGCCCTAAAACGAAATTAGCACCTTATCCTTTAGATGAACCTTTCATGTTAAAACTTAGAACTGGCATGGGACAAGTAGGCTATCTTAAAAGTATATATTTGATATACACTGAAAAAGCTGAACTGAGAAAAACACATGCATACCAAAATTATTTAGGTCAATCATATTCCTCAATGGGCCGACCATGGCATCCCAGAGATGGGGCAACTTCACTGCCATCTCACTACCAAAATGCTTCACTACAGTCGTCAAGGCAAACTCAGCCCCTCTCCGTTGTACAAGGTAAGGCTTCTGGGCCTAAAATTCAATTTCAGAAAAGAACATAATACATAAACACTTCTAAAATCCCCAACTAGATTTTGAGTCAAAAATAAAATACTTTGGGGGTGGGGAGGGGATGAGAATAAAGAATAGAGATAGTAATCAGTGGTGTACCAACCCCCACTCAAAAGACACCAAAGGGGCTGGAGAGATGGCTTAGCTGTTAAGGTGCTTGCCTGTGAAGCCTAAGGACTAGGTTCGATTCCCCAGAACCCACATAAGCCAGATGCACAAAGGGGTACAAGCATCTTGAGTTTGTTTGCAGTGGCTAGAGGCCATGGCATGCCCACAATTTTTCTCTATCTGCCTCTCGTTCTAACAAATAAAATATGTTTTAAAGGCACCAGATTTAGATGCTGAGAGATTAACTCTTTAAAAAACATTTTTTTTTTTAAATTTATTTGAGAGAGAGAGAGAGAAAAAGGGTGTGCCAGGGCCTTCAGCCACTGCAAAAAGAACTCTAGATGCACATGCCACTCACATGGTCCTGGGGTATCAAACCTGGGTTCTTTGGCTTTGCAGACAAATACCTTAAGCACGAAGTCATCTCTCTAGCCCACAACTTAACTCTTAATCTGTAAACCAAGTATCTGTTTAAATACAAAGCATTTAAAGAAAAAAAAAAATCAATTTACCTCATCAAGTTCAACCAGGATATTCCCACTACTTCCTGTAGGAAGATCTGCTATTTGAGCTTTCACTGCTTTGGGGGTAGGACCTCGCCTACTTGTGATGGCAAAAGCTGCTTTCTGATGCCGATAGAGTGTAATAATACCTCGGTGCTTGGTAACAGTGTGGTGCATTCCATCTTTTTCTGAGCTGGATCCTAGTAAGGGAAAAGATAACCTTTCAATCATAAAATAGGAATCCAAGTGTTTTCTGTTCTAAAATGGACATAACATTTATAAATTCTGTAAGGCAGCCAGGCATGGTGGCACACTCCTTTAATCCCAGCACTCAGGAGGCAGAGATAGGAGGACTGCCATGAGTTCAAGGCCACCCAGAGACTACACAGCGAATTCCAGGTCAGCCTAAGCTAGAGTGAGACCCCACCTCGAAAAATCAGAAAAAAAAAAAAAAAGAAAGAAAAGAAAAAACCTGTAAGGCCTCAAATTTTTGTAGTCTTAGAGAGGTTTGTTTTTATAAGGATAATAAATGGCAACAAAATATAATCTAGTTGCATAGAATTTATATATAACACAAAATTGTCAATCATGTGAACCATAAGAAGTAACAAATGCAAAAATGATGGTGCATGGGCACAAAAAACATTAAAAAGTTGTCAAGTAGGGCGGGAGAGATGGCTTAGTAGTTAAGGCACATGCCTGCAGAGCCTAAGGACCCAGGCTTCATTTTCCAGGTCCCACGTAAGCCAGATGCACATGGTAGCACATGTGTTTGTTTGCTGTGGCTGGAGGCCCTGGTGCACACATTCTTTCTATCTCCCCCTCTCTCTAATAAATAAAAAACCCTAAAAAACAAAACAGTTGTCAAGCAAGTTTCCTGAGATGATGACCCTACTAAATTATATTCATATTCAAATGTCTACCTTCTTCAGTTCATTCATTTTTTTACACTTAAAACTCTATTAATTGAGTAAGTTATATTATTTTTCTAAAATCTTACTTTTTAAAAGAGATCATATGAAGAAACATCAGTTTTTGATTTTTTTTTTTTTTTTTTTTTGGTTTGTTTTCCATTTTTCAAGGTAGGGTCTCACTCTGGCTCATGCTCATCTGGAATTAATAGTCTCAAGGTGGCCTCAAACTCACAGTGATCCTCCTACATCTGCCTCCAGAATGCTAGGATTAAAGGCATGCACCACCACACCCAGCTAGAAACATTGGTTTTTGAAACCATCCAAATGGCACAGTTGTTTTCCATATAAATTCTTCAGATAAAAATAGAAAATTTGGTCATCTGGTATTATTTACCAAATATAAGTCACTCATCTAATAAAATAGGCATTAAATTAGGGAACCAACTTATTAACAGTCATTTAATTAGATTTCTAGCTTAGTTATAACAACCCATACAATAATGGCTTTCAAGTTGAAGGTAAAAGTGGACTTTCATCTCACAGATTTCAGTCAAATTATCAGATATATCAGATCTTTTACAAATAGCTTATTTGCATTTAAAAGGGCTGTCCTGATTAGAAACAGATGCAAGACAAAGAACTTGATACAAGAAAGAATTTTCTTATAAGTTTTTCTCTTAGAATGGGAAATGAGAACAAAAAAAAAAAAAAAAAAAGAATGGGAAATGGGGGAAATAGCCCTAGCAGGAACTGGATTTGTACTTAAATTGTAACTGTAAGCAAATGAAAACAAATTTAAATGGTCAATTCCTTCTCTAAGCAAACAAAGGTTTAGATATATACCTTTAGAATTTTCCTGGCCACTTTGTGCTGGTACTGGACATGTTACACAAGGAGTGAGGTATGGGTCCACACATAAAGAGCTGCATAGGTTTTTAATAATCTTTGAATTGGGACAGGGTGTCCTTGATGTGCACTGCTGGAGAAGCTTAGCAATGCACTGAGCTGCATAGTTCTGTACAAGTGTATTCTCTTCTTTTTTAATTGTCTCCATTAGTGGTTTTATGATAGGATTTAACTTCTCAGGAAGTTGCTGCAGGCTCACAACTGCACACGCAGCAAAGGTATGCACTCTCAACTGCAACATTTGCCACTCTTGGTTCGTCTCTGCAACTGTCATCTGGACCTGCTGTCGTTTACTATCTAAGTGCTGTAACACTTGAGGATTTAAATCAAAAGCTGATGTGACTTCATTAAAAACAGTCGTGACCTAATTTAAAAGAAGGGAAAAAAAAGAAATGAAAGTTTATTAATTACATAAACCCCAAGTAGACCATAAACTTTTTGTTTTGGTGCTGGTGGTGTTTATCAAGGTAGAGTAATGCTCTACCCAGGCTGACCAAGATTTCACTATGTAGTCTCTGGCTGCCCTAGAACTCACGGTGATCTTCTTACCTCTGACTCCTGAGTATTAGGATTAAAAGTGTACATCACCACTTGCCACAACCTCTTAAATGGCAGACAGGAAGTCTTCTCTTGAGAGAAAATTATTCCTTAAATTAACCTCTTAAATACAAAGTAAATGGTATCAGAATTCAAAATTTTATTTTGGGGGAAAATTTTTCCACTCAAAAGTTCATGGAAAGTCAGGCATTGTGGTGCATGCCTTTAATCCCAGCACTCAGGAGACAGAGGTAGGAGGACTGTGGTGAGTTTGAGGCCATCCTGACACTACATAGTGAATTCCAGGTCAGCCTGGGCTAGAGAAAGACCCTATCTCAAAAAGCAAAACAAAACAAAAAATAACTAATGGAAACTTCTAAAGTAGCTGTTTGCTCTATGGCTGTTACTAATTGAATAATTTTCATTCTTCTCTAATCATCTTTCTGATGGAAATGCCCAAGCAACAGAAGAAACAAAAAGAAAAATGATGAAATAACCATTCTTTTTACTTACGAAGAGATGTGTAAGGCTCCAAAAGACTGTTGTAGCAGACTAATGTACAAGCCTCATTAAAAATGTTTAAAATATACAATCCAGTTTTAAGCATACTCAGAATTATGAACCATGGTAATTTGACAATATTTCATCAACCCCCAAAAATAAAGTCATATCCATGATTAATCTCTCATTTCCCCACAGCCCTATGGAGCTTACTGCCCCACTTTAGAGATGACAGATTATTTGGGTACTTCATATTAAAGGAACACTAATGTATGCAGCCTTTTGTGATAGATGTCATTCATAAAATATAATGGTTTCAATGTTTATCTATGTTGCATCATGCAACAATTCTTCATTCACTGTTTGGTCAAAATGTAAACCTTGGGAAGGAGGGATGGCTTAGTGATTAAGGCTTTTGCCTGCAAAGCCAAAGGACCCAGGTTCAATTCCCTGGGACCCATGTTAGCTAGATGCACAAGGGGAGGCAACTGTCCAGAGTTCGTTTGCAGGGGCTGGAAGCCCTGTCGTGCCCATTCTCTTTCTCTTTCTCCCCCTCTTTCTCTGTCAAATAAATAAATAAAATATATAAACCTTTCCTATGTACTACAATTTATTTCACCATTCATCAGTTGGTTAACATTTGTGCACTTCCAACTTTTTCATTAACTGCAATTATTAAGAACTTCTGGGGCTGGAGAGATGGCTTAGCGGTTAAGCGCTTGCCTGTGAAGCCTAAGGACCCCGGTTCGAGGCTCGGTTCCCCAGGTCCCATGTTAGCCAGATGCACAAGGGGGCGCACGCGTCTGGAGTTCGTTTGCAGTGGCTGGAAGCCCTGGCGCGCCCATTCTCTGTCTCTCCCTCAATGTGTCTTTCTCTCTGTGTCTGTAGCTCTCAAATAAATAAATAAATAATGAACAACAAAAAAAAAATTTTAAAAAAAAAGAACTTCTGGACTGAGGAGATGGCTTAGTGGTTAAGGCACTTGCCTATAAAGCCAAAGGACCTAGGTTAGATTTCCCAGGACCCATGTGTATCTACACAGGGTGGTGCATGCATCTGGAGTCCGTTTACAACGGCTGATAGTCCTAATGTGCCCATTCTCTCTTTCTGTCTTTCAAATAAGTAAATAAAAATAAAAAAGTAGGGGCTGGAGACATGGCTTAGCAGTTAAGCGTTTGCCTGTGAAGACTCAGGACCTCGGTTCAAGGCTCAATTCCTCAGGACTCACGTAAGCCAGATGCACAAGGGGGTGCACGCATCTGGAGTTCATTTGCAGTGGCTGGAGGCCCTGGCTTCTGCCTCTTTCTCTCTCTGTCGCTCTCAAATAAATAAATAAATAAATTTTTAAAAATAAAATAAAAAAGTAGACCTGGGCGTGGTGGCACATGCCTTTGATAACATAACTTGAGAGGCAGAAGTAAGAAGATGACCATAAATTCAAGGCCATCCTGAGACTACACAGTGAATTCCAGGTCAGCCTGGACTACAGTGAAATCCTGCCTTGAAAGACCAAAAAAAAAAAAAAAAAAAAAAGGGGGGGGGGGAGAGTGAGGGCTGGAGAGATGGCTGAGTGGTTAAGGCACTTTCCTGTGATGCCCAAGGACCTAGGTTCAATTCCCTAGTACCCATGTAAGCCAGATGCATAAGGTGGTGCATGCATATGGAGCTCATGTACAGTGGGTAGAGGCCCTGGTACACCCATTCTCTCTCTCCTCCCTCTCTCCCTTTTTCTCTCTCAAATAAATAAATAATAAAAGCTGGGTATGGTGGTACATACGTTTAATCCCAGGACTCGGGAGGCAGAGGTAGGAGGATTGCTGTGAGTTTGAGGACACCCTGAGACTACATAGTGAATTCCAGGTCAACCCTGGGCTAGAGAGAGAGAGAGAAAGAGAGGGGGGGGGAGAGGGAGAGAGAGAGAGAACCAACTTCAAAAACAAAACAAAACAACACGCAAGCATCAAATTAACCCAAGAAACAAAAATCTCTACATTTGTCAGGCATGGTGGCACATGCCTTTAATCCTAGCACTTGGGAGGCAGAGGTAGGACAAGTTCGAAGCCACCCTAGGACTACATAGTGAATTCCAGGTCAGCCTGAGCTAGAGAGAGAGAGACCCTACCTTGAAAAACCAAAAACAGCAACAGCAACAACAAAATCTCTACATTATAATTCAAAAAGCACAAAAAAATCAAGACAATTCCACTGAAAATGATAAAGACATCAGAAATGAACTCCAGTGAGACTGATTTAAAGTGACTTACAAAGATTTCAAAAACAATGATTATAAACATGTTCAAAAGGTATTAAAGAAGAAAATAAATTCATAAAGGAGAAAACAGAAGAACAAATTAATGAAATCGAGGTCAATACAAGACATGAATAAGGAAACAAAAATACTGAAGAAAAACCAATCAAAATATTCGAACTCTAGAAAGTCTCACGAACAGAATAGTTGAAGGACAGAACAGAATATCCCATCAGGATAATAACAGATGACTCAACACAAATTTGACAAGCCAGAAGGGCTTGGAATGATGTATTCCAAGTTCTGAAAGGTAACAACTGTCAATCCAGAATACTTAATCCAGGGCTGGAGAGATGGCTTAGCAGTTAAGGCACTTGCCTGCAAAGCCAAAGGACCTAGGTTCAATTCCCCAAGACCCATATAAGCCAGATGTACAAGGTGATACACACATCTGGAATTTGCTTAAAGTAGTTGGAGGCCCTAGCGTACCCATTCTCTCCCTCTCCCTCTCCCTCTCTCTCTCTCTCTCTCTCTCTCTAGTTTCTCTCAATAAATAAATAAATATAAAATGTTTTTTAAAAAAGAATACTTGGGCTAGAGAAATGGCTTAGTGGCTAGTTTGCCTGTGAAGCCAAAAAGGACTCAGGTTCAATTCTCAGGTGTCACTTAAGCCTGACGCACAAGGTGGGCCATCCATCTGGAGTTTGTTTGCAGTGGCTGAAAGACCTGGCATACATATTCTTTCCTCCCCCTTCCCCCAGCCCCCTGTTCCTTTGTCTCTCTCAAATAAATAAATAAAATACAAAAAAAAAAAAAAAAAAAAAAGAAACTGTCACTTTTGGGCTGGAGAGATGGCTTAGTGGTTAAGGTGCTTGCCTGGGAAGCATAAGGATCCAGGTTTGATTCTCCAGGTCCCACATAAACAAGATGCTCAAGGTAGAACAGGCATTTGGAGTTTGTCTGCAGTGGCTACAGGCTCTGGCATACCCATTCATTCTTTCTCTCTCAAATAAATATGTAAAATAAAGTAAAAAATAAATTTTAAAAAATACTTAATCGAGCAAAGCTATCCATCCAAATTGATAAGAGAAATAAGGACATTCCACAACAAAAACAAGCTAAAGGAATATACAACAAGTAAGCCTGGGATGATCACTACAGATAATATTTGAAGGGATCCTCCGCATTAAAGAGAAAGGAAAGCACACATACATGAGGCACTGGTAAAAATGAAAGACATCCCATGTTCTTGGATTGGGATGATCAATATTGTGAAAATGTCAATCTTACCAAAAGCAATCTATGCCACAACCGGCCCAATCAACACATTTAATGCAATCCACCTTCTGTCAGAATGGCTATTATCAAGAAAACAAATGACGGGGGAGGGAATTAACATGGGATTTTTTTTTATAATCATGGAAAACGCTAATAAAAATTTGAAGAAAGAAAATAAATGACAATAAATGCTGGGGAAGATGCGGAAAAAGAGAAACCTTTCTACACTGTTGGTTGGAACATACAGTGGTACAGCCATCGTGGAAATCAGTGAGGAGGCTCCTGGGTCAGCTATAAATACATTTACCATATGACCCATCTATACTACTCCAAGGTGGCCGACAGAATGTTAAGAGCCAAAGGAAGGGTAGGACTGTTTACAATGTAATTGTTCCGACCGAAATTGGCCTCAATATCTATGACCTCAAAGAGCCTAGTACTACCTTTACAAGAGCCTCATCAATAGGATGAAAAGATGACGACAACAAAATAAAAGAGAGACTAATAGAGACAGGGATCAGATATTGTGGAGAGTGGATTTGTGAAGGGGAAGGGGGGGGGGATTATCATGATTTGTTGTCTATAATTATGGAAGTTGTCAATAAAAAAAAATATAATGACCTGGTATACTCATTCTTGTCACTCGTTCTCTCTCTGCTTGTAAATAAATAACTTTTTTTTTGAGGCA
The DNA here is from genome assembly GCF_020740685.1 of Jaculus jaculus. Taxonomy (NCBI): domain Eukaryota; kingdom Metazoa; phylum Chordata; class Mammalia; order Rodentia; family Dipodidae; genus Jaculus; species Jaculus jaculus. Next base: position 43,820,910 of record NC_059102.1, read on the forward strand.
GGTTCTCGCTCTAGTCCAGGCTGACCTGGAATTCACTATGTAGTCTCATGGTGGCCTCGAACTCATGGCAATCCTACCTCTGCCTCCTGAGTGCTGGGATTAAAGGTGTGCCCCACCATGCCTGGCTAAATAAAATTATTTAAAAAGTTTTTAAAAATGATTCTTCTGCTTCATTATTTCAAGTTCTGGATCTGTAGGTATGTGCCACCATACTCAGCTTAGAACCTAACATTTGAGTTCAAAAAATTATTTGATGGTGGAAAATAACTAAAAATGCTGTAGTATTATTATGAAAAACAAGGCACAAAGATCTTTAGTTTTATAAAATACAAAAGACTAAATTGTATCCATATAACCATACCAATCTGTTCTCCAAACAGGAAAAAAATTATGTATCTTTTCTTATACTTTCAACTTTGTTTTGTCTGTTTGGGGCTCTGCACATTTATTTGAAATAGTAAATTTTTTTTTTTTTCAAGGTAGGGTCTCACTCTAGTTCAGGCTGACCTGGAATTCACTATGTAGTCTCAAGGTGGCCTTGAACTTATGGTGCTCCTCCTACCTCTGCCTCCTGAGTACTGGAATTAAAGGTGTGCGGCACCATGCCCGGCTGAAATAGTAATCCTAAAAATTTGAAAATCTTGCCGTAGGGCTGGAGAGATGGTTCAGTAGTTAAAGGCACTTACTTATAACAAAGCCTTATGGTTCAATTCCTCAGTACCCAAGTAAAGACAGATGTACAAAGTGACCCATGGATCTGGGGTCGTTTCCAGTGCCAGAAGGCCCTGTTATACCTATACTCACTCACTCTGTGTCTGCTTCCCCTTCCCCCACCGTTTCAAATAAATACAAGTATGTTTTTTAAAAACTTATCTCTAGGGCTGGAAAGAATAAAATCCTTACACTAGGACTAGAGAGATGGTTTAGCAGTTCAAGTGCTTACCTGCAAAGCCAAAGGGGACTCAGGTTCGATTCTCCATTACCCACACAGAGTCAGATGCACAGGGTAGCACATGCATCTGGAGTTTGCAGTGGCTGGAGGCCCTACCATGTTGATTCTTTTTCTTTTTCTCTCTATCTGCCTCTGCCTCTCTCTCCCTCTCACTAATAAATAAGTAAATAAATATTTAAATTCCCTCTATCTGCCTCTATCTCCTCTCAAATAAATAATAATAATAAAACACCTTACCCTAAGTAAACTATACTATGTTGGCATTTTCCCCCCCTATGTCAGCTTCCTATCACTATAGACATGCCTTTAATCTCAGTATCAGGAGGCAGCAGTAGGAAAATCGCCATGAGTTCAAGGCCACCCTGACACTACATACTGAATTCCAGGTCTGCCCTAGCTACAATGAAACCCTACCTTAAAAAAAAACAAAACAAATATTTTATTTATTTATTTTTTAATTTTTTTGGTTTATTTTTATTTATTTATTTGAGAGTGACGGACAGAGAGAGAGAGAGAGGGAGAGAATGGGCGTGCCAGGACTTCCAGCCACTGCAGATGAATTCCAGATGCGTGCGCCCCCTTGTGCATCTGGCTAATGTGGGTCCTGGGGAATCGAGCCTCGAACCGGGGTCCTTAGGCTTCACAGGCAAGCGCTTAACCACTAAGCCATCTCTCCAGCCCCCAAAACATAAAATATTTTTAAAAAGACATAACTCAGTAGTTGGTTAAAGCTGCTTGCTTGCAAAGCCTGATGGCTGGGGCTCAGGTTCCAGTACCTACAGACATCCAAATGCACAAAGTGGCTCATGTGCTGAGTTCATCTTTTTACCTCTATCTCCCTCTCAGATAAATGGATAAATATTTAATAATAAAAAAAAAAATAAAACAGATGGATGGCATTACCAAGGTTGTCCTCTGGCTTACACACAAACACACAAAAATGCAAATCACACACACACATGCACACACAATACACATACATATACACATGCAACATTAAACAAAAATAAGATTTAAGACAATGTAACAAGGTAAGTGAAAGCTGCTGAGAGAGTTGAAGGTTGTTTAACTTTTCTTGGTGGAGGAAATTAGTAGATACTAGATAGAAGCAGTTAAAACATTTGTCTTGTTGGGTATGGGGACACTCACCTTTAATCCCAGCAACTGGGAGGCAGAGGTAGGAGGACCACCTTTAGTTTGAGGCCACCTTGAGACTACATAGTGAATTCCAGGTCAACCTGGACTAGAGTGAGACTCTACCTCAAAAAAAAAAAAAAAAAAAAAGGCTTGGGCTGGAGAGATGGCTTAGTGGTTAAGCGCTTACCTGTGAAGCCTAAGGACCCCGGTTCAAGGCTCAATTTCCCAGGAACCACGTTAGTCAGATGCACAAGGGGGCACACGCATCTAGAGTTTGTCTGCAGTGGCTGGAGGCCCTGGCGCGCCCATTCTCTCTTTCTCTCTATCTGCCTCTTTCTGTCACTCTCAAATAAATAAATAAAAATAATTTAAAAAAATTTTTAAAAAGAAACATCTTATTTCTTTAACTCAGTGATTTAAAAATTATCCCCCCCCCTACATATACATACATACATACATGCCTGGAGAGATGGCTTAGAGTTCTGGTGTTTGCCTGCAAAGCCTAAGGATTCAGGTTAGATTCCCCAGTACTGACATAAGCCAGATGCACAAGGTGGCACATGCATCTAAAGTTCATTTGCAGTGGCTTCAGGCCCTGCCATGCCCACTTTCTCTCTATATCCATCTTCTCTCTCCCACCGTCTCTCTCAAATAAATTTTAAAAAATTTAAATATATATATGTGTGTGTGTGTGTGCATATATCTGCAGCTACAAATATGTGTGTGTGTCTGGAGAGATGGCGTAATGGTTAAGGTGCTTGCCAAAGGACCCAGATTTGATTCCCCAGGACACACATAAGCCAGATGTGTCTGGAGTTCCTTTGCAGCAGTTAGAGGTCCTGGCATGCCCATCCTATCTACCTCTTTCTCTCTCTCTCAAATAAATAGAATTAAAATTGAAAAAATTTGTTTTGAAAAATGTATGTATGTATATATGTGGGAGAGAGAAGATGAATGAATATGAGAATGGGCACACCAAAGCCTCTTATTGCTGCAAATGAATTCAGACACATAAGCTACATTATGCATCTAGCTTTAAGTGGGTACTCAGGAATTGAACTGAAGCCAGCAGATTTTGCAAGCCAGTGTCTTTTAACTGCTTAGCCATCTCCCCAGCCCTGCCAATATCTTTTTAAAGAATGGTTGGAGCTAGATGTGGTGGCACATGCCCTTAATCCCAGCACTCAGGAGGCTGAGGTAGGAGGATGGCTGAGAGTTCAAGGCCACCCTGATACTACATAGTGAATTCCAGGTCAGTCTGAGCCAGAGTGAGACCCTACCTCGAAACCCCCCCACCAAAAAAAAGAATGGTTGGGGGTTTCTGGTGCAACATTGCAGAGATGAAGCAAGGCAGCAAAGTCAAGTGTAAAGAACTTAACCAAAGCTCATCACCATCTCTTTTGTGCTTGAGCAATAAAAGGAAGAGTCAAGAAAAGAATTTTCCATAAGCATAGAGAGTTAAGGACAGGAAACTGCTAGCAAAGGAAACAGGGAAGAAAAGAGGGTGAAATACTTCTATAAAATGAGTTAACTCAGGTTGAGTAGAGGAACTTTGAGAAATGAAAAGAGATGAAGAGGAAAACACCAGTTTGCTATGTTTTTTTTTGTTTTGAGGGGGCTGGAGAGACAGTCGTGACTTGGTCATGTAGTCCAAGCTGGCCTTAAACTTGAGATACTCCTGCCTCGATCTCAGAGTCTGGGAGTACAGATGTATACCACAAACCTGACTGAAAATGATTTATTGGGCTAGAGAGATGGTTTAGCAGTTAAGGTCTAATGACACAGGTTTGAGTTCCTAGAACCCAAATAAAGCAAGATGTACAAAATGGTGCATGCATCTGGAGTTTGTTTACAGCAGCCAGAGGCCCTGACATGCCTATTCATTCTCATATTTTCTCCCCTTTTCTCTCTCTACTTGCAAATAAATTAAAAAGTTGAGAAAAAGGCTGCTGGAGGGATGGCTTAGCAGTTAAGGTGCTTGCCTGCAAGGCCAAAGGACCCAGGTTCAATTCCCCAGGACCCACATTAGCCAGAAGCCCCAGGGGGTGCATGTGTCTGGAGTTTGTTTGCAGTGGCTGGTGGCCCTGGCACACCCATTCTCTCTCTCTTTCTCCACCCCCTTTCTCTGTCAAATAAATAAAAACATTTGCTTTTAAAAAGTTAAAAAAAAAATGGCCAGGCATGGTGACACACACCTTTGATGCCAGCATCTGGGGGTGAGGAGAAGAGGTAGGAGGATCACTGTAAGTTCAAGGCCAGCTTGGGACTACACAGTGAGTTTCAGATAAGCCAGGGCTAGACTGAGATACTACCGTGAAAAATACGAAACAAAATAAAACATTCCCAATAACATAATCAAGAAACACAGAATAACAGAAATGACAGACCAACTTGAACATAAATACTCATGATTAGGTGGAATAACCACAACTCTTCTATATCATCAGCCAGAGGTAAAATGAAATAAAGCCACTTTGGGAAAAGATCTTGTAGCTTTAAAAGAAAGAGAAAAAAAGTCCTGTCCCCCAATCCCCCTAGGACCAGAGAAGGGGCTTAGCAATTAAGGCACGTGCCTGCAAAGCTGAAGGACCATCTGCCTCTTTCCCTCTCTCTCTAATAAAGAAATAAATAAAATTATGTAATAAGGGCTGGAGAGATGGCTTAGCGGTTAAGCGCTTGCCTGTGAAGCCTAAGGACCCCGGTTCGAGGCTCAGTTCCCCAGGTCCCATGTTAGCCAGATGCACAAGGGGGCGCACACGTCTGGAGTTCGTTTGCAGAGGCTGGAAGCCCTGGCGCACCCATTCTCTCTCTATCCCTCTATCTGTCTTTCTCTCTGTATCTGTTGCTCTCAAATAAATAAATAAATAATTTAAAAAAATAAAAAAAATATGTAATAAATTTTTTCATTACTTGTTCAGGTACTAGACCCATGTACTTGCACAAGCTAGGCAAGCAATCTATCATTAGGCTTTTATTTGTTTGAATAAAATGACTTGTTTAAATAAAAGCTGGGAAAAGCTACACTGAATGCAGCTCCATGGGAGACAGAAAGAAGTCATCAGTGAAGACAGACAATGGACAATGCAAGCCTTAAATATTTTATACGTTACTTGTAAGGAAAGAGAAAGAGTGAGAGAGTAGGCACACGAGGGACTCCAGTCACTGCAAATAAACTCCAGACACATGTGTTAACTTTGTGCATCTGGCTTTACAGTGGTACTGGGGATATCAAACCTGGGTCATTAGGCTTTGCAGGCAAGAGCCTTAACGTCTGAGCCACCTCTCCAGCTATTAAAAGGTATTTTTTAAAACAACTTTGGGACTGACAAGATGGTTCAGCAGTTAAGGCACTTGCCTGCGAAGCCTAAGAACGGTTCAAACTCAGGTCCCACGTAAGCCAGACACATAGTGAACCAAGCACACAATGTTGCACATGTGCACAAGTGGGCGCACACATATGGAGGTCATTTGTGGCCCTGGTACAGCCATTCTTTTTTTTTCCTCTCTCTCTCAAGTAATAATTTAAATTAAAAGAAAAAAAAAAGATCTTTGGGTTTTTGTTGTTTTTGGTTTATTTTTCGAGGTAGGGTCTCACCCTGGCCCAGGCTGACCTACACAGTCTCAGGGTAGCCTCAAATTCATGGCAATCCTTCTACCTATGTCTCCTGAGCATTGGGATTAAAGGTATGTGTCACCACACCCAGCTAATACCTTTGTATTTATTTTATTGGATGTTGAAAGCCTCAAAGCCAGCAGTATATGATTTTAATTTAGATGATATCCTAGAATGGGCAAAATTAAGTTATAGAGGAAGGAATCAGAAAAAGGGTTACTTGAGGACAAGGAGGAAAAAGATTGAGTAGATGTAGTGATGTAGTATTCTCTATCTTAAATGGGCTTGGTTTCACAAATTCATGTATTTGTGAAAATTCATCAAATGGTCCACCTACGATTTAATTACTAATACCTGAAATTTACTTAGAAACACATAAAAAAAGATGGATTGGTAGCTGGAAAGATATGTGATATATGTGATAAAGAAAATTTAATAAAATGTTAACTAACAATCTAATTATTGACTACGAGTGTCTTTATGTAATTCTTCCACTTTTTCTATACTCCTGCTACTGTATGTTTAAATATTTTCACTAAATACTGAGAAGAAAGAGGAAATGATGAGCTTTTACTAAACTCTGCAGTCTTACTACCGAGAAATGATAAAATTTGACATTTTCCAAGAAAGATGCATTAACCAACCCTTGTTATCTACTTTAAAGACAACTCAATACAGTAAATATCCTTTTTAAAGAGTAAGGGTAACAGTCTATCAGGCACAGATTCATCGAATTAGTGTGTTTTGGATGGTAGACATGTTCTGACTAGTTTCTGATATTTATTTTGCACTCTATCTAATTTAAGAAAGTTACTTCTTTACTCACCAGGCCATTAGCTTGATCTATTGTTAAAACACTGTTGTTTACTCTATTACCAACTTCAACATGTGCATCAGCTAAGGACGAGATGAACTGTTTACATTCATTTTGCATTCGTGTGAATGGGACAGCAATTTCATCATAATACAAGTGTTCTGAAAGGACACCAAGTAAACGTGGCTGCACAGCCAGAGCAACAGCTTTACACTCCTAAAATGCAATAGACAGCACGTATTCAGGGCAAACAGAGAAACAGAACTTTAGAGACACATGAGTTTCCACTTGCAGACACCCAAATTCTTAATTTCCACTGAGTTTGAATCTATGTTCTGTTCACTCAGAAAAAGTTACTATGCACAAACTACTATAAAACTTTAATATGAATAACTACAGATCATGCACATGTAACTATTAAAATTTCATTATATTTTCTACCTAATTAATACATTCAGTTTACAAACATAAATATATAGTATACAGCAGATTTAAAGTACATTACTATAAAAATTAGTCAGAAAAAATATCTGGCATGCACTAAATAAAAATGTTATTAAAATTCATTATTAGAAATCTGTAACAGTATAGCCACAGCTTTACATGCTGTACTGTAGAAATGGATAATTTAAAAGCTACTTACCTGCCCCCAAATTTAACTAACCCTTCCCACTCTCTGGGTTGTTGCCTGCCCCAACAAGAGGGGGAATGGCCTCAGTGGTGAGCCATGAGGGGTTCTGTGGGATCTGGGTGATCAGCCTGGGCTTCACAGAGTAAATCCAGAGAAGCTCTGTGAGGGTCCAGAAACCGAACTGTCAACACTTGCTGCTGAGTCTGAGAGGCACAAAAACACAGCATCACTGCCTCTCCAGCACATGGAGTCCTGACTAAAAAGCAGAAGCACTTTGCTTCTTTACAGAGGCAAAGCTGGGGTCTCAATTGCAATAGGTCATGGTTCAATTACTTTTAGATACAGCTTTGACAAACTGCTAAGAGGCAGTAACAAGCAACTCTCACAGCAAGTGCAGACAGTTAAATTTCTAGAATTCCAGTCAATGGAAGTAACAAAACTAGCAGAAGTTTCTTTGGTTTACAGAAACAAGTCTTACATAAAATCATATACCTTACTAGAAGTTAAAGGTTCAAAGGGCTACAATGAATGAATTTATTTAGAAACAGGAAGATTTGGATTCAAATGTGGACAATTTTCTTTCTCTTATGACCCAAACTCCTGCTCTTGTTATTATTCATATAAACAAAACTCTAAAACACAAAGCACTAAAAATGTGTCATTGGAAATACACATAGGAGTAAAAACCAAGTGTATACATACAATCAAGTTTCTGAATTGCTTGAATATACACACACATAGTTTTAAAAAGGACTTCTTGTAACAGATTAAAATTAAGAGCAAATTTTATAAATATACATAGCTAGTAGTCTCAGATAACTGTAGGTGTGCTAAGGAAAAAAAAAAATCTCAGGGTTAGAAGTTGAAAATAAGTAAAGTTTAATATAATTTGGAATACTTTTCCATAACTGTTAATTTCTTTTCTTTTCTTTTACAAGGTGTAGTCTCACTCTAGCTCAGGCTGACCTGGAATTCACTATGTAGTCTCAGGGTAGCCTTGAACTCACAGTAATCCTCCTACCTTTGCCTCTGGAGTGCTGGAATTAAAGGCGTGTGCCACCACACCTGGCTCACTTTAGCCCCAGCTGAACTGGAACTCACTCTGTAGCCCAGGTTGCCTCAAACTCATAGTGATTCCCTTACCTCAGCCTCTTGAGTGCTGTGATTAAAGGCATGAGCTACCACACACAGCACCATAAAGATTTTTACAAAGAAATTTTACTTTTCTGTTAAACTATAAATAATCCTAAGAATTAACAGAAATTGGTTTTACTTAATTTGGCTTTATTACTTTAGAGGCATAATCTTACCTTTTGTAAAGCAGCCCACTCACAGATTACCAAAGCAACACTAATTCTTTGCAGGGCAGATTTGGAGTTCAAATAGAAAAGTAGTAACTGGCCAAGAGATTCTGCTGGCTTAATTTCTTGATTTACCATATTTACACCTGGATCACAAATACAGCAACAAAGGGCTCCTAACAATCTGAAAGGGAGAAAAATGCATGACATTAAAGAAACTACCTGAGGTAAAATTCCTACTATAGCTATCACTTTTCCCATACCAGTATAATGCCTATCTTACAATAACAAAATTACATCAATTCTATTTATCTTTTGAATTTATTTATGAATAACAGGGTCTCCTGTGTAGTTAAGGATCACCTTAAACTCCTAATTCTACTTTTTTTTTTTGTTTTCTTGTTTACCTCAAGGTAGGGTTGCACTCTAGCCCAGGCTGACCTAATTCAGTAATCTCAGGCTGACCTCAAACTCACAGCAACCCTCCTATGTCACCCTCCTGAGTACCACCACATCTGAGCCACATTCTTTATTCTAAATCAATATAGTGCTCCAACTCTTACCTGGAGAAATAAAATTTTAAAAAAAGACATGAAAGGCCCAGGCAAACTACTACTTTTTGGTTTTGCTTTTCGAGGTAGGGTCTCATTCTAGCCCAGGCTGACCTAGAATTCACTATGTAATCTAGGGGTTGCCTCAAACTCACAGTGATCCTTCTACCTCTGCCTCCAGGGTACTGGGATTAAAGGCTGTGCTACCATGCCCTGCCTGATTCTATTTCAATACTTCAAAAAAAATTAAAAATATTCACTCATACTTATATGAGATGAAGAGGGGATATGATGGAGAGTGGAGTTTCAAAGGGGAAAGGGGGGGAGGGAGGGTATTACCATGGGATATCTTTTGTAATCATGGAAGATGCTAATAAAAACTCGAAAAAAAAAATCACTCATTTTATCTTTTTCTAATGAGTATGAAGAAGGAAGGATTGACAGGCAATGAAAAGAACCTTTTGGTTAAATGATTTTGAGGCCAGATGTAACTGATTGTGCTATCTGGTGAGTACTACTCACTTAGCTGCCATCATTCTGGCCCGCATGACTACAAAATCCCTGGTAGCTGGGTCTTCCATGATAGTGTCTGCACCTGCAATATACTCCTGAAGTACTTCTTTACTCTGGCTTTGGCCTTGGCGCACCTTACCACCTGTTTTTTCCTAGAGAAAAGAAACTCAATAAGCATGAAACATTAAAATTTAAATAGCAATAAAAAGAATGTTATAATTCCAATAAACTAGAATGATTTTCATAAAAATCTAATGGAGAAAAATTATTACTCACTTCATAAAAGCTTGCTTAAATTAAGAAGTTCTCATTAATGTTAACAAAGATGTCCTTAGAATAAAATAATATGGACTTCTTACATGGTTACTATATTAGTAATTATAGCAGGACATACACGTTTCTCTATACATACCTTGGCTCTAGCTTTTACTTCTAGCAACATATTTAAGTCAATAGGCAAATGAGAAGGCTGCATCATTAAGCAAAGCCAAGCTCCCATCCATGGGCATGCAGCTGCCACCACATACTGAACTGAAGCCTTGCTCAATAGTTCCATCCAAACCTACAGAGTGAAAAGGGAATATGAAAGGAAAAATTTTCTATTAAGTGCTAACTAAACTTAAAACATACATTTAAGGATAATGACTTAGAAAAATAGAGGCTTATTTTGAAATACTGCTTTTTGATAAGTTTACATACCACATGAAATAACGCAAACAAATTGTTTTGGGGCCCGGCATTGTGGCACACACCTTTAATCCCAGCACTTAAGAGGCAGAGGTAGGAGGAGCACAGTAAGTTTGAGGCCACCCTGAGACTACTTAGGGAATTCCAGGTCAGCCTGGGCTAGAGTGAAATCCGACTTCAAATAACAAAAAAAAGAAAAATTTTTTGAATGCATATTTGTATTCATGTGTGTGTGCAGGCACATGTGAAGATCAGAGGACAGCATCTGGTCTTGTTCCTCACCTTCCATCTGTTTAAGGCAGAGACTCGTCTTTCACTGCTGCATCTGTCTGGCAAGCCAGGCCATGAATTTCTAGGGGACTGGGTCCCTATCTCCCTTCTTGCTGATCAGATGTTTACACTCTATCATCAGGCTTTGTTTTACATAGGTTCTGGATATCTGAACTCAGGTATTCAAGTTGGCATGACAAGCACATTATCTACTGAGCCAATCCTGAAGCTGAGCAATAAAAGCTGAGCATAGTAGTGCACACATGCAAAGCACTCGAAAGAATGAGGAAGAAGTATCAAGTGTTCAAGGCCAGTGTAGGATATATCCTTAAGTCTGTCTCCATCCCTTTCCCCAAAAATATCATTTCATTATTTTATGAAAAACTTCAAAAATAATATGGTAAGCCAGGAGTAGTCAAATATGCCCATTATCTCAGTATTAGGAGGTAAAAGCAGAAGGATTAGGAGTTCAAGGCCAGCTTCAGCTACATAGCAAGCTCAGGCCAGCGCAGGTTACAAGACCCCTTTATCAAAAAGCAAGGTGGGGGAGGGGCTGGAGAGATGGCTTAGCAGTTAAGGCATTTACCTATGAGGCCACAGGACACAAGTTCAACTCCCCAGTGCCCATGTAAGCCAGATGCACATGGTGGCATGTTTGCACTGGCTAGAGGACCTGGTGTGCCTCCCCGCCCCCCCCCCCCGTGTGTGTGTGTGTGTGTGTGTGTGTGTGTCTCAAGTAAAGTTTTTTTTTTTTTTTTTTTTTTTAAAACTAAAGGCAAGGTAGGGGATGGAGAGATGGTTCAGTGGTTAAGGTGCTTGCTTACAAAGTCTAAAAGCCGGAGTTTGATTCCACAGTACCCAAACAAAGCCAAGTGCACAAAATGGCATGTGCATCCACAGACTATTTGCAGTGGCTAGAGGGCTTGGAGCACCGATCATGTCTGTCTATCTGTCTCTCTCTCTGTCTCTGTCTGACTCTCCCTTTCTCTCTCTCCTGGGCATGGTAGTGTACTCGGGAAACTGATGAAGGAGAATCACTGTGAGTTCAAGGACAGCCTGGGACTCCAGAGTGAGTTCTAGGTCAGCCTGAGCAAGAGTGAGACGCTACCTCAAAAAAGTCTTTAGGGTCCTTTATGTACAGAATCATGTCATCTGCAAATAATGATAACTTGATCTCTTCCTTTCCAATTTGTATCCCTTTTATGTGTGTCTCTTGCCTTATTGCTATGGCTGACTTCCAAAACTATGTTAAATAAAAGTGGGGACAGTAGACACCCTTGTCTTGTTCCTGATTTTAGTGGAAAAGCTTCCAGTTTTTCTCCATTTAGTAATATGTTGGCTGTAGGCTTGTCATAAATAGCTTTTATTATATTGAGATATGTTCCCTCTATTCCCAGTCTCTGTAGGACTTTTATCATGAAGGGATGTTGGATTTTGTCAAATGCTTTCTCTGTGTCTAATGAGATGATCATGTGATTTTTGTCCTTCAACCCATTTATATAATGTATTACATTTACATTGTGTATATTGAACCATCCCTGCATCTCTGGAATAAAGCCTACTTGGTCAGGGTGAATGATCTTTTTGATATACTCTTGTATTCTGTTTGCCAATATTTTGTTGAGAATTTTTGCATCTATGTTCATGAGGGAGATTGGTCTGTAATTTTCTTTTTTTTGTTCTATCTTTGCCTGGTTTTGGTATCAGGGTGATGCTGGCCTCATAAAAAGAGTTTGGTAGAATTCCTTCATTTTCTATTTCCTGGAAAAGCTTAAGAAGCAATGGTGTTAGCTCTTCCTTAAAGGTCTGGTAAAATTTCAGCAGTGAATCCATCCGGGCCTGGGCTTTTTTTAGTTGGGAGATTATTGATAACTGTTCGGATCTCCATGTTTGTTATAGGTCTATTTAAGTGATTAATCTCAATTTAATTTAGGTAGGTCATATAAATCAAGGAACTCATCCATTTCTTTCAGATTTTCATACTTTGTGGAGTATATGCTTTTATAGTATGTCCCTATGATTTTTTGAAGTTCTCTGGAATCTGTTGTGATGTTACCTTGTTCATCTCTGATTTTATTAATTTGTGTCTCTTTTCTCTTTCTTTTGGTCAGATTTGCTAAGGGTTTATCAATCTTGTTTATCCTTTCAAAGAACCAACTCTTTGTTTCATTAATTCTTTGGATTTTTTTTGTTTGTTTCTATTTCATTAATTTCTTCCCATCTACTGATTTTTGGTTTGCCTTGTTCTTTTACCAAGGCTTTAAGGTGAAGCATTAGGTCGTTTATTTGCAACCCTTCTAATTTCTTACTATAGGCACTTAAGGCTATAAATCTACCTCTTAGGACTGCCTTCATTGTGTCCCAGAGAGTTTGGCATGTTGTGTTCTCATTATCGTTTGACTCTATAAATTTTTTGATTTCCTTCTTGATTGCTTTGTTGACCCATTCATCATTTAGTAGTGTATTGTTTAGTTTCCATGATTTTGTGTATGCTCTATAGCCTTTCTTGCTACTGATTTGTAGTTTAATTCCATTGTGGTCAGATAGAATGCAAGGGATTATTTTAATTTTCCTGAATTTGCTTTGTGTCCTAATATACGGTCTATTTTAGAGAATGTTCCATGTGCTGCTGAAAAGAATGTATATTCCGCAGCATTTGGATGAAATGTCCTGTATATATCTGTTAGGTCCATTCCTTCTATGACCTCATTTAGTCCAGAAGCCTCTCTGTTTATTTTTTCCTGGGATGACCTGTCAATTGATGAGAGTGGGGTATTAAAGTCACCCACCACCACTGTGTTTGGTGTTATCTGTGACCTTAGTTCTAATAGTGTTTGTTTGATGAATTTGGGTGTCCCCATGTTAGGTGCATATATGTTTAGGATTGTAATGTCCTCCTGCTGGAGTGTGCCCTTAATCAATATAAAGTGACCTTCCTTATCTTTCTTGACCAACGTTGGACTGAATTCTACCTTGTCAGATATTAGGATAGCAACCCCAGCTATAGCACTCCTAGGCATATATCCAAAGGACTCATCTCATTTCCTTAGAAGTATGTGCTCAACTATGTTTATTGCTGCTCAATTTATAATAGCTGGGAAATGGAACCAGCCTAAATGTCCCTCAATTGATGAGTGGATAATGAAGATGTGGCACATTTATACAATAGAGTTCTACTCAGCAGTACAGAAAAATGAAGTTACAAAATTTGCAGAAAAATGGATGTATCTGGAAAGGATTATACTAAGTGAGGTAACCCAAGCCCAGAAAGCCAAGTGCCACATGTTCTCCCTCATATGTGGATCCTAGCTACAGATGATTGGGCTTCTGCGTGAGAAGGAAAATACTTAGTAGCAGAGGCCAGTAAGTTAAAAAGGAGATATAAAGGGAAGAGAAAGGAAGGGAGGAGGGTACTTAATAGGTTGGCATTGTATATATGTAAGTACAATGATTGAGATGGGGAGGTAATATGATGGAGAATGGAATTTCAAAGGGGAAAGTGGGTGGGGGAGGGAGGGTATTACCATGGGATTTTTTTTATAATCATGGAAAATGTTAATAAAAATTAAATTTAAAAAATCAGCTCAAAAAAAAAAAAAAAAAAAAAGAAAGAGAAAGCGGGGTGAGCGCCAACTGAGAGGGTATTGGTTAAAGATACTTGCTTGCAAAATCTAATGGTCTGGGTTTGATTCCCCAAAATCCATGTGAAGTCAGATAAACAAAATGACAAATGCATATGGAGTTCAATTCCAGAGGCAGGAGGCCCTGTGTGCCCAAACTCTGTCTCTCTCAAATAAAAAAATTTAAAAGCAAGGAGAGGGGGCTGGAGAGATAGCTCAGCGCTTAAAGGCGCTTGCTTACAAGGCCTGATGGCCTAGGTTCAAGTCTCCAGTACCTAGGTAAAGCCAAAGGCACAAAATGGTGCATGCAAGGGAAAGGTCATGAGTGAGCAGGGGATAAAGACAGAATAAAACAAAATAAAATATGTCCATAAAAACAGAGTTGTCAGGGCTGGGCGATAGGTCAGTCAGCGAAGTGATAACCTTACAAGCATGAATACCCAACTTTGGTCTTCAGAACCCATGTAAAAATCTTGGATGTGGTGGAACATACCTGTATCCCAACAGAGGAGCAGTGAAGACAAGAGGATGCCAGAGCCTTCCTGGTTAGCCAGTCTAGCCTATTTAAGTTATATCCAGGCCAATAAGAGACCCTGTTTTCTGGCCTTCACAAGCATGTGCCTGTACATGCACGCTTACACACACATGAGCATATATATAATAAAACTTTAAATCATCAGCAAATAAACTGAAATTATTTTTATTTTAATTTTTTTTGAAATTATTTTTATATATCATAAGGCTTAATGCTAATATATTCAGCACACACGTTAAGATGTAATAGCTCCAGCTAAGTAGTCTGCTGAAATTCAGAAGTGGATACACACACACACACACACACACACACACAAACTCTCTCTCTCTCTCTCACACACACACACACACACACACACACACATATATACTTTGATTCAAGATCTTAAGATATCTTTCCATCTGTCTAATATTAATTGGGTAGAACTTGCATAAAGAAATAATACTACAGTTAGTCCAAAGGTGTTAATAATAAGACACCTTAGAGGCGAATGATTCAGTAATAACAAATTATAATGTGTAATAATGCCATTCTCTGCCATAGGGCTACTGAATATGTCAAATGGCTCCTCCTTTTATTACAACATAAATGAATAATCTTGCCAAATCAGGAGGAAAGGTGCAAGTTTAAATTATAATAGACTATATTACCAAAACATCCAAAAATACTGTGCAGAATCTATAAGCACATCAGTAACATCAAAAGTAGGGCTGAAAACAGCAATCCTTCCATTGTTACTTTGATACAAGGTTTTGTAATTTGTGCCAGATTGGCCTTGAATTCTAGCACTATTTCTGCCTAAGCCTCCCAAATCACAAGCAGGTGCCACCAGGCCTACCTCCTGTTTTTCCTTTTTTTTTCTTTCTTTCCTTCCTTCTCTTTTTTAATTCTCTATTAGGGCTTTCTGAAAGGGCTTAAGCCACATGCCTAATAGCTCAACCAAAACTTAATTATATAAGCCTAGTTTCCTATCTCATCTTACAGATTGATTTATAGACACTTCAAATATCTTGGATGGTTTTTGTGTTTTTCGAGGTAGGGTTTCGCTCTAGCCCAGGCTGACCTGGAATTCACTATGTAGTGTGTCAGGGTGGCCAAAAAGTCACAGTGATCCTCCTACCTCTGTCTCCCAAGTGCTAGGATTAAAGACGTGTGCCACCATGCCCGGCTCTTAGGTGATATATTTTAATTCCTTAAAATTGTGACCAGTAGTAGAACAATCACTAATCTACAAAGTAATTAGAGAAAGAATTATAAATATCCCATTGTGTACCTTGTGAATAAGGTCCAGCATCTCCTGGCTGCTTTCTAAAACACAAAACTGAAAAATGTGTCGAAGCATATCAGACAGGATAGGTATGAGCCAAGATGAAGAGTTCTGAAAACAAAAACAATAAAGCTATAGCACTTAGTTCTGGGACGTGAGCTTACCTGAAGGGTTAATACAAACAGAAGTATCAAAAAGGTGCAACTGTTGACAAATTTCAATAATCAACAAATAACACATTTATTATTGCAATGGCTTTAAAAATTACATAATCATATAATCATAGGGAAGCTGGAAAATGCCTGATTATCATAACAACAAATTTCTTCCCCAAATTAGTTGATACTATCCTCCACATAGAACCAATTGATAACCAGATATATCTCTCTGGTTCCATTATATACTACTGCTTTATTGGGATTTTGTTTTCCTTAGTTTTTCGAGGCAGGGTTTCACTTTAGCCCAGGTTGACCTGGAACTCACTATGTAGTCTCAGGGTGGCCTCAAACTCCTGGTGATCCTCTACCTCTGCCTCCCAAATGCTGGGATACAAGGCATGTGCCACCACACCTGGCTTGTTGGGAAATTTTGAAAATAACCACATTATTGCTCTTATTCTAAATGATGACAGCTTAACTTCTCTGTAGTCAATAGGAATACAAGTAATGGTGGGATGGAGAGAGGGCTTAGTGGTTAAGGTGTTTGCCTGCAAAGCCAAAGGATCCCAGTTTGATTCTCCAGGACCCACGTAAGCCAGATGCAAAAGGGGGCGCATGCACATGGAGCTTGTTTGCAGAGGCTAAAGGCTCTGGAGCACCTATTCCCCACCCCCCACTCTCTCAAATAAATAAATAAATTTAAAAAATAGTAATGCAAGTTATAAGTTAAGATAACATCGAAACTAGAAATTTATATTGGGTTCACTATGAAACTTAGGCATATTCTTAAGTTTTTTTAATGTCAGAAACATCTTAAATGGCTGATATGAGCCAGGTATGGTGGCACACACCTTTAATCCCAGCACTTGGGAGGCAAAGGTAGGAGGATTACTGTGAGTTCAAGGCCACCCTAAGACTCCATAGTGAATTCCAGGTCAGCCTGGGCTACAGTGAGACCCTACTTCAAAAAACCAAAAAGAATCTGATGTAATCTATTCTATATACTCACTCTTTCCTTATTGCTGTCCAAATAAAAGCTCACTGAGCAGGACCAATCACCAGAAAAATTCTAGCCAATTAGTTTTAAAAAAAAAAATCTATCCTCCACCTCCCAAAATGACTTTTTTTTTTTAAGGTAGGATCTCACTCCAGTCCAGGCTGATGCATGGGTACTAGGGAACTGAACCTGGGTCATTAGGCTTTGCAGGCCAGCACCTAAATGACTAAGCCATGTCTCCAGCCTCAGTGTTATTTAAAAGGCATGGGGATTTAGATTTCTAATTTTTTTTAAGGAGGTGGGGGTTGCTCAAGGTAGGATCTCACTTTAGCCCAGGCTGACCTGGATGGAGCTAAACTCTATAGTTCCAGGCTGTCCTTGAATTTATAGCAATCCTGATTGCTGGAATTAAAGGCATTTGCCACCATACATGGCTTTAAAAAAGAAAAGTTTTATTTATTAGAAACAGACAGAGGGCTGGAGAGATGGCTTAACGGTTAAGGAACATGCCTGTGCAGATTAAGGACCTACATTTGATTCTCGAGGTCCCACATAAGCCAGATTCACATGGTGGTGCATGCGTCTGGAGTTCATGTGCACTGGCTAGAGGCTCTGGCACACCCATTCTTACTCTCTCCCCCCTCTCTTTCTGTCTCTAATAAATAAATAAATAAATCTTAGAAAGAATGAAAGAGAAAGAGAAAAGAAAGAAAGAGGAAAAAAAGGAAAGAGAGAGAAAAAGAAAGCACAGGTGCACCAGAACCTCTAGCTACTGCATGTACCACAAGGGGGCGCAGACCAGGGATGGGATATCTTCCAGTGACTTGGTGGCCAGGGAGGTCCCTCATGCCCCCAAAACATTATAGGCCATTGCCGAGGCCCTTGGTTTCCCACCAGGAATAGATGGTAAGACCCTATTGCTGAAGACTACAAACACTTGGGCTGCAAGGCCACTGAGAAATCCTGCTAGAGGGTCTAATGTGGAAGAGGTGGCGGAAAGAATGTCAGAGCCAAAGGAAGGGTAGGACTCCTTACAACATGCTCCCTCCAGACACAAAATGGCCTCACAGTGCCTGACATTACCTACACAAGACCATCACAAGAGGAGGAAAAGACCATGACATCAAAACAGAGACTGACTGAGATGGGGAGGGGGTATGATGGAGAATGGAGTTTCAAAGGGGAAAGTGGGGAGAGGGAGGGTATTTTGTATAATCATGAAGTTGTTAATAAAAATTTGAATTAAAAAAAAAAGAAATCCTACTGGAACTGAGCTGATAATCTCTCCTCCATGTAGACCAGCTCACAGAAAGCTGAAAGAAGCCATTCTGCATACAGTTCAATGGAAGAGAGAGAAATTACCAGTGAGGATACTCAACAGTGGACAATGCAAGTCTTAAATTTTGCCAGCCAGGCCAAATGAGCCAATGAGTACAATAGTGGCACGTCTGTTATGATGCAAAGCAACTGCCCTCTAGTTGGACTGGAGGCCGGCTCCATGGGAGGAAATAACTCCGTGATACTGAAAACTTAAAACAGTGGTAGTCATGAGCCCTAGGGGTGTAACGTCTGTTGCTATCTGGCTAACTGTATATACTATGTTTATCAAACTGCCCACTAAGCACTTCTCTTAATGTTCATACCCATATATTTATGCTACTCTCACTTTTGGTAGAGAACCTTCTCTTTTCAGATGGCAGTGACCTTGGGATGACTCAGAAGGCATCATGGTGCTAGAAAGAAGTGACAGGAGTGCTCAGCACTGCAGTATCTCTATCACACCTTCCAAGGTTCAGGGTCTATACCGGAAGAGGTGACAGAAAGAATGTAAGAGGCAAAGGAAGGGTAGGACTCCTTACAACGTGCTCCCCACAGACACAAACTGGCCTGGATATCCATGACCTCACAGTTCTTGACACTACCTACACAATACCATCATAATAGGAGGAAAAGATCATGACATCAAAATAAAGAGAGACTGATTGAGATGCGGAGGGGATATGATGGAGAATAGTATTTCAAAGGGGAAGCGGGGGGAGGCAGGGTATTTACCATGGGATATTGTTTACAATCATGGAAGCTGTTACTACAAAAATAAATAAAGCCAGGCATGGTGGTGCACACCTTTAATCCCAGCACTTGGGAGACACAGGTAGGAGGATAACGAAGAGTTCGAGGCCACCGTGGCACTACAGAGAATCCAGGTCAGCCTGAGCTAACGTGAAAAACCAAAATAAAAACAAAGAAAGAAATACAGAAACATAAAAATAGATGACTGGCCCAAACCATACTATGTACAATATAGCATGCTATAAAATGACCCCCTCCGCAAAGCCTACCAGCCCAGACTCAATTCCCCAATACCCCTGTAAAGCAGATGCATAAAGGTGCATGTAAAATTTGTCTGCAGTAGTAAAAGACTATGGTGGCCCCAGGCTTACTCACTCACTCTCAAATATATATATATTTTTTAAATAACATAGCCTGGTGTGAAGGCGTTCGCCACTCGAGAGTAGGAGGATTGCTATGAGTTAGAGACCAGCCCAAGATGACATAGTGATTCTAGGTCAGCCTGGGCTAGACTAAGTGAGACCCTACCTTGAAAAAAAACAAAATAAATAAGTAAATAATTTTTTAAGAAAATGAATAGAAAGCCTTTTATAAACAAGAGTAGACTCCTCAGCTCATTACAGACTCTCTCCACACACTAATATTACCTAAACATATGCTGTATGTATTTCAATGTGTGATTTCTGAAGTATACCATCATTGGAAATACATATTCTTAAGACTATACTTTCTAAAAAATTTATTTCTTTCATTTATTTATTATTTATTTATTTATTTAAGAGAGAGAAAGAGGTGGGGGAGGAAGGGGGCTGGAAGAGGAGAATGGGCACCTCCAGCCACTGCAAATGAATTGCAGGTGCATGTGCCCCCTTGTGCCTCTGGCTTATGTGGGTCCTGGAGAAACAAACTGGGATCCATTGGCTTTGTAGGCAAATGCCTTAACCACTAAGCCATCTCTCCAGCCCAAGACTGTACTTTTTAAGAGAAGACCAGCTGGGAAACCAGTAGCCAGTCTTTAAGAGTTTTATTTCAGAGCTTGAAATATGGCCTTTACAAACTGGATGGTTTTTGAAAACAAGCTGTCAGATAAAGCATGTGAAAACTAGTATCCTATAGGCAAAGAAGACAACTGAATCAATGGTTTCCTCAATAAATATTTTCTAAGGATCTTGTACTATGTGTTAAATACAACTTCAAGTATTAAGAATATCACATACAGTAAAATACTAAAATATTTCTGCCCTCAGGTTTATTATATTCTTTTTTTACATGGTTACCATGCCACTTCTACTATGCCCAGCATGTATGTTAAGAGGAGGAAAAGAAGAATGAAAAACCCTTTTATTCTTTTACTCTTTTACTCTTTTAATATGTACTGAGGGTAGGCAATTGATTTGGTTTATTCTATAAAAGTGATTTATTTATATTTCAAGTTTATTATATATAATTATCAGTACTTACCTGGTCCTGTGTTGATAATAATGTAAACAGAGTTTCCAATGCTGCTCTTCGAACTGATGATATAGTATGATGCAAAAAAGGCCAGACACGTGGAACTAAAACTGTGAGGGACTGCTGAATACTAATAAAGAAGAAACAAATTAATCTTAATCCTTCTCAGATGTTTGTCCTTTGAGACATTATCTAAAAGAATTGTCATGTGGACCCAGTGATGATGACATGAAGTGTCTCTTCTTTTTTATTTTTCTTTTGAAGCAGGGTCTCATTCTAGCAAAGACCGATCTAGAACTCATTTTGTAACCTAGGCTAGTCTCAAACTCATGGCAATCTTCCTACCTCAGCCTCCTAAATGCCATATCTAGCTCCAAATGTCTTTTTAATAGAGAAATGATCCAACCTTGATATGAACATCCACTTAACACCTTCATTCAAAAATGTTACTATAGCACCGAAAGAAACAGAAAATAAAGCCATAAAAAAGGTAGACATATAACATTAGGTTTCTATATGACAATAACATCATGAATACCCCTACCAAGTTAAACTTTCCAATTTAATTGCACTTACAACTGTTTTTATGAGACAACTGTATTCTAGTTCAAATCAAAGTCTACAAAACGTTTCTCCATCTCTAGGGCTAAACCTCATAAGTAGATGCTTGTAATGAGCAAGAGATAGGGCTTGAATGTAGCTATGAAATTTATTATCCGGGTTTGGTATTATAAGTTAGAAAATCTCAAATTTCTTCCTTCTCACAGATTAGATTTTAAATGGAAGAGACAACAAAGCCAAATCAAAAGGAATCATATGATTCCAGTCACATTTATGAATTATTTGTAAGTTACAGAGAATTAGGAAATGATTCATTAATTTGAAATACATGTCTGTAGAAAAAGACATGAACAAAAAAATAATTTCCAGTGTTTACCACTTCTTATCTGTTCTCTTGTGGTTACTCCCATTAGGCATCTGTTAAATAGTATTTTCATTGCTAACAAATGTCTATTTACCATTATATTCTGGACTATTTATATATTTAGTAACTTCACTTATACAAACTTAACTTAAACATGCACACACAGATATAAGAGAGGCTCAGAATACATAGAAACATTATTACAAAGTCTTGTTAATTGTATAATTGTTCATGCTCCAAATGACATGCTGCATTTCTTCTTACACAAGCTGGGGAATATCTGCGAATTATCACAACATATGAAGCATTTTTTCTATTAAGGCATTTTTGAAACAAAAAGAAAAAGATGAAAAACTACATTATTTCACATTGATTTACCAAAATTTTCATTACACTATTTCATTTTCTCACATGTTATTAGATACCATCTTACTAAAGTTTCTAGGCTGAATCTATATTTTCTTTAATTAAATGGAAACTTCAGAAAAATGCAAGCATGTTCACTACTCTATGTACTGCATACTGGCTGTCTTCTAATTATGATAGTAGAGTTGACTAGTTTTATCCAAAAGTTTTTGGCTCACAAACCAAAAATATTCACTATCTGAGCCTTCACAGGAAAAAAAAAATTAGCCTCTAATCTAGTGTAATTTAAAGCCCACGTAATTTCTTATCTTAAGAAGTTTTCAGAAAACTAACTGAATTCCGATTATGGAAGCATATAATAAAGGAAACCGCATGTATTCTTCTACTTCATCACTTCTAATTTAAAAGGCACTTGTTTTGCTATTCCTGCTGGTGTGTTGTTCTATTATGCTAAATTTTGCATTAAAATGACTAGCCAGCAATATTTAAAACATTTTACAGATGATTTTCATGCATCTTTGAATTTCACTGCAAATACTCATTTATACAATCAGAAACTGCTTTAAATTATAACCATATGAACATTCACGGAGTACCCTCACTAGGCTAAGGACAGTAATTTCCTCATCTGTGAATTAAAAAACTTTAAAAATTGTTTAAATTTTATTTATTTGTAAGAGAGGAAGGAATAGATAGCAAGAGAGAGAATGGGCATGCCAGGGCCTTCAGTCTCTGTAAACGAACTTCAGAAGCATGCGCCACCTTGTGCATTTGGCTTGTGTGGGTCCTGGGGAATCGAACCTGGGTCCTTTGGCTTCTCAGACAAATGCCTTAACTGCTAAGCCATCTCGCCATCCTTCATTTGTGCATTTTTAAAAGTGGTATGTTTCTTCCTCATCTCAAAGGATACTATCATTAGGAACATTCAGGAGCCAATCAGAAAAGGTAGTGGATATTCTGAACTTCACATCGCATCAAGTATTAGGATCTGAAAGCCAGTAACACTTAAATTTTGGCATATGTCTTTGACTTCATCCAACTTCTGCCTTTAAGCATTTTATTTCATTATTATGTTTTCCCTTTCTGATTAGTAATTACTGAAATTGAGAACAGAGGGGGCATGTTTTGGCAAATATAAAGCTGATGATGTTTGATGGTAATCCTATTAACTAGTGTCATTAAACAAGGCAAAAGTTCTATTTTGGGCCAGTAACAGAAATAATATTCAATATTTATGTTTATAAAGTAAAGTATTTTACTCAAGAAAATGAACTATTCCATAACTGAAGTTACTCAAAAGTAAGGGAAATAACTTTTTGTTGTTGGCGTTTTGTTTTGGTACTAGGGATTGAACTGAGGACCTTGCATATGCTAAACAGATAATTTCGCATTAAGCTACAATCCCAACTGTGACAAATAACCTTTCCTGCCCCACTTGTGTCAGTAGCTATAAGGAAGAAAATAACTCTTGAAAGTGGCTGTGACACCCCAACTTATAATACTATTCTTTAAAAAAGATGTATATATTTATATTATTTTAAATATCTTAAAATATTTACATATATATATAAACATATATATTACTTTATTGGAGAGAAAGAGGCAGAGAGGAGAGGGAGGGAAGGAGAGAAAGAGAGAGAGAGAGCACGACAGAAAAAAGAGGCAGAGAGAGACAGAGAATGGGTGTACCAGGACCTCCAGCCACTGCAGATGAACTCCAGATGCATGTGCCCCCTTGGGCATCTGGCTTACATGGGTTCCGGGGAATCTAACTAGGGTCCTTTGGCTTTGAAGGCAAACACCTTAACAGCTAAACCATCTCTCTAGACCCTACATCACTATTCTGAAATGTGCTAGAATATTTTATATTTTGGATACATTATCTGGAAAGATATATAAATTTTATGCTATACCACTAATTGGAAATACTTACCTGCACTGCTGGACCTGAGGGTAAGTTAACAAGGATGAAAGAAGAGTCATAATACTATTTGTTGATGCTGTTAGATCATCTAATTCCAGAAGGGCATCCCATAAAGTATTTATAATGGAGGGTACCTATGTAAGATCAGTTTAAAGTTAGCAATTTTACACACACAATATTCACAAGTCATATTAAATCATATCCCAAGAATAACTAAGTCAACAACATAATTCCAATAAATTTGGACAGCGCAGGTTTTGCACAAAATTAAGAAGAGGGATGTTTGTCACAAGAAAACTGAGAATTGAGAAGCAAACATTTTAAAAAATATTTTTATTTATTTATTTGAGAAAGAAAGAGGGAAAGAATGAGTGTGCCAGGGCCTCCAGCCACTGCCAAAGAACTCCAGATGCATGTGACCCTTGTGCATCTGGCCAACGTGGGTCTTGGGGAATAGAACCTGGGTCCTTTGGCTTTGCAGGCAAATGCCTTAACCACTAAGCCATCCTTCCAGCCCAAGAAGAAAACATTTTTAAAAAGTTAATTTACCTTTTGTGTCTGAAGGTATACAAGACTTTCTACTACAGGCACCAATGATGCTGCAGCAACAGCTCTGACATCATCATCCAGGTCCTGGAGGCCTTCAATTATTCGAGTTAAAACTTTAGGCAATAAAGTATTAATTACATCCTGTAAAACAGTACATCAAAGTTGTCTGATTTGCTATAGAATAATTATTATCCTCAAACATGCTATTAGCTTTGTGATATGAACACCATACATTCCAATATTGATAAATTTAAAAAGAACCACATAAACAGAAATAAATGATAACATCAGTGGAAACCTACAGAAATAATCCCACTTAGGAAAGATTACAATACTGTCAAGTACTATTATTACAGTATGTTACTTAAAAATCAGAACACTTCCTATGTAAGATGAGTTCTGTGTATCCCTAAATACATATATGCCAGGCCCTTACTTTGTATTTCTTATTCAAAACCATTGATCAGAGAGGTATAGGAGAAGTGGGAAAGAAAAGCCATTCCTGTCAGGCAAGGTGCCACGTACCTTTAACGTCAGAACTAGAGGCAGAAGTAAGAGGACCACTGTGAGCTCGAGGCTACCCTAAGACTGCACATACAAATTCCAGGTCAGCCCAGGCTACAGTGAGACCATACCTTGAAACCCTCCCCCCCACCAAAAAAAGAAGCCATATATTTCTGCTTCTCACTACTCTGATCTAATTTTTTTTAATGTTCCCTAGTAAGGTGAGTTTCCCAGAGGCTACTCCTGTGATCATATACTCAGAATCTTAGAATTGGTACTGCTAAAAATGAGGTGAGGTAAGGTTACTCAGGCCTCTAATTTCAGCACTCAGGAGGCTAAGGCAAGATACTTAAGTTCCACATCAGTCTACACTATGATGTGAGGCTCTGCCTCAAAAGGGGGGGTGGGATTATCTCACAACCTTGCATGCTACTGGTATGAATGTAAATTGGTATATCCACTATGGAAATCAATATAGAGGTTCCTCAAAAAACTAAAAATAGGAGAGAGAAGCACGAGCCTTTAGAAATACAAAAGCCGCCGGCGAACCGAAGGTGAAGGGAAGAGAAAGGGAACGAAGAGATGTCGACAAGAAGAATGTGGACGTATTTGAAATTGTGGCCTAAGAGACGGCTTTCAGTGCTGTAAGTACAGCTTGCTGTATTATTCTGATCAGAGTTGAAAGACCTGAATGTAGTAAGAACTACAGAATCTGAGGTTTTGCATGCAAGGGTGAGAAAAAGCTTTGCCTGGACTGGACTAGAAGAGGTTTGTGTGTGAGGCTCACTGTTTTGCCCATGTCCTAAGAACTTGTGCAGGGTTGCTTTGTGTAGAAATAGACTGGTGTGAGCAGAGCAATATGGAACAGAAAGAAAACTTTGGGCTAAAACTTCTACCCATACAACTGCAATTGTGTGAGAAATTACAACCCTTGGGACAGGGGCAACAGAAACAATGAAGACTCTTATGAAGGAGCCTGAATGCTCAATGAGTCTCCTGTTCTTCAAAGTCTGCTTTATTCCACCCTGGATTAACAAACTGGTGCCCTATCTGGTATTATGGCATATAAGATATGCAGGAAACAGAGGGTCATTGAATTTGCAACACGGTCTTGTGGTTTGGAAATGGCCATGGGCAATGTGAACCACATCTGCTAAGGAATGCCTACATGGAGACCCGACAGAGCCGTGAGGATGAGCCGTGGGTTGCAGTGGAGACTCAGTGGAGATAACAGGACCGTGAGACTGCTGCTAAGAAGAGCTGCCCGTCCTGGATGAAGATTTTCAGGACTGAGTAGCCAAGCCGGAGGGGCAGAGTTGGAACTCCAGAGATTTGCTGCTGGCTAGAATGATCAGATGTGCAGATTTGTCAGTGACAACACTTGTTGGACTTGGAGCTACAAAGTATGCTGTTTGCCCTGTTTAAATCTTGTGTAGGTTGAATATTTATTTGAGATGCCCAACACCATGTTTTGCAGTATGAGTGTTTATTCTGTGCCATTATGGGTTTAGGAAGAATTTCTTGTTATTGTGACTCAGTTAAGACTTTGCATTATGGGGATGTTTGAACATCATTGAGATTGATATAAATCATGGGGACTTTAAAAAAAAAAACAAACTAAAAATAGGACTGGAGAGATGGCTTTAGGGGTTAAGGCACTTGCCTGCAAAGCCAAAGAACCAAGATTTAACTCTCCAGGACCCACATAAACCTGATGCACAAGGTGGCACAGTATCTGGAATTCATTTGCAGCAGCGGGAGGTCCTGGTACGGCCACTCTCTCTATCTGCCTGCCTGCCCCCTCCCTCTCTCTCTCAAATAATAAAAATATTTTTTTAAAAAAACTAGCCAGGCATGGTGGCACACACCTTTAATCCCAGCACTCGGGAGGCAGAGGTAGAAGGATTGCCATGAGTTTGAGGCCACCCTGAGACTACATAGTGAATTCCAGGTCAGCCTGAGCTAGAGTGAAATCCTACCTTGAAAAACCAGAAAAAAAAAAAACAAAACTAAAAATAGACTATCACATGATCCAGTTATATATTCTACTCCTGAGAATGTACCCAAACAATTCTAAGTCAACATACCACAAAGATACTTGCACGGGATTATCACTATTTATAATACCCAAGATGTCCGTCAACAAGTAAGGAAAATGTGGTGCATATACAACTAGACAATGGAAGTTTCTACAGCTGAAAAGGAGAACATTATGATCATTGTAGAGAAAAGGGTAAAATTAGAGATCACTATACTAAGCAAAGTAAGCCAGAAGAAAGACAGGTGACTTTGTTTCTCATACGAAGAATTAAGATTTGTGCTAGAGAGCCGTTAAGGTGCTTTCCCACAAAGCCAAAGGACCCAGGTTTGATTCCCCAGTACCCACACAAGCCATGTGTGTGGAATTTGTTTGCAATGGCTAGAGACCATGGTGTGCATTCTCATTCCACCCCCCAATAAACAAACAGAATTAGATTTAACCTTCAATATACAGAACAAGAAAGTAGAAAGAATGGAATGATAATAATCATAATCTGAAGGTTGGGGGTTCAGTGTCATATTAAAAAGAGTAAGTGGTCTAAACAGAAGGAAGAAGGAAAGCAAGAGATTGTAACTGAATACAGAAGTGAGGCATGAAGCAGAGTAGTGAGGAGTGAATAACAAAGTATGGTATACTGATATGAAAATGTCAAAATAAACCTAGTATTTTTCTATGCTAATCAAAAAAATTAAAAAATGAAGAGAAACAAATGATAATATAGCATATTAGTAGTGATAAAAATGACAAAACTGGGCTGGACAGATGGCTCACTGGTTAAAGCATGTGCCTGTGAAGCCTAAAGACCCAGGTTCAATTCTCCAGGTCCCACGTAAGCCAGATGCACATGGTGGCATATGCATCTGGAGTTCGTTTGCAGTGGCCCTGGCATGCCTATTCTCTCTTTCCTCCCTCCCTCCCTCCCTTTCTCTCTCTCTCTCTCAAATAAATAAAATCTTTTTTAAAAAATGACAAAACTAAGCCAGGCGTGGTGGCGCATGCCTTCAATCCCAGCACTTGGGAGGCAGAGGTAGGAGGATCGCTGTGAGTTCAAGGCCACCCTGAGACTCCTTAGTGAATTCCAGATCAGCCTGGGCTACATTGAGACCCTATCTCAAAAAACCAAAGAGAGACAAAACTGTTATTTTATTTAAAAAACTGGCCTTGGTCTGGAGAGATGGCTTAGCGGTTAAGCGCTTGCCTGTGAAGCCTAAGGACCCCAGTTCGAGGCTTGGTTCCCCAGGTCCCACGTTAGCCAGATGCACAAGGGGGCGCACGCGTCTGGAGTTCGTTTGCAGAGGCTGGAAGCCCTGGCGCGCCCATTCTCTCTCTCTCCCTCTATCTGTCTTTCACTCTGTGTCTGTTGCTCTCAAATAAATAAATAAATAAAAATTATAAAAAAAAAAAAAAACTGGCCTTGTTATGGAATAGGCATAATTTTCAAAAACTAGTAAGATGGTTTCCATCCTGTTATCTACAGAGGCTAGGAATAATAAATACAGGAATAATGAAAAACTGCTTTGTTTGAAGAAGCACAAGGCAGAGAAGAGGGGCTAACAATGCCAGGAACAAGTAAGGTAGCAGAAAAGGAAAAGAGGTAGAAAGCTTGGGTATATAAGCAGAAACCCCAGGGAATGCTTGTTGCTGGCAACTAAGACCAAAGAAAAACCTTAGGAAATTTCAAAACATTATTAGCTAGCCTTTAGGAATAGGAAGAGAAGTTATATTCTTAAATGTGATAAGCAAGAGAAGAAAATAAAGCAACAAAACCCACATAATACTGAAAAATATGTCTTTTATATACAATTCAAAAGTGGAAGTATTTACCTGACGAACTGCCAGTGCATATTTGATTCCCAGCAGACCCCCATGTCTAACTTCCCACTGTTCTTGTGTAAGTAATTTTAGCAGCACATCCACAGTTTTATGAACTCCTGATTCATTCATGTGTTTTAAAACCACACCCAATGTTTGAGCACAAGTTTCACGAACTGGTGCTACAACCTACAGAACATAAAGAAAAAGTCATATTCTGAAAAACGTATTCTATAGAATTTGAGATTAGAATGGACAAGTTTTACCTAGATGATACTTACTTCATCTGAAACAAAGTCTCCAAATCTGTCCAATGCAAAAACACAAAGAAGTCTAATAACTAAGTCTTCCAACCACTCTTGATGCTGTTGGATCATCTATTAAGATATAATCATTTTTAAATAACAGATAGAGGTCAACTTTATACTGGGATTAAGAGGGCGCAGCAACTTTAAGTACAAAATAAAAAATATTGAGAGTATCTTAGCATAAAAAATAACCAAAAGTAGAAGAGTCCTGAATACTGTTTAAAAGAAGCCATGTTCTGTTTGATAATCAGATTCAAACAGCGTATCAAAATGCCTACATTCATGGATTCTACCATGTTACTTGTACTCTAATAGGAACAACACTGCTTAAAGTTACACAGGTATCAAGTCTCCCTGTCACACACTATCATCTGTTCTATTACCAGTGTTTCTTGCTATATTAATCATGTTACTCACTGACCTCTTAACATTTCAGTCTCCTTAATCTACTTTTCTATTCATTACATCCTGCTCAAATACTCCTCCTTTAACAGCTTCTTCCACCCAACATTTCTGAACATGTCTTTTTCCTGGACTTATTCTATATCTACAGATGTCTTTTTCTCACCTCTTAATATTTCTACCTTTTCTCACTCTTCTTATAACTTCTCTAAATCACAAAAGAGACCAACTACAGGGCTGGAAAGATAGCTTAGTGGTTAAAGCACGAGACTGCAAAGCCAAAGGACCAGGTTCGATTCCCCAGTAGCCACATAAAGCCAGATGCACAAGGTGGCACATGTGTCTAGAGTTTGTTTGCATGGCTAGAGACCCTAGTGTGCCCACTCTCTCTTTAAAAAAAAAAAAAAAAAAAAAAAAAAAAAGGCTAGGCATGGTGGTACACACCTTTAATCTCAGCACTTGGGTAACAGGGGTAGGAGGATAGCTTTGAGTTCAAGGCCATCCTGAGACTGCAGAATGAGATCCAGGTCAGTCTGAGCTACAGTGAGACCCTCCCTCGGGGGGGGGGGTGCAACTATTAAAATATGGGTGACTAAATAAATGTAGCTCTAAAATACTTACCTCTTCTAAAGTGCTGTCTCCCATTTTACCACCACTTTTCCCATGAGCTTTAAGAATTTCTCGAAGCCCAGTGCCTGCTCCATGTCGAACCTGTAATGAATCAAGAAGAAAAATGTCAAAGATTAAATGTTTAAAGAAACTGTGTTTAACTTTTCTTCAATATGAAAAAGTCTTTCCAATCAACCACTGTTGATATTACTGAATCATCTATTTAAAAAAACTTTTTTATAAGACACATTTATGCTAGAATATTATAAAACTAAATAAATAGTTCTGTGCAAGAATGTGTTTTTATTCAAAGGAATTACATATATTTATTTCATAACATTTTTTGGTTACATGGAAGGTTTAAAAAGAAATAGAGAAAACAATTATTCTAAAATCTTTAGGATATAAAGCCCCATTGATCAGACAAGACCGACAAGGTTTCCCAAAAGAAGACAGATTTCTGCCAGAGCACTTGATGGACCCACCAAAGGTTAATGGTAAGACCCTACTACCAGAGACACCTTATACTATTGGTACTGAACAAGGCTAGAATCTAGAAGAGTCAGTCCCCAGACAGTTAGCTTGTCTAGTGCCAGAAGGCGCTACATGCGTGACTAGGGAAAAATGGTCAACATCTGTCCAAGCAACTCGTGATCTAAGCTAATCAGCAGCAAACAACCTGACGTGATGTTCACCCAAGTGCAATAGTGGCACACAGCCATGGTTGGCAGCCAACTGCTCTTGAATTGGCTAACGGATCTGTTCAGTGGAACAGGAGCCGTAGCTGGAACTGGGAAGACAAGACAGAACCATGTCCAAAAAACAAGTCTGCTCTCCAATATCAAGCTCCCACCAATCTTGGGCTACAAGAGGGCCTACACCTATTAAATTCTCTCTAAAATAATAATGGTTATCCCATTTATCCAGCGTTGACTTCATTCTCCACTGGAGAATCTGATTCTCTTTTTCAGATTAATATATTAATTTCATAACGTTTTGATTATATGGAAGGTTTTAAAAGTAATTGAGAAAATAGTTATTCCAAAATCTTTAAAGATATAAAGCCTCGTTGATCAGACATATCTACAAGGTTTCCCAAAAGAAGACAGATTTCTGCCAGAGCACTTCATGACCCACCAAAGGTTAATGGTAAGACCCTACTGCCAAAGATAGCATATATGGATGCAGAACCTGAGGAGAGAATCAGCCCATTGCACCTTACCAGGCCCCCAGCTGAAACCATAGAAAAATTGGGAAAAAGAGCAAGAGTGCTGATTTCTTGGTGAACCTGGTATCAGCACAAGGGTGAAGGAGATAGACACAGAGAACACTCAACTCCTACCAAACCAGATATCCAGAGACAAAGAGGCTCCCAAGATGCCATCACTTTAGTAGACCTAAAATGAACCAAACATGGCTCAGGGAAATTCACAGAAGAGGGGGTAGAAAGATTGTTGGAGCCACAAGTTGAGAAATTATGCAGAGACATTGCCTCTCCCGATAACTGATGGCTACTCCCACAATGCATGACACAATCCCCAACGAGAAGGGTCCCTTCAAAGGGGGTAGGACAGAGAAGACACTAACGATGGTACCAACATGGTTGTTTACACACTGAGTATGTACATAACTAATAAAGAAAAGAAAAGATATAAAGCCTCATGGCTACCACACCCCTATGCTTTACCTACAATCATCACTATACAGAACTTGGGAGAGAAGTTGTATATTATTCTTTATAGCCTAAAAACCAACATTCTAGAAATATATGCAACATAAATCAACTCTAAAGTTACCAGTGGCATGTGCCAAACAAGGCAATTCAAACAAAACATTTCATGAGTAATGCTTCAGTATAGCCCTTAGATGAATCACCTCTCTTAAGTGTCCTATGAAGGGTAAAAGGACACTGGCATTATACCCACTGATTTAAAATCCTATTTGAGGGCTGGAGAGATGGCGTAGCAATAAAGTGCTTGCCTGTGAAGCCTAAGGACCCTGGTTCGAAGCTCAATTCCCCAGAACCCAGGTAAGCCAGATACACAAGGTGGTGCATGCAGCAGCTAGAGTTCGCTTGCAGTGGTTGGAGGCCCTGGCACACCCATTCTCTCTCTCTCTCTACCTCTCTCTCCCTTCTTCTCTGTCACTCTCAAATAAATAAATAAAGCAAAGAAATATTTTTTTTTTCTTATCTCTTTCTCTCATTTTAGTGTTTGGGATCAAACCCAAGGCTTCATACATGTTAAGCCAGCATTATACCAAGGGTACACCACCACATTCATGGCAGTTTCGAGTTGTTTTATTTTTTAGCCCAGGGTCTAGCCAAAGGGGGATAGGATAAAATGGTTTGAAGCTACCAATCCACAAATTCAACTGGAGTCTTTCATCTTTCTTACATACTAGGAACCCAGTAAAGATCTCTGAAGACAAACTTCTAAGGCCAAAAGCAGGTTTTGGAAACTACTTTTTTTTTTTTTTTTGGAGTGTTGTTTGAACCCAGAGCCTTTATATGCTAAATTCCTGCTGCAACACAATTGAGATATAATCCCAGGCCTTAACTTACTATTGTTGGTCAACCAAAACTATCCATTTTAGGCTGGCCATAGCAAAACATACTTGTAATACCTGCACTCAGGAGGCTGGGGCGGGAGTATCACAAATTCAAGGACAGCCTGGGTTACATCAAAAAGACTACCTCCAAATAAAAGAAAGAAAAAAAAAAGGAGCCAGGCCTGGTGGTGTGGCAGGATCCATGAGGCCATCCTGGAGCTATGAATGAGTTCTAGGTGAGTCTGGGTCAGAATAAGATCTTGCCTGGAAAAATAAACAACAAACTATCCAGTTCCAAAGACAAAGAATTTTTTTGGGGGGGGGGGGGATTTCGAGGTAGAGTCTCACTCTAGCTCAGGCTGACCTGGAATTCACTATGTAGTCTCAGGGTGGCCTTGAACTCATGGCGATCCTCCTACCTCTGCCTCCCGAGGGCTGGGATTAAAGGCGTGCGCCACCACGCCCGGCAAAGACAAAGAATTTTTTACTACCTAGGAGAGAAATGCAAGCCTCCACTGTAGAAAAGAATGGTTCACTTCAGAATATGATTAAAAGTTATGAGAAATAGAATAAAAATTTGTATTTAGAAGTCAAAAGTCCTAAAAAGAATCCAAGAGAAAAGCAGGGATCTTGACAAAGTACACTATCCTTGACACTGTTGACTTCATTAGTACCAAAAATAGAGCTAAAAGGAACTGTGATGAAGATGTCTTACCTCCCAGGAGGGATTAAAAAGGTCATTGCAAAGTTCTTCACAAAAGCTTTCCAGAGGCCATTCATTTGTCTGAATAAGAAAGATATAAAGATTACTATTACTTCAAAAACTTTAGCTGGTGTGCATGCCCTTAAACCCAGCACTCAGAAGTCAGAGGTAGGAGGATCCCTGTGAATTTGGGGCCAGCCTGAGACTACACAGTGAACTCCAAGTCAGCTGGACTAGACTGAGACCCTACCTCAAAAAAAAAAGAAAAAGAAAAAAAGAAAAAAAAAACCCACAAACACCTTTAGTATCAAAGCAACTAAGAAAATCCAAAAAAATGTTTATTTGTAGGCTCTAAGTAGGCTTTAAATATTTATTTAGTTATTCTTTTATCTATCTATTTAGTTTGGTTTGGTTTCATTTCTCTGAGGTAGGATCTCACTCTAGCCCTGGACTGACCTGGATCTCACTGTGTAGTCTCAGGCTAGCATTGAACTCAGCACTTCTCCTACCTCTACCTTCCAAGTACTGGGATACAAAGGCATGGGCCACCACACCTGGCTTAATTTGTTTTTAGTAAGTTACTTTTAGTAACAAAGATGCAAGATTTTTTTTTTGGTGGGGGGAAGGTGGTTTTTCAAGGTAGAATCTCACTCTTCTAGCCCAGGCTGACCTAAAATTCACTATGCAGTCTTAGGATGGTCTCAAACTCACTGGGATCCTCCTTCCTAGGCCACCAAGTACTGGGATTAAAAGCATGCACCAACATGACCAGCAACATGAAATTTCTGCTAATACAGTTTCATACAAGTGACAAAATCTCTACGGACACATTAGTTTGAGAATATTATCAACAATTTCAATATACCTCTTCAAGCAAGGAAGAACTGTCTGGAATATTATCAATTAAGACTTTGGAATCATTTGCAGTCTGATTGATAACAACATTTGTTATTTTTCGTCTCTTTTCTTCTGGCTCTCCATCAGTGCTATCATTGCTAAAAAATAAGAAGTCATAAGTCACCAGTTTAAAAAGCCAATGAAGAATAATGTGAATCAACTACAATGAATGTAAGAGAATCCATCATTTCAACATCTCATGTATCAACTGTAACTGCTTAATATTTTCAGCAAAATATATCTCAATACTCTAAGGGGCAGTGAATGATTTTCGTTCAAGTTGAATTGCAAATCTAACTCATCATTTTTTTTCTGCTTCTCTACAACTAGCTCCCTTCCTTTAAATTTTAAATTCAACTTATTCCAACAACTTAAATCTAGCCAGTAATTTTCTAGGCTTTTGTACTATGGAGAAATCTAACAAACTAATACAATGTAAGTTTACCAATTCTTGAAAAATATACAAAAAAAATAAGACAACTTACAACTAATAATATAAAATCTGGAAAAAATGCTATAAATGTCAATGTTGACCTAAAAAAATACAAAGGACAGGACAAGACACTGGCTTTAGTCTAGCTGAGTATGGGTGCAGCACTGGTTGTATAGTGGTGAGCTAGCTGCCTTCCGAGCTGGATATGATAGCACAAACCTTAATGCCAGCACTCAGGAAGCTGACGTAGGAGGATCATAAATTCAAACCAAGCCTATGCTAAATAGCAAGAAACAAACAAAACAAAAACTTTTTTTTTAAGTTATTATTGTTTTGGGTTTTTAATTTAGCTTTGGTTTTCCGAAGTAGAGTCTCACAGTAGCCAAGGCTGACATGGAATTCACTATGTAGTCTCATCCTGGCCTTGAACTCATAGTGATCCTCCTACCCCAGCTTCCCAAGTGCTGGGATTAAAGGCACTTGCCACCATGCCTGGACAGTTCTTATTTATCAGGCATATACATATAATCACTCATTCATACATACATCACACATACTATAATGCACTTTGATCATAATCCCCTTAATGCTTAAAAGGAATAAATAGTATATTGTAAAGTGTATACTTTCTCTGAATCTCTCCCCTCTCTCTATTGTTAATAGTGTGGTCTACTAGGTCAGCCGATTTTTCTGTAAGATCACTGCTTTACTTCTCTCCACTGTAGCTACACTGGTCACCTTACATTCTTATACCTGGTGGGCGTGCTTCTACTTCCAGGTATTTGCTATCCTGAGTCCCTCTACTATGAATGTCTTTTTCTAGATCTTTGGAGCCAATACCCTCACTTTTTTTTTTTTTTTTTTTTTTTTGGTTTTTTTGAGGTAGGGTCTCACTCTGGCTCAGGCTAACCTGGAATTCACTATGTAGTCTCAGGGTGGCCTTGAACTCTTGGCGATCCTCCTACCTCTGCCTCCCAAGTGCTGGGATTAAAGGCGTGCACCACCATGCCCGGCAATACCCTCACTTTTTTGAGAGCTTTACCTATATATATATAAGTCATCACCCTGGGAAGCCCTCCAAAACCGTCTAAAATTTCAAAGTCTATACCCATGTTTCACATGTCCCTTTCTTGTTTTGTCATTCTTTCCCTTTTTAGCTCCTATCATGAATGTTACACATATAGGTATGTACACATATAAGATATTTTATTTATGCCACATTACTCCTTTAGTATATAAGCATCACAGGCATGAATTACCAATTTTATCCATTATTGTACCCACTGGCCCTAGACCAGTCCTTGGCAGATAGACGATACCTAATAAATGCTTGGATAAGTAATTTTTGAATTCTAAAAAGTAAGGTCTTTCCAATAATGAAATGTTTGAGTAAAAGTGCTTTTATGAATAAAAACTGGCAGGAATACTTATTAGATTATTTCAAATTGAAGGTTCCTTATCCAAAATGCTTGGGATCAGAAACATTTCTGATGGTATAGGTTTTTTTAATTGACTTTATCAGATTAATAACCCTAACTTCAAAGCCTAAATTCTGAAGCCCATACACAAAATTTTTGATTTTAGAACATTTTGGATTAGCTACACTTAACTCCAGTATCATCTTAATAGATGTTTACCTTTAAAACCCTTCAACTACAGAGCAAGTGGTTTAACACCCTAACACTACTTTTACTTTTCTTATGCATTTTCTTGACCTGTGGTCCTGGACCCACTCTATCCATTCATCCTCTAATACTCCCCTTTTAATCTACTCATCCTAACCACACTCCCCCTCTGTTTCTTTTCTTCTTCTCCTTCTCCTTCTTCTTCTTTTCTTTGGGGAGTTTTTGGTCTTTCAAGATAGGCTCTCACACTGTTCCAGGCTGCCTTGGAATTCACTATGTAGTCTCAGGGTGGCCTCGAACTCTAGATGATCCTCCTACCTCTGCCTCTCAAGTGCTGGGATTAAAGGCATGCACCACACCTGGCTTGTTTCTTTTATTTAGGCATTTGCACTTTTCACTTGACTGAAATGTTTTCCCTTTTAAGTATTTTCAGTTTTCATTGGGATCTGGTAATTAGTAAGGAAAAAAAAAAACATTTATGTGGATTTTTAAGTATCAAGTCCTTGGAAACAGTAAATATTATCTTACAACTGAGCAGGACAGGATAATCCAAACAGCACTACTCAGCTAAAAACAAAAGTCAGCAAAATATTTATTTTTAAAAATGTAAACCAAGCAGACACAAGACTTAGCATTAGTGTTGTAGGCGAATAAGCAGAAAGAGTACTACCTCTTCTCATTTGCTTCCACTGCATCCCTGGATCTCTGTTTTGCAAATAACTTGGCCATTCTTTTAGCTTTGTTCTTTTGTCTACTGCTCATTCCTGTTCGGAACTCTGAATCAATCAATTCAGCTGCCTGGAGAGTCTAAAAGAATAAAACAATGTTGCATTGGAATTACTATAGTTAAAATACCTATAGTCTCAATTTCAGTTGGGAACTAGATGTGTAATTTTAGTGTCTATTTAGAATATACATTAAATTTTCTGATAGCCTTGAGCTATTCTTTTGTGCAGCTGTATCACAATGTCATTTTCAAGCCAGAGTGGTGGCACTTTTAGTTCAAAAACTTGGGAGGCTGAAGTAGACGGAATGGTGAGAATTAGAGGGCAGCCGGGGTACACAAGCAAGATCCTGTATCCCCCCCACAAAAAAAAAAAAAAAAAATCACTCTCTTCCTTCTTCCTTATGTGTCCAGTACCAACAATTAATTCTTTGTTTCTTAACTGTGATCCTCCCACCTCAGCCCCCAGGGTGTTGAGATTAAAAGCATGTGCAACTATATCCAGCTTTTTTTTTTTTTTTTAATTCTACAGATGTGGCACATATGAACAGTCCTAAAGGGAGGTTTTTAAGAGGCGAGATTTCAGTATTCAACACAGTGTGGCAATAAAGATCTGAATAGTAGAAAGATGAACACTATCTGCTAAAAATAAATAAATAAATAACAAGTACAGCCTTAGGTGATGGGACCAGCATCCTCTAACAAATTGAGCCCATGTTCTCCTTCGTTCTCAACCATTCACTGTGTACTTGCTTCTCTCGATTTTCTATTCACTGGAGACACTACCTAAGAGACTGTGATGGGCCAGATATGGTGACACAGGTCTAGTCAAGATGCTGGAGTACAAGGAACACCTAAGTTCAGGAGTTTGAGCTTAGACAACAAATCAAGAACCCTATTTGAAAAAAAAAAAAAAAAAAAAAGAAAAGACAGTTTGTGTGACAGAAATTATTTAAGTCCCAAGCCTAGACATACTTTCTGTACCTAGCTGGAATTTACACTGTACCCCAGGGTGACTGGTACAGTTGCACTGCTGAGGTCTTAGCCAGGGAATGAGGGGAACGTGACAGTACTGCACTGAGTCTATGGCCACAACACACTTTATGCAATTTCTCCTAAAGGCTCATGACATGCAAGACTAAATTTGGATCTGACAAAGCTCCAAATTGGCACTGTCCATTCTACAGCTGTTGTCTATAGCTGACTGTCTCCAATACATTGTACCATGCTTGAATAAACACTAAATTATCACATTATTATATTTTTATTTCTTTTTTTAACTCGGCCTTATGCTTTATTTACGTCTTACTTCCCTTCCTACCTTATTTCCGTCCATTCGATCCTGGCTGTCATTATATTTATGCCTTTGTTATACTTATGTTAGAGATATATACAGAGAGAATATGGGTGTACCAGGGCCTCCTGTTACTGCAAACAAACTCCAGATACATGTGTTGAGTACCGTTCTCTCACTCACTCTCGCTCTCTCTTCAATAAATAAATAAAAGGTTTTTAAAGAAAGAAAAAAAAAGTGTGTGTTCATTTGTTATAAGCAGGCCAAGCTGTACCAAGTGTAAGAAGTCAATATTGTTTACATGGACATCTATACAATTGGGTATATGTAGAGATTTTCAGGAAAGAGGCATAAGAAAACTTAAAAGGATATGGAGAAATCTGTGCCCCTGAAACTTCCTCGTACTTCACATTACATACCTTTTCATTTTTTGCTGTTTTCAAGTTTGTGGTCATGTTTCTTAGTAAGGGAGTATAAAGACTTGTATCATCACATGATAGATAGCCACTAATCTCTCTCTCTCTCTTCTCCCAAATTACTTTTCCCCTCAAAGAACACTTTGAAAAACAATAATCTTTCAATTCCAGTAGCTCCTAAAAGATCCACAACTTTTATCTAATAGTTTAATATGTAGGAGATAGGCTAAAATTGTTTCATAAAATGTCACCAGATATTCACATTATAAAAACAATAAATTAAATATAGCATCACTACACAGCAATGAATAGAAGCACAAAATAAATAAATTGCATAAGCAAAATGTAGCAAACCCTTTGTCTTGTTATTTGCAATCAAACAATCAAATGTTTTACCTACAGGTTGTTTGTTTACAAGGGCTGCAGAAGTTGGAGTATAATCCAAATCTTCATCATTAAAGAGTTCTTCAGTACTCATTCCAATTGCTTCTCCCATATTAAGGCCAAGTTTCTTCTGTAATAGTTTTCGTTGGCGTGCTATCCTCTCCTTAGGATCCACTTCACCTTTAAACAAAAAAGAAATAAAAACCCCCTAATCAGTTAAGAAAGCTTTCATTGGGCTGGAGAGATTACTCAGTGGTTAAAGGCACTTGCTTGCAAAGCCTGCCAGTCTGGGTTCAATTCCCCAATACCCATGTAGGGCATACATCTAGAGTTCACTCATAGTAGCTAGAGGCCCTGGTATGCCCATTATTCTCTCTCATTCTCTCTGCCTCTCTCAAATAAACAAAAATAATTTTTTACAAGTTTAGTACCAGAAAGATAGCTTACAGGTTAAGGTGATTTCCTGCAAAGCCAAAGGACCCAGATTCAATTGTCAGAACACACATAAGACTGATGCACATGGTGGTACATGCATCTGGAATTTGTTTGCAGTGGCTAGAGGCCCTGGCGAGTCCATTCTCTCTCTCTCTTGAAAATGGGCAGTACCAGCCGGGCGTGGTGGCACACGCCTTTAATCCCAGACTGCTGTGAGTTCGAGGCTACCCTGAAACTACATAGTTAATTCCAGGTCAGCCTGGGCCAGACCCTACCTCGGGGGGAAAAAAAGGCCCAGAATTGCCCGGCATGGTAGCTCACGCCTTTAATCCTAGCACTTAGGATGCAGAGGTAGGAGGATCATTGTGAGTTCAAGGCCACCCTAAGACTACAGAATGAATTCCAGGTCACCCTACACTAGAGGGAGATCCTGCCTCAGGGAAAAAAAATAAGTATGTGTGTGTGTGTGTGTGTGTGTAGTAGCACACACTTAACTTCAGCACTCTGGAGGCTGAGGTAGGAGGATCACTGTGAGTTAAAGAGCAGCCTGAGACGACAGTGAGTTCCAGGTCAGCCTGGGCTACAGCAAGACCTACCTCATAAAACAAACAAACAAACAAAAAAGTGTTTTTCCCCCAAACTAGCCAGATCACATCACCTTGGAACTTTTGTTTGATGGCTTAGAGGTTAAGGCACTTGCCTGCAAAGACAAAGGACCCCAGTTCGATTCCCTAGGACTCATGTAACAAGGTGGTGCATG
Organism: Jaculus jaculus; assembly: GCF_020740685.1. NCBI lineage: Eukaryota > Metazoa > Chordata > Mammalia > Rodentia > Dipodidae > Jaculus > Jaculus jaculus. The sequence goes on from NC_059102.1 coordinate 43,861,139, forward strand.
TGCCCAGAGTTCATTTTCAGCAACTGGAAGCCCTGGCACTCCCATTCTCTCCCTCTCTCAAATAAGTAAATGAAAATATTTTTTAAAAATAAATAAATGAATAGGACTGGAGAGATGGCTTAGCAGTTAAGCACTTGCCTGTGAAGCCTAAGGACCCCGGTTCGAGGCTCGGTTCCCCAGGTCCCATGTTAGCCAGATGCACAAGGGGGCGCATGCGTCTGGAGTTCATTTGCAGAGGCTGGAAGCCCTGGCGCGCCCATTCTCTCTCTCCCCCTCTATCTGTCTTTCTCTCTGTGTCTGTCGCTCTCAAATAAATAAATAAAAATTTAAAAAATAAAAATAAAATAAATAAATAAAAGAATAGGACTGGAGAGATGGCTTAGTGGTTAAAGCACTTGACTGTGAAGCTTAAGAACCTAGGTTTGGTTCCCTGGGACCCAGAGCCACAAGGTGGCTTATGCATGTGGAGTACATCTGTAGTGGCTGTAGGCCCTGGCGCACTCATTCTCTCCCCACCCAATAAATAAATAAGTATTTAAAAATGGAATAATGGAGTCCCTCTTAAAAAAAAAAAAAAGCCGGGTGTGGTGGCGCATGCCTTTAATCCCAGCACTTGGGAGGCAGAGGGAGGAGGATCACTACAAGTTCAAGGCCACCCTGAGACTACACAGTGAATTCCAGATCAGCCTAAACCAGAGAGAGACCCTACCTCAAAAAACCAATAGAAAGAAAGAAAGGAGGGAGGGAGGGAGGGAGGGAGGGAGGGAGGGAGGGAAGAAGAGAGAAAGAGAGAGAGAGAGTTTATTACTGTATGAAGATCTGACTCCCATTGACACTGGGAGCAGGGTGCAAACTATTATAAACATTTCTTGGAGCTGGCAGGTAAGAGACCTTGTTGTACAAGCATGAGTGCCTCAGCAGGCCTGACTTTTATTTGCTCTGAGTTTGATTACCCAGAACCCATGTAAAAGACTGTTGTAGCTGTCCACCTATAACCTAATTCCTGTAGGGAACAGAGACCAAAGAATTGCTGGGGTTCAATAGTCTCCCAGTTCAGTGAGAAATTCCAACTCAAGGAAACACGCAGATGAGCAATAAAAGAGAACATCAAACATTCTCCTCTAGTCTCTGAATCCACATGCATAGGGGAAGCACATCTGCACACCCACACATGTGCAAACACCACACTTAAAAACACAGCACATATTAAGACACAAGTGCATATTTGCACACACAGAAACAAAACACCTGCCATCTATGTGCAGATAAAACATGTGGCTGGTTGGCTGCAAGAAGTGACATATGCCTATAATTCCAGAACTGGAGAAGCCAAAACAGGAAGAGAATTACAAGTTGGGACTACATTAAGTTGAATTCAAGATCAGCCGGATAGTGACACTCTGTTTCAAAATTAAATAAAAAGAGGCAATTTTTTTTTTAAAGGAATGAAATAAAACATCTTTTCGGCCTGGCATGATAGTGCATGCCTTTTTAATCCTAGACTTCTGGAGTCAGTGGTAGTAAGAGGGCTGTGAATTCAAGGTTAGCCTGGAAGTACAGAGTACAAAGTCAGCATGGGCTAGTAGGAGACCCTACTTAAAAGAGGGGGGTGCTGGAGAGATGGCTTAGCAGTTAGGTGCTTGCCTGTGAAGCCTAAGGACCCCAGTTCAAAGCTTGATTCCCTAGGACCCACAGAAGCCAGATATAGAAGGTGGCACACGTATCTGGAGTTCGTTTGCAGTGGCTGGAGGCCTTGGTGCGCCCATTCTCTGTCCTTCTCTCAATCTGCCTGTTTCTGTCTGTCATTCTCAAGTAAATAAATAAACAAAAATAATTTAAAAAAGAAAAACAAACCCAGGAGCTGGAGAGATGATTTAGTGGCTAGGGTGCTTGCCTGCAAAGTCTAAGGACCCTGGTTTGATCCCCCAGTACCTATTCAAGCCAGATGCACAAAGTAGTGCATGAGTCTGGAGCTCATCTGCAGTGGCTGGAGGCCTTGGCATGCCCATTCTATCCGTCACTATCTCTCTCCCAAATAAAGATCTTTTCTACCAGGTGTGGTACAACACACCTGTAATTGCAGCCCTTGTGAGGGTAGGCAGAATGATCACAAGTTCAAGGCCAGTCTGAATTACAAAACGAAACTCTGTGATGACAACAAAGAAAGGCAAAGAAAACAGACAAAAATATGTAGAACATAACATTTTCTGTAAATTGAACAAAACACTCAATAATTTCAACATCCCATAGACTTTGCTGCCTAGTTATTAGAAAATAGTGGTCTAACTAACATAACATTCTAGTTTTCACTGAGGTTCTACCATTACCTTACTGTGTGTTTCCTGTGCAAGCATGCAAACCTGAGATGGGCCCAAGTTAGACTCTCCAGAACACATGTAAAAAGCTGGGAGCGGGGCTGGAGAGATGGCTTTGCGATTAAGGGGCTTGCCTAAGAAGTTCTGTTCAAATCTCCAAGTCCCGCGTAGCCAGGTGCAGTGATGCAAGCACATAACGTTGCACAGGTGCACGAGGAGCGCACAGGTCTGGAGTTCATTCACAGCAGGCTAAAGTTCCTGGCACACCCATTCATATCCCCCCTCCCTCCCCCCTCCTATCGCGCTCTCTCTCTCTCTCCCTCTCCTTCTTTCCCTTTCTCCCTCTGAAACTCTTTCTCTCTATCCCTCTCAATAAAGTAACAAAAGGCTGCGAGTGGCCACAAGTGCCTGTAACTACAGCCCAGGAGAGCAGAGGGAGGGAATGGCCAATGCACAACAGCACGTACCAAAAAAACAAAAAACAGCAAGCTCCAGTATCAGTAAGAGACTCCAGCTTAAATAAGATTGGGCAGAAGAACAATGGAGCAGGACACCTGACATTTTGCTCCAGCCTCTGCAGGCAAGAACATGGCGCATCATAAGCACATCCTGCCAGTGACACACACACCATCAAGTATTAATTTGAGGCCAATCTGGGCAACATGGCAAAATATCCCTCTTGACAAAAACAAAAACAAAAACAAAAAAAACAAAAAACAACACAGGTGTGGTGGCGTATACCTTTAATCCCAGCACTCAGGAAGCAGAGGTAGGAGGATCACCATGAGTTTGAGGCCACCCTGAGTCTAATACCAGGTCAGCCTGAGCTAGAGTGAAACCCTACCTCAAAAAACCAAAATGGCCAGGTGTGGTGGTGCACGCCTTTAATCCGAGCATGGAAGGCAGAGGTAGGAGGATCACTGTGAATTCAAGGCCACTTTGAGACTCCATGGTGAATTCCAGGTCAGCGTGGGCTACAGTGAGACCCTACCTCGAAAAGCCAAAAAGAAAAACAAAACGCCAGGTGTGGTGCCGCACGCCTTTAATGCCAGCACTTAGGAGGCAGAGGTAGGATGATCACCATGAGTTTGAGGCCACCCTGAGACTATACAGTGAATTCCAAGTCAGCCTGGGCAAGAGTAAGACTACCTCGAAAAGGAAAAAGAAAAAACAGGGTTGGGGAGGTGACTCAGCTGGTTAAGGCACTTGCTTACAAAGCATGCTGGCCCAGGTTCAATTCCCCAGTACCTACACAAAGACAGAGGCACAAAGTGGCACAGGTATCTGGAATTTGATTGCAGGGTCAACAGGCCCTAGTGTGGGTTGGATAGATGGCTCAGAAGTTAAGGTGTTTGCCTGCAAAACCTAATGATGCACATTCAATTCCCCAATACCCACATAAAGCAAGATACATAAAGCAGCACATTCATCTGGAATTCATTTACAGTGGCTAGAGGCCCAAGGGTGCCCATTCTTTCTATCTCTATCTCTCTCCTTACAAATAAATAAATATTTTTTTTTAAAAAAAAAAAAGAGGCCTGAAACCAGGCATGGTGGCGCCCGCCTTTAATCCCAGCACTTGAGAGGCAGAAGTAGGAGGATCACCGTGAGTTTGAGGCCATCCTGAGATTACACAGTTAATTCCAGGTTAACCTGGGCCAGAGTGAGATCTTACCTCAAAAATAAAAAGGCTTGAGACTGTATGTAGTGGCACACACCTTTAATCCCAGCATTTGGGGAGCAGAAGTAAAAGGATCACCATGATTTCTAGGCTACCATGAGGCTACATAGTGAATTCCAGGTGAGTCTGGGCAGTAGCAAGACTCTACCTCAAAAGCCACCCCTCCCCCCAAAAGAGACCTTGGTGTACACATTGTCTTTTCCTCTTTCCTTCATCCCCGGCTCCTCTCTCTGCTCACAAATAATTTTAAAATATAAGTGTTTAGGCCAGGTGTGGTGGCACACGCCTTTAATAGCAGCACTCAGAAAGCTGAGGTAGGAGGATTGCTGTGAGTTCAAGGCCAACCTTAGACTATATAGTGAATTCCAGGTCAGCCTAGGTTAGAGTGAGACCCTACTTTGAAGGAAAAAAAAATTTAAAGGAAAAAGCAGGGCTGGAGAGATGGCTTATTGGTTAAGGTGGCTTGCATGTGAAGACTAAGGACCCAGGTTCAATTTCTCAGCTCCCACATAAGCCAGATGCACAAGATAGTACATGTGTCTGGAGTTCATTTGCAGTGGCTGGAGGATCCAGTGTATTCATTCTTGTCTGGTTCTCTTCCCCCACCCCCCTGCCATTGTCGCTCCAATAAATAAATAAACTATTTTTTTCAAAAAAGAAAAAACAGGTGCATGCCTTTAATCCCAGCACTTGGGAGGCAGAGGTAGAAGGATTGCCATGAGTTCAAGGCCACCATGAGATTACATAGTGAATTTCAGATCAGCCCGAGCTAGAGTGAAACCCTACCTTGGAAAACCAAAAGAAAAAAGAAAACCAAATAAACTAATACAAAACCTGTTAGAACTCTTAACAGTAACAAAAGTTATTTAGGAAAGAGAAAAGTGGGTCAAGGAACAAAGTGCTTGCTGCTCAAGCTTGAGTACCAGAGCTCAGATTCTCAGAACCCATGTAAAAGGCAGAAGCCAGACAAGTGTGGTGGCACACGCCTTCAATCCCAGCACTCAGGAGACTGAGGTAGGAGGATTACTGTGAACTGAAGGCCAGCCTGGAGCTATAGTGAGACCCTAGTTCAGGTATAGGTGGTGGGGAGTGGACCCAGAAGCCATAGTGGGTTTCTGTAATCCTTGCACACTGATACTGAGATGAGAGGTGGAGACAAGAATTTCCAGAAGATCATAAACCAGCTAGCCTGAAAAACACATCAAGGAACAATGAGAACAAGAATCCCTGCCTCTCATATGCATGGCATGACACACACACTCCTATGGTGACACATGTACACCCCCCCCAAAAAAAAACAGAAAAAAAGTATAAACATAAGTTACAATATATAGGACCCTTAATGATATTTTGCTAAGTAAAAGAAGCTTGTCACATCATATAAGCTATAAAGCTTAAGGATCCAGGTTCAACTTTCCAGTATCCACATAAGCCAGATATACAAGGTGGTGCTTGTGTCTGGAGTTTGTTTGCAGTGGCTAGACACCCTGGCATGCCCATATGCATTCATATTCCCCTACCCCACCTACAATAAATAAAATTTTTATAAGTATTTTTAAAAATAGCACTGTTGAGCAAGATGTGACTTATCAGTATTAAACTCCTGAATTCTGGAAAACACGGGATTCCAATCTTGATTACTTAACAAAGTCATGTACACAGTATTTTGGGGGGGGTGTTTATTTTGGGGGGCTTGTATATAATGCAAAAGGAAAGAAAAACATCTTCCTATTCAAGACAGTGATCTTGAATTTTAAAAATGCTAAGCAGGGCTGGAGAGATGGCTTAGTGGTGAAGGCGCTTGCTTGCAAAGTCAAAGTATCACAGTTTGATTCTCTAGGACCCACGTAAGCCAGATGCACAAGGGGGAGCATGCATCTGGAATAGTCTGCAGTGGCTGGATGCCCTGGTGCACACATTAATATTCCCTCCCTCCCTCTCTCCCCCACTTCCTCCTTTCCTCCGTCATTCCCTCCTTCCCTCCTCCTCTCTCTTCCTCTCAAATAAATTTTAAAAATGCTAAGCAGGGCTGGACAGATGGCTTAGTGGTGAAGGTGCTTGCCTGCAATGTCAAAGTATCCCAGTTTGATTCTCTAGGACCCATGTAAGCCAGATGCACAAGGGGGAGCATGCATCTGGAATAGTCTGCAGTGGCTGGATGCCCTGGTACACACATTAATATTCCCTCCCTCTTTCCCTCTCTCTCTCTCTCTCTCCCACTTCCTCCTTTCCTCTGTCCCTCCTTCCTTCCCTCCTCCCTTCCTCTCAAATAAATAAATTTTAAAAATGCTAAGCAGGGCTGAACAGATGGCTTAGTGGTGAAGGCGCTTGCCTGCAAAGCCAAAGGGCCCAGGTTCAGTTCCCCAAGATCTACATAAGCTGGATGCACAAGGTGGTGCATGCATCTAGAATAGTTTGCAATGGCTGGAGGCCCTAGCACGCCCATTCTGTTTCTCTATGTCTACCTCTTTCCCTCTCTCAAATAAATTATTTAAAAAAATTTTTTTTTTAATGATAAGCAGCCAAGCATGGTGATGCACTTGGTAGGAGATAGGATAAGCACTGTGAATTTGAGACCAGCTTAGGGCTACAGAATAAGTTCCAGGTCAACCAAAGCTAGAGAAAGACATTGCCTTGAAAAACCAGTAATAGTAATTAAAAATAATAACAACATACCTTACAGATACTTGCTCAACCACATTTACTGCTGCTCAATTCACAATAGCTGGGAAATGGAACCAGCCTAGATGTCCCTCAACTGATGAGTGGATAATGGAGATAAGGCACATTTATACAATGGACTTCTACTCAGCGGTAAAGAAAAATGAAGTTATGAAATTTGCAGGAAAATGGATGGATCTGGAAAGGATTATACTAAGTGAGGTAACCCAGGCCCAGAAAGCCAAGCGCCACATGTTCTCCCTCATAAGTGGATCCTAGCTACAGATGATTGGGCTTCTGTGTAAGTGAGTAGGAAGAAAACTCAGTAGCAAAGGCCAGTAAGCTAGAAAAGAAATATAAAGGGAAGAGAAAGGAAGGGAGGGGTTACTTAATAAGATGGTATTGTGTGTATGTATATATGCAATATATTGTGTATATGTAAGTAGAAGAACAGATTAATGGGGGTGAAAAGGCCCAAGTGAGGTCAGGAGAAGAGATTAAGTAAAGGAAAGGTGGAGGAAACCTACATTTTTGGATAATGGAACACTCAGGAGCCATAGGTTGTTACTATAAAATTTTCAGTGCTAGGGACGGGATACCTTCCAGTGAGTTGTTGGCCAGGGAGGTCCTTGATGCCCCAAAACATTACAGGCCATTGCCGAGGCCACTGGTTTCCCACCAGGAATAGATGGTAAGACCCTAATGTTAAAGACTCCACATACTTGGGCTGCAAGGCCACTGAGAAATCCTGCTGGAACTGAGCTGAAAACCTCCTCCAAGTAGACTAGCTGACAGAAAGCTGGAAGAAGCCAGTCTGCATGCAGTTCAATGGGAGAGAAATCACCAGTGAAGATACTCAACAGTGGACACTGCAAGCCTTATATTTGGCCAGCCAGGCCAAATGAGCCAATGGGTTTAACAGTGGCATGTCTGTCATGGTAGAAACTAACTGCCCTCTAATTGGACTGGAGGCCTACACCATGGGAGGGAATACATCCCTGATACTGAAAACTTAAAACAGGGGTAGTCATGAGCCCTAGGGATGTAATGTCTGCTGCTGTCTGGCTAAATGTATATACTAGGCTTATCAAACTGCCCACTAAGCACTTCTCTTAATGTTCATACCCATATATTAATGATACTCTCACTTTTGGCAAAGAACCTTCTCTTTTCAGATGGCAGTGACCTTGGGATGACTCAGAAGGCATCATGGTGCTGGAAGAAGTGACAGGAGTGCTCAGCACTACAGTATCTCTATCACACCTTCCTAGGCTCAGGGTCCACTGTGGAAAAGGTGGCGGAAAGAATATAAGAACCAAAGGAAGAGTAGGATTCCTTACAACGTGCTCCTCCAGGCACAAAATGACCTGGATATCCATGACCTCACAGTGTCTGACACTACCTACACAAGAACCTCATAACAAGAGGAAAAGATCATGACAACAAAATAAAAGAGAGACTGAGAGGGAGAAGGGGTATGATTGAGAATGGAGTTTCAAAGGGAAAGTAGGGGGAGGGAGGGCATTACTATGTGATATTGTTTACAATCATGGAAATTGTTAATAAAAAAAGAAAAATAAGTAAATAACATCAGTAATAATAATAAGCTGGGCGTTTTTAGTTGAAGCATCCACCTACAGTGACAGGAACAGAATGACAGGTATCCTGCTCCATCTCTCTTCCTAGCTGGTATCTTTTACTGATCCAGAGGCTTGCCACTCCCTACCCCAATGCCCCACTCTCACCTCCCACAAGCTCCAGAGATTACTGAGTGTCTGCTCCCCTGTGGGACTGGGGTGACAAGTGCAGATGGCCAGGACAGCTATTTACATGAGATCTGAAGACTTGAACTCGGGCAGTCACAGGCCTTTTCAGGCCTTCATGATTGTGCAGGAAGCATACTCCCACTATCCCCCAGTCACCTATCAAGTTCCCTTCCTATTTACTTACTTATTTATTTTAGTTTTTCCAGGTAGGGTCTCACTTTAGCCCAGGCTGACCTAGAATTCACTAAGGCTAGCCTTGAACTCAGGTCAATCCTCTTGCCTCTGCTTCCCAAGGGCTGGGATTAAAGGCATGTGCCACCATGCCCAAACCGTTTTTCTTTTAAATACAATATCTGAGCTAAGGTGCTTGCCTGCAAAGCCAAAAAGGCCCAGGTTCAATTCCCAGGACCCATGTAAGCCAGATGCACATGGTAATGCATGAGTCTGGGTTCGTTTGCTGCGGCTGGAGGCTCTGGCACTCCATATTCCTCTCCCCACCCCCGCCTTTTTCTCACTCTCTCAAATAAATAAATAAAAATGTTTTAGAAAAATAAATTAATACAATTTCTAACATTTCTCCATAGATCTATGAAATCAGAATCTATAAGACTCAAGCATTCCCTTAAAGTGCTACAATCTCACTTCTGGCAAAGACCCAAGGACCTCTCAGAAGAGCTGTAAGAGCACTAATAAGCTCAGTGAACTGTTTTAGCAATAACCTTTTGAAAATAAGAAGTCTTTGAAAAACTATGCTTACTTAGGCCAAGTAAGGTCTGGGGAAGAGATTGAATAAAGGAAGGGGGGGAGGAGGGTTAATCAAAATTAAAGAGGGTATAAACAAGCCACATGAATACCTATTTTTTAGGATAATGGCACACCCAGAAGTCATAGATTATTACTAGAAAAAAAATTCAGCACCAGGGATGGGATACCATCCAGTGAATTGTTAACCCCTAAAACATTGTAGCCCATTACCAAGACTCTTGGTTTCCCAACAGGAATAAATAGTAACCCTGTTGAAGAAAACTCCACATACTTGGGCTGCAATGTCACTGAGAAACCAAGCTGGAGCTGAGCTAAAAATCTCCTCCGGCCAGGCTTGGTGGTGCACACCTTTAATTCCAGCACTTGGGAGGCAAAGGTAGGAGGATCACCATGGGTGCAAGGCCACCCTGAGACTACAGAGTGAATTCCAGGTCAGCCTGAGCTAGAGTGAGACCCTACCTCAAAAAAAAAAAAAAAAAAAAAATCCTCCTCTCCTCCACCCTGTAGAACAGCTGACAAAAAGCTGGAAAAAGCTATGCTGCATGCAGCTCTATGGGAAAGAGAAATCTTTAGTGGAGATAAACATCAGTGGACAATGCAAGCCTTAAATTTGGCCAGCTAAGCCAAATGACCCAACAGGTATAGTAGTGGCATATCTGTTATAGAGGGAAACCAACTGTTTCTAACTGGGCTGGAGGCCCGCTCTACAGGAGGTATTACATTACTGAAAATCTATGGCGGGGGAGGTCATGAGCCCTTGGGGTCTACTGGTATCTGGCTAAATGCATATATTATGCTCACCAAACTGCCCAGTAAGCACTTCTCTTAATATTCATACCCATATTATTAATGCTACTCTTACTCTTGGTTACAGAACCTTCTCTTTTCAGATGCCAATGACCTCTGGGATGACTTAAAAAGCACCATAGTGCTGAGAAGTAACAGAGGGGCTGGAAAGATGGCTTAGAGGTTAATGCACTTGCCTGTGAAGCCAAAGGACCCAAATTCAATTCCCCAGGACCAATGTAAACTGGATGCACAAGGTGGCACATGCGTCTGGAGTTTGTTTGCAGTGGTTAGAGGCCCTGGTGTGCCCATTCTCTCTCTCACTGCCTCTCTCTCTTAAATAAATAAATATATATATATATATATTTTAAAAAGTGACTGAGGAGTGTTCAGCACTGACACATCTTTATCACACCCTCCAAGGTGCAGGGTCCATTGCAGAAGAGGTGGTAGAAAGAATGTAATAGCCAAAGGAAGATTAGGGCTCCTTACAATGTAATCTTCCACACACAAAATGGCCTGCATATCAATGACCTTGCAGTGCCTGGTACTACCTACACAGGACCCTCATAATTAGGAGGAAAAGATGATGACATCAAAATAAAATAGAGACTAATTGAGATGGGGAAGAGATATGACAGAGACTGGATCTATGAAGGGAGAGTGGGGGAGGGGAGGGAATTATCATGGTAATAAATTATCATTTATTGTCTATAGTTATGGAAGTTATCAATAAAAAAGTTTTTTTAAAGAAGAAAAACTATGCTTTTCTGAAACTTAAGCAGGTCATTCTCTTTATTCTCTCCAAAATCAACTGTATTTTTTTCCTTTTTTTTTTTTTGGTTTTCTGAGGTAGAGTCTCGTAGCTCAGGTTGACCTGGAATTCACTATGTAGTCTCAGTGTGGTCTGGAACTCACGGCAATGCTCCTACTTCTACCTCCCATGTGCTGGGATTAAAGACATGCACAACCACACCTGGCAAAACTGTATTTTCTAATGCCTATCCTATTAAGTAAGATGGAATGGCTTTTGCCAATTGTTTTAAATGGACAAACTAATATTTCAAGATTAATAAAATTAGATACTTGTTTTTCAAAAAGATTTATTTTTATTTATTTATGAGAGAGGAAGAGTGGGCACATCAGGACCTCTATCCACTGCAAACGATCTCCATAATCATGTGCCACCTTGTGCATCTGGTTTATGTGGGACCTGGATAATTGAACCTGGATCAGCAGGCTTCACGCAGGCAAGTGCATTAACCACTACGCCATATCTACAGGCCAAATTAGATATTCTTTGAATGAGAATTTAATTAGTAGAACATAGTCCGATTTGCACTAAGTGGCCAAAATGTAACTACTTATTTATAGAAATCCATAAAACATCAAATACTTTTTTCATTCAAAACCACAGTCTTGAATAGGAAAACCTTTTTCTGTGATTTTTTTCTTTTTTATTATTTTGTAAATAGGGTTTCCTTATGTTGTATAGTCCAGCTCTGAATACCTGGACTCAGGTGATCCTCCTGTCTGTTTCCAAAGGAGATGGAACTTTGAGGTGTGTCACTACAACTAAGACACTTACTTTATATCCACTAGACTCTGTAAGCTTAAAGATGAGACAATTATCTATCCAAATTTTAAACTTAACTTCTCATTTTTACTTTGAACACAAGCATGAGTAGATCTAACACCTAAAACACATGACATATAACAATCAGATGTCCTTTAAATTTCCAGAATTGAAAACAAACAAACAAAAAAAAAAACACAATTCCTACTGCTTCTAAGTATGGTAGCTTTCCTTATTTAATTTTTAGTTTATTTTTTGAAACAAGGTCTCATGTACCAGGGTGGCTTCAAAGTACATGTAATTGAGGATAACCCTGAACTTATCCTGCTGTATTTGCCTTCAAAGTACAGGAATTACAGTCACGTGCTTCTGTGCACAGTTTATATGGTACTATTACACTAGGGCTCAAATACAGCTGGTTGCTTGCCCCATCCCTATCACCACCTACCAGCAAACTGCAGTCACGTTAGACTCTGACCACTCATACCAGCAAACCAAATGATAAATTAGTTTGAAAATATAAATTTCAGACTTTTCTTTTTATAGGACATACCTGATTTTTCATCTTGGACTTCAAATTCTGCACCAGCAGACCCCAAAAGTGATGCACCATGTTGTAATAATCTACATATATCAAATCTGTCAAAATTTAATCGATCTGTAGTAGATGAATCTTCCATAGAACTTTCTGAAGTAGGTTCTAGATGAGGTTTAAAAATATTAATTTGGCCATGTAGTCAAAAGTGTACAATGAAAGAAAATAGCATACTATTACTTGTAGTGTTTGGGTAATAATTTAAGAAGAGCTAAAGCAAAATCAGAGCAACTACTGTGGATTTATCTACAATCAGTTCTTAGTTATCTTGTGAATCAACTATGAAGTTGGTGACTCCCCTTCTACAAACCACCAGAATGGTATTGTATTTTGTGTGTTTCCAACTATGGAAATATGTTATTAGATAAAATGCATTATCATGTTGAAATATATATAAATATCACACAATTTCTATTTACTATTTTAGTTTAAAATCGTGATGGTAACAGCAAGTTTATTCTAGTGCTAAACTGGAAGGCAAATGTGTGTACAAAATATATTGACGAATAAATAACAAGCATCATCTCTCTATACCTAAGGACTACAGCTAAGATAGAAAGCATCTACCCATCCAACAGAACTTAATTTTCTATATTCTAAACAAACTGCAGTATCATACTAAATAAAATACAACCGATTAACTTAGATGAAAAAGAACTCATGAATATTTTCAAGCTTTCTAGTGATAATAAGCACTCTTACTATAAACTTCAATACTAACTTTTTCAATAAAAATTTTTATAAAACAATAATATGATTATAGTGTACCTAAAATAAGCAGGAATAATAAGCTGTCAAAGAGAAGGCTTGTACATACATTTCATTAGAAAAGACAAATTACATAGAACACAAACTAATAGGTTCAGCAAATAAAAACAAAAAAATAATTATTATTTTTATTTTTGGAGGTAGTGTCTTACTCTAGCCCAGGCAGACCTAGAATTCACTATGTAGACTCAGGGTGGCCTTGAACTCATGGTGATCCTCCTACTTCTGCCTGCCAAGTACTGGGATTAAAGGTGTGCACTACCACGCCTGGCTCGTACAAACAAAAATTTTTTTAAATGTATGCTAAGTGACAGCATGGACTTAAAAATGAATCTAAGTGCTCCTTACTAAATATTCATTTTTATGAGTTTTTTTTTCAAATATTCACTTTAGGAACACTTAATTTTATCTTATGATATGTTGCCCAAATAGAACAAAAATAACTCCTGCTAATATTTTGAAACTAAATTTATAATTTTGTTCTTGGGCAGTTATACTACTATACAACTGATGCTATGTTGTCTGGTTTAAAAAAAATGAAGCCAATTAAGATTAAAATTATTATTAAGCCAATTAAGATTAAAAAATACATTAACAGCCAGGCATAGTGGCACATACCTTTAACCCCAGCACTCAGGAGGCACAGACAGAAGGATCGCCTTGAGTTCAAGGCCACCCTGAGACTACATAGTGAATTCCAGGTCAGCGTGAGCTAGGGTGAGACCCTATCTCCAAAAGAAAAATACATTAACAAACGTTCACTTAATTTAAATGTATGCCTTTGGACTGAAGACAAGATCAGAGGTTAAAGACCCTTGCTGGCAGAGCCTGCCAGGCCAGGTTCAATTCCCTTGTACCCACATACAGCCAGATACAGCTCAAAGTGACACAAGCATCTGGAGTTAGTTTGAAAGGGCAAAAAGTCCTGGTGTGTCCATGCTCTGTCACTCACAAGCAAATTACTTAATTTTTTAATGTATGCCTTTATGGCTTCTCAAAAAGCACACAATGTGCTTAAAGTGCTTCTAAATGTCATTATAGACAACCAGAAAATAAAAACATTTTACCTTTACACAATATCAAAACAGAACATAAAACATTAGAAATGTGAGTTAGGAGAATAGTTCAGCAGTAGAGGGCTTGACTAGTGTCCACATGGCCCTTGGTTTGTTCCTCATTACCACAAAAAGAAAACAAAACAAAGAAACCACCACCAACAACAACAACAAAACCCACAGACTTATGAAAAAAAAAAATCAACTGAAGAATTAGACTGTAAATTATTCACAAACTTAGAAAACAATCATCCTCCCAGTAATAAGGAAAAGTAAATTACCTCAAACAGCTATTCCACATTCATTCCTTGAAGGAAAGTAATAATCTCTGTAAAGCACACTATAGAGTTAAATAATTTTAAAAGTATGTATAAAAAGTTTATGAAAATTTTATGAAAAAAGGCATAAGAAGCCTTTAAAACAAAACTAAATTAAAATATATATTGCATTCTAGAGTTACTTCTATGTTTTTATTTCAAACTGCTTTTTCCATTTAAAAGCACCTTGTTTGGTTCTTGGCACTGGATTCCACTCGGGCACATTTTTCACTATAGCTTCAACAGCTTGTCCTGCTGCAATCCGGGTATCCCAATTTGCACTCCTTAAATATATTAATACCTTAAAAAATTATAAAATAAGATAGTTATATATCAAAAAAGTTTGACCCAGGTAGCCAGAAAAAATATATATAAATTTACTTGTTGTCAATTTATAGTTTGGCAGCCCTCCAAATACATTTAAAAAAAAAAAACCTTAAGATTACTATAATCATAAAATTTTATCATCCACAGCAAATATCACTACTATCTTAAAAGGGGGAAATATGAAGCTTTAAAAATAAAAAGACTATTTAAGGGCATTTTTAGAATAACAAATATTTGGCATGCTAAAAAGCAAAGTAGACATTTTACTCAGTAAGTCTCATTACTTAGCATTCAGTGACTGAGGCAAGAGGACTGAACCAAGTTCAAGGCCAGCTACAAAGTGAGTTCCTAGTCAGCTGGGGCTAGAAAGACCTTATGACAAAAAATAAAATAAATGATTTAAAAAAAAATATGCAAAAGTTAGTAGAATGAGTAAATTCATTATGGCTTTAAGACATGAGACTTAGATACAAAAATATATCCCTATATTAAACAATATGAAATATAACTAAAAATTCCATCTACATTAGAATCAGAAAGTAGAAAGTATCTGAGAACAAATTTATTCAGAAAGGCAAGGTTTGTGCACTCAGAATTGTAAAACATAAAAATGGACAAGCTAATCCTGTAATCCATGCAAGGGACCCAGAGTCCCTAAAACTATTACAAAAAAGTTGGTAAAATTATACATTATTTCAAAATGTAACATATTAATAATAATCGGGATAGTGTGGTGCTGGCAAAATGATAACATACAGATTGGAGGAACATAATCAGTTTAAAAATAACCTTATGCCAGGCGTGGTGGCACACGCCTTTAATCTCAGCACTCGCCTTTAATCTCAGCACTCGGGAGGCAGAGGTAGGAGGATGGCCTTGAGTTCAAGGCTACCCTGAGACTACATAGTGTCTGACTTCCATGACAGCCTGAGCTAGAGTGAGACCCTACCTTGAAAAACCAAAAAACAAAAAAGAAGAAAAATTAACCTTAGCCAGGCAAGGCAGCAATAGGAGGATCGCTGTGAGTTCTAGGTCATCCTGAGACTACATAGTGAATTCCAGGTCAGCCTGGGCTAGAGTGAGACCCTACCTCGAAAAAACAAAAAATAAACATAATAAAATAAAAATAACCTTAAAGCCTATGGTAAATTGACCTTATTTTTGAAAAAAAAAGGACCAGTATAACTCAGAAAAGAAATAATGTTCTTTTCAACAAATGGTGCTGGAAAAACTGGATAGCCACACAGTATAAAAAATCAGCTCAAGGGCTAGAGAGATAGCTCAGTAATTAAGGCACTTGCCTGGGAAGCCTAAGGACCCAGGTTTGATAACCCAGTAACCATGTAAGCCAGATGCATAGCATAAGGTGGCACATGTATCAGTAGTTCATTTGCAGTGGCTGGAGACCCTAGTGTACCCATATTCATATTCTCTCTCTCTCTCTCTCTCTCTCTCTCTCTCCCTCCTTCAAGTCCTCTACTTCTCTCTCAAAATAAATAAATAAAATATTTTTTAATGAACTACAGGGCTAGAGATACAGGCTTAGCAATTAAGACGCTTACCTATGAAGCCTAAGGACTCAGGTTCAACACCGCAGAAACCATGTAAAGCCAGATACACATGGTGCTACATGTTTCTGGAGTTCATTTGCAGTGGCTAGAGACCCTGGAGTGCCCATTCTCTCTCACACTAATAAATAAATCAATGTTTTTAAATGGACTAGAGGGGCTGGGTACATGGCTCAGCAACTGGAGGCACTTGTATGCAAAGCCTGTTGGCCTTGGTTCAGTTTCCTAATACTCATTTAAAGTTGGTGCAAAGTGGTACAAATATCTGGCATTTGCTCAAAGTGGCAAGAGACCCTAAGTGCACACACATGCAAATAATTTCTTTTTAAAAATGGTATCAATGACTTTAAAAGTATGAGCTAGACATAAAATTCTTAGAAAAAAATGTAGTTATGGATAAATCATTGTGACCATTGGTTTTCTTAGACATGAGACCAAAAATACAGATGACTTTTTTAAAAAAGATAAACTTGATTTTGTAGCTGGGCGTGGTGGCACACGCCTTTAATCCCAGCACTTGGGAGGCAGAGGTAGGAGGATCACCATGAGTTCAAGGCCACCATGAGACTACATAGTGAATTCCAGGTCAGCCTAAGCCAGAGTGAGCCCCTATCTCAAAAAACCAAAACAAAAACAAACGAACAAAAAAAATTGTGCTACATACTCTCTCTCATATGTGGATACTAGCTACAGATGATTGGGCTTCTGCGTGAAAATGAAAATACTTAGTAGCAGAGGCCAATAAGTTAAAAAGGAGACATAAAGGGAAGAGAAAGGAAGGGAGGAGGGTACTTAATAGGTTGATATTGTATATATGTAAGTACAATCATTGTGATGGGAAGGTAATATGATGGAGAATGGAATTTCAAAGAGGAAAGTGTGGGGGGGAGGGAATTACCGTGGAATTTTTTTTTATAATCATGGAAAATGCTAATAAAAATTTAAAAAATTAAAAAAATAAAAATAAAAATAATTGTGCTAAGTGTGGGGGGAGGGAGGGAATTAACATGGGATTTTTTTATAATCATGGAAAATGCTAATAAAAATTAAAAAATAAAAAAATTGTGCTACATATATTATCAAAGAATCAAAAAATGGGGGAAATGTGCAAATCATGTAAGAGGACTTATGGAGAATATGTAAACTTACGGGGCTGGAGATGGCTTAGCAGTTAAGCACTTGCCTGTGAAGCCCAAGGACTCCAGTTCAAGGCTCAATTTCCCAGTACCCACGTAAGCCAGAAGCCCAAGGTGGCACATGCAATCTGGAGTTCATTTGCAGTGGCTGGAAAGCCTGATGTACTCATTCATTCATTTATTCTCTCTCTCAAATAGATAAATAAAAATAAACAAAAACTTAAAAAATAAATAAGCAAAAGAACACTTCATTTAAATAAAAAAGGAGGGACCTGAGGTGATGCTCAGCAATTAAGGGCAAACTCTACCAGCACAGGTTCAATTCTCCAAGCCACCAACCTAAAGCAATGCAAGCATTCATTTGCAGCAGCAAGAGACCCTAGCCTCTCTCCCCAATACACATATGCAAATAAACATTGTTTTTAATAATAAATAGTTGAGTGAAAGGACACAGGCCAGTAATTACAGCACTTGAGGAAGCAGAAAGACAGTAACAATTCAAGGTCATTGGGGTTACAGCTACCTATCAAGATTCTGCCTCAATGGGCTGGAAAGATGGCTTAGTGGTTAAGCGCTTGCCTGTGAAGCCTAAGGACCCCGGTTCAAGGCTCGGTTCCCCAGGTCCCACGTTAGCCAGATGCACAAGGGGGCGCATGTGTCTGGAGTTTGTTTGCAGAGGCTGGAAGCCCTGGCGCGCCCATTCTCTCTCTCTCCCTCTATCTGTCTTTCTCTCTGTGTCTGTCGCTCTCAAATAAATAAATAAAAAATTAAAAAAAAAAAAGATTCTGCCTCAAAAAAAAAAAAAAAAGTATGTTGGCACATACCTGTAATCCCAGCACTTGGGAAAAGGAGATAGAAGTATCACTGTGAGTTCAAGGCCTGCCTGGGACTACAAAGTGAGTGCCTGGTCTAGAATGAGACCCTACCTTGGGCAGGGAGGGGAGGGGAGGGGTGATAGACACAGCAAGGTGGTGCATATCTTTAATGCTGGCACTTTGGAGGCTGAGGCAGGAGGCTGAGCAAAGATGCAGAGTGAGTTTCAAGTCAGTTTGGGTTAGAGTGAGACCCTGTTTCTTAAAAAAAAAAAAAGAGGCTGGGTGAGGTGACACACACCTTTAAACCCAGCACTGGGGAAGCAGAGTGAGATCCTTCCTCCAAAAAAAAAAAAAAAAAAAAAAAGAAGAAGAAAAAAAAATTCTTGGCTGGAGAGATGGCTTAACTGTCTGGCTTAATGACCCAGGTTCCATTCCCCAGTACCCACATAAAGCCAGATGCACAAAAAGACACATCCTTCTGTAGTTCATTTGCAGTGGCTGGAGACTCCCATTCGCTCACTGTCTCTCCCTCCCTCCCTCCCTCCCTCTCCCCCTCCCTCCCTCCCCCCCCCCCCCCGCTTGCAAATAAATAAAAGTAATTTTTAAGTGAAAAAAAAAATGTATGTTGGGGAAAGGATCACCCTGAGTTTGAGGCCACCCTGAGACTACATAGTGAACTCTCGGTCAGCCTGGGATAGACTCAGACCCTACTTCAAAATAAATAAATAAGTAGAATAAATTTGGGCTGGAGAGATGACTCGGTGGTAAAAGGCAACTGCTTGAAAAGCCTGGAGGGTTGGGTTCAATTTCCTAGCACCCATGTAAAGTCAGGGCACAAAGTGGTGTGTGTGTGGAGTTTGTCTGCAGTGGCAAGAGGCCCTGGTATACCCATTCCCATCCTTTCTCTCTCTCCCTCCCTCTCACCTCCCCCCTTCCCTTCCCTTTCCTTGCAAATAAATAAAAATATTTTCACAAAAAAATAAAGAGTAATTCATTGTTTTCTTTCTTTTTTTGTTTGTTTTTTAAGCTAGAGCTCAAGCTGGCCTCAAATTCATGAAATCCTCCTACCTCTGCCACCTGAGTGTTGAGATTAAAGGTATGAGCCACCAAGCCCAGCTTAAATTACTCATTTGTAGGCAGGGCGTAATCCCATCACTCCAGAGGCAGAGATAGGAGGATCTCTGTGAGTTCAAGGCCACCCTGAGACTATAGAGTGAATTCCAGGTCAGCCTCAGCTACAGTAATACATCTAAAAACCTGAAAAACACAAAAACAAACAAACAGAAGAGTAATTTCTTCAAACCCAATCCAGGAATGAGTATCATCATCACATGTTTAAAAGTTTTCTATTTGGGGGGACTGGGTAGATGGCTCACCTGTTAAAAGATACCTGCTTGATTGCAAAGCCTCCTAGGGTTTTATTCCCCAATACTCATGTAAAGCCAGATGCATAAAGTAGTGCATGTGTCTGGGGTTCATCTGCCCTTGCGTAAACATTTTCTCTCTCTCCTCTCTCTCTCTCTCATAAATACTTTTGCAAGGACAGACAGAGAAAGAAAGGGTGTTCCAGGACTTCTAGCCACTGCAAACAAACTCTAGACACATGTTGCTGCTTTGTGTATCTTGTTTTACATGAATACCGGGGAATCAAACTGGGACAATCAGACCTTCCAATCAAGTGTTTTTAACCACAAAGCCATCACTCCAGCCCTAAATAGTCTTTAAAGGATTTGTTTTTCAAGGTAGGGTCTCACTCTAGCCCAGGCTGACCTGGAATTCACAGCATTCCTCCTACCTCTGATTGCTGAGTGCTGGGATGAAAGGCTTGCGCCACTATGCCCAGTTTAAGGTCTCCCCACCCCTCGTAGGGTTTCACTCTAGCCCAGGCTGACCTAGAATTCACTATGTAGTCCTCAGGGTGGCCTCGAACTCATAGTGATCCTCCTATATCTGCCTCCCAAGTGCTGGGATTAAAGACGTGCACCACCACACCCAGCTTAAAGGTGGTTTTTTGTTGTTGTTTTGGGGGTTTTGATTTTTAGAGGTAGTATCTAGCTCTAGTCCAGGCTGACCTGGAATTCACTATGTATGTAGTCTCAAGGTAGCTTTAAACTCACAGCGATCCTACCTCGGCCTCCCCAATGCTGGGATTAAAGGCATGCTCTATTTCCTATTTATTTATTTGAGGAGAGAGAGAATGAGCACACCAAGGCCTCTAGCCACTGCAAATGAATTCCAAATGCATGTGCCACCTTGTGCATCTGGCTTATGTGGGTCCTAGGGAAAGGAGCCTGGGTCTTTTGGCTTTGCAGGCAAGTGCCTTAACCACCAAGCCATCTCTCCAGGCCAAGTTTTCTCTTTTTGATAATTATGAAATATTTATTAGTGTTCTGAATTGTATTCTTTACTTACCTAAGAGATTTGACATTGTTTCAAAGAATACTGTGTACTACTCATTCATAATCATTGTTCACCTCTAGATTCCTCATTTTTCAAATGTTTATTTATTAGAAAGACAGACAGAGAGAGAATGGATGCATCAGGGCCTCCAGTCACTGCAGACAAACTCCAGACAAATGAGGCACCTTGTGCATCTGGGCTTACGTTGGTACTAGGGTATAGAACTAAGCTTCGCAGAGACAGCACATCATCCACTAAACCATCTCTTCAGTCCCTATTGTTACTCTTTTTTTGT
Organism: Jaculus jaculus; assembly: GCF_020740685.1. NCBI lineage: Eukaryota > Metazoa > Chordata > Mammalia > Rodentia > Dipodidae > Jaculus > Jaculus jaculus. The sequence goes on from NC_059102.1 coordinate 43,881,965, forward strand.
TGTTTGATTTTTTGATGTAGGGTCTCACTCTAGCTCAGGCGGACCTGGAACTCACTATATAGTCTCAGGGTGGTCTCGAACTCTTAGCAATCCTACTTCTGCCTCTTGAGTGATGGGATTAAAGGCGTGCGCCACCACACCCGGCTTGGATTATTCATTTTTACAACTGATTTGAAAACTTTATAAAACATGGAATTGATCTGTCAACTTACAATTTTTTTAATATTTTTTATTTTTATGTATTTATTTGAGAGCGAGAGAGAGAGAAAGAGGGGGAGAGAGAGAAAGAGAGAGGGAGAATGGGCGCACCAGGGCCTCCAGCCACTGCAAACGAACTCCAGATGTGTGCGCCCCCTTGTGCATCTGGCTAACGTGGGTCCTGGAGAATCGAGCTTCGAACCGGGGTTCTCAGGCTTCACAGGCAAGCGCTTAACAGCTAAGCCATCTATCCAGCCCAACTTACAATTTTTTTAATTTATTTTTATTTAGTTATTTGCAAGGGGGGGAAGGAACAGAACTGACATGCCAGGGCCTCTTGCCACTATGGATTTACATGGGTAATGGGGAATTGAATCCAGGCCATCAAGCTTTCCAAGCAAACACTTTTAACCACTGAGCCTTCTCTCAAGCCCTACTGTTTTTAATGTCTTTCACTTTTGTTTTTTTGTTTGTTTGTTTTGTTTTTTTTTGAGGTAGGGTCTCATTCTACCCCTGGAATTCACTATGTAGACTCAGAGTGGCCTCTAACTCAGAGCGATTCTCCTACCTCTACGTCCAAACTGCTGGGATTAAAGGCCACCATGCCCTGCTTTTCCTATTTGTCTTTTGACTATGGACTTTTTTCCATTAAAGAATTAAAATTATTTGATAATCAAAAAAGAAGAATAGCTGGACCTGGTAACACAAGCCTTAATCCCAGCACTCAGAAGACAAAGATAGGAGGATTACCATGAATTCAAGGCAACCAGGAGACTACATAGTAAATTACAGGTCAGCTACACTAAGACCCTACCTTGAAAATCCAAAAAAAAAAAAAAAAAAAAAAAGACGACGATGACGACAGGTTTCTGACTTGGTATTTCTCTAAAGAATATATATGAATGGACAATGAACATATGAAAAGATGCCTACCTATCATTATTAGTCATCAAAGAAATACAAATCCAAACTCTGTCGTATCAGTATGGTGCTTTAGTTTTTAAAAAAAGTCAGGGCAGGCATGGTGGCACACGCCTTTAGCACTTGGGAGGCTGAGGGAGGAGGATCGCCATGATTTTGAGTCCACCCTGACACCACAGAGCGAACTCCAGGTCAGCTTGGGCTAGAGTGAGACCCTAACTCGAAAAACCAAAAATAAAAAGTCAGTAAATAAATGTTAGCAAGATAAAAACCTGAGCTCTCATACACTACTATTTGAAATGTAAAATGGTAGAACCATTTTTGAAAACAGTCTAGAAGTTGAATATAGTTACTTTATACAGTCTGGCAACTTTATTCCCAGCTACAGACCCATGAAAATGGAAACATACAGCTATGGTTTGAGTGTCTTCACCAAAACTCATGTAGAAATTTAATCCACACTATGAGGTGAAACCAGTTGGGACCTTAAGAGGTAAGTCATGATATATTGGAATGGACTAATCCATTCATGGACCAATGAATTATTTGGAGAATGTATTTATAATAAAAGCAAGTTGGCTCTTGCCATGTGATGTCTTAAATGTCCTGAAGACTCTGCAGCTGCCAGTAAGAAGGCCTTCACTAGATGTAGCTGTCTGACTTTTCAGCCTCCAGAACTGTGAGCTGAATGAACTTTCATTCTTTACACATTACACAGCTTATGGTATTGAGTCACAGCAACAGAAAATGGACTAAGATGCCTACTTACATATGAAAAATATGTACACTATTTTTCATAGCAGTATATTTTCATAATGGTCAGAAAGTAGAAACAACTTCAATATCCATCAACTGATGAACGGATAAGATGTAGTATATTGTTCCTGTATTCTATACAGAATGGAATATTATTTGGCAATAAAAAGGAATGAATACTGCATACTGCATGTACAGTATGAATACAGTATTTTCTTAACTGATCAACACATTATATGATTTGTGTTATACAAAAAAATTGGGGATGGAAGATGGCTCAGTGGTCAAAGGCACTTGCTTACAAAATATTCAGAGTAGGGAAACCTACAAAGTTAGTTTAATTGTTGCCTTGAGCTAGGTATGAAAGAAAAAGTACTAGAAAGCAACTGGTAATAGGTATAAAGTTTCTTTTTGTGGTGATGAAATTTCTTTTTGTCTTTTCTTTTGTGTGTGTGTGTGTGTGTGTGTGTGTGTGTGTGTGTGTGTGTGTAGCTGGAAACTGAACTCATGCGAGGCAACTGCTCTACCACTGAGCCCAGTCCTATTTTTACTTTTTGTTTTAAAACAGAGTCTCACAAAGTTGCCTAGGGTGGCCTTGAACTCACTCCAGTTCAGGCAGGCTTTGAATCTGTGATCCTCTTGCCTCAGACAGCTAGAAGCACAGCTACTTAACCTGTACCACACTCAAAAATGTTTTATAATTTAGATTGTGATGACAGCAGGTGCACACAATAGTAATATAGTAAATGCCATTGAGTTGTGCACTTAACAGTTGTAAATTATTTCATTAAACCTGTTTCAAAAAACCAAAATGTTGGGTGTAGAGGTGCACGCCTTTAATCCCAGAACTTGGGAGGCAGAGGTAGGAAGACTGCTGTAAATTCGGAGCTACCCTGAGAATACATAGTGAATTCAAGGTCAGCCTAGGGTAGAATGAGACCCTATCTGGAAAAAACAAAAACAAAATTTTAATTTTAATTTTTAAAAAAGGGCTGGAAAGATGACTTAACAGTTAAGGGGAAGCCTAAAGATCCAGGTTCAATATCCCAAATACCCACATAAGCCAGGTATACCAAGTGGTGCATGAGTCTAGAGTTCATTTGCAGTGGCCAGAAGCCCTGGTGTGCCCATTCTCTCTATCTGCCTTTCTCTGATAAATAAATTATTATTATTATTTTTAAATATGGAACGCTTCACGAATTTGCGTGTCATCCTTGCGCAGGGGCCATGCTAATCTTCTGTGTATCATTCCAATTTTAGTATATGTGCTGCCGAAGTGAGCACAATAAATTATTTTTTAAAAGAAAGTTAGGGAGCCGGGCGTGGTGGCGCATGCCTTTAATCCCAGCACTTGGGAGGCAGAGGTAGGAGGATCGCCATGAGTTCAAGGCCACCCTGAGACTACATAGTGAATTCCAGGTCAGCCTGAGCCAGAGTGAGACCCTACCTCAAAAAAAAAAAAAAAAAAAAAAAAGAAAGTTAGGTGTGGTAGTGTATGCTTCTAATTCCAGCATTCGGGAGGCAAAGATAGGAAGGACTGCCATGAGTTCATGATCACTGAGACTACTTAGTGAATTCCTAGTCAGCCTGGGCTAGGGTGAGAACCTACCTCAAAGGGGGGGAAAAAAAAAGACAATAGGAAAATAACGACAGCGCAAAGAAGGTAAGAAAAGTGCTAAAACAAATTCTAAGATAATCTGACAGCAGCCAATGTGCAGAGGTCTGCTTTCTGAACTGAATTTACTTGAAAAATGGAAAAATCTTTTCTCATCAATTGTTTTCAGTTCTCTCTATTCTTCACCTGGAATAAGGAAAAAAATGTACATGCCTCCCTATATGCCCACCTTAGAGATATGCTACTACCTTTTTCATTCTGCAAATGTGGGGGCTATTAATATCCTGCTAATATTTTAGAGTAGAATATACTATTAGCCCTTATAGTACTAACCACACAATGCACATTTGTACATGGTTCAGGAGGACTTATTCATGTGCAGAAAGGAACAAATGGGATTGAAAGGGGGAGTAGACTACAAGATGGAGGTATCTTGGGGCACCCAAAGTCCAAGTAATCATAATGCCTCTACTCTACCCTCAAACTCCTGCCACTCACCTCCTTCCTCCATCCGATAATACCCTCTTTACTTTGCATGCCAAAGAATTCAACAAATGGAATCCACCAAATATTACCATATAGGCACACTTCAACAAACCCAATGTTTAGCAAACATGCTGCCACTGCATAGGAAAAAACTATGGACGAGAATTATAACATAGATTCAGCAAAACAGAAAGCTTACATCATTTTCAAATAGCTGAAAGCTAAAAAGGTATTGTGACAACCAGCTTTTCATATATTCCCATTACTGCCCATTTGAAAACTACTAACTACAATATAATTATTAGCCATGAAGAACAAGTTAGACCACTAACAAACCAGATGAACAACTTAGTTCATTACCAAATAGGGTCAGATTCAAAGTTGTGACATAAGTAAAAGGTCCTATACTGACAGATACCTTAATTAAAACAGATTAAAAATATTTAATACACCATAAACAAGTAGCAAATTTTAAAAGCTGTTTGGAGAGTTAAAGCTATTTAACAGAATTTGGAAATTACAAATTATTACTTAAGACAGGTTCTACCTTTAGTGTCCCTATCCATGGTCAAGTCTTTATAACTGTCCAGCACTAAGAACAAATGAGTCCTACCTTAGATAACAGATTATTCAGTTCATGAGGATGAAGCTTCACCACTTCTCCGAGTTGCTGTGCAGCAGCTTTTCTTGTAACTGGAGTTGTACCAGTATCCAGTAAGATAAAAAGACGATCAAGTCTATAACAACAATAATATAATGGTTAATCTGAAATGTTTCCTCATAAACCTCAATGAGTAAATGTATTGAGCATTTGTGGAAAAGACCTATGCTAGGAGCTTAGCATGGTGGCACATGCCTGTAACACCAGTACTCAAGAGGACAAGGCAGGACGATCAGAAGTTCAAGGCCAACTTCAGCTACTTATCAAAAATTTTACACCAGTGTGGGCCATATGATAAATAAATAAATAAATAAATAAATAAATAAATAAATAAATAAATAAATAAATAAGCAAGCCAGTAATAAACCAGGTATGGTGACCCATTCCTGTAGTACCAGCTCTCAGGAAACGGAGCCAGGAGGATTGCCACAGTTTGAGAGCAGCCTGGCCTACACTGTGAGTTCTAGTCCACCCTGGAGAACCTGTCTCAAAAAAGCAAAAACAGTAGGCTAAGAGATGGTTCAATAATTAAGACTTCTGCCTGCAAAGCATGCATCTAGAGTTCATTTGCAGAGGCTAGAGGCCCAAGTGTACCCATTCTCTCTTCTCTCTCTGCTTGCAAATAATTTTGCTTTGTTTTATTTTTGTTTTTCAAAGTAGGATTTTCACTCGAGCTCAGACTGACCTGGAATTCAGGGTGGCCTCAAACTCACAGGGATCCTCCTACCTCTGCCTCCCAAGTGCTGGGATTAAAGGTGTACAACACCACACCCAGGAGCAAAAAAAAAGTATTTTTAAAAGTAGTTGGTGGGGGGGGGGGGGGGCTGGAGAGATTGCTGAGTGGTTAAGTGCTTGCCTGTGAAGCATTAAGGACCCCGGTTCGAGGCTTGATTCCCCAGGACCCACGTTAGCCAGATGCACAAGGGTCGCATACATCTGGAGTTTGCAGTGGCTGGAGGCCCTGGCATGCCCATTCTCTCTATCACGCTCATTAAATAAATAAATAAAAATAAACAAAAAAAAATTTTTAAGTGGTTAAGGGGGGCTGGAGAGATGGCTCAGCGGTTTAGTGCTCACCTGTGAAGCCTAAGGACCCCGGTTTGAGGCTTGATTCCCCAGGACCCATGTTAGCCAGATGCGGACCCATGTTAGCCAGATGCACAAGGGGGTGCACACGTCTGGAGTTCATTTGCAGTGGCTGGAAGCCCTGGCACACCCATTCTCTCTCTCTCCCTCTCTCACTCTCTCTCTGTCACTCTCAAATAAATTAAAAAAAAAAAATTTAAAGTGGTTAAGGGGGCTGGAGAGATGATTTAGCAGTTAAGGCCCTTACCTGCAAAGCCAAAGGACTTAGGTTTAATTCCCCAGGACCCATGTAAGCCAGATGCACAAGGTGGCACATGCATCTGGAGTTTGTCTGCATTGGCTGAAAGCCTTGGTGCACTGGCGCGCGCGCTCTCTCTCTCTCTCCCTCTCTCTCATTCTCTCTTTTTCAAGTAAATAAATAAAAATAAAATATCTTCTTTAAAAAAACGTGGTTAAGGCATTTACTTAAACCAAAAGAACTAGGTTCAATTCCCCAGGACCCATGTAAGCCAGATGCAAAAGGTGACACAAACATCTGGAGTTTGTTTGTAGTGGCTGGAGGCCCTGAAGCATCCTTTCTTGAGCCCGCACATGCGCTCCCTCGCTCTCCCTCTAAATACCAAAAAAGAACAAAAAAGGAACTAGCTGGGCATGGTGACATACATCTTTAATCCCAGCACTTGGGAGGCAGAGGTTAAGAGCACTGCTGTGAGTTCAAGGCCATCCTGAGACTAGAGTGAGACTCTACCTTGAAAAAAACCAAAAACTTAAAAATAAATAAAAAATAAGGGAAGGAAGAATTTAATTTGGGGCATTGGTTGTAATTCAGGATACTTTAAAAAAAAAAAAAAGACAGTGGGTGGGCTGGAAAGATGACTTAGCAGTTAAGCGACTGCCTGTGAAGCCTGAGGACCCTGGTTCAAGGCTCCATTCCCCAGGACCCACGTTAGTCTGATGCACAAGGGGGTAAACATGTCTGGAATTTGTTTGTAGTGCTAGAAGCCCTGGTGCTCCCATTCTCTCTATCTGCCTCTTTCTCTGTCACTCTCAAATAAATAAATAAATAATGAACAAAATAAATAAAAATGGGTAACATAGCTACTGAAATAATATGGAGATGTTTGAATGTGCAACTATGAAAACCTTAGGTCAAAAAAATGATGCAGCACCAAAGGGTAGTGGTACACACATACAATCACACATATAATCAAGGCCAGCCTGGGCTACACAGAGAAAAAAAGGAGAGAGAAGGGGGGGAATGGGCCTAGAGCTATGCTTTAGGAAAATTCAACTGGTAGTAGTGTGAAGCCTGAAGGAAACCAAAGGAACCTATTTCAGAATTACAAGCCAGATGTGAAGGCCTGAACTACAATCCTAGCAAGAGTAGGAAGAAGCTGGTAGCATTAAGGCAGAAACAAAGGATATGGTGTGTTGATAAGTGAAATGTCAAAGGTGTTGAAAAGACTGTGAGATTTTAATCTTAGAACATGAAGATGTCAAGCTAGACTTGCATGATGACATAGGCTTGGTGTAGGATTATGACAAGTATTAGTTTGAGTTCAAGGTCAGCCTCAGCTACAAAGAGACTTAGTTGTCTCAACCCCTCCTTTCAAAAAAAAAAAAGTGGAGGTTATTAAAAGAAATGGAAAAGGCAGCTCAAGAAATAGATGACAAGCCTATTAGTGGCAAGAAACACATAACTAAGAGACCAAACAAGTAAGTAGAATAGTGCTAAAGTTCACAAGACAGCTGAGAGTATTAATCACTCATACAAAGGTGATGCCAGAGTAAATAAATAATATCCCTGAACTTATAAAATATTCATACCATGAGGAGGGGATATGAAGGAGAATGGAATTTCAAAGAGGGAAGTGGGGGGGCGGGTATTATCATGGGATTTTTAAAAAATTCCTTATTTATTTATTTGACAGCAACAGGCAAAGAGAGAAAAGGGCAGATAGAGAGAGAGGGAGAATGGGCGCACCAGGGCCTCCAGCCACTGCAAGCGAACTCCAGACGCATGCGCCCCCTTGTGCATCTGGCTAACGTGGGTCCTGGGGAATCAAGCCTCGAACCAGGATCCTTAGGTTTCACAGGCAAGTACTTAACCGCTAAGCCATTTCTCCAGCCCACCATGGGATATTTTTTATAATCATGGAAAATGTTAATAAAAATTGAGAAATAAAATTAATTAATTAAAAAAGAAAATCACACCAGAACCAGGCATGGTGGTGCATGCCTTTAATCCCAGCACTTGGGAAGCAGAAGTAGGAGGAGACTACATAGTAAATTCCAGGTAAGCCTGAACCAGAGTGAGACCCTATCTCAAAAAACAATAAACCAAAACAAACAAAATAAAAATCATACCAAATAAGGACACTAATTCCTCAGCTACAGTGTCTTGGTTTAAATCCCAGTTCTGGCAATTATGAACAAAATCTGCAATAAAATCACATATCTCATGCCAAGAGCAAGGGGGTAGTGGACAACAGTTACTATTTCTGGGATATAGAAAAATTGTAAGGTCTTTAGAAAGGAAGGCAACGTCATGAGTAATTACTATGACATGCCTACTTACCATTTAGGTCTAGCCCTCCCACAATAATCAACCTCAGTAAAGTGGATGCCACAGGTAATGACAGGAATGGGGCTTCATATGTGGGATAGACACTTTAATGCAGACAAATGGTAATAAAGACCAAGACCATAGTGACTGGGCTGGGGAGTTGGCTCAGTGGCTAAAAGTGCTTGCTGTGCAAGTCAGATGACTACAATGCCTACAACACACACCCTGGGCTAGAGAGCAAGACCCTATTGGGGGAGGTGGAGAGTCCCTAGGCTACAATACAGACTATCTCAAGTTCTTCCCTCTCTATCTTTCAACATTGATCTTTACGCATAGCCTATTTCAGATGGAGTCCTCACTCCTTTTCAAAGCATACGGACTACTTTTGAAATGACACTAACCCCCTTCATCCTCAACCATCCTTTCTCCAGTATCACAAATAACTAAATCCATGCCCTTCTTTCACTATGCAGAGATCCAGAAAATAAACAATAAAGTGTTCAACCTTCGTGAACACTTTCCTTTTAGTATCAAACATCTAGAACAAGTATTTAAGAACCTTTATTTCTCATTAAACAGAGTTTTAATCCTCACAGGTCATTTCTTTCTATCTATTGATATATCGTACTGAAAAGTCTCTAATGAACTCTGAAGCTCCAAATCCCGTTAACATTTTGATAAATTCAATTTTTCTTATGTCTGATTCCAGCAAGTTTCTGTTCTTAAAATCCTTTTATCCCTAAGTTTCTGCATTACCCTGTTCTTCCCCAAATACTTTTTTTCCCTAGGTTTTGCTATTCTTTGGCTGCTCATGTATTACCAGTTTCTCCTTTAGGCTGGCCTCAAACTCCAGATCCTCCTGCCTTCGCCTCTTCAGCAATATCCTATCGCATGCGTCACCACAACCGGCCACTTTCTCCTTTAGGAAACTATTATTTGTTTATACATACTCCCCACCCTAAGACTACACAGTTATATGTAAGTAGAAGAACAGATTAATGAGGATGAAAAGGCCTAAGTAAGGTCAGGGGAGGAGGTTGAATATGGAAAGGTGGAAGGAGGGCTAATCAAAACCTAAGAGGATATAAATAAGTCACATGGAAACCTACTGTTTTTGTTGTTTTTGTTTTTGTTTTTTGAGGTAGGGTCTCACTATAGTCCAGGCTGACCTGGAATTCACTCTGTGTTCTCAGGGTGGCCTTGAACTCATGGTGATCCTCCTACCTCTACCTCCCGAGTGCTGGGATCAAAGGTGTGCACCACCACACTCGGCTCGGAAACCTCCTTTTTTGGACAATGGAACACACAGTAGCCATAGATCGTTACTAGAAAAATTTCAGTGCCAGAGATGGAATACCTTCCAGTGAGTTGTTGGCCAGGTAGATCTCTGATGTCCCCAAAACATTACAGGCCATTGTCGAGGCCCTTGGTTTCCTACCAGGAATAGATGGTAAGACCTTAACACTGGAGACTCCACATATTTGGGCTGCAAGGCCACTGAGAAATCCTGCTGGAACTGAGCTAATAACCTCCTCCATGTAGACCAGCTCATAGAAAGCAAGAAAAAGCCACACTGCATACAGTTCAGTGGGATAGACAGAAATCACCAATGAAGATACTCAACAGTGGACACTGCAAGCCTTATATTTGGCCAGCCAGGTCAAATGAGCCAATGGGTGCAATAGTGGCACATCTGTCACGGTGGAAACCAACTGCCCTCCAATTGGATTGGAGGCCTGCTCCATGGGGGGGAATACATTCCTGATACTGAAAACTTAAAACAGGGGTAGTCCTAAGCCCTAGGGGTGTACTTCTGCTGATGTCTGGAAAAATGTATATACTATGCTTATCAAACTGCCCAGTAAGCACTTCTCTTAATATTTATACCCTTATATTAACGCTACTCTCATTTTGGGTAGAGAATCTTCTCTTTTCAGATGGCAGTGACCTTGGGATGACTCAGCAGGTATCATAGTGCTGGAAAGAAGTGACTGGAGTACTGAGTAACATCTCCATCACACCTTCCAAGGCTCAGGGTCTAATGTGGAAGAGGTGGTGGAAAGAATGTAAGGGCCAAAGAAAGGGTAGGACTCTTTACAACATGCTCCCTCCAGACATAAAATGGTCTGGATATCCATGACCTCACAGTGCCTGACACTACCTACACAAGACCATAAGAGGAGGAAAAGATCATGACATCAGAATAAAAGAGACTGATTGAGATGGGAGGGGATATGATGGAGAACGGAATTTCAAAGGGGAAAGTGGGGGGGGAGGGTATTACCATGGGATATTTTTTATAATCATGGAAAATGTTAATAAAAATTGAGAAAAAAAACTCTAAAAAATATTTTTAAAAGGTTTTTGCCAGGCGTGGTGGCACACACCTTTAATCCCAACACTCAGGAGGGAGTGGTAGGAGGATTGCCATGAGCTGGAGGCTACCCTGAGACAACATAATTAATTCTAGGTCAGCCCGGGCCAGAGTGAGACCCTACCTCAAAAAAAAAAAAAAAAAATTATTTACTTGAGAGAGAGAGAATGAACATGGGTATGCCAGGGCCTCTAGCCACTGCAAATGAACTCCAGATGTATACACCACCATGTGCATCTATCTGGCTTACATGGGACCTGGGTAAATCAAACCTAGGTCTTTAAGCTTTGCAGACAAACATCTTAACCACTAAGCCATCTGTCTAGTCGCTCATTTCTTGCTTTAAATATTTTATTTTTATTTACTTGCAAGCAGAGAGAGGATGCATTCAGCAATAAGTGAGGCATCTCTCTTACACCCTCCAAGGCTCAGAAACCATTGATGAAAGTAAGAACCAAAAGAAGGGGAAGAGTGCTCTGCAATACTCTCTTCCAGACACAAAGGGACCATGATATTCAAGACCTCACTGTGGCTGGCACTATCTATACAAGACCATAATAGAAATTAAAAATATATATATGACAGCACTTGGGAGGCAGAGGTAGGAGAATCACTGTGAGTTCAAGGCCACCCTGAGACTCCATAGTGAATTCCAGGTCAGCCTGAGCTAGAGTGAGACCCTACCTCAAAAAACAAAACAAAACAAAACAAAACAAAACAAAACAAAACCATACACACACACACACACACACACACACACACACACATACATATATACATATACACATACACATAGGAAAATAAAAGACTAGTTGGAAACAAGGGATTGAATGGAGGCCCCTCCAGGAGAGGGAAAAGGGAGGGTAGTGAGAGGGGATTGTGATCATGTGGTAAATTATCTGTGTATGTGGAAGTTGTCAATTAAACAGTTGTTTTTGTTGTTGTTTTTAGAGCTGTAGAGATGGCTTAGTGGTTAAGGCACTTGCCTGCAAAACCAAAGGACCCAGGTTTGACTCCCCAGTACCTACATAAGCCAGCTGCACAAGGGATGCATGCATCTGGAGTTTGTGGTGGCTGGAGGCCTGATTGTACTCTCACTCTCTCTGCCTATTTCTCTTCCTCTTCCTCTCTCTCTAAGTAAATAAAAAATATTTAAAAAAATTTTTTAGGCAGGAGTGGTGATGCACTTGGGATGCAGAGGTAAGAGGATCACTGTGAGTTCAAGGCCACCCCGAGACTATATAGTGAATTCTAGGTCAGCCTGGGCTAGAGACCCTACCTCAAAAAACAAACAAAAAAAATTTTTTTTTTCAGTTTTCCATTCTATTACCCACCATTGCCACTAGTCTATTTTATGTCTCTATAGGCTTCCACTTCTAAGGTATTTTTACATTTTTATTTGAGAGGGAGAGAAAATGGGCTTGCCAGAGTCTTTAGCCACTGCAGACAAACTCCAGATGCATGTTCCACCTTGTGCATCTGGCTTAAGGTGGGTACTGGGGAATCGAACCTGGGTCCTCTGGCATTGCAAGTGTCTTAACTGCTAAACCATCACTTCAGCCCTTTAAATGTGTTTTTTCAGTACTAATGTTTTATGTAAGTGGAATCATACAACAGTTGTCTTTTTGTGACTGACCTAATTCACTTAGCATGATGTTTTGAAAGTTCATCCCTGTTGTAAGATATGTCAGAGATGCATTCCTTTTTATAGATGAATAATATGTATTGTATGGAAAAATTTTTTTTCTTAAAAAAGTCAGGCATGGTGGCTATGAATCTGAGGATAGCCTGGGGCTACAGGGTGAATTCCAGGTCAGTTTGGATAACAAACTGAACGACACCCTGTCTCAAGAAAAAAAGCAACAAGCAAAAAATTTAAAGAAAGAAAAGAAACAAGAGAAGACAAAAGGGAAGGAGGACTTGAGGGAACATAGAACTTCAGAGTGCTTGTAAATCAATACTTCTCTTTCTACACATCTTTCCCTTCTTCTTTCCCCTCCCCTCCTCTTTGTTTTATGTGGGTGCATTTTTAATTTTATTTTCTATTTTTATTTGTAAGCAAAGCAGGAGAAAGAGAAAAGAGAGAGAGAGAGGAGGAATGGGCATCCAAGGTCTCTTGCCACAGCAAATGAATTCCACACATGTGTACTACTTTATGCATCCAGCTTTACATGGGTACTGGCAGTTTGAACCAGAGTGACAGGCATTCCAAAGAAGGCCTTTAATGACTAAACCATCTCTCCAGCCCTTAAAATTTATTTATTTACATGTATGAGTGCATGTGTGTGTGTGTGGTGTATGGGTTCACTAGGCCATCTTGCCACTGTAAACAAAATAACAGATATGCTACATTTAAAATATTTATTTAGGGCTGGAGAGATGGCTTAGCGGTTAAGCGCTTGCCTGTGAAGCCTAAGGACCCCGGTTCAAGGCTCGGTTCCCCAGGTCCCACATTAGCCAGATGCACAAGGGGCGCAGGCGTCTGGAGTTCGTTTGCAGTGGCTGGAAGCCCTGGCGCGCCCATTCTCTGTCTTTCTCTCTCTCTCTCTTTCTCTGTCTCTGTCACTCTCAAATAAATACAAATGAACAAAAAAAAAAATTAAAAAAAAAATATTTATTTATTTGAGAAAGGCAGATGATAATGGGCACACCAGGGCGCTCAGCCACTGTAATTGAACTCCAAATGCATGAATCACCTTGTACATCTGGCTTATGTGGGTCCTGGGGAAATGAATCTGGAACCTTTGGCTTTGCATGCAAGTACCTTAACCACTAAGCCGTCTCTCCAGCCCAGATATGGCACATTTCGAGTTCAGCTTTAAGTGGGTGGATGGAGAACTGAACCTGGCCAGAAGACTTTGGAAGTAGCAACTTTAACTACTGAGCCATTTCCCCACCTCCTCTATCTTTTTCTTTGAGACTAATCATCCTGCCTCAGCCTCTTCAGTACTGGGATTATGATACCACAAAATATACTTTCACTAGAACTTCTATGGGCTGGGGAGATGGTTCAGTGGTTAAAGTTATTTGCCTGCAAAGTCTGACATCCTGGGCTCAATTCCCTAGTATTCTGGTAAAACCAGATTCACAAAGAGGCATGTGTGTCTGGAGTTTGTGCGTAACAGCAAAAGGCACACTCATTCTCACTTTCTCTCTCTCTGCTTAAAAATAAATAGAAGTACTTTTTTAAACTTCTCTTATAAAACATCTAATAGGAAAAGAGGGAAAAAAACATTCTTCATTCTCTGAAAGATACACAGAAGGAACAGATACAAGCACCACAGAGTATAGAATAATTTAAATAAAATATAAAAGAATTATACTTGACAATAATTGCTGATTGTAAAATTAATCCCAATTTCAATTCAGAGAAATAATATACATGACATAACTCACATTTATTTCACCAAACTATGATTTCAGACAACTGTTCTAAAGCCTGAGTAAAAAGGAAAGAATGTGTGGCTGTACTAATTATGTTAGTAGCTATAATGTAGCCACTCTCCTCTCCAGATGTTTGCATCATAATTTGTAATAACAAAACTATAAAAACTCATACATTCAGTCAGGCACGGTGGTGCACGCCTTTAATCCCAGCACTCAGGAAGCAGAGGTAGGAGGATTGCCGTGAGTTCAAGGCAACCCTGATACTACATAGTGAATTCCAGGTCATCCTGAGCTAGAGTGAAACCCTACCTCAAAAAAAAAAAACCAAAAAACAAAACTCATTCATTTTAAGCTGGGTGTGGTGGTACACGCCTTTAAATCCTAGCACTCGGGAGGCAGAGGTAGGAGGACCACTGAGTTCAAAGTCACCCTGAGGCTACAGAGTGAGTTCCAGGTCAGCCTGGGTTTAGAGTAAGACTCTGCCTAGAAACCCCCTCTCCCAAATTTATTTCTGTGGGTGCACACACAAGCATACCAGGGTCTCTTGCCACCGAAAACAAATGCCAGATGCTTGTGCCACTTTGCATCTAGCTGTGTGAGCTGTTTGAATTGAACCCAGGCCAGCAGGCTTTGCAGGCAAATGCCTTTAAAGTGCTGGGATTAAAAGCATGCACCACCATATCTGGCTTAAATGTTTCAATTTTTGTAAATGGCTCTGGAACCTTAACTAAAGGAATGAGTACCACATCTACTACTAGTCAGCCCTTGACACAAGGATCTGTGAAGTAAAATAAAGCAGCAATGGTAAATTTGTCCATTTCGTTGTTTACATGAAGTCAAAATACAGTTAATTGTGCTGTTGTTGAGACAGGGTTTCAAATATCCCAGGTAATCACTAGATAGCTGAGAATGACCTTCAATTTACCTTCCCAGTACTGGGATCACAGGTGGGTATCACCATGCCCACTTATACAGTCCTAGGGTCAAAGGGGGTTGTGCATGCTGGCACATGCCTTTAATTGCAGCACTCAGGAAGCAGAGGTAGGAGGAATGCTGTGAGTTCAAGGCTACCGTATGACTACAAAATGAATTCCAGGCCAGCCTGGGCTAGAGAGAGACCCCACCTTGGGGAGAAAATAAATAAGTAAATAAATCCACAAGCTGAGCTGCATCGCTCTTGCAGTAAAATTTCAATAGAGATCACTTATCCATCTTACTTAGGAAATGAAGACAATAAATATTTAGTATGCATACTACACCACATATCAGTGTCACTAAAGAAATCCTCTAGTGTTTAAAACACATCTTCTAGTTCATATTGTAACAAGAATCTATGTTAATATTGCTTCTAAACAAGAAAGTAGACTAATTTAAGATACCACATAGAAAACACTAAGAATCAATAGGAAAATGTGAAACCACACCAAAGCCAGATGCAAGGCCAGCTAAGCACTGCTTTCCTTTTCTGATATTACCTCAGTATCTAAAATATAGAAAGCACCAAGCGTGGTGGCGCACACCTTTAATGCCAGCACACGGGAGGCAGAGGTAGGAGCATGGCCATGAGTTCGAGACTACCCTGAGATTTCATAGTGAATTCCAGGTCAGCCTGGGCCAGAATGAGACCCTACCTCAAAAAAACAAACAAAATAAAATATAGAAAGCATTCAGTAAGTAAATACTCATTTGATGGTGAAAAATGTAATTAAGCTATGCTATTTTCTTCAGGCCATTTTTCTACACTATACCCATAATCCAACAAATTATAACCTTCACCATGACTTTATCTAAAGATTTAAAAAAATACTAATCTAGGGCTGGAGAGATGGCTTAGCGGTTAAGCGCTTGCCTGTGAAGCCTAAGGACCCCGGTTTGAGGCTCGGTTCTCCAGGTCCCATGGTAGCCAGATGCACAAGAGGGCGCACGCGTCTGGAGTTCGTTTGCAGAGGCTGGAAGCCCTGGCGCGCCCATTCTCTCTCTCCCTCTATCTGTCTTTCTCTCTGTGTCTGTCGCTCTCAAATAAAAATAAATAAATAAAATTTAAAAATATACTAATCTAATAGCCAATACTAATATCTAATAGCCAGGTGTGATAGCCCATGCCTTTAATCCCAGCACTCAGAAAGCAGAGGTAGGAGAACTGCTATGAGCTCAAGGCCATCCTGAGACTACATAATGAATTCCAGGTCAGCCAGGGCCAAAGTGAAACCCTACCTTGGAGGAGGAAAAAAAAATCTAAACTGGACTCAGTGCTGCACACACCTTTAATATCATTTTAATCTCACACTTAGGAGGCAAAAGTACAATTGCCATGAGTTAGAGGCCATCCTGAGATTACACAGTGAATTTCAGGTCAGCCTGGGCTACAGTGAGACCCTACCTTGAAAAACCAACATACACACAGCTAAAGAGATGGATCAGCAGTTAAGGCACTTGCCTGCAAAGCCTAACACCCTGGGTTAAATTTCCCAGTACCCACACAAAGCCAGATGCACAAAATGGAACATGCACCTGGAGTTTGTTTGCAGTGACTACAGGACCTGGCATGCTCTCAATCTCTCTCTTTCTCTCTCTGTGCTTACAAATAAAGAAATAAAAATTTTGAAAAGACACACACAAACAAGAGCTACAGAGATAGCTCAGTAAAGGCACTTACTTGCAAGCCTGCTGGCCTACATTCAATTCCCTAGAGCCCACATAAAGCAACAAAGTGGTGCATGTGTCTGTTTGCAGTGGTAACAGGCCCTACCCCATACATTCACTCTCTCTCCATCAAATAAATTAAAACATTTTAAAAACTCAAACATCAGGCTGGAGAGACAGCTTAGCAGTTAAGGTGCTTGTTTATGAAGCCTAAGGACCCAGGTTCAATCCCTCATAGGCACAAGGTGGCAAATGTGTCTGGAATTCATTTGCAGTGGCTAGAGATCCTGATGTGCCCATTCTCTCTCTCTCTCTCTCAAATAATTTTTTTAAGTACATTGAAAGGCTGGAGAAATGGCTTAATGGTTAAGGCATTTGCCTGAGAAGCCAAAGGACCCAGATTCAATTCCCGAGACCCACATAACCCAGATGCACAAGGGGCATATGCATCTGGAGTTTGTTTGCAGTGGCTAGGGGCTCTGATGTGCCCATTCTCTGTCTCTCTTCTCTCTCTTTTTCTGCTTGCAAATAAATAAATTTTAATGTACATTGAAGAAGAGCTGGGAGATGGCTCAGTGGATAAAGCACTTGCCACTCAAACATGAGGACCTTAGTTTGGTCCCCCACCCCATGTAAAAACCTGGAAGACAGGTGGGCACTGTGGCTTCCACTTTTGGCACAGCATTCAGGAGGTTGTATCTGGGCTACATAGTGGGTTTTGGGCCAGTTTGGGCTAGAGTAACACGCTGACAGAAAGAAAAAAAAAAAAAAAAAAAGCAAACAAAAAACCCAGAAGCCATAGAAAGATTCAGTGATTCCAGCACTGAGAAACAGATGGAGACCACTGCGGTGATGAAAATTTCCCTGGAGCTCACAGAACAGCTGGGCTGCCAAGTACAGCAATGGAGAAGAAGGAGACCCTGCCTTAAATGAGACGAAAGGCAGGGCTGACACTGGAAAGTTGTCCTCTGGCCTCCATACACAAGCCGTGGCCCATGCACACCCACACACACACAGATTAACATATGCACATGTATGCACAAAGGATTTTGAGAAATAAGCCAAACCAACAGATTGTAATTCTTCATGGTGAAATGGAAAAGCTTCTTTAATGATTGCATTTTTTAAAAAAACAGAATAGCTGATAAAATATAATACTGCTTCCTGCCAATCTCATAATGGACTGAAGTTAGCAGTATGGAGAAGAGTAGGCTTAGAATATCTGCCATCTCATATATGTAATTAAATATTTCCCTGTCCTTAGGAAGGACATACAGTGGTGAACACCGGTAATCCCAGCACTAGTAGGTCCTGAGTTAATGGCCAGCCTGGGCTGCATCACTAAACAAGGAAAGAAAAGAGGGACTTTATTCCACAGCAGAATAGTTCAACTGAAACAATGTTGCTCTGAAGTATCAGAAAGGCAGCAACAGTGAACAGACTGAGCAAAGTTTTGCTCATATGTAGCAATTTATTTTTTTAAGACAGTGTGTTTTCTTGAGTTCTTTTAAGAAAGTCTGTATCATTACATTTCAAATATTAGTCACAGACCTAAACTTCTAAAACAATCAAATTCTAAATGTCTAGATAGTTTAGAATCACTTTACACCACAAATCACCGAGAAAAAAAACAAAACAAAACTATATTCCTGAAGTTTTGTATGATCAAGAAAAAAATACTAACTAGCTAATAATAATATGTAGCCAGTTGTGGTGGCACACACCTTTAATCCCAGCACTCGGGAGG
Organism: Jaculus jaculus; assembly: GCF_020740685.1. NCBI lineage: Eukaryota > Metazoa > Chordata > Mammalia > Rodentia > Dipodidae > Jaculus > Jaculus jaculus. The sequence goes on from NC_059102.1 coordinate 43,900,405, forward strand.
CAGAGGAGGATCACTGTGAGTTCGAGGCCACCCTGAGACTACATAGGGAATTCCAGGTCAGCCTGAGCTAGAGTGAAACCCTACCTCAAAAAACTAAAAAAAATAAAAAGTAACCTTTAATTTCTTTAAGGGCTTAGGATGGCTTGGCAGTTAAGGCACTTGCCTACAAAGTTAAAGGACCCAGGTTCAATTCCCCAGGACCCACGTAAGACAGATACACAAGGTAGCACATGCGTCTGGAATTCATTTGCAGTGGCTGGAGACCCTGGCATGCCCATTTTCTCTCCCCCCCCCCCCCGCTTTCTGTCAAATAAGTAAAATTTCAAAAAATTTTTTCAAGGGCTTAGGCTGGGGAGATCACTCAGCAATTAAAGGTGTTTGTATGCACAGCCTATTAGCCCAGGGTTTGGTTCCCCCAACACCCATTTAAAGGTAGATGCAAAAAGTGGCACATGAGTCTGGTGTGTTTTTGTAGACAAAAGACCCTGGCATGCGCACAAACACACATGCAGATAAATTTTAAAATATATGTTTAAAAAACAAACAAACAAGGCTAAAGATGTATTCAGTGGTAAACCAATTCGCTTTCTTTCACACATTCCTAGGTTCAATCACCAGCACCCCAAAACAACAAAAACTTATAGCTAAACTAAGCAGCACTTTTAGAAGCATTCTCCTATTCATAAATTATGATGTCACAGGAAGTATGAAGCATGAAGTAAAACAACTATAATAAGAAAAAAATTCAAGGGGGGGGTGGCGGTGGGAAGATGACTCAGTGGTTAAAGACACTTGCTGCAAAGCCTGCTGGCCTGAGTTCAATTTCCCAGTACCCACATAAAGCTAGATGCACAAAGTGGTGCATGCGTCTGGAGTTCATTTGCAGTAACAAGAGGCCCTGGCATGCATATTCTCTCCCTCCTCCTTTCTCTCTTCTCTTTCATACATAAATAGAACTGTGTTGTTTTTTTTAAATCAAGAAAAAGTGTACTAAAAACTAAGTGTAGCTCAGTGGTATAATGCTTGGCCAGCAAAGAGTTAAAGGCTTGTGTTCTAACTCCAGTATCCTTCCCAACCCCCCCCCCAAAAAAATGCCAGGGCACTGACCCCTTTGTCTCAGCTACTGGGGAGACATGGGATTCTGGGGGGGGGGGGGCAGAGAGGGAGAAACAGCCTGGGCACCATATTGAGACTTTCCTCTTAAAAAAAAAAAGAAAGAAAAGAAAATGATTGAGCGTCTCTTAGGAGCTGGGTACTCTGCTGGAGGCAGAAAGATCAAAGACACACTTCTTTCTCCCAGAGACTAGGTTAATCCAGCAAAGGACAAAACAATTAAACAGCCAATTACTAAGCATTGTAAGTATTATGACTGACAAGAATATACATTGCTGTAAATAGCACAGGTAAAGTAAAACACCAGAAGGGTAAAGTAAAACACCAGAAGGCTTCCTGAACAAAGTGACATGTATACTTTTAGACCAAAGACTGGAATTAGATTTGTGGTGGGGAAAGAAGTGTTCAACAGATAACAGTTGGAAGTTTTGTAAAAACACAGGAAAATTAAAGTGAGAGAGGAGAAAAGTACAGAGAACATAACACAAGATGAAGATCCTTTGTGGTCTGGTAAGATGTTTAGGAATTTGGACATTATCTTAAGGCAACAGAAAATGTTAGTTTCAAACAGAAAAAAATCACGTTAAATCTGCACGTTAGCAAATAACATGTTGAAGTGAATAGATTGACGTGAGATACCAGACAAGGTAGAGGGAAAGAGAACCCGTGTCACAGGTGTTGTACTGGACTACAGATGATGACTGGATAGAGGACTACTGTGATGGGTATACAAAGAAAAAGATTGCCTGCAGGAAGATTAGGAAGGTTAAGACAGGACTGGGTTTAGTAACTGGCTGGGTGGAGAGAGAAAGAAAAGTTAAAGATTCTTCCCAGAGTTCATGACCTTGCAATTCAGGGACTGATTATACCAATTTAATACTTTCTTTCTATTAGAAATGCTTATAATTGACCCTATTGCTAAAGACCCCACATGCTCAAGCTGCAGGTCACTGCAAAATCAAGTTGAAAACCTCCTCCCTGTAGACCAGCTGACAGAAAGCTAGAAGAAGCTATACTGCATGCAACCCTATGAGAAAGAGACATCATTAGTGGAGAAAGACAGAAGTAGACAATGCAAACCTTAAGTTGGGCCCCCCAGGCCAAATGAGCCAACAGGAGCAATAGTGGCATGTCTGCTCTGGGGGAAACCAAATGCTCTCTAAGTGGACTATAGGCCTGATCCATGGGAAGGAAAAGCCTGATACTGAAAACCTAGCCAAAAGGCTATGACAGGCAAGGCCACAAGCCTTAGAGGTGTAATGCCTGTTTTCTGGCTAAATGCATATGTTATGTTCACCAAACTGCCCTGTAAGCACTTTTCTTTAAGATTCATACACATATATTAATGCTACTCTCACTTCTGGTTAGATAAGCTTCTCTTTTCAGATGGCAGTGACCACTGAGATGACCTAAAAGGTACCGTAAGTGCTGAAAAGTGACAGAGTATTCAGCACTGAAACATCTCTATCAAACTGTCCAAGGCTCAGTGTCCATTGCAGAAGAGGTGGCAGAAAGACTGTAAGAACCAAGCCAGGCATGGTGGTGAAAGCCTTTAATCCCAGCACTTGGGAGGTAGAGGTAGGAGGATTGCCATGAGTTCGAGGCCACCCTGAGACTACAAAGTGAATTCCAGGTCAGCCTGGGCTGGAGTGAAAAAACAACAACAAAAGCCAAAGGAAGGGTAGGACTGCTTATGATGCAATCTTCCAGACACAATTTGGCCTCAATATCTATGACTTCACAGTGCTTGGTACTACCTACACAAGACCCTCATAATAGGAGGAAAGATGATGACATCAAAATAAGACTAATTGAGAGGGGAAGGAGCTATGACGGAGAATGGATTTGTGATGGGGTAAGTGAGGGAGGGGAGGGAATTACCATGGTTCATTGTCTGTAAGTATAAGCTGTCAATAAAAGAAAAAGAAAAAAAGTTTAATGCTGGGCATAGTGGCATACGCCTTTTAGTCCCAGCACTTGGGAGGCAGAGGTAAGAGGATTACTGTGAGTTTGAGGCCAATCCTGGGCTAGAGTGAGACATTACCTTGAAAACCAATTAAAAAAAGTTTAATAGTGGGAAAAAAAGAGAAACTACCTAAATAATTTCCACAGTATCAATGACAAAGAGACTTTATTTATTACAGACATATGCTTAGTGCAAGAAGCCCAATGTGAAACTAAAGTTTACTATTCAAAGTGAATCCACAAATATATACCAAACTGCCAATATCCCCAAAACACACAAGGTATCTCAAAATATTTTCCTTAAATTTATATTACTAAACCAAGCACAGAAGTAGCTTTCATAAAATATGAAAGCCTTTAATTATGGCAAGTGAAAAAGAAAGAAATCTATGGGGGGGGGGGGAAACACTTATTTGGAACCTAGGAATGAGTACAAAAAGCAGAAGCCTTCACAACCACTCCTTCAAAAATGAGGTGTCCTAAACATAGATAACTAATTAGTACTGACCAAACAAATAAAACTTTCTTTTTCTTTCTCTCTCTTATTTCCTCCCCCTTTCTTTCTGAAGCTAGGTCTCATTCTAGTCCAGGCTAACCTGGAACTCATTTAGAAGGTGACCTTTCTAAACTGGCCTATCGGGCTGGAGAGATGGCTTAGCAGTTAAAGTGCATGCCTGCAAAACCAAAGGACCTAGGTTCAATTCCCCAGGACTCACATAAGCCAGATGCACAAGGTGGTGAATGCATCTTGAGTTCGTCTGCAGTAGCTAGAGGCCCTGGTGCACCCATTCTCTATCTCCCTGGCCCCACCTCTCTGTCAAATAAATAAATAAACAGGCCTATCAAGTGTTGTGATCATTAACATGAGGCACCATACCTGGCTTAGACAGTTTTTATACACTATCATTTTTGCCTCTATAAAGCTACCTCCAGCATTGTGAAAATATAGAGTGTGTTAAGAGGTACTAACTTTTTTTTTTTAATTTCTTGGTTCATTTTTATTTATTTGAGAGTGACGGGGGGGGGGGGGGGGAAAGGAGAGGGAGAGGGGAAGGCAGATAGAGAATGGGCACGCCAGGTCTTCCAGCCACTGCAAACGAACTCCAGACTCATGTGTCCCCTTGTGCATCTGGCTAACGTGGGTCCTGGGGAATTGAGCCCCAAACCAGAGTCCTTAGGTTTCACAGGCAAGCGCTTAACCGCTAAGCCATCTCTCCAGCCCAGTACTAGTACTAACTTCTTTAAACATGGTAATGCCTGACAGGCAAATCTCATATTCAGTTACATGTCAATGTGCTTATAATATATATTTATGCATTTACATGTGATATGTGTGGTAACAAATTAGAAGATATATCTTTCTGTATTTGAAGAAATTAAAATGCTGCTTTATCCTCTTAAGGTGCTTTACATATGTGAAAATAAGAATTTTCTGAGCTGGGCGTAGTGGTGCACGTCTTTAATCCCGGCACTTGGGAGGAAGAGATAGGAGGATCATCATGAATTTTCTCTCAGCTGGGCGTCTTTAATTCCATCACTCAGGAGGCAGAAGGATTGCGGTGAGTTCAGGGCTACCCTGAGACTACACAACATAGTGAATTCAGGTCAGCCGAGCTTGAGCAAGACTCTACCTCAAAAACCAAAAAAAAAAAAAAAAGAATCTCTCATTGAATGGATTAGTCTACCTATGAAATTATATGCCTCCTACTACCCATTCCTAGTGGTTCCTAGCAACTCCCTTCACATAACTCCCATGAGCTTCCCCCGCACGGTTTTATTTCATCAGTTATCTGGGGAGTCTGTGAGAGATGGATAAGCATCTCTCTGTAAAACACACACTTCACATAAAATACTCAACATATTCAACGAGTTATGAAAACCAAATGAGGGATGGCGAGATGGCTCAGCAGTTAAGGTTCTTGCCTGCAAACCCTAAGGACCCAGGTTCGATTCCCCAGTACCCACGTAAAGTCAGATGCATAAGGCAGTACATGCTTTGGAGTTCGTTTGCACTGGCTGAAGGCCCTGGTGTGCCCATTCTTTATCTGCCCCTTCCCCTCCCTCTCAAGTAAGTAAGTAAACTATTTTAAAAACACACAATAGAACAGTATTTTCATTACTGATCTCTTTTAGTGCATAAAGTAAAAGGACTCAATTTTCATTAAAAGTTACATCATCAGATCTATAGAGATGGCTTAGATGTTTAGGCGCTTGCATCAAAGCCAAAGGACCCAGGTTCGATTCCCCAGGACCCATTTAAGCCAGATGCCCTGGAACACATTCTTTCTCTCTCCCCTCTTTTTCTCTCTCTCTCTGCCTTTCTCTCTCAAATAAATAAGTTTTTTTCAAAAGTTACCTCATCGAACCTAAAGGACTTAGTGAATCTTACTGTCATTGAGAAACTATGCCCTATTTAATGTCAGAGGGCCACCAAAATCAAACCTTTCAAAGTTTGCCAAGCACTCTATCATGTCGGAGGAGAAAACTTTCCCTCTGGCAGCTAGGCAAGTATAATCTTGTTAGTTTTTCCATGGTTTTCCTAGACTTTATTGCTGTGGACAGTATTTTACAATTTAAGATCTACGTCTCTCGCATGAGGATGCTAATGATCTGCTTAAAACTACAAAGCTGACGACGGAATGGTGATTGTTGAACAAAAGGAGTTACTACACTTTAGAAAAATGTCTCAAGAAAACATATTCCCTAAAGCTGCATTTTTAAAAAAAATTATACTTTTATCAGTCTAATCCGATGGTCTTTTAGAGAACTGGAATTCGAACCTCCCTTCGCCGGCTATACTACCAGATTGGCCACGAAATGGAGGTTAAGGGCTCAAACTCTGCAGATGAAGAGCGTCTCCTGGAACTGAAAGAAGGAAGGGAAACCAGAGAAGCGCGGCCGAGGAGAAGAAAGACCAGTCCCAACGTGCCAGAGAGAGTCTCTCCAACAAGAAAAAGACATTCTCGGGCCGACGGACGACGAGGTAACCCGAGCCCCAGCGTCCGCCGGGCCGGGGGTGAAGTCCGGAGTGCGGGCGACGCGGCGACAATGGGCAGCGCTCGTCTCCGGCAGCCCTCTCCCCGTTAGCGCGGCGCGAGCGACACCCACCTGGAGACCGCCATGGCCGGCGCCGGCGGTTCGCAACTCCCGGCCAGCGAGCGGGCGAGCGAGCTACACGCCGCGCCGCCGAGGCGCTCGTTCCCGGGGCTCAGCGGCGCAGGCCCAGGCCAAGGCGCCCAGGGGAGCGGCCGGAGCGGAGCGGGGCGGCCGGCTCGGGCCTGCGGGCATCGGCCGCCCACGGAACTCGAGTCCGCAGCGCCGGGGCAGCCGGGGGTCCCACGCACGCACACACGCACACGCACACGCACACACGCACACGCACGCACGGAGGCGGCAGCGCTCCGGCCCGCACCACTTCAAACCCGGTGCCCCCAGCCCCGCTCTCTGCTGACGCAGGCGTCGGCACGCCGGGCTCAGCGTCGGCCCGCCGGACGTGACGTCATCTCCCCGCGAACGGCTGCCTCAGCCGGCCGGCGAGGAGTCGGAGCCTGTGTGGGTTAGCTCAGCTGTCTCGCATGTCTCTCGTGCTGTGACCCTTAAAAGTAGGTGAAGACGTGAAATGAGGATCCTCTTCTTTTTCCAGAGAAGGGAGAGGACGATATGCCTGAAGTTCTGAAAGTTCAAATCCTTGGTTTCTAAAGTCCATAGCCTCCTCCTCCCACCAACTAGACTGCTTTTAGAGAAGCAAACCCAGCGGTTGCCTAAGAGCTTTGGCCCTCGTGGCGATGCTAATGGGCCGGTGAAATCGGGAAAGAGCCGCATGGAGCCGGGCGTGGTGGTGCACGCCTGTTCTCCTAGCACTTGGGAGGCTGAAGCAGCAAGCTACCGAGTTTGAGGTCATGTTGGGCCACACACTTAACACCAGACCAAGATACACAATGGCTCTGGGGACTCAGAAGTACATCAGTATTTGTCATAGAAGTTCTGTACAGGGATAGGAGGGAAGGTCTTCTGCCCATGATTTTGCCAAGGTGTTCTCATTCATTCTTTCCCCTTCCAATTGTTGATTTAACTCTTCAGTTATTGGCTGCAGACCACACCTTAAACTTTTTTTTTTTTTCAAGGTAGGGTCTCGCTTTAGCCCAGGCTGATCTGCAGTGCGCTTGGTGGTCTCACAGTGGCCTTGAACTCATGGTCCTCCTCCTACCTCTGCCTCCCAAGTGCTGGGATTAAAGGCATGCACCACCACGCTGGGCTTAAACTTTATTTATTTATTTTTTTTTATTCATTCATTCATTCATTCACTTATTTTGGTACGGTTTCACTCTAATCCAGGCTGACCGGAATTCACTAGAATTCACTATGTAGTCTCAGGGTGGCCTTAAACATGATGATCCTCCTACCTCTGCCTCCCGAGTGCTGGGATTAAAAGGCCTGCACCACCACGCCTGGTTTAATCTTTATATTTTTATGCCAGTAGTCAAAATAATATTTCCACAGTTCCTTCAAAAACCACTTGTCATGTCCATCTTCTGTTTATAAAACGCCCCCATTGGCTTCTCATTACCTCTTCAGAAATTATATCCCAATCCCTGGACTGTTTGTCATCTGCTAAATGAGAAGCACTGTAGAAGGCTGTGAAAATAAAATGAGGTCATCTGCTTAGGACAGCGTACATGAACTTTTTTAAGTCATAAGGCGGATATGTATATGGGGAAAGAACTAATTTAAGTAGCTACTGCTATGCTGGGCACATGATTTTACATTATCTCATAATTGTAAGATAATGCTGTAAATTTTTCTTTGGGGAGGTGTTTTCTCCACGTTTTGTGTTTGGTTTTTAGTGGTGCCAGAGCTAGATTTCAGGGCCTCACACATGCCTGGTAAGGCTGTAAGGCTGTACAACTGAGCTACATCCCCAACCTGTATGTGAAGATCTGAGGAGCCTTCCAGGTAGGGGATATTCCTAGTACAAAAACCTAAAATAAATCAACTGTGTTAGGAGATTGTGAAAGAGGTAGAAAAGACTTGTAGTAAGGAATTTTGGATTTCATGCTAGATTCAGTAGAAAGGTGTTTTTTTTTTTTTTTCAAGGTAGGGTCTCACTCTAGTCCAGGCTAACTTGGAGCTCAGTCTGTAGTTCCAAGCTGGCTTCAAACTCAAAGCGATCTACTCTTGCCTTCCCAGTGTTGGGGTTATAGGTGTGCACTACTGCACTACCACACCTGGTATGACTTTTTTTTTTAATTTTTTAATTTTAAGACAAATAACATTTATTTTTTTCTCTGTCTTTTTTTAAATTAGTTTTGGTATGACTTTTTTTAAAACCCTATCTCACCATGCTTAAAAGCTGTGTGTCCAGGGAAATGATATCATTTCACTGAGCTTTAAATAATAGCATTCATAGTGTTGTGGTGGGGCTTAAATGAGGACACATTGAACCAAATGACTGCTCTGGTGAGCACTCAAAAAGATGATTAACTACATTGACCTTTGGTGCTGGTGATTGAACGCAGGGCCTGACTTATGGTAGGCAGGCACTCTGGAACTGAGCTAAACTTCTTGCCCTGATTTCTTTCTTTCTTCTTTCTTTCTTTTCTTTTTTCTTTTTCTTTTTTTTTTTTTTGTTGTTGTTTTTGTTTGTTTCTCGAGGTAGGGTCTCACTCTAGCTCAGGCTGACCTGGAATTCACCATGTAGTCTATATTCTCAGGATGGCCTTGAACTCACAGAAATCCTCCCACCTCTGCCTCTTGAGTGCTGGGATTAAAGACATGTACCACCACACCCAGCTTGATTATTCTTTAAAAAAATATTATTATTTATTTATTTGACAGAGGAAAAAGGAGGCGGTAGGAAGGGAGAATGGGCGAGCCAGGGCCTCTAGCCACTGCAAATGAACTCCAGACACAAGCGCCTCCTTGTGCATCTGGCTAACATGGGTCCTGGGGAATCAAACCAGGGTCCTGTGGCTTTGCAGGCAAACGCCTTAACCTCTAAGCCATTCCTCCAGCCCTAATTATTCTTTTTGTTAACTGTGTGATCTTGAGCAAGTGACTTCCATTCCATATATTAATCCCCTAGCTGTGAAATGGGGATGACACTGGTTCATGATCTTTATCTGAAACCTCTGCTATATGGGTTTCTGAGTTACAAGTCCCTTTGGTGGTGGTTGTACACAGCTTCATGTTGCTGAGATGAACATCCAACCAGTCAGTGTGTATGAGAGGAAGGGGTTTATTTCAACTTTACAGATCAAGGGAAGTTCCATCTGTGGCAAAGGAAGCTGACTTCCTTTCACAAATCCAAGCAGAGAGAGAAACCATCACTAGCCAGAAAACACAAAAAGCAAGAAGCAGCAGGTACCCCCCACCAGAGCTCACACCTTTCTGCAAATCTTTAGGCTGGAATTCATATCTACCCCCAAACACACCTTTGGGCTGGACCCCGGGATCTGCCCCACCCCAACACACACCTCCTCCAGTCAGGAGGCTGGGTATCCAAATTAAAAGTTCCTTTTTTCTGGGCTGAAGAGATGGCTTAGCAGTTTAAGGAGTATGCCTGTGAAGCCTAAGAACCCAGGTTCAATTCCCCAGGACCCACATTAGCCAGATGCACAAAGGGGCTCATGCATCGTTCGTTTGCAGTGGCTAGAGGCCCTGGCGTGCCCATTCGCTCTCTCCCTCTTTCTCTGTCATAAATAAATAAATAAATAAAATATTTTTTAAAGTTTCTTTTTCTTTGTTTTGTTTTTTGTTTTTTGAGGTGGGGTCTCTCTCTAGCCCAGGCTGACCTGAAATTCACTACGAAGTCTCACTACTAAGTTACTCAAACTCATGGCGACCCTCTTACCTCTGCCTCTCGAGTGCTGATATTAAAGGCGTGCACCACCATGCCCAGCTCAAAAGTTTCATTTTAACACCTGAGTCAATGGATTATATACATTTAAACTACCACAGTTGTGAAGAGTGATCTACTGTACATACCTGTATGATGACACACCCTAGCAGCTTTTACAGCCATGCTATATAGTCAAATATGTTTATAGTTCTGTGATAAAACGTGTGACACTGCCAAGATCATAAAAGACTACAGAGAGCTTCATGTCGGTTCAGGTCAGGTTTTACTGCCAAAACCTTGTCCTTTCAGGCTGCTTTCAAATTCAGAATTCTTTTTCTAAAGCAGGGTCTCACTCTAGCCCAGACTGATCTGTAACTCACTTTGTAGTCCCAGGCTGACCTTGAACTCACAGTGATTCTTCTACCTCTGCCTCCCAAGTCGTGGGATTAAAGGCCTGTGCCACCATACCCAGCTTCATAATTGAAAATAATAAATCATGGACCTGTACTTACACAGTTCTCATAAGGCTTAAATGAATGACTAGTTAATACACTTAATATTAAGTGTTAAATAAATATTAAATTGTTTCTGTTACCTTAAGAATCAGTGGTGGGTCATGCAGGGTGTTATATCCCTTTAATCCCAGAACTCAGGAGACTGGTGTAGAAGGATAACCATAATTTTGAGGCAAGCCTGGGCTACAAAATGAGTTCTAAGGTAGGCTGGGCTAGAGTGAGTCCCTGTTTATAAAATAAATAAATAAATAAATAAATAAATAAATAAGAAGAAGAGGAGGAGGATGTTGAGGGTGGGAAGATGCTTGATGGTTAGATACTTACAAAGCTGGCCAGCCTGGGTTTAATTCCCAACCGACCCATGTAAAGCCAGAGGTTTTGCATTGTTACAATCATGAGACCCTGGTGCATCCATACACTCACTTAAAAGTACAAATAAAGAAAAACACTGGTGGGGAAGGACTTCCTGAACAATACCCCAATAGCCCAGGAAATTAATCTCTTAACCGATGAGACCTCATGAAGCTAAAATGCTCTTGCACAGATAAACAAACCATAAGCAGAGCCAATAGGTTATCCACAGAATGGGAGGAAATTTTTAGCAGTTATACCACTGACAGAGGCCTAATATCTAGAATCTACAAAGAACTAAAAAGAACTAAAAAAAAAAAAAAAAAAAACCCAAACAATTGAAAAAAAAAAACACTGAAAAAATGGGTAGAAATTTGAATAGGGAGTTCTCAGAGGAAGAAACACAAATGGCTAAGACACACTTAAGAAAATGTTCAAGTCTGTTATGGGTAAAACCAACTGTTCTCTGATCAGACTTGTTTGCTCCACGAGAAGGAACATGGCCATGGCATTCAGCCATTCATGACCTCACAGTAGCTGACGTTACCTATACAAGACCTGCATGACAGAAGCAAAAAAACGTGATGACATCAAAATAGAAGAGAGACTAGTTGGAAAGAAGAGATTCATGGACAGGGGATTTGGGAGAAAGATGGTAAGAGGGGATTATGATCATGGTATATTGTCTATTTTTGTGGAAGTTGTCAATAAAAGGTTATATTAAAAAAAAGAAAATGTTCAATATCCATAACCATCAGGGAAATGCAAATTACAACAACTAAGATTCCACCTTACTCCAGTAAGGATGGCAATCATTAAAAAATCAAATGAGATATCATTAAAGAAGCAATGAGTAAAACAAGGTAAACAGACTAAATTCAATGTGCTAAAACATGTATTCTCAGTTTGCAGCAGCTTTTTAATGAGATGATACAAGAGAATAGCTATAAAGGATGTGGGGAAAGAGGAACCCTCATTCACTGTGGTGGGAATGCAAACTTGTTAAAAAAAAAAAAGATAAAAAAGAAAAATATTGGGCTGGAGAGACAGGTTAATGGTTAAAGGAAGTTGCTTGCAAACTTTGATGGCCTGGGTTTGAGTCCTCATTTCCATGTAAAGTCAGATGCACAAAGTGGCCCATGCATCTGGACTTCATTTGTAGCAGCAGGAGGTCCTGGTATGCCCATTCTTTCATTTTCCCTTTCTCCCCCCAACCTTTTCTTCTCCCTCCCAAATATATGTACATTTTTTAAAAAAAGGTTTAAAATTTTTTAAGTAATGGACTGATTTTTTAAAAAAGAATTAATCCCAGCACTCAGGAGGCAGAGGTAGGAGGATCACTGTGAGTTAGAGGCCAGCCTGAGACTGTAGTAAATTTCAGGTCAGCCTGGGCTAGAAGGAGACCCTACCTTGAAAAAGCAAATGAGAAAGAAAAAAAGAAAAAAGAAAAGAATCAATGATGAATGGTTATGGTGGTGCACATCCCAGCATTGAGAAGGTAGAAGCAGGAGGATTTCAAGTTCAAGACCAGCCTGGTCTACATAACCAGAGCTTGTCTTGAAAATAAATAAAATTAGTTTTCAAAAAATTAATTGTGTTGAAAATATTAATTTTATTGAAAACTTCCATAATTATAGATAATAAACCATGATAATTCCCTCTACCCCACTTTCCCTTTCACAACTCCACTCTCCATCATATCCCTTCCCTCTCTCAATTAGTCACTCTTATATATATATATATATTTTTTTTTAATTTGAGAGCAACAGACAGAGAGAGAAAGAGGCAGATAGAGAGAGAATGGACGTACAAGGGCCTCCAGCCACTACAAATGAACTCCAGATATATGTGCCACCGTGTGCATCTGGCTTACATGGGTCCTGGGGAATCAAGCCTTGAACTGGGGTCCTTAGGATTCACAGGCAAGTGCTCAACCGTTGAGCCATCTCTCCAGCCTGTCATTCTTGTATTTTGATGTCATCATATTTTCCTCCAATTATGAGTCTAGTATGGAATGGTTCACGCCTTTAATCCCAGCATTCAGGAGGCAGAGGTAGGAGGATCGCTGTAAGTTTGAGGCCACCCTGAGGATACATAGTGAATTCCAGGTCAGCCTGAGCTAGAGTAAAACCCTACCTTGAAAAACCAAGCAAACAACAACAGAAAAAAAAAAAAATTATACGGTCTTGTGTAGGTAGTGCCAGGTACTGCAAAGTAATGGATATCCAGGTAATTTTGTGTCTGGAAGATTGCATTGTAAGCAGTCCTACTGTTGCAGTCAGATTCGCATTGCTGGTAGAAATCACCCACCAAAGAGCAGCTTGTGGGGGGAAAAGAGGTTTATTTTGGCTTACAGGCTCAAGGGAGAAGCTCTATGATGGCAGGGAAAACAATGACATGCGCAGAAGGTGGACATCATCCCCTGGCCAACATAAGGTGGACCATAGCAACAAGTGAGTGTGCCAAACACTGGCATGGGGAAACTGGCTATAACACCCATAAGCCCACCCCCAACAATACACTGCCTCCAAGAAGCGATAATTCCCAAATCTCTATCAGCTGGAAACCTAGCATTCAGAACACCTAGGTTTATGGGTGACACCTGACTCAAACCACCACACCTACCCTTCTTTGGCTCTTAAATTCTTTCTTCCACCTCTTCCACAATGGACCCTGACCTTGGAAAGTGGGATAGAGATGTTTCAGTGCTGAGCACTCCCCTGTCACTTCCTCTCAGCACTGTGGTACATTTACGTCACCCCAAAGGTCACTGCCATCTGAAAAGAGAAGCTTCTCTAAACAAAAGTGAGAGGAGTGTTAATATATTGGTATGAACATTAAGAGAAGTGCTTATTGGGCAGTTTGGTGAGCATAATATATGTACTTAGCTAGACACCAGCAGGTGTTACATCCTTAGGGGCTCATGACTTCCCCATTATAGGTAACAGATATATATACATACATATAGCAACAGATATATATTCTCTCCCATGGAGCAGGCCTTCACTCCAATTAGAGAGCATTTTGTTATCCTCATAACAGGCATTCTACTATTGCACCCATTGGCTCATTTGGCCTAGTTGGCCAAATTTAAGGCTTGTAGTGTCCACTGATGTCTATCTCCATTGATGACTTCTCTCTCTTCCATAGGGCTGCATGTAGCGTAGCTTTTTCCAGCTTTATATCAGCTGTCTACATGGAAGAGGTTTTTAGCTCAGCTCAAGAAGGATTTCTCTCAGCCGGGCATGGTGGCATGGCACATGCCTTTAATCTCAGCACTCTGGAGGCAGAGGTAGGAGGATCATCATGAGTTGGAGGTTACAATGAAACTATATAGTGAATTTCAGGTCAGCCTGAGAGCTAGAGTGAGACCCTACCTTGAAAAACAAACCAAAAAAAAAAGAAGGATTTCTCAGTGACCTTGCAGCCCAAATATGTGGCGTCTTCAGCAATAGGGTCTTTTTTTTTTTTTTTTTTTCTTCGAGGTAGGTTTTCACTCTACTCCAGGCTGACCTGGAATTCACTATGTAGTCTCAGAGTGGCCTTGAACTCATGGTGATCCTCCTACCTCTGCCTCCTGAATGCTGGGATTAAAGGCATACACCACCACACCTGGCTTAGCAATAGGGTCTTAATCATCTATTCCCAGTGGGAAACCAAGAGCCTTAGCAATGGCTTGTACAGTTTTGAGGGCATCAGGGACCTCTCTGGCCAACAACTCACTGGAAGGTATCCCATTCCTGGGACTGAATTTTTTTCTAGTAACAATCTATGGCTTCTGGGTGTGCTGTTGTCCATAAAAGTAGTTTTCCATTACAGCTTATTCAAACCCTCATAGATTTTTTAAAAATCTATGTTGTTTTTTTTTTTTTTTATTTGTTTGAGAGTGACAGAAAAATAAAGGCAGAGAGAAAGAGAAAGAATGGGAATGCCAGAGCCTCCAGCCACTGCAAGTGAACTCCAGAGGTGTGTGCCCCCTTCTGCATCTGGCTAACGTGGGTCCTGGGGAATTGAGCCTCGATCCTTAGGCTTCACAGGCAAGCACTTAACCACTAAGCCATCTCTCCAGCCCCCCTCTTTGATTTTTATTAACCCTCCTCCCACCCTTTTACTCAATATCATCACCTGACTTCAATTAGGTCATTCCAGCCCCAGTAATCTGTTCATCTACTTACATATATATAATAGCATCCCCTTAAATCCTCCCTCTCTTCTGTCCCTTTTAGGCCCTTTCTAGTTTACTGGCCTGTGCTACTGAGTTTTATTCCAACTCACATACAAGTCTGATACATACAAGTAGCTAGGATCCACATATGAGGGAGAACGTGTGGCATTTAGATTTCTGGGCCTGGGTTACCTCACTTAGTATAAGCCTTTCTAGGTCCATCCATTTCCCTGCAAATTTCATGATTTCATTTTTCTTTACCACTGAATAGAACTCCATTGTATAAATGCTCCACATCTTCATTATCCATTCATCAGTTGAGGGACATCTTGGTTGGTTCCATTTCCTAGCTATGAACAGAGTGGCAATAAGCATGTTTGTGCAAGTATGTCTAAGATAGTGAAAAGAATCCTTAGTATATATGCCTAGGAGTGGTATCGCTGGGATATGGTAAATCTATTTTTAGCTGTCTCAGGAACCTCCACATTGATTTCCACAATGGCTGTACCAGTTTGCTTTCCCAACAGTGTAGAAGGGTTTTTCTATTTCTGCATCCTTGCCAACATTTATTGTCATTTGTTTTCTTGATGATAGCTAGCTATTCTGACAGGATTGAGATGGAATCTCAAAGTAGTTTTAATTTGCATTTCCCTGATGGCTAAGGATATAGAACATGTTTTTAAATTTTTTTATTTATTTATTTGAGAGCGACAGACACAGAGAGAAAGACAGAGGGAGAGAAAGAGAATGGGTGTGCCAGGGCTTCCAGCCTCTGCAAACAAACTCCAGATGTGTGCGCCCCCTTGTACATCTGGCTAACGTGGGACCTGAGGAACCGAGCCTCAAACCGGGGTCCTTAGGCTTCACAGGCAAGCGCTTAACCACTAAGCCATCTCTCCAGCCCAGAACATTTTTAAGATGCTTATAGGTCATCTGTATTTCTTCTTTTGAGAACTCTCTATATCTCTATATAGTTCCATAGCCCCCCTTTTTTATGGAGGGTCTCACTCTACCTGGAATTCACTATGTAATCTCAGGCTGGCCTTGAACTCACAGCAATCCTCCTACCTCTGCCTCCTGAGTGCTGAGATTAAAGGCATGCACCACCACGCCTGGCCATAGCCCATTTTTTTAATTGGGTTGTTGTCTTATTATTTAGTTTTCTGAGTTCTTTGTATATCCTGGATATTAATTCTCTGTCAGATGTATCACTGGCAAAGATTTTCTCCCATTCTGTAGATTACCTCTTTGTCCTTTGCTGTACAAAAGCTTCATAATTTCATGAGGTCCCAATGGTTGATTAATGGTTTTATTTCCTGAGCAACTAGGATTATATTCAGAAAATCATTGCCTATGCCAATATGTTGAAAGTTTTCTCCTACTTCTTCCTCTAGCAGTTTTAGATTTTCAGGTCCAATACTAAGGTCTTTCATATATTTGGACTTGCTTCTTATGCATGGAGAGAAATAATCTATTTTCATCCTTCTACATATAGATATCCAGTTTTCTGAGCAACATTTATTGAAGAGACTATCTTCTTTTTAATATATATATATATATTCAAGGATTTTTGTGCTTCCAAATGAATTTTAGGATTTTTTTATTGACAACTTCTATACTTACAGACAATAAAGCATGATAATTCCCTCTCCTCCCCACCTTACCCTTCACAACATCACTCTCTAGCATATCCCCTCCCTCTCTCCGTTAGTCTCTCTCTTATTGTGATGTCATTGTCTTTTTCTATTATGAGGGTCTTGTGAAGGTATTGCTACACACTGCGAGGTAGTGGATATTGAAGCCAATTTCTGTCTGGACAGCTGCATTGTAAGGAGTCGTACCCTTCCTTTGGTTCTTACATTATTTCTGCCACATCTTCCACAATGGACCCAGGGCTGGGCACTCCATCACTTCTTCTCAGTGCTTTGTTGCCTTTTGTGGTCCCAGTGGTCACTGCCATCTGAAAAGAGAAACTTCTCTAACCAAAAGTGAGAGTAGCATTAATATACAAATATTAACATTAAGTGTAGTGCTTACAGAGCAGTTTGGTTACAATAATACATGCATTTAGCCAGACAAGAACCAACTTTATACCCCTAAGGCTCATGACCTCCCCTGCCATAGGCTTTTGATTAAGTTTTCAGTACCAAGCCTGTATTCCCTCCCATAGAGTGGGACTCCAGTCCAATTAGAGATCATTTGATTTTCCCCAGAGCAGACATGCCATTATTGCACCCGTTCAGTCATTTGGCCTGTCTGGCCAAACTTGAGGCTTCCAATGTCCACTGTTTTCACCACTGATGACTTCTGTCTCCCATAGGGCTTGATTAATGTAATCTGTTCTTGTACTTACATATAAATAATACCATCCCCTTACATCTTTCCCTCTCCTCCCTCCCTTATAGCTTTTCTCTAGCTCACTGGCCTCTGCTACCAATATTTGGTTCCATCTCACACACACAAGTCTAAACATTTGTAGTTAGCATCCACAAATGAGAAAGACTATGCAATGTTTGGTTTTCTGGGCCTAGGTTACCTCAATCCTTTCCAGATCCATCCGTTTCCCTACAAATTTCTTAATTTCATTTTTCTTTACTGCTGAATAGAACTCCATTGTGTAAATGTACCACATCTTTATCATCCATTCATCTGTTGAGGAACATCTAGGCTGGTTCCATTTCCTAGTTACAGTGAATAGAGCAGCAAAAACATGCTTGTGCAAGTACCTCTAAGGTAGTGAGAAGAGCCCTTAGGATATATGCCTAGGAGTGCTATAGCTGAATCATATGGTAAATCTATTTTTAGCTGTCTCAAAAACCTCTACACTGATTTCCACAATGGCCCATTTAGTATTATGTTGGCTGTAGGTTTGTCATAAATTGCTTTTATTATGTTGAGATATGTGCCTTCTATTCTCAGTTTCTGTAGAACTTTTACCATGAAGGGATGTTGGATTTTGTCTAATGCCTTTTTTACATCTACTGAGATGATCATGTGAATTTTATCCTTCCGTCCATTTATATAGTGTATTACATTTATTGATTTGCTTATGTTGAACCATCCCTGCATCTCTGGGATAAAGCCAACTTGGTCAGGGTGAATAATCTTTCTGATAGATTTTTGCATTCTGTTTGCCTATATTTTGTTGAGAATTTTTACATCTATGTTCATGATTGGTCTGTAATTTTCTTTTTTGTTCTGTCTTTGTCTGGTTTTAGTATTAGGGTGATGCTGGTTTCATATAAGGAGTTCATTAGAATTCCTTCCCTTTCTATTTTTATGGAAAAGTTTGAGAAACTGTGGTATTAGTTCTACCATGAAGGTCTGGTAAACTTCACTAGTGAATCCATCTGGGCCTGGACTTTTTTTAATTGGGAGACTTTTTATTTTTCATTATTTTTTATTTTTGGTTTTCCAAGGTATGGCCTCATGCTATCTCAGGCTGATCTGGAATTCACTGAGAAGTCTCAGACTGGCCTCAAACTCTTGGCAATGTTCCTACCTCTGCCTTCCAGGTGTTGGAATTAAAGGCATGCACCAGAACGTCAGGCTAGTTGGGAGACTTTTCATAACTGCTTAGATCTCTGTACTTATTATAGGTCTATTTAAATGGTTTGTCTCTTCTTGATTTAATTTTGGTAGGTCATATGAATCAAGGAAATCATCCATTTCTTTCAGATTTTCAAACTTTGAGGTGTATATATTCTTAAAGTATACCCTTTGATTTTCTGAATTTCTTTTGTTGTAATGGTGCCTTTTTCATCTCTAATTTTATTAATTTGTGTCTCTTCTCTCTTTCTTTTAGTCAGATTTGCTAAGGATTTATCAATCTTGTTTATCTTTACAAAGAACCAACTCTTTGTCTCATTGATCCTTTGGATTTTTTTTTATTCCATTAATATCTGCCCTAATTTTTATTATTTCTCCCCATCTGTTGAGTTTTGGTTTGCCTTGTTCTTCTTTTTCCAAGGCTTTAAGGTGAAGCATTAAATTGTTTACTTGTGAATACTCTAATTTATTTATTTATTTCTTCCTTCCCTTCCTCCCTTCCTTCCTTCCTTCCTTCCATCCTTCCTTCCTTTCTTCTTCCCTCCCTCCCTCCCTCCATCCATCCATCCATACCTCCCTCTCTTTCTTTCTTTCTTTCTCTTTTGGTTTTTCAGGGTAGGGTTTCACTCTAGCCCAAGCTGACCTGGAATTCACTCTATTCTCAGGGTGGCCTTGAACTCATGGAGACCCTCCTACCTCTGCCTCCCAAGTGCTGAGATTAATGGTGTGCACCACCATGCCCAGCTTCTAATTTCTTTCTTTTCTTTCTTTTTTTTTTTCTTTTTTTCCCAAGGTAGGGTTTCACTCTAGTTCAGGCTAACTTGGAATTCACTCTGTATCCTCAGGGTAGCCTTGAATTCATGGCGATCCTCCTCTGCCTCCTGAGTGCTGGGATTAAAGGTATGTGCCACCACTACCAGCTCTAATTTCTTATCTTTTGTTTTTGTTTTTTGTTTTGTTTTTCGAGGTAGGGTCTCATTCTGGCCCATGCTGACCTGGACTTAACTATGTAAACTCAAGGTGGCCTCGAACTCATGGCAATCCTCCTACCTCTGCATCCCAAATGCTGGGATTAGTGGTGGGCACTACTGGCATCTTCTAATTTCTTAATATAGGCACTTAGAGCTATAAATTTCCCTCTTAGGATTTCCTTCATGTGTCCCAAAGGTTTTGGTATTTTGTATTCTCATCATCATTTGATTCTATGAATTTATTGATTTCCTTTTTGATTTCTTCAATGACCCATTCATCATTCAATAGTTTACTTTAGTCTCCATAAATTTCTATATGCTCTGAAGTTTTTCTTGTTGCTGATTTGTAGTTTAATTCCATTGTGGTCATATAGAGTACAAGGGTTTATTTGAGTTTTCCTGTATTTGTTAAGATTTGCTTTGTGTCTTAATATATAGTCTATTTTGGAGAATGTTCCATGTGCTGCTGAGAAAAATGTATGTTCTGCAATGTTTGGATGGAATATTCTGTAGATATCTGTTAAATCCATTTGTTCCATCCATGACATGATTTAATCCAGATGTCTCTGTGTTTACTTTTTGCCAAGATGACTTGTCAATTGATGAGAATGGGGTGTTGAAATCACCCACTACAATTGTGTTTGATATTATCTGTGACCTTAAGTCTAATAGTGTTTTTTTGATGAAATTGGGAGCCCCCATGTCAGGTGCATATACATTTAGGATTGTAATGTCCTCCTGTTGGAGTGTTCCTTTAATCAGTATAAAATGACCTTCTTTATCTTTCCTCACTTATGTTGGTTTGAAGTCTATCCTGTCAGATATTAGAATAGCAACCCCTGCTTGTTTCCTAGGCCCATTTGCTTGAAATACCATTTTCCATCCTTTTTTAAAAATTTTTATTTATTTATTTGGGAGTAACAGACAGAGAAAGAGGCAGAGAGAGAGAGAGAAAGAGAGAGAGAGAGAGAGAGAGAGAGAGAGAGAGAGAGAGAGAGAGAGAGAAGATGGGCGCTCCAGGGCTTCCAGCCACTGCAAACGAACTCCAGACACGTGCCCCCCCGCTTGTGCATCTAGCTAACGTGGGTCCTGGAGAATTGAGCCTTGAACCAGGGTTCTTAGGCTTCACAGGCAAGCGCCTAACCGCCAAGCCATCTCTCCAGCCCCCATTTTCCTAGAGGCAACAATCAGCCTTTTAATCTAGTCTGCAAGCCTGTGTCTTTTGGTTGGCACATTGAGGCCATTGATGTTAAGAGTTATTACTGAGGGCTGGAGAGATGGCTTAGCGGTTAAGCGCTTGCCTGTGAAGCCTAAGGACCCCGGTTGAGGCTCGGTTCCCCAGGTCCCACGTTAGCCAGATGCACAAGGGGGCGCACGCGTCTGGAGTTCGTTTGCAGAGGCTGGAAGCCCTGGCGCGCCCATTCTCTCTCTGTTTCTCTCCCTCTATCTGTCTTTCTCTCTGTGTCTGTCGCTCTCAAATAAATTAATTAATTAATTTAAAAAAAAAGAGTTATTACTGAAGCCAGGTGTGGTGGTGCATGCCTTTAATCCCCAGCACTTGGGAGGTAAGAGGATCACTATGAGTTTGAGGCCACCCTGAGACTGCATAGTGATTTCCAGGTCAGCCTGGACTAGAGTAAGACCCTACCTTGAAAAACAAAAACAACAACAGCAACAACAAAGGCTTATTATTGAAGGTATATGTTTATTCTTGTCATTCTTCTTGTTTTGTAGTTTTCTCATGTGTGTGCTTTGCTTTCTCTTCAGCATGAAGGATTTCTTCAATTATTTTCTGTAGAGCTCACTTAGTTAGTTTTCATAAATTCCTTTAGCCTTTCTTCTTCTTCTTCTTTTTTTTTTTTTTTTTTTTTTTTTGGTTTTTTGGGGTAGGGTCTCATTCTAGCCCAGGCTGACCTGGAATTCACTATGGAGTCTCAGGGTGGCCTCAAACTCATGGCATTCTTCCTCCCTCTGCATCCCAAGTGCTGGGATTAATGGTGTGCACCACCATGCCCAGCTCCTTTAACATGTTTTTGTTGTGAATGTCCTTACTTCTCCTTCAATTTGGATAGCTAGCTTTGCAGGATAAAGTAATCTTGGTTGACAGTTGTTATCTTTCAAAAGGTGGAATACATCATTGCAAGCCCTTCTGGCTTTTAAAGGTTGTGTTGAGTAATCTGCTATTATCCTGATAGGCTTGCCTTTATAGATGACTTGCTTTCAATATATTTTCTTTGGTCTTTGTGTTTAGTAGTTTAAGTATAACATGGTGGAGAGGTTCTTTCCAGGTTTTGTCTGTTTAGTGCTATAAAAGCTTCCTGTATCTGCACTGGCATTTCTTTCCCAATTTGGGGAATTTCTTCTTCTATGATTTTGTTAAAATGCCTACTATTGCCAGGTGTGGTGGCATATACCTTTAATCCCAGCACTCGGGAGGCAGAGGTAGGAGGATCTCTGTGAGTTACCCTAAGACTACGCAGTGAATTCCAGGTTAGCCTGGACTACAGTGAAACCCTACCTTGAAGAAAAATAAAAATAAAAAAATAAGAAAGAAAACACCTATTATGCCTTTGGGTTGAAATTCTTTTCCTTTTGCTATACCCCCAATTCTTGTTTGAACTTTTCATAGTGTACAGATTATCTTGAAATTCTTATTCATACCTTCCTATTAGCTTGTCTTTCTCTTTTTTGGACTGTAGTACATCTGCCACCTGGTCTTCTACCTTAGATATTCTGTTCACTCCTTCATCCATCCTACTTTCCACAGAGTTTTTTCTCACTTTAGCTCAGGCTGACCTGGAATTCTCTATGTAGTCTCAGGGTGGCCTCGAACTCATGGTGATCCTCCTACCTCTACTTCCTGAGTGCTGGGATTTAAAGGTGTGTGCCACCATGCCCAGCTCCACAGAGTTTTTTTTTATTTGATTTACTATGGCTTTCAGTGTTAATATTGCTGCCTGGGTTTTCTTCAGTATTTCTTTTTTTTTTTAATTTTTATTAGCATTTTCCATGATTATAAAAAAAATATCCCATGGTAATTCCCCCACACACACTTTCCCCTTTGAAATTCCATTCTCCATCATATTACCTCCCCATCTCAATCATTGTACTTACATATATACAATATCAACCTATTAAGTACCCTCCTCCCTTCCTTTCTCTTAGTATTTCTTTTTTTAATAATATAATAACTATTATTATTATTATTTTTTTGGTGGGGGGTTCAAGGTAGGGTTTCATTCTAACTCAGGCTGACCTGGAATTTACTATGTAATATCAGGGTGGCCTCAAACTCACGGTGATCCTCCTTGTCTGGCTTAACAATTATTTTTATTTGTCCTTGTCTGGCTTAATAATTATTTTTATTTGGATATTTTTGGGGGGTGGTTGAGGTAGGGTCCCACTCTAGCCTGACCTGGAATTCCCTATGTAGTCTCAGGGTAGCCTTGAACACAAAACGATTCTCCTACCTCTGCCTCCTGAGTGCTGGGATTAAAGGCTTCAGTATTTCTATTTCCTTACTCATGTCTTATAATGATCTCCTTATGTCATTAAGCTGATTTCCTGTGTCCTCTTTCAGGAGTTGTTTTGTTTTTCTTCTTCTTTAATTCCTTTGTTTTCTTCTTTGATTTCTTTGAGTATAGATAAGATCATTTAAAAAAATCTTTGTCAGACATTTAATCTAAAACAGTCTCACTGGAGTTCATTTCTGATGTGTGTGTGTATATATATATATATATACACACATACATACATATATACATACATACATATATACATATACATATACATATACATATATATATTTGCTGTTGTTTTGGTTTTTTGGGGTTTTTTTTTTTTGGTTTTTCGAGGTAGGGTCTCACTCTGGTCCAGTGTTAACTCTGTCATCTCAGGGTGGCCTTGAACTCATGGCAATCCTCCTACCTCTACCTCCCGAGTGCTGGGATTAAAGGTGTGCACCACCACACCCAGCTCTTGTTTTGTTTTTCAAGGTAGGGTTTCACTCTAGCTCAGGCAGACCTGGTAGTCACTATGTAGTCTCAGGGTAGCCTTGAAGTCATAGCGATCCTCCTACCTCTGCCTCCCAAGTGCTGGGATTAAAGGCGTGCACCACCACACCTGGTCTGAATTTATAATTTTTGGTGGGTTTTTACTGTCTTGATTCTTTGTGTTTCTTGTATTATAATGTAGTGATTTTTTGCATCCCGAGTTGATTTGATGCTTGGGTTTTCTAATTATCTGCAGTGCTCTTAGACTTGGAAATCAAACTTTATGTACCTTCAGAGTAGAAGTTTAAGGTGCCAAGAGTAGCTCTTGCCGGGCGTGGTGGCGCACGCCTTTGATCCCAGCACTCGGGAGGCAGAGGTAGGAGGATTGCCATGAGTTCAAGGCCACCCTGAGACTACAGAGTTAATTCCAGGTCAGCCTGGACCAGAGTGAGACCCTACCTGGAAAAAAAAAAAAAAGAAAAGAAAAGAGTAGCTCTTGTACTCCAATCCAACTGCAGAAGTAACCCCAGGTGTTGAGTTTGCCTGCTATTCAAGTATTCTAGTCAGCTGGGTAGAGCAATTTACTGGCAAGATTCTCAACTTCTACTGAGCAATATTCAGTAAAAACCAGTACAGAGTATGCAAGTATGAGGATTGAAACAAACAGATAACCTTAAATCCACAAACCCTAAGAGTATGTATTGCTCTACACACTTAATCCTGTCAGCTGGGAGGTTGAGATTTCTGTTCTGAAATGGGTTCCAGACCCTGTCCCCAGTAACGACAGAAGAAAAACACAAAGGTCCTATGAACATGGGTCTTAGGCTCCTGAGGCAAGCACCTTAACGGTTCCTAAGCCATCTCTCCCCTTCCTACCTGGGAACATTCCTGACAGCAAAGCATGATCTCTAGTATAGTATCACTCATTACTCTAGGTAATTTTTTTCATTGTAATTACTGCACAAGGCCACAGGATGTCGCTCCTTAACTGAAAATCTGTTCCAAATCCATTCAACAATAAAACTAATGCCAGTGTAATTCAACACAAAAACCAAGTACTAACACACTCAAGACTCAAGAATTGTTGCAGAAGAGGAGACCAGAAGATTGTAAGAGCCACAGGGTAGATAGAAATATCCTAAGGTATAGCTTTCCCCACCCCCAAACTAACAGGGCTCCCTAATTACCCCATAGTGAACATCGATAACCCTACTGAGGAGGGCCCCAGGGAAATGGGTATGGGGTCACAGGCATACAAGACTGTAACCTATGTTATATATATGTGTGAATGTGTTTACATTTATAATATTATTATAAATATAATAATTTAATATAATAAATACAATACAAAATATTTATTATATTTATTTATATAAAAGAATGCCAGGTGTGGTGGTGCACGCCTTTATTTCCACCATTCTGAAAGTGCAGACAAGATTGAGGGCTCCAGGCTAGCCTAGGCTTACAACACTAGAGACCCGCCCCCTCCCCACCTTCCACAACACTCCTCAATACATTCATTCTTTTCTTTTTAAAGAGAGTGACAAGCTGTGCGTGGAGGTGCATGCCTTTAATCCCAGCACTTGGGAGGCAGAGGTAGGTGGATCACTGTGAGTTCGAGGCCACCCTGAGATTACATAGTGAATTCCAGGTCAGCCTGGGCTAGAGTGAGACCTTACCTCGAAAAACCAAAAAAATAAAAATAAAAATGACATTTATTCATTTATTTATTCATTCATTTATGTGAAAGAGAGACTGTGTGGGTGCTCTTGCCACTGCAAATGAACTTCACACACACATGCCACTTTCTGCATCTGGCTTTATATGGATACTGGGCAGTACCAGCAGGCTTTGCAAGCAAGTGCCCCCAACTGATGAGCCATTTCCCCAGCCCAAAAAGTGATTTTTTTTTTATAAGGCAGGGTCTCACTCTGGCTCAAAGTGATCTGGAATTTAATATGTCATCTCAAAGTGGGAAATGGCTTAATATGTTGTCTCAGGGTGGCCTAGAACTCATGGAATCCTCCTACCTCTGCCTCCCAAGTGCTGAGATTAAAGGTCTGTATCACACTCCCAGCTTGACTTTCTTTTTTTTTTTTGGTTTTTCGAGGTAGGGTCTCACTCTAGCTCAGGCTGACCTGGAATTCACTATGTAGTCTAAGGCTGGCCTCAAACTCACAGTAATCCTCCTACCTCTGCCTCCTAGCTGCTGGGATTAAAGGCCACCATGCCAGGCTACCAGCTTGACATTTTTAAGCAATTAAAACATTTTATCATCTCTCTCTTTTTGTGGTGGTGGTGGGGTTAGGTAATATGTGTGACTGTGTTTATTTCAAGAGTTTATACCTAGGCAATGGGGATGTTATTCACTAGTAGAGGACTTGTCTGGTACATGCAAGGCTTTCGTTCACCTTCCAGCACTGAAAATAAAATTATGCTTATGAACATAATTGTTAACTTTATATTTTTATAAAATAATGATTTCTATTATTGAACTTTCATTTGTATTTATTTAACAATTATTATTATAGTATTTAAAATTATTTTTTAATTTTTATTTTATTTATTTGAGAGAGAGATGGAAAGAGGAAGACACCCTGTAAATCTGGCTTACATGAGTCCTGGGGAATCAAACTTGGGTCTTTTGGCTTCACAGGCAAATGCCTTAACTGCTAGGCCATCTCTCCAGCCCCTACAGTATTTTTTTTTTGTTTTGAAGCAGGGTGTGGTAGTTTGATAGAAAGACTCAGAGAGAGAATGGGTGTGTCAGGGCCTCTAGCCACTGCAAAGGAACTCCAGACACATGCTCCACCTTGTACATCTGGTTTAACATAGTTACTGTGGAATAGAACTCTGGTCCTTCGGCTTTGCAGGCAAGCATCACAACTGCTGAGCCATCTCTCCAGCCTGAAAAGTAACTTTTTAAAATATACATATATTTATATATATTTTTACGGCTGGAGAGATGGCTTACTGAAGCCAAAGGACCCAGGTTTGATTCCCCAGGATCCATCAAAGCCAGATGCACAAAGGGGCATGCATCTGGAGTTCCTTTACAGTGGCTGAAGGCCCTGGCACACTCATTCTCTCTATATATATATCTGCCTCCTCTCTCTCTCAAATAAGATAAATAAAAAAAAAAATACTAAAAACTTTTTTTGAAAAAATGTTTTATTTTATTTATTTATTGGAGACACAAAGAGGCAGAGAGAGGAAGAGAGAGAGAGAATGGGTGCACCAGAGCATCCAGTCATTGCAAACGAACTTCCCTGTAAAGCCAAAGGACCTAGGTTCAACTCCCCAGGACCCACGTAAGGCCAGATGCACAAGGTGGCACATGCGTCTGGAGTTTCTAAAGGTTCTGGTGCACCCATTCTCTCTCTAGCTCTTACATAAATATATATATATCTTAAATATTTATTTTATTATTATTATAACTGTTTTTTTAAGATAAAGTTTCACTCTAGCTCAGGCTGACCTGGATTTCACCATGTAGCCTCAGGGTGTCCTTGAACTCTTGGTGATCCTGCTGCCTCTGCCTCCCTAGTGCACCACCACCCCTGGCTTATTTATTTATTTGACATCAGGAGACAGTCAGAGAGAGAGTATGGGGTTAAACCATTTGACTTCATACTATCTTTCACCAATAACATGAATACTTTTATTTTTGTTTTTTATGAATTCCAGACACATGTGCCTCTGGCTTACATGGGACCTGGAGAATCGAACCTGGGTCCTTAGGCTTCGTAGGCATGGGCCTTAACCACTAAGCCATCCTTCCAGTCCAGCTTTTTGTTTTTTGAGGTAGGGTCTCACTCTGGCCCAGGCTGTCCTGGAATTAACTATATATTCTCAGGGTGGCCTTGAACTCACAGCCAACACACTGGCTTAAAAAAATCTTTCATCTTTGAAAAACAAAATTTATGATTGCCCTGGCCAGTGGGGATTTGAACAAGGACCCAAGGGGAAGTTAACCTGAACTATGATTTCTTTTTTCTCTCAGGTCACCGGATATAATATAGGAGGGGCAGGAACATAGGTCCAGTAGAGGTCACTGTAAGCAAGATGTAGATGACTCCATATTATCAGGATCAGCAGTGTCCGCTTGTTTGATCTCGTGGTCTGCATACCGGACCAAACATTCTGGCAACCATCTGGCTCCATTTTCTTTCTGTGAAAAAATGGAAACAGATCCTCATCCCCATATTAATACAGGGCCGGGTCCACTCCACTTATTAGTCAATAGATCTTTCCACATAGCTTTGGTGAAGGTATATTTTGTGTTTGTGTGCCAAAAGCAATCAGCAGCTGAATTTCCCTGAATATCAAGGGTTAAAAAGTTTAGGACAAACAAGGCATGATGAAGGATGTTTCTTGGGGAGCCTTTTATGGGATATAAATCCCCCATTTTTAATTTTTGGAGGTTATGTTTAATAGTTTGATGGGCTCGCTCAACAATTCCTTGACCCTGGGGATTGTATGGTATGCCTGTAATATGTTTAATTTGCAATTGATGACAGAAATTTTGGAATTTTTTTCCAACATATCCAGGACCATTATCAGTTTTAATAATTTGGGGCTTTCCCATGACATGAAAGCAATTGAGCATGTGAGCAATAACATTTTTTGAAGCTTCTCCAGCATGGAGACTGGCAAAGATGAATCCACTAAAGGTATCCACAGTAACATGGAGGTACTTAAGATTACCAAATGAGGGAATATGTGTTACATCCATTTGCCAGACCTCATTGGGAATTAAGCCTCTAGGGTTTACGCTCAAGTGGGGGACGGGTAGGAGAGTGACACAGTTTGTGCATTGTTTGACTATCTGGCGAGCTTGTTCCCTAGTGATTTTAAAAAGAAGAGACAAGGTTTGAGCGTTAAGGTGATGTACAGAGTGAGCTGCTTTGGCCTGAGCCACAGGATCGAGCTTAACGAGGAAGGCAAACTGGGTGGCTTTGTCCGTTATGGCATTGCCTGTGGCTAGAGGCCCAGGGAGTCCAGAATGAACACGAATATGGCCTATATAAAAAGGGTGTTGCCTAGAATGTATGCATTGCTGAATGGAGAAAAACAGAGGGGTAGCATTTGTGGTGGGTTTTATGTATGGCACAGTTTCTAAAAGGGGGATGGATTGAGCAATATAAGCACTGTCAGTATACAGATTAAAGGAGGTATTTGGAAGTTGTTGAAAAACCTGTAAAACAGCGAAAAGTTTCACCAGTTGAGCAGAGTGGAATGGGGATTGTAGGGAAGTGGTTTGATTGTCTACAGTGAAGTCTGCCTCTCCATTAGAGGAGTCATCAGTGAAAACTAGGGGGACGTGGGGAAGGGGTTGGGGAGAAGTCAATGTAGGAAAAACAAATGGTTGAATTGTCAGAAATTGGAGAAGCTGGTCAGCAGGGTAGTGGTTATCAGGGATCCCTGAAAAGAGGTGCAAAATATTGCCCAGTCATCATCATTTTGTATTAACAACTGGATTTAGGTAGTGGAATAGGGTAGAATGATTTTATCAGGGTCTTTACCAAATATTTTTCTGCTTTGGTCATGTCCAATTTTTATTCTGCCACCCATGAGGTATAAGGGGTAAAGACTCTGGGTGGAGAAGTGGGTAAATGGACCCAGAAGAGGGGCCCCTCCTTCCAGGTACACCAGTGGGTGTAAAGTCAGTGGCACAAATGACCAGGAGAAGAGGATTCTCATAAGAGATAAAAGTGACCCTTTGGCTCAGAATTGCGGCCTCTACTATCTTCAGATCTTCTAGGGCGGGGGGCGTTAATGAGCAGCTGGAGGCACGGTCTGGGTCTCCTTTGAGGATGTCAAACAAGGGTTTAAGCTCTCTAGTAGTTAGCTTAAGATAAGGCCTCAGGCAATTGATATCTCCTATGAGTTTTTGAAAATCATTTAAAGTTTTTAGATGATTAGTTCTAAGTTGAATTTTTTGTGAAAGAATTTTGTTATGAAAAAGTTCAAAGACTAAGAATAAGTAAGGGGGTTTTAATTGAATTTTATCAGGCGCTATCTGAAGACCAGCTCCGGTAAGGGCCCTAGAAAGCTCTTGAGAGCAAATAAGGAATTCAGTGGGATCAGGTCCAGCCAGGAGAATGCCATCCATATAATGAATGATATACAAGGAAGGCCATCTATGTCTAAATGGATCTATAATTTGGGCCACAAATTTTTGACACAGTATATGGCTATTGGCCATCCCTTGGGGCAAGACTTTCCATTGGAATCTCAGCATAGGGCCTCTAAAATTTACCACAGGTAAACTAAATGCAAAATGCTGACGATCCTCAGGGTGCAAGGGAATTGTAAAAAAGCAATCCTTTAGGTCAATAATGATTTTACAATATCCTGTGGGAATTGCCACTGGAGTGGGGAGGCCTGGTTGCAGGGCCCCCATAGGTACCATGGCCTTATTAATTTTTCTAAGGTCCTGGAGCAGTCTCCATTTTCCAGACTTTTTCTTTATAACAAAGATAGGAGTATTCCAAGGAGAGGTGGTAGGTTCAATATGACCTGCAGCAAGTTGTTCCTGCACTAACATCATGGCTACAGCTAATTTTTCAGAAGTTAAGGACCATTGATCAACCCAAGCAGGTTCTGTTGTTTTCCAAGATATTTTATCTGCATGGGGTACAGGCATGTCAACAGCCATTAGGATAAATTTTCATAGCCTATTCCAGCATGATCAGTCTTTATAGTAACTGGGATTGGCTCTTTTGTTCCCTGTGAATGTTTATCCAATCCTTGTCCCGGGCAGAAGCCTTGGTTAAGCATCTGGCAAGCTACCAACTCATCAGGGCTGCACATAATGAGTTTCATTTGAGAGAGGATGTCTCGGCCCCAGAGATTAATGGGCAGTCCTGTGACCACATAAGGCTGAATGGTGCCTCGATTGCCTTCTTCGTCCTCCCACTGAATAACTTCAGCACTTTGTAAGGGGTTAGAGGCCTGTCTGATTCCTTTAAGATGAGTCATGGAAGCGGTGAGAGGCCAAGATGCAGGCCAATTTTTACTGGTAATAATTGTGGCATCTGCACCAGTGTCTATAAGTCCTTCAAAGGATTTTCCTTTTAACTTTAATTTAAGAAGGGGTCTTGCTTGAGTGACCTCTTGTTCCCAGTAAATGTCTGATGACCTAAACCCATGGGGGCCTCTCTTTTGTTTCTGGCAGGGTGCTTTATCATAGAGGGGCAATAGTATTAACTGAGCAATCTGTTGGCCAGGAAGAATGGTAATAGGCCCCTGAAGGGTGGTGGCCATGAGTTTAATTTCTCCAGTATAATCATTATCAACAACTCCTGGAGAAATAGGCCATGGATGGTTGAACTGGCATGTCCCAAGATAAGGCCAAAAGTGTTTTTTGGCAAGGGAACAAAAACTCCTGTGGCAAGGACCTGAGTCCCTGCCTGTGGAGTTAGTATTGATCTCGAGGTGGGACAGAGGTCCAGTCCTGCACTGCCAGCGGTTGCCCAGGTGAGGGCAGAGATGTTGCATTTTGGGTCGACTGAGGGACGAACCTGACAACCCCAGGGTTCTGTCTGGTATGGGTCTTGGGGCCCTAGGGTAGGCCCCATAAGAAGTTTCCCTGCCTCTGGGGTAGAGGTTTACCCTGTATATCTGTTTTGGAGTGTCATTCAGAGGCCCAGTGCTTGCCTCGCTTGTATCATGGACACAGAGAGGATGGGAGCAGCCACTCACCTTAGGGGTTGTGCATTCTCTGAAAAAATGACCTTGTTGTTTGCAATTAAAACAAGTTCTGAGCTTATCCCCCTGGGTAAAAGTGCCGCTCCTATGGCTAATCCAATGCTGCAGGATGTAGGGTCTACATCAGCACAGAGTTTAATGAAGTCAGAAATATTTTTGCCACAGTGATGGGGGCGTATAGCCATTTGGCAGGCAGAGTTAGCATTCTCAAAGGCGAGATGTCTGACAAATTCATTGTCTGTTTCCTCCTTTCCCATGAGGCGTTCAGCGGCCTCTGTAAGGTGGCTGATAAAGTCACTATAAGGCTCTTGTGGACCCTGTCTGAGTTTAGCAAGAGAGGTGACAGCTGACCCTCTAGAGGGAAGGCTCTTCCAGGCTTTGAGAGCCACATGTTGAATTTGTGTCAGTAATCCTGGAGGAAATTTGGATTGTTTTTCATTTGTATCATAGGGACAGTTGCCCAAAAGTTTATCTAGTATCCAGGACTTGGAAGAACCACCAGCAGCCAAATTACAGCAGACAGCATCCTGGCACCTCTCAGTGTAATCAGCTTTCCATAGAAGAAAATCGCCCCTACTTAAAGTAGTTTTAGCTAACATAACCCAATCATTAACAGTAAGTGAGTCTTCACTTAGAGATTCTAACACCGAGACAGTAAAAGGAGCAATAGCACCATATGAAGACACTGCATTTTTAAATTTTTTTTTTTTTTTTTTTTTTTTTTTTTGGTTTTTCGAGGTAGGGTCTCACTCTGGCTCAGGCTGACCTGGAATTCACTATGTAGTCTCAGGGTGGCCTCGAACTCTCGGAGATCCTCCTACCTCTGCCTCCCGAGTGCTGGGATTAAAGGCGTGTGCCACCACGCCCGGCAAAATTATTTTATATGTTTAAACTTAAGACGGCAATATCGCTGGGTTTTAGTAAGTAAAGTTTCATCCCCCTCCTCATTCTCAGAGCTTTCTGACCCAGCAGGTTCCCTTGTTTCAGAATCTCCCTCACCCTCTTCTGGGCTTTGTGGATCCTGTGGCTCAGCCACATTAGAGCTTCCTTCGATAGGTTTAACTTGGGAGCGAGTTACAGGAAAGGCGTGGAGAGTTTTACTTTTGGTTTCAGTTTTCTGAATGGGGCGAGTGAAGGGGGAGCATATTTCTAAATCAAGATCGCGTAATTGATTGAGCAATTGTGACTTTTCCTTTTTGGCTTGGAGTAACATTTTAAGAGACTGTGCCTCCCGGGAAAGTTTATTAATGGCTTGTCTAGTTATTTCTTCTAGATCAGAGGAAGCGTCAAGCCCCGGGGTACAAAAAGGGAGTGGCATGTTATAGGGTGGTGGCCGTGTACCCAAAAGTGCCTGGGGGGGCCAATCAGGGTTATGATATTTTGCAGCCTCATCCTCTAGCTCTGATCCCTCATCTGGGGAAAGAGGGGTATTAGGGGGAGGGGTAACTGCAGATTTGGAGAGAATAGGATAAATGGATTTAGGGGCAGGTGGGTCATTCTCAGGCATAGGAATAATGACAGAGGGGCACCGCAAAGGGGGATCATTTGTCCCGCCTAGTGCCTTTGCCTTGGGGCGCCTCCATGCCACGTCCACCTGGAGGGCTGGGTGGCTCAGGGGAGGGAGCCATAGCAGCCAGGAGGGGATCCTGAGGGCGGGGAGTTAGTTCATGAATGGGAGGGGTCTGGCTAGGTTTAAGATTATTTTTAAGAAAGAATTCTCCATCCCTAACAACTTTTGAAACATCCGGTTGGCACTGGTGAAACTGGAGGACGTCGTTTACTAAATTCCAATAGGACAAGATCTGAACCTGGGCTTTTTCAAGCCTCAAAGTCCTATAATAGTCCTTTAAACAATCTCCCACTCTCCCCCATCTATGTTCATCAATGGTACCTTCCTGGGGAAACCATGGACATAAATCTTCTAAGAAGAGGAAAAAGCAAACAAGATCTTTTTTCTTAACTTTTACCCCATGAGTCTTAAGGGAGTGTTTGAGTTCCTGGATAAAATGTTCCTGTTTACTTAGGGTCTGTCCCATGATAGAAATGAAAGAGGAGAAACAGCAAGACCAGAGGGCAGCGTTCCTGGCCAGGGAAGTGGCACAGGGATTCCCCAATGGGCCTGATGCAAGCCTGTCAGCAAGTTTAAGAATCCGGCAGCTGCCCTAAGGGAATTTACTGGCCGTTGTGTGACCGGTTTTGATGGTTGGAAGAGAGGCTAGATAGGAGGTCTTTGCCAACACCCTAATGGGCTGTTGGGATTTGCACAGGGAGCTAGGGGCCTTCAGCCAATGTCAGAGGGTAGCCCTGGCCAAGAGGCTTCAGTTGCCCTGTCGCTATGTTGCAATTCCACGCAATGGTGTCAACCAAAAATAAAAAAGGAAAGGAAGTTTACAAAAAGCAACAAAGAAATCCCGCAATTCTTGTGCCTTGCAAATCTGACTGTATAGTCTTTACTTAAATGGTTTGCCTTAGAATTCGCCGCTTGTCTTAACCTTAGCGGGTCTGTATCACAGGCGGACTTTCTGTGGTGATCACAGTGCAGGTCTGTATTACAGGCACGGACTGCCTGCAGTGACCTCTATGCGGATCTTCACTCACAACCCCCCCCCCCCAGGTAGGGTGGCGATCCAATGGTGGGGACAGCTGTCCACTCAAGAGACATTCAGGTTTTTCTTCGTACCTCGAGCCCCACTTTCCGGCACCACTTGCCCCGGCCAGCGGGGAGTTGAACAAGGACCCAAGGAGAAGTTAACCTGAATAGGAGAAGGCAAACAGACACAAGAAGGAGACCATGCTAGGTGTTTGTCAAGGCCTCGAGATTTATTCAAGCAGACATAGCTTATATATAGAAGACAGAACTTTTTTGACAATGCTTACATGGGTAAGGTCAGTTTCACCAGGGTCCTATGTTAATCCCTCTATCAGGCGCCCACTCCATCTAGGCTGTATACTAAACAATGCCTTAGAATCAGGAGCTTACTTTATCTACGCTGTATACTAAACAATGCTTTAGGATCAGGAGATTAGGAGATTAGAGATCACCCTAGCTCCCAAGGTCAAAGAGCAGCTGCAGATCACGAGATCTACTTTGTATTAAAAGATAAGAGAACACCCTTAGTTCCCAAGGTCAAAGAGCAGCTAAAACACAAATACCTACATCTGGGAGTACTGATAGGTAAAAATATGTGACTGAGAATAGTATGAAAAGTAAATGAAAGTAGTGAGGGAAAATCACGTCTGGTTTTAAATACGGACTTATTTTGCAAGGCGCTTGCTTGCAAAGCATGATGGCCTAGGTTCAGTTCCCCAGTAACCACAAAAAGCTGAATGCACAAAATGGTGTATGCATCTGGAGTTGGTTTGCCATGGCTGGAAGCCCTATTTCGGTCATATTCATTCATTCATTCTTTTCTCTCTCTCTCACTCTCTCTCTCATAAATAAAATAAATTAAAGGATACAAGTTTGACAAACGTCTTTATATTTCATTTATTTGAGAGAGAAAGAGGCAGATAGAGTGGGCGCGCTGGGGCCTTCAGCCACAAAAAGCGAAACTCCAGACTCATGCGCATTCTTGTGTATCTACCTGGTTTATGTGGTCCTGGGGAATCGAACCTCGGTCCTTCGAGTTCGCAGGCAAACATCTTAACCGCTAAGCCATTCCTCCAGCCCTAGCTTGTATTCTTAGAATAACAATATTTTTAAAAGGGAAAAGATAGTTAAATTTTGCACTCTTTTAAGCAAACACAAGGCTTATGTTTGCTGTTTACAGGACTGCTTTCATCATGGGGGGGGGGGTGTCTCGGCGCTGAGCTCGGTGTGTGGCCCAGTGGTGGGTCTGGGAGGAGCGCAGCGGGGAGGCCCCTCCAGTCATTGATAACCGGTTCATTCACAGGAAACCGTCTCAGAGTATCCTCTAAGCAGGCATTCCCTCCACTGGAATAAGGCTCTGCCACCTCTCCCAGGACTTGGTAAGTTTAACATACCCTAAAAGTGCATGCTTCAGAAGGTTGCCCTAAAACGACTTTGTAAATAGTTTAGCGAAGGTGGCGGCATCGTCTGGCTCTCGTATTTGCATGCGGGTAGAAAAATGTCAATGCACGAGAATTTTAAAACGATCGCAGAAACGCGACCGGGGGTCCTCGCCGCCGGTTGAAGAAGCCTGAGCCAGGAGTGCCCCCAGGGAGCGGGCTCCGCGGGTCACGGTGGTCTCCGCCTTCGTCCGCAGATCCCGGGATGCTCCTGTCCTCGCCCGGCCTCCGTTGAAGCTCCGAGGGACCCCGAGGAGGGGCACTGACACCGCGGGCCATGCGTCCTCCGAGGCTGGCGCTGCTGCTGCTGCTGCTCTTGCAGGGAGGCTGCCTCCTCGCGGCCGCCCGGAGGGAGCCGGGGACGGCGGGCCCCGCCTCGGGTCGCTTCGTGAGCCGGGAGCAGCTCGCGTGCAGCTGGCAGCTGGTGCCCGGGGCGGCGGGGAGCAGCGAGCTGGCGGTGCGCTGCGGCGGCGGCGACGCCGGGGCCGGGGCGCGCCAGCACTGCGCCTACCGCGGGGAGCCCGAGCGCTGCGCCGCCTACGCCGCCCGCCGCGCGCACTTCTGGAAGCAGGTGGTGGGCGCTCTGCGCCGCAAGCGGCGGCCCTGCCTGGACCCCGCGCCGCTGCGGGCCCGCCTGTGCGCCGGCCGCCAGGGCTACGGCGCCGAGCTGCGCCTGGTGTCCCGCGCGAGCCCGCCTCCCGACGCCGGCCTCCCCGGGGAGCCCGGGCCCAGGGTCCGGAGCCGGGGCCGTCCGCGGCAGCCCCCGAGCGCGCCGCACCCGGACGGGAAGATCAAGACCCCAGCCGGCCGCAGGAAGGCGGGCCCCGACCCGGCCCGGGAGCGAGATATGGCCACCGGGCCCAACCCCGACGGGCTGGACGCGAACGCGCGGCTCACCGAGACCTACTGCGCCGAGAAGTGGCACTCGCTCTGCAACTTCTTCGTGAACTTCTGGAACGGCTGAGGCCGCGGCCTGGTGGGGTCCCGGGGACGCAGGGATCGGGCTGTGCAACCCTGCGGGGGGCTCCTGGCATCCTAGGCCGGGGATACAGGGCAGGCCACCGGGAGCGGTCCAGATCCTAAAAGGGTTGCCGGGGCTGGGTGGGCAGCTTGAGATGAGGGCGTGGCGGGAATGGAGAATATGAGGTAGTGAAAGTTTTTAAGTGTCTCAGTGCTGATTTAAGACAAGGAGAAATAGTGGAAACAGAAATAGGCTTACATTATGTAAAAACCGTTAGACTGGGGGGAGAGATGGTTACAGAGAGACTGAGAATGGGGCAGGGGCCGCAGAGCAAAGTAATGTGAGCCTTTCTCAAGGGGAAATGGGATAGAATGTATATTAACACATTCATGTTAACGTGTGACTGTGGTACTAGTCTGAGCCCAGATGGATTGTTTGATGCCTCGTCAGCTATTCCAACAGACTTTACCCCTCGTTTCTGAATTAGTGTGAACTCTGAGTCCCACACAGTTTATATGGGGATTAAAGCCTTATGGGTCAAAGCTGAACCCAACAAAACATTATTAGGATAAGTGTCATTCATTTCCTTTAGAATTGCTACTTCTAATGTAATGATAACTAGGGTTCTGAAACTGCATTGCCCACTTTCAAAAGAGAATTTTAAGAACTTCGGTGCACCAGTAGGTATGAAAAAACAGCAAACAAAAAAACTTTCTATTTGATCAGCCTTTTAAAACCAGCTAGAATATAAGTATGTATCTCAGCCATTTTGGCCATATTTCCCATGTAATTAAACTTTTCATTTTTAATGTAATGTAATGATCAATTTTGCACTTGTTAGGTGCTTAATAAAACCATATGGCTACATTTAAAGACCTGACCACACAGTGGAAATTCTGCTTGTAACCAAGTACACCCTGCACTAAGGTTCTTCGGATAAGGGGTTGTTGAAAGAGGGTCCTCTGTAGCCCAAATTGTAGCCCACATTGGCCTTGAACTAGAAGAGATCATGCAGCCACCGCCTCTTGAGTGCTGGGATTACAGGTGGGCCATCACATCTAGCTTGAATTAACTTAATTTTTTTTTTAGGTTATTTTTTTTTTTTTTTTGAGAGTGACAGACAGAGAAAGAAGCAGAGAGAATGGATGCACAAGGGCCTCTAGCCTCTGCAAACGAACTACAGATGCATGTGCCACTTTGTGCATCTGGCTTATGTGAGTACTGGGGAATCAAACCTGGGTCCTTAGGCTTCACAGGCCAAGTGCTTAACAGCCAAGCCATCTCTCCAGCCCCCTGAATTAACTTTTTAGACGCAACTTGAGTTGTTGGGAATAGAAGCTGAAAAGTCAGGCTGGGGAGATGGCTCAGAGGTTACAGGCCCTTATTTGCAAAGTCTTCTGGCCCAGATTCAATTTCCCAGCCACTCATGTAAATCCAGATGGGCTTTCCTTTGTAGCAGCAGGAGACCCTGGTGTGCACATGCATGCACACATGTACATGTGCAAATAAAACTTTTTAAAATATTTTTTTTGAGAGGGGGAGGAGCGAGAGAAGAATAGGCACGCCGGGGCCTCCAGCCACTACAAACGAACCCCAGACACATGTGCCACCTTCTGCATCTGGCTTATGTGGGTACGGGGAATCAAACTTGAGTTCTTAGTCTTCCATAGGCAAATGCCTTAACTGCTGAGCCACCTCACCAGCCCCAAAATATAATAAAATAAGGGCTGAAGAGACGGTTTGGTGCTTAAGTGCTTGCCTGTGAAGCCTAAGGACCCCAGTTCAAGGCTCGATTCCCCAGTACCCACGTAAGCCAGATGCGCAAGGTGGCACATGCATATGGAGTTCCTTTGCAGTGGCTGGAGGCCCTGATGCCCCCGTTCTCTCCCTCTCTTTATCTCTGCCTCTTTCCCTCTCTGTCACTCTCAAATAAATAAAAATAAGAAAAATGTATTAGCAATGAAACTATACTGTGACAATCATGGCTAGAATTATGGTTTCAGCTCTCCATGAAAGAGAACTGCCAACCCCTTCCTGTGCGCCAACCAAGAGCAGCTTCTGGGAAAAAGATTTATTTTGGCTTAAAGGCTCTTGGGGAACCTCCACAATGGCAGGGGGAAACGATGGCATGAGCAGAAGGTGGACATCACCCCCTGGCCAACATAAGATGGACAATAGCAACAGGAAAGTGTGCCAAACACTAGAAGGGGACACTGGCTATAATACCCATAGCCCGCCCCCAACAATACATTCCTTCCAGGAGGCATTAATTCCCAACCTCCATCAGCTGGGAACCTAGCATTCAGAACACCCAAGTTTATGGGGGAACACCTGAATCAGACTACCACAGGGGGCTGGAGAGATGGCTTAGTGGGAAAGGCATTTGCCTGCAAAGCCAAAGGATCCTGATTTAATTCTCCAGAACCTACAGAAGCCAGATGTACAAGATGGCATGCATCTGGAGTTCGTTTGCAGTGGCTGGAGGCCCTGGCGCACACATTCTGTTTCTCTCTCTCTGCCTCTTTCTCTCAAATAAATGCAAATATACATACACACATATATATATATATATATATACACACTCTGGAGAGTGTATGTGCTTTTGCCTTTTGTTTTTAACCCACTAGAACTAATTTTGGTTACTTGCTTGTCCATTGTGCCCAGGTGTAAATTCTCTTGGGGAGTGCAAGGACCAAGACTACTGCTGCTGCAGGTGAGACAGGATGAAATTTGCAGGAAGCAAATCTCCCCACCCCTAACACTGAGACGTGGAATTTGTGGATTAAAGCATGTATGTGTGTTTAGGATTGTAAAGATATGCTAAAGTATCCTCCATACATGATATCAACTAAAACTCTCATAAAGGCCAGACATAGTGGTGCATGCCTTTAATTGCAGTACTCAGGAGGCAGAGAATTGCTGTGAGTTTGAAGCCAGCCTGGGACTACATAGTGAGTTCCAGGTCAGCCTGGACTAGAATGAGACCCTACCTCAGAATAACTAAAAAAAAAAAATTTTGTTTTGTTTTGTTTTTTGAGGTAGGGTCTCACTTTGGTCCAGGCTGACCTGGAATTCACTATGTAGTCTCAGGGTGGCCTTGAACTCACAGTGATCCTCCTACCTCTGCCTCCTGAGTGCTGGGATTAAAGGCATCTGCCACCAAGCCTGGCTAAAAATTTTTTTTTAATTAAAAAAAACTCCCATAAAGGCATTTATTTGTTTATTTGGACAAAAGCATTTATTTATTTGTTTATTTAGGTTTTCTTTGAGGTAGGGTCTCATTCTAACCCAGAGCTCACCATGTAGCTCCAGGCTGACCTGAAACTCATGGCAATCCTCCTACCTCAGCCTCCTGGATGCTGAAATTAAAGGTATGGATAACACACCTAGCTACCTATAAAGGCATGTTTATTAAATGCTTTCTTTTAATTTGAAATGTGTGTGTGTGAGAGAGAGAAAGGCAGAGAGAGAGAGAGAGAGAGAGAAAGAATGGGCGTGTCAGGGCCTCCTGCCATAGCAATGCGCCACCTTGTGCATCTGTCTAACATGGGTCCTGGGGAATCAAGCCTAGGCCCTTTGGCTTTGCAGGCAAGCGCCTTAACCGCTAAGCCAGGTCTCTAGCCCTCCACCTCATTTTGAGGCAGGATCTGCTCCTTTCACCAGGCTAAGTAGTTAGTTCACTGCTACCTTCTGGGAAATTCTCCTGTCTCTGACTCCCTTCTTACGGTAGGCATGCTGGTGGTCTGGGGGGTCTGAACCCAAGTACAGTTGCATGGCAAGCTATTTATTCATCTCCCCTGCCATATATATATATGTGTGTGTGTGTGTGTGTGTGTGTGTGTGTATATATATATATATATATATATATATATATATATATATATATATATATATATATATATATATGTATTTATTTTTATTTTTTGTTTTTCAATTTTTTTATTAATTAGTTTTGTATTTAGCAAATATAGTCAGTTTGGTACCATTATTAGGCTCATCCATGACCTAACCCCTCCCCTTGGCCCCTCCTTGTTGAGGTATATGGGTCATGCATTATGGAGTTAGCCCACAGTCATGGGTAAGATAAATGTCTCTGCATATCATAACCCAACATGTGGCTCTGACATTCATTCCGCCCCCTCTTCCACAAAATTTCCCTGAGCCATGTTGGGTTCATTTTTGGTCTGTTTCAGTGATGAGGCGTTGGGGGCCTCTGGGTCTCTGGCTCTCTGATTTGGTAGGAGTTGATTTTTCTCTGTGTTGATCTTCTTCCCCCTTGTGCTGGTATCTGATTCACCAGGAAAACAGGACCCTTGCTTGTTTCGCCAATTTTTCTTAGTTTAAGCCAGGGACCTTTTGAGGTATGATGGAGTGGCTCTCTCCTTAGGATCTACATCTATCTGAAAAAGAGAAGCAGATTCTCCAATGGAGAGCAAGTTAGCATCAGGACAAATGCGATAACTCTTACTTTTTTTTTATTTTATAGAGAATTTAAGAGGTGTAGGCCCTCTTGTAGCTCATGATTGATGGTAGCTTGATAATGGACAGTGGGCTTATGTTTGGATATGGTTCTGACTTGTTTCCCAGCTCCAGCTATGGGTCCTGTACCACTGAGGGGAATCAGTTAGCCGAATGAAGAGCAGTTTGTTCCCCACCATGGCTGTGCACCACTATTGCACTTGTGTGGGCATCACAAGTTATTTGCTGCTAAGTAGGTTAGACCATGAGATGCTTGGACAGATATTGGTCATTTTCCCCCAGTCGCCCACGTAGCACCTTCTGGCACTAGACACGCTGACTGTCTGGGGACTGACTCTCTTCCAACTTCCAGACATGCCATTCCATTTTACATGTCAATCACATAAGGTGTCTTCAGCAGTAGGGCCTTACCACTAACCTTTAGTGGGTCATCAAGTACTCTGACAGAAATCTGTCTTTCCTTTAGAAAACCTTGTAGGTCTCTCTGATCAAAAGCTCATTGTGGATGATAGCCACATGCTGGTACTGGGAATTACAGGTCAGTGCCCACTAAGAAAAGGAGGAAAAAGATAATATACAAGAGCTAGAGAGAAGAGAGGGGGGGAGAAGAAGGGTGGGAAGCTGTAGAAGATTAAGGTTAGTCTTCATCATACCCTCTCCAGTGTCTTGTGGTCCAGTTGTTCCCTCTAAGGGCCTGGTGAAGGTTCAGCCATTTGGTCTGCCTTTATTTCCCGGGATTTGCAGCGCAGCTAGGCAGTCGCCATCTTGGCTGGAACTCTTCTTTTTCAATTTTTATTAACAACTTCCATGATTATAAAAAATATCCCGGGCTGGAGAGATGGCTTAGCGGTTAAGCGCTTGCCTGTGAAGCCTAAGGACCCCGGTTCGAGGCTCGGTTCCCCAGGTCCCATGTTAGCCAGATGCACAAGGGGGCGCACGCGTCTGGAGTTCATTTGCAGAGTCTGGAAGCCCTGGCACGCCCATTCTTTCTCTCTCCCTCTATCTGTCTTTCTCTCTGTGTCTGACGCTCTCAAATAAAGAAATTAAAAATTTAAAAAAATAAAATAAAATAAAATAAAAAATAAAAAATATCCCATGGTAATACCCTCCCTCCCCCCACCTTCCCATTTGAAACTCCATTCTCCATCATATCCCCTCCCCATTTCAATCAGCCCCTTTTTATTTTGATGTCATGATCTTTTCCTCCTCTTATGATGGTCTTGTGTAGGTAGTGTCAGGCACTGTGAGGTCATGGATATCCTCTCAGCCTTATATTAAATGCTTAGTTTTTTTCTTTTTAATTTTTAAAAATTTTTTAATTTTTATTAACACTTTCCATGATTATAAAAAAAATACCATGGTAATTCCCTGCCTCCCCCCCCCAACACTTTCCCCTTTGAAATTCCATTCTCCATCATATTACTTCCCCATCTCAATCATTGTACTTACATATATACAATATCAACCTATTAAGTACCCTCCTCCCTTCTTTCTCTTCCCTTTATATCTCCTTTTAAACTTACTGGCCTCTGCTACTAAGTATTTTCCTTCTCATGCAGAAGCCCAGTCATCTGTGGCTAGGATCCACATATGAGAGAGAACATGTGGCGCTTGGCTTTCTGGGCCTGGGTTACCTCACTTAGTATAATTCTTTCCAGGTCCATCCATTTTTCAGCAAATTTCATAACTTCATTTTTCTTTACCGCTGAGTAGAACTCCATTGTATAAATGTGCCACATCTTCATTATGCACTCATCAGTTGAGGGACATCTAGGCTGGTTCCATTTCCCAGCTATTATAAATTGAGCAGCAATAAACATGGTTGAGCACGTAGTTCTAAGGAAATGAGATGAGTCCCTAGGATATATGCCTAGGAGTGCTATAGCTGGGTCATATGGTAGATCAATCTTTTCTGTTTTAGGAACCTCCACACTGATTTCCACAATGGCTGGACCAGACTGCATTCCCACCAGCAGTGTAGAAGGGTTCCTCTTTTTCCACATCCCCGCCAACATTTATGATCATTTGTTTTCATGATGGTGGCCAATCTGACAGGAGTGAGATGGAATC
This sequence comes from Jaculus jaculus, assembly GCF_020740685.1. Classification (NCBI taxonomy): domain Eukaryota; kingdom Metazoa; phylum Chordata; class Mammalia; order Rodentia; family Dipodidae; genus Jaculus; species Jaculus jaculus. Next base: position 43,943,116 of record NC_059102.1, read on the forward strand.
TCAATGTAGTTTTAATCTGCATTTCCCTGATGACTAGTGACGTAGAACATTTTTTTAGATGCTTATATGCCATTCATATTTCTTCCTTTGAGAATGCTCTATTTAGCTCCATAGCCCATTTTTTGCTTGGCTTGTTTGATTCCTTATTATTTAACTTTTTGAGTTCTTTGTATATCCTAGATATTAACCCTCTATCAGATATATAGCTGGTGAAGATTTTTTCCCATTCTGTAGGTTGCCTCTTTGCTTTTTTCACTGTGTCCTTTGCAGTGCAAAATCTTTGTAATTTCATGAGGTCCCAGTGATTAATCTGTGGTTTTATTGCCTGAGCAATTGGGGTTGTATTCAGAAAGTCTTTGCCAAGACCAATTTTTTTCAAGGTAGGGTCCCACTCTAGGCCAAGCTGACCTAGCACACACTCTGTAGTCTCAGGCTGGCCCTGAAATTATGTTTGTGTGTATACATACACACACACACACACACACACACACATATATATATATATATACACACACATACACACACACTTTTTTTTTTTTTTGAGGTAGGGTCTGACTCTAGCCCAAGCTGACCTGGAATTCACTATGTAGTCTCAGGGTGACCTGGAAAGTCACAGCAATCCTCCTACCTCTGCCTCCCTAGTGCTGGGATTAAATACATGCACCACCACACTTGGCCTTAAATGTTTTTTGTTTTTTGTTGTTTTTTTTTTTTCCTGGGAGTTGTTTTTTTTACTATTTTATTTATTTATTTGAGAGAGGGAGGGAGAGACAGAAAGAAACAGAGAGTGAGAAAGACCGGAGGTACCAGGGCCTCCAGCCACTGGAAATGAACTCCAGATGCATGCATCACCTTGTGCATTGGGCTTATGTGGGTCCTGGAGAATTGAACCGGTATCCTCCGGCTTTGCAGGCAAATGCCTTAACTGCTAAGCCATGTCTCCAGCCTACAAGATTCTTTTTTTCTTTTTCACAGTAGGGTCTGGGATTGCCCGGCCAATTCCTAAATTCAGCCAGGTGGAGCTTGGGAGCTCTTTTTTTGTTTTCTTTTCACAATTTTTTATTATTTATTTATTTATTTTTATCTTTTCACAATTTTTATTAACATTTTCCATGATTATAAAAATTATCCCATGGTAATACCCTCCCCCCCCCGTAAAATTATAGATTGGGTATGGAGAGATGACTCAGTGGTTAAGTCACTTGCCTGAAAAGTCCAACAAACAACCCAGGTTTGATTCCTCAGTGCCCATGTAAAGGCACATGCACAAAGTGGCAAATGTATCTTCATTTGCAATGGCTGGAGGCCCTGGAACACCCATTATCTCTGTCTGTATCTTTTCTCTATATCTCTCTCTGCTTGCAAATAAAAAAAATTAAAAAATTAAAATTAGGGCTGGAGAGATGGCTTAGCGGTTAAGCGCTTGCCTGTGAAGCCCAAGGACCGCGGTTCGAGGCTCGGTTCCCCAGGTCCCACGTTAGCCAGATGCACAAGGGGGCGCACGTGTCTGGAGTTCGTTTGCAGAGGCTGGATGCCCTGGCGTGCCAATTCTCTCTCTCTCTCCCTCTATCTATCTTTCTCTCTGTCTCTATCGCTCTCAAATAAATAAATAATTTTTAAAAATTAAAATTAGGGCTGAAGGGTTAGCTTAGAGGTGAAGGCCTTTGCCTGCAAAGCCAAAGGACCCCGGTTCTATTCCCCAGGATCCACATTAGCCAGATGCATGCACAAGGGGGTGCACATGTCTGGGGTTCATTTGCAGTGGCTAGAGGCCCTGGTGCACCCATTCTCTCTCTCCCCCCTCATTTCTCTGTCAAATTAATTAATTAAAAAATAAAAATATCAATGAAAGGGCTAGAGTGGAGGCTTAGAGGTTAAGTGTGCTTGCCTGTGAAGCCTAAGGACCCCGGTTCGAGGCTCGTTTTTCCAGGACCCACGTTAGCCAGATGCACAAGGGGGGCGCATGCATCTGGAGTTCATTTGCAATGGCTGATGCCCTGGCGCACCCATTCTGTCTCTATCTTTCTCTGTCTCTTTCTCTGCTGTCGCTCTCAAATAAATAAATAAAAATAAAAAAATTTTAAAAAGATATCAATGAATAAAGAATAAAATGTAGGGCTGGAGAGATGGCTTAGCGGTTAAGCGCTTGCCTGTGAAGCCTAAGGACTTCGGTTCGAGTCTCCGTTCCCCAGGACCCATGTTAGCCACATTCTCAATCTCTCTCTGTCTCTTTCTCTCTCTATATCACTCTCAAATAAATTAATAAAAAAATGAACAAAAAAAATTTAAGTATTTAAAAAAAAAAGAATAAAATGTAAAATTCACTTTGCAGCTTCTCTTTTTGTCTGATAGATATACTGGTTTTTAAAACATTCTTAATTATTTTTAAAAATAAATTTAAAAATGTTTTTATTTTTATTTATTATTTGAGAAAGAGAGAATGAGAGTGTCAGGGTCTCCAGCCAATGTGAATGAATTACAGATGCATGTACTACCTTGTACATCTAGCTTACGTGGGTCCTGGGGAATCAAGCTGGGGTTCTTTGGTTTTGCAGGCAAGCACCTTAACCACTAAGCCATCTCTTCAGCCCCCACATTCCATTTTTTTTCAAATTTTTATTAACAACTTCCATGATTATAAAAAATATCCCATGGGCCGGGCGTGGTGGCGCACGTCTTTAATCCCAGCACTCGGGAGGCAGAGGTAGGAGGATCGCCGTGAGTTCGAGGCCACCCTGAGACTACATAGTGAATTCCAGGTCAGCTTGAGCCAGAGTGAGACCCTACCTCGAAAAACCAAAAAAAAAAAAAAAAATCCCATGGGCCATGGAGGTTCCTGATGTCCCCCAAACATTATAGGCCATTGCTGAGGCCCTTGGTTTCCCACCAGGAATAGATGGTAAGACCCTATTGCTGAAGACTCCACATACTTGGGCTGCAAGGCCACTGAGAAATCCTGCTGAAACTGAGCTGTTAACCTCCTCCATGTAGACCAGCTGACAGAAAGCTGGAAGAAGCCATTCTACACGTAGTTCAATGGGAGAAAGATATACCACCAGTGAAGATACTCAACAGTGGACACTGCAAACCTTATATTTGGTCAGCCAGGCCAGATGAGCCAACGGGTGCAATAGTGGTACGTCTGTCATGGTGGAAACCAACTGCCCTCCAATTGGACTGGAGTCCTGCTCCATGGGGGGAAACATCCCTGATACTGAAAACTTAAAACAGGGGTAGTCATGAGCCCTAGGGGTGTAACATCTGCTGATGTCTGGAGAAATGTATCTACTATGCTTATCAACCTGCCCAGTAAGCCCTTCTCTTAATATTTATACCCTTAAATTAATGCTACTCTCACTTTGGGTAGAGAATCTTCTCTTTTCAGATGGCAGTGACCTTGGGATGACTCAGAAGGTATCATAGTGCTGGAAAGAAGTGACTGGAGTACTGAGTAACATCTTGATCACACCTTCCAAGGCTCAGGGTCTAATGTGGAAGAGGTGGCAGAAAGAATGTAAGAGCCAAAGGAAGGGTAGGACTCCTTACAACATGCTCCCTCCAGACATAAAATGGCCTGGATATCCATGACCTCACAGTGCCTGACACTACCTGCACAAGACCATCATAAGAGGAGGAAAAGATCATGACATCAAAATAAAAGAGAGATTGATTGAAATGAGGAGGGGATATGATGGAGAATGGAATTTCAAAGGGGAAAGTGAGGGGGGGGAGGGAGGATATTACCATGGGATATTTTTTATAATCATGGAAAATGTTAATAAAAATTGAGAGAAAAAAAAAAAAAAGAATCAGAAGGTTGGGCTGGAGAGATTGTTTAGTGGTTAAGGTGCTTGCCTGTGAAGCTTAAGGACCCATGTTCGACCATCCAGTACCCATATAAGCCAAATGTACAAGGTGGCGCATGTGTCTGGAATTTGTTTGTAGTGGCAGGAGGCCCTGGCATGCCCAGTCTCTATATCTCTGCCTCTCTCTCTCCAATAAATAAATAATAGAAAAGAATCAGACTTGGCATGGTGGCGCACACCTTTAATCCCAGCACCTGGGAGGCAGAGGTAGGAGGATCACTGAGTTTGGTGCCACCCTAACACTACATAGTGAAATCCAGGTCAGCCTGGACTAGAGCGAGACCCGACCCTCAAAAATCAAAACAAAACAGAGGTAAATTGAATTAGGGGTGATTGTAAGGGATAAAGGAGGAGGGCATGGGAGGGTGGGGAGAATCTTTGTCTCATGCATGGGATGAATAGGAGGAAGGAATGGCCTTTGTACTGCACGTCTGAGAAAATCTCAGCCCTGCTTGTAGGAAGACCTAGCTCAGAAAGTGCCCACTGGAGGAGCTTTCCGTGGATGGAATGGTCAGGTTCCAGCCCCACTACAGATACAGTTACTGACAATGGCCCATGGCCTTGATGAGAATGGTGCTGAATCCTGAAGATGCTGCAAACTGCACCCCTCTCAGCAGAGCACACTGAAAAGGACATATGAGCAGCCCACTGCTATGGCTGCTAGAAAAAGGGGGTTTTGTTTTGTTTTGTATTGCTTAAGAACAATTAATGCTGGGCTGGGATAGTAGTACAGTTGGTAGTGTTCTTGCCTAGCATGCACTAAGCCCCCAGGCTCAATGTCCAGTACTATATAGTTATATTATATAAACCAGGCGTGTTTTAAGGCACACACCTGTCATCCCAGCACTAAGGAGGTGGATGACCAGGAGTCCAAGATCATCCTTGGTTACATAGCAAGTTAGAGACCAGTTTAGGATACACAAGACTGTGCTTCAAAAACAATGATATATGTAATGTTGTGAAGAAGGCTAAGTGGTTAAGGTGCCTGCCAAGCCTGCCATCCCAGGTTCATTTCCCAAGCCACCCGCAAAAGCTAGACACAAAAAATGATGCAAGTGTCTGACATTTGCTTGCAGGGGCAAGAAACCCTGACATGCTATCCCCCCCCACCATGAGCAAATAAATAAATAATTTTTAAATTAAAATTAATTAAAATTTTATTATTTATTTATTTGGAGACAGAATGGGCACACCAGGGCCACTAGCCACTTGCAGATGCAAATGAACTCCAGATGCACGTGCTAAATCAAATCCATGTCGTTAGGCCTTGCAGGCAAGTGCCTTCACATCTGAGCCACCTCTCCAGCCCTAAAGGGAACTTTCCCTCTGAAAGGTCACTTACACAAATGACCAGCAACTTTCCTTTTAGCTTGGAATAACAGAAAGAAACAAGCAGGGGATGAGGGTGTGTCACAATGATAGTGTGCTTGGCAGGTGCCAAGCTCTGTATTCACTCATCAGTACCAAAAATAGAGAGAGGAGAAAGAATTACGTAATGGTGAGAGCAGCATACAGCATTCACTCCCTGATACGGAAGCATGGCGGGTGTGGGGGGGAATGGGGGATAGTAGGTCCCTTCAACGTGGAGGGCTTGAAAGATGAGACTGTCTCTGTCAACCAGTTCCTATGTGGTCTGAGAGGCCAGGGGCCACAGCTGACCTCCCAGCTTCACAGCTTTCTTATAACTTCAAAGAATAATTTTCTTTAGTTCCTGACCAGTGCTTACAGCTGCCAGGCTTTGATGAACTTACCCCAAGTTTTGTCCCTCCGGTGACCTCTGGCTCATCACATTCAAATTTTTCCCCCTTTCAAATTTTCAAAGCAGAGAAGAAAGCACAGCGAACTCTTCTCCTCTTTTGAAGCAAGAAGCCCACCTCAAACATAGCAAAATGACTGGGGCTGGAGGTGAAGTCAGTGGTACAGCAAGCGCTTAGTAGGCACGATGCTCTGTGTTTCATCCCCAGAACCACAAAGAAAAAGAAGAAAGGAGAAAAGGAAGCAGTCAGGAGATGTGGAAAGTGCCATTATAACAAGCAGCGCAAAGTAAAATAATTAATAGTGAGCACAACAAGAAATATAGGAGAACTAAATTTAAAAAAAGAAACACTTCAGGGCCAGAAAAGAAAGGCTCAAATGTGCAGTTATTATTAGATAAGATGCCTCAACATCTATGGCCACACTACCCAGAAGGCACTCGATAAGATGCCTTAACATTTAAAACATGTCTTCCTAGAATAATGTATAAATTTAAATGTGATTACAATTAAGCTACCAATAGGATTCTAGGATCCCAGGACTTAACAAGCTAATGCTGAAGTGAATTTGGTAGTAGGAATGACAGGCTGCATGTTTCAGTGAGCGAAAAGAGAAGGATGCTTTCATTAAGGGGTACAGCTTGAAATGGCTAAATTCAGAGTCTCCCAAAGGAATGTTGGCAGCACAGTGGGAAACAACGTAGATGATGCTGTTTCTAGGTAACCACAGGGAGTCATTTTAAAAGATCCAAAGCTCCCAACCAGACCAGCTCTTCAGTCCACAGTTGCTGCCTTTGAGCTGGGTGGTCATGTGACGGTGGCGGGGCTGGAGACCCGAAACCTTTGATCCATATGTTTTTTTGTCCCCGGGCACAATGAACACAATGGGAATGATTCTTCTCCAAGTCAAAACAGGGACAAGGCCCTTGTGCATGGATTTTTAAGAAGTGGAGAGAGGAGTGAAGGGAAGGCTGCCGGTGGAGGAATCCCAGAAGGGTGAGATGTCAGAGTTTATGCGTAGCCATGTGCTATGGTCCGAGTCCTTGGCAGAATCACAGGATGAACTACCAGCCAGCATGTTGGTATTCTTCTCGTCTGATATAATCCCTTCCCACTACTGGTCAGGACTCTGAATTAAAACAAGAGAGCAGCAAAGCAGTGTGTGGGGGAACACAGGGTGGGGGTCGGAAGTAGGGGTGTGGGATATATGTGGGAGGATGTACGGGGTTGGGGTGGTGTGTGTGTGTGTGGGGGTGGGGGTGGAACATCTTGAAAACTTGCCTGCAGCAATTGTGGTTAGAGAACAGTGTTTAAAATAGTTCTGTCTTTAATTTTTAGTTCATGCCACCAGTTGCACCCATTCTTGGGTGACTGAAAGCTCATGGAAAGCACTGTTAACATCCACAACACAGGGACTGGTGGGGAGCGTAGCAGTTGAGCATTTATCTAGCATGAACAAGGCCCTCGGTTTGTTAGATTCCCCAGCACATCCTCAAGGGACGCCCCCAAGAAGCCAGTAACAGACTCCTGGACGGGCAGGGAGAACGGGTAGATCTCCTGCAGGGACTTGATCTTCATGTCCTTGACTCGGCGGCCCAGCGTGGTGACGGGGATCCACTCACTCCTTGTTGGCTTTGCCTCCACGAGCCCGCGGGTATGACCCAGCCGCGGCCAGAGACTGTGGCCGAAACCTCCGCGGAAGCGGCGGCTCCCCAGGCCTCCCCACCCCCTCCCCCTGTACCAGAGTCACTTGCAGAAAGGGTCTTCTCTCTCTCTTTTTAAATATTTTATTTTATTTATTTATTCATTTGGACACACAGGGAGAGAGAGCGAGAGCGAGAGAGAGAGAGAGAATGGGCATGCCAGGGCCTCTAGCCACTCAAATGAACTCCAGATGCATGTGCCGCCATGTGCATCTGGCTTACATGGGACCTGAAGAATCAAACCTGGGTCCTTAGGCTTCACAGGCATGTGTCTTAACCACTAATCCAACGATCCAGCCTGGGTCTTCTCTTTTAAGAGCTCTGCAGTTTCATTTGCCATTGAAAGAACAGTAACAGAGCTATTACTATTGTTGAACAACTGCTCTTGAATTTTGATCTTTATAAAATTAATTAGATATAATTAGTACATTTTTGTCATGCAGCTTTACAATATTTAACATAAGAGTTCCCTGACCAATCACTGTCTCTATAAGCAGCCCAACCTCAAACTTACCATCTTCCTCAGCCTTCTGGTGCAGGTGTTACAGTTGTATACCAGCATATCCTGCTTTTATATAGTTATCTGTTTTTGTTTGTTTGTTTTAAGGTAGGGTCTTACTCTACCCAGGCTAGAATTCGCTATGTAGTCTCAAGGTGGTCTCATCTGAGATTAAAGATTGTCTCTTAAACGGGTGTGGTGGTGCACGCCTTTACTTGGGAGACAGAGATAGGAGGATTGCAATGAGTTCAAGGCCACCCTGAGACTACATAGTGAATTCCAGGTCAGCTTGAGCTAGAGTGAGACTCTACCTCGTAAAAAGAAAGAAGAAAGAAAAAGAAAAGAAAGGGTTGTCTCTTAACTGTAAGTACTGTAAAGGCAAAACAAGTTCCAGGGGTTAGAGAGATGGCTTAGCAGTTAAGGTGTTTGCCTGCAAAGCCTAAGGACCTGGGTTCAATTCTCCAGGGTTCACGTAAGCCAGATGCAAGGGGGCACAGGAATTTGGAGTTCGTTTGCAATGGCTAGAGGCCCCTTAGTGCCCATTTGGTCTCTCTTTCTTTCTCTCTCAAACAAATAAATTAATTAAAAAAAAACAAATTCCATACTTTCAACATATAAAGGCACAGAGTAAACATTTCCTACTGCTACTAGGCATAATAACAAAGAGAGACTGGACCTGGACTGGAAGGACGGCTTGGCAGTTAAGGATTTTGCCTACAAAGCCGAAGGATCCACATTCTATTCTTAGGACACAAGTTAGCCAGATGCACAAAGGGGCACGCACATCTGGAATTCATGTGCAGTGGCTGGAGGCCCTGGTGCACCCATTCTCTCTCTCTTTCTCTTTCCCTCTTTGTCTGTCAAATAAATAAATTTTAAAAAATATTTTTTTAAAAAAGAGAGAGACTGGACCAATGCAAACTCAATAACCAATTAACCAATGCAAACATCAAACATTTGCAGTTGAAAACTGATATCATAATCAGCGGCTGGCCATCTCCAGAATTCCCAGTTCTGCCCCTCCAGCTGGGTTGAATACCCAGGGAAAATTTCCACCCTGAGCCAACAGCACTCCACGGTAACCCTTGCACAGTACTGGTCTATCCAAAATATCTTTGAGTTTCCACGCAAACCACAGCCCATCTTCCTGAATCTTTTGGGGGTACATCCCTTCAAACCACCACAGGCCATATTCATAGCTATCATGGAACACATGTGGCCCACTGGCCAAACTTGAACAAGCCTATTGGGACATCAAAGAATAATTTGCACACTTTTGGTAGTAGTTGATTAATTTCAAAATACAATTCAAGAGCCGGGCATGGTGGCGCATGCCTTTAAATCCCAGAACTTGGGAGGCAGAGGTAGGAATATCTCAGTGAGTTTGAGGCTGCCCTGAGATGCCATAGTGAATTCCAGGTCAGCCTGGGCTAGAGTGAGACCCTACCTCAAAATCATCAACAACAACAAAAAATCCACAATTCAAGTCAGGCGTGGTGGCTCACGCCTTTAATTTCAGCACTGAGGAGGCAGAGGTAGGAGGATCACTGTAAGTTTGAGGCCACCCTGAGACTACATAGTGAATTGCAAAGCCCACCAGACCAGATTCAATTTCCAGTAACCCAAGTAAAGCCAGACAAAAGGTGAGGCAAACAGAGTGGGTGGGAATACCTGGGGCATAGTCCTCTGGATAACCCAAAGGGAGTTACTGAGGCCTTCACGACCACACAGTGAATACCATGGCAGAAGACAGGTGGAAGCATCTGCAAGTGGTGCCCTCTACTGTTCATGTCCTGGTAATTATGGCTCTGAGGCTCTTGGCCATAAAGACCTGCCAACTCTCTAGAATTCTTCTGGTGACCAGGGCCTGAAAATTCTCTTTTCTGGCTTCCCACAGTCTTCTATCAGCTTCCCACTCTCTACTTCGGCTTCCCTTTTCCTAGCCTGGACACTCTCCAACTTATCTGCTTCTTCAGTTGTCAGGCAGCTGTGTGCCCCAACCCCTTCAGCAACTCCAGGGCTGCTGCCCCTTGACTCTGGTATCTGCCTTTGCCAGAACTGCATTTATCTGGGTGCGAAGCTAGGCATCCAATGCCACTCAGGGCTCACTGAGACATCCAAGCTGAGAGAGTGGACACCCATCCCCAGTAAGGTGCCATACTCAGGTGGGGTCAGTAAACAGTCCACCACCACCTGAGGCCATGGAAGTACAGAATGTGGACCCATAGGTCTGCTGGTGCATGGGCTGGACGTCTATGCGAGCCTCTTCAGCTGTCAGGCAGCCTGCTCTAAAAAGCTAAGACCGCCTTTAATCCCAGCACTCAGAAGGCATAGGTGGAAGGATTGCCAGGAGTTATGAGTTCGAGGCCACCCTGAGAATACATAGTGAATTCCAGGTCAGCCTAAAAAAAAAAAAAAAAGCTAAGACTTATTGCTTGGCACTTAAAAAGTGCCACACCCACTGTTTTTTTTTTTTTTTTTTTTTCCAAGGTAGGGTCTCACTCTGGCTCAGGCTGACCTGGAATTCACTGTGTAGTCTCAGGGTGGTCTTGAACTCTCCGCAATCCTCCTACCTCTGCCTCCCTAGTGCTGTAATTAAAGGAGTGCGCCACCACGCCCGGCTCACAGCCACCTTTTAAACTTTTATTTTTAGAGACACAGAGAGAGAATTGGTGGGCCAGGGCCTCAGCCACTGATATCAAACTCCAGGTGCTTGTGCCACCTAGTGGTCATGCGCAACCATGTGCTTGTCTCACCTTTGTGCGTCTGGCTGATGTGGGATCTGGAGAGTTGAACATGGGTCGTTAGACTTTGCAGGCAAGCGCCTTAACTGCTACACCATCTCTCCAGCCCCACAGCCACTATTTAAGGGGCCAAACACTACCTTGCCCCTTAGCATGAGTCACACTGTAGTCTGTCTCACTCCTAGCACAGGAGGACCTATAACTCACTCTGTAGTTCCAGGCTAGCCATGAACTCACAGCATTTTTCCTACCTCTGCCTCCTGAGTGCTGGGATTAAAGACGTGTGACCCCATGCCTGGATTCATGTTTTTTCTAACATGGCTTCATTACACACTTAAGTATGTAAAAAATATGTAATATTTGGACCAGATGTTGTGAATAATAGTAGAGATAAAGGTATTTTATTCTGTATTTTTAAAACTGTTCTGTACAAACAAAAGTTTTCCTGGATGTAAAAAAAAAATTGCATAATGGAATTGATAATAATGCTATTTATTGAGCCTATATACATGTAAAAAAAATATTGCAGGCTGAGAGATAGCTTAGCAGTTAAGGTACTTGCCTGCAAAGCCTAAGGACCCAGGCTCGATTCCCCAGAACCCATGTGAGCCAGTTGCATATGGTGGTACATGCATCTGGAGTTCATTTGCAGTGGCTGGAAGCCCTGGCATGCCCATTCTCTCTCTTCCTATTCTTCTCTTTCTCTCTCAAACAAATAAATAATAGATAGATAGATAAAATATTTAACAAAAAAATGCAATGTGGGCAAGCATCACCTGAGGGAGGTACAGGAAGGAGAGGTGGATGAGGATGAGGTCAGAGCAGAGCCCAGAAATGTGTGGAGCAGGAAGTCTGCTGGGAAATGAGTGTTGTATCTCCATGTCTCCAGCTAGAGGATCTAGAAGTCATTGTGATGCATCACATCTAAAAAGTCAAGAAAGTGAACTCCACAGTAGCTCAGGATGAGTTTGAGAAGGAGGAACTACACACTCTGTCTATTCTCAAGGAACTTGAAGAGGCTGTGGGCAATATTGTGAAGTTCTTGGGAATAAGCCCTTGTGAGAGGCCAAAGTGCCAGATCACAAGAACACCCTCCATCTTGGTGGTGTGTTCCAGGGTGGTCATGATGTCCTCATGCATTCACAGTTACAATGCAGGTGACAGCCAGAAGCTCAGAAGAGCTGCCACTAGACATCAACTTGGCACCTGTGGGCTAAGGTCCAGCTGAAGAGGCTCTACTCCAGCCTCTCCCACACTAGCAGATGTCACTTCTCCATGAAACTGGAGGAACCCTTCCCCAAGCCTCTATGCCCAGAAATGATCAGGAATCATTGTAGATCTTTTATTTTTATTTATTTATTTGAGATAGAAAAAGAGATGGGGGGATGAAGGGATGGCTTAGTGGTTAAGGCATTTGCCTGCAAAGCCAAAGGACCCAGGTTTGATTCCCCAGGTCCCACGTTAGCCAGATGCACAAGGGGGCACACGCGTCTGGAGTTCGTTTGCAGGGGCTGGAGGCCCTGGTGCGCCCATTCTCTCACTCTCTCTCTCCCTCTTTCTCTGTCAAATAAATGAATGAATGAATAAATAAAAATATTTAAAAAAGAAAAAGAAAAAGAGATGGTGGGAGGGAGAATGGACACGCCAGGACCTCCAGTCACTGCAAAAGAACTCCAGATACATGGGCGACCTTGTGTATCTGGTTTATGTGGGTCCTGGGGAATTGAACCTGGGTCCTTTGGCTTCACAGGCAAGCACCTTAACCGCTAAGCCATCTCCCCAGCCCGTGGATTTTTTTTTTTTTTTTTGAGATAGGGTCTAGCTGTAGCCTAGGCTGACCTGGAATTCATTATTTAGTGTCAGCTGGCCTTGCAGTCACAGCGATCCTCCTACCTCAGCCTCTCTAGTGCTAGGAATAAAAGGCGTGCGCCACCATGCCCCAGAGATTGCACAATTTTGAGGCAATAGTAATGTATGCAGAGAGGTTTGAGCTCTGCCTGATTGCCCCTTGCAGCAACCTCCCCTGCCCTCGTGTGTGTGTGTGTGTGTGTGTGTGTGTGTGTGTGCGCACGCGCGCTTTTGCTGTCTGGTGGTATCTCTCTGCTTGCATGTGTGCAAGCAGCTTCCCCGCCACTGATGGAACTTCCCCCGGATCTGTAAGCTTGAAATAAATTCCTTCCTCCCGTACCCTGTGTCTGGTTTGGATGTTCACCCCAGCCTCGTATGCTGACTACAAGAACTTGCAACCCGGCCTCCAGCCCCCCAGCTCTGGGCTCCAGGCGTGCGCCCCGGGGCCAGCCCACTCCAGTCGCAGCTGCAGTTTCCAGCGCGGGATCGCGCGCTTGCCTTCCCTCCTCGCGCGCGCCTGGCGCATGGACTTCGCCCCGGGCGGACGCGGGTGGGGTGACCTCGCCTCCCCGCGTCCCGCCCTCCCACCAGCCAGCCCCGGGCCGCGCGCTCACGTCACCTTCGCCGCGGTTCACACACCACCGGGCGGGTGACACGGCGGGACATTAGGAAGTCCCCGGGCGTCGCCGTCGCGGCCGCTTCGCTTCCCAGGGCCCGGGAACGGGATGATTGGCAGGCCGTGCCCGGGTGATGTAACCCGGGGCTGGTTGCGGAGCTCTTTACGATTCGGAGATAAAGCCCGGCGCCCCTTCGTTGACTCCAAAGGAGACGCTTCTTCCAGTTGCCGTTGTTCAACTTTATAAAGCGTGTTTTGCAAAACTTAAGAATTTGTATTAGAAAAGCTAGGCTTTTAGAGTGTGGAGACCTAAATGAGAATACATGCTTTCACAAATAACAGTCCTGAACCAAGTTGAATGTTTATCCTTCTTTGGTGGTAAACCTTAGTCTGTTATTTATTTACTTTGATTTTTCGATTTTGTGAGGTAGGTTTACTCTCTAGCCCAGGAGGACCTGGAATTCACTATGTAATCCCAGGCTGGCCTCCAACTCAAAGCAAGCCTCTTACCTCTGCCCCACGAGTGCTAGGATCAAAGGTGTGTGCCACCACAACCAGCTTACCTGGGATGTTTGGTGGCTTTAGGTGGCAACATTCCCTCATATGTTTTATACAACATAAAATAGTGTAAATGCCTCCTTTAAAAAAAAAAGGGGGTTTAGCCGGGCGTGGTGGCGCACGCCTTTAATCCCAGCACTGGGGAGGCAGAGGTAGGAGGATCGCCGTGAGTTCGAGGCTACCCTGAGACTACATAGTGAATTCCAGGTCAGCCTGAGCCAGAGTGAGACCCTACCTCGAAAAACCAAAAAAAAAAAAAAAAAAAAAAAAAAAAAAAGGGGGGATATCGGAGAGATGGCTTAGTGGTTAAGGCGCTTGCCTGCAAAGCGAAAGGACCCAGGTTCGATGTGAGCCAGATGCACAGGTGGCACAAAAAAAAAAAAAAAGAAATTTAAAAAGATGTGACCTAATGATCATGCAACTAGAAAAAGTGTGATTAAATGGACCATACAAAATGACATTTATTTCCACCAAAGTGAATTAGCATGCCCAGAATAAGATGAAATGTGCAAACAAGATTAACTCACCCCTTCAGTCAGTACTCCAGGAATGAGCGACGTGGTGATGCTGTGGAGATTTAATTTTTACTTATTTTTTTTTCCCCTTTGTGTGTGTGTGTGTGGGGGGAAGTGCACATGTGTGTGTATGCATGGGGAAGCCAGAGGTCAATATCAGGTGTCTTCTTCAGCTGCTCTCCTCACCTAATCTACTGAGCTAGAAATTCAGTGACCTCCAGCTAAGTGATTCACCTAGACTTGCCAGCCAGTCAGCTCTGAGCCCTGTCTCCCCCTCCCTGGGGCTAGGGTTACAGATGTGCATCACCACATCAGCATTTTATGTGGGTGCTAGGGCTCTCGACACAGGTCCTCATGCTTGCATAGCAAGTGCTTTACTAATGGAGCCATTCCCCAGCCCCTGCTCTGGCATGTTAGGGTGACTGGGGACAGCGTTGTGCTTATACAGTACCCCTGTTGCGCCCCTCCCGCCAGCAGGAAGAACGACAACAACAGGATTCTTCTCAAGCACACTTTATTGGGAGCTCCTAGCTGATAGAGAGAAGGACCCCGACCCTACGGAGCGCCAACCTTATATACTTGTGGTCATGTGGATGTGAAACATTGTCTGATTGGCTTAAGTCTCATCAGACGACTTTGCATCACCCAATCGGGATAGGTGAGCAGCCATGTTAGGATAACGTCATATGCTCATGTGCAAATGATTAGGATGCAAAAGCAGTAAACAAGCTGATGCAGCAAAGCCTGACGAAGCCAGCACGGCTCCCAACATACCCCTGAGAAAAGGTGCTGACTAACGAGGCCAGTATTACCAAAGAATGAGTTCCAGGGGCTCTCAGAGCCCTCCGCAGAGAAATCACATTGATTATGATATGGGATTTGGGGACTCAGGGGACTGCAGGACTGTGAACCCCAACTTTTAGGTTCCTATCCATTTTAACAAGGAATTGAGAAAACTGACTCTGAGAAGGGTAGATTATGAGTTACGAGATTTATTTAGGGAGAATTGTATCCAGGGGAAGGCTAGAAAGACTTAAGCCAGAAGGGCATCCTCCTCCTTGCCTGGCTGAAAGATGGAGAGACAAATCCCAGCACATGCCTTTCATCCCAGCACCAGGGAAGCGTAAATAGGAGGATTACTGTGAGTTCAAAGCCAGCCTGGAGCTACAAAGGGAGTACCAGATCAGCCTGGGCTACAGAGTGAGACCCTACCTGTAAAAACAATACAAAACAAAACAACAACAAACAAACAAACAAAAATCTGACTGGACAGACAGGGAAATCTCCAGGGGAGAAGCATATGGAAACGAGAAAGACAAAACATGAAAGTAAAGCAGAAGAGTTAAGCCCTTCCCCTTTACATAGAAGAAAACTAGTAGAGGCTGGAGAGATGGCTTAGCGGTTAAGCGCTTGCCTGTGAAGCCTAAGGACCCGGGTTTGAGGCTCAATTCCCCAGGACCCACGTTAGCCAGATGCACAAGGGGTCGCACGTGTCTGGAGTTCGTTTGCAGTGGCACGCCCATTCTCTCCCTCCCCCCCACCCCCGCCTCTTTCTCTGTATCTGTCACTCTCAAATAAATAAATTAAAAATTTTAAAAAAAACTAGGAGATTAAATGGCAAAGGGCCCACAGCTTGGAGGAAAGTCATACTGTAAGAAAGTGTGAGAAGCACCCAAAACCCAGGCAGGAAAATGTCCCAAACAAGAAGAAAGGGTGGGAGGGAGGAAGAGCAGGAAGCAGGAGAATGCAGTGAAAGCCAAGGGTCAGACTACACATGTGGCAGGCCCATTTTTATGGGCAGGTGTCCAATTAGGATGAGCCTTGTCACCAGGCTCAAGTATGTGAGGGAGAGACCTGACTGATTCATGGATTCAAGGGGCTGACTCAGAGGGGCCAGCCCACCCAGGTGTGCTAGATTGACACAGAAGTAGAAAGCGCTGTTGGTGAGGGATTTTTTTGTAGTCATCTTGGAGAAAACTGGATCAGATACGAGTTCTAATTCTGCCAGGGCAAGTGAGGTATATCTCCTTATCCTTGAACCTTGCCCCTGGCTGACTACCTGTAAAAAGCTATCTTGCTCCTGTTTCTCCTTCAGGTCAAGGTCAGGGATGTATGAAGTTTGTGTCTGTGGAGGAAGGGAAATCCATCCCCGCAGGTTTCATGAAGAAAACATAGATGGTCAGCCAGACGTCCCCAAACGTTATGGACATTAACTATGTGCAGAACTCTTAAAACTCATCAACTTATAGTAGGTAGGCAGACATTAGCAGGCTTGAAGGTCATTGAAAGAGCAACCCTACCTCCCATCTCCCTGGTAACATTGACCAAAAAAACATTAATCAGGATTGGAGAGATGGCTTAGCAGTTAAGGCACTTGACTGCAAAGCCAAAGGACCCAGGTTCAATTCCTCAGGACTCATATAAGCCAGATGCACAAGGTGGCACATGCATCTGGAGTTCATTTGCAGTGGCTAGAGGCCCTGATGTACCCATATTTATTTATTTATTAGAGAGAGAGAGAGAGAGAATGGGGCAGGGCCTCTAGCCACTGCAGACAAACTATAGACACATGTACTCTCTGCAATCCTCCTACCTCTCTGCCTCCTGAGTGCTGGGATTAAAGGTGTGGGCCACCATTCCTGGCTTCATTTATTATGTTTCAGCTTTCAAGAGATAATCTAATTTTGTGATAAAAATCTATTAAATGGATTATTTAGTCTAAGGCAATTGGAGATGTATGGCTGGCACAGAAGACGCAAAATTAAGCTGGGCGTGGTGGCGCACACCTTCCCAGCACTCAGGAGGCAGAGGTAGGAGGATCACTGTGAGTTCAAGGCCACTCTCTCTGAGAGTATGTTGCGAATTCCAGGTCAGCCTGGATTAGAGTGAAACCCTACCTTGAAAACCAAAAAAAAAAAAAAAAAAAAAAAAAAAAGAATTATGTTGACATTTAGGATATACACTGACATAAGCAACTGATTTAGTTATTCATTATTGTGGCCAAATATTTGAAAAATGTAACTTATGTTGGAGAGATGGCTTAGCGATTAAGGCACATGCCTGCAAAGCCTAAGGACCAAGGTTTGATTCTCCAGGTCCCACGTAAGCCAGACGCACATAGTGGCGTATGCATATGGAGTTCGTTTGCAGTGGCTACAGGCCCTGGAATACCCATTTTCACTCTACAGTGTCTATCTCTGTCTCAAATAAATTTTTTAAGAAAAGGAAAAATGTAACTCAAGGAAACAAGAGTTTATTTTGGCTCATACTTTAAGAAGGAATGTGAACGTGTCAGGGAAAGATAGCGGTAGCAGGGAGAGATGGCTGGATACATTGCCTCCTATTAATTATATTAATACTCAACAAAGACTCAGGAGCCTGCAGTCAAGATGCCGAGAGATGAAGGCTGATGCTCAGTTCACTTTCTTTTCCTCCCAGGCCCCAACCCCCGAGGGAGGGTCTCACCTTTTTCTTGCAATTAATACCACTCTTCATCGCTTACATCTGGCTCCTCCTCTTCATCAGAACTGCCTACCCAGAGGCCTTGAGTGCCACTGGGAATAAGGTGTCCATGTGTTTCCAACAATTAGAGCTGGTCAAAGTGTTCAGAAAAGTCCATGACATTCTTTGGATCTGGTTTTCCATCCTCATGTACTTTCTCTTTTTCCATTTTTACTACTACTCTACATAAAAAGCATTTCAAAGGCTAGGGCATAGTTTCTCCAGAGATAAATTATGTCTGCATTATCTTACTTATTCAAATGTGAACAGAAAAATCTCAAAATGTAGATTTAAAGCTGGCTGTGGTGGCACACGCCTTTAATCCCAACACTCAGGAGGCAGAAGTAGGATTGCTGTGAGTTTGAGACCAGCCTGAGATTAGTGAATTCCAGGCTTAGCCTGGGCTAGAGCAAGACCCTACCTTGAAAACCCAACCCCCTTCAAAAAAGAAAAATAGCACAAAGTTTATCAAAATTTCGGGTATGCTTAACATGAAGGGTCCAGATGTGCCTATGAAGAGGCTACAGAAGAAAGCACATTGCTTCTTGCTAGTAAAGACAAGCTGCAGCGAAGGCTCTCGCCCAGGGGCCGCTTTCTATGCCTGCCACCCTTGGAGAGCAGGATGATTGGCCCACCACTCTGTCCTTCCCAAGCTCTCTGGGAGAGTCCGCTTTCTAATGTGCCTGGGCATGCAGTAGCCTCTGGCAATTTATCTCCTGTTTTAAATGGCAGTCTCGCTAGTTACAGGGAGACAGGAAAGAAAACTTCTTTCAATCCAGGCCAAGACATTCTCTGACATTCTAAGAGATATACAAAGCTTTGACTAAAAAATACGATAACACATCACCCCCAAGGAACTCCAGGGGATGAAATTCCCACCGTTTTCACTTGTTTTGTGGAGGTGGAACCCAGGGCCTCACGCAGTGTTTGGCAAGTACACTCCCGCTGGAGTTCTGTCTTATTAACCTCCAGGAGACTTTATATTTTTCTGCAGGAAAACAGGAAGGTAGATGCAAAGCATTGGGCCTGCCCTGAAGCATTATCTCCAACCCTGTGATCCTGTGGGATTAACAAGAACAGTTTTGTGATTTACACTTATGCCACAAAAGGTCTCCTAAATCCAGGGGACTTTGAGGAGCCCAGGGTAGGAATGGGTCTGGAGGGAAAAGACTTTTTTCCTTAGTCCCTCTCTGAGGAACCTCTGACACGCACAAAGCCCTGAAAAGTGGAGGCAAATCACAAGCAAAACTCACTGACAAGAAACAATGTCAATATGAGTTGGGCGTGGTGGCGCATGCGGCCCAGAGGCAGAGGTAGGAGGAGCACTGTGAGTTCCAGGCCACTTGAGACTACACAGTGAGTCAGCCTGGGCTAAAGCAAGACCCACCCTACCTTGAAAAACCAAAAAAGAAAAAGGGAATGTCTATATGGATCTGGAAGCCGACTCCCTACTGATGGGTAGCTGGAAGCTGTTGCTGTGCCCTGTAAACCAATGGGGCTCTTCCGAATATTCTCCCCACCCCCCTATAGTAAGAGAGCACCTCCTCTTTGTGACATTTGATTTGTTTAAGCCTTAATCCCAACAAATGTGGTTAGCAGGTTTTAAGTGATCTCATTTAACAGAATGGGAAACAGGCTCATGTGAGTTAAATGACTTGAGGGGTACAGTTGTGTAAAATAATTGTTTTTCATTTTAAAAAATTTCTTTGTGTGTGTATGTGTGTGTGTGTGTGTGTATGCGCGCACACACACACGCGCCAGGGCTTCTTACCACCGCAAATAAACACCAGATGCTGGACCCACTTTTTGTGTTTAGGTAGAAGGGGGTGGCTTAGGAATTGAACTGGCCAGCAGACTTTGTAAGCAAGTGCCTTTAACCACTGAGCCATATTCCCAACCCCTAAATAATATTTAAAAACTAATAAGTGTAAAAATTATACTTTGGGGCTGGAGAGATGGCTTAGTGGTTAAGGCACTTACTTGTGAAACCTAAGGACCCAGGTTCAATTCCCCAGAAACCATGTAAGCCAGATGCACATGGCGGCACATGCATCTTGAATTTGTTTGCTGTGGCTGGGGGTCCTGGTGTGCCCCCCCTTTATATATTTTTAAAAGAATTACACTTTGAGTTCCCTCTCCTTTACATTAAGCACTGCCATCATAGTTTTGCTTCAGGACCAGAAAAACAGAAACAGCACAACACTGATTTAAAGCAGGCAGCCCATGGCCTTCCCTCCATCCTTTTAAACATTAACTGTGCAAAATCCAACCCAGCACTATCTCTTCCTCCTGGTTTCCTAGTCTTCTGTATTCCACGTTCGCCTTGTATCCCCCTCCTTTTCCTACCCCTTTGCTAACGCTCATCAATCTCTCCTGGGACTCTCCTCAGAACACTAGTCACCCGAGCTCTGATCTATAGCACAACCTCGTGCTTGGAATTATAGGAATGAAGCTGTGAATGATCTGAATGTGTCTGTGGAGATCAGGCTGTGGTCTGCTCTAAGTCACTACGTATTGTATAGGACAGTAGCTTTCAGGCTATGCCTTGCCCTGAGAAGCTACAGTTTATAAAAGAGGAGTTTGTCCAATTTTGAGTGCAAATGCTAATGATGAGATAGAAGTTGGTTAGGCAGCTGAGGGTAACAGCCCATACTGCCCCCATCCCCCACCCCAGAGTGAACAGTTTTTTCTTCTCCTGGCTAAAAGCAGGAAAATTCCTTGAGCCTGTAAGGGGGAATCGGGTTTTTCCTTAATTCTTTTTCCCTAAGAGAGTTTCCCTCCCTAGAAATCTCAAGGTCCTTAGTTTTTACTGCATTCAGGTCTTTCAACTCTAACCAGAATAATCCATTAAGCTGTACATACAGCACTGCAAGGTTTCAAATTCATTCATGTTCCTCTGAAAGTCAGCTCTAAAAGGCCAAAGCCACACAGTCAGGTGTCTAGCTGCAATCCCACTCCTCGGTACCACTTTACTGTTGTAGTTAGGTTCACATTGCTGGCAGAAATCACCTGATCAAGAGCAGCTGTTGGTAAAAAAGGGTTTATTTTGGCTTACAGACTTGAGGAGAAGCTCCATGATGGCAGAGGAAAACGATGGCATAGGTAAAGGGTGGATATCACCCCCTTGCCAACATCAGGTAGACAATAGCAACAGCAGCATGCCAAACACTGGCAAGGGGAAACTGGCTGTGACATCCACAAACCCAACCCCAACAATACACTCCCTCCAGGAGGCATTAATTCCCAAATATCCATCAGCTGGGAACCTAGCATTCAGAACACCTAGGTTTATGGGGCACACCTGAATCCAACCACCACACCACCTATCATCAGAACATCTGGAGCACATGTGATGGATAGTTCATGAACTCCACTCCTGGGCTTCAGCTCAGCATAATCTCTCCTACTTGATGCAGTGTACCTAGATTTTCACTTGCCCGTACCAAGTTCTGTACCTGGAACCAACTCTGTGCTTGAGAGCAACTTTGCACTTCTCCAAACAGTGGTGTGACTGGGATCATTATTATATTTTTTAACCACCTGCATTGACCTTCCCCCACCCATCTTGGTTTAAATGTGTACCTTCATAGACTCAGACATTAAAAAATATTTTTAAGGGCTGGAAGGATGGCTTAGTGGTTAAGGCATTTGCCTGCAAAGCCAAAGGACCCAGGTTCTATTCCCCAGGACCCACGTTAGCCAGATGCACAAGGGGGTGCACATGCCTGGAGTTCATTTGCATAGGATGGAGGCCCTGGAACACCCATTCTCTTTCTCTCTCCCCCTCTTTCTCTGTCAAATAAATAAATAAATTCTTAAATTTTTTTTAAAAATGTATCTTATTTATTTGAGAGAGAGGGAGAGAACTAGGTAGGGAGAGAGAGAGAGCATATGGGTGTGCCAGGACTTCCAGCCACTGCTAATGAACTCCAGATGCATTAGCCCCCTTGGGCACCTGGCTTATGTGGGTCCTGGGGAATTGAACTTGGGTCCTTTGGCTTTGTAGGCAAGTGCCTTAACTGCTAAGCCATCTCTTCAGCCCTCAGGCATTTTTTAAATTTAGATTGAGCTTGCAACTTGAGTCTCCAGCAGGCAGAGCCCTGCCCAGGGAAAAAAGTATGTCATGGGGGGCAGATCTTATAGTCTATCCCTATAAGGCATATAGACAGCAGTTTTGAGTTTTGGCTGTTGTGTTTGCTTGTTATTGGGGCTTATTGCTTGCTCCAGTTGTGTCTCTCTGCTTGGATCTATGGAAATGAGCAAGTTTAAAGTTACCAGCACAGAGACTGGTTTTAGGTTTATGAAGCTACAATTGTTAAGGAGATTACACCATCAAGGGTAGGCCAGCTGCGGAGATGTGGAATGGGAAACAGGGAAACAGGCCACTTATATGGAGCTGTGAAGATGGACTGTTTGCAGTATAGACCCAAAGATGTTTTGGATATACCAGGACTGTGAAATGGTTGCCATGGAGAGCTGCTGGCTCAGGACAGAGTGTTTGCTCAGGCTGTGACCAGCCCATCTGGAGGGGTGGAACTGAAATCCAGTGACTTTCATCAGTGGTTATATGAATGTTGGAATTGGAGCTGCAGGTGTTTGATGTGTATCTGCTGGTCATTATTTGCATTGGTCCAGCCAGCCCTTGTTATGTCTTTTTTCAACAATATATAAATAATATAACATGGCTTTGTTAAAACAAAAACAACACGCTGGGGTATTGTTTGATGGTACAGTGCATGTGCCAGCACTAAAACCCAAGGTAACGTGAAAGAAAAACCAAATCACCTGTCTATATAGACAGACAATTGCTTGGAAACACACAAAATCTTAATGGTAAGTTATTTCTAAGTAATGGGATGATGGACAAGTTTGATTTCACTGTATTTTCCAACAATGAATATGTTTTACTGTTACAGTCAGTAATTGGTGTGATTTAAATATCTATCTTGAGGGCCATTCTCTAGTAGTCCTCAGAGCAGTTGGAGGGAATCAAAAGACTGGCTCTCTCTGGGAGTCACAGACCTCAGTCCAGCTCTGAAAGAGGATACATTTACCACTTTGCTACAGTCCTTTGATGGAGAGATGCTGTAATTAAAGGATGTTAAATGCCAAATAACATCTCTGGAAATGCATACTGACCCTTGGTGCTGCCAGCTGGGAGAGGGGTGTGTGGCTGTCATTTTCTACTTAGCGACCCCCCAAGATCCACCCAGGAGAGCTGGGCAAACACAAAGATGGTGTGGTATGTCAGAGCAGTATGCAAATACAGGTCTCTAATCCTATCAGGAGTGCTTATGGTGTTAATGTGACTATCCTTCACAGCTCATAAATCTACTTGGGGGCAAAGCTGCCAGACACCATCAAGCCCAGCTCCTTCAGAGGCTGGCAGCAAGCAAAGCAGCTGGGCTCATGCCTCAGTAAAGTCTAATAAAGAGCTTTGTACGTGGAGGACCACAGAGCAGCTTCTCACATTTAGACACAATGGAACAAAACAGTGGGCAATGTGAATGTCTGATTATTCAGACTGGTGGTCTCCCTATGCCCTGCCTGCCCACTGAGCCATGGCTTCACAGTCCTTCACAGTTCTTTGCATGCAGATGGATCTGTCTTGCTCCCAAACAATTGCTGGCACAGATTCCTGTTGAATCAGTTTGTTTAATCCCTGTCTATAAATACAAATAGACTATATTCCCTCCCATTGGAATCTGCTAGCCTATTTATATTAAAATCTACTAAACTTTAGCCAGGTCATTCCTGTCCCAATTCATTCTCCCTTTATGCAGTGGTAAGAATAGAAACATTCTCTTTTCTGGAACAGAAATCCTCCCCGCCCCTGCCAAGAGTTCCCACTATTGACAAATATGTAGGGTTGAAACTGTCAACAGAAATCAGTATCAACCTTTTGATTACAGGTTCCTCCAGAATCTGTCTGAGCCTCCAGGGGGTCAGTTTAATATACAACTGGATGGGGATTCTAAGTAACAGCCGAAGCCTGGGGAAGGGTGGGGGGCAGGCAGGCACGGCTCCCTGTCTGCTTCTTGGAAGGTGAGTTGGGATGGGTTTTCTACCTCTAGGAGACTTGTTGGGATACAGAAAGGATGGGGTTTCCTTAGAGACACTGTCCCACAATGTGAGACTGTAAGAAACAGAAACACTGAGGAGATGCCTGCTTATCCTGCAACTCGGTGGGATTTAGGCCACTAACCACCATCCTCACTGACGCTATCCCGTCCTCAGGGCTGGCTTTCGGCACCACAGGGACACGGCACATCCAGGATGTGTTTCTGGACACTGTGTGCTTGTGTATGTGTGTGTCTGTGTGTGTGTAGGGGCAATCAGAAAGAACTCCGTTTACCAGACTTGGGCTTTCAGTAAGTTTAACTCTTGAGCCCTGGTGCCCTCATCTGGAAGACTGAATCATCTCTTACATCGTGGGTCATCTGGTATTGTGTCTAGGGAGCTGATTCATGAGTATTGATAAAAAACCAGTTTTACCGATGTGTGATTTAAATATCAGGTGGATTTCAGAAGCAACTGTGATTATTGCTATTATTGTTAATGGTGGCAAACTATTATTATTATTGGTATTTCAAAGTAGGATCTCACTGTAGCCCAGGCTGACCTGGAATTCACTCTATATTTTCAGGGTGGCTTCAAATTCACAAAGACCTTCCTATCTCTGCCTCCTGAGTGCTGGGATCAAAGGTGTGTGACACCATGCACGACTTAGTTTTTAAATATTTATTTATTTATGAGAGAGAGAGAGAGAGAGGGAGAAAATATAGCCATCCAGGGACTCCTGACACTGAAAACAAACTTCAGATGAATAGACCACTTTGTGCATCTGGCTTTACGTGAGTGCTGGGGAAATGAACCCAGGTCATCAGGCTTTGCAAGCACCTTTAACTGCTGAGCCTAGTAGTGAACATCTTTTATTGTTTGTTTGTTTTTATTGAGGTAGGGTCTTACTCTAACCCAGGCTGACCTGGAACTTGTTCCATAGCCAAGGCTGGCCATGAACTCAAGGCATTCATTTCTGGTAGTGAACATTTTAAATAACAACTGATTATTTTTTAAAAATTTATTTGAGAGAGAGAGAGAGAGAAAGAGGCAGATAGAGAGATCGGGCATGATGTACTTGGCTAGCTCAGTTGGTAGAGCATGAGACTCTTAGCCAAGAATGGACATGCCAGGGCTTCTAGCCACTGCAAATAAATTTGATGCATGCACCACCTTGTGCATCTGGCTTACGTGAGTACTGGGGAATTGAGCCTGGGTCTTTAGGCTTCACAAGCAAGCACCTTAGCCACTAAGCCATCTCTTTACTGGTAGTGGATCCGATGACTATATTGTTTCTGCTGTTGTGACATTCTAACTATTACTCTTTCCCTATAGTTGTGTGTAGGCTTTGAATGAACAGGATGTCTCACAGGAGCCCTGTTGTAGCTATCATCTCATTGCTGGGACAAACACTTGACCAGAAGCAGCTTTTGTGAGGGAAGGGTTTATTTCAGGCTTACAGATTCCAGCGGAGGTGTCATCCTGGGGAAGAAGCTGGCTCACTTCACCATACATCCACAGCACAGGGAAAAGCCCCCACGAGAAAGTGCAAGCTGACTCTGAACACACGCCTAGGGCTGGACTCCAGCTCCAGGTCTGCCCCATAACACACTTCCTCCAGCAGGGTCCTACCTCCCAAATGCTCCACGTTTAACTCTGAGCCACCTCTCCAGCCTGAGAGTCTTCTTCTTCTTTTAAAAATATTTAAGATAAGCAGGGCATGGTGGTGCATGCCTTTAATCCCAGCATTTGGGAGGCAGAGGTAGGAGGGTCGCCATGAGTTTGAGGCCACCCTGATACTACATAGTGAATTCCAGGTCAGCTTGGGCTACAGCAAGACCCTATGTCAAAAATACCAAAAACAAAAATTCATTTGTAAGCAGAGATATATGACGGGGGTGGGGCACACCATAGCAACTGCAAAAGAACTCCAGAGGCATAAAAAAGAGAGAGAGAGAGAGAGAGAGAGAGAGAGAGAGAGAGAGAGAGAGAGAGAGAAAAGAACTCCAGATGCATGCACCACTTTGCGCATCTGGCTTCACTTAGGTACCAGGGAACTGAACCCTTGCCATCAGGCTTTACAAGCAACCACCTTCAATAGTTGAGCCATTTCTCCAGCCTTAGGTATCATATTTTGTCACATCAGCTGGAAAGGTAGCAGCAAGAATGAGGTAGTTCTGAATGCCCAGTGGGCTGGACTAATAAACCTCAAGGTCCACACCCAGTGACAAACCTCCAGCATGGCTCCACCAGCTGGGATTAAATATAAGAGTTAATTACAAACACATGAGGCTGTAGGAGACACATCACACTCATCCTACAATCATGTCCCCTACATCTTATATGTTGCTTTCACAATTTCTCTTTCTTTCTTTCTTTTTTTTTTTTTTTTTGAGAGAGAGAGAGAGAAAATGGGTGCACCAGAGCCTTTCAGTCACTGTGAATCAACTCCAGACACATGCACTCCCTTGTGAGCATATGTGGCATTGCATGCTTGTGTCACTGTTGCATCAATCTGAACAGGTGGTCTTAGGATTCACAGCCAAATGCCTTAACTGCTAAGCCACCTCTTCAGCCCTCATAATTTCTTTTTTATTTTTTGGTTAATTTATTTTAAAAATATTTTATTTATTTGAAAGGACAGAGAGAATGGGTGCATCAAGCTTCTGGGAACAAACTCCAGATGCATGCACCACTTTGTGCACTTGGCTTTATGTGGGTATTGAGGAACTGAATCCAGGGCATTAGGGTTTTCAGGCAAGTGCTCAACTTCTTAGCCATCTTTCCAACCCTGCTTTCATATATTGGTTTATTGGTTTTTTTGAGGTAGGGTCTCACTCTAGCCCAGGCTTACCTGGAATTCACTCTGTAGTCTCGGGGTGGACTCAAACTCACAGCAATCTTCCTATCTCAGCCTCCTGAGTGTTGGGATTAAAGGCATGTGCCACTCACTGCTCCTGGCTCATAATTTCTTTCTTTTTTAATATTTAATATTTTTATTTATGAGAGAGAGAGAGGGGGGGGGGAGAGGGAGGGAGAGAGGGAAAGAGGGATTGAGAATGGGCACCCCAGGGCCTCTAGCCACTGCAAATGAACTCCAGACATATGCCTCACCATGTGCAACTGGAGATTTAAACCTGGGTACTTAGGCTTCACCTTAGGTTAAGACAAGTGCCTTAACCGCTAGGCCATCTCTCCAGCTCCTGAGATAGTTTCCACTTGTGTGTGCTCTTAACTCTGGCCATCCCTCTAGCCCAAGAAACCCCATTTTTGTAAAAGAAAAGAGCCTCAGGATTTTGTGGGATAGAGATCCTCAGACACCTCCAGGCCTGACAGAGTTTTTTGTGCAGGTTCTTTGATGTGAATCCAGTCCTTCAATAGGTGGATAGCAGAAGTCTTTTGTTATTTTTTCTTTAGATGTCTGCTTCAGTTCCTGATTTCTGCATTTTTGTTAAGCACGCTTCTTTTATTGAGATCTTATAGGAAATATTTTCATTTGATTGATTTGATTCCCATCCTGTTTTCATCTTTTTAAAAAAAAATTATTTATTTATTTATTTATTTATTTGAGAGTGACAGACACAGAGAGAAAGACAGGTAGAGGGAGAGAGAGAGAATGGGCGCGCCAGGGCTTCCAGCCTCTGCAAACAAACTCCAGATGTATGTGCCCCCTTGTGCATCTGGCTAACGTGGGACCTGGGGAACCGAGCCTCGAACCAGGGTCCTTAGGCTTCACAGGCAAGCACTTAACTGCTAAGCCATCTCTCTCCAGCCCCTGTTTTCATCTTTTGTCTCCCCTCTGCTGCTCCCATCAACTGAGAGCCTTCCTCTTTTTAGGTAGTAGTCTCCTGTTTTGCTATTTCATTCCTTTGTCTTCCTCCATCTCTCATGCCCAAACGCTGATGTGCTCAGAACAGTGTAAGTCTTGTGCGTGGGGGTGGGTATGGACAACCCCTATTGGGGCATGAATGCACTGGTTGATTCATGTTGGGAAGACGGTGCCCCAACATACTCCTTTCCACCCTGTGGCTTTTATATTCTTTCTACCCTCTTTTCTACTTTTCAAGGTATAGGAAATACAATAATTCTGAAGAGGGGGAAAAAAAAAGAAGGTTAACGACACAAGTGTCTCTTTAGAATTTCTTCTCTCCTGCCAGGCCTTCAGAATAGGATTCCAGTTAACATTCCTGCCAGAAAAAAAGGTGAGCGGCTCATCTCTGGACGAAGAAAACCCTGCTGGGTACGTGGCCATCCTGCCCTCTTTGTCCTTTCAGTCCTACAAAAGTTCCGTGAGCCCCTGAGCCCTGCAAGACGGAGCTCTGACTGGAGAACCTTCCTGATCTTCTTTTGACTGGCGGCCCTTGAATATACCTGGTTTCTCCCGAGCAGCTGCTGTGAAGACACTGGATTCCAGTAACAGGCTGGGGGGCTGCCATGGGGTGTGCTGCCAGAGGCCTATGGACACGGGCCCAGAGAATGCTACGTGCTTGCAGCGGCCTGCCCCGTTTCTGAGGGCCACTGTGGCTTTTTAGGTAGAATCTTGCTGTGTGGGTCAGGCCAGCCCCAAACATAAACTCCCTTGCCCCAGCTTCGGGAGTGCTGGGGTTACGGGGGTTTTTGCCATTGTGCCATTGTGAATTGGTTTCCACCAGGTCTTCTCCTGTTTTCACCCTATCCTTAGTAAATTTTCCGAACTTATCTTTCTCTTTGTTTTTCAACTATCTGATAACTTAAACAAGAACCCAAAGTTTGGGGGTCTCCTGCATCATTATGGAGATCTAATCCCTGAAGCTGGAGGTGCTAGTCACCATGGTTACCGTAGGGGCTTCCCATACTGCTTACCATGCATATGACTTCAGGTTCCCTTTTTGGGGGGAGTTACCGACCATGAATGTGACTTTGGGGTCCCTTTTTTGGGGGGGGTTATGGGGTCGAGCCAGATTTTTCTGAGTTGCCTTTCTGCTTCACAGTGCTATTAAGCTTTCCTCCTACCTCTCAATTCCTCAAACCTCTCCTCTCCTTAGAAGACAGTTTGTCTTTTCCCAGTAGCAGAGTTCTGGGAAGAAAACTATCCTGCTTTTGTCTTTTGGGGACATCTCCCTCTGTAGCCCAGGTTGGCTTCAGGCTCGTCAATTCTGTCTCAGCCTCCCCAGGGCTGCTAAACCCAGCTGTGATTACCTATCTTGGTAAGTACTTGTTTAGGGCTGGCTCTTTTTCCCTATGATTCCAATTTTTTGGTGTATGAACGTGCTATAAGGCACCTACTGATAGGCACCTACACTATTTGTATTTTGATCTTTTCAAACAACACAGATGGAGCTCTTGCTCATGGATTGTTTTACTCAAAACCATTAACTATTTGGGCAGGCATTGCTCAGCTGTCCTCTAGTGGCCATTTCTCAATGATGTGTTTTCTACAGCAGAGAAGACATTGCCACCAGTGGTTAACAGCCTCTGGCAATTAGCTGCTGCCCTCCCTTACCCTTCTTCAACATTCCAAAGCTCCCAGCTCACCCTCCATCCAGCAAGTGAATGACTGAAGCAGGCAGCTTTGAATCTGTTCACTGGCCAGTGCTTGGGTGTTAAATACTTTAAATTATTACTCCTGTATAGGGAGGAAAAAGTTACAGTAAATACATTCTTTATGTTATAAAGATGCCACACCAATCCTTTTGTTTGCAGATACTTTAAATTTCATTTATTGGGACAAGGAAAAGAGGCAGACAGATTAGAAAAAGTGAGAGAAAATGGGCATGCCAGAACTCCAGATGCATGTGCTACCATGTACATCTGGCTTATGTGGGTACTGGGAAGTCAAACCTGGGTCCTTAGGGTTCACAGGCAAGTGCCTTAACTGCTATGTCATCTCTCCAGCCCTCTTTGCAGATATTTAAGAAAGAATATATCTTCTCATCACAAAAAAGAAAAAAAATATTTTTGTGGGCTGGAGAGAGGTCTCAGAGGTTAAGAAGCTTGGCTGAAAAGCCTAATGACCTGGGTTTGATTCTCCAGTACCCACCTGTGGTAGCAGATTCAGGAATTTTATTCAAGCTTGTAGCTTGGTGTTACTGTGGGTGGATCCTAGGGTCTAACCCTAAGGTACGAGGGTGGATCTGAATTCTAGCCTGAAGATAAACAGAGCGCTTGAGCTCTACCTGGGGTTCCTGGAGTGTGTTTGCTTATGGCGCTGTGGGCAATTGCTTTTCTATGTGGATCTATGAAAGGGGCCAGTCTCTTCTACCATTATGGAATTTCCCCTAGATTACTAAGCTTCAAATAAATTCCCTTCCTTCCATAACTATCTGGTCTGGAGGTTCATCCCAGCAAAAGCTGACTAGAACACACATAAAGCCAGATGCACAAAGTGGTACATATTTCAGAAGTTCACCTGAAGTGGCTACAGGCCCTGTGTCCATTCTCTCTCCCCCTCCTTACAAATAAATTAAAAAAATTTTGTGTGTGCACAAAGAGTGTATCAGCGCACTAGGTCCTCTTGCTGCTGCAAACTCTAGATGGATGCACCACTTTGTGCACCTGGATTTTTATGTGGGCTCTGGGAAGTCAAACCCAGGCCAGTAGTCCTGTCTTTTCAAAAATTTATTAATAACTTCCATGATTATAAAAAACATCCCATGGTAATACCCCCGCCCCCAGACCAGCAGTTTTTGCAAGCAAGAGACTAACTGTTATGCCATCTCCCAGGCCCTTTTAATCACTTCTGAATTTTGTGATATACTTAGGTCTTCTATAGCCCAAACCAAGGCCTGGCTTTAGTAAGCTTCTCAGATCAGAATGTCAATGTTCAGGATGCTATCCCCAGAAGTGATTCAATATTGTTTCTAGTGATTTTACTGGTGTGTCTACGAGGCCCCCACCATGCCTCTGGAGGCCAGAGAAGGTGGTTTCCCTTTATTGCTCTTCCACTTTATTTCCTTGAGTCTCTCATTGAAATTGGGGCTATCATTTTTCTGTCAGACTGGCTGACCAATGAGTCCCAGCAATTCTCCTTCCTTTACGTATGTGGGCATGCTTTATTTAAGTGGCTGCTGGGCTTCAAAGTCAGGTTCTCAAGCATGTACAGTAAGAGCTCTTCTGCACTGAGCCATCTTTCCATGACTGCCCTCCCCACCCCCACACCATCTTTTTGGTTTTTCAATGTAAGGGTCTCACTCAGGCTGATCTGGAACTATGTATTCTCAGGGTGCAGGGTGGCCTTGCACTCATGGCGATCCTCCTACCTCTGCCTCCCAATTGTTCTTGTTTTCAATGGCAGTTAAAAAAATGGGGGGGGGGGTGGCTGGAGAGACGGCTTAGCGGTTAAGCACTTGCCTGTGAAGCCTAAGGACCCCGGTTCGAGGCTCGGTTCCCCAGGTCCCACGTTAGCCAGATGCACAAGGGGGCGCACGCGTCTGGAGTTCGTTTGCAGAGGCTGGAAGCCCTGACGCGCCCATTCTCTCTCTCTCCCTCCATGTCTTTCTCTCTGTGTCTGTCACTCTCAAATTAAAAAAAAAAAAAGTCTACTTATTTGAGAAAGACAGGGGCAGGCGGGGGGGTGGGGAGATGGGCATGCGAGGGCTTCAAGCCATTGAAAATGAACTCCAGATGCCCATGCCACCTTGTGCATCTGCCTTATGTGTGAAGTGGGGAATCAAACCTTGAACCAGTGTCCTTAAGCTTCACAGACAAGTGCTTAATCACTAAGCCATCTCTCCAGCCAGGCCCCACCCCGTTTTGAGGTAGGGTCTCACTGTAGCCCAGGCTGACCTGGAATTCACTATGTAGTCTCAGGGTGGCCTCAAACATGGTTATCCTCCTACTTCTGCCTCCCAAGTGCTGGGATTCACCACACTCGGCTAACAATATTTTTCACATAGGTACATGTTATATTTCAGGCTGCTATTAATACTAGATCCAGGGACTTACACAACAGAATTTTATTCACAGCACTGGAGGCAAGGAGTACAAGAATAAGGTACCAGCACTGTAGGGGTCCGGTGAGGGCTCCTTTCTTGGCTTGCAGATGGCGACCTTCTCTGTCCTCACGTGGCAAAAGGCCCAGAGCAGGTGGTCTTTCTGTTATCACATCTTATAACTGCATTCATCACATTGCGAGGGCCCCACTCTAATTTTATCTAAAACCAATTACCTACCTCTCACAGGTTCCACCTTCAGTGGCCATCACTGCATCAGGATTAGGTCTTCTGCAAATGAATTTTGAAGAGGTCCAATTTAGCCCACAAGCAACTACCTATACTGTGGATTTGAGACCATTTCGGAAGTCTCATCCATTCTGTTGCTACTGTTTAAGTCTTAAAATTGAAAAAAAAAAAAAAAGTTGGCTAGTAACCTTTCAGAAGCACTCTTTTTCCAGGTATGGCACTCTATTTTTTTTTTTTTTTTTGAGACAAGGTCTTCCTAGGTTGGTCTGAAACTCACAATCCTCCTGCCTCAGGCTCCCAAGCATTGTGATTACAGGCATTTGACAATGTGTGACACTCTTTAAAAAAGGTATTTATTTATTAGACAAAGAGAGGGGTAGAGGACAGACTGAGTAAAAAGGGCATGCAAGGGCCTCTAGCCACAGCAAAAGAACTCCAGATGCATGTGCCATCATGTGCATTATGTGGGACCTGGAGAATGAACCTGGGTTCTTAGGCTTTGCAGTCATGTGCCTTAACCACTAAGCCATATCTTCAGTGTGTGTGGCACTCTTGTGAGTCTAAGTTTTCCTTATAATTTTGAACTTATTCTTGGTGTTAGGCATTTTCGTCATTATCAATACAATCTTTTCCTTTATGAGGGACAGGACATGTTTAATCTCCAGGACCACCAAAAAGATATTTAACTATATTTAGTGGACATGTGCATATCCAGAAGGTATTTTGCCTGAACAAATTTAAACTGCACTTTTACAAAACTTGACAAACCACACACATTAACTCTTTGCTTTTTATCACATTTATTATGACTTGAAAACTTACACTGCAATATATTTTTTTCCATTAACATGTTTATTCAACAAGTTTTCCTTACTATGTTTTTTGCACTTACTCCTTCCTTTTGGATTAAATTGCTTTCTTTCCTTCTGGAAACTAGTTTATTTGTACATAGAATTCTGGCCAATAGCAGTTTTTGCTCAGCTCTTAGAAGTTAGTGGCTTCTATTGCTGCCTTGGAAAAGCCTGTGGTCAATGAGATTACTCCTTCATTGGTATGTTTTGTCTTCTAAGTAAGGTTTTTATCTCATGATATGATGGTCTGCAGTTTTACTGTTTCTTAGAAGCAGATTAAAAGTTTTTTTTTTTTCCCCCTGAGTCGGGCATGGTGGCACACACCTTTAATCCCAGCACTCAGGAAGCAAGTGAGAGGTAGGAGGATTGACATGAGTTTTGAGGTCACCCTCAAACTACACTACATAGTGAATTCCAGGTCAGCCTGGAGTAGAGTGAGACCCTACCTCGAAAAACAAAAAAACAAAACAACAACAATTTTTTTTCTCTTTTGTGCCACTACAAACTACAGACACATACATCACCTTGTGCTTCTGGGTTTATATGGACACGGGGAATCAAACCTGGGCCACTAGGCTTTTCAAGCAAGTTAGCCACTGTTTGTTTTTACTGTTTATTTGTTTTTATTTACCCTTCAAGTGTTTATGTTTCTTCAACTTAAAACATTTTCAAATCTCTTCCCTCTCCTATTCTAGTGGATCTTTTCATCCTCTTACCCATGATCTAACCGCTCATGGTTCCATCTCTGCATCTGTTACTTTTCTATTGTCTATTATCTTCTATGTCACCCCTCTCTTCAGATATGCCTTACTTCTGCCTCAATCTGATTGATTTCTTTCAGCAATTATTTTTTAGTTTACTTCTAAAAATTTAGCTGTATAAATCTACTCTGTGCCTTTTTCAAAATGTCCCCCCTCTTTTTGAGGCAGGATCTCAGTGTCACTAAGGTGGCCTAAAACTTAACTCTGTAGCCCATGCTGGCCTTGAGCTTAAGGCAATTCATTCTCCTAGTTCAGTCACCCAAGTGCTGGAATTTTAGGTGTGTGCCACTGAAAGGCAGGATAGAAAATTTTAAAGTAAACTTAGTGAAGAAACAGCTGGTTGCTACAGCTAGGGGACAGCCTGAACTATATATTCAGAAAGGAGTAAATCAAAAATAGGCTAAAAGATAGGCTGCAGGTGGCCCAAGATATGGGTTGGTCGGGTCAACCTAAACTTTATGTCCCGGGAAGAGGATAAACAAAAATACAGTTTTGAGAAAAACCAAAATAATAAAATAGTTTCCCAAGACAGCCTGACCAAGGACTTAAACTCTGGTTATGCACAAAAAGATATGTGGACATAACTGTACAAGCTTGGCAAATGCCCTTGTAAAACCCCCTCCCCTTTCCCTTCCTTGCTAAAAACCCTATACAAAGAAACACCCAATAGGGCTCAGGGTCGACTCCTCTGTGTCCTGCATGAGATAAATGTCGACCCCAGAGCTCTGGTTTCCCGAATAAAGCCTCATGCTTTTGCAGCAAGTTGGGTCTCCCGTGTGTCTTTGGGTGCATGCTATCTCGAGATTTGAGTGAAGGTCTCCCTCTGGGGGTCTTTTACCACCATGCCTGGCTTTTGTCTAATGGTATTTTCTTTAGCCTTTTATGCAACACCATGATCTGCTCTGGTGTTTTGTTTTTTCTTCTTCTTTGAGATGGGGTCTCACTCCAGCCCAGGCAGACCTGGAATTCACTCTGTATTCTTGGAGTGGCCTCGAACTCAAGAGATCCTCTTACCTCTGCTTCCTCAGGGCTGGGATTAAAGGTGCATGTCACCATGCCCTGCCCATGGTGGTTTTTCTTAAAAAAAGTAAATAAATAAATAAAATAAATAATTTATTTGGGGGGGGAGGGAGGAAGGAGAGGGAGAGGAAGAGAGAGAATGGGCGTGCCAGGGCCTCTGGTCACTGCAAATGAACTACAGATGTTTGTGCCACCCCTTTATGCATCTGGCTAACGTGGGTTCTGGGGAATTGAACCTGGGTCCTTTGGCTTTGTAAGCAAACACCTGTTAAGCCATCCCTCCAGCCTGTTTTTTAAAAATATTTTTATTTGTTTATTTAAAATATTTAAGAGAGAGAGAGAAAGGGAATATGAATGGGCATACCAGGGCCTCCAGCCACTGCACATGAACTCCAGATACATGTGCCACCTTGTGTATCTGGCTTACTTGAGTCCTGGGGAGTTGACATGGGTCCTTTGGCTTTGCAAGCAAGTGTCTTAACCGCTGTGCCATCTCTCCAGCCCCTTTCCTTACTTTTGTATTTACTTCTCATGGGGCGATAATAGAGTTGGTTGACCAACCCCACCTGCAGGCTACACTTCTGTGAAGCCTGCTCTACAATATGTTGGCAGACCATTTTCGTGGCTATGTATATGAACTGTGGGACTGACATCTGTGAGTGCAAGACAATGTGAAGAAAACATCTTTAGCAATAGTGGCTCGTACATGAAGAGAAATCTTCCTGAAAGTGTAATTAAATTAATTTAGGGCATCATCCACATGAGCCAATAATGAAAAGGGATGCATCTGGAGACTCAGGAGTGGTGAATGGTAGTGTTTCAGTTAACTATATAGAAATTTGACCAGAAGAAGAAGGGATACCACTATGATTCCTCTGTCACTGTAGTAGTCTTTAATTCTAATTGAACATGACATCAGTCACAGGCACCGCCAAAAATACTAATCATCATTAAGAACTCTGGGAATTTATTTGCATGTTTTCTTGCCTCAACCTGCAAACAAGTGGATCACATCATACAGTGGCATGCACACTTAGGAAACAGCAAGCACTTCAGTATTATCTCAAGTGAAGCAGGACGATAAAGCTGCTCCAATCTTTCAAATCAGGCTTACGGATTACTTGCATCATCATCATTCTTGGATTATGGAAAGAAGAGAACTGATCGCACACAAGTCATATCATACAGAAATATAAAATACACTACTATTTTTAAAGAGAAAAAATACCACTAACTTTGAGATTTGGATACTTAGCAAGAATGTTTTTGTATGACACAGAAAACAAAAATATATTCTTCTTTATAAATATATTGATTTCCAGGGATGAATTTTCAGGTCTAACAAAAGGTGTGCTGGATGGTCTAAATGTCTAAACATATCCTCTAACTCCTTTTGCCTTAGAGATTTGAGGAAGTATGGCCACAACATCCAACACTTCAAGTGTGCAACTGCACTGTCACTATTAAGACTCAAAGCTACACTGTTTTCCTGTAGCTATGGTTTACTGTAATAATCCATTTGGTCAAGGACCATTCAACAAACTTGTACTACTCAAGTAATTACCATGCTACTCAGAAAAACAAGTGAACAGTTTATTAAGAATTCAATGAGGGCATGGAATGTGATACAGTACAAGAAAGACACTAAGGTGGGCATAACAGTACTACTCACACACACACAAAAATCAATTTCACTTCAAAAAAATCTACAAGACAAAAGAAAAAGCAATTCCATCACTACAAAGTAAGACATTTCATGCAAAGCGTTTAAAAACCTCCAAGCCCCAAGCTTCCACTAAACAAAAGCTATGTGAAAACACTGCCATGCTAGCATAATAAACACAGTATAATCACCCATGGAAAAACAACACAAGTAGGCTATGGAGTAGATGAAATAACAATTCATAACACTGTAAACTAGACCATGATGATTTTACATGACAATTCCAGATTCATGTGTAGGGTAATGTGGGCTAAATGTTGAGAGAGAAGATATGTAAATATAAATCCCATTGATTCCTTTCATTATCTTCTAACTATACAACCTGAAAATTTTATATAAAAGTTGGCAAATTCCTTTTATCAAGAAATGACTTTTGGATTGTGTTTGTAATTAGCAGAGAGCTGTATAAAAGCACTTTGATCTCTTAAATAATGATCACAATTTCATATCATATTAACAACTCCAGAAGTGCACGGACTTTGATTTCACTCTTACTCAGGACAATAAATGTGACTTCCTAGCACTATACATACATTTAGTAAAGGACTGGTTAATTTAGACTAAATAAAAGGCAAAACAAAGGTAAGCTGGTATAGAGTGAAGGGGAATGTCTTAAAAAAAGACTTAAGTGGGTAAAAACCTTTCCTTGTTTGCTGAGGAAACTAAGGTCAACAAGTAAATGGATCACCAGCAATAATGCTAGTTCCGCACAAGATGCTTGAGCATGACTCCCAGAAGAGTATACACCAGAACAGCCAGGAATGGCATTTTATGGAAGAGCAATTCTTTCTACAACTGCCAGTGAACATCAACACATTTCCAAATGAGGATGCCACAAAGAAACAGCCCAGGAGCAGGAAGCACTTGCCATTTAGGAGGTCATATAGATTATCGGTTATAAATATAAGATCAAGAAAAAAACCAAAAACAAACAAACAAACAACAACAAAAAAAAAAGCAACTAAAAGCAAGGATAAAAAACTACCCATCCCAGTTGCTAATTCCCTCCTTTTTAAGGGAAGTAGAGCTGACTGGGAAGTGGTCCAGGACTGCCTTTCCCACCTCTAATGTTTTACTTCCTAGTTATATTCCATGAGCAGAGCACTGTGACTTTTTGAAAGCAGGGATTAGCCTCCCTAGAAACCAGGAGTTTCAGAATAATATTGGGAATTTTTCCAAAGTGAAATGGGAGTTTGAGGCCAGTGAAGAAGCTTCCTTAGTATAGGAACTACTGTATCACAGGCAGGGCTCTTTGGAATGTGTATCTCATACATACAAAGGCATCACAAACTGTCCTCAAAGTATGCATAAAAATTGTTATGTGAGAAAGATTTCTAATGAGAAATACTTTCATCAGCTAATTAAATTTGAAAAGTCTTTCCCAACTAAGTTTCTACTGGGAACTCAACATCGCCTATGGAATCAAACATAAAGATCACTCACTTGGAAGATGCAAGATGAAATACAGATGAGCAATACACATGAAAAAAATGTTGTAAACCACTGCAGTTCTAAAACAGTAGATTTATATTACAAAGCAATGTAAATAAATATTGGGCTAGTACAAAAGCTCTTATTTACAGTTTTACAAATGAAATTGTATTCAGTGTAAATGCTGTGTTTGAAAGAACACAGTATTATATTAGTAAAATGAGTCTGTTAGAGGCATTACAGTTTTTGTTAGAATCAATGCACAATGTATAAAAGGTTCAAGTTAACTCTTATAATTTAGTATAGACAAACCCAGTTTAACCTGGAAGGGCATCTGTTAAAGTGCTGAAAAACAGGAAATATTTAGAAAACACTGTACATTATTAAAGCTTTATCAAGTCAGAATGTTAAACTTCTTTCACATTTTTATCCATTTACTACAGGCCTGTGGTCAAGATGTATTTTTTCAGCCAAGGAGTAAAATTTTAGAGGCCACCATCTGCTTCAGTGATTTTAGGTTCAGTGGAATTAGTTTCCCCAAACAACCACTTATCCATCAACCATACCGTCAGGCCTCACAATCTGGTAAGTTATTAAATATTCTGGATAAGCCTGGAAAAGAAAGATCACATGTTTGCAAATAAGCTTCATTAGGTCAAAGAGTCCTTCAATAAGCAACCCTCATCTTGTTGTACATGAGTCCTGTAGTTCAGATTCATCATAAGGGAATTTTTGCAAAAACACCCTTACCATGACTCCAACTTTTGGGGGTTCTCAATCAGCAGGGAGCCTCTTATGTGTTTGCAGTCTGCTTTTTTTGGGGGGGGGGTTGAGGTAGGGTCTCACTCTAGCCCAGGCTGACCTGAAATTCACTATGTAGTCTCAGGGTGGCCACGAACTGATGGCAATCCTCCTACCTCTACCTCCAGAGTGCTGGGGTTAAAGGTGTGCACCACCACATCTGGCTCCTTTTATTTATTTATTTATTTTTGAGGTAGGGTTTCACACTAGCTCAGGCTGACCTGGAATTCACTATGTAGTCTTAGGGTAGCCTCGAACTCACAGCGATCCTTCTACCTCTGCCTCTAAGTACCAGGATTAACAGTGTGTGCCACCATGCTCAGCTCCTTTTTTTAAAATCAATTTTTATTTATTTGCAAGCAGAGAGACTGTGAGGAGAGACAGAGAGAATGGGAACACCAGGACCTTCAGCCACTGCAAATAAACTCCAGGTGCATGTGCCACTTTTTACATCTGGCTTTACATGAGTAATGGGGAACTGAACCCAGATTGTTAGGGTTTGCAGGCAAGCATCTTAAGCACTGAGCCATCTCTCCAGCCCAGGTTTTTTTGTTTTCAGTAACTGAGGTAGTTCTGATACCTACTCTCATTCAAATGCTGCTATAGACCAGGTTTTTATTGGATCTGTGTCACTGAGTGCAGGAAAGTTACAAATTTCTTTGCTAAGGACAGATTTATAAGTTGGATTCTGATTATATTTTATAGAAGCAAAAATGCAGGGAGGGAGACCTAGTATACTTGGAAAAATTTGAATAGGTTAGATGTATTTACTGTGTTTTTCTGTGTTTGAAAAATTTAAAAGAATGCTTGTATTTTACTACATTAATCACTTTTCAAGTCTGAAATTATTCCCAAATAAAAGTTGCCTATTTAAGAGTCATGATCCTTCAAAGATGAAGAAGTAACACTGAATTACCTGTTCTCCTCTGTAAATAACATATTCAGCTAATGCCAGACCATTTACACTGGGCCGACCGGTGACTGAGTGATGACCTGGAGGAGAATGTGCCATTTTCATTGCACTGAACTGCAGGAAAGACTTCCCTAAAGTTACTCGGCAAAACAGCAGCTGCCTAAAACATGAAAAAGGAAAATTCACCCTGAACATGGATTTAACACAAAAATAAGTTCTTATTTGTATACATTGTATAAGCTTTGAGAATGTATTTTATGGGCAAGGCATAATGGCACATGTCTATAATCCTAGCACTCAGGCTGAGGTAGGTGTACTATTGCAAGTTCAAGACCAGCCACGATTATATAGCAAGATCTTATCTCAATCCCTACCCCTGCCCACAAATAATTATGATTGTTTTTAACATTTCATCTTAAAAAAAAAAACTTTGTCTTCTATTAGTCACATCAATAAAATAATTTATGAATTTTGTTTGTCCCCACCTTTTGTGGCATTGGGTTAAACTCAAGGCCTCATGTATTAGGCAAATGTTCTGCCACTGAGTTATATCCTAAGCTCTTAAAAAAACAAACGAAAAACTACTTCAGGGGTCGAGGAGATGACTCAGCTTAGGTTAAAGGCACTTGCTTGCATAAGCCTGCTGGCTGGGGTTCAATTCTCCAGTACCCAAATAAAGTCAGATGCACAAAGTGGCACATACATCTGGATTTCATTTGCAGTGGCTAGTGTCCATTCTCTCCCTCTGCTGGCAAATAATAGAAATATTTAAAAGAACAAAGCAATTCCATTTTTTCTTTTATTTCTTTACAGGTAGAAACACAGAATCAGAAAGAATGAGAATGTGCATGCCAGGGCCTTAGAGCCACTGCAAACACACCACAGACACATGTGTGGCTTTGTGCACTTGGCTTTACATGGGTGCTGGGGAATTGACCCTAGGCCTTCAGGCTTTGCAAAGAAGTATCTTTTTTTTTTCTTCTCAATTTTTATTAACATTTTCCATGATTACAAAAAATATCCCATGGTAATACCCTCTCCTCCCCCCACTTTCCCCTTTGAAATTCCATTCTCCAACATATCCCCTCCCCATCTCAATCAGTCTCTTTCATTTTGATGTCTTGATCTTTTCCTCCTCTTATGATGGTCTTGTGTAGGTGTCAGGCTCAACTATGAGGTCATGGATATCTGCTGAACCATCTCTCCAACCACTATTTCTTTCTTCTTCTTCTTCTTTTTTTTTTTGAGGTAGGGTTTCACTCTAGGTCAGGCTGACCTGGAATTCACTATGTAGTCTCAGGGTGGCCTCAAACTTATGGTAATCCTCCTACCTCTGTCTCCTAAATGCTGGGATTAAAAGCGTGTGCTACCACACCCAGGCGGTTTACAGAATTTCTGAGGTGGCTTGCAAAGTTGGACCTTTTTTCCCCCCAACTAATTCCACTTGATTCTACCTTAAAAATATGTATGAGACCCACTGTCTTCTAATTCTTTCATGAGTAAATCCACATCACCATATTCTATTTTTATTTATCTGAAGCAGAGAGAAAAGAGACAGAGAGAAAAGGGGTACAACAGGGCCTCCAGCTGCTGCAAATGAACTCCAGGTGTATGTACCACTTTGTCCATCTGGCTTATGTGGGTACTGGGAAACTGAACCCGGGTTGTTATATGACTTGCAGGCAAGTCCCTTAACTACTGAGCCATTTCCCCAGCCCCACATCACCAAGTTTTAACAGCTTCCTACCCACTTTTCCTGTTTCTATTCTAATTCCTCCAATCCAAATCACTCTCCAACTAAGCAATTAGCAATTAAAATGAACACAAAGCTGGGCAGATACCATATATGGTAGTGGACATAAGCCAGAAAGTTTGGCCTTTTTGAAGAAAGAAAACCAGTGAGCGTGGAAGGCGGCACTGTAAAATTTAAATACAGTGAATTCCTGGGGTCTCTGTCTCTACAAGATTTTTGTGGCTTTTTTTTTTTTTTGTTAAGGTAGGGCCTCACTTTAGCCCCAGACTGGCCTTGAACTCCTGGCGATACAATCTCAGCCTCCCAAGTGCTGTGATTAAAGTCATGCATTTGGCACCTGGCATTCCTCAATTGCTGTTTCCTACTCAGGGTAATTCTGTCACACACTAAGGTTTGCTATCTACTGTTTCTGATCTTACTAAGCAGTGCCCTCACTATAGAATAAGTCTTTCTCAAATGGCAAATAATTTATTTGCCTGTGAAGACATAAATTAATGTTGTCATCTGAATGATTTAAATAACTGAGTTAGATTAGTTACCCAGAAGAGGGGCCAAAGTACAAAAGAGAATGAAGCATTTTAAGTTCTATCACTTTCAGTAAGCAATATCACAAACTAAGGATCAGGACCCTATCAGTAAAAGAAAAACTCTCTTTAACACTACTGTAAGACTAATACATGGGAACAAAATGACTTTCTCTTCAAGACAGGATTTCTCTCTCCCTGGCCGGGAACTAGCTAGCAATGGTCCTTCTGCCTATCTTAAGGTCTGTGCTACCATGTGTACCAACCAATGCCATTTTGCCACCTGCATACGAATTATCTTTTGCAATGCTGGGGATCAAACTCAAGGCCTTATCTGCGTGAGGCAAATGTTCTGCCACAGAGTCCCACACCCAGCTCATGACTGATTTGTGTGTGTGCTGTGGTCACTAAATGCAGAGCTTGAGCTATTAGGCAAGAGCTGTTGATTATATCCTCAGTCCTGAAATTACTAGATTATTTTCTGGCATTTACAGGACTATAAACAGTCTCTTTCATGCCCAATGCTATCTTCTACTCAGTATTACCACAGGTGCGCACTATCATGTCAGTAATCCTCCTTAAAGTGTTTAAGTATTAAAATGAGTGAGTTAAATATGTTAAATGCTTAGACTCATGCTGACCCATTCTGATCATTTAGTAAATATTAGTTATAATTATAACTTGTAAGGAGACCAAAAATAGGTGTTTAATGGGGATTCTTAAAGCTGTCAGATGTGCCCTGCTCCTCACAATTCACAAATATGTAATCAACTTATGTATGATTCTTACAAAAATAAATGATAATAGCCAGGTGTGGTGGCACATGCCTTTAAACCCAGCATTTGGGTGGCAGAGGTTGGGGGATCACTGTGAGTTCGAGGCCACCCTGAGACTACATAGTGAATACCAGGTTAGCCTGGTCTACGGTGAGCCCCTACCCCCAAAACCCAAAATAAATAAATGAAATGAAAATAAATGACCTCTTCTTACCTGTGGCAAATATAACAAGATCTGTCTTTGTGAACTGGACACCCAGTACCACCTCCAATTCCATATACATACTGATTGCTTTTGGAAGAGTTTTCAGCAAAATAAATCCCAGCTCCAAACATGCCACCTATGTATGCATGTCTTTCATCAAAGCCCTTATGGATAATTGCATTCACAAAGGGTGATCCTAAAATACATACAAATGGGGAACAATAATTTAAAATTTATTATTTGCAAGGAGAGAGAGAGAGAAAGAGAAAGAAAAGAGGATGGGCATGCCAAGACCTCTAACCACAAACTCTAGATTCATGTGCCACTTTGTGCATCTGGCTTTACGTGGGTCATGGGGAACTGAACTCAGGTTGATAACCTTTATAGGCAAGTATCTTAGCCACTGAGCCATCTCTCCAGCCCCAATTTAAAATTTATCACAGTATTTTGGAAATGTATTTGTTTTCCACCCAGAGGTTTGTGATCAAACCTAGGGCTTCAGGCATTTTAGGGAAGTACTAAACCACAAACCCATCTTCTTATTATTTTTATTTTTCTTCATCTGAGAGAGAAAGAAATAGGCAGGGGGAGAGAGAGAATGGGTGCGCCAGGGTCTCCAGCCATTGCAAATGAACTCCAGATGTGTGTGCCCCCTTGTGTATCTGGTTTATGTGGGTCCTGGGGAAATCAAACCTTGGTCTTTTGGCTTTGTAGGCAAGCGCCTTAACCACTAAGGCATTTCTCTAGCTTTCTTTCTTTTTTTTTTGATTTTTCGAGGTAGGGTCTCTCTGGCCCAGGCTGACCTGGAATTCATTATGTAGTCTCAGAGTGGCCTTGAACTCACAGTGATTCTCCTACCTCTGCAGAGCCTCCCGAGTGCTGGGATTAAAGGCGTGTGCCACCATGCCCGGGATAGCCTCCTTTTTTTTTGAGGTACGGTTTCACTTTAGCTCAGGCTGACCTGGAATTCACTATGTAGTCCCAGGGTGGCCTCGAGCTCATGGTAATCCTCCTACCTTTGCCTAGCTCACATACCCATCTTTAGATGATAAGTTCTTCCCCCCCCCCCCCGGGCTTTTTGAGGTAGGGTCTCACTCTAGCCCAGGCTGACCTGTAGTCACTGTGTAGTCTCAGGGTGGCCTCGAACTCATGACAATCCTCCTACCTCTGCCTCCTAAGTGCTGGGATTAAAGGCGTGCACCACCACGCCCAGCTAGATGATAAATTCTTAACACCACTGCCACCATAAAGCTGGAAGAAAAAAGGCTAACAAGTTGTCAGCCAGTTTATTATTTTTATAGTGAAAAATTCCTAATGTCACTTGGGTGTGGTGGTGCACAACTTTAATCTCAGTGCATGGGAGGCAGAGGCTAGAGGATTGCCATGAGTTCGAAGCCACACTGTGACTATGGAGTGAATTTTGAGTTAGACAGAAAAATCTACCATTTACGTGTAAAGCGTACAACAGAAACAACCCACTCATACTTATGAACTAATAAGTATGTCCAAGAGATCCTAACTTTTTAGTGTTTTGGAATGAGAAGTGACATTTAGAAACTGCATAGGAATTCATTCACTTATAACAATTCTTGTAGGGGACTGCAGAATTCAAGTACTGTCTTTTATCAAATTTAATAGTTTCTGAAATCAAGAACAAATGAAGGAATAACTGAAGCTATACTGGTAATATGTATGAAAGCTTGATAAGCAAACACATTCGTATGTGTATTCAGTTTTC
The DNA here is from genome assembly GCF_020740685.1 of Jaculus jaculus. NCBI lineage: Eukaryota > Metazoa > Chordata > Mammalia > Rodentia > Dipodidae > Jaculus > Jaculus jaculus. The sequence goes on from NC_059102.1 coordinate 43,987,435, forward strand.
CCATAAAACAACTATACAATCAACAGCTGCCAGCTTAGGAAGTCTGAAGTCTGATAAATAATGGTGCTTACAATTCCACGAGTTTTCAGTAACATCTAGAAGTCTAGTGACAATGGATCTTATGACATGGAAGTTACAGAAGGTAGATGTAGTTTTGATGCAGGTTAAAGCACAGTAGCACATGCTGAGTCTCTAGAGGTGATTTCCAGGCCTTATTTTAATCCAATCAACTAGTTAAAAGTAAAACACAATTTCTATGTAAACAACACAAAAAAGGAAATATGACTAGTCACTACTCTCATTTCTACATTTTTTCCCATCATGGTAATCCTAATTTATGAAAACATCCACTTATTCTAACATATATAAATATAGGGGCTAGGAAGAGGGCTCAGCAGTTAAAGAGCACTTTCCACTTAAAACATGAGGACCTAAAACTATTCAAGTTTAATTCCCTCAGAACCCATATAAAAAGCTGGGCATGCTCATCATGCATGTCTATAACCCTGTAACTCCAGTGCACAGGGACTGAAGAATCCTTTGGTCTCATTGACCAAAATATGACGTTTCCAGGTTGAGGGAGAGACCCTGTCTCAAGGAAGTATGTGGTTGTGTGATGGAAAGCACCTCAAGCTCTCCTCTGGCCACTGTAAGCATGTGCATGGCCATGCACATTTGCAAACACATGTGCACATACCACAAATGCCCTACACACAAAGTAAAGTAAAATATATAAATACAAAGAAGTTGAAAATATGAATATAAATATAAAGGTTTCAGAATATTGGCTTTATTTTAAAAGATATATGAAAAATATTCAGGTTGTTATTTTTTTCATGCCTGCTAAAATCTATCCTAATGTGGATGAGGACACTGGTAAAGCAGAAGAGAAGAGTCTTACCATGAAATAACATTCTTTCATTAGCATGGTTGTGGTTTTCTTCAGAAACTTCTTTTCTCCGGTGTGTATATCTTTCCCATAGTTTCTTGTTACAAACCTTCTGGATCTATAAAATCAGAAAAAAAAAAATATCTTTAAAAATATTTTTAGCCGGGCGTGGTGGCACACGCCTTTAATCCAAGCACTCAGGAGGCAGAGGTAGGAGGATCGCCATGACTTCAAGGCCACCCTGAGACTCCATAGTGAATTCCAGGTCAGCCTGGGCTAGAGTGAGACCCTACCTCAAAAAAACAAAAACAACAACAAAAAATTATTAGAGAGAGTGGGGGTGGGAGGGAGGAGAGGGATGGGGGGGAAGAGAGAGAGAGAGAGAGAGAGAGAGAGAGAGAGAGAGAGAGAAGATGGGTATGCCAGGGCCTCCTACCACTGCAAACAACTCCAGATACATGTGCCACTTTGTGCATCTGGTTGTACATGGGTACTGGGGAATCGGACCCCAGGGGCCAACAGGAATCATCTCTCCAGCCCATCATAACATAGCACTTTAGAAATCAGTTGCTCTCTTCCTCTCATCCTTCACAAACCTCCACATGTAAGTGATATGTTTTACCGGATACAGTGGTCTAAATCATTTGTTTTATGCTAGTATGATCAAAACAAATTAGATGAAGTTTTAATATTTGCTACTCCTAAAAGATGAACCTAGTATTTCATTTTTATTTATTTTTATTTTTTTTCATTTTTAATGGTATATATAAATTGAGCTGGGTGTAGTGGCGCATGCCCAGAACTCAGGAGGCAGAGGTAGGAAAAAACATAGTAAATTCAAGGCCAGAATGAGTTCCTGGTCAGCCTGGACCAGAGTGAGACCTTACCTTGAAAAACCAAAGTTAATTGTAATGGTATAAGGACACATCATTAAAATTTGAAATTAATATAATGGAAGACTAAAACCAGCAGCTGCCACATATTAATGCTATACACATCAGCACAGTGTGCAGATTTGACTGCTTTAGCTCCAGAAAAACATGGCAGCATCAGAAAAAGGCCCTGAGAAGAGGACCTGAAACCAGTAAGATGATACACAGCATGACTCAAAACATTTTATAAGGCTGCTTTTTATTTTTTTTAATTATTTATTTATTTATTTGAGAGCAACAAACACAGAAAGAAAGACAGGTAAAGGGAGAGAGAGAGAGAATGGGCGTGCCAGGGCTTCCAGCCTCTGCAAACGAACTCCAGACGCGTGCGCCCCCTTGTGCATCTGGCTAACGTGGGACCTGGGGAACCGAGCCTCGAACCGGGGTCCTTAGGCTTCACAGGCAAGCGCTTAACCGCTAAGCCATCTCTCCAGCCCAAGGCTGCTTTTTAGAACAATGAAGATGGTATAATACTATTAAAGTTTATAAAAGATTAAGGCATATCTGAGAACTCACAGGAACTTGTAGTCAGGATTTAAAAAAATGCATGAAACCTGATTTCTAATACTCATGTACTTGGGAGCTGAGGCAGGCGGATCACTTTAGCCCAGGAGTTTGAAGCCTAAGGACCTGGTTTGATTCCTCAGTACCCAGATAAAGCCAGATGCAAAGTAGTGCATGCATTTGGAGTTCATGTGTGGTAGCTAGAAGCCCTGGTGTGCTTCTCTCTCTCTTTGCTTACGAAAAGAATAGTGCAAGGATCTTGATGACTTTAACTTTCCAAGTATACATAGCCTTCCTCTCAATAACCCCTGAAATCATGTAAAAGAGCTACTGTGAAGATCATTATCAAATCAATTCTTATTAAAATTGCTTATTATGGCTTTAATCTTTGGAAAATATGCTGTCAGGAAATTATTTTCTCTCATCTGTTACCTTGAGAATATTGTATCTGTTAAAGATGCCACCTGCATGACCTCCATCTCTGTGTTCTCGGACTGTACTTTGCATCTGATGAAAAAATAATTTAAAACATGCATTAGTTGTTATGCCTTGTATGACTTGGAGAACAGGATTTTCGATTCATGTGACTCTACTGTTCAGAAGAGACAGGTTTTAGTGTTTTTCTTGAAGGGACATGGTTGTATACATAAGTACTACTATCTACAGATACTACTTCACTAAACTTTGTATCTTTGTGTTCAATCCACACGTATCTCAAAGAATAAAGAGGACACTATTCAAAGATTTCAGGGGATTCAAGAGTTCTTTGGAAAAGATGCTAGAATAAAAATTCCAGTATAAATACAACCTAATGTTCTGGGTCTTGTCTGGGATTCTCTGCTATATCACTGCTTTCATTTAGAGTGAAATGTGTTTCTAAATGAAAGCAACCTCTTCCCAAGAGAATTCTGTCAGTATTAAGCATGCTGACCCAAGCACTTGAAATTAAGCCTTACTGAGGAATGTATCTTAAACACTCCCCAAATTGTCCAGGTAGTAAAAAGGACAAGGGTTGGAAGATGACTCAGTGGGTAAGGGTGCTTGCTGTGCAAGCATGAGGTCCTTAGTTAAATGTCCATACTAGTGCAAAAAGTCGTGTATGGATGCACATGCCTAGAACTTCAGTGCTGAGGAAAGCAAAGACAGAAGGATTGCTGGTTCCCTGGTCAGCCAGCCTAACTGAAAAATGGTGAGCTTCAGATTCAGTAAGAGACTGTGTCTCAGGGAAATAAGGCAAAGGACTGATGGCGGAGCACACCCGATGAGTTCCTCTAGCCTCTGCCATGTGTGCACACAAGGTTCATGTATCTGCATACACCACAACAAATTAACAAAACAAAAACTAAGCCAGGTGTGATGCACAGCACTCGGGAGGCAGAGACAGGAGGATTGCCATGAGTTGGACCATGAGACTACATAGGTAGTGGTGGCCGTGCAGCTGCAGTGTAGGCTCTGGAGTATGAGGCTGATGGGACTCCGTCTTGCAAAGCTGTGGAATCCGAGACTACCCTTGGCAAAGCCGGGAGGTCTTTCAGCGACCTCCTAGAATGCCTGTTGCCTGACAGTCTGCACTACTGCTATCTCTTTCTTGGAATTTTTTTGAGATTATTATAAGTATACTGCTGCTTATTTTTGCTTTAATTCCCCCCTTCTCAGTAGTAATAGGGGATCTAATTCAGATGTGTCTACACAGTCACCAATGATTAAACAGGAAAAGAATGTTTTTATAGAAATTTCTGAGGCTGTAATGTTTAATCAGGTAAACATTATGGATTCTGAAACTACGACTAATGAACAAATTTTCTTAACACTACAAATGCATATTTTACCTAATGAGACATGTTCCTCACAATGCTATGTCACATGCCTTACCAAGTGTTCCCAAGAACATTACCTACAAAAATTCTTGTCAAAATGATTACAGGAATTAATGGGAACATTTCCTGAACCTACAGATGACTTACTAGAAAAGGAACCTGAAATGCTAGGGGGCAAAAGTAAACATATTTTAAATAATTGGGTTGGGCCCACATAAGGAAGTAACTTTCAGAATTAACAATAGTTGGGTGGGCATCTAAAGGAAAGACATCAATGCGAAACACTGGTTAGATAGATCAACCTTTACCATATACAGGGGCATACATTAATGGAGTAAGGATGGTCTGGAAAGATGGGAAAAGGGTTAAATATCAAAATCTTCCTTTGATGGAGAGACTTGCAAGGTCAGGTCCAAACTATAAAATGGAGCAACAAAAAAAGGTCATAGACAAATACTGGATTAGAAATAGAGAAATGTACTGTTATTCAGGCTGCAAGATATTATTATGCAGAGAGTGGCTAACACAGCCCTTTCTGAGGTTTTAACATCTATCACCTTATAACTGCAAGAGCTACCTACCAGGGCTCTTGGCTAGTTTCCATGAACCTGGGTAAGACATTAACTAGCTTGCAATCTTTGACTTTCTTGTTTAAGATGTTATCAGAGCTGGGTGTGGTGGTGCACGCCTAGCACTTGGGAGGCAGAGGTAGGAGGATTGCTGGGGGTTCAAGGCCACCCTGAGACTATATGAATGATTCACTACTGATGGAGGAGCATACCCGATAAGTGAATTCCAGGTCAGCCTGGGCCAGAGTGAGACTTACCTCAACAACAAAACAAAACAAAACAAAACAAAACAAAACAAAACAAAACAAAACAAAACAAAAAAGCAAAGATATTATCAGAATGTCTATGGGGGAAGAGGTTCTATGAGTTAAGCAGAAACAGGGGAAACCAAGGGAAAAGAGGAATATTGTGCAAGATTTCTTAGAGAATAGAAACTACATGAATAAGTTACCATATCCTGCTTGCAAAAAAAAAAAAAAAAAAGCAGAGTTTTGCTCTGCATCCAGTGTGCTTCATCTGAACCACTGGTCCAAATCACTTCTTCACAACGCGGACTCTACACATCCCCTGTGAGGTCTACAAACCCACTGAGGCTGGACCTCGGCACCAAGTGAATTCCAGGTCAGCCTGGGCTACAGTGATACCCTACCTCGAAAAACCAAAACCAACCAATCAAACAACAAAAAAACTCAACAAGAACAAAAAACTTAAAAAAAAAAAAAGACATGTCCAGATTTATCTGGAAACCCCTAGAAAAGTTTAACAACTGAATCAATAACATATATGATTAATCTTTTCCATTTAGTTAATATGAACGTACATGAACGTACCTCTTCTTCCACAGACTGAAATTCTTTATCATCAGGAGATAGATCTATGAGAATTGTTCCACTACCAGAGTTGTTTAGAGTTAAATATGGATTAAGACCTATGACATGAAATGTGATTGTTAAAAAAAAAAACAACTGAAAATGAAACAGTACCAGGCAAAAATAACTGACTTTTTAGAGTAACTTAGGCATACACACATGTGCACGTGCACACGCAACCACCTGAGGGCTAGAAGTACAGACAGATCCTGTATACATTCATTCAACTTTCACTGTGGTCATATGCCACTTTATAGAAACATGCAATTGTTAAAACTTATGCCCTAATATAGACATCGTTTACATTCTCGTAGTTTTTCCTATTAATGTCCATTTTCTCTTCTAGATTCAGAGTACTACTAACTTGACAAATTGTAAGGGTTTTTCACTATTCCAAAACATCTTCTTTATCTTATCTTCTACTTTTTTCTTTTTTTGGTTTTTGAGGTAGGGTCTCACACTAGCTCAGGCTGACCTGGAATTCACTATGTAGTCTAAGGGTGGCCTTGAACACATGGTGATCCTCCTATCTCTGCCACCCAAGTGCTGGGATTAAAGGTATGACCCACAACGCCTGGCTATCTTTTATTCTTAAAAAATAAAATTATTTATGTGTACAGGTGTATACATGTCATGGCTTCCCCCAATAGCCTCCTTTTCTGCTTTTATGTAACATGTATCCTATGATCCTTTCTCATCCCTTTAGACTGCTTCTGCCCCTCAGAGTACCCTTTTATTTTTATGTCCTACATATTTTCTGCCCTCCATACTCTATACTGTCTGAAAATTTTACTTAGGTACACAAACTTAACATTAGTAACTGCTAGCAGAGGCCTTGGTCCCTGGTGTTCCATATGCTAGCTAGTACTCTTTCTCTCATAGAGACTTTAAAAATATACTGAGGACTGTCTTTATATAAGCTCTTAAGCAGAAAGCAGCAATTATTATAATCAAGTACCTTGTTGTCCAGAGATGAGTCTTTCAACTCCTTTAATTAGTTTGTGTCGATGTCCATAAGCATTGATTCCAATCTCTTTCAGCTCTTTGTGCCCCATCTCAACTAACACATCTAAAGTGATCTGTAAAAAAGGATGATATCATTTAGAATGCTTATTCATTTGGTAGATATTCATATATAGGAATTCCCATAATATTATATTTGAACACTTCAAATTATTTGAAAAGCTTTGATGGAAAAATAATCCTTTAAGCTGAAATTAACTGAAAATAAACAAGCTGGAATGGACTAGAGCAAGCATGAGAGCCTGAGGAGGCCCGAGACTACCAAAGTTCGAATCTCCAGGACCCACATAAACAGCTGGAAGCAGCCATCCACACCTGTAGCCCTAGCTCTACAGAGAAGCAGAGATCCAAAAACTAGTGGAGCCTAGCCAGCTGCAGAACCAGTAGAGAGGCCCTGATCAGCTCAAAACAAGAACAGGTACAGAAGGATAGAGCAGGACACCCAAGGTTCTACTCTGACCACTAGGTGAGCACCAACACCCTCAGGCAAGTGTTGTAAGGTGTCACACACAACCATTTACATACACAAGAAGAAGAAAAAAGCTGGAACAAAATGAAGTTGATTCATGAATGCACTTTCAAATTAACCACACTGATGTTAGCCATGCTATTAAAAAATATTTATTTGGGGGGGGAGGGGGGGAGAGAAAGGGTGCTCCAGTCACTTCAAAAGAACTCCAGATGCATGCGTCCCCTTGTGCTTCTGGCTTACGTGGGTCCTGGAGAGTTGAATTGGGATCCTTTGGCTTTGCAGGCAAACACCTTAATTGCTAAGCCAACTCTCCAGCCCCAGCCACGTTATTTTTCATTCTCTTTCCCACCATCACTCTACATCCAATCCTTTATACAGTGTTGTAGTGTGAATACATGCTCCCCAACAGATTCAGGAGCTTATTAAAACTTTTTGGATTTCCAGCCACCTAGCTAGAGGAGATGTCACTGGGCCAATCTCAGGATTCACCTAGGGTGTGGTGGTAGATTTGAAATTCCAATCTAAAGATATGCAAAGTGCCTGAGTTCTGCCTGGAATTCCAAGGTGTGCTTGTGTGTGGTGTGGCTTTTGGGTTTTTCTGGCTTGGGGCTTCCCTCTCTCTGGTCCTTTAAGAGGGGGCCAACTTCTTCTACCATTATGAAACTTCCCCTGGATCTGTAAGAGTCGATAAATCCCTTTCTCCGTAACTGTACCTGATCTGGAAGTTCATCTCAGCAACGTGAAGCTGCCTACTTCAAGTGTCTTCCATGGTTCTTCTATGCTAAGGGGTACTTTGCAATACTGTTCAAATTAACTGTGTTACTTAAAATATAATATTCTCACTTGGTGAAATTGAAGCCATTAATCTTTTTTTTTTTTTTTTGAGGTAGCATTTCACTCTAGTCCAGGCTGACCTGAATTCACTATGTAGTCTTAGGGTGGCCTCAAACTCAAGGTGATCCTCCTACCTCTGCCTCAAGCGCTGGGATTAAAGGTGTGCACCACCATGCCCAGGAAAGCAATCAATCTTGCTTTACTTTTCCTTCTTTTCAGTTCATAAACTATGCCAAATCTTTGTTTAAAAACACTCTATTTATTTGCAAGCAGAAAGAGGCCTTCTAGAGAATGGGTGTGCCAGGGCCTCTAGCAGCTGCAAACTTCAGATGCATGTGCTACTTTGTGCATTGGCTTTACATGGGTACTGGGGAATCAAACCCAGATTGTTAGGTGTTGCAGCCAAGTGCCTAACCACTCAACAATCTTACCAGCCCCTAAATCTTGATTCTTCATGGTTTTTGCTCCATATCTAGAATGCAAATTCTTCAAGACTACAGTAACTATTTCCTACAATAACAATACAATCAGTATATGTGTGGATGTATAAATTTTTTTTTTTTGGGGGGGCTTTTCAAAGTAAGGTCTTGCTATTGCCCAGGCTGACCTGGAATTCACTCTGTAGTCTCAGGGTGGACTCAAACTCATGGTTATCCTTTTACCTTGGCCTCCTAAGTACTGGGATTAAAAGCACACTCAGCTTTAAAATCAATACATGTATTTTGACAGAATACTTGAAACTGGGACTACCTAGAAGAGCTTAGATCTGGGCTGGAGAGATGGCTTAGTGGTTAAGCACTTGCCTGTGAAGCCTAAGGACCCCGGTTTGAGGCTTGATTCCCCAGGACCCATATAAGCCAGATACACAAGGTGGCACATGCATCTGGAGTTCGTTTGCAGTTGCTGGAGGCTGTGGCCTGCCTATTCTCTCTCCTTGTCTGTCGCTCTCAAATAAGTAAATAAAAATAAACAAACAAACAAAAAAAAAAAAAAAAAGAAAAGCCTAGATCTATGATTGCCACATCAACATTCCTATCCATAGCAGTAGCAAAATGTCAGGCTTAGGGTGAGTGGTTACTGCTGTAACAAACTGAACAAGAGTGCAAAGAGAACTTTTATTTCTACTACTTATGGGTCAATTTTTAGATCTAATAAACTAAAGAGAAAACCTAAGATCAAGACAAATCAGAAAGTGACTGATTTCCAGTCTCTGAACACTCTCAGATGTACTGTGTTGGCACACAATCTGCTTAGCATGCATGAGGCTCTGGTATCAATGTCCAGCATCAAACAAAAGGATTTCCCAACAGCTTGGAAGGATTAAACAATTTTAATTATGTTTCAAAAATTCATTGAGTTCTTATAAAATTAAGCCAAGCAATATAATTAACCAACTCACCTGTTCTCTCTCAAATATGTCCATTAGGTGCTCAAGTCCAAGATTCCTTACAAATTGAGTTATGCTAAAATCCACTCCTGGATCTAGGGGAAGCCAGAAGAAAATTTCACTTCAGAACAATGTATAGCAACACTGTAACAACTGCCTTGTGATACACTTGTACATATCAGTGAGAGAAACCCTGCTAGAGCTGAGCTGAAAACCTCCTCCATGTAGACCAGCTGACAGAAAGCAACGCTGCATGCAGTTCAATGGGAGAGAAAGCACCAGTGAAGATACTCAACAGTGTACATTGCAAGCCTTAGATTTGGCCACTCAGGCCAAATGAACCAACTGGTACAACAGTGGTACATCTGTTATGGTGGAAACCAACTGCCCTTTAATTGGACTGGAGGCCGGCTCCATGGGAGGGACTATAGCCCTGATAATGAAAAACCTACAACAGGGGTAGTCATGAGCCCTAGGAGTGTAACATCTGCTGCTGTCTGTCTGGCTAAAAGTATCTACTATGCTCACCAAACTGCCCAGTAAGCACTTCTCTTAATGTTCAACCCCATATATTAATGCTACTCTCACTTTTGGTTACAGAAGCTTTTCTTTTGGAATGACTCAGAAGGTACCACAGCCTTGAGAAGAAGAGACAGAATTGTGCTCAGCACTGAAAAATCTCAATCACACCTTCCATGGCTCAGGGTTCATTGCAGAAGAGGTGGCAGAAAGAATGTAACAGTCAGAGGAAAGGTTGCATGTTGTAAGGGCAGGACTCCTTACAACATGCTCATCTAGACACAAAATCGTCTGGATATCCATGACCTCACAGTGCCTGACACTACCTACACGAGACCATCAGAACAGAAAGAAAAGATCATGACATCAAAATAAAAGAGAGACTGATTGAGAGGGGGAGGGGATATGAAGGAAAGGAGAGTTTCTAAGGGGAAAGTGGGGGAGGGAATTACTATGGGATAATATTTATAATTATGGAAGTTGTCAATAAAACATAATATGTATGTAAAGAAAATAACAGTGAAGCAAAATATCTATAGCCACTTGGGGATAGAATACTGACTAGAACACCAAAAATTATAAACAATAATCCAATAAATTTCAAATTAGAGGATTGTCCCCTGGCATTCTCTGGTTAGAAGCTTCACTTTTTTTTCACTTTAAACTTTTTTTTGTTCTTATCTTTAAAAATCAATCTTCTTTTCAATTCCTTTACAACAAGATTTTTTTTTTTTTTTTCCCTTTTCGAGGTAGGGTCTCACTCTGGTTCAGGCTGACCTGGAATTAACTCTGTAGTCTCAGGGTGGCCTTGAACTCACGGCAATCCTCCTACCTCTGCCTCCCGAGTAATGGGATTAAAGGCGTGCGCCACCACGCCCGGCTTTACAAGATTTTTGAAAACAAGTTTTATATTGTAGCACAGGATAAGATGACGAGTAGGTCACTGGCCAAATACTCATCAACTTTCAACTTGGGAGAAGAGTTTCATTAGGATTCCTACTAATGATGTAAGGAAAATAACTTATATTTCAGGCTATGTTAACTTGATGTAAGGCTTTAAAAAAAGACTTTCTTCCAAACATTTTTTTTCTTCCAAACATTTTAAATGACAAGAAACATCATAATACAATTATGATGTTAAAAAAAAAAAAGTCTTGGGTTGGAGAGATGAATTTAGCAATTAAGATGTTGCTCATGAAACTTAAAGGGCCCAAGTTCTATTCCCCAGGACCCACACAAGGCAGATGCACAAGGTGGTGTGTGCATCTGGAGTTCATCTTCAGTGGCTGGAGGCCCTGGAGCACCCATTCTCTTTCTCTATCTGCCTCTTTCTCTCTCAAACTGTCAAAATAAATAAATAAATAAATAAATAAAATATTGTTTTAAAACAATGGGCTGGAGGTATGGCTTAGCAGTTAAGGCACTTGCCTGCAAAGCTGAAGGACCCAGGTTTAACTCCCCAGGATGCACGTAAGCCAGATGCACCAGGTGGTGCATGCATCTGGAGTTCACTTGTAGCAGCTGAAGGCCCCCCCCCCCCCAAAAAAAAAACCAGTCTCACCTTCCTTTCTCTCCAGACTGGAAGCACCTTCTGTTCCACTTGAACTAACAACTGAAGACAGTTCAGAGAAACTCCCAGAGAGATTGTCAAGACTGCTGGCTGCAGAAAGGCTTGAGGGGCTGGATGGACCTGAAGACAGAGTGTCTGCAGTGGTTGCTGGACTTCGCACACCATTGAGCACTTGTGGCTTATAGCATGAAGGCAGAGCAGAGGGAGGCATGGCTGCTGTCAAGAGAGCACTGACATCATCTGCCTAGGGCAAATTTCAAGAAGATGAAATTTGTCATAAGCAAGCTTTACAATTCTCCACATAACAGGAGGCAGTTAAAAATATAACAAAACCAGGGCTGGAGAGATGGTCAAGGTGCCTGCCTGCAAAGCCTAAGAACCCATGTTCAACTCTCCAGGTCCCACGTAAGCCAGACCCAAGTGTGCAAGGTCACACATGTGCACTAGGTGGTACATGTGTCTGTGGAGTTTGACTGCAGTGGCTGGAGGCCCTGATGAACCAATTCTGTCTCTCTCCCTCCTACTCTTGCTGTCTCACACTAAAAAACAAATAAACAAACAAACAAACAAAAAAACCCCCAGCACATATGCAGATTTGTTATCATGTGACATTAACAAATTATTTGAAAAGTGAAGCAAACACATTGGCACTCAGCTATTTAGAACATAATTCAGAATGACCTTTCTAGATCACAAAATACAACTGGTTAAATGTGGCAAAGCACGAAAAAAATTCCAACTTTGATAACATGATTAAAAGGTACTGAAATTCCAACTTAAAAAGGGGGGTGTTTTAAAGTCTATTACATAAATTACTTTGAAATAAGCAGTTTAACCTACACAGAAAGTCAACATTTAGAATTATGTTTCTATTTGTTAAAACAGTGATATATTTATTCTCAATCATTTTAAATATGCCAGAATGAAAAAAGCCTAAATTTACTAGCGAAATGCTTTAATTTATCAGTGACATATAGTATTCTTATAGTAAGAAGTAAATCAGTAACACATTTACTTTCAGTTATATGTATAGTCATATCAGCTTTCACCTTTCTCTTTCTCCTCAAGTTCTACATTCGCCTGGCACTCAAAGTCTGTATATAGTATATTCATAAGTAGTAGGCTTTTTTTTACTGTACCTGAAACCATGCCAAGGACTTTAAAATAATTATTACACTGTTCAGTTCTCTCTCTTTTTTTCAAGGTAGGATCTCACTCTAGCCCAGGCTGACCTGGAATTCACTATGTAGTCTCAGGGGGGACCTCAAACTCAAACTCATAGTAATCCTCCTATCTCTGCCTCCCGAGTGCTGGGATTAAAAGCGTGCACCACCATGCCTGACCCTTAGTTCTCTTATAAAACAGATATATTCTACCTTTTACAGATGATGTATCTAAATCTTTGAAGTTAGTTATCTTGGAAAATTGTATAACTGTTAAGTGTGGTATAAGATGGAATTCAAGGTCAGGTCTGTTTGACTCTTAAGCTCATGCATGGTCTCCAGAGCATTTTGCTTCACTTGGCATTTAATTATATCTGGTGAGTCAACACACGGGTAGAATGAGTTTTACAAGTTTGCTTTTAAACAAGCTTGGAACTGTAAAGACATTTCCCCAAACAAACCATGCTACAAATATGACTGATTTACGAGTCTCTGAGGGAAATCTCTAACCCCCAAACACAATTAAACTGAATCAGTTTCTCATTATAGCTTGGAACAATGGAGTCTCAGTAGAAGACTATCCTTTCTTACTACCTCAAAAAGTTCCTTCTAGGATGTCGTGGCTCATGCCTGTAATCCCATCACTTAAGAGGCAGGCAGGGAGGATCAGGGTAAATGTGATGTTACCTTGATCTACCACAGTCAGGACTAGATAATGAGATCCCGTCTCAAAAAAGCAGGGGAAAACCAGTTGAGGCACTCCTGACACCGTCACTGAAGCAGACAGGGAAATTACAATGGAGGCTCCTACATACTTGGAAGGAAGCAGAGTGGAAGGAGACAGAATCTCTCCTGGTAGCAAGCCTCCCAACCACACCTGCAAGGCATTGTTGCTAGCTGGGGAATTTAGTAAAACTCACAGATGCCATCTTGCACTGCAAGAGCATTCATGGAAGCCTGGATCTTCTTTGTTGCCCAATGAATATTAGTTTTAGTGTTTTCCTAGTTCAGAGTTCTTATAATATAGTAACTCATTAATAATAATTCTATTACTTACTAATCACATTATGATATCAAAGAATTCTTGAAATTAAATTTGGACTAAAACCAGATTTTGCCATATTCATTACTCTATATATACAATGTGAACTTTAAAGGGGGAAAAATAAAACGTTTTTCAAAGAGCCCACACTTACTGAAACTAAATCTAAAGGTGTTTGTCCTTCCTGATTTTTGAGAGTAGGATCAGCTCCATGGGCCAACAATAAAGCACAAAGCTGGGTTCGTCCCTTTTGGGCTGCTTCATGCAGAGGTGTGAAAGCCCATTTGTCCGTGGCATTAACACATGCATTGTACTTTATTAGTAATGCTGCTACATCTACATGCTGTAAAAGAAAACACTCCTGTTACAGTCAGAACATTTGATCACGCTTTAGTTCTTAAACTATCTGTGTACCTACCTCTATATTTTCAAACTTACTCTACAAATGTCAAGTAAAGCTGCTTCTTCCTAACAATGTAACTTATGGTAATTGCTTAAATATTACTATTTAAAAATAGTAGCTATTTCAATATTTGAGACCTAGGAAAGCCACAAGACAATAAAGGTATACAAATTTAACGATTTATAACTTTATGTGTAAACTAGCAGCTTTTTTCAACATTCAAACTGTATTGCGGATAATGGTCAAGATACTAATTATATCCTTCAAAGTTGTTGGAAGCCAGGAACCATGTACTTGAATCTCTACATATTCCTGTGATACCTTGTGGTTTTCTGGGCACCAAAAACTAAATAAAACCAGTATCTTGCTGAAAATAAAGAGATAGATGTAAAGACAAGTAATAAACAAATGAAAATATATTGCTAGACCACACAACAAGCTTACAGTAATTTTGCATTTCTTTGTGAAATAAAGTCAAGTTAAAATTCCACATGAAATGTGATATTGATTTTCATTTTGAAAATCAAACAGATTTTGTCAAGTAACAGGAAGAACTTACCCCATATGATGCCGCGTTGTGCAAAGGAATGAGTCCTCCTTTGTCTTGGGCATTCACATCAGCTCCATGTTGCAATAAATACTCTGCAACTTCTAAATTATTATAACCAGCTAATTTAGAAAAGAAGTAACATTATTTTCACTTGTAAATGTGAAAACAGTTGCATAATTCATATATAGCTCTGTGTTTATAAAGCACAGACATTACTAAAAAGAAATTTTATATAAATATGATTTTGGGGGGGGTTGAGGTAGGGTCTTGCTCTAACCCAGGCTGACCTGGAATTCACTATGTAGTCTCAGCGTGGCCTCAAACTCGGTGATCCTCCTACCTCTGCCTCCTGAATGCTGGGAGTAAAGGTGTGCACCACCACACCCAGCTGGGTCTATTAAAATTTTATCTTCTGGAGCCTGGCGTTCGAGGCCATCCTGAGAATGGAGAGTGGACTCCAGGTCAGTCTGGGCTAGAATGAGACCCTACTTTGACAAACTAAAATAAATAAATAAATAAACTATCTTCTGGGAGAAAAATGTCCCATTGAAGTAGGATGGGAGAAAGCTAGCTTTTTAAAAGGCAGTCTCATGAATTGAGGCTCAAAGAGAACCGTGAGATGCCACCCCACAGATGGAACTCCTTTGATCAAGACCCATGTATAGTGCTCCCTACTGCTCAGTCTAGTATGCAACCTCAGCAGACTGCCCAATGGGCTGGCCCAGGGATCTGCCCTCTAAAATTCACTGACACCTGTCTTCTTGCCTTTAAAGGGTTCTGTCTTCTTCCTGTCCCAATCTCTGCAATTCTGCCCTGCTCACCTCAGTTGGGTTTCTCTACGTGGCCTGCCCACACCGTTCTTCACTAGACCAATGAGGATACACATGAATGCAGTTTCCCCTTCTCAGGGGAAGAGCATAAAACTTTTTGCGTTTGGATGGTTTTTCTGCTTTTCTCTGCTTTTTAGTTTGGGTTAACTTCTCTTTTTGATTACATGTATGATTTTCCTCTGGTTTCTGAATCTACCATGTGTGGGTTTTTCTCAAGTTTTCCTACACAATCTCCTAGATCCTACTTTCCATGTACCAGTAGCTTTAATCTCTCTTTAAAAGCCCCAGTCTTGGGCTGGAGGGATGGCTTAGCAGTTAAGGCTCTTGCTTGCAAAGCCTAAGAATCCAGGTTTGATTTCCCAGTACCCACGTAAGCCAGATGCACAAGGTGGTGCATGCATCTGGAGTTTGTTTATAGTGGCAATAGGCCTTGGCATGCCCATACTCTCAATCTCTCTTGAAAATATTTGATCTTTTAAAGTTTAATTACAGGGAACATTTTACTCAGGTACTGGTCTAAGAGGTCAAATAGCCCAAAATCTGTGAAACAGCATTCACTTACCTGCCAAGTGTAGAGGTGTAGAATGTCGGCCTTGAGTATCACGGCAATTTACATTATCAGGTGAAGATAACTTCTTCACTCTTGCTAAACAACCCTTCTTGGCAGCATCTAGCAAAGCTGCATCTCCTCTAAGTAGATCTTGGATATCTGTATCACCATCTTTAACAAGATCCAAAGGAGTATTACCATCTCTGTTTTTCTTTGTAGGATCTGCACCATGCTAGGCATGTGAAAAACAGAAAAGGAGTAGGAACTGGCTTAGGTGTGTCTTTTATCAATGAGAAAATAGCCAATATAACTAGACCAAAGAGAATCATTTCATCACTGTGCAAAAAGCGATATATTTACACAAGCTTGGATACCTTCTGTATCTAGGCTGTATGACATAGTTTATTGCTTCTAAGTAGCTTCTAAGCTACTAACCTATAAAGCATGTTACTGTACTAAATACCATAGGCATTTTTCCCCCCCCAAGGCAGGGTCTTACTCTAGCTCAGGCTGACCTGGAATTCACTATGTAGTCTCAGGGTGGCCTTGAACTCAGCAGTAATTCTCCTACCTCTGCCTCCCGAGTGCTGGCATGTGTCACCACACCCTACTACCATAGCAATTTTGACAGAACAGTATTTGTGTATCTAAGTATAGAAAAACTGCAATAAACATTTTGCACATTTATGGGAACACCGTCAAGCACCACAGATTAAACTATTACAATATAGTGCATGGCTGTATTTTTTAACTTTCACAAACTGAAGTATGAATCTAGCCTGTAAAGTACCTATTGGTATCATTTGTGAAACTAGAATTATAAACTACATAATTATCAAGTAATTTGAAGTTAAATTAATAAAAAGAAATATACATATAGCAATCACAGAACTGTCAGATGATAGTTGATGTATATAAAAATAAACCTAGGTGTGGTAAAAATATACTTACAAATTAAAACATCAAAGTTTTCATGGCATTTTTTCCCTGAAACTATACAATTAGATACTTTGTCTCCTACTGTCTTTCTATTTTTTTTTTTTTTTTTTTTTTTCCCCCCAAGGTAGGATCTCACTCTGGTCCAGGCTGACCTGGAATTAACTCTGTCATCTCAGGGTGGCCTTGAACTCATGGCAATCCTTCTACCTCTGCCTCCCAAGTGTTGGGATTAAAGGTGTGCGCCACCATACCCGGCTTTTTCTAGTTTTTTTTTGTAAATCCTAAAGTTATTTGAAAAATAACATATTCTATATAATTCACATGTTCAAAATACTTAAGCATACCTGGAGTAGAAGTTTGCATATTTCATATTTTCCTTTTGCTGCAGCTTCATGTAAAGGTGTAAACTTCCATAAATCAGCTACATTAACTACTGCTCCATGCTTAACAAGAAGTTCTGCAACTTCATAATGTCCATAAGAACATGCATTATGCAAAGGTACAAGGCCTCTGAAAGGAAAGTTAAGTAAATAATAAAGCCAGAGAATATGATTTAATTTCAGTGATTACATATAACTGATGAATGACATTTCATGAACTGCCCAAGAGATTCTGCTGATTGTCCTTCATAGAACTTACATCTTTTGAAAGCAGAAATAGGAAGCTAGGGATGTAGATCAGTTAGTAGTGTTTGCCTCACATGCATGAAACCCTGGCTTCTTCCCCTAGCACCACATAAACCAGGCATAATGAAATGAGTTTGTAATCCCAACACTTAGGAGGTAAAGGCAGGAGGATCAGATGTTAAAGGTCACCAGGCATGGTGGCCCATGTCTTTATTCCCAGCACTCAGGAGGCTTCTTTCTCTCTCAAATAAACAAAATGAATGAATTTAAAAGATCTGCATAAGAAGAAAAAATAGATGACATCAGGGCTGGAAAGATGGCTTAGCACTTAAGGCACTTGCCTGAGAAGCCTAAGGACCCAGGTTTGATTCCTCTGTACTCACAAAAGATAGCCACACAAAGTGGCACATGCACCTGGAGTTCATTTGCAGTAGCTGGAGGCCCTGGCGTGCCCATTATCTCTCTCTGCCCCTCTCTAATAAGTACATAAAGTTATACATTAAAAAATTTTGGTTTTTTTTCCAAGGTGGTGGTGGTGCACACCTTTAATCCTAGCACTTGGGAGGCAGAGGTAAGAGGACTGCTCTGAGTTCGAGGCCACCCTGAGACTACATAGTGAATTCCAGGTCAGCCTGTGTTCCAGCAAGACCCTAACTTGACAATCAAAACAAAACAAAAAAGATGACATCAAGAAAAGACTAGAAAGAACTAGAATTCACAACTAGAAAAGACTAGTTAGAAAGAAGAAGGGATTCAGTGGAAGGTGGATTTGAGAGGGGGAAGAAGGGAGTGGTAGAAAGGGATTATCATCATAGTATTCTGTCTACACTCATGGAAATTGTTAATAAAGTTAAAAAAAGAGAAATAGGTTTTTTGGGAGATTTCAAAAATTTTGAATTCAGAGAATATGAAAACATTCATGTACAGACTCAACATTTAGCATGGTGTATTTTTATTTTTGTTTTTTTAGATAAAGTCTGACTCTATCTCAGGCTGACCAGGAATTCACTATGTAGTCTCAGGGTAGCCTCAAACTCATGGTGGTCCTCCTACTTCTGCCTTCCAAGTGCTGGGATTATAGGTGTGTGACACCATGCCCGGCTAGCATGGTGTATCTTTTTTTTTTTTTTCGAGGTAAGGTTTCACTCAAGCCCAGGCTGACCTGGAATTCACCATGGACTCTTAGGGTAGCCTTGAACTCAGGGTGATCCTCCTACCTCTGTCTCCTGAGGTGTGTGCCACCACGCCTAGCAACATGGTGTATTTTTAACAAAAACATGATTTCAAGATAAATCTGAAAATTTTGAACACTCAATGAATATTGAAAAATTTATCACATTCAAATCAGTACCACTGATTGCACACATCTTTAATCCCAGCACTTGGGAGGCAGAAGTAGGAGGATCACCATGAGTTTGAGGCCACCAAAAAACCAAACCAAACCAAACCAACCAACCAAACAAACAAAAATCAATACCATAACAATGCATCTCCTTGGTCATTACAAGGCATTTGACATTAGTCTTTTTTTGGTTAACATTTTATTTTTATTTCTTTATTTGACAGAGAAGTGGGGGGGGAGAGAAAGAATGGGCGGACAGGGACTCCAGCCATTGCAAATGAACTACAGATGCATGCGACCCCTTGTGCATCTGTCTAATGTGGGTCCTGGGATAACTGAGTCCTTTGGCTTTGCAGGCAAATGCCTTAACCACTAAGCCATCCCTCCAGCCCTAATTTTTTTTTGTTGTTCATTTTTTATTTATTTGAAAGCGACAGAGAAAGAGAAATGGGCACTCCAGGGTCTCCAGCCTCTGCAAACGAACCCCAGATGCGTGTGCTCCCTTGTGTAATTGGCTAACATGGGTTCTGGGGAATCGACCCTCGAAACTGTTTCACAGGAAAGCACTTAACCGCTAAGCCATTTCTCCAGCCCTCACATTAGTCTTAATGTACACACTAACCACTGTGGTTTTTCCCCTTTTTAGACAGTGTCAACACTGTAGCCCAGGCTGACCTCAAACTTTTAACACTCTACCTCTGCAGTGCTAGGATTATAGGTATGTAACATTACTTGTAGCTTTTCTTTTGTATTTAGGGGGAGAGGGAATAGGGTCTCATACTGTAGCCCAGAGGGGCCTCAAGCTCACAGCCCTCCTGCCTCAGCCTGCAAAGTACCGTGATTACAAGTGTGTGCCAACATATCCGGTATAAAATATAAATTATGAAGCTATATTTAAATCAATGTTAGCAAATAGATTATCTTTAAAAAAGGGTCTTAAGAGTTAACAGAAAAATCTTTTCATACTTTACTTTTTTGGGGATTTTTTGAGGTATGATTTTGCACTAGCCCAGGCTGACCTAGAATTTACTATGTAATCTCAGGTGGCCTTGAACTCATGACAATCCTCCTACCTCTGCCTCTCAAGTGCTGGGATTAAAGGCGTGCACCACCACACCTAGCTTCATACTCCCCCTGTCCCCCAAGATAGGGTCTCATTAAAGCCCAGACTGACCTGGAATTCATGGTGATCCTCCTACCTCTGCCTCCTGAGTACTGGGATTAACAGCGTGAACCACCATGCCCGGCTTCACACTTTTCTTTTAAAGAGTCATATAGGGCTGGAGAGATGGCTTAGCAGTTAAGTCACTTGCCTGTGAAGCCTAAGGACCCAGGTTCAATTCCCTAGAACCTAAGTAAGCCAGATGCACATGGTGGAAAATGCATCTGGAATTCGTTTGCAGCTGCCAGAGGCTCTGGTGCACCTATTCTCTCTCCCCTTTCTCTTTAATAAAAACAAACAAACAAAAAATAATTAAAGGGTCCTATAATATAAGGAAAGAGGCACAGCAGCTGTTACTTACCCTTTATCTTTAGCATGCACATCAGCTCCATGCTGTAGCAGATACTCCACTACAGACACCCTGTTATACCCAGCTGCAAAATGAAGTGGTGTAGACTGACGTCCTTCAATGTCTCTACAGTTGACACTCTGAACAGTACACAGTTTCTGTAGGATTGAACACAGCATACACATGATGCTAGAGACTCTCATTTCAACTCATATAGTAGAAATGTCAAATGCCCGACTTATTTTCTGCCTCATTAAATCAATATCCTCAAAACTATTCCTACTTTATCATTTACTGAGAATCCTCCTGGTGCTTTCATCTATGCATGAATCTTCTATTTTTTCTAAAGGTAGTAAGGTAAACTACAATTTACATAAAGAAAATTTTGGCAATTGTAATTTCCATTCTGTGGCAAATATATACAGTGGATACTAGATCACAGTAATAAAAGCAGCACTGTGGAGTGCTATACCCCTATCTGAAGAGTTGGAATCTACATTATTTTTTGGCATGTAGAGGCCAAATGTTGATATAGGTGTCTTCCTCTACCACTCTTACTGAACCTAGTAACCAACTGTTGCCTTCACCCCCCCCACCAGTGCCAATATCATAAATGTGTGCCACCACATTTTATGTGGCCACTGGTGATACAAATTCAGATCTTTATGCTTGCACAGCAAGCAGTTTACCAACTGAACCACCTCCCTAAGCCCTTAGAATCTTATCTTAAGCCAGGTGTGGTGGTGCTGCCTACAATCCCAGGACTTGAGAGGTGGAGGCAGGATTTTGAGTCTAAGGCTAGTCCACCCCACAACAAACTTGCATTTTAGTAAGATTCCTAGCTGATCTTTAGGCACATTAAAATTTGAGAAGTATTGCTCTATTCCAATGGTTATCAACTTTGATGTGTACTGGGTCCTATTTCCAAATACGAATTCAATGTGTCTGGGGCTAGTAAATTTCCATTTCTTTTAATATTTTAAATTTTTATTTATTTGACAGAGAAAGAGGGAGAGACAGAAACAGAAAGAGAGAGAGAATATGAATGGGCGTATCAGGACTTCTAGCCACTGCAAACAGACTTCAGATGCATGGGCTCCCTTGTGCATCTGGCTAACGTGGGTTCTGGGGAACTGAACCTGGGTCCTTTGGCTTTGCAGGCATATGCCTTAACCACTAAGACCTGTAAACTTGCATTTCTACAAGTTTCTAAGTGATGTCAGTGGACAAGGAACCACACTTACAGGAAGTATCACATGCTATATGTAATCAATTAACTAACAGAATGCTACTGGTTATGTTCAATTCTTGAAATAATTAAGAAAACAGGGGTTTGAGAGATGGCTTAGTAATTAATGCACTTGTCAGCAGAGCCAAAGGACCTAGGTTCAATTCCCCAGTACTCATGCGAATCCAGATGCACAAGGTGGCACATAAGTCTGGAGTTTGTAGTGGCTAGTGGTTACAGGCCCTGGCGTGCCCTATCTCTTTCTCCAGCACATAAATGAAATACACTTTTTTTTTTTTTTGAAATACACTTTTTAAAAAAAGAAAATAAGCAAGGCACGAGTCCAGAGTTGGTTTGCAGTAGTAAACACACTTATTTTCTCTCAAATAAATCAAAATGAGAAAATAAGTCAAATAACTTCCTGTGTTTTTTCGGTTCAGTGGAGTAAGCCTAGTTGAGAAAGATTCACCCAAAAGTAACATTCAAAGTACTGGGGAGATTGCTCAGCAGTTAAAAAGCCTTGCCTGCCTGGGTTCAGTTCTCCAGCACTCACATTCAGCTGGAGACAAATAGTGGCTCAAGTGCCTGGTGGCCTCATTTCAGTGTTAAGAGGCTCTGGTGAACCCATAAGTAAATAAGCACGAACACAAGCCCACCCACCTAACCACACATGCATCACTTAAAAATATGTAACATTCAAAATACTCTTTTTTCTTTCTTTCTTTCTTTCTTTTTTTTTTTTTGGTTTTTCGAGGTTGGATTTCACTCTAGCCCAGGCTGGCCTGGAATTCACTATGGAATCTCAGGGTAGCCTCGAACTCATTGCGATCCTCCTACCTCTACCTTTTTATTTATTACCCGAGAGTGCCTTTTCAACTTGGACCAGCATAGACCTTATGGTTTTTTTGCCTTTTTTTTTTTTTTAAAACTTTTAATTTATTTGCAGTGTGTGTGTAATGTGTGTCAGGGTGCCAGGGTTTCTTAATGTTGCAAACAGACACTAAAACATGCATTATTTGTTGTATCTGGATTTATGTGGGTGCTAGGGAATTAAAACTAGGCCACCAGGCTTTGTAAACAAGTGCCTTTAACTGATGAGCCATTTCCACAATCTGTAGTGTTGAAATGTCTTTCAGCAACTGGTCATGGTGGCACACACCTTTAATCCCAGCACTTGGGAGGCAGAGGTAGCAGGATCTATGAATTCAAGATCACCCTCTGAGACTCCATAGTAAGTTCCAAGTCAGCCTGGTCTAGAGCGAGACCCCTCCTGGGGGGGGAAGTCTCTCAAGGAAAAAGTAGAAGGGTTCTCTTTCCTACTAATTTCAAAAATTAATACATTATTGCATCAGTGAAGAATTACTTATGAAAATGCCAAGCTAAATTAAATTCTAGTTTATATTATTTGAATTGTGACAGTCTCAGTCTTTTCACTCTGTAGTCTCAGGGTGTCCTCAAATTCATAACCATCCTCCTACCTGTCTCCCCCAACTGCTGGGATTAAAGGCATGTGCCACCACACCTGGCACACTTAGGTTTTTGAGTTATTTACCTGGATATTCAATTTCTGTAGGTAACTGAACTAACTGAAGTAAGTCATTAAGACATTATATGGATTTATATGGTTAAAGTCCAAACAATTTGAGATTATTCTGAGCAAGACTGTTATAGGAGATGAGCCAGACAAGAGCAAAAATTATTGTTCTGAGGGGAAAAACAAAGTTCAATTCAGATGAACAAATGAACAGACAGTGGCTCTGAAAAGTTGCAAGACTGTATAAATAATGGATCCTTACAGGTATAGGTATACAGAACAAGGGGTGTCCTCCTCCTATCTCTCTATATGTATGTATTCTTAAGAGTTTTTTCTCTTCTGGTCCCCCCACATGTGTACTTCATGTGGCTACGCAGTTACGTACAGATATGCTTGTAGATACATAGAGGCTAGAGAACACTGGGTGTTCTCCTATCTATCTGAGTGCTTCCTTAAGAGGGATTCTTTCTCTGAATGTGGAGCTGTGGTTTTCAGGGGCTCCAGTCATTTTCCAGCCTCTGCTCCCCCAAGGACTTAGGTTACAGACTGCGAAATGTCTTTCTTAGGGAACTCAGGTGATCTTAGGCCCTTATGCGTGTGGCAAGTGCTTTCAGCCAGAAAACTAACTTCCTAGCTCCCCCGCCCCCTTTTTTTTTGAGGTAGGGTTTCACTCTAGGCTGACCTGTAATTCACTCTGTATTCTCAGGGTGGCCTCGAACTCATGGCAATCCACCTACCTCTGCCTCCCAAATGCTGGGATTAAAGGTGTGCCCCACCACGCCCAGATTTTCCCCATTTGTTTTATGTCACATGGAAATAGTAATTGAGACTGGGAATGGTGGAACATGTCTTTAATCCTAGCATTTGGGAGGCAGAGGCAGAGGCAGAGGCAGAGGCAGGAGGATCTCTGAATTTTAGGACAGCCTGAGACTACAAAGTAAGTTACAGGTCGGCCTGTAATAGACAAACAAACCCCCAAAAACCTGTGAACATTATTTATTCTAACATATGTAAACTTAAAGGTGTTTTTTCCCCTTTTATTACTCAGTGACCCTTATTTGCAGAAAAACTTATCCTTTTAAAGCATATATAAAACTCTTAAGCAAAACCACTGAATAGATTCATAAAATTAAAACCCAAAGGTTAATAAAAGTATTAAGAATCTATCTTACCTTCACAGTTTCTACATCACCAGCTTTTGCAGCTTCTAGCAGTTGTCTGTCTGCTTCTGAATTGCCCAATGAGATACCCTCTAAAAGGAGAGGGAAAGGTTGATTAAACTTCTATGCAGAAAGAGACCAAGCTTTGAGGAATCCTGGAATCTCCTTTTACCCAAAACTGATCTGGACCTCACAACCCCAGCCTTGCCCTGTAACCCTCAATGATCCTCCCAGTTCACTCTCTTGAGTACTGGGGATTAAAAGTGGGTGATACCTGCAGGGCATGTATAGCAGGCAGAGGTAAGAGGATCGCCATGAGTTCAAGGCCACCCTGAGACTACAAAGTGAATTCCAGGTCAGCCTGGGTCAGAGTAAAACCCTACCTTGAAAAATAAAAAAAAGGTGGGTGTTACCATGTTCGGCTAAGGGATCTTTTAAGTGTGTTTTATTTTTTTTAAAAAACATTTCACTAGATTATATACAAAATCTCCACAATAGTGGGGAAAAAAACTAACGTTATTAAAACTTTTTTTTTTTTTCAAGGTAGGGTCTCACTCTAGCTCAGGCTGACCTGGAATTCACTGTGTATTCTCAGGGTGGCCTCAAACTCACGATGATCTTCCTATCTCTGCCTCCCAAGTGCTGGGATTAAAGGCGTGTGCCACCATGCCCGGCAAAACTTTCTTGAAACATAACACAAATGAACAAAGTAATATTGATAATTATAAAATGTAATTCAATACATATAATGGACCATGAAAGCTGACCTGTATATGAAACTGGCCAGGTTTGAAACTGTTTTACGGCTCAATTAAAATTTCAGAAAAAGGCCGGGTGTGGTGGCACACACCTTTAATCCCAGCACTTGGGAGGCAGAGGTAGGAGGATCACCATGAGTTCGAAGCCACCCTGAGAATACATAGTGAATTCCAGGTCAGCCTGAGCTAGAGTGAGAGCCTACCTTGAAGAAAAAACAAGTTCAGAAAAGGAACCAGGCATGGTGGTGCATATCTTTAATCCCAACACTGGTGTGGTGGTTTGATTCAGGTGTCCCCATAAACTTAGGTGTTCTGAATACTAGGTTCCCAGCTGATGGAGATTTGGGAATTAATGCCTCCTGGAGGGAGGGCATTGCTGGGGATGAGCTTATGGGTGTTATAGCCAGTGTTTGGCGCACTTCCCTGTTGCTATTGTCCACCTTATGTTGGCCAGGGGCGATGTCCACGCTCTGCTCATGCCATCAGTTTTCCTGCCATAGTGGAGCTTCCCCCTCCAGCCTGTAAGCCAAAATACACCTTTTTTCCCCCAAAAAAAGCTGCTCTTGGTTGGGTGATTTCTACCAGCAATGCAAACCTGACTACAACAGGTAGGAGGATCTCTGTTAATTAATTAGAGGTCTGGCCGGGCAAGAGATCCTACCTCAAAAACAAACAAACAAACAAAAATCAGAAAAGGAAGAAGGGAGCATCTCTAAGAAGATAAACTCCAGATAGATTAATCATAAAATATAAAAAAATTAAACCAACACCCCCAAACAAAAATAAAATAAAATCAAACCTTAAAAGAACTAGACAAGAAAACAGTAAGCATGTCAGTATTGTAGAATAGAATAGTACATCAAAGGCATAACCAAAAAAGAGAATGATTTGGAAAAACAGCAAACACAGCATTAAGCAAAGTTGTAAAGCAAAGCACAAAATGGCAAGATTGATACTATAGCAGGCATTTTAAAAGAACACACACTGAGCTGGGAGTGGTGGTGGGTGCACACCTATAATCTCAGCACACAGGGGACGGAAGTAGAATATGGAGTTCACAGTTACTCTTGGCTACACAGCAAGTTTGAGGCTAGCCTGGGCTACATTGAGACCCTGCCTCAAAAAAAATATATCTTTAGCATGTATTTTACAAGAATGTTTTAGCTTACCATCAGAAATAATATTAAATAATACTGTTTTGTACCTGCTAGAAATAAAATGTGGGCTATATTGACCATATTCTTATATTCTACACTAAAAAAAGCACTTTTTTCCTGTTAACTCCCTAACTGAATATTCAGTCAAGTTACATATTAAGAACCATTATACTCAGTGTTGACTTAACAAGCCTTTTCATATACTCTTAGTGGGAGGGTAAAACAACCTTAGAATGTAGTTTGTGGTTCCCAGACCACTGGCCTGAAACATCATCACAGATGATGTAAAAAAAAAAAAAAAAGGGCTTGACATTATAATTCTTTTAAGTTTTGAGATCTCAAAGGTACTACTGTAATAGATTCTAATAAAACCTACAAATCTAGAAAAAGATAACTTAAAATTTATGAAAGCAGATTTCTAGGTTGAAGTGTTTAATCTATGCCAAATGTGTGTTTATCTAATAAACATTTAAACATGTGACAAATACAGGAACATTCAATAGCTGAATAGGGTGAAGACAGGGTCTTATTATGTGGCTAGTACTTGTGTTCCTGCTGCCTCAGTCTCCCAAGTGCTGGAAACTGATATGCACTCCCACACCTGGCTGTTAAACATTTTAGTAAATCACACTTCAGTTCACTTGCATGACTCAGCATAGCTTAGATATGCATATAAAAAGGAATAAAGCAGGACCAGTATCACTAAGATTATGTTTCCAAAAGATCATTTAAAAAATTATTTAGTTGATCATGTGTCTGTATACCTCTTGCTGCTGCAAACACCAGGTGCTCGCATCCCTTTCTGTATCCAGTTTACGTGGGTGGCTTGGGAACTGAACCCAGGTTGGCAGGCTTTGCAAGCAGGCTCCTTTAACCACTGAGCAATCTTCCCAGAGCCAAGACCTTTCAAGTTTCTCATTATTTTAAAAAATGTTTATTTATTGGGGGAGGGGGGAAGGGAGATAGGAGGGAAGGAAAGAATGGGCACACTAGGGCCTCCAGCCAGTGCAAACAAATTCCAGATGCATGTGCCATCTTGTGCATCTGGCTTAGGTGGGTACTGGGGAATCAAACCTGGATCCTTTGGCTTTGCAGGCAAGTGCCTTAACCACTAAGGGATCCCTACAACCCAAGTTTCCCATTCTTTAGAAAGGTTTCCTTGGGCTGGAGGGATGATTTAGCACTTAAGGTGTTTGCCTGCAAAACTAAAGGACTAAAGGACCCAGGTTCAATTCCCCAGGACCCATGTTAGCCAGATGCACAATGGGGTGCATGCGTCTGGAGTTTGTCTGTAGTGGCTGGAGGCCCTGGTGCACCCATGCTCTCTCTCTCTCTCTCTCTCTCTGTCAAATAAATAAATAAATAAAATATTAAAAGAAAAAAAGTTTCCTTGCTGAGCATGGTGGCACACGCCTTTAATCCCAGTACTCGGGAGGCAGAGGTAGGAGGATTGCCATGAGTTTGAGGCCACCCTGAGACTACATAGTGAATTCCAGGTCCGCCTGGGCTACAGTGAGACCCTACCTTGAAAAAAAAAAAAAGTTTCTTTAACAAAACCGTGAGTCTTCTAGTCATCTATTTATTCAGAGAAATTGGGCAAACAAAGTTGCAATTATGATTTAATGACATCAGTTAAGAATGCCAACATTTGTCAAAATTTTTCTCCTACACACAGCACCTGATGGAAAAAATGTTCAATGCTAGTATAGTAACGTTCATGTCATGGAAGAGTTTGGCACCTTGAAGTAGCTGCTGCACGTTTTCATTCCCCATCTGCAAGGCAGTGCAGCCCTGAAGGGACACGATGTTAGGGTCGCACCCATAGCTCAGGAGTAGGCGGCAGGTCTGGAGATGACCACAATGTGCAGCTCTGTGTAGTGACGTCTGACCAAGGTTATCCAAAGCATTCACCTAAAAATATGTAAACACTAAAGTTAGCCTGCAGTGCACTTAACACTTGCTACTAAAAGTCTCAATCACTTTTTAAAGAAACCAAAGGCACAATACCAAACACCAAAGAAGCATTTTTTGCTCATATTTAGAGCACAAATTCCACCAATTCTTGAATATCAATATCATAAGCTAGACCCAACTTTGAGTTAAAAATGTACAGTCATGTAAGTTATGTTTACCACTAAGGCATTTACATGAAAACTATCATCTTTGTAAGTATGTTGCATATTCACACAATGGGATATTTGTCAGCAAATACCATGGAACAACTACTGATACATTGTTGGATTTCCAAAATATTATACTGGGGCTGGAGAGATGGCTTAGCAGTTAAGCGCTTGCCTGTGTAGCCTAAGGACACCTGTTTGAGGCTCGACTCCCCAGGACCCACATTAGCCAGAAGCACAAGGGGATGCATGCGTCTGGAGTTCATTTGAGGTGGCTGGAGGCCCTGGTGCACCCATTCTCTCTCTCTCTGCCTCTATCTGTCACTCTCGAAAAAATGAAATTAAAATGGCTGCTACTTCTAGAGGTAGAGATGATCTGGGATAGACCACTGATCGTACTCAGGGCTTTATGCAGGTTATATGTGCATGCTGCTGAGACTGAGCTACCCTGCACCCTAGCCCATGTTCTTTTAACAGGTTTTGGTTGCAAAGATTTATCTGTCAACATTCAGCTAATGAACAAACATTGAGTATCTGTGCATTTTACCCCATGTAAATTTTTTAACTAAAGAAAAACTACTTAATGTGTATAAGTATTTAGGGGTTGGCATACAATAAGCTGCAAGTTACTCTGACATGTGTCCACAATAAAATATAATGATCGATAATATAACTCTGTAAAATATTACTGATAGTATCTGGGTATTGGGAATATAATAATTTTTTGGGTAAAATACTTGTAATTCAGCTATATCTTTGAAATTCTTCACACACCTTCATACCTCTGCTTCCCTATCACAGCAATAATTCTCCAAAACATAACCAAGAATTAAATTCCTCAATAAGCAATCTTATGTTCACCAATGGGTTTTGGACACTGGCCAATCTGTATTAATGGAACCAGTGTGTGTCTGAAGAGGAATACAAGCAACACCTCTTTAGTGAACATAAAAGTATGAGTATCTAGTCTCCACGCAGATGTGGAAAAATCTATTTTAAATGCTCAGGTGGGCTGGAAAGATGGCTTACCAGTTAAGGTACTTGTCTGAGAAGCCTAAGGACCCAGGTTCAACTCCCCAGGACCCATGTAAACCAGATACACAAGGTGGCACATTTGTCTGCAGTTTGTTTGCACTGGTTGGAGGCCCTGTCATGCCCATCTCACTCTCTCTAATAAACAAACATTAAAAAAATGCTCAGGGCATTTAAGGTATTCACACACCCAATCTCATTTTAGTGAAAACTTTAAAGCTTTTGTTGGGTACCATTTTGGGTAAGAATTAACACAAAATGGTACTCAAACAACTTGTTCTGGCTTGCTTCGGACTCCCTTGATCCTACCACTGGAAGTCCTGGGATTTTGGGAATCTCTCAGTCCTGGACAAAAGTAAGTGATCAGTCTCTGATTGTTTGAGTTTCACAACTCAACTTTAATATGCACATGACACTCTTCAAGTAATGTACCACATGTAAGAAAACAGCAATCAACGAAAAGGTACAGAGCAGAGACAAATGAGATGCCAAGCAGTCAAGAAGAAATAAACTTTATTTTATTCAAGATTTTACAATGGGAAAAATCACAATTATACATTATCAAGAACTCCCCCAAACCAAAGAGAAAGTAGGACATTAAAGGTAACAGAAAAAGAAATAAAAAAAAAATTCTAAGTGGTTTCTTGAGTAACTAGAAACCAAGGAAGGACAGACAAGAAAACAAGTTTGTAAAACTGGGATAGAAAAAGGTCTCAGAGGCCACTCAAGGGTCTATCTGTCCTTTTCTTACACCTTTATCTAGAGCAGCTCCATTTTTTTCTATTATATACTGAATAGCTACTAAAGATTTTATTTGAAGATAGCAAAGATCTTTGGCTTAAGCTAAGAACTGCTTAACTAGATGACTGTTATCTCTGCGATCTTTTACTAAGGAGCATGTAAGAAATAGTGATTTACAACCTTCATGGATATAACTATTCATAGCATAAAATGCTTTGTGTACAAAATGTCAAAAAAAAGGACAAGTTAAATGTCAATTTATCAACATGGGTATATGTATTTAGTCAAATATTTATTTCCTTCACTTCAGGGTCATTGCTTAGTTACGGAAATGACAGAAGACACAAAGACTGTTGCTGGTAAGAAAGTAAATTATCATGGTAACCAAGGAATAGCATATATGAGTAAGCAAAGAAAACTAGAGTAAGATTAGTCAGAATCAGTATGTCTCTAAGCTGGGTATTATTCTGAAGTATGTATGTATTGTTAGACAAAGTTTTTAAGAATAAATGATGAGTGAGATGTAGGTGAGAAGAAATGGAGAAGAACAGACACACAGGATAGTGTAATATGTGAATAAATAACCTTCCTAACAACCAGTAACTACAATAACAAAACAGATTCAGAAAAAGAAAGCTGCAGGATTGGTTTTATGTGTAATGATTGATGGATACATGGATGGATGGAAAACACAACACTGTAAGGAATCTAGTATTTCATCCACTAAGTAGAACATAACTCACTGGATTACCCAAGATTAGCAGAAATGCAGTATACCTTTGCTTCATGTTTCACCACGACTTCAACAACATCATTGTGAGCTTTCTCAGATGCCACGTGCAGAGGAGTCAAGAATCTTAAAAGAAAACGTCAGCCAGACAATGAGTATATTTTCCCCAAAACAAAATACCAATAATGTACGGTTGTTAAATGTATACTTACTCTTTAGTCTTTTCATTGATGTTTGCTCCTTTTCTTAGCAACATTTCACAGATTTGCTTTCTTTTGGGAGATGGGGATGCAGCAGCACAATGCTAAATAATTTAAATTGCAGCATTAATCAAGGACTATACATAATCAACTTTACTTAAGAACACTTGTGTTTCCAACCAAGAGCTTATTTAACTCCTTTATTTTTACTTAACTTTACTCTTGAAGGACTTTCTACTGTAAAAACATTTACAAGTACCACTTTTAGATAAGGCCTGAAAATGCCATGTATCAGATGATGTTATTAAATACACTGGCTAGACTTTGTCTGCTAATGGATGTGATGATGAACAATGTTATATTTAAAAGGTTAAGCAAACATCTCAATGTCTGGGTTTTCTTTTTACAGGGCTGAGATTGAGACCAGAGCCTCACATAGATGCTAGAGAGGCATTATGCCATTAAGCTCTATCTCTAGTCCCGTGTTGGGGTTCCTTTGAACAAAGAAAAGAATACTCGTCTGTTTTGAATTCTGTTGGTTTAAAAGCACTGATGGAATGGATAGGCTGAGTAGTATCTACCTTTGTACCTGCTGTAGCCGACTATGGAGCTTAGATGACCTGTTTGGCACAATCAGCATTAGCAAACGATACACTCTCAAGTGTTTACCACTCGAGGCTGCTCCATCTCTCAGTACTAAGGGGGTCAAGAGACAGGATATAAGGACCTGCATTTTATAAACCCAATAAACTAGTTTATGGTCATGGCCTGTATCTTTGTAACCTGAACATCCAGGATGATACTAATGGACAACAGGTATTCAATAATGTCTAACTGATGATAAAAACTGAAAAAAGCTCCATTAAAAATTTTAAGCCAAGCTGCCATATACATTCAAATATACAGTAAGCATGAAATTTGTTCACTGCAACCTGTTTGTTAATTACAGGTTCTCAGATTCTCACAACTGTACTCTAGGCTCATTTTTTTGGCATTGTTGCAGTCACCAGAATAACTCGTGCATCCTCAATATAATCAAGTCTAAATGGTGCACACAGCTCCTCTGACACATTAGTTGTAAAAATCCTAAGATATTTATCAGGAAAGTACAGAAAATGAAGACAGTTTATTTTCAAGAATTCTTTATCAGGGTGTGGTGGCCTTAATCCCAGCACCTGGGAGACAGAGAGGAGGATCACCATGAGCTTGAGGCCACTCTGAGACTACATAGTGAATTCCAGGTCAGCCTGGGCTTGAAAGAGACCCTACCTCAAAAAAAAAAAAAAAAAAAAAAAATTCTTTAGCTGTGCATGGTGGTTCATGCCTTTAATCCCAGCACTTGGGAGGCAGAGGTAAGAGGATCACCATAAGTTTGAGCCCACCCTGAGAAAAGAATTCTTTATGACATAGCCCACTTCTCTCTTTGTGCCAAGGTCTGAATCTTGGGAACCCAAGAAGAAAATGCTTCTGCACCATGACTACACTAGTATTAATAGTAGTGTTTATAGCAGGACATTCAGGGGAAATAACATGCAGTGCAATTCCCTTTATATGTGCTTGATTACTGTCTTTGGTTTCATTACCTGAGGCTGTGATCTGATAACATCACAGAAAATTCCAGAAATAAACAGTAAGTTTTAAATTGTGCAGGTTTCTGAGAAATGTGATGAAATTTTGTGCTGTTGCACTTAGGATGTGAGACATCATTGTTCTGAGTATACCAACTGCACATTATCTAAATTTAGTCACTTAGTAGCCACCTGTTACCAGATTAACTCAAGTACAGCAATGCACATGTTCAAGTAACCCTTACTCAGTAATGACTCTAAAGTGCATTAGTGATGCCATTGTGATATGTGTGGTAATTTGAATAGATGGCCCCCCAATATGTTCAGTGTTTTACTAGTTTGTAGTTTGCACCTGAGCCACATTACTACAGGAAGTGCATTTGAAATTCCAACCTGAAGATATGCAAAGGCTCCAGGTCCACCTGGAGTTCTTGAATTGTGCTGTGTGGCTTTTGGGCTTGTGCTTCTTTGGTTCTGTGAAAGCACGCCAGCTTCTTCTGCCATTAGGGAACTTCTCCTGGATTTGTAAGCTTCAATGAATCCCTTCCTCCTTAACTGTGCCTGGCCTGGAAGTTCATCTCAGCGAACCTAAAGCTGTCTGCTATAATTTGCCAAAGAAAAACTGTCAAGTATTTCCTTGAAACATGCCTCAACTAAGAAAAGAAAAACACACTGAATGATGAAGTTCTAAGAGCTACTGTTACAGTTACTGTCATTAATGTCTAACTGTAGCTAAAAATTAGCTACATGCAGGGGCTGAAGAAGTGGCTCAGCAGTTAAGGTGCTTGCTTGCAAAGCCTGAAGGCCTGGGTTTCACTCTCAGTATCCACACAAAGCCAGACACACAAAGTGGTGCTTACACCTGAGTTCAACAGTCTCTGGTATGCCCTTTCTCATTCTTTTGTTAAAAATTAAAAAAAAAAAAAAAAACCACCACCATACAAAGAGGGCTCAGTACTATTTGTGGTTTTAGGTAATGGCTTGGAGTCTTGAAAAACCTGTCTTCACAGACAGTGGGGCCAACTGTGCTAGCCTTTTGGGCTAGAAACTGTCCTATGATGTTAGTCTTTACAAGTTTTTCTGTACCATTTTAGTGCTGTTACAGCTTTAATTATGCACTAGTATTTCTTCCTGGCTTGCGGCTGTATTTTTGAAATGTTATTTTATTACTTACTTACTTTAAGAAAAAGAGATGCAGACACCAGACAGACTGAGTATGGGTGCACGAGGGCCTCCTGTCACTGCAAGCATACTCCAAACATGTGCTCTACCTTAGTGGGTGTGGCTTTATGTAAGTACTGGGGAATCAAACCTGGACTATCAGGCTTTGCAAAAAGCACCTTTCACTGCTGAGCCATCTCTCCAGGCGCCACTTTATTAGGTTTAGTAGAAAGATACAAAATATTTATTGTTCCTATAAAAATTTTAGTTTATATTTAGGCACCAAGAAAAAAATAACCATAAAAAATTAACAAGTATATGAAAATACATCAATTTATTTCTTCTACCCAAAGTACACTAGAAATTTATACAACAGCACTTAAATTATTTTTGCTTTTTCTTTTAACTCCTGACTATATTATTTCTGCTTACACATTCCACCACTGATCCCTAGAAGCTCCTGGGCTTCACTACCTACAACTGCTTTGTTAATGATGTACAGGTTCTTTAAAAAAAAAAAAAACAAAAAAAAAAACTTAAAAAAAAAATATTTGAGAGAGAAGAGAATGGGCAGGGCCTCCAGCCACTGCAAAAAAACTCCAGACCAATGTGCCACCTTGTGCATTTGGCATACTTTGGGTACTGGGGAACTGAACCTGGGTCCTTAGGCTTTGCAGGCAAGCACCTAACTGCTAAGCCATCTCTCCAGCCATTTAAAAAAATTTTATATTCATTTGTATGTGCGTTCTCATGTGTATGGGTATGCCAGGTAAACTGTCACTGCAAAAGACACCCATCTAGTTTTACGTGTATGGCTGTAGAATTGAAGCCTGGTTGGCAGTCTATGTAAGAAAGCACCTTTAATATTTCTTTTACAATGTAGCTCAGGCTGGCATCAAATGTTTGATACTCTCCCCTCTACCTCCTTTATCCTGGGATTTAAGTTGTACACCACCATGCCCAGGTTATACAGCTATTTCTTTTCTTTTTTAAAATATTTTTTTAAATGTATTTATTTGAGAGAGAAAGAGAGAGAGAGGGAGGGAGTGAGTGAGAGAGAGAGGGGGAGGGAGGGAGGGAGAGAGAGAGAATAGGTACACCAGGGCCTCTAGCCACTTCAAACGAACTTCAGATGCATGCACCCCCTTGTGCATCTGGCTTACATGGGTCCTGGGAAAACCATGGTCCTTAGGCTTTGCAGGCAAACCCCTTAACCATCTCTTCAGCCCATACAGCTATTATTTCTAATGAAAGTAGTTCTAAGATACTCTATTTAAACATTAGATCAAATTCTGAAGATACTGCAATACTGAAGAAAAAATAGAGCAAATTTTAAAAAATCTAAGAAGTGATATTATTTTCTTTTTCATTATTTTTAGTGAGCACCAAACTCTCTTCTATAAACATTTACAATTTTTAAAAACCCCTCCAAATGGAAAATTTACATCTATGACAATAAAGCTATATATAATATACAACAGTATGTGCATTTTTTAATGTATGGATTCTCATACAATACCACCTTTGGGAAGTAAGGCTATTTTTTATTCTCTTTGCATGTTTTCCCCCCTTATATAAGCATCTACCAATTTAATTTTTAAAAAATTACACATTTTAGTTGGGCATGATAGCACGCACCTGTAATTCCAACACTCAAAAGGATCACCATGCATTTGAGCCCAAACTGGGCTACAAAGCAAGGTCCTGGTCTCACAAAACCAAAACTCTAAGCAAACAAATTAATTTTAAAATGCCATTACTAAAATAGGGCATTATTAGTTTTTTGCTAATGTATTTGAAAAACTTAAGCCTGAAACATTACCAGTGCAGTTTCGTGCGTTTGGGGATGTTTGAAATTCACCATTTCCAGAGAAAGATGTTTTTTGATTCTTGTCACATCAGCTTCTCGTGCAGCTTGCAGCAATGAGTGGCCTTTAAACTCATCTGAATGAAAAAGTATTTACACCTACATGAGAATTATATTAATGAGGTTTGCTTACTAAACCATACCTGGTTTTTGTTGTTGTTTTTCTTTTTTTTTCATTTATCTATTTGATAGCAAATGGAGAGAGAGGAGGGAAAGTGTATGTGCACCAGGACCTCTTGCCACACTGTAAACAAACTCCAGATGAACATACCTCTGAGGCTCTACATGGGTACTGGGGAATTGAACCCAGGCTATCAGTCTTTGTCAACAAGCACCTTTATCCACTGAGCCATCTTCCCAGACCATTTATTTTCTTTTTTGGTTTTTTGAGGTATGGTCTCACTCTAGACCAGGCTGACCTGGAATTCACTATGTAGTCTCATGCTGGCCTCAAACTCAAAGCAATCTTCCTACTTCTACCTCCAAAACAATGGCATGCATCACCATGCCCAGCTTCCATTTCTTTCTTTTTTTTTGTTTTTCAAGGTAAGGTCTCTAGCCCAAACTGACCTGAAATTCACTATGTAGTCTCAGGGTGGCCTTGAACTCACAGTGATCCTCCTACTTCTGCCTCCCAAGTGTTGGGATTAAAGGTGTGAGCCACCATGCCCGGCTTTCCATTTCTTTTTTTATAAAGGCACAGTCAAAAGCTCAGGATGATCTGGAACTCACTGTATAGTCCTGGCTGGCCTTGAACTCATGGTGATCCTAGTACTCTTACTCTCCTGAGCTGGGACTAAAGACGTGTCCCATCACATCCTGCTCATATAAAGTGGTTTTATTGGAATTATTTTCAAAACAAAATTCCAAAATAGTCAGACTGAGGCTCTATGCATAATCTCCAAATATAACACCCTGAAACAGACACAGTTGACATTCTGGTTCCCCTCCGTTATGGCTTAATTCATTCCCAAGTGTAAACACAGATTTAATCCATGACAGATTTTATCCTCCTAATTCATAATTGGACTAGAGATACCTACAATATGATATATTCCCCAGCCCAGAGACTTTCACAAAGCATTAAACTTCTTCATTAAAGAAATAAAATGAAGGATAATTATAATCCCTTTGCTACTATTAAGACAGTAGCAGATGGTCTTATTCATACCTATCAGGTAACTGGACTATATAAACTGGCTACTGCCAAGTGCTATCCATGATAAACATAATTACAGATATGTATCTTCTCAGTGTCTCTTATTTAGACGAACTACAGTCATATCAAATATGCATTAAATCTAAATATTTCCATTTCAAAGAAAACCATCTATAGTTCTTGAATTTAAAGAAATAACTTAGATATATTTTGTTTATATATTGAATAACCACAGCCTCCAAACTATTAAATGTGCTGAACAGTAATAGATATGTCTTTTACTATGTGAACATCCCCCCCTCCAAATATGTTCAGTTTACCAATCTTAGCTGAACATCATCTGTTTGTTTTTTTTTTGAGGTAGGGTCTCACTGTAGTCCAGGCTGACCCGGAATTCACTGTCATCTCAGGGTGGCCTCAAACTCATGGTGATCCTCCTACCTTTGCCTCCCAAGTGCTGGGATTAAAGGCGTGCACCACCACGCCCGGCTCTCCATCATTTTTTAATGTGTATTTTTTTTATTAGTTATGGACATACTCAGTATGTAAACAGTGCATGTTGGCACCACCCTTAACCTCACCCCTGGCCTCCCGCCTCCAAAGGGACCATCATCACTGGGGATGCTGATTATCCCCATAGAGACTGTGGTAGTAGTTATGGGAAGAGGCAATGTCTCTGTGTGTAATGTCCCAACTTGTGGCTCTGACAATCTTTCCACCCCCTCTTCCGTGAATTTCCCTGAGCCATGTTGGGCTCATTTTAGGTCTACTTCAGTGACATTCATCATTTTTATACTCACATGACAATCTTTCTTTTAACTGTGGTGTGGGAGCCAAATCTATAGCACTCTTATTGTGACAATTCAGCAATGTTGGATCTGCACCATAACTGAGGAGAAGGGAACACACCTCAACCCTGTTCTTAGAAGCAGCCTCATGAAGAGGAGTGAACTGCCACAAGTCCATTGCATTCACACAGGCACCATGCTAGAGAGAAAAAAGTATATACTTAATGCTCAATTTTTAAGAGAATTTAAATTATTAGTGCTGCTTATTTTAACATGCAAATTTAAAAAGGTCTTCGTTTATAAAAATGTTTAAAATTTGCAAGGAAGAGAGAATAAGAATGAATGAATGAGAATGGGCACACCAGGGCCTCCTGCTGCTGCTTTAAGTACTGGGGGATTGAACCCAGGCTGACAGGTTTTACAGTCAAGGGCCTTTAACACTGAATCATCTCTCCAGCCCTTAAAAAGGTCTTCGCTAAGAATTCCGCACCCATGGGATGGAGAAATGACTTAGCAGTTAAAGCACTGGTGTGCAAAGCCTAAGGACCCAGGTTCGATTCTCCAGGTCCCACATAAGCAAGATGCACATGGTGGCACATGCACCTGGAGTTTGTTTGCAGTGGCTAGAGGCCCTGGCACACTCATCCCCCCACCAAAAAAAGTAAGTTAAAAAAAAAATCAGAACAAAAAGACAAAAAAAAAAAAAAAAAAAAAAAAGAGAATTCCTCACCCCTTTGGAAGTATAATTTACATGTAGTGAAACAATTCTCACATGCAGTTTAGTAAGTTTTCAGAAAAAGATATATCCATGATACCATCACAAAATGTTTCTTCATGTTCCTTTTTGTCCAGTTCTGACTTACAGTACTGATATTAATTTTTTAAAATTTATATTATTTATTTGACAGAGAAAGAGGGAGAGAGACTGGGCACGGCAGGGCCTCCAGCCACTGCAAATGAACTCTAGATGTGTGTGCCCCCTTGTGCATCTGGCTTACACGGGTCCTGGGGAATTGAACCTGGGTCCTTTGGCTTTGTAGGCAAACACCTTAACTGCTAAGCCATCCCTCCAGCCCAATTTTTTTTGACTTTCATAAAAATGCAATGTATATACCGTCTGTGTTAACTCCCCCCACACATATAACGTTCCTGAGATTTGTACCTTTAGTTCACTTACAATGCTAAAAATAAAGACCCATCATAACTGAACCATCTATTATTCTGTTAATTGTCTGTCGG
This sequence comes from Jaculus jaculus, assembly GCF_020740685.1. Taxonomy (NCBI): domain Eukaryota; kingdom Metazoa; phylum Chordata; class Mammalia; order Rodentia; family Dipodidae; genus Jaculus; species Jaculus jaculus. The sequence continues at coordinate 44,026,218 of NC_059102.1, forward strand.
ACTACTTCTGGGTAGAGAAGGGGAAGTAGGGGAGGAGGAGCCTGAAGTAACAACAGATTCTTAATGTGGTTTCAATGAGCAGAGTACAACCTAGGATGATGACCTTGAATTTTTAAGCTCCTGCCTCCCCCTGAGTGCCGGGATTATATGCATTTGCCACCATGCCTGGTTTATGAGGTGTGGAGGATCAAATCCAGAGCTTGCTGCATACTGGGCAAGTAATTTTTGTTTGTTTGTTTGAGTCAAGGTCTCACTCTAGTCCAGGCTGGCTTTGACCACAGAGCAGTCCTCCTACCTCAGGCGTCTAGTTGTAGAATTAAAGGCACACGAGTCATGGCACCCTGACACTACTAGCAGAAAGTTATGATAGTTTTTTTCTTTTTGAGGTAGGGTCTCACTCTAGCTCAGGCTGACCTGGAGTTCACTATGTAGTCTCAGGGTGGTCTCGAATTCATGGTGATCCCCCTACCTCTGTCTTCTGAGTGCTGGGATTAAAGGCGTGCGCCACCATGCCTGGCTATGACAATCTTAAATAATCACACCACAATCTCTGAATTGCTCTAGGAAACTTTCTAGATTTTCTTGTAATCCAATTTTACTGAGGTGTAATTGACAATAAAAATTGTATATATTAGATGGGAGGCTACAGCAAGACACTTTATCTCAAAAATTAAAAAAATAAGCCGGGCATCTTTAATCTCAGCACTCGGGAGGCAGAGGTAGGTGAATCACCATGAGTTCAAGGTCACCCTGAGACGATATAGTGAACACCAGGTCAGCCTGGGCTAGAGTAAAACCCTACCTTGAAAAATCAAAAAAATAAAAATAAAACACACATACAAAGCCAGGCATGGTGGCTCACGCCTTTAATCCCAGCACTCAGGAGGCAGAGGTAGGAGGATCGCTGTGAGTTTGAGGCCACCCTGAGACTCCGTGGTGAATTCCAGGTCAGCCTGGGCTAGAGTGAAACTCTACCTTGAAAAACAAAACAAAAAAATTGTATATTTACAGTGTATATGTGACATTTTGATGTATGTGTGTAATAGAGTATTGTTAAGCACTGTTGTATTTCAGATCTCCAGCACTCAGTCATCTTAGGAGCTGGTAGCCTTTGGTAAGAATCCCTTTATTGTTCCCCATACTCCCATCCTCTAACCACCACCATTCTCCTCAGTACTTCTCTAAGTGTAACTTTCAAATTCCATGTGTTAGTGAAATCATGCAGCACTTTTCTCTTTGTCAAAGCCTATTTTCTCAACAGAATATCCTCCAGGTTCATCCTAGTATATTAATTACAACAGACTACTTATTCTCTTTTATCCCCTCACCCCAGCTCCCATTACCCTGAAGACCCACCTCAGTGGGGTTATGGTATTCACTGTAGGGTCATGAAGGCCTCAGTCAGTCTCTGAGTAGTAGCATCATCCTCTGTTCTCTTTTGCTTTATTTCCTTGAGCCTCAGAGCTTCTTGTCTCCATTCCTCCTCAACACTGAACTTACAGGTACATGTAGCCACACCCAGACTTTCATGTTGGTGCTGGGGATTGAAGCAACGAGCCATCTTCCTAGCCCCTAATATTATGTTCTTTTGGACTTATTTTGTGAATTTAAGTCTTTGTAATTAATTCATATCACATTTCATTTTACTGGCCTTAACAGAAGCTTGCTTGTGTATTAGCTATCCCTCCAAGCTTTATACTGATCTGCCAATTTTTAAAATATCCATTCTAGTTCTTTACCAAGCCAACAACAACAACAACAAAAACGACAAGAAAGGCAGAAATAGGGCCTTCTGGCAGTTTTATTAGTGAGTCTAACATTCTCTTTTAAGCAAAGAATAGCAGTCAACACTTTCTGCATAGTTTAATTATGAGTATGACAGCATTTCCTCCCTTCTTTATAATGAAATTATTTGCTTTCTTATACTCACAGACTATGAGGAAGAAGAAAGCTGAGAGAATTCCTTGTTATTCTTGTGTTTGTTTTTACCCACAGATCATGTGGCAGGGGAGAAAGGATGGGTTTTCCAGGGGCCCCACTCACTGCAAACACTCCAGACTCATGCAACACTTTGTGCATCTGGCTGTAGGTGGGCACTGGTGAGTCAAACCTGGGCTGTCAGGCTTAATATTTCCAACCCTTGTGTTGTATTCTTATCCATAGTAACATTCCAAAATGTTCTGTTGAATTCATGATGCAGTTTTAAATATTTTCATTTATTTGCACATGCAAAAGACAGACAGACATAGAATGGTGCACCAGGCTCTCTTGCTGTTACAACTCCAGAAGCACGAGCCACTCTGTGCATATGGCTTTACTTGGGTATTAAGGAACTGGACAGGGGCTGGCAGGCTTTACAAGCAAGCATCTTTAACCAATGTGCCATCTCCCAAGCCCCATGATGCCGTTTTATAGAAACAAAAGCATTTTATAAGAAACAAAAGCATTATCCAGGCATTGTGGTGAACAACTTAGTCCAGGGTAAATTGGAGAACTGATGTGAATTGGCCATCCTGGGCTACAGAGTGAGTTCCAGGTTAACCTGATGCATAGTCATAGCTGTATTATAAGTGTTTATACTACACCGAATTTCCAGTCATTACTATATAGTAATTTCTGTGGGGAGATGAATTCCATGATGGCACATGCCCCAAAGAAAGCAGAGGCACTGGAAACAAGTGTTCTCTTCCCCTTTCCATTGAGAGCTCCTAGAGAGTGTAAAGTACTGAGAGATTTTAGGTGTGCTAGAGAAGTCTCAAGAAATGTGAATAAATATTTGTTTGGGGCTTAGGAGACAGAAGAAAATGGACATAGGTAACATTCTTAGATTTACTTTTGTAGGTAATTGTATACATATCATATGCATCTGTACATATCTTTTACTCTTACCCAACAGGGGTCAAAATAAGTGTGTTGCTACTTTTATAAACCTGCTTATTACACAACAGCTTCCTTCTTTGTGTATTAGAAAGAAATGAAGGTTATCAAATGGGTTTGTGCCAACCTAAAGTACAACTGGGCAAATGTTACAAATATCAATAGTGGTTTTAATAAACAATTAGTCACTAAAAATGGATTTCTTTTTTAAAAAATATTTTATTTTTATTTATTTGACAGAGAAGGGGGGGGGAAGAGACAGAGAGAATGGGCTCGCCAGGGCCTCCAGCCACTGCAGACAAACTTTAGATGTGTGCACCCTCTTGTGCATCTGGCTAACATGGGTCCTGGGGAATTGAACCTGCGTCCTTTGGCTTTGCAGGCAAATGCCTTAACTGCTAAGCCATCCCTCCAGCCCCTAAAAATTGCTTTCTGATATTTTGCTACATAGGTTCTCATAATCTGCTGCTGCTGGTGGTAGTAGTACTACTTTGTACTTAAAATTACACAGCATGCCGAGTGTGGTGGTGCACGCCTTTAATCCCAGCACTTGGGAGACAGAGGTAGGAGGATTGTGGTGAGTTCAAGGCCAGCCTGAGAATTATAGGTTAGCCTGGGCTAGAGTAAGACCCTACCTTTGAAGACCACAAAATAAAAACAACAACAAAAAAAATGACACAACATCCCAAAACTCTGCAGGTAGCATAATACTGACCTATCAATCAACTATATGTTATAAATATTCCTTCTCGTTCTACCAAGCGCCCAGAACACAAAATAAGCCAGATATATTATGCATTTTAAGCAGTTTTATATAGTTACAGAAAACAAGACAGCACAAACCTTGACCAGAAGTTCAGTTACTTCATAATGACCATAAGAACAGGCATTGTGTAATGGCACCAGATCACTAAAATGAGGGGGAAAAAAATCCCATTATTATACATACCCTAAGCCTAGGGAAACTTACAAATTAAGACACATTTCATCCTTGTTAATATAAATTAATGTTTTGCTTTAATGGCCTATGGGCCCTTCTAATAAAAATGTACAAACTGCTATAAGCATCCACTTGAACTTTACATCCCAAGAATCTAAACTCTCAAGTCTCTTTCAAATCCATTGTCTTCTTTTCCCCCACTACTACTGCCGTGGACTTTGCTTGGGTCTGTATTACTTCACCTCTGCACTATTGAAATAGCTTCTAATGTAATTTATCCTCTAGGCTGTGGGAAGTCTTTTCATCAAAAGGTAAATCTTACTTGCTTTTGATTACATTTACTGAAACAGGGTTATCACTTTGTAGCCCAGGCTGGTCTCAAACTCAACATCACTTCAGCTGGGATTAGAGGCATGTGGTACCATACCTGGCACTGTTTTAAGTTCTTAACATGGCATACACAAAGATCTGGCTGGCCTGTGGTATGGTACTGTCCCCCAGGTCTAGATTTCCCTGCGCCTCTTGGTCAGGCTCACTTTTACTTATCTTTTCCAGACTCAGTCCAAACACTAGCTGGCTCTTTTTTTAAACTACTTCTTCTTTTTTTTTTTTTAATTCTGTAAGGTACAATGTTGGTCCTCAATAAGCTGAAACCAACTTCTTTCATGATGATAGTGGAATTTTCCACAGAGGAACCTTAAAATTCTAGCTTCCACCTTTTTTCTTTTAATATTTTTTGAGGCAAGCCCAACAAACTGCCCCCCCTTTTAAAATGTGAGAGCAAGAGAGAGAATTGGCATACCAGGGCCTCCAGCCACTGTAATCAAACTCCAGACACATGTGCCACCTTGTGCACAATGTGCAACCTTGCACACTTGTCTCACCTCATGTGTATGGCTTATGTGGGATCTGAAAAGTCAAACATGGATCCTTACACTTTATAGCACCTTAACCCTAAGCCAGCTCTCCTGCCCTCTAACTTCTATCCATCTTTTAAAATTTTGTTTATTTATTTATTTGAGAGCAACAGACAGAGAGAGAGAATAGGCACGCCAGGGCCTCCGGCCACCGCAATTGAACTCCAGATGCGTGTGCCCCCTTGTGCATCTGGCTAACATGGGTCCTGGGGAATCAACCCTCAAACTGGGGTCCTTAGGCTTCACAGGCAAGCACTTAACTGCTAAGCCATCTCTCCAGCCCCCATCTATCTTTTAAACTTCTCTTTTTCCTTTGAAATCACTCAAAATTAATTGGTAAAAGGGATGGCTACCTATACAGCCTCTTCAATTCTATGAAATCTCTCTTGTGTTCCACCACATTATTATCATCATTATTTGTTTTTTTGAAGTACGGTCTCACTTTAGCCCAGGGCTGACCTACAATTCACTATGTAGTCTCAGGGTGGCCTTTCCTCCTATCTCTGCCTCCCGAGTGCTGGGATTAAAGGTGTGTGCCACCACGCCTGGATCCTCCACCATATTATTATCTAATATATAGTTCTTAACTTGACTGAGCACCAATCTTATCCCTACCTACTAAATGCTTCTTTTGAGTTTCCACTGTATTCTCATAAAACCAAGAGTTCTAAAAGTGAACTGTTCTACAAACAATTTCCCCTTCTATAATTATTCAGTAGATGTATAAGTCTAATAGAATATTAGGATACAAAGTTTTTTTTCTTTTTTTTGTCTGTTTGTCTGTCTGTCTCCCCCCCACTCCTTTTTTACAAGGTAGGGTCTCACTCTAATCCAGGCTGACCTGGGATTCACTATGTAGTCTCAGGGTGGCCTTGAACTCATGGCTAACCTACCTCTGCCTCCTGAGTGCTGGGATTAAAGGTGTTGAGCCACCATGGCCGGCCTCAAAGTTTTAATTCTGTTCTTTCTCATCACACCCATAATTTCAACAATTCATTCATTTCCACATTGCATTATCAAATCCATGCCTTTTTCATTTTCTCTGCCACTATTATTGCAGATCCTCACTATAACAGAATGGTTTGCAGTACTCCATCTATAAACTGCCCTTTTGACCTCTAGTCTCTACATATTACAATTAAACACATACTGTTCTAGAATACATCTCCTTAAGCAACTTTTTTTTTGGAAAGAAAAGCACCTTCTTCAAACACACTAGTTCTCTAGTTTTAGATCACAATATGCTTAAGATTTCAGAATCAAGTTCAAGTTTCATAGGCCATTAAACTAAATCTTCTAAAGCCTAGTTTATTTCTCCACTCAATTCTTCCATTTGTCCCTGAGGTGGACCACCTGCTTTAGCCAAGTTGTTCTCATCTATTTCATTTTCTTTTCAGTATTGGGAATTGAACCTAGGGCCCTATCCATGGCTAGGCAAATGTTTTACCAATGAGGTACACCCTAGCCTTCTTTTTACTGTTTTTATTTCAAGATAGGTTCAGGCTAGCCTTGAACTTGAGATGCTTCTGCCTCAGTCTCCCAAGAGGCTGAGATTAGTCCATGCCACCAGAGCTTGCTTAGCTTAAATGTGATGTACCACCTGCACTGGTATCCTCACTTACAACTAGTTCTATTGCAGAACACTGTTCACCAAACTCTGCTTGCTTTCTGTCTTCCAACCCAGTCTGGCTATGTATTCACTCTACAGTTGAAAAGGGTCTTGGACTCCTGATCCCTCAACCTCTACCTCCTAAGCACATGCAACCAATACTCAACTGCAAAGTTTGCTCTTTTTTTAAAACATATTTTTAACATTTTATTAATTTGAGAGAGTGTGAAAGAGAAAGAAGGAAACACACACACACAGATGGGGGGGGACGACGACGACAAAGAATGGGCCTGCTAGGGCCTCCAGCCACTGCAAACAGACTCTAGACATTGGCACCCCCTTATGCATCTGGCTTATGTGGGCCCTGGGGAATTGAACCAAGGTCCTTCAGCTTTGCAGGCAAAGGTCTTAACTGCTAAGCTAGCTCTCCAGCCTCAAGTCTGCTCTCTTGAACTGAGACTGCCTGGAAGGTACAGGACAGATACTACATCCTGCTGAAGAATTTCTCAGTAACTCCATCCATCACTTGACAGCACCCTTCAGATTTCTGTAGTGCTAGCTCTCTTTAGTAATCACTTGGCATCTGACAGACACTTCCTTGGTTTATGAGATATCTTTCATGTTCCACAAAATACAGTGTACAAAGTCTTAAGATTTTATAATTTCCTATGGTCTTAATAGCAACCTGTATATTGTAAAAGCTCAATAAATGTTAATACTGTTAGATTAAAAAAAAATCTACCTTTTAAAGGAATACCAAGTATCTAACAGGTCCATAAGAAGTCCTTGTTTTTGAAGAAGTCTTACTCACCCTTTATCTTTAGCATGGACATCAGCTCCATGTTGCAGTAATAGCTGTACAATCTTTACTCTGTTGTACCCTGCTGCCAAATGCAATGGAGTTGACTGCAATATCAATCAAACAAATTAATGAAATTCAAATAGCTGTATAAAATGTGTCAACAAGGAAAAACTAAAATAAAAAAACCCAGAAAATCTAACTTCATTCTAAATAAGAAATCAATTAGATTTTATAAAATCTAACATAAACTGCAAGAATAAAGTTTTAGTTCACTACTACATGCAGGAAGCAAGGAAATGATCATTATTAATAAAATTTTATTGAAGAATTAATCTGAATTATTACTTAAAACATCAGTATTCCCTTCAAATCTGTTTTAACCTATAATAAGCACACATTCCTATTACCAAAAGCTAAGCATATACTTAATGATAAAAAGATGTACCTTTCTGCCATCACTTGCATGGCAGTTGACATTTAATGGTGTAAGTAGAGCCATCATTTTTTCTTCATTGCCACTCCTAGAGAGAGACACACACACACACAATGTTAGTACTTTATACTATCTATCAGATCCTATCTGGAGACAAGAATTTTGACCATCACAACAAAAATCATTCTCTTTAAAATGTTTATTGTATTTTTTTCCCCTTTGTTCTGTATACATGTTGTATCTCCCTGCCAGTAACTATGTTCTGTATTTTTTTTGAGACATATGGTTTGTCCCACTTTGTAGCAGATATTGCCCTGGAGCTCACTGTATGTCCAAGGCTGGCCTTGAACTCACAGCAATTTTCCTACCTCTGTCCCCTAAATGCCTGGATTATAGGCATGCACCAACACACCTAGCCAAAAAAAAAGTAATGGTGAAATTTTCATGGCATACATTTAGAAATTTGTACACACCTGGCACTTTCCAAGAGTTCATCTTTCTTATAGTCACCTGTGAATTAGGGAGAAAAAAGAGATTTAAAAAAAAATGACAGTTTTATGCAAAAATATCTATTACACTATATTTAAAGTGGGTCAATTTGGAAATAAATTTCAAGAAATGGAAAGTAGTTAATCAATGTAATACTATGCAATTTAAAAATACTTATATCAAGAACATGGAGTATCTGCTATAAAAATGAAAAGAATGACTTAGTGCTACATAATAAAGTGTGACTCCAACTATTAAAACAACAGGCACAAAAAGGGAAAACCTAAAAGGACATATACCAAAATTACTGGTTTAACTTCTTCTTTTTTTCCTCCTAAAATTTCATAAAGTGAGCATGTTGTTTTGTAAATGACACACAACCCAAGAAACTCTGAGACTACAGAGTGAATTCCGGTCAGCCTGGGCTAGAATGAAATCTTACCTCAACACGAAACAAAACAATTTTATTTATTTATTTGTGAGCAAAGAGAGAAAGATTGAGTATATGGGTGTACTAGGGTCTCTTGCTGCTGCAACAAGATTCCAGATGCATGTGCTATCTTCTCAGCTCTAACATTACATTAAATATAACAAATATAGGAATGGTACTAATTACACAATACTTTATCCTTATAGGTTTTATATTTATAAGTGAATAAAAACAAAACTAAAAATCAATGAAATTTCAATATAAGGATTTCCTAAAATATTCAAATTGCTGGTTATAATGTGAACTTTTATTGATAAGTTAAAACTTTCTTTTGTGCGCCAAGATTTTTTTTTAAAAGATAAAAGCATAATGTAACTTAGAAAGGTAAAGGAAGAAATGAACACTGAACTGAAGCAGGTAAGGTGCTCGCCTGCAGTCTAATGACCTGGGTACAATTCCTCAGTACCCAAGTAAACCCTGATGCACAAAGTGGCATCTAGAGTTCATGTGCAGTAGCTAGAGGCCCTGGTGTGCCCATTCTTTCTCTGTCTGAAACAAAACAAAAAACAAAAAAACACCAAAAAAACCTACTTCAGGAGGTCACTGTGCAAGAGGAACACTTTCTACCTAGCAGGCTTGTACTTTATTTTTCCTGGAATGACCAAAGGAACACACAACCTTACCAGTAAGAACTGCTTTGGCAGATGGATCTGCTAAGTCCAATGCTGTCCTTCCATCTGTATTTCGAATGGTTGGCTCAGCTCCATGCTGTAAGAGCACTGCAAAATACCAACACTACCTTTCAACATGGTACCTAAGACAGCTTGACTTAAATCATCTCCTGTCCAGAATTCTGAGCTATTCAAAAACTTTATGAATGCTATATATTCTAATAATAATATTACAGACATTATATTTTAAATTTAAGAACATATGAAATATTTTATTAAGTTTTCCTCACTTCAATGGAAGATTTCTTTCCTCTGCTATTTATGTAGCCAGTGACAAGTGAATAAGGACAAGAAAAAAAGGGGGAAGTTTGGGCTGGAGAGATGGCTTAGCGGTTAAGCGCTTGCCTGTAAAGCCTAAGGACCCCGGTTCGAGGCTCGGTTCCCCAAGTCCCACGTTAGCCAGATGCACAAGGGGGCGCACGCATCTGGAGTTCGTTTGCAGAGGCTGGAAGCCCTGGCACGCCTATTCTCTCTCTCTCCCTCTAACTGTCTTTCTCTCTGTGTCTGTCGCTCTCAAATAAATAAATAAATAAAAATTTAAAAAAAAAATAAAAAAAAGGGGGAAGTTTGCTTGAAAGCTTTTCTTGTTCCAAAGAAGCACTGTCTGTGCTACAATGACAGAAAAGAAATGTCTAATGCTGTAGGCAGATCAGGAATAGACCTGTAGGATTAAAACCAATAACAAAACAGTAAAGTTCCCTTCTATTTCCCACTAATTCTATAAGGCTACCAGTTCTTATGTCTCTATTCCCTTAAAAAATTGAATAAATAAGTCAACAAGAATCTGCTCATATTTGACCACTGATGATACCATAACACACTGTACTTCAATAGCCAGGTATACTAAGCTCAGGAAAGTAATAGGTAAATATACACTAAAATCCAGCAAAGTGTAAAATATTGTTTACCATGATAATTTTTCTTTGAAACAAAACTGAAATGACAGCTACACAGATAGAGATGCCAGTTGAGTTAAATACAAATACTGTAAGGTTAACAAATCCTAAGTTAAACTGAAAAAATTGAAAGTGTATAGAAAGAGAAGTCTTATGTTAATGTTCTGTATTATTACTTGCAATATGAAGACATTCCATTTGTCTTCAAATTCCACTGCACATTCTATTTGTAAACAAGGAGTTTGAAAATGAGCAAATACACAAAGAATGGAAATTGTGTGTGTGTGCAAACACACACTGATGATGATGTAACAAACCTGAGACTCTACCACTGAACTGTATCCCCTTCTCCTTTTTATTTTTTTGGTTTTTCGAGGTAGGGTTTCACTAGCTCAGGCTGACCTGGAATTCACTATGTAGTCTCAGGGTGGCCTTGAACTCACGGCGATCCTCCTACCTCTGCCTCCCGAGTGCTGGGATTAAAGGCGTGCACTACCACGCCTGCTATTGCTCTCCTTTTCGGTAGGTTAATTTCCATTTCATTCTACTCTACAACTGTGTTGCCCAACAGAAAATGTGAGCCATGTAATTTAAAACCTTATAGCAATTTATATTAATTTTTAATATAGTTAACCCACTTACAAAATTTACATTCATATTTAGTCAGTAAAAATTGAGATATATTACTTTTTTGTACTAAATCTTTAAAATATGGTATACTTTTCTTACAATACATATCAATTTACTAGCCATATTGTAAGACCTTAGCTGCCTTATACAGAACAGCCTATCTCTACAATTGTATTTGGAAGCCTGTATTACAATATTAAAGCTAGTTATGAAGCTAGGTATGGTAGCACACACCTTTAATTCCAGCACTTGGGAGGCAGAAGTATCGCTGTGAGTTTTAGGCCAGCCTGGGCTAGAGTGAGACCCTGCCTTTGGAATGCCCTCTACCCCAACCAATAAAATTAAATAAATAAGCCCTTTTGCATCTGTATAAATGACCTAATTTAAGCTAAATTGGTTAACTATGATATAGTGCGTTGAGATTTTAGGGAGAACAAGACCAATTTAAGTTCTGTAGACATTCAGGGCTTTTCCTAGTGCTCAGACCTGGCCTTTTATCTGCTAAGAATTTCAAATGGTCCTCTTTTGTATTAGGAAAAAAAAAGAGAGCTAAGGTAAAAATGAGTCCAAAATCCTTAATTCTCCAAGGTTCAGGGAAGTAAACACCACATTAATGAAAACGTTTAGTTCTGCCACAATTATTTTCCTATCAGTGATCAGCCTGTCATACAAACGCTGTATCATTTGTTAGGTCCAATTATTTTAAGCTGTAACTTTCCCCTTACATCCTTCTTTACTTAAACATGCCATTTTTAATTTTCTGTAATAGCCCTGGGTTGTCTTACTTGGGTTATCTTATAACTTCCTGACTAGACTCTTTGATGCTACCAAACTACCCAATCCTCCACCAGACCTTTTCTAAAGTATGCACTCTCCTTGGCTAGGCCTGGTAGGGCAGAAGAATGCCAAGTTCAAGGCCTACTTGAACAACTAAAAAAAAGGGGGGGGGGCCTAGGGATATAGCTCAGTGGTAAGAATGTTTGCTTAGTATGAATGGCACCCTATGTTCAATCCCCAATACCACAAAAAAGGTAAACACAGTAAAACATAACATTTTTTTTTAAACATAACATTTTTATGAAGTTATCTTTCCTTCTAAAATATCTTCAAGCTGGGCGTGGTGGCTCACACTTTTAATCCCAGCACTCGGGAGGCAGAGGTAGGAGGATTGCTGTGAGTTCAAGGACACCCTGAGACTCCATAGTGAATTCCAGGTCAGCCTGGGCTGGAGTAAGACCCTACCTCGAGAAAACAAACAAACAAACAAAAAACAACAACATAAAATATCTTCAAAATTGTTCAAGTGCCTACATAGTAATAACAAGCTCCTTAACCTGCAATTAAAAGATCTTCATAATGAGGTCCCTTCCTACCTTTCTAATCTTTTCTCTAGTATAAAGACTCCAGGAAACAAAGCCTTGAGATCTGACCAGATAAATGACTGTGCTAATGATAACCCTTTGAAATGCAATGTTTACTTCCACCACGCTTTATCTGGCTCTTAATACATCTCATCTCGCAAGAGTATACAAGTTTCTAGAGAAGGAACTTTGTACTGTATTCCCCAAAGAAATATAAGCTTAGTACCATACACAAAGAGACTGAGTACAGTGAACGGTTATATGAAATGATTTAGTTATTTAAATTCAACCTGGCAGAATTTGATGGTATTAACAAATTAAACTTAGATTCAAAATAGCTACAATTTCTGGGAAATTCTGAAAATGGAGTCTTACCAATGCAAACATCAATTTTTCCTTTAATTGCAGCTTCATGGAGAGGTGTGTAATTCCAATTATCTCGAGCATTTGGGTCTGCACCATGTTGTAAAAGGAGACTGACTACTTCAGCATGCCCAAAAGAACATGCATTATGAAGAGGAATAAGCCCCCCATCATCGCGGGCTTGTACATTTGCACCATTCTGAAGCAAATATTCAACAACATCTTTTCGTCCAAAACCTAGAAGAAAATAAATTAGCCACATGTAAATAAATTAGTACCAATAAGCGGAAGCCAAGCAAAGTGTTGAAGGCTAGAAAAATAACAGAATCAACAACTTGAGATTTGTTAAAAAGATGAACTGAAATTTACTCATAGCTAACCTGAACAATAAATCCGAAGTGAGTACCTGTTTTTGTTCATGTTTCAGAGATTAAAAAGCTCAAGCTTCAAGACATTCTACTGTATAATGGTACCTCTAATTGTAAACAGACTTCTCATATTTAGTGGATATGCATTTTCAGATGCTCAGTTATATAACTTAAATGTTAATGAGTACCTTAATAAAGTACTAATCTTGCTCAAAATCTTTCACATATACCTACCTCATAAAGTATCTCTGCTAAAGTGGGGACAATGAGAAAACAATACAAGATTGGCTTATTGTCTATGTAGCGAGACAAGAGTAACCTAAGCAAAAATGTGAAATCAAGTCATTATTTTGTTACTTGTACAATACAAGCAATTTCTTTCCAGCTTAGAGTCGTCTTTTAGATGCTCATGGTCCACAATTCTGCTCAAGTGACCCCAATTAAAATAATCAAAACAACAACAACAGATCTGGTAACTTAATTATTCTGGCTTACAGATGTAGTGCCAAATGGGTCTCAATCTCTTACCATTCCCATTATATTATTATTTATTACATTCTTAAAACTGTGAAATGAAAGGATTTGGGGTATATGTTAAAGCGTATGGATAAGTGCATATCTGTGTGTGTGTGTATACACACACACACACACACACACACACACATACACGCCTGTTGAGGGAGGGAGGAAGAAATTTTGCTGTATTTCTCCAGAATATTTGTAGATCATTAATATAATCCTTTAAAGGTGACCAGCATGAGTGTATTAGAGAAAAAAATGGCCTGGTCTTGTATTTCTCCAGAATATTTGTAGATCATTAATATAATCCTTTAAAGGTGACCAGCATGAGTGTATTAGAGAAAAAAATGGCCTGGTCTTTCAAGGTTCATTTAAAAAAAAAAAACAAACAAACTGGGGCTGGGGATTGCTCAGTTGGTTAAGGTGCTTGCCTAGAAAGCCTAAGGATCTGAGTTTGATTCCCTAATACCCATGCAAAGCCAGATGAACAAGGTGACACACGTGTCCCAAGTTCATTTGCAGTGGCTAAAGGCCCTAGCATGCCCATTCTCTCTCTCTCTCTGACTCTTTATCAAATAAATAAATAAAATAAAATTATTTTAAAAACCTGAAACTGATGGAGGCATTAAAGATGGCTGAAAAGGTGGTTTTTTTTTGGGGGGGGGGGAGTGCTGGGGATTGTTTTAACAGTTGCTTTTGTGGGCAGGAAGGAGTACCTTTCTTTGGATCTTTGATTCTCCTGAACAAGCCTGCAATGTCAGAAAAAGGCACTGTAGTACAAGTAGAAGACATAACGCACAAGTGCATGGAAATAAAAGAGCAAATCCTTTGTATTAGCCAGAATGCTAAACTAACAGATGGCAGATTAGGAAGAACTGTGTGATGCTAAGGGGGTATTTAGACTCTTTCCCACAGACTAGTGCTTTTCAGATAGCAGATTTCAATGAAATCTTATTTATGATTCTAATACATACTTATGTCATGGTTACTGTTAAATAAAGAATGCTCAAAGGGGAAAGTGGGGGGGGGGAATTAACATGGGATACTTTCTTATAATCATAGAAAATGCTAATAAAAATTTAAAAAAAAGCCAGGCGTGGTGGCGCACGCCTTTAATCCCAGCACTAGGGAGGCAGAGGTAGGAGGATCGCCGTGAGTTCAAGGCCACCCTGAGACTACAGAGTTAATTCCAGGTCAGCCTGGACCAGAGTGAGACACTACCTCGAAAAACCAAAAAAAAAAATTAAAAAAAAAAAAAGGATGCTGACATGTGTCACTCCAGAGTACCCTTCCTCCCTTTTACAAAGACCCAAAAGAAAACACCCCTGTACCTTTGAGCCACCTGTGACACAGTTAGAAAAATACTGCTGTTAACACAATGGTAGTCTGTGAAGGTTTGTTTAGAAAGATCACTTTGGTAATGTGTAGATAAAGGGATCAACTAAAGGTACAGAACACTGGGCATGGTGGTGCACACCTTTAGTCTCAGCACTCAGGAGGCCGAGGTAGAAGGATCTCCATGAGTTCAAAGCCACCATGAGATTACACAGTGAATTCCAGGTCAGTCTGGGCTACAGCAAAACAAAACAAAACAAAACAAAATCAACCAACCAAACAAAAAGACTAGAGGTGGCTCAGTGGTTAAGGCATTTGCCCACAAAACCTAAAGACCCAGGCTTGATTCCCCAGTACCAACAGATTCACAGTGACAAAGTGATACATTTGTTTGCAGCAGCCAGAGGCCCTAGTACACACACACACACACACACACACACTCTCTCTCTCTCTCTGCAAATTAAAAAAAAATTTTTTTTAAAGACAGAGATGAGTGTGTTAGCACACTTTTAACTCCAGCACTCAGGAGGCAGAGGTAGGAGGATAGCCATGAGTTTGAGGCTAGCCTGAGACTACATAGCAAATTCCAGGTCAGCCTGGGATAGAGTGAGACCCTACATCCAAAAACCAAAACAAAGGGCTGGAGAGATGGCTTAGCAGTTAAGGCGCATGCCTGCAAAACCTAAGGACCCAGGTTCGATTCTCCAGGTCCTACATAAGCCAGATGCAGATGGTGGCACATGCATCTGGAGTTTATTTGCAGTGGCTAGAAGCCCTGATGTGCCCATTCTCACTCCCTCTTTGTCTCTAATAAATAAAATCTTAAAAAACCAAAAACAAACAAAGACAGGAGGGGGTGTGTATTTTAGACGGCTACTACCAGAGTCCATGTGATACACCATGAGGGCTTAAAACAAGACTGGCATGGTGGTTGGTAGAAAGAGTGAATGTACTATGAAAATTTCCTTCTATTACCAGCCTTCATCCTTTCTGAAGATCATTTTGCATACACTTCTAAGTATTTTATTTTCATTTATTTACTTATTATTACTTTTTTTGGTTTTCTTTTTGAGGTAGGATGTCACTCTAGCCCAGGCTGACCTGGAATTCACTATGTAGTCTCAGGTGATCTTGAATTCATGGCAATCCTCCTATCTCTGCCTCTGGAGTGGTGGGATTGAAGGCTGAGATTAAAGGTGTACACCACCAAACCTGGCTTCCAAGTATTTTATTGTATGTGCACACACGTATATATATGCAAGTACTAATTTATTTGTTTATTTAATTTTATTTGAGAGAGGGAGAGAGAGAATGGGTACACTAGGGCCTTCAATGCTGCAAATGAACTGCAGACACATGCATCATCTTGTGTATCTAGCTTATGTGAGTCCTGGGGAATCAAACCTGGTTCCTTTGGCTTTGCAGGCAGGCACCTTAAATACTAAGCCACCTTTTAGCCCCTCACTACTATTTTTATTATTTACTAGAATCCAAGGATTCTAGGGGAACATAGTCTCTCTTAGTTTTTCTCCTGTCTCATTCATAAATTTAACAAAGTACCAGGAATTAGCAACTAAGTTCTAGAGAATTTTTCTGGTGAATAAACACTCGCTTTTGAGCAATTTCTCATCTATGGGAACAGGGAAGATAAATAATAAACATAAAAAATAAGTATGTCAGAGAGGTAATGAAAAGAAGATAGGCAGTAAGCAAAATAAACATATATGCAGAAGTTGAATATGGTGGCCTGGTTACTATGCCACACTGAGATGTCAGATGTTTCAAAGATAATGAGTAAGCTTTAGTGCTAACAGTAAAGAGGCCAGAGTGGGTGGGACAGAGAGAGAAAGGTGTAATATAATCAGAGATGAGGTCAAACCTAAGTCAGGCTAGATAAAGACACCAGGTCAAGACCTGAGGATCACCACTACTTTGGCTGTCCACTCCTGCCCCTGGCCCACCGCATGAGGAAAATGAAGAGTCAATATGGGGTTTTGAGCTGATGGGTCATATAACTTACAAAACCCTGGTTATAGTCTACCTATACACTAAGGGATAAATTATGGTAACCTGAACCACAATCTGGTGTTCTTGTGAGAATCTGTGAAACATTCTGGGTACTCTGAAAGCAAAGTTCATATAGCTTCCTAATGGGCTGGATGTAAGGTAAGGGTTGGATAAAAGCAAAAGCAAGTAAGACTGAGTGAGGAGTCCTGGACAACTCGAATTTTTGGCCCAAGTAGTGGAGTGCAGCTATTATTAACTATAAAGGGGGAAAGCTACAGATGTGCAGCAAAGGAAAAGTAGTTCAAGTTCTGAACACATCATAAACCCCTTGGGAATTTTATTTCCTCTGTCTAAGTTCTAGATTCTCTGATTCTTTAAAACACAGTTCTCGCCAGGTATGGTGGCTCACACCTTTAATCCCAGTACCTGGGAGGCAGAGGCTGGAGGATTGCCATGAGTTTGAGGCCACCCTGAGACTACATAGTGAATTCCAGGTCAGCTTGAGCTAAATTGAGACCCTGAGCCCCCCATCCCCCAAAACAGTTCTCTATCCTCCTTTTGGATGGTTTTATCTATTCTTATGGCTGTTTATGTATTACCTAGATATAACCACCCTACAAAAAAAAGTTAACTCTCTAGTCTATACTTATTACCTCAATCCAAGAATGTTCACTTATTTTCTTGAAACTTCAAAGGTATCTATCTAAAACTGAACATGTTCCCAGCGTTTCTCTACCTCCAGACACTACCTTATTCCAACCACCATTATCTTCAGGCTTCAAATCTCCTTTGAAGATGTGGCCCTGCATGCCTATAATCCCAGAATGTGCCATGCTTTCAGATTTTCCTTTTTCTCTCCCTTCTCAGATCACGCTGCATTTGTAACTTAGCAAATATCAACAAACTGTTAGATATCACATACTCTGAAGGACATTGAGAAAATGATGAACTAAGATACTTACAGCTTTTGCCCTTTATGGAATTAAGAGGCTCTATGCACTGTGGTACATATTGGTGATTCTAGCCCTCAGGAGACTGAGGCAAGAGAATCTCAAGTTTGAAGCCAGCCTTGGCTACACAGGGAGAACCTGGCTCTAAATAAATAAAACCCAACCAAACAAAACAACCACCCCAACAAACATGCTTTTTTAAAAGAATTCTCTCTTCCCATGGATACTTAGAACAAAACTCAAACACTTTACTGTGTACTACAAAGCCCCTGCATGAACTGGCCTTTACCAGTTTACTTGTTTCTTCCCTTTCTCTCAACTTGTAATTTAGCTTTCCTTGTCAGGTATGCCAGGGACATGGTAAATGCTACTGTTCTGCACAGAATGTTCTCCCTTTGGAAACAGCATTTTCCAAATGGTGACAAACTTAACTTACCCTAAAAGGAGAGTTTGGTGGCATAGAAAAGGCTAATGTAGAGCATCTAGTTATCTCAAGAGACAGTAAGTTATCTGTTCCAAAGGACTGGTAATCTAGCAGCCTCTGTCAAAATACCACTGCAGAGAACAAACAAGGCTGCTTGAAATCAGAAGCAAAATAACAGATTACTGAAACTATAATTTTAGCTAAGGAGACATGGGTAGAATGGTTTAATTATTTACACAGTTAGAAACATCCTAAGATACTTGTATCTTCTATGTCAATGACTTTCTATCAACATGGCTCCTTAGCTATTACTATGCTTAAAATCATCTAGAGGCTGATACTTTTTGAAGTCACATCTGACAAATACGTGTGTGTAGATGTAATCTGCTACACTGAGATAGCAGATGTGAGAATGTTTGAAGCTACATCTTGACACGAGAGAAAATTATTTGAGGGAGTCACAAGATAGGTATTTCAAGTAAATTTATCTCTGTATGGAGTTTGGTAAAACCTTTAAATCTAAGACGTTTCATAGGGACTATGGAGTTGATGACTGTGACCACTAAGGAAAGCAATTCATTTCATTTCGCTTTCATTGCTTCAGTTTCATTGCTATCTGGCCCAGGCTGGCTGGCTGACCTTAGTTTTAGCAGTTTTAGGAACCGTTTTGCCAACTATGACTATTGGTAACATTAATATACTTTGCTGCTATTTTGGAAACATGGCTTCATTTGAATAGCTTCCTAAGAGCTCCAACAGTGAAAGTAACTACAAGAGAATCAACTTAAGCCTTTTAGGAGTTTCAATGAGTGTCCCACCAAAATTACAAAAATATTTAATTTAATTTATTTATTTATTTGAGAAAGGGGGGAGGGATAGAAAATATGTACATCAGGACCTCTAGCCACTACAAACTAACTCCAGATGCATGTACCACCTTCTGCATCTGGCTTGTGTGGGTACTGAGGAATCGAACCTGGGTCTTTAGTCTTCACAGGCAAGAACTTTAACAGCTAAGCCATCTGTTGCTGTCAGGTTCACATTGCTGGTAGAAATCACCCAACCAAGAGCAGCTTGTGGGAAAAAGAGGTTTATTTTGGCTTACAGGCTTGAGGGAGAAACTCCATGATGGCAGGGGAAAAACAATGGCATGAGCAGAGGGTGGACATCACCCCCTAGACAACATAAGCTGGACAATAGCAACAGGAGAGTGTGCCAAACACTGGCATGGGGAAACTGGCTGTAACACACATAAGCCCACCCCCAACAATACACTCCCCTCCAGGAGTCACTAACTCCCAAATCTCCATCATCTGGGAACCTAACATTCGGAACACCTAAGTTTATGGGGGACACCTGAATCAAACCACCATACCATCTCTCCAGCTCCCACCATCATTTTTATAGTCCAAAGGTGAGAAGTGCTGTTAATGGAACAAATTGGACTAGTATGAGATAATGATATCTTGCCAAATGTAGGCAGGTCACTATCACATAGGGTTGTGTCAGAAGGTAAAACTTCAGAAACAAAAATGTCAATAACAAGACTTTTGCGTGGTTTAGGAGCCTTCAGTTTCCAATTACATAGCCATGATTACTCTTGTGGTCTGAATGTAAAAGTCCCCCAAAGGGTTATGTGCTTGAACACTTCATCCACAGCTGGCGGCACTGTATGAGATTGTGGAACCTTTAGGAGGTGGAGTCACCGAAGCAGGTCAGGTGTAGAGGTTTTATAAAAGGCTCTGCTACCTACTTACTCTCTTCCTGACTTTGGATGCAAAGTGATCAGCTGACCAGCTTGCTTCCTTGCCTTCCTTGCTGTGATGGAATGTAGTCCCTCAAAACTGTAAGCCAGAACAAACCATTCTTTAAAGTGCTCCTTGTCTGGCATTTGGTCACAGCAGTGAGTAAAATAAAACTGTTGACAGATATTCCTTTATTGCCCCAAATATTTCATTTATTTGCAAGGGGGAAGAGAGAGAGGGGGGGGGGAGAAGCAGATAGAGACAAGAGAGAATGGGCGTGGCAGGGCCTCTAGCCACTATAAACAAAGTATAGATGCACGACCCAGAAATTCCTTTTTAAAGGGCTGTATTTTATTTTGAGGAAAGCTCAACAGACTCATCTTTAAATGCGGGGGTGGGGGTATTGGCTCAGCAGGGTTCCAGCCACTGTAATTGAACTCCAGACACGTGTGCCACCTTGAGCACATGTGTCACCTTGTGTCTGGCTTATGTGGAACCTGGAGAGTCAAATATGGGTCCTTAGGGCTTGCAGGCAAGCGCCTTAACTGCTAAACCCAGGGCTGTGTTTTTAAATTTCTCACCATTAGCCTTAGTTTACTGAGCTCAAGAAGGTATTTCCCACATCAATTTCTCTCTCCTCTCCTTTCCCTTCCTTTCCTTCCCTCCACTCCCTCCCTCCCCCCCTTCTCTTTTTTCATTGTTTTACAAAGTAGGGTCTCACTAGCTCAGGCTGACCTGGAATCACTATGCAATCTCAGGGGGGCTTCAAACTCACAGCAATCCTACCTCTGCCTCCCCAGTGCTGGGATTAAAGGCATGCGCCACCACACTCAGCTTCTTTTACTTTTTCTTGAGACACTCTGTAGTCCAGGCTGGCCTGGAACTCATAGCAATCTGCTGACCTTAGCCTCATGAATGCTCCGAATACATGTATGAGTCAGTATGCCTAACTCAAAGTTCTAAAATAAGTTGCTAAAGTAAGAGGGTTTTACCCATCTTGACTTAAGACAGATACACTATCTAGCCAAATTGGAAAAAAAAAAAATTGGAAGAGGATGCCATGAACTTGGGGTGATGAAATTCTGACAATCTGAATGAATACTGAAAAGAATACTCCAAAGTAGTGGTTATTGATATTGAAGTCAGCTGTCTACCTCTAGGTTCAAAGAGCTGAGGAAAATACAGGTCAAGATGTTAATAATATACAGGAAGATTTAATGGGTCAAGTTATGGTTGGACAGATTAATCTTTGATACTAGAGTTTTCTGTTGATATAAGACTTAATACACCTGATGTGCTTAGTTCCTCCCCCCAAAATCCTGAAAATAACTATGTACAATTCTAATTATAGCCCCAGACTGTGGTGGATACATCTTACATCTGTGACTCTCCCATAATAATGTGAGTCTGCAGGAACCCCCCCCCAAAGAAAACAACAAAAGAAATGGTATTTCAAGATTTTTGAGATCTTTAATAGAATTATTTTGGGGAAAGATACAAACGATAAATCTAGAAAGCATTTTATTCTATTTTACTTTCTTATGAGACAATGAGAGAGAGAAAACTGGTGTGCTTCCAGCCATTTCAATCGAACTCCAGACATGTGTGCCACCTTGGGCACATGTGTGACCTTGCGTCAACTTTGTGCATCTGGCTTTAAGTGGGACCTGGAGAGTTGAACATGGGTCTTTAGACTTCGCAGGCAAGCACCTTAACCTCTAAGCCATCTCTCCAGCATGAACATTTTATTTGTACCCGCTCACATTATAAACCTTGAATTAAGACAACCAAATATCCTACTTTTTTTAGACAAATTATAAATGACTACTTAGTGAGACTGCTCATGTCATGCAGGAATTTTCTACAAAAATCTCCAAGAAATGCCAATCAAGTCAATTCTCTGATACTTCTAGCCAGATCTGTAGTTGACTAGATTGCTAAAATCCATTTTGGCTTGATTTCTTGTAACCTTTCTCCTTCCGTTAGTTGTGACTGCTGAAACTACACTAATTATCCACTCTCTTCTATGACTCTTCCACAGATGTGAAGACACTGATCATGACCTAGTCTTTCATCTGTAGAGTAATTCCAGTTTTCTATCTGCTGTACAGATCAATTCCCAATGACCCAATTTTACTTCTTGCCTCTGAAAAAAATCTATGCAATTCACACAATTTTTAATAATTTAAATTCAGTCTAACTCATCCAAAGAATATGATGAAACAATAACCTAACAATAAAAATGAAAAGTAGCATTATCTTACTTGGTTGTGACTACAACACAAGCTCATTTTCAACTTATTTTCCATAACATATTATACATATAATCTATCCTCTATATACCTGAATTCTTGAATCTTAAATGATTTTATATTTTGCTCTACCAAATGACACTTCTCTGCACACTCCAAAAAGCACTTAAGCCAGACAGAGTTCTACTTTTTTTTTTTTTTTTTTACCAGGTGCTCTAAGATTCTAAGGAATGCCCCATGTCTTCTAATATGATGGACACCAAAATGGGTTTCTACCACTGTTTCTGTGATGTATTTTTTCAGGAAAAGAAAAAAAAGTTTAGAGAAACACAGAATTACCGATCACAGGGGATTACAATGTCTAGAATTTCAGACACTCTTCCTTTTAGTAAAACTAGTGCTAAGGCCACATAACTACCAACTTGCCTATACAAGTTCTGTGACAGGACACACACACAAATCAACCCTATGTTTGTGTGGCTGGGGGGAAGGGAAAGGGTAGATGGAAAAGAAAATAATTTGCTGAGTAACTTTTCCTTTTAGAAATGTCTTTATAAATCTTTACTTAAAATGTCAAGCCATGCCTTCTCCTATTAACACTTTAATTAGCTCAATTTTTAAAAATAAAGTAACTGCTTGGTCAGACATTACCTAATACTATGGGTTGAATGCTTACATACACATCAACATAAGAGATCTTTCACTGTCCACCAAAGTGATTGTGAAATGTATTCTCAAAATACTAAGAAAACATGTTGCTGAGCAGTTCTTTAAAAATCCCAGCACTCGGGAGGCAAAGGAGGAAGGATAACCATGAGCTCAAGGCCATCCTGAGACTACACAGTGAATTCCAGGTCAGCTTGGACTAGAGACCTTAACTCAAAAAACCAAAAATCCAAGATAGTATCACAGGACTTTAAAAGCTCTGATTACATGTAAATTCCTTAGGAATTATTATATTATTCCTCATTTTATGCCTTAAATTCTCAATCTTATAACCTAAAACTGATCAATTTGGGTAGTGAGTAGTTAGTGGATTCCTGTATCAAGTTTTCCATTTCCATCTGAGCAAACAAAACATATGTAAACTGGGCTTTGAAATGCTGGGACTAGGGACTAACCAAATTCTATCAGTTGGACGTAGAATAAGCACTAGCCTAGCATGTGCAATGCTTTCGGTTCCACTCCCAATACCACCAAAAAATGTTGGGAAGAGATGAAGGTGAGATGGTGGGGAGCTCAGGGTCATACCATAAGCTCACACCTCTAAATATTACTATTTTCAGATATGAACTCATTAATGCATCAAATTCTTGAAAGGTAGCAACTAAGAGCTTCCTTGGTTATTTTTATCTCATAGATCAAGTGAACATAATCTAAGTAACATTACCCTCTGGATTATGCAGCAGTTGGTTGCAACAGTTTGCCAAATAAATTGGCTAAATGGTCAACCAGGACAATTCAAATTAGCTGAAGGAAGGCAACACCAAAATCTCAGGCAAAAGAGATAACTAGGTGAAATTGTACTGTTCCCCTTTTCTTGCCCTCAAGGTGCTTTAGGTTCTCCCAAATAATTTCTTCCAACTTTTTTCCTTTTAAAAAGGATCACTAGCCAGGTGTGATGGCTCAGGCCTTCAATCCCAGCACTCAGGAGGCAGAGGTAGGAGGACCGCTGTTGAGTTCAAGGCCACCCTGAGACTACATAGTGAATTCCAGGTCAGCCTGAGCTAGAGTGAAACCCTACCTTGAAAAACCAATAAGGCTCCCTAAAGGGAACTAAAGGCACAATTGATCAAAGAAACATGCTTCCTGGTCATATTTACACTTTAACATGGGAACAGGTCAAATCAAACAGACCTCCAATTGGTAGAACTGTAAAAGTGATGCCTGAGGACAAAGAAACTCATGTTCCTCTGCTCATTCTTCCTGCCCTCCAAGAACAAGACTAATTTAAAATGTATCCCTTCTGCTTTATCACAAAGTTGTTAAACAAGCCAGGCATGGTTGCTCATGCCTTTAATCCCAGCACTTGAGAGGCAGAGGTAGGAGGGCTGCCATGAGTTCGAGGCTACCCTGAGACCAACATGGTGAGTTTCAGGTTAGCCTGGGCTAGAGTGAGACCGAATCTCAAAAAAAAAAAAAAAAAAAAAAGCCTTTAAACAATCATGATCATGATGTATACCAAATAAAGAACCAAACCAATGTTTTACTGTCCAAGGGTCTACTCCCTTGGATAACATAAGACGGAAGGGAGAGGGGAGGGACAGTCACCTGTGGCTCACCGAAGGGTTAGTCACACACCTTTCCTCAAAGTGAAAACCATAGTTTATGGAAATAAGCTGTCGCATCCATGGCTCTTTTAATTACTTCGATTGAGTTAATACCCTACTATTATAAAATGAACCCAGCAGATAGGTTAAAGAAAGGAATTTAAAGTATCCAAGTTTCAGAACGAGGCAGAGTCTCAAAACTTCTAGATCCAAGCTAACAGTACGTGCATGATCTTTTCTCTCATGCGATTACTTTCCACCGAACCTGTGGAATGTGTGGAGACGACATTCGGCCTAAATCAGATCTCGATTCTCCCAAACATGCCTATTTCCAGTTCTACTCTCTCCAGAAACATAACAGTGAGCCACACTCTGATAAACCAATCAACGATGTCTCAACAGCCACTAAACCAACTCCCAAATGACATCCTCGCATTAACAAAAGCTTCTAAGAACTCAAAGAGTTAGAGTGGGCGCTTGCAAGATCGATGGGTTTTTTTTTTTTTTTTTTGAGATAGTCTTTTAAATCACAAGGTCTACTTCGTCTTCCTAGGGTGCAGAGAGGCCTTTCACGGTGACAAAACCGGAAGTAGACACAGGTATTGTTGATACTGCAAAACAAAGCCCCAAACCAAGCACACGAAAACCCGGCCCCACCCACAACCAACTTCCAGGGAGCGGGGTCCGCAGCCCACGCGGGGAGGGGGAGGGCGCGTGGCCGGGCCGGGCCGGGCCGGGCGGGGGCCGAGGGCGGCGCGGGCCCGCTTACCTGCGGCGAAGTGGAGCGGGGTGGACTTCCTGCCGGCCGTGTCGCGGCTGTTCACCTTCTCGGGCGTCACCAGCCTCTTGACTCGCTCCACGTCCCCGTTGCGGCACGCCTCGAACAGTTCTCGGGCGGCCGGCTCCACGGCCTCGGCGCTCGCGCAGGCCGCGCCCCCGCCGGCGCAGCGGCGGCCGGACATGATCCTGAGCGCCGCCGTCGCCGCCAGCAGCAGCAGCGCCAGCAAGGGCAGCAGGAGCCCCGGCCCCGCGAGCAGGAGGGCGAGGCCCCCCGGAGGAAACGCGTTCAGGGCCCGGGCCGCTCGGTTCCCTGCTGTCACCGGATCCGGCGCAGTCCCATGGCCACGCCGCCGCGCGCTCCCTGCCCGGCCCCGCGACCCCGGGCTATCCCACGGCGGCGGAGGCAGCGCGAACCCGCCGCCGGAGACCCCCCGAAGCGACGCGGCGGCGGCGGCGGCGGCGGCGGCGGCGGCGGCGGCGGAAGCGGCCCCAGAGCCCTGCGGCCAGCTCCGTGGAGTCCTGGGAGCGCGCGTGACGTCGTGCTGCGCGTGCGCAGCGGCGGGACGTCGGCTGGGCGGGTTTCAGCGAGCCGAGGCGCGCGCAGGGGG
This sequence comes from Jaculus jaculus, assembly GCF_020740685.1. NCBI lineage: Eukaryota > Metazoa > Chordata > Mammalia > Rodentia > Dipodidae > Jaculus > Jaculus jaculus. The sequence continues at coordinate 44,051,954 of NC_059102.1, forward strand.
TTGTGGGAAATGCGCCCGAGAGCCTTTGGTGGCGGCGGGAGGAAGGGGCCTTGTGCCACCGCCATCTTTACGTCCGGTTCTGCGGAAACCTGGAGACTGCGCTTATCGTCAGCATCGTCGTCATTACTATTAGTTCACTTTTACATCCTAGGCATCACAGGATGCATCATTTTCTTACTGCTAATACGCTGGAAAAGAGCTGTAGAAAGTTTTGATCCGATCTTGCATTTTCTTTTTTTGGGGGGTGGGGAGACTCAGGGTGGCCTCGAACTCACATCCATCCTCCTATCTTGACCTCCCAAGTACTGGGATTAAAGGCGAGGGCCACCAAACCTGGCCTTCTGATCTTGCATGTTCTTTGGGAAATTTTAATGTCAAAATTTTATGGTTTTAGTTTTTCCATCCTTTCTCCTGTTTTGTGTCCTTGTTTACTGCATCTCTGCTTAATCTTGCTCCACTGCTTCTGTTTTTCTTGTAAGCCACTTCTCAGAAATGAACAAAGCTAAGTGGATGAGAAGTCTTGGTGAATTTCTCCAAGACAGAGGAAATCAAGAAGGCGATGAAAATTAATTCCAGCTATAAATTAACACATGAGGGGAATAGCTCTGATCAGTTTCATTTCCCATAGTAAATAATTAGCTCGGTACTGATTAGAGGACCTGTATAAATAAATCATTATTGTTCCAAGTATTGCAGAGGCTTGCATACGTTGGGCATGCACATCAAAAACATTGTCTGAATTTTCCCCTACCCTGTGACCTAAAAACATAAACAATTCATTTTCATGCTTAAGGTAATAAAATCATTGTGTATGATCTTATTTCCAGAAGCTGAAAGAAACATGTACATTGATTTTTCCTACATAAAATTATACATGCTGACCTTTGGCATGCTGACAAGCATTTCCTCCCTGTTAAATTGACAACCTGTTTTTCAGGAAATCCAGATTTTGTTTGAGTGTTGACTCACTACTGTGGTAGAAGATAAGATCCACCTTTTTGGCAATTTAATAAATATGGACATTTTTATAAGTGTGTTATATAATCATATATACACTATACATGTGTGTGTATATATGTGTATATGTTTATATGTATACACACACACACACACACATATATGCACATTTTTTTTTGAGGTATGGTCTTGCTGTAGCCCAGGCTGACCTGGAATTCACTAGGTAGTCTCAGGGTGGCCTTGAACTCATGGTGGGTGTGCACCACCACACCTGGCTTTACTTTGCATGTTTTATGTGAATTTAAATTGTTTATATTAACAAAAAAATAAATATCTAACGAATATACCTGAGAACTATATTACCATTTTCTTCCTCATTTTATCCACTTGCTGAACATTTTATTCCTTATTTAGTAAGTATTATTGTATTCCTTTATGATATATGTATTCAACCTGTTGTTCAGTTTTACTTGTTTTTAAGCTTTATAAAAAAAAATCAGGGCTGGAAAGATGGCTTAGTGGTTAAGGTGTTTGCCTGCAAGGCCAAAGGACCCAGATTCTATTCCCCAGGACCCTCATAAGCCAGGAGCACAAGAGGGCACATGTATCTGGAGTTTATTTGCAGTAGTTGGAGGCCCTGGCATGCCCATTCCCTCTGTACCTGCCTCTCTCTCTCTTTCTCTAATAAATAAATAAATAAATAAATAAATAAATAAATATTTTAAAACTCAGTCTTGAGCCAGGTGTGGTGGTCCATGCCTTTGATCCCAGTGTTGTCTACATAGGGATTCCAGATGAGCTAGGGCTACACAGTCAGATTCTTTTTCAAAAACCTAAACTGAGCAGGGCATGGTAGCACACACCTTTAGTCCCAGAACCTGGGAGGCAGAGGTAGGAGGATCGCCATGAGTTCGAGGTCACCCTGAGACTACATAGTGAATTCCAGGTCAGCCTGGGCTACAATGAAACCCTACCTTAAAAAACCAAAAATAAATAAATAAATAAATAAATAACCTAAACCAAGGCTAGAGAGATGGTTCAGTAGTTAAAGGCTTTTGCTTGCAAAGCCTGGCTGCCTAGGTTTGATTCCCCAGTACCCACTTAAAGCCAGATGCACTAAGTAGTGCATGCATCTGGAATTCATTTGTGCAGAAGTAGGACGATCACCATAAGTTCAAGGCCACCCTGAGTCTACATAGTGAATTCCAGGTCAGCCTGGCCTATAGTCAGACCCTACCTCGAAAATAAAAATAACAATAAAATGCTTATTTAAAGAAATACTAACCAAAGCCACAGTGAGATATTAACCATACCCATTAGGATGACTATTATTTAAAAACAAAGAAACAAGCAAATAGAAAACAAGTAGCAGGACAATGACAAAATCAAGCTTACAACTGAGCTGAACTAGAAACCTTCTCCCTCTTGGCTATTTAGCAAAGTGCTGGAAAATGCTATGTGGGCTGCTGGGTGGGAAAATGTATCAACAGGTTTATCTACCTGTCAGGAGAAACCAAATAGGGCACAAATGACAGAACAAAGAATAGTTGCATTTAACCAATGAGTTTATTGGGATTGCTTACAGGAGCAATGGAAACCCGAAAGCAGCTCTACTACTGAGAAGTCTCATCCCATCCTGTGTAATGACTTCCCCATCACTGCTTCAACAGTGCTCCCTGTGTCAAGATTGCCTCCTTGGATCCTCTTCCTTCAGCCTCAGGGTGAGGGTTTACACAAGAAGCATGGATGAATCAAAGGCAGCTGTACCACTGAAAAGCCCAACTCCAGAACAAGTGACTCACAGAAGCTGCATCTCTGAAGGTCACCGTACAGCCTGCAGGCAGCTCAGCTACTCAGCTCAATTAGAGAGTCTCATCTGCAAGCAGTTGCTTTCCCTTTTTACAGCCTTAGGGTGGGGACCTTGCAACCTTCTCCCAGACCTGTTGATTTCTTGTCTCTTGAGCTTTCTTCTTCCCAACTCCCAAGGAACGTTTCAATTCCTAATTAACATTGATCAAAGTCTGCCTTTAATCATTCTTACAACCTTGAGGAGTGGTCACGTGACTATTTTTTTTTTTTTGTTGTTTTGTTTTTTTGAGGTAGGGTCTCACTATAGTCCAAACTGACCTGGAATTCACTATGTAGGCTCAGGGTGGCCTTGAACTCATGGTGATCCTCCTACCTCTACCTCCTAAGTGCTGGGATTAAAGGCATGCACCACCACGCCCAGCTCTCATGTGACTTGTTAAGTTTCAGGTCTAGGGCTAGAGAGATGGCTTAACAGTTAAGGCACTTGCCTGCAAAGCCTAAGGACTCATGTTTGACCCTGACTCTTTTTTTGTTCATTTTTTTAAAATTTATTTATTTGAGAGCGACAGACACATAGAGAAAGACAGATAGAGGGCTAGAGAGATGGCTTAGCGGTTAAGCGCTTGCCTGTGAAGCCTAAGGACCCCGGTTCGAGGCTCGGTTCCCCAGGTCCCACGTTAGCCAGATGCACAAGGGGGCGCACGCGTCTGGAGTTCGTTTGCAGAGGCTGGAAGCCTCTGTACCATTATATCATTTTGGTTTTACAAGCTAACAGTTAAGAGACCTTGGACTATGAGGATGTTTGAACAGTTTTGGGATTAATAAAAACTATGGGGACTTTTGAAGTTGGACTGAATGCATTACATTTTATATCATGGATAGTCATCAGTTTATAGGGAAGGAGGGTGGAATGTGGTGGTTTGATTCAGATGTTCTTCATAAACTCATGTGTTCTGAATGCTTGATTTCCACCTGATGGTAATTTGGGGGGTGGAGCTTTGTTGGAGGTGTGTTGTTGGGGGTGGGTTTAGGGGTATTATAGCCAGTTCCCCAATGCTACAGTTCATCTTACTTTCCTGTTGCTGTTTTCCACCTGCTGTGGCAGAAGTGATGTCCAGCTTCTGCTCATGCCATGCTTTCCCTTGCCTTCATGGTACTTCCTTTTGAGACTAAACCAAATTAAAAGTTTCCTCCCATCATCTGCTTTTGTTTGGTGCTTTATCCCAGCAACAAGAAGGTAAGTACAATAAGAATATAATGCTTAGTAAAAGAAAGTAGTCATGAAACACAAAATAATTTCACTTGAACTTATTTACTGGGGTCTGCCCTAGCAAAATACTACAAAACAGATGGTTTAAATAAAAATTTTTTTTTTTCTCAGCCAGGCATGGTGGCACATGCCTTTAATCTCAGCACTTGGGAGGCAGAGGTAGGAATGAGTTTGAGGCTACCCTGAGACTACCTAGTGAATTCCAGGTCAGCCTAGGTTAGAGCAAGAACTTACCTCAAAGAAAAAAACAAACAAACAATTTTCTCCCAGTTATGGAGGTTAGATAATCAAGGTGTTGGCTGGTTTAGTTTCTCCATGTCCTTTCTTCTTGGTTAGTAGATGGCTACCTTCTCACTATACCTCCCTTTCCTTTGCCTACACATCCCTGAAGTATCTTTAGCTTGTCCATATTTCATTTCATAAGGATTCCATTCAAACTGGATTGGGGCCCACTTTGTATGACTCCATTTCACTTTATCTCTTTAAGAATCCTTTCTCCAAATATAGTTACTTGTGAGGTACTAGGGATTGGACTTTAACATAATTTGGAGAGGGGCTGTAATTCAGTTTATAGCATGAGGTATGTAAAGTGGTCAAATTTGCAGAAACAGAAAACAGAACAGTGATTATTAGGGGCTAGGAAGAAGGCAAAATGGAGAGTTGTTTAATGGCCATAAGATTTCAGCTTTATAAGATGGGAAAAGTTCTGGAGATTTGTTGCATAACAATAATGTCACCGAGGGCTGCAGAGATGGCATAGCAGTTAAGACACTTGCCTGCAGTCTAGCAACTCAGGTTCAGTTCCCCAGTACCCACATAAAGCCAGATGGATAAAGTGGCAAACACATCTGGAGTTTGTTTGCAGCAGCTAGAGGCCTAGGTATATCCATTCTCTCTTTCTCTCTCTGCTTGCAAATAAATTTTTAAAAACATTTAAAAATTATTTATAAAAGGTAATAATGTCACTGAACTATATAGTTGAAAATTGTGAAGATGGTAGAAGGAAGTCAATAAGTTGAGTATCTGATTACGATGCTATTACAAATTCTCTGGTGTGAGGCCATGAGGTTTTGTGAGTGTGTGCGTGCATATATGTGTGTGTAGGTATATATGTGTGGTGGTCAGAGGACAACCATAGGAGTAATTCCTCAGGTGCTGTCGCCCCCTCCCTTTTGAGATGGGGCCTGTCATTGGCCTGGAGGTCTCCAAATAGGCTACATTGGCTGGCCACAGAACCCCAGGGATCTGCCTGCCCAGCATTAGGATCGTGACAGCATGCCATCACACCAGAATACTGGGAACTGGACTCTGACCCTTACTGATTGCGTACATGGCAAGCATTTTACTGACTGAGCCAACTCACCCTGCCACACGAGTTCCTTTTGTCCCCAGTACTGCAAAAACATAAAAGAGGCTGGGCATGATGGCATACATTTTAATCCCAGCACGCAGGAGGCAGAGGTAGGAGGATCGCCATGAGTTCAAAGCCACCCTGAGACTCCATAGTGAATTCCAGGTCAGTCTGGGCTAGAGTGAAACCCTACCTCGAAAAAACCAAAAAACAAAACAAAAGAGAAATGAAAAACAACAAAATGGAGACTGGGTACTTTATAAACAATAGAAATTTATTCCTCACCATTTTGAAGGCGGGAAGCTCCCAAGTGAGGTACTAGCAAGCTTGGTGCCTGTCCTGTGAGGGCTGCTCTCTGCTTCTGTTTGGGGGTCCTGTTGCATCTTCTAGAGGATGCTCATCTGGTAGGAGGTGGGAGAGTAGTCCCTTTTCACACTCATCCTGGTTTATTTATTTATTCATTTATTTTTGGTTTTAGTCTCATTTATAGGCAGAGCTTTAGGTCATAATCATGTTCCAAAGGCCATACATTTTAATGCTGCTGCATTGAGGTTTAAGTGTCAACATGAATTTTTTTTGGGGGGGGGGACACCATCTTCAGAATGAGAACAGTATTTTTCATATGTTCATGGTCTATTTGTATTTCCCCTTCAGTAAAAAGTCAGTATTTTATTACTTGTTTATTTATTTATTTATTTATTGGTTTTTCTAGGTAGGGTCTCACTTTAGCTCAGGCTGACCTGGAATTCACTATGTAATCTCAGGCTGGCCTCAAACTCATGGCGATCCTCCTACCTCTGCCTCCCGAGTGCTGGGATTAAACACATGAACCACCACGCCTGGCTTAAAAGCCTGTCTTTTGTCTGTTGTTTATTGTGTTGTTACTTTCTGCGGTTGATTTGTAGACATTCTTCATATAGTTTGGATCCTAATTCTTGGTCAGTTATATGTGTTGAACATATTTTCTCCCAGTTTGCAGGTTTTTGTTTACCTTCTCAGTGAGAAGATGTCTCAATTTTAATGTACTCAAATTTATACTATTTTCATTTAGAGCTTATCTCTGCTAAGGATTTTTCCTCACCACCAATGTCATAAAGATATTTTCTTCTAAAGGTTTAAAAATCAGTACTAGGGAGGCAGGGTTAGGAAGATCACTATGAGTTCAAGGCCACCCTGAGACTACATAGTAAGTTCTGGATCAGCCTAGGTTAGAGCAAGACCCTTAGAAACAAAACAAAACAAAAGTTAAAAAAAAAATTCCTTCTACATCTACAAACTGAACAATTTATTTGCAAGCAGAGGAAAAAAGAAGAAGGGAGGGAGAAAGAAAAAGAAGAGAGAGAGGCATGTCAGGGTTTCTTGGAATTGCAAATGAACTCCAGATGTATGTGCCACTTTGTGCATCTGGCTTTACATGGGTATGGGCAATTGAACTCAGGCCAGCAGGCTTTGTAAGCAAGCACCTTTAACTACTGAGCCATCTCCCCAGTATAATAGTTAAGACCTTAATCTTTATATATTTGATCTTGTGGTACAGTATATTTATCATTTTCTATAAGGATGGTAAATTTCCTTGCACCATTTATTAAGTGCTCCTCCCCTTCAAAAGAGATTTTCAGTGCCATATCAAGCTTCCATAGATTTCATAAGTCTGTTTTAGACTCTAACTTCACTGACTGATCTGTATATATCCTTCTTACCAATACCATACTAGCTGATTACTTAATAACAACCATTAATCCTTAGTAACTATGAAATCCTTTGAGGCACACATTGTGATTACCTGCCACTGGGCATGTGGGGGAAATTCTTGATTAGACTCTGATTCTGCTCCCTGTGAGGAATTCTCTCATCTATTATTTTTCATAATTCTTTTTTTTTTTTGAGGTAGGGTCTTACTGTAGCCCAGGCTAACCTGGAATTCACTAAGGAGTCTCGGCCTCGAACTCACAGCGATCCTCCTACCTCTGCCTCCCAAGTGCTGGCATTAAAGGTGTGCACCACCATGCCTGGCTTATTTTTCATAATTCTTGAGTTTACCCTCATGGATGCTCTTCCTTGTCTATTCTTCTCCATAGCCATACCTGAAGAGAATATTGAAGAACACGTCTTTCTTGGGGAATGTAGCCTTCACAATTTGCTTGCAATGATGCAAATGTTGGGATCTGAAGATTTTTGTTTTTAAGACTAGAATTGTGTTGTTGTTGTTTGTTTGTTTTTTTTCAAGGTAGGGTTTCACTTTAGCTCAGGCTGACCTGGAATTCACTATATAGTCTCAGGGTGGCCTTGAACTCATGGTGATCCTTCTACCTCTGCCTCCTGAGTGCTGGGATTAAAGGTATGTGCCATCATGCCCAGCAAATTGTGGTGTTTTTTTAAACCAGATTCTTGTTGACTCTATGAAGAGTTTTTGTTTTATGTCTGACAAGATGATCCATTCATAAACTTAATAAGTTCCTACTCAATTTGCTTCTACTTAATTCTCCAATGACACCTACATTCTTTTGTAGATATAATTCTCAAACCCGATTTACTTTTGCTTTTTTACTGTACTTTCCTCTCTTAAGGTACTGATAGCTGATTGGCAAGGAAGGCTAGCCCCTTCATTTATTTTTTGCTATTTGTTTCCATATTGTAAAAAAATTATTTATTTATTTGACAGAGAAAGAGAGAGAGAGAGAGAGAATGGGTGTGCCAGGGCCTCTAGCCACTGTAAATGAACTCCAGACACGTGCACCCCCTTGTACATCTGGCTAATGTGGGTCCTGGGGAATTGAACCTAGGTCCTTTGGCTTTGCAGACTGCTTTATCTGCTAAGTCATACCTCCAGCCCTGTTTCTTTCCATCTTAATGGCCCTTTGCTACACAAAGTTTTTCTCCATCTTATTAACTTCTTTTACTATCATTTTAGGCCCCAAATGTCTGGCTATTTTTTGGTTTTATTTCATTTTCACTTGTAATTAGCTAATTCTTATCTGAGGTCAACTTGTTTTGTAATATTTTGCTAAAATGTTATAACCATAATGCATAGTTAACTTTTGGTTTTCCAAAAGTGTCTTTTACTAGGCAATATATAATTTGGATATAATAAGGATTTGACCTTACACAATGTGGAAACAGGCAGATAGTCTCTTTAAGGCTACTGTCTTCATGTTGAATACTTGAGTTTGAAATATTTATGGCAAACAGGTGAGAAAGGAAAAACAGTGCCAGCGGAGAACAGGGCGGAAAACTGCACCAGCACAGCTATCATTGCCCCTGACCTTGGTAATGTGGGTATCAAGCAGGAGAAGCTGGTGTACTTTGCCAAAGACTTCGAGAAGCTGAAAGAAAAAGTTGCAGTAAGTACAGGGCCAACTTTCGCTTGTCCCGCAGGAGCAGGGTGAGCCAAAGGATGAGTTATTATGCGTGAGCTGTCATGAGGCCTGTTCAGACGTCAGAATCTAAACCCTGTAGCTACCCCTTCACTTCTGTTCTCCAAACCTTCCAGAATAAGAAAATCTCCCATGCAAAATCATCACCCAGACAGTTTCATCCTTCTAACCTTTCCTGACCCATCGCTCTACCCTTGCCAAAAAGAAAATACTTCCAGGAAATCATTCGGTAAGGGGATTTATAATTTTACCTACCTAAATCGATACATTACAAAGTGTTCTGTCCAAAAAAAAAAAAAAAAGATCTATGATAACCATACTTTAGGCTTTGAATGAGTGAATTTATTAGGGATAGAGTAAGCAACAGTAAGAGAAGAAATGACAAGTAGCAGGTTGTGGTGGCTTGATTCAGGTGTCCCCATAAACTTAGGTGTTCTGAATATTAGGTTCCCAGCTGATGAAGATTTGGGAACTAATGCCTCCTGAAGGCAGTGTGTTGTTGGGGGTGGTCTTATGGGTGTTATAGCCAGTGTCCCTTTGCCAGTGTTTGGCACACTCTCCTGTTGCTGTTGTCCACCTTATGTTGGCCAGGGTATGATGTGCACCCTCTGCTCATGCCATCGTTTTCCCCTGCCATCATGGAGCTTCTCCTTGAGCCTATAAGCCAAAATAAATCCTCTATTTGCCACAAGCTGCTCTTGGTTGGATAATTTCTACCAGCAATGCGAACCTGACTGCAACACAGGTGAAGAATAGACCATCAAGACGCACACTGAGGAACATCTGGTGGCATGATGGGAGTGGTCCAGTGAGAAAGTGGAAGAAACAAATGGCAAGTAGCAGATAAATAACAAAACAGACTGGCAACTCACACACGTAGCAGAAAAGATCAGGGAGGCCCTGTGGGATAGTTTATATTGATTGTTAACCTGAAGGATCTAGAATCCCCCTATGAGGGATTATCTAGATTAGGCTAACTGAGGTGGGAAGACCCACTTTCACTGTGGGTGGCACCATTTCCTCCACTGTATAAAAAGGAGAGAGTGGGCTGAGCACCAGCATTTATTGCTCTTTGACTCCTTTTGTGATGAATGTGACCAGCTGCCTCAGTCTCCTGCCGTCCTGCCTTCTTCCCGGCGATAGACTGGAATCTGGAACTACAGGCTGAAATAAAGCTTGTATCCCTTAAACTGACTTTTGTCAGGTTCGATGACCCAGCAATGGAAAAGGTAGGTCATACACCTCACAAACACATTCAACTGAAGTCATTTCTCCATCAAGGGTCTTGGGAAGAAAGTCTTCCCCTTGTGTAAGGCTTCCAATTAGCAATTCCCACTACAGGCATTTGCATTCCATGGGATGAATAGCAGTGGCTTCTGCTCAAGTCTCAAGATTGAAGAGGCACCAAACAGTCCAGGGAATGGTTTACTTTTCAGCTGTTCTCAAGGGCTCAGTGTTTCTACCCTGGGACTGTTTGGCTGTCCACCTTTCTCCTTGACACAAGGCCAGGGAGTCAGACTCCAGACAAGAGGTCTTAAAGGACATTTTGAGATAAATATGCTTGGATCTGAGATGAGGGGCCTAGCCTATTTTCAGAATCAGCTTTCTGTGAGCTTAAATAGCATATGATATTTTACTAATATATTTTATATAATACAAAGCCAGTGGTTGTCAATTTTTCCTAAATTGTTTTATTTTATATAACTGAGATAGGGAGGGGGTGGAGAGAATGGGCATGCCAGGGCCTTTTGCCATTACAAATGAACTCCAGAAGCATGCATCACTTTGTGCATGTGGCTTTATGTGGATACTGGGGAACTGAACCTGGGCCAGCAGTTTTTACAATCAGATACCTTTAGCCACCGAGCCATCTCCCCTGCCCCTAAATTGTTTTCTGTTTGTGTATTATTTTTAATTTTTAAAATTTACTTATTAGAGACAAAGAGGACAGAACGAGAGAGAGAGAGAGAGAGAGAGAGAGAGAGAGAATGGGCATGCCAGGGCCTCCAGCCACTGCAAACAAACTACAGACATATGCACCATTTGTGCATCTGGTTTATGAGAAACCTGGAGATTCAAACCTGGGTACTTAGGCTTCCAGGCAAGTGCCTTAACTGCTAAGCATCTCTTCAGTCCCTTGCTTGTGTGTTTGTATGTGGTATGCACATGTACGTACCTTTGCATTGCCCATGCTCCCACCTGTGGCAGGGAGCACTCACTTATGTTGGCTGGAGCAGAACATCAGTGGTCCCATTGCCTGTTCTCCTTATATTATGCAAAGCCAACAGATGTCAATTTTTTCCTAAACTGTTTGATATTCTAGCTGTGTGTGTGTGTGTGTGTTTGTGTGTGTGTTATTTACATGTATGTGCCCTTGCAGTGCCCCATGTGCTCAGCTGAGGTGGAGCGCTCTTGCTTGTTATGGCTGAAGGGTGTCCTGCTCCGTTGCTCTTTTGCCTGTTCTCATTTTGAGCTCTAGTCTTTTACTGATAGTGGAGCTATCTCTCTACCCTTTGTGGGGTTGGGGTTACAGGCTCACATGGCCATGCCCAGCTGTTTAAGATCTGGAGATTTGAACTTGCACAGTTTTAGGCTCCCTCAGGGCCTCATGCTTTTATAGGAAGCACATTTAACCACTGAGCCATCTCTCCAGCCTGTAAATTTTAATTAATTTAATTCAATAATAAGCATTGGTTCTCCTGCATAAATTTATACACTTTTTCCAATATTTATATGGAAATGAAAAGGACCAAGAATACTTAAGATAATTTCAAACAGGAACAAGGCCAATGTGGTGGTTTGATTCAGGTGTCCTCCACAAACTTAGAGGCGTTCTGAATGATAGGTTCCCAGCTGATTGATATTTGGGAATTAACACCTCCTGGAAGGAGTATATGATGGGGGCGGGCATATGAGTGTTATAGCTAGTTTCCCCATGCCAGTGTTGGGCACACTGTCCTGTTGCTATGGTCCACCTTATGTTGGCCAGGGGATGATGTCCACCCTCTGTTCGTGCCATCATTTTTCCCTGCCATTGTGGAGCTTCCCCTTGAGCCTGTAAGGCAAAATAAACCTCTTTTCCCACAAGCTGCTCTTAGTTGGGTGATTTCTACCAGCAATGCAGACCCAACTGCAACAGCCAAGGTTACTAAATTACTAGATATTATAACTTTTCTCTTTACTACACTAATGAAGGCTATGGTTCAAGGATAGGCCAATAGACTAAATCAATAAAACAGAAAATCCAGAATAAATCCAATAATGTATGAAATTATCTGATTTATAACAAAGAAGAAGCTACAGTACAGTAGTGAAACAGTCTTCTCAATAAATAATTCTGGGACAATTTGATATTATTATGAAAAAAAATAAGATCTCTGCCTAATACCATACACCAGCTGCAATTTCAACTAGATTAGATCTAAATATAACAGGTGAACTAATAAAGCTATAAGAAGAAAGCATGCAGGAATATATTCATGAATCAGGCAAGTATAACTTTTTCTTTTCTTTTTGGTTTTGGAAGTAGGGCCTCACTCTAGCCTAGGCTGACCTGGAATTCACTATTTGGTCTCAGGGCGGCCTTGAACTTATGGTGATCCTCCTACCTCTGCCTCCCAAGTGTTGGGTCTTTTTCTTTTTCTTTTTTTTTTCTTTTTGGTTTTTCAAGGTAGGGTTTCGCTCTGGCTCAGACTGACCTGGAACTCACTATGTAGTCTCAGAGTGGTCTCGAACTAACGGTGATCCTCCTACCTCTGCCTCCCTAGTGTTGGGATTAAAGGCAATACACAACCACGTCTGGCTCTTTTTCTTTTTTTAATTAGTGTTGTGAATACAGTGAATGCAGTCAAGTTGGTACCATTGTTAGCCTCTTCCCTTTCTTCCCCCCTCCACAGGGACCTTTCTTGTTGGGGTATATAAGTCGTGCATTGTGGGGTTAGCCATCAGTTATGGGTAGGAGGAAATGTCTCTGTGTATCATGACCCAATGTATGGCTCTAACATTCTTTCTGCCCCCTCTTCTGCTAATTCCCCTGAGCCATATTGGGTTCATTTTAGGTCTGCTTCAGTGTTGAGGTCTTGGGAGCCTCTGTGTCTCTGGATATCTTGTTTGGTAGGAGTTAATTGTTCTCTGTGTCTAACTCCTTCACCCTTGTGCTGGTACCAGGTTCACCAAGAAAACAGCACTCTTGCTTGCTTCCCCAATTATTCTTAGTTTCAGCTGGGGCCCTTCTGAGGTATGATGGGGTGGTTCTCTCCTTAGGATCTGTGTGTATCTGAAGAAGAGAAGCAGATTCTCCAATGGAGAGTAAGGTTAGCACAAGATGAATGGGATAACCATTATTTTTTAGAGAGAATTTAATAGATGTAGACCCTCTTCTAGCCCATGATTGGTAGAAACTTGATAATGGAGAGTGGGCTCATTTTTGGATATGGTTCTGATTTGTTTCCTAGCTCCAGCTATGGGTTCCATTCCACTGAACAGATCAGTTAGCCAAATCAAGAGCAGCTATGTTCCAACCATGGCTGTGTGCTATTATTGCACTTGTGTGAGCATCACATCAAGTTGTTTGCTGCTAAGCAGGTTAGATCATGGGTTGCTTGGACAGATATTGGTCATTTCCCCCAGTCACTCATGTAGCACCTTCTGGCATTAGATGTGCTAATTGTTTGTGGACTGAATCTCTTCTAGCTTCCAGCCATGTCACTCCATGTTACATGCCAACAGCATATGGTATCTTCAGCAGTAGGATCTTACCACTAACCTATTGTGGGTCATCAAGTACTCTGTCAGAAATCTGTCTTCTTTTGGGAAACCTTGTAAGTCTCTCTGATCAAGAGCTCATTATGGATGATAGCCACCTGATGGTACTGGGAGATACAGGTCAGCACCCAAGAAGAAAGGGAAGAAAATGATAAGTATTATAAAAGAGATAGACAGATGAGACAGAAGAGGGAGAGGGAGAGAAAGAGAGAGATGGGGGGGGGGGAGGGAGAGAGAGAAACAAAAACAGGAGAAGATTAAGGCCAGTCTTCATCATACCCTCTCCAGGGTCTTGTGACTCAGGTGTTCCCTCTAAGGGCCTGGTGAAGGTTCAACCATTTGGTCTGTCTTTTAGGATATAGAATTTTATGGTACCATTGCCATTTGAGTCCAGATTTGTGTTCCCCACTCCCTCCCTTACTCTCCCTCCCCCTCTACCACCCTATTGTCTGGTCCTCAAGATGCTTGCTAGGTATGTCTGCATCTTGGGTAGATTCAGGTTAGGAGCTGTAGATGAGTGAGACTATGCAGCAATTATCTTTCTGTAATTGGGTGAGTTCACTGAGAATGATCTGTTCCAGGTTAGACCATTTTACTTCAAATTTCATTATGTTATTTTTCCTTACTGCTGTGTAGAATTCCATCATGTAAATATACCACATCTAATGTTGGACATCTGGGTTGATTCCAGCTCTTAGCTATTACATATTGAGCAGCTATAAACATGGTTGAGCAAATCTCTCTGGACTGAGGCATGGAGCTTTTCGGGTACATGCCCAATAAGGGAATAACTGGGTCTGTTGGTAACTCTATAGTCAGCTTTTTTAGGAGCCTCCATATTGCTTTCCAAAGTGGTTGTGCCATCTTACATTCCCACCAACAGTGGATGAGGGTTCCTATTTCTCCACATCCTTGCCAGCATTTATTTTCATTTGATATTTTAATGTTTGCTATCCTTACTGGGATAAGGTGGAATCTCACAGTTATTTTAATTTGCATTTCCCTGATGACTAGGGATGATAAACATTTTCTTAAGTGTGTGTTTGTCAATTGTATTTCTTTTTCTTTTTTTTTCAAGGTAGAGTTTAACTCTAGCCCAGGCTGGACTGGAATTCACTATGGAGTCTCAGGGTGGCCTTGAACTCATGTGATCCTCCTATCTCTACCTCCCAAGTGCTGGAATTAAAGGTGTGCACCATCATGCCCAGCTCCATTTGTATTACTTTCTCTGAGAACTGCCTGTCCAGTTCTTTGCCCCATTTTGTGGGTGGGTTGTTTTTTTATTTACTTTTTATTGTTTAGGTTTTTGAGTTTTTTTGTAGATTATAGATGTTAGGCCTCTGTCAGTTGGATATTCAACAAATATTTTCTCCCATTCTGTGGGTAATCTATTGGCTTTGATTATTGTACGTTTGTCTGTGAAGGAACTTTTCAGCTTCATGTGATCCCATTGGTTGAGTGATTGTTTAAGATCCTGTGCTTACTGTTTTTTTTTTTGTTTTTGTTTTTAGTAAGTCTTTCCCCATTCCTATATTATGGAAAGTTCCTCCTATATTTCTTCCAATAATAGCCAGGTTTCTAATCTTATATTGAAGTCTTTGATCCATTTGGACTTGAGTGTTGTGCATGGAGAGATGTGAGGATCAAGTTTCAATTTCCTGCATATGCTTATCCAGTTTGTCCAGCTCCATTTGTTGAAGATGCTGTCTTTTATCTTTTGTCTTTTATCCAGCCTATATTGTTAAGGCCTTTGTCAAATATCAAGTAACTATAGTTACTTGACCCAAAGTCCGGGTCCTCAATTCTATTCCATTGGTCTGTACTCCTGTTTTTATGCCAGTACCATGATGTTTTTATTACTATGGCTTTGTGATATAGCATTAGATCAGGTATGGTGATACCTCCACAGGTGTTTCTTTTGCTGAGAATATGCTTGGATATCCAAGGCCTTCTGCCTTTCCATATGAATTTTGAAATCATTTTTTCTATCTCTGTGAAGTACAATGTTGGGATTTTGATTGGAATTGCATTAAATCTATATATTACCTTTGGTAAGATTGCCATTTTTACAATGCTAATTCTGCTTATCCAGTAGCACGGGAGGTCTTTCCATTTTCTCAAGTCCTTCTCAATTTCTTTTTTGAATGTTTTTATGTTTTCATTGTATAGGTCTTTCACTTCCTTGCTTAATGTTATTCCAGGGTATTTTATTTTTTGGTTGCTATTGAAAATGGGACCATGTCCCTTATTTCTTTCTCTGTATCTTTGTCATTTGCATATAGAAGGGATACTGATTTTTGTGCTTTGATTTTGTATCCTGCTACTTTGCTGAAGGAGTTAATCACCTTCAAGAGTTTGGGGTGGAGGCTCTTGGGTCTCTTATGTATAGAATCATGTTGTCTGTGAATAGAGCTAACTTAACTTCTTCCTTTCCAAATTATATGCCTTTCATTTCTTTCTCCTGTCTTATTCCTTGAGTTAGGACTTCCAGTACTGTTCCTGATCTCAATGGGAATTCCTCCAGTCCTTCTCCATTAAGTATTATTTGGGCTTTAGGAGCTTTATATAAAGTCTTTATTATGTTAAGATATGAACTGACCATGCCAATTCTCTCCAATGTTTTAGTCATGAAGTGATGTTGTATTTTGTCAAAGGCCTTTTCTGCATCTATTGAAATGGTCATGTGGTTTTTGTTTGTTTGTTTGTTTAACCTTGTTTATGTGGTGTATTACATTGACAGATTTCCATATGTTAAACCACCCCTGAGTTCCTGGAATGAATCCCACTTGATCAAGATGGATAATGCTTTTGATGTGTTGTTGGATTCGGTTTGTGAGGATTTTGTTCAGCGTCTTTGCATCTAGGTTTATCAGGGAAATGAGCCTGTAGGTTTCTTTTCTTGTGGCATCTCTGCCTGGTTTGGGTATTAGGGTGATACTAGTTTCATAGAAAGAGTTGGGAAGCTTTCCCTGTTCTCCAGTTGTGTGGCACAGTTTGAGAAAAGTTTGAGAAAGATTGGCTTGAGTTCTTCCATGAAAGTTTGATAGAATTCAGCTGAGAAGCCATCTGGTCCTGGACTCTTCTTTTTGGGGAGGTTTTTTATTACCTTTACAATCTTAATGGGTGTGATAGGTTTGTTAAAGAGATTAATCTGCTCTGAGTTTAGCTTTGGGAGATGATATCTGTCCAGGAATTTATCCATTTTCTCCATATTATCCACTTTCGTGAAGTAGAAGTTTGTGAAATAAATCCTGATGATTTTCCCAATTTCACTTATGTCTGTTGTGATCTCTCCTTTTTCATTTCTAATTTTGTTAATTTGAAGCATTCTTTTGCTGGAGCAAATTGGCCAAGGGTTTTTCAATCTTGCTTATTTTTTCAAAGAACCAGCTCTTTGTTTCATCAAGTTTCTTGATTGTGTTTTTAAGTTTCCAATTTATTAATTTCTTCTCTGGTCTTAATTATTTCTTTCCCTCTGGAGTTTTTTGGGTTGGATTCTTCTTGCTTTTTCCAGTGCCGTTAGGTAGATGGTTAGGTTATTGGTTTGGGATCTCTCTCTTTGTTATGGAGGCATTTAGTGCCATGAATTTCCCCCGAGGACTGTCTTCATTGTGTCTCATAAGTTTTGTTACCATGTGTTCTCATTGTCAGTCATTCCTAGAAATGTCACAATCTCATTTTTTATTTTGTCCACTACCCATTTATTGTTTAAAAGTGTGCTGGGGCTGGAGAGATGGCTTAGTGGTTAAGCGCTTGCCTGTGAAGCCTAAGGACCCTGGTTCGAGGTTTGATTCCCCAGAACTCACGTTAGCCAGATGCACAAGGGGGTGCACACGTCTGGAGTTTGTTTGCAGTAGCTGGAAGCCCTGGAGCGCCCATTCTCTCCCTCCCTCTCTCTCTCTCTTTCTCCCCCACTTTTCTCTCTGTCTGTCACTCTCAAATGAAAAAAAAAAATTAAAAAAAAAGGTGTGCTGTTCAGTTTCCAGGAGCCGATGGTATTCTTGGTGTGTCTTTTGTTGTTAATTTCTAGCAATATAGCATTGTGATCTGATATCATGCAGGGAATTATGTCCATCTTCCTAAATATATGGAGGCAGGCTTTGTGACCCAGTATATGATCTATTTTTAGAGAAGGTTCCATGGGCTGCTGAAAAGAATGTGTAGTCTGTGGATTTGGGGCAGAATGTTCTGTAGATGTCTGTTAGTTCTAAATGTTCTATGGTTTTGTTGATCTCTCTTACTTCCCTGTTGAGTTTCTGTTTGGATGATCTATCTATTACTGAATGGTGTATTGAAGTCCCCAACTATGATGGTGTTGGTGGGTATTTCTGTTTTATTGTCAAGTAGGTTTTGTTTTATGAACTGTGATGTCCCTGTTTTTGGTGCATAAAGATTTATTATTGTGATGTCCTCTTGATGGATCATTCCCTTGATAAGCAGGAAGTGGCCTACTTTGTATTTTTTGATTATTTTCATTTTGAAGTCTATTTTATCCAATATTAGTATAGCTATACCTGCTTGTTTCTTATTCCCATTTTCTTGGAATATCATTTTCTACCCTTTCACCCTGAGGAGGTGTCTGTCTTTAGTGGTGAGGTGGATTTCTTGAGACAACAGATTGAGGGGTCTAATTTTCTGATCCATCCTGTTAGCTTGTATCTCTTGATGGGTGAATTAAGGCCAATAATATTTAGGGTACTGACTGTGAGATTTGATTTGATCCCTGCCATATTGTGTTGGTATATGTGGTTTGGTGTTTTCATGGACTTTGATGTTTTTTGTACTTTCTCTGGGTTTGGTTATTGTGATCTGCTTCTTATAGGCATTTGAGTTTGATAATTTGATTCTTCTGTGTGGAGAATTTCCTGAAATACTCTTTGTAGGTTTGGTTTTGTGTTCATATAATTGTAAAGCTGACTTTTGTCACAGAAAGTTTTTCTTTCACCATCAATTACGAGGGATACTTTTGCTGAGTAGAGTAGTTTGGGTTTGAAGCCATAGGTTCTTAGACTTTGCAATGTTCCATTCCAGGCCCTTCTGTCTTTCAGGCTTTCCACTGAGAAGTCTGAAGTAATTCTGATGGGGTTACCTTTAGCTGTGATGTGCTGCTTTTCCCTAGGTGCTTTTAGGATTTTCTCTTTGGTCTCAATGTTTAGAGTCTTAATGACAAGATGTCTTGGAGAGTTTCTCCTTTGGTCCATTCTGCTTGGAGTTTTGTTAGCTTCTTGGATCTTGATGGGCCTTTATTTTGAGAGAGTGGGAAAGTTTTCTTTGATAATTTTGTTAAATAAGTTCTCCATGCCTTTGGTCTGAATTTCTTCCCCTTCTGGTATTTCCATTATCCAAATGTTAGGACATTTAAGGGTATTCCATAATTCCATCATGTTCTATTCACAGAAATCTTTGGACTTATTGAAACTTTTGAACTGTTGATCTATTTCTTCTGTCTTGTCTTCTAGATCAGAGTTTATATCCTCCTCCACATGGCTGACTCTATTCTTGAGAGCTTCTAAAGGGTTTTGGGCTTGTTAAATTAGGTTTGCATTTTCTACTACTTTTCTATGTATAGTTTTTATCTCTCTGTCAAGTTCCCTTTTCAAATCATTTTCTGATTTTCTTGATGGTTCTTGGAATTCCTCCATGCATTTATTTATTTAGCATAGCCAGCTGATTTTTGAGAGGTCCTTTTTTTTTTTTTTTTTTTTTTAGCTCTCTTTCATACCCTTTAACTGTCTTTGGAACCCTTCCATTTTCTTATCTATTAGGTCTAGTCTAGTGATGGCAGCATCCACACGATTATTGCTCCTTTGTTGCTTTTCTGCAAGTTCTACCAGTAACATTGCATTGCTCATAGCTTCATTTTGGGGTTCTGATCCCAATGTCTCTTCTATGTTTTAGAGATATCCATTGCAGGACTAGGTGATCTTATTGGATTTACTTGCATTTGATTTTTCATGTTATTCCTTTTGCACTGTGGTCTGCCCATCACAGTGAACAGGCAGGGAGGATATGGAGACCCAAACAAAATTGGTGTACAGGCTGAAACAGGAGAGTCACAATTGAGGAGCAGTCAGTCCTCCTGACTTCCCAAAGAAGGGAAAACTACTTGGCTAGCACGGCCCTGACTCATCCCGACAGACAGAAAACATCAGTAAGCTATCGGGCTACTCCTGGGTCCCTAAAGTCTCTTTGGAGAGCCATTAGTGATCTCCAAAATTAATCCTTCATTAAATTTTGGCTATCTATATGGTCTTAAACATTCAGAGAAATGAATAACCAAAGATAAAAAACCTTAAATATATAAATGGTCTATTAAGTAATATAAGAAGAGCTTTCCAAGAGGGGAAACAAACAAACATTAAGACATCTTTTCCCCATAGTTTTAATTCTATAATAAAAATCAAAAGTATAGATGTCAAAAGGGTTATTTTCAAATCTAACATATATAAATAAGTTCTGAGACCAAAAATACATTTGTACAGCCCTTAATGGCACCCAATAACTCTCTATTATCAAGGTTAAATGTTGTTTATATGTTTCCAATAACTCTGCTAATAGCTCATCTGTTTTACAAGCCATGTCAAGTACTACTGCCATTTAATGAACAGTTCTGGAAAAAAATCTCAGCCAGCTCATTCTCAGATGGTCCTGAGATGATCCAAGCCTGTCTACCTGGATTCTCTTGACCACAAGAAGGAACTGTTTGCTCTGCGCTGACTTCTCATTAACTCCTTACTTATATTTTTTTCCCCAATGTTGTCTGCCAAGACTATCTTCCTATACTCCAGGGTCCATTAAAACAGTTCCCCTAACTAACTGCAATAAGACCCCACTTCATGTCTCATTCAGCAGGAAATAGTAAGTGACCTGATGTCTTTGTCCCTTGTCACCTAAAAGCAGTTAGAGTGTCTTCTCATGAGAGGGAGAAATAAAAGGGGATAGAATTAGGGTGACTGGACCCTTGATTGCTTCACAGGCATATCTCTACAAAGAATCTACAAACTCCACCTGCACCAACTGCCTGAACCAACTGAAAGAGATCTTCATCCCTGTGCTGGTGGGCCTCAGGGTGACCAACAGCCTCAAATATCTCCAGAGACAATAAACTTTCTTGCGGGTGTGATACTTCAAAACTGTCTAGCCTTAGACTTCATTACTACTGACCTTGGGGGGCATGTATGGTCTTGGGACAAAAATATTGTTTTCTTTGTTAATGAATCAAATGTTATTAAGCTGTTTGACTGCTACAAGCCTGAGGACCCCACAACTTGGTTCTCTAACCATTTAGTTACTTGGCTTCTCCTTAGCCCCTCCCTTACTATAGTAACCCTATTGCTTGTAGCCCAAATAACTAATATTGCTAAGGTTGCTGCTAATAAGGTCCTTGTACACCACCTAACTCTAACTGGATCTATGGTAAATTATAAAGAACTCATTTGGGATGACACTGCCCCATTATAAAAACAAAGGGGGTGTTGTTGTGCACTGCCAGACACAGGCTGGAGCCTTCAGGAGAGGATCCTGAGCTTCCAGGTATGGCTAAGGTCCCCCAGGCTACAGGAAGCCATGCCCTCTCCAAGCCTAGCACATCTGAACTTAGGCTCTGCCCATAGCCCTACAAACTTTGGCCAGTTGCTTAGGAAATTTCTTAGTAGCCTTCCCATAGCCCATCTCCCTGAGACCCTAGATCATCTGATCTGCCTGCCATTGCCTATGTGCTAGAATGAATGTCCCCATATGCTAATTAAGCATCAGAAATGAACTTGGTACATCCAATCCTCTTAGAGCCCTCAGATGCTTATAAACCAATTTCTCTGTCAATACTGAGAGAGCTGTTCAATTATCTACCAGGAGTGTTTCTAACATCACACACTCACCCATCCTCAGTTGCCTGGGTGCCTTTAGGGTACCATGTCCGGGCCCTGGAGGACACAGGAACCCATACCTCTTGATTGTGAGTCCTGTAAAATCAAAACAAGTTTCATACTTCTATCACATAATGGCACAGAGTAAACATTTTTATTACAAAAATGCATAACAAGAAGAGACTGGAACAATACATATCAATAATCATCAGGCAGACATCAAACATCTGCAGTTCAAGTTGATATCAGTTGCAGTCAGCTTTGCATTGCTGACTGAAAACACCCGACCCTAGCTGGAGAGGTGGCTTACTGGTCAAGGTGCCTGCCTGTGAAGCCAAAGGACCAAAGTTCAACTCCCCAGAATCCACATAAGCCAGATGCATAAAGTCATGCATGTGCAAAAGGTGGCACATGTGTCTGATTCAATTGCACTGGCTCAAGGCCCTGACATGCTAATTCTCTTTCACAAAAAAAAAAAAAAAAAAAAAAAAATGAGAGGGCTGGAGAGATGGCTTAGCGGTTAAGCGCTTGCCTGTGAAGCCTAAGGACCCCGGTTTGAGGCTCGGTTCCCCAGGTCCCACATTAGCCAGATGCACAAGAGGGCACACAAGTCTGGAGTTCGTTTACAGAGGCTGGAAGCCCTGGAGTGTCCATTCTGTCTCTCTCTCCCCCTCTATCTGTCTTTCTCTCTGTGTCTGTCATTCTCAAATAAATAAATAAAAAATTTAAAAAAAAAATGAGAAAGAAAACATCCAGCCCAGAGCAGCTTGTGGAAGGAAAGGGTTTATTTTGACTTACAGACTCATGGGGAAACTTCATGATGGCAGACAACATGATGGTATGAGCAGAGGCTGGAAATCAACTCCTGACCAACATCAGGTGGACAATAGTAGCAGGAGAATGTGCCAAACACTGGCAAGGTAAGTTGGCAATAACACCCATCAGCCTACCTCCAACAATATATCACCTACACAGAGCTCCAGTTCCTAAAATACCACAAGCTGGTGACCTAGCATTCAGGACACACCTGAATCAATACCACACCATCCATAACTGATGATGAAAGTCTCTGGATTTCCAATTCTACCCCTTGAGCTTGGCTGGTTACAGCCCAGGGAAACACCCTGAGCCAGCAGTGCTCCATGGAAGCTGTTGTAATAGTCCTGGTATATCCAAAACAACTTTGGGTCTAGACTGCAAACTATGGTCTATCTTAGTTGCCCTCCAAACAGGAAAGTCTACTCTGTTTCACCTTGTAATAACTCAGCAGCAGCTCCTGGAACTGGTTTTCTTCATACAATACCTTACTGGACCTCTGCACAAGGAAATCACCCTACTTCACACTGCTGTTCATGCATCTCCTGGGATGTGTGCACATTAAGACCTGTTTCCCTGCATTTTTCATGATTTCAAACAATTACTAGGTAAGCAGCATAACCAAATTTGTAAATCCAGGGAGGAAGTAAATCTTGACCTTGAAGAGCAGGTTACTTCTTTAGAATCTTTTTTTTTTTTTTTTAATAAAGACACTGTGTTTCTGTTTGTATAATCTTTATTATTATTAACAACATATTTCATATGGATACATCATGTGTTGGTATCCTCTTTTCTCTTGTCCCTTCCACTGGGGGCCCTCCTCAGTGGGGTTGCAGGTATTCTGAGAATATTTTTTAAAACAATATTGTATTTATTTATCTGAGAGAGAAAGAGGCAGACCATATAGATACATGGAGAGAGTGAGAGAGAGAGAGAGAGAGAGAAAATGGGTGCACCAGGGCCTTTAGCTATTCCACCCAAACTCCAGACACATGGGTTACCTTATGCATCTGGCTTATGTGGGTACTGGAGAATCAAACCTGGGTCCTTAGGCTTTGCAGGTAGACACCTTAACTGGTAAGCCATCTGTCCAGTCCTAGAATCTTTTTTAAGCTACCTGCTTGCAAGAGAACTTGTATTCTTAAACAACTGAGCCTTTACTGGATGGATTTCACTCAAGCTTCTTTTCCATTGTCCCAATACAAAAGTTGGCCCACCCTTAATGATGGTAATCTATTTAACAACTGGAGCTTCAATGACCTAAAACCAACCTCTGTGCAAGTAACTTTGAAATTCTTGAATTTTTCCTGTGATCAAACAATCATACTTAAAAAAAACATCTTTCTGTTCTATACTTCTGTTAATCACACCAGTCTGTTACTTTTAAATTTAACCTTGATCAAACTTTCTGGGCATGAACAGAAAAACACAGTCAGCCTTTATGCCAGTAGCCCAGTTTCAACAAAGTTCTCCCCCCCTTTAAAAGTTCACAGACCAAACCTTCACAGTCCATAGTTCTCTCTGCAATGAACATTTCCAAACTCTTACCAGAATAGGCCATCAAGCTTTGCTTACCATGCTGATGTAAGGCTCCTGCAGTCCCAAGTCCCAAGTCCTTCCATATTCTTTCAGCACATAAGTTCCAGAAGATCAAAATCCACAGCAATAACCCCACTGTCAGTATCAATTTATTGTTGTGGTCATCTCCTTGTTGCTAGGACAAACATCTAACCAGAAATAGCTTATGGGGGGAAAAGGGTTTATTTCAGGCTTACAAATTCCAGGGGAACACCATTATTGAGAAAGAAACTGGCTCATTTTTATGTGTTAAAGTAAAGACATCCCCAAACCAGCACCACATACCTTAGGGCTGGACTTAAGATCTGCTCCCAAACACATATTATGTCTGTATTCCCCCCAGTGACATGTCCCTGTAGCAGGGATCTGCTGGCTAGAGGCTCAAGTTGCAAGCTCTTTTGTTTTGGTTTTGCTTTTGAGGTAGGATCTCACTCTAGCCCAGATAGAGTTTTTTTTTTTTTTTTTTTTTTTTTTGTTTTGTGTTTTTTCCCCTAGAGGTAGGGTCTCACTCTGGCCTAGGCTGACCTGGGATTAACTATGTAGTCTCAGGGTGGCCTTGAACTCATGGCAATCCTCCTACCTCTGCCTCCCTAGTGCCAGGATTAAAAGCATGCACCACAACACACAGCATTTTTTCTTTTTGCCCAGGTAGAGTATTTTTTTAAAAGATTTATTTTTATTTATTTATGAGAGAGAGAGAGAGAGAGAGGGAAGGAGAGAGAGAGATAGAGAATAAGAATGAGAATGGGTGTGCCAGGGCCTCCAGCCACTGCAAACAAACTCCAGATGCGTGCACCACCATGTGCATCTGGCTTGTGTGGGACCTGGAGAATTGAACCTGGATCCTTAGGCTTTTCAGGCAAGCGCCTTAATTCCTAAGCCATTTGTCCAGCCCAGGTAGAGTTTTTTAAAGGTAGGAGCTCACTCTATAGTCTCAGACGGGCTCTTAATCACAGCACTCCTTCTATCTCTGTCTCCTGAGTGCTGGGATTAAAGGCATGCATACTGTACTCAGCATGCAAGCTCAATTTTAATATTTTATTTTAATTAATTAATTTCATTAGACAGAGAATGAAAGAGGCAGAGAGAGAGAGAGAGAGAGAGAGAGAGAGAGAATGGCATGCTAGAGCCTTCAGCCACTGCAAACAAAATCCAGACGTATGCACCACATTGTGTATCTGGTTTATGTGGGTCTTGAGGAATTGAACCTGGGTCCTTTAGCTTTGCAGGCAAGAGCCTTAACTGCTAAGCCATCTCTCCTGCTGTAAACTCAATTTTAATAAAATGCCTGAGTCTTTGGGGCCACATATTCAAACTACCACACACTCCCATCAGAACCCTTCTTAATCCCAGCTAAGTTTAATTAGGGCTGCTTGCATGAACATGGGTAGGGGCTATTTAATGAACCATGGGCTACCTATCAGTGGCTACACCACTGAAGATCATAACTTCTCTCCCTCAGCAACCATTAACTGTGAAGAGCTATGCTCGGAGTGCGGTCTTGTAATTTCTTTCCCCATCTCTGATAGAATGTTGATGGTATTTATTTTGTGCAGGAAACTACAGCTGCTTTGAGTTCATGAATGAAATGGCCACATTGTGTCCATAACACAGAATGCAACAGGATATTCTATCCTTCATCTCGTACATTCTTTCTGTGCCTTGGAGGGGTGGTATAGATTCCTGATTAGGGCTGAGCACACAATAGTCACTTATCCTCAGCACGTTCTCCTGCTATATGTCTCTGCATTACCCTCTGCCCACTGCAAAAAGAAACTTCTTTGAATGAGGCTGAGAGCAGCACTAATGTATGGGTCCTGGGACCCTTTAAGCAGTGAAACTGCAAGCCGCCTTGGCAAGAGCTCCACTGCGGCTTGAGTCAGAGTTGTGTGGTGGGCTCACATGTGCCCAGACAATGGCACCTTGGCTCCTGCTGGCGCCACGTCTCCGCCTCCTTCTCCAGCAGCCCCAGGCTGAACCAGGACCTCCTCCCCTCCTATGGCCTCCCTCTCCCGTGGGTCCTCTCCTTTCCCAGTGGCTCCCCGGTGGTCTTGGGGATGCTCCGTCCCTTTGGGTAGCTGTGGAGAGCTGCGATGTGCTGCGCCCTAAAGATGGCATCGGCTTCCGGCTTCCGCTAGCCTGATAGCGAGCGCTCTCTGGGATAAACAAGTCCTTATTTGGCTGAGGCTGCTTAACTAATTCTGCTTCCTTAATCGTGGACCTATCTGCATGGGCCACGTGGCTCACTAGGGTTGGCTAGCGCAGGACTACTTAGCTTGTGGGTCGGCTCTCCCCCGGGGTCAGAAGATTGTTCAAGGTTCCTGAATAAACTGCTTAAAGAAGAGCTCTTGGGTCGCATCATTCTTGCTGGTCAAGGTGGTCACGACAAGTGGTGGCCCGTACGGGGAACCTCTCTCTCGAAGGAGGCTCAGAACTTTTTGCAGTCAGGGCAGCGCTGGCAAGTTCCCTAAGGTAAGGTGGGACAATAAAGATCGCGGGGAAGCGCCAACTTGTGCTCTACTCTGTAGATAAAAAGAGAGCGAAGAAGAGTTCGCGGTGATAGCGAACCGAAAGTAAAGTCACTGCGGACCAGTGAGCAGAGTTAAAGGTAAAAGTAACTATGGGCGCTTCTCATTCGCACCCAATTTTTTTGGCTCTTCAGGAGCTGCTTTTGTCAAAGAATTTAAAAGTTAAGAAAAGGACCCTAGAGAGATTTTTGAATGAGTGCTATACTGTCGCCCCCTGGTTTGCGATGTCGGGTAACCTAACGGTCGCATGCTGGGATAAGTTAGGGAGGGATCTGGACTTCGCTTGGGATCAGGGAACTTTAAAGGCAGGAGTTAGACCAATCTGGAAGCTGATTAGACGCTGTCTCGAGGACCAGAGGTACTGCAGAGCAGTGGAGGAAGGACAAACAGGGCAATGTTAGTGTACCACTAGTGGGAAGTTTGTGCTTTTTGCTGGTAAGTAATATTAGTCAAATAAGCCCATGTGTGATGCTTTATAATCAGTCTGCTGCCTGGATGGAAGCCCCTTGGAGTCCAGGCCAATTTTCAGTTAATGCCTCCTGGATTAGTGGTCGATGGCCTCGGAGTTATGGAGATGGCATGGATGTTCCCCCTCAGCCTAGGTGGGCTCCCTTTTGTCATGGTGCTATTGGGAGCGATGGCTGGTCTCCTGGTGCTGGCCTTCTTGGTGGGCCTGTGGTGTCTATGCCAGATGAGGGTCACACAGCAAAGGAATGCAGCTATGATTATTCAGGCCTTTACAGCCATTGAGGCAGGACAGTCCCCTTTTGCATGGCTTGCTGTCATGAAGAGCTAGAATACTCAGCACGTTCAGGTTGCGAGGCAAAGCACTACACTCTAGGTATGCTGCCTGCAGTTAGCAGCCTAGAGGAGAGCATGTCTGAGAGAAAGCGGGTTAGTACCGTCCTTTCCCCATAATATCCATCCTCACTCCCGCCTCTGGAAAAATCGGTACTGGATTTCACTACAGAGCTCAGACCTCTACTCTCACCTGTTTCGTTTAAAACAAAAAGGGGGAACTGTGGAGAGCTGCGATGTGCCGTGCCCTAAAGATGGCATTGGCTTCTGCCTTCCGCTAGCCTGATAGCGAGCGCTCTCTGGGATAAACATGTCCTTATTTGGCTGAGGCTGCTTAACTAATTCTGCTTCCTTAATCGTGGACCTATCTGCATGGGCCACGTGGCTCACTAGGGTTGGCTAGGGCAGGACTACTTAGCTTGTGGGTCAGCTCTCCCCGGGGTCAGAAGATTGTTCAAGGTTCCTGAGTAAACTGCTTAAAGAAGAGCTCTTGGGTCGCGTCATTCTTGCTGGTCGAGGTGGTTGCGACAGGTAGCTAGACTCAGACTCCGGCTGTCCTCTTGGCCAGTGTCAGCCATTACAAGACCTGACCGGGGTGAGTGTGCGGGAGCTGGGTAGGGCTGGTCTAAGGTGTACACAAGCCCCACCCAGCCACCACAGCACCAGCACCAACCCAAAAGAAAAAAAGAAAAAATGAAAAAACAGGTCACATTTAACTAAAGCCTATGGTGAACTGAAGTTTTATGTAAGCAATGCCATGCTTTGTTACATGATATCATAAATATAGCTACTGAGTTTATGTTCTAGGTCAACTTCAACTTACATAGAGGATTATTGAAAACAACAGAATTCTCTCTGAAGTGCTAACTTATAATTTGTCAAGCATTTTAAAATAATAATAATAAAAAAGATTGTAATGTCCTGTTACTTAAAAGGAGGAGACAACTGACCTGACTTCTAGACCAGCCTGCCCCAAGATAGCAACAAAATTTGCCTTAATTCCTCCTAATAAAATCATTTCCAAGTGTGTTATTGGTATTAATGACATAAAATTGTCTTTAGACTACTTGCTTATTGGTAATAGGATTAATCAATTTGGTGTAGTTTTTCTTAATAGTAAAAAGGGCCAATATTTTGGCCTGTGCTCCCAGGTCATGAGGCCACTGGGGATGATGGGACACTTTTGCACTGGCTCCCTGGTAAGTCACCTGTCTTCCTGAGCAGGGAGGATACAGAGACCCAGACAAAATTGGTGTACAGTCTGAAACAGGACAGTCACAATTGAGGAGCAGTTAGTCCTCCTGACTTCCCAAAGAAGGGAAAACTACTTGGCCAGCACGGCCCTGACTCATCCTGACAGACAGAAAACACCAGTAAGCTATAGGGCTACTCCTGGGTCCCTAAAGTCTCTTTGGAGAGCCATTAGTGACCTCCAAAATTAATCCTTCATTAAATTTTAGCTATCTGCATGGTCTTAAACAGTCAGAGAGAAATATATAACCAAAGAGAAAAACTACCTTAAATATATAAATGGCCTATTAAGTAATACAACAAGAGCTTTCCAAGAGGGGAAACAAAAATTAAGACATCTTTCCCCATAGTTCTAATTCTATTATAAAGAAAAACAACTATATATGTCAAAAGGGCTATTTTCAAATCTATATATAAATAAGTTCTGAGATCAAAAATATATATTTATATAGCCTTTAATGACATCCGATGGCTCTCTATTATCAAGATTAAATGTTGTGTATATGTTTCTGATAACTCTGCTAATATCTCATCTGTTTTACAAGCCATGTTGAATACTACTGTGCCATTTAATGAACAGTTCTGGAAAAAATCTCAGCCAGCTCATACTCAGATGGTCCTGGGATCCAAGCCTGTCTACCTGGATTCCCTTGACCACAAAAAGGAACTGTTTGCTCTGTGCTGACTTCTCATTAGCTCCTTACTTTTATTCTTTCTCCCCAATGCTCTCTTCCCACAGTATCTTCCTACACTCTGGGGTCCATTAGAATTGTTTCCCTCTCTGGGAGAGGGTCTCTAACTGCAACAAGTCACCACTTTGTGTCCCATTCAGCAGGAAGTAGTACGGATCTGAAGTCTTTGATCTTTGCCATCTAATAGCAGTTAGTGTCTTATCATGAGGGGGAGAAATAAAAGGGGATAGAATTAGGGTAACTAGACCCCTGAAGGTAAAAAGGACAAGAAAAATTTTCTTATCTCTTGTCCATTTCCAAAGAACTGTTTTTCCGTGTGTGCTCTGAGTCCCTGGCTCTGCAAAGGACAGGCCTCACCCTCTTTGATGCCGGTCAAGTTATGTCTCTGCCCGTCCACCTCTAAGCTGACCAGAGCTGAATGCCTGTTTAATATTTCCATTATCAGGACCAGCTGTGTCAAGACACCTGCTCTCCTTTGGTATAAAAGCAGTAATCACCCCATGCGTAAATATTTCCTCTCTCACTTATTGTTCCCCAGTCTTGATTGATTCACAGGTGTTTCTCTACAAGAAAAAAATCTACACACTCCACCTGCGCCAACTGCCTGCACCAACTGAAAGAGATCTTCATCCCTCTGCTAGTGGGCCTCAGAGTGACCTGTCTCTAGGTGCCTCCAGTGACCAACAGCCTCGAATCTCTCCAGAGACAATTGAACTTTCTCACGGGTTATGAAGTCTGGATTAAGAGACACAATCACAAGACTCTCGGAGCCACTCTGGAAAGACCCTCACACGGTAATCTTGACCACACCTGCAGCCATGAAGGGTGATGGAATCAAAACCTGGATACATCACTCCCACATCAAACCTGTGGAACAAAAGACCACTCAACAGTTGCAGCACCAATGGGAGAGGCTTCCTGACAACTTGACTCCAGAAGGATGGAAGATTCAGCCCCACCTACTGGACCCACTAAAGCTAATACTTCACAAATCTTGATCTTGATCTCTGCTATGGGTTTGGCCCTTACTGGACCTAACCCTCATGAGCCATCTAACCTCACATGGGTGGTTCCTAACATGGCTACAGGGACAATTATTAATTCCACATACCACTCAGCCCCTATTGAAACTTGGTCCCCTTGGCTCACTGCCCTCCTTTCAGCAGTGACAGGCCCCCTGATGCTGTTGCTACCCGCCCTCACCTATGAGCCCTGTATCCTTAACACTCTCATAAGGTTTGTCAAAAACCGCATATCTACTGTTCAGCTTATGATATTAAAGTCCCAATATCAACCCTTGGACCCCTCTCAAGGATTTGAGATGACACCTATCTCAAAGGAGGTGAAAGGATCAAATTTGCTCCAGTTTACAGCTAGGCCTAAGTTTCAGTTTCTCGGAGAGATGCAGGCAAGACTTCTGGGAAAAACCACAAAGGGTAGGCTGTTCATCAACAGTGACCCTGACATGTGTCCAGGGAAGGTAGCTGCCATTTTGTGCTCTGGGGGCTGAGTCAGTTCTTGGAGAAATGTTCAGACATGCTCCAATATGTGCTGACAGGCCCAAATGTGTCCCTTTTGTCCCAACCAATCAGAGACTACAACTGTAATTGCTGCTTTCCTAGCCAATCATGTTAGAAGATTACCTAACCCTGCCTGGAATTCCCCTAGTTGTGCTTAAAAGGAACCTGGGTGCTCCTCTTAGGGTCACCATTTTGTATGAATGGTTGACCCCTGCATGCTGTCTGATTCTGCAGAATAAATGCTCTTTGTTTTTGCATACTATTTGATTTCGGTGCCTTTCCTTAGTGATTTTCAGACCCTTACACCTCCTGTGTAGGAGAATGGCTGAGTGGAAAAAGCTCTCTCTGCCTTTAAATAAATAAATAAACAAGTAGTATATATCACAATGGAAACAACTTAAAGGACTGACAATATCAAGTGCTACAGAGGAAATTGACTAATGGAACTCTTATTTCCTGGTACTAGTAGTATAGATTGGAACATGTTAGAAAACTGGCACTATTTATTAAAGCTGAACATATGCAGATTTCATGACTCAGAAATTCTACTGTGCATATACTCACCCAATGACATGCTTAAATCACATATTGGTTCCATACTTCATTGACTGGACATGTAGATTAGTGTGCATTTAGCATGTGAGGTCCCGGTTTGGACCCCAGACTACAGATAATTTCTTTTTTTTTTTTTAATTTTTATTAACATTTTCCATGATTATAAAATATATCCCATGGTAATTCCCTCCCTCCCCACCCCCACACTTTCCCGTTTGAAATTCCATTCTCAATCATATTACCTCCCCATTACAATCATTGTAATTACATATATACAATATCAACCTATTAAGTATCCTCCTCCCTTCCTTTCTCCACCCTTTATGTCTCCTTTTCAACTTACTGGCCTCTGCTACTAAGTATTTTCATTCTCACACAGAAGCCCAGTCATCTGTAGCTAGGATCCCCATATGAGGGAGAACATGTGGCGCTTGGCTTTCTGGGCCTGGGTTACCTGACTTAGTATAATACTTTCCAGGTCCATCCATTTTTCTGCAAATTTCATAACTTCATTTTTCTTTACCGCTGAGTAGAACTCCATTGTATAAATGTACCACATCTTCATTATCCACTCATCTGTTGAGGGACATCTAGGCTGGTTCCATTTCCCAGCTATTATAAATTGAGCAGCAATAAACATGGTTGAGCATGTACTTCTAAGGAAATGAGATGAGTCCTTTGGATATATGCCTAGGAGTGCTATAGCTGGGTCATATGGTAGATCAATCTCTAGCTGCTTTAGGAACCTCCACACTGTTTTCCACAGTGGCTGGACCAGATTGCATTCCCACCAGCAGTGCAGAAGGGTTCCTTTTTTTCCACATCCCCGCCAACATTTATGATCATTTGTTTTCATGATGGTGGCCAATCTGACAGGAGTGAGATGGAATCTCAATGTAGTTTTAATCTGCATTTCCCTGATGACTAGTGACGTAGAACATTTTTTTAGGTGTTTATATGCCATTCGTATTTCTTCCTTTGAGAACTCTCTATTTAGCTCCTTAGCCCATTTTTTGATTGGCCTGTTTGATTCCTTATTAGTTAACTTTTTGAGTTCTTTGTATATCCTAGATATTAATCCTCTATCAGATATATAGCTGGCGAAGATTTTTTCCCATTCTGTAGGTTGCCTCTTTGCTTTTTTCACTGTGTCCTTTGCGGTGCAAAATCTTTGTAATTTCATTAGGTCCCAGTGGTTAATCTGTGGTTTTATTGCCTGAGCAATTGGAGTTGTATTCAGAAAGTCTTTGCCAAGACCAATATGTTGAAGGGTTTCCCCTACTTTTTCCTCTAGCAGTTTCAAAGTTTCCGGTCTGATGTTAAGGTCTTTAATGCATTTGGACTTAATTCTTGTGCATGGCGAGAGAGAAGAATCTATTTTCATCCTTCTGCAGATATTTATCCAGTTTTCAAAACACCATTTGCTGAAGAGGCTGTCTCTTCTCCAATGAGTATTTTTGGCATTTTTATCGAATATCAGGTGGCTATAGCTACTTGGGCTTACATCTGGGTCCTCTATTATGTTCCACTGATCTACATGTCTGTTTTTGTGCCAGTACCATGCTGTTTTTGTTACTATGGCTCTGTAGTATAGGTTAAAATCAGGTATGGTGATACCACCAGCCTCTTTTTTGTTGCTCAGTATTATTTTAGATATTCGAGGTTTTTTATGATTCCAAATGAATTTTTGGATTGTTTTTTCTATTTCCATGAAGAAAGCCTTTGGAATTTTGATAGGGATTGCATTAAATGTGTAGATTGCTTTAGGTAAGATTGCCATTTTCACGATATTGATTCTTCCAAGCCAGGAACAAGGGATGTTTCTCCACTTTCTAGTGTCTTCTGCAATTTCTCGCTTGAGTGTCTTAAAGTTCTCATTGTATAGATTCTTTACTTCCTTAGTTAGGTTTATTCCAAGGTATTTTATTTTTTTTGATGCAATTGTGAATGGGAGTGATTCTCTGATTTCATCCTCTGTGTGTTTGTTGTTAGCATATACGAAGGCTACTGATTTCTGTGTATTTATTTTGTATCCTGCTACATTGCTGTAGGTTTTGATCAGCTCTAACAGCTTGCTAGTAGAGTCTTTAGGGTCCTTTATGTATAGAATCATGTCATCTGCAAATAATGATAACTTGATTTCTTCCTTTCCAATTTGTATCCCTTTTATGTGTGTCTCTTGCCTTATTGCTATGGCTAAGACTTCCAAAACTATATTAAATAGAAGTGGAGACAGTGGACACCCTTGTCTTGTTCCTGATTTTAGTGGAAAAGCTTCCAGTTTTTCCCCATTTAGTAATATGTTGGCTGTAGGCTTGTCATAAATAGCCTTTATTATATTGAGATATGTTCCTTCTATTCCCAGTCTCTGTAGGACTTTTATCATGAAGGGATGTTGGATTTTGTCAAATGCTTTCTCTGCATCTAATGAGATGATCATGTGATTTTTGTCCTTCAACCCATTTATGTAATGTATTACATTTATAGATTTGCGTATGTTGAACCATCCCTGCATCTCTGGGATAAAGCCTACTTGGTCAGGGTGAATGATCTTTTTGATATACTCTTGTATTCTGTTTGCCAATATTTTGTTGAGAATTTTTGCATCTATGTTCATGAGGGAGATTGGTCTGTAATTTTCTTTTTTTGTTCTATCTTTGCCTGGTTTTGGTATCAGGGTGATGCTGGCCTCATAGAAGGAGTTTGGTAGGATTCCTTCTTTTTCTATTTCCTGGAAAGGCTTAAGAAGCAATGGTGTTAGCTCTTCCTTAAAAGTCTGGTAAAATTCAGCAGTGAATCCATCCGGGCCTGGGCTTTTTTTAGTTGGGAGATTATTGATAACTGCTCGGATCTCCATGTTTGTTATAGGTCTATTTAAGTGATTAATCTCATTTTGATTTAATTTAGGTAGGTCATATAGATCAAGGAAATCATCCATTTCTTTCAGATTTTCATACTTTGTGGAGTATATGCTTTTATAGTATGTCCCTATAATTTTTTGAATTTCTCTGGAATCTGTTGTGATGTTACCTTGTTCATCTCTGATTTTATTAATTTGTGTCTCTTCTCTCTTTCTTTTGGTCAGATTTGCTAAGGGTTTATCAATCTTGTTTATCCTTTCAAAGAACCAACTCTTTGTTTCATTAATTCTTTGGATTGTTCTTTTTGTTTCTATTTCATTAATTTCTGCCCTAATCTTTATTATTTCTTCCCGTCTACTACTTTTTGGTTTGCCTTGTTCTTCTTTTTCCAAGGCTTTAAGGCGAAGCATTAGGTCGTTTACTTGCGACCTTTCTAATTTCTTAATATAGGCACTTAAGGCTATAAGTCTACCTCTTAGGACTGCCTTCATTGTGTCCCAGAGATTTTGGTATGTTGTGTTCTCATTATCATTTGACTCTATAAATTTTTTGATTTCCTTTTTGATTTCTTCATTGACCCACTCATCATTTAGTAGTGTATTGTTTAGTTTCCATGATTTTGTGTATGCTCTATAGCCTTTCTTGCTACTGATTTGTAGTTTAATTCCATTGTGGTCAGATAGAATGCAAGGAATTATTTCAATTTTCCTGAATTTGTTAAGATTTGCTTTGTGTCCTAATATATGGTCTATTTTAGAGAATGTTCCATGTGCTGCTGAAAAGAATGTATATTCTGCAGCCTTTGGATGAAATGTCCTGTATATATCTGTTAGGTCCATTCCTTCTATGACCTCATTTAGTCCAGATGCCTCTCTGTTTATTCTTTCCCTGGATGACCTGTCAATTGATGAGAGTGGGGTGTTAAAGTCACCCACCACCACCGTGTTTGGTGTTATCTGTGACCTTAGTTCTAATAGTGTTTGTTTGACGAATTTGGGAGCCCCCATGTTAGGTGCATATATGTTTAGGATTGTAATGTCCTCCTGTTGTAGTGTGCCCTTAATCAATATAAAGTGACCTTCCTTATCTTTTTTGACTAACTTCGGACTAAAGTCCACCCTGTCTGATATTAGGATAGCAACCCCTGCTTGTTTTCTAGGCCCATTTGCTTGAAACACCGTCTTCCAACCTTTCACCCTAAGATAATGTCTATCCTTTGTAGAAAGGTGAGTTTCTTGAAGACAACAAATTGTAGGATCCTGCTTTTTAACCCAGTCTGCAAATCTATGTCTTTTCGTTGGGGCATTGAGACCGTTGATATTAAGAGATATTATTGAAAGGTGTGTATTTATGTTTGCCATTTGTGTGTGTGTGTGTGTGTTACTTGTTCTACCTGTGCTCTCTTCTGTTAACTGGTATTTGAGTATGGCTGGTTTTTTCTAGGTTCCTTATATGTGTGCTTTTCCTTTTGTTCAGCATGGAGGATTCTATCAAGTATTTTCTGTAGAGCTGGTTTTGTCTTCAGATATTCCTTTAACCTGCTTTTGTCATGGAATGTCTTTATTTCTCCATCTATTTGGATGGATAACTTTGCAGGATAAAGTAACCTTGGTTGACAGTTGTTATCTTTCAGAACTTGGAATATATCACTCCAGGCCCTTCTGGCTTTAAAAGTTTGTGTTGAATAATCTGCTGTAATCCTGATGGGCTTGCTTTTGTAGGTAACTTGATTTTTCTCTCTAACTGCTTTCAATATTTTTTCTTTGGTTTGTGTGTTTGGAAGTTTGAGTATAATGTGGCGAGGAGAGTTTCTTTCTGGGTTTTGTCTGGCTGGGGTTCTAAAGGCTTCCTGTATCTGTATTGGCACCTCTTTCCCAATTTGGGGAAAATTTTCCTCTATGATTTTGTTGAAGATGCCTACTATGCCTCTGGAGTGGAATTCTTCTCCTTCTACTATGCCCTGAATTCTTATATTGGATCTTTTCATAGTGTCCCGAATATCTTGAAATTCCCACTCATACTTTTCTATAAGTTTGTCTTTCTCTTTGTTGGACTGCATTAGGTCTGCCACCTGATCTTCTAGCTTAGATATTCTGTCCTCTCCCTCATCCATCCTACTGGTGAGATTTTCTACAGAGTTTTTTATTTCATTAACTGTGTTCTTCATTGCTAGTAATTCTGACTGGTTTTTCTTTATTATTTCTATTTCTCTATTTATGTCTTGTATTGCCTTCTTTATTTCATTAAATTGGTGTCCTGCCTCTTCTTTGATTCCTTTGATTTCCTCTTTGATTTCCTCTTTGATTTCTTCTTTGATTGTTTTCATGTGTTCTTTGACCTCTTTGAACATATTTATAATTATTCTTTTGAACTCTTTCTCAGGCATTTCCTCTAACTCTTTCTCACTGGAGGACATTTCTGATGCATTAATACTTTTAGGTGGATTTATATCGTCTTGCTTTTTAGTGTTTCTTGTGTTATAATGTATATATTTTTGCATCTTGGATTAAGTTAATGCTTGGATTTTCTAGCTAGCTGTGTATTCTTAGCTGTATCAATTGATTTGATGTAATATATTTTCAGGGTAGGACCTTAAGGTATTAGGTGTGGCTCTTAAGACTCTCAGAGTATCTACAAAGATGTTCTTAGGGGTTGAGTTTCCCTGCTATAGGAGTATTCAAGCAGGCTGAGTGGAATAATATACTGGTAGATTCTAAAATTTAGCTAAACACTGTACCCATTCCATCAAAAACAGCCCCGAGTAAGTATGCAAGAGTAGTTATTATAATGACCAGATCCTCTATCAACAAAGAGGTTTAGATTTCTGGTCTGTTGAGGGATCCAAGTCAGCTTGTGACCAAGTGAGACCCTTCCCTGGTGCAATCCCAGTTACCTTGGGTGATTGTGGTCTCAGTCAAGTTGCTGCCTGGGTCGTCGGGCTGCTGTTCTGATTTCTGGAGCTGGGCACTTGCTTTTTCTACGGGGCAAACTGAGCCGCTGCTGCCGCCTCTGCAGCTGTTGTAGATGCCACCCCCGGAGCCCCCACCGCTGCTGAAGCTGCCGTTGCCGTGTCCACCGCTGCTGCTCACCCCGAAGCCGCTGCTGCTCACCCCGAAGCCGCTGCTGCGGGATCTGTCACCGCTGCCGCTCCTGGGTCCGCTGCTGCTGGGGCCACTGGTACCGGTGCTGGAGCCGCTGAAGTTGCTGCCGAATTCTGCTCCTGCTTGGGTCCCGCCATCAGCCCAAGTTGGCGTGGCCGGGTCCCGGGCCGCTGCTGTGTTCGCTGGAGCTGGGCTCAGGCGGTGGCGGGGGGGGGGGAGGGGAGGGAGCCGCGGCTGCTCTGGTTGTATCGCTTCTCCACGTGTGCTTTTACCTCGCGGTCTGCTCCTCCCTCCGTTGCTCGCTGCCGCTCTCCCCTCACGTTTCCTGAGTTGCGGAGAGCGCGGTGTGAGGGGAACATCCCGCACCTGGCTTGTCCTGCGGCTCGAGCCGAGAGTCCGGCGGTTTTCTGCCGCTCCGCGGTTGCGGCGGGTAGCCGAGCCGCCCCGGAGCCGCTGTTCCCGCCTGTGCAGGCTCTGGATGCTCTATAACTCTTCCACTTCTCCGCTGCCGCCTCAACTTCCTATACACCTCACTTTTTAGTAAAAGTGTGTATTTTGCTGAGTTTTTTTTTGGTCTTTCCCCCCCCTAGGCTGCTTTGGCGTGGTACCTACGCCGCCATCTTAACCGGAAGTCCCAGATAATTTTTTAAAACATTATCAATGAATAAGTTGTGATATACAGCAATAAAACAACATTAATAATTCTGACAAGTAAAATGGAACACAAAATAGTCAATTTATACAAACCTCAAAAACAATCAAAAATCACCTATGATATTAGAAGTCAGGATACTGGTTACCTTTATGGTGAGGCTACTAGGAGAGTGCATAAATAACTTTTGTGTAGTTGGTAGTATCCCAGGTTCATGCTGTAGGTGGTGGTTATTTGGGTAATCAAATAGCAAATAAAATATAAAAATATAGCCCCCAGGGGCTGGAGGGATGGCTTAGCAGTTCAAGTGCTTGCCTGTGAAGCCTGTGTAGGTCCTGGTATGCCCATTTTCTCCCTTCCTTTCTATTTCTCTCTCTCAAATAAATAAGTAAATAAAATTTAAGAAAATAGCCTCCAATTGATTAGTAATATTTATATTCATTTCAATTTGTGAAAATTAATGAAGGTACATGCTTGTAATCTGTATACTTTCTTTAGTTTTATTATGGTTTAATAAAGAACTTGTTTATAATGGCATACATGTATAAAAATGCCATAGTGAAAGTCATTACTTTTTATGTCAACTTTAAAAATTAATAAAAAAAATTTACAGAAAAACAAGCAACTCACCATTTTTTTTCTAAATATGACACTTAATTTTTTTTTTCTAGGTAGGGTTTAGCTGTAGCCCAGGCTGACCTGGAATTCACTATGTAGTCTCAGGGTAGTCTTGAACTCACAGCAATCCTCCTACCTCTGCCTCCCAAGTGCTGGGATTAAACACGTGTGCTGCCATGCCCGGCTTGACAAGTGATAGGAAGAGTCAATTTCATTGATCAACACGGTATTGTGGCACACACCAAATTTCACTGAATAGATTGTTTTTACATACCTTTGTCATTGGAAATGAAAATAAAGTAACGACAATTGCCAATCTCTTATAAACATCAAACTTTATAAGTAAACAAATGTTTTTCATTTAAAAATAATTTTACTATTTATAGGAGAGAAGACAGAGAGAAGCAGACACAGAGAAAATGAGTAAGAGCATACCAGGCCTTCCTGCCACTGTAAACAAGTTCCAGACACATGTGCCACTTTGTGTATCTGGCATTACATGGGTAGTGAGGAATCGAACCTGGGCCATCGGGCTATGCAAGCAAATGCTTTTAACTGCTGAGCCAACTCTCCAGCCCCGAACAACTGTTTTTGATCTGACAATATAAGCACTTACCCAGAGATAATTTGTCCACCTTTCATTGCTCTCAATATTTCATTTGTTTTTTTTATTTTTTAGGTTAGAATACAAAGTACTATGTTTCATCATGACATCTTCATGTGTATGCATCATTACACATCATTCTCACTTGTTCTTCTCCATTACACTACTTTTCCATTCTTCCAATAATGAGACAAATTTCTGCTTTCTTACTTATTAGATACTTCCCTCTTTATTTCACCTCCCATCAGATCTCCACCTTTCCTCAGGATCCCACTTCTAGTTCCATGACCTGCAATCACACGTATATACATATATATATATCTGTATAAATTTCAGTTTAGGTCCCACATATGAGAGAAAACATGCAGAACTTGTATTTATTTATGAGAGAGAAAAAGGCAGAAAGAGAGAGGGGGGGGGTAGAATGGGTTCACCAGGGCCTTTAGCCTCTGCAAATGAACTCCAGAAGCATGGGCCACCTTGCATCTGACTTTACACAGGTACTGGGGTATCAAACTTGGGTCCTTAGGTTTTTCAGGCAAACACCTTAAGCATGGAGCAATCTCTCCATCCCTAGAATTTGTAGTTTTGAACCTGGCTTATTTTGTTTAACATAATGATTGCTAGTTGTATTCATTTTCCTGCAAGTGCCATGACTTCATTTTTGTTGATGGTTTCATAAAATTCCATGGTATATATGTACCACATTATCTTTATTCATTCATCTTTTCTTAAAAAAAAGTTTTGCCCAGGTATGCATGTTCCTATGTGTGGGCATATGTGTGTGTGGGTACCTATTGGCCATGTGTGTGAATGCCTGTGGAGGCTAGAGGTCAACATCAGGTGTATTTCTCAATTGATCTTTACTTTTTAAAAATAAGATCTCTCACTGAACCTGGGATTCAGTGATTCAGCTAGATTAGCTAAACAGCGAGCTCAGGGATTCCCCTGTTGTTGCCTCCCAGCACTGGGATTACAAGCATGCTGCCCAGATTTTACTGGGTGTTGGGGATCTCAATTCACAGACATTGTGCTGATGGAGCATCTCCTCAGCTCTATATTCATTCATCTTCTGGTGGACATCTAGGTTGGTTCCACTTCCTGGTTGTTGTGCATAATGTAGCTCTAAACGTGGATTGTGCAAGTAACTCTGGTATGTTGACTTAGGGTCTTTGTGTATATAGCCAAGACTGGGTTAGCTGAATTATTCCATATTTATTTAAGAAAAAAAAAATTGACCTCAAACAAAATTCTCTTCTATTATTTATTTATTCATTTGACAGAGAAAGAGAGGGAGAGAGATAGGGAGAGAGAGAGAATGGGCACACCAGGGCCTCCAGTCACTGCAAACGAACTCCAGACGCGTGTGCCCCCTTGTGCATCTGGCTAATGTGGGTCCTGGGGAGCGAACCTGGATCTTTGGCTTTGCAGGCAAATGCCTTCACCACTAAGCCATCCCTCCAGCCCTCTCTTCTATTTTTTTTTTAAAGTACATTTAAAAAAATACTGGCTTTTTATTCCAGTAGAGTGGAAAAAAAAATCATAGACAGCGATCCCAAGTGATTAAGTCTACTAAATGACAGCATATATACCCATCTCTGCAAAATGTACGCTTTAAAACTTGCAAATTACCATAAGAAGCACAGCTTTTACAGTTCTTGGTGAAGACAGCCACCTAGTGGAAATAGTTCTACTAATTTTTAAAGATCAACAAAATAAACCTGAACTCTCAGCCCAACTGTAAACTGTAATATTGGTTTAAAATGTGAAAGGAACATGCGTGGTGGTACATGCCTTTAATCCCCGCACTCAGGAGGCAGAGGTAGGAGGATTGCCCAGAGTTCGAGGACACCCTGAGACTACACAGTGAATTCTAGGTCGGCCTGGGCTAGCGTGAGCCCCTACCTTGAAAAACCAAAAATAAATAAAAAGAACATAAAATGTAAAAGGAGAGCGGGGTGTGGTGGCGCACGCCTTTAATCCTAGCACTTCGAAGGCAGAGGTGGGAGGATCGCTGTGAGTTTGAGGCCATCCAGAGACCACACAGAGAATTCCAGGTCAGCCTGGACTAGAGACACTGCCTTGAAATACAAACAAACAAAAGATGTAAAAAGAGTACAGAACTGGAGATGTAGCTCAGAGTAGTTGGCATGTTCAATTCCAACTAGTATAAAAAGCAAATAAACATGCAATTAACAAAAGACAAATACAAAACCAAAAAGGATTTGCAGTAAAGCACCATTCAGACACTCCTTATTTTGGGTCCAGGTCTGGAGGGTGGGCCAGGGAGGAAAATTAGTGCTTTATACACTGGTCCACAGAACCGAGTGCCATTTGGTCAGAGAGAGCCAAACTCAAATATGTGTTTCTTTGGGCTGCTCACATGCTCTCTTCATTTATTTAATTTTTTAAAATATTTCAGTTTATTTATTTGTAAGGAGAGAGGGAAAAGAGAGAGGGAAGGAAAAAGTGAGGGAGAAAGAAAGAGAATGAGTTGGAGAGGGAATGGCATTCCAGGGCCTCTAGCTGCTGCATGTGATTGTGGGTATTGGGGAATCCAGCCCTGTCATCAGGCTTTGCAGGCAAGCACCCTAACAACTGAGCCATCTCTCTAGCTGTCAAATGTTGTCTTTTCCTTTTCTTTTTAAAAATATTTTTTATTTATTTGCAAGATGAGAGGGACAAATATATATAGAGAAAGGCAGAGAGAATGGGCGTGCCATGGCCTCCAGCTACTACAAACTAACTCCAGATGCATGCACCACTTTGTGCATCTGACTCGCTCTCTCTTGCATAAAAAATGTCAGTCTGGGGGCTGGAGAGATGGTTTAGCAGTTAAGTGCTTGCCTGTGAAGCCTAAGGAGCCTGGTTCGAGGCTTGATTCCCCAGTACCCATGTAAGCCAGATGTACAAGGGGACAAATGCGTCTGGAATTCCTTTGCAGTGGCTGGAGGCCCTGATGCGCCCATTCTCAATCTCTCTCTGCGTTTCTCTCTCTCTGTCACTGTCAACTAAGTAAATAAAAATAAACCAAAAATATTAAAAAAATATCAGTCTGTTTGGCTTGCCTCAAAAAAGTATTTTTAATTAAAAAAAATTAACTAACAACAAATGTTGGCAAGGCTGTGGGGAAAGAGGAAGCCTCATTCACTGCTGATGGGAATGGCAACTGGTAAAACGACTGTGGAAATAAATATGGAGATTCCTGCATAAGCTGAATGCAGAACTACCAACAGACCCAGTTATTCCACTCCTCAACATGTACTCTAAAAACCTCACTATCTGCTTCAGAGATACTCGCTCAATCATGTTTACTGCTTCCCTATTCAAAATAGTTGGGAATTGGAATCAACCCAGATGCCCTTCAGCTGATAAAAGGATAATGTAGATGTTATATATTTGCCCAATGTAAATATACTCAGCAATAAGGAAAAATGAAATAAAACATGCAAGAAAATGGATGGTCTTGGGAAATATCATTCTGTGTCAGGTCACACAGACTAAGAAAGGCAAAAGTCACAGGTTCTGTCTGATATGTCTGATATGTGGTTCCTAAACTAGACCAGCAGAAGAAGAGTGTTAAAGCAAGTGCACATTAGGACTATGGACATGTAACTAGAATGAGACCAGGAGAGGGGAACCAGAGAGAGAGGAGAGGAGGGAATAGCAGACAAACCAGTACATGGATTAAATACTAGGGTGGGACCATGGTGGTGGTGGGATCAGGGAAAGGGAGGGTGGGGAGGGACCTACACAAAACGAAAGACTAAAATAGCTCAATAGGCAGCTTTCTCCTGGAAAAACCAATATATAAGATAGAACCTCCAATTAAGGGTGGTGGATGGACCAGACTGAAATGCCCAGTAGAAGGCAGAGAAAGCTTAATCCTTAAACCATGGGCTTTGGCTTGTGGACCCCAGGGCCAGATCTGCATTAACCCCTACAACAAGCCATTGGCTAGGGTGATCCATGAGATCCCTCAAAACAATGCTGGCCGTTGCCAAACACTTGGTTACAGAGCTAGAAGGTCAGACCCTATTGCTGAAGACACCACAGACCACCATCTCAGAATGCCTAGAGACATTGCAGGAAATGAGAGGAAAGCCATTCTTCACCTGAAAAGCCCTCATGGCGCTGGAAAGTGCTATGGGAGATACTGGGTGGCAATGGTCACTGAAAGCATGAATAAGCTGGTGACCCTGCAAGCCACACATCAGCCATACAAGAAATACACAATTGTGCAATAGTGGCACATAGCCTCTGTGGGTAATCAACTGCCCTCTGATTGGACATGAGGGCCGCTCAGTAGGACAAAGCTTATAACTGGTATGTGGAACCAAGTCAGCACCCTATGGTCAGGAAAATCACAATACCTAGAGAGAAGCACTCAGTGTTCCCAGTACAAGTACAGTGGGTAGCCCTATCAAAATGCTTTTCAAGGGCTGGGGAGATGGCTTAGCAGTTAAGGCAACTGCCTGCAAAGCCAAAGGACCCATGTTCGATTCCCCAGGACCCACGTGAGCCAGATGCACAAGGGCACATGCATTTGGGGTTCATTTGCAGTGGTGTGCCCATTCTCTCTCTGCCTCTCTCCTCTCTCTCTCTGCTTGC
Source organism: Jaculus jaculus (assembly GCF_020740685.1). Lineage (NCBI taxonomy): Eukaryota > Metazoa > Chordata > Mammalia > Rodentia > Dipodidae > Jaculus > Jaculus jaculus. Next base: position 44,095,529 of record NC_059102.1, read on the forward strand.
AAATAAATAAATAAAAATTAAAAAAATGTCTTTCAAGTTCCTAGGCATATGCCTCTTAGTTAAAACTGCTCTCAGGATAGAAACACCCTGACACATAGCTCCCCCGAGAGCCAGAAGCCCTAATTAACCCACATCGAACACCAATAACCCAACGGAGGATGGCCCATAGGGAAATGGGGACTGGGGGGACATATTATAACAAGTAAAAAAAATTAATCAATAATTTTTTAAAAAGAGATTAAGCAGGGCTGGAGTGATGGCTCAGCAGTTAAGGTGCTTGCCTACAAAGCCTAAGTACTTGGGTTCAATCCTCCAGTACCCATATAAAGCCAGATGCACAAGGTGGTGCATGCATCTGAGTTTGTTTGCAGTAGCTAGAGGCCCTGGCATGCCCATTCATCTCTCTCTCTCTCTGTCTCATAAATAAAATATTTTTAAAAAAGAGATAAAGCAAAAGTACCCATTGTAATCACTAAGCTCTCTTTTCTAAGTGGTTTGAGTCCGTATCTGAAATCTCTAGGTCTGTTCACCACAGAGCTGGCAGTCTCAGGTCTAGGCATGGGTGCATATGATTTTCCTCATAGCTTTGGTCATCCATGTGGAAATGCACACAAGAATATTCATTTTGACATTATTTATGGTGGTGGGTATTTTGATGTTCTCCTGAGAGTCCTTTCTGAGGAGAGTGGGTAGGTCAAATGTGGAGATTGCTTACCATGGGAACAAGACAAGAATCAAAAGCAGTTAAGAAGATTTACACATGTAATACAGATGAACCTACAAGCATAATGTAGAGTAAAAAAAATGAAAGCTTCTTTTATCTTTATACAAATCATGTATTTTTATTTATTTATTTATTTATTTATTTATTGAGGTAGGGTTTCATCCTAGCTCAGGCTGACCTGGAATTCACTATGTAGTCTCAGGGTGGCCTCAAACTTATGGCAATCCTCCTACCTCTGCCTCCCAAGCACTGGGATTAAAGGTGTGCGCCACCATGCCTGGCTTATGTATTCTTTTTAAATGGTATGTATGTATGTATGTATGTATGTATGTATGTATGTATGTACTTGAGAGAGGGAGAGAAAGAGGCAGAGAGAGAAAGAGAGAGAAAGAATGAATTGGCATGCCAGGGCCTCCAGCCAGTGCAAATGAACTCCAGATGCATGTGCCACCTTGTGCATCTGGCTTAGGTGGTTACTGAGGAATGGAACCTAAGGCCTTTGGCTTTGCAGGCAAGAGGCTTAACAACTGTTAAGCCATCTCTCCAGACCCCCAAACTATGTTTTCTTGCAAGAACACTTATAAACAAACATTCAACTCATTGGCATAGTTGCCGATTGGGGACTGAAGTTGAGGAAGGAGGAAGAAATGGGGAAATGGGATGAAAGGCTGAATAAACAAAATCTGGGCAAGTCCTTGCACGGACCAATGATGATAATGGGTTGCAAAGTGAGAATATGATTAACTCAGCCTTGTGTACCTGGGGCACCCACCTCTCACCCCTAAAAGGTCTTACATAAAAAAAACTCTTGTACTCTTTCATCATTATTTGCTCTGCATGTATATCTAATCTCTTCAGATAAAGTTGTTTCAAACAAATTTGGGAGTATTTGACATAAAATCTCACTTCTAAATTTGCCTTGTGACAGAGCTATGAAAGACTAATTTATAACAGACTTTATATTTTTCTCAAGTCACTAGAAACAAAGCTTTTCTCCAAGCTCCACCCCCAATAGCACTTGGAAGGTGCAGGAGGTCAAAGTCATTTTCAGCTACTTAGCAAGTTTGAAGCCAGCCAGTCACATGGGACCCTGTCTATAAACCAACCCCCACCCTCCAAGATTCAATAAGATACATTTTACAGTACTGTTTATATAAATTAAAACCATGGGTATGCAAAGCAATGTATTTTGCAAGAGTATGTATTGACAGGAAGATATCAATTCAATGATATTAAGGTGTGGAAGGGTTAGTGACATGCACCCCTCCTGGAAGGAAATTCACTAGATATTAGGTAGTGGATTAGGCATTTCATATATATTTCCTCATTTAATTCTTACAGCAACTCTGTGAGGTGGGTTGTAATTTTCATTTTACAAACAAGAAAACTTATCTAGAAAAGTTAATCATGATCCTGATAGCTCTTGAGTGGTGGTGGAACTGAGGCTAAAATCTTTTAAAAAAATATTTCTTTTTATTTATTTATTTGAGAGAGAAAGAAAGAGAGAGAGAGAGAGAGAGAGAGAGAGAGAGAGAGAGAGAGAGAGAGAAAGAGAGAGGATGTGCTAGGGCCTCCAGCTGGTGTAAACAAACTCCAGACACATGTGTCCCCTTGTGCATCTAGTGTACGTGGGTCCTGGGGAATCGAACCTGAGTCCTTTGGCTTTGCAGGCAAATGCCCTAACCACTAAGCCAGCTCTCCAGTCCTGAGGCTCAAATCTTGATGAGTTGTTAGGAAAAAGTTAAAAAACATTCTTTCATGTTCTTGAATTTCTTTGACAGAGTCCTCAAAATATAGATGGTGGAAGTTACTTATTATTTCTGTAGCTCAATATTTCATATTGTTTTCTCCTGAGACCTTAAGGAAACCTCAAGTCCAGAATATGAAAGTAACTTCACTTGTAACTAGAAATATTATTTTTATAATTGGTACTTTTCCATGGACTTTCAAAAACATATCTGTTACTCTTTAACTGTGTGAACAGAAGAGAAACTGGTGGTCTGGTTTGTATGCTCCGTGCTACAGTCAACTTCAGATCTTACTCCTCAGCTGGTTACTTATTAAGTGGAACATACGATGACCAGAGGGTTGACATTGGAACTGATAAAAGTTAAAGTTAGAGCTCTGGATTGCCTACTAAATTCCTGCCATTGATTCTAGTGGAAGAGTTTACAGTAGTTCATTTCTACTATCTTAATGTAATGGATATTGATAGAATTTACCCTTTCCAAATAAGTTTTCCCAAAGGAAAAAAAAATCTCTCTTTAAAATCACTGAATATCTGAATTAAAATTTGTTTATTTATTTTTATTTGATTGATTTAAATTTTTTTTTTTTCATTTTAGAGAGAGAAATAAGAGTGAGATAGCCAGGCATAGTGGTAGATGCCTTTAATTCCAGCACTCAGGAGGCAGAGGTAGGAGGATCACCATGAGTTGGAGGTCACCCTGAGACTACATAGTGAATTGCAGGTCTGCCTGACCTAGAGTGAGACCCTACCTCAAAAAAAAAAAAAAACAAAAAACCAAAATACAAACAAAAAACGAAATAGAGGGAGAGGCGGAGGGAGGAACAATTGGTGTGCCTGGGCCTCAGCTAAGCCACTACAATTGAACTCCAGATGCTCACATAGTGGGCATGTGTGAACTTGCACTTGCCTCACCTTTGTGCATCTGGCTTATGTGGGATCTGGAGAGTCAAACATGGATCCTTAGGCTTCACAGGCAAGCACCTTAACTGCTAAGGCATCTTTCCAGCCCCTGATTTATTTATTTTATTTAAATTTTAAAAAAGATTTTTATTTATTTATTTATTTTGTTTTTTTGAGGTAGGGTCTCACTCTAGCCCAGGCTGACCTGGAATTCACTCTGTATTCTCAGGGTGGCCTCCAACTCATGGCGATCCTCCTACTTCTGCCTCCCTAGTGCTGGGATGAAAGGTGTGCACCACTACGCCTGGCTTATTTTTATTTATTTATTAGAGACTAAGAGAGAGAGGGAGAGAGTGTGTGTGAGAATAGGCATGCCAGGGCTTCCAGTCACTATAAACTCCAGATGCTGGTGCCACCATGTGCATCTGGCTTACATGGGACCTTGAGAATTGAACCTGGATCCTTAGGCTTTGCAGGTGCCTTAACTGCTAAGTCATCTCTCCAGCCCCCTGATTTATTATTATTATTATTATTATTATTTTTGTATATGTGCACAGGCATGCATGTCATAGTTAGCACAGGTTCTCTTAGTGCTACAAATGAGTGCCCATCTGGCTTTACGTGGGTGGCCGGAGAATTCAACCCAGATTAGCAGCTTCATAGGTGCCCTTAACTGCTAAACCATCTCTCCAGCCCAGGAGATAACTTTTTTTTTCTTTACAAATCTGAAAGGAATTAGAACATGTTTATGTACTGTTAGGAATGATGTAGCAGAGGGACTGCGGAGATGGTTCAGTGGTTAAAGACACTTACTTGCACCTTACAGCCTGGTTCAATTTCCCAGCACCCACATAGAACTGAATGCAGAGTGGTACCTGCATCTGCGGTCCTAATTTGCCTAAGACAATGGGAGGCAGAGCCAGGAGATTCCAAAGCTGATGCGCCAATAGTCTGATATTCCTTTGAAGTCTGGCAGTTCATTTGCAGTGGTAAGACACCTTGTCTCAAAGAAGGTAGCACACAGAAATAGTTACAATGTCCTTTGACCTTTACACACATGCTCTGACACGCATCCTTACCCACTGAGAGGCAAATCAAGAACTAAATTATAGGAACAGGAAAGATGGCTCACCGGCTTAAGTGCTTGCTGGACAAGCATGAAGACCTAAGTTTGTATTCATAGTACCCATGTGAAATGCCATGCGTGGTGGAGCATGTCTAAGAAGTAGAGACAGGAGGTCCTCAGGCTTACGTACTGGTCTGGATGAATCAGTGAGCTCTGGATTCAGTAAGAGTTCTTGCTTCAAAAATATTAAGGTGGTTGTCTGGCCAAATGTATATACTGTGCTTATCAAACTGCCCAGTAAGCACTTCTGTTAATGTTCACACCCTTATATTAATGCTACTCTCACTTTTGGTTGAGAATCTTCTCTTTTCAGATGGCAGTGACCTTGGGACGACTCAGAAGGTATCTTGGTGATGGAAAGAAATGACCGCATTGCTCAGTACTGCAGTATCTGTATTACACCTTCCAAGGCTCAGGGTCTAATGTGGAAAAGGTGGCGGAAAGAATGTAAGAGCCAAAGGAAGGGCAGGACTCCATACAGCATGCTCCTTCCACACACAAAATGGCTTGGATATTCATGGCCTCACAGTGCCTGACACTACCTACACAAGACCATCATAATAGGAGGAAAAGATCAAGACATCAAAATAAAAGAGAGACTGATTGAGATGGGGAGGGGGTATGATGGAGTTTCAAAGGGGTAAGTGGGGGGGGGGGGAGGGAGGGTATCACCATGGGGTATATTTTTTATAATCATGGAAGTTATTAATAAAAAAATTAAGGTGGAAAGTGACTGAGAAGGGTATTCAACGTCTACCTCTGGCACACACACATGTGTATCCACATACAACATACATACGTACATGTAACATACTATTTACACATGCCAAAAAAGAAATAAATGATTGAGTCTCATATTCTATTATATTGCTTTTATGTATTGAACTTAAAATTTAAATTATCGATTATCCACAGTTCTGTTTAGTTTTTTAAAAAGTATGTTATTTAGGTGAAGGGTTGGGAAATGAAAATAAGAAATGTAGTGGATACCAGTAATAAAAACTTTTTTTTTTTTGAGGTAGGATCTCACTCTAGCCCCTTTCCAGTTCCTATAATTTAGTTCTTGATTTGCCTCTCAGTGGGTAAGGATGCGTGTCAGAGCATGTGTGTAAAGGTCAAAGGACATTGTAACTATTTCTGTGTGCTACCTTCTTTGAGACAAGGTGTCTTACCACTGCAAATGAACTGCCAGACTTCAAAGGAATATCAGACTATTGGCGCATCAGCTTTGGAATCTCCTGGCTCTGCCTCCCATTGTCTTAGGCAAATTAGGACCGCAGATGCAGGTACCACTCTGCATCCGGCTCTATGTGGGTGCTGGAATTCACTATGGAGTCTCAGGGTGGCCTCGAACTCATGCCGCTCCTCCTCCCTTTGCCTCCTGAGTGCTGGGATTAAAGGTGTGCGCCACCACACCCAGCCTACAAAAACACTTTTAACTAAATAGAAGGGAAAGAAAATTGACAAAAGAGAAGAGTGAAAATATAAATGTCTTGCCATTGGGCAGGGCCAGAAGAATGTGAATTTTGACCTTTATTAATGGATGCAACTGAGAAGCAATCGGGAACTTGGCTTTTGAATTTGGTTGATGTATTTACAGGGCTACAGGCCCATTGTGGAAAAGGTTACTATGTGTTCTTATTCAAGTACATTAGTGAATATCATAAAAAAGGAAGTAGTCACTGTCAACATAGGAGAAAAACATGGTCTTCCCTTCATATCATGAACTAGGGCACCAAGTTCCCATCCTTTCTCTTAGGTATGTTGCAGGCTGCTCTTGAGAGTCCTTCATCCTGATTTTTGCATAGGAAGGCAGCAGGAGGGTCTGTGAATACGGGAGGGCTGAAGGAGTATGCTGGCTGCCACCTTTTGTCACTGAGATTGGTGGCCAATTGTTTAGTAGCACAGAGGAAGAAGTGTTGGTAATTCATTTTGGAGCATCATAAATGCTTTTAAAAACTTTTTATTGGGCTGGCTTAGCAGTTAAGGTGTTTGCCTGAGAAGCTTAAGGACCCAGGTTCAATTCCCCAGGACCCAAGTAAGCCAGATACACAAGGTGGCGCATGTATCTGGAGTTCGTTTACAGTGGCTGAATGCCCGGGTGCTCCCATTCTCTCTTTCTCTGTTTCTTTCTCTCTCAAGTAAATAAAATAAAATGAATAAAATACAAAATTAAAAAACCCTTTTTAATGACAGCTTTCATGAGTGCAGACAATAAGCCATGTTACTTCCCTCCCTCTATTACCATTCTCCCCCTCTCAAATCCACCCTCCATTAAATCCCCTCCCCCTTCCACTTAGTCTCTTTTCTATATTGATGTCATCATTCTTTTCCTCCTATTATGAAGGTCTTGTGTAGATAGAGATGGCAATGTGAGGTCCTGAATATTAAGGTCATTTTGTGTCTGGATGATTGCATTGTAAGCAGTCTTACCCTTCCTTTGGCTCTTACATTCTTTGTACCAGCTCTCCCATAATGGTCCCTGAGCCTTGGAAGGTGTGATAGAGATGTCTCAGGGCTGAACACTCCACTGTCATTTCTTCTTAGCAGTGTGGTGACTTTTGAGTCACCCCAGTAGTCACTGCCATCTGAAAAGAGAAGCGTCTCTAACCAAAAGTAACAGTAGCATTAATATATGGGCATAAACAAAGAAGGGCTCACAGGACAGTTTGGTGGGCACAAAATAAGCAGTTAGTCAGATACCAGCAGGCATTACTCTCCTGGGGCTCATGATCTCCTTGCCATAGGCAAATAGAGATAGAGAATGGGCATGCCAGGGACTCCAGCCACTGCAAACAAACTCCAGACACATGCACCCCCTTGTGCATCTGGCTAACTTGGGTCCTCGGGAGTCGAGCTTTGAACTGGGGTCCTTAGGCTTCACAGGCAAGTGCTTAGCCACTAAGCCATCTCTCCAGCCCTGATATTAAGGCCTTTGATCCCTTTGAGACTCATGAGCTACCTTGTGCATGTGGCTGACGTGGGAATGAAAATGCTGCCGCCACTGCTTCTGGCATGCAATTGTGGCATTGTTGTAGTTACAGTACCACTCAGAAATAGTTTCAGCTGTAAGAACAGTGGTTAGCACAGAGAAGGGTTCGTTTTACTTATGTAACAGAGATCTGGAGGTAGGCAACCAGGCTGGTGTCATCTAGTTTCCAGACTCCTTACATCATTCACCCTCTTACATCAGCTTTTTCCCTGTGGCTGCTATGCTGCGGATGTTATATCAATACATCATCCACATGTAGGATAAAGATGTTAATTACATCTGCACCTGCCTGCCTTGCCAGGAAATGCTTTCTGAGTGCCTTATTTAGTCAAACCTCTCTCTTCTTTTAGCTACCCATAGTTTCAAGAGAGCTGAAGTAAACTTGTTTAGTTTTTTAAGCTTCTGTAGTAGAGGATGTCAATAAAGAAAATGGGGAGAGCAACACCATCAGAGCCAACCTGGGGTATCTGATTATGAAAAAGTGGCACTTGTAGACATTGGCATAAGATGATCTCCCTTATACCAACTTTGCGGTTGCTGGGTACGTTGCCCAATCAGTTGATCTCTGGATCTTTCAGAGCTGCTCTGAAACAGCCAGTTGGCAGTGTGGCAAACTGGGATGATGTTTGCCTTATGTAATGATTCTATTTCCCCTGAAATTTTGTTAACACAGCACTGGCATAGTCCTTGAAATCAATTTAGAGGATCTGGCTATGTACTTTTAATCTATTAGTTGGAAATGGAGTTAAGTTGGTAATATTTTCCATGGAAAAGTGTGATTATGGGACTAGGACAGGGTCATTCTAGAATTTCTAACTGTGTTTTCCATATGGGGAAATATTGGTTTGAGGTAATAGAAGCAGGTCTACTCTCCTCTTCTTAGGTAGAGATCCACTACTTAAACAGGTGTTTGATTAATTCACTAGCATTAATTAACCATGATCATGTGAACTGTCCTATTTATCTAAAAGAGGAAATAATTTAGGATTAAAATGGGACATACCTTAGCCCACTAAGTTTCTCCTTTTAACAATAAACAACTGCTAAACATCTATTAATTCATCAGTTCAATAACTTCATTGTGGGCTGGAGAGATGGCTTAGCGGTTAAGCGCTCGCCTGTGAAGCCTAAAGACCCCGCTTGATTCTCCAGGACCCATGTTAGCCAGATGCACAAGGGGGCGCACACATCTGGAGTTTATTTGCAGTGTCTGGAGGCCCTGGCGCGCCCATTCTCTCTTTCTCTATCTGCCCCTTTGTCTTTCTCTGTCACTTTCAAATAAATAAAAATAAACAAAAAATTAAAAAAATAAAAACTTCATTGTGATAGAATCTGTGCTATGTTTTGGGTAAACAGACACAGGATGAGGAATGCAGTTAACCCCATGAATATCTATAATGAATTATGGCTTTAATAGTATAATAAAGAATTTAACCCAGGTATTCAGGGAACTTTCTGGGCAAAGTAAACTCTAAACTGAGAACTCAAAGATGGGTAAGGAGGAGTTAGAGAGGCTGGGGGAAGGCATGAGTGGAGACATGAGGAAGGAAGAGTGCTCAGGTAAAAGTAACAGAGTGTGTGACCATCAAAAACAGACCTGGAGAACTTGCTCATCAAGGAACCCAGAATGAGATCACTGGAGCTCTTTGTCACTTATGAATTATAGGAGTAGTATTAAGTAAGGAACAAACAGATTAGGGCTGAAATTTGCAGTATTGGGGAGCAGTGGGAATGGTTGGCAGAGGAATTGAAGAAATGAAGCTTGAGCTGAATCTTCTTGTGTTATTTATTCAATTGTTGAAATGCCCCAAAGCAAGCAAGCAAACAAACAAACAAAAAACCAAGAAAACGTACAACCATGTCCAAGTGCTGACAGAATGCTGAGTAAAAAAGTGATGAGATAAATAAATATTACTAGGCCCCTGTCCTCATGTGCTGTATGATGTAGTTTGAATGAGGAAAACACCAAAGATGATCTTATGAGTAGGTCATTTATAAAAAGCCTTATTAAAAAAATATTTGCCGGGCGTGGTGGCGCACGCCTTTAATCCCAGCACTTGGGAGGCAGAGGTAGGAGGATCGCCGAGAGTTCGAGGCCACCCTGAGACTACATAGTGAATTCCAGGTCAGCCTGAGCCAGAGTGAAACCCTACCTCGAAAAACCAAAAAAAAAAAAAAAAAATTTATGACACAGAGAAAGAGAAAGAGAAAGAGAGAGAGAGAGAGAGAGAGAGAGAAGAGAGGCAGGCACATGGGTATATCAGAGCCTATTGCCTTGCAAAACACATATATCTGCCACTTGGTGCATCTGGCTTTATGTGGGTACTGGAGAATTGAACTGGGGTTGGCAGGTTTTGCAAGAAGACATGTTTAGTTAGCCTCTGAGCCATCTCCCCAGCCCCACCGTTATGTTTATAAAGGTAAGTACTATGAAGGGGAGGTGTGAGATGGAGTCAGAGAGTTCAAATTTAGATTAGGGTGGTGATGGCCAGGAGAAGCCTATTGAAGAGGTGACATTTCATCTGAGACCAGAGAGATAGAGTTAGGCAAAGGCTCAGGACAGTGGCTTGGTAGAGAGAAAAACATACACAAACTCCAAGTATAGCAGAATGGCTAGAGGGAAAATGGAAAATGGAAGTGGGGCCTGAGATGAGGTTGAAAAGGTAGGAGGAACTAGGTTATGTGAAGTAATGGTAAAGATTCTGGATTTTTATAGCAATTCTATTTTGTTTGTATAAGAAGCTAAGGAGTAGCATTATTCTAAACAAATCTTCTACATTGTTTACCATTTATTGATTATATAGTGTATAGGCTGGTCATGGTGGTGCACATCTGTAATCTCAACATTTGGGACTAGGCAGAAAGATCAAGAGTACAAAGCCAGCCTGGGATCCATGAGAACTTGTTTCAAAACACCAAAAAAGCATATGTGTTTTTATGCATGTATGTGTGCTTGTAAATGATCTGTGCTGGTACCTTTTGTCACATATGTATTCTGATGTGTGTGTGTGTTTGCCTGTATCTAAGCCTATTTTCTTTTTTAAAAAAAATTACTTACTTATTTTAGAGAGAGAGAGAGAAAATGTGCACCAGGGCCTCAGCCACTGTAATCAAACTCCAGGCGCTTTCACCACCTAATGGGCACTTGCAATCTTGCGCTTGCCTCACCTTTGTGTATCTGGCTTACATGGGATCTGAAAAGAGATCAAACATGGGTCCATAGGCTTTGCAGGCAAATGCCTCAACTGCTAAGCCATCTTTCCAGCCCAGCCTTATATATCCATAGAGCCTTAAACACTAAATCCATGTGGTAGGGTTACATATCATTTGGGATCCTACATTACATTCAAGGATCGCCAAAGAAAGTTTAATAGAGGATGACTCACAGAGCTGTGGGAACAGAGTTGGGGAACCAGTAGGTGTGGAAATAACCAGGGACTAGAATTGCAGGAAGTGTTTCATGTCCCAGGCCCTTGGGCTCTTGGAAGGCAAAGGAGGAAGGGAGATGCTGTTGGAAACTGGTGAGAGCTGTAGTTGTGAGAAAGGGCCACTTAATAGAGGAACTTTGGTGCAAAAGCCACTTCATAAATACTTAGTATTATTATGCTTTTATAACTATGTCCAAAGATCGGTAAAATAGCTTTATCTCATTTTAGTATTCATTCTCAGATTAATAACAATGCTTATGTTCTTTGCCAACTCATTATTTTAAAGTTCTTAAAAATGCACTGTTTTGGCTGGAGAGATGGCTTAGCGGCTAAGCGGTTGCCTAAGGAGCCCAGTTCGAGGCTTGATTCCCCAGGACCCACGTTAGCCAGATGCACAAGGGGGTGCATGCATCTGGAGTTCATTTGCAGTGGCTGGAAGCCCTGGTGCACCCATTCTCTCTCTTTCTCTCTCTCTCCCTCCTTCTCTCTGCCGCTTTCAAAAAATAAATAAAAATAAACAAAGAAAAAATTTTTAAAAAAGCACTGTTTTGCAGGGTGTGGTGGCTCCCACCTTTAATCCCAGCACTCAGGAGGCAGAGGTAGGAGGATCACTGCGAGTTCGAGGCCACCCTGAGGCTACATAGTGAGTTCCAGGTCAGCCTGGGCTAGAGTGAGACCCTATCTCAAAAAATCAAAATAATAGCAACAATAAAAAACACTGTTTTTGCTTTTACATGTTATCTAGTGAGGCACATTATTCTTTTTGTATTTGAGTGACCAACCCTTTTTCTATCATATATATATTATTGTTTACTAAACTTTGTCTGTTTTTTGTACTTTCTGTTATAAAGGAGTTTGAAGTTTTTATGTTATTAAAGTTTAAAAAATTATTTGGGCCAGGACAGATGGCTCAGAGGTTAGTCTTGTTTGCAAGGCCTGATGGCCTGAGCTTGATTACTTAGTACCCATATAAAACCAGACTGCCTGTTGAAAGATGTTTTTCTCCTTCAAAAGTAATAAAAATATAAAAAAATTTAAGAATGCATTTAAAATATGCAGATTTAAGGTGAACAAAACCTACAAGTCTTAGGCTGGGCATGGTAGCATATACTTTTAATCCTAGCACTTGGGAGGTAGAGGTAGGAGGATCACTGTGAGTTTGAGGCCAGCCTGAGACTACATAGTAAGTTCCAAGTCAGTCTGGCCTAGAGTGAAACCCAACCTTTAACAACCAAACCAAACCAACCAACCAGCCAAACAAACAAATAAACAACAATGACAAAAAACTACAAGCCCTTGATGAGGGACATAAATGAGACCTGAGAAACTAGAAAGGTACTGAAGGGGGCGAGGGCCTTTTGACTCTATGCAACGAACACCAGATGCTTGCATCACCTTTTGTATCTAGTTTATGGCAGCTTGAGAATTTGAACCTGGGTCAGCAGGCTTTGCAAGCAAGCATCTTTAACAGCCCATCTATCTTCCAAGCCCCTCAAATATCACATCAAAAACAAAACAAGGCTGGAGAGATGGCTTAGCGGTTAAATGCTTGCCTGTGAAGCCTAAGGACCTCGGTTCGAGGCTCAGTTCCCTAGGACTCATGTTAGCCAGATGCACAAGGGGGTGCACGTGTCTGGAGTTCATTTGCAGTGGCTGGAGGCCCTGGTGCACCCATTCTCTCTCTCTTTCTATGCCTCTTTCTCTCTCTGTCTGTAGCTCTCAAATAAATAAATACAAATAATAAAAAAACAAACAAAACAAAATAAAATGAACTGTGCATTCTTAGCTTTAATTTTAATGGGAAGCCACCTAGTGTTTTATCATAAATACCATTTAAAATACTTTATTTATTATTTGCAAGCAGACACACACACACACGGAGAGAGAGAGAGAGAGAGAGAGAGAGAGAGAGAGAGAGAGAGAGAGAGAGAGAGAGAGAAAGAAGAGAAGAGAAGAGAAGAGAAGAGGAGAGGGGAGAAAGAGAATGGGTGTACCAGGGCCTCCAGCTGCTGCAAATGAACCCCAGATGCATGTGCCACTTTGTGCATCTGGCTTTATATTGGTCCTGGGGAATTGAACTCAGGATTTTCCAGCTTATAAATACATTTTTAATATCTGAGTGTTATGGTCACCTTCTTGTTTCTGGGACAAAGCACCTGACCCAAAGCACCTGATGGGAGGAAAGGTTTTATTTTGGCAAACAGTCTCAAGGGCAAGTTACCTGATGGCAGGGTAAAGACAGCAGGACTTTCAGAATGAAGTTGTCATCATCAAATTTCTCCCCATCTCCAGAGATGGTCTTGCCATTATGATATGTGAAGTTACCATCCTGGCACGCACATCCTGGAATAATTCTGTGAAAGCAAGAACCTTTATCCCCAGGTCCTTTCTCTCCAGTGCTCAGAGCATGAAAGCATATAGTTTTGGGTCTTTCAATTTCTCCCTTGTCTAAGACAAATAAAGCCTTGTCAGAATAGTTCTCAGACTTTTGTGAGACTGAGAAATGAACATAACAAACAGGCAACAACCAGATCTAACGAGGGTTCATAGCAAGTTAAAACTTCATGATTTGACAATATGTGAATAGGTAGTCTTAGTCTGTCATATCATAAGTATAATTCAGATTTGTCTCTGCTAATGAAACCATTTATAGGTATGCTAAGTTTGTTGGTAAGGATTATTTCCAGGACAGTTATCAAGTTTTACCAAGTATTTACAAATCCGTGCTTTTTTTTTTTTTTTTTGGTTGTTGTTGCTGTTGCTGTTTTTCAAGGTAGGCTCTTGATCTAGCCAAGGCTGACCTGGAATTCACCATGTAGTCTTAGGCTAGCCTGGAACTCACAGAAATCTTCCTACCTCAGGCTCCTGAGTGCTAGGATTAAAATTATGTGCCATCATATCACCAAATCCATGCCTTTGAAAGGTATTTCATAGGATTCATTTTAAAAAATGCATCATTAACAGGTCATAAAGTCTAAAATTTAATTCACTATGTGGTTTTGCTCATGATGAAAGTTACAAAGCTGTCATCAAAATGTTTCATCATGCTTTGTTAGTTATTGATTTTTCTTTTATAAAACTAATTCTACTAGACAGTCATTGTTATGTTTATAACTTAGGTTTTATAAAAAATTAATCTAACTCCATTAATTGTAACTTTTGTCCTTAGGAAGACAAGAAAATCTTCCCATCTCTTGATAATTTGCAAAGAGTGTCATTCTCAATTCTTGGAACAAAGAAAGTTAACTCTAAGTTATTATAATGCTAAAATGTTATTTATAAACAATATAATTTAAACAGAAACTATTAGCTTCATTTGTTTTAATAGTTATGGGTAGCAAAAATGCTAAGACATAAAACTGCTACTTTTTAATCAAAGTGTCTCTAAAGTACATCAGATTAACTGCTATCCAAAAAAACCAAGAACATTGTTTGTCCAATAGTATTTTCTCTTTCCAAACAGATTTATCAAGGGTTATATTAGAGCTAAAGTGTTTTAGTTCAGCAGTGATCAGATTCTGCTCTATCCTTATGTGTAATCTGACCTCTCAAGTTCACTTACTTATCTCTCCAGTCTTATTCATTTTTCCAGGATACAGCCTCATGCTCAATCCATGGTCTTCCTCTGAAAAAAATAATTTCAAGCTCTGTTGTTCTGATTCCAGCCTTTCCTAGGTAATTGGTACCCAAATAGGTATCCAGACTAATCAAAGATGCTTTCAAGCACAGGTGCCAAAACTTTATGCTATCTTACTGATCTTTTCCCAGCAGTTTCTAGGTAAAATTAATTGGTTTAGATTTGTTGATATAAATATTGTTTCCAGGACCGCTAATGCATTCTGCTTGTACTTATAGCTGCTAGATATTGAAAGGATGAGACATATATCACAGTCAGCTCCACATTGCTAGGTTGAACCTCCAAATCAGACATAGTTTATGGGAGAAATGGCACTTATTTCAGGCTTACAGATCCAGGGGAAGTTCCATAACGGTGGGAGAAGCTCATCCCTTTTACCAAATGCACACACACAGGGAGAGGGAGAGAGAGAGAGAGAGAGAGAGAGAGAGAGAGAGAGAGCGCGCCACCACCAGCCTCACCAGTACGCGCACTTTGGGAACTACAGGCAGAACTCAAGCACTGTGCATACCTTAGGCTGGGATTCAGATCCACCCCCAGTGACACCTTAGAGCTGGACCCCAGGATCCACTCACAGTGACACCTTTGTCAGCCCCCAGGTTACAGCTTCAATAAAATGTTTGAGTTTATTGGGAGACATAAATTCCAGCTATCACAACATGCCTATTTTCTATACTTCAGATTCAGATATGGCCTAAATTGTCACAGGACAACTAAACTTATACGCTAGATTGTTGTAGTCAGCTTCATGTTTCTGGCAGAAAACACTGGACCAAGAGCAGCTTGTGGGAAAAAAACTTTATTTTGGCTTACAGACTCAAGGGGAAGCTCCATGATGGCGGGGGAGGCATAACCTCCTGGCCAACATCAGGTGGACCACAGTAGCAGGAGAGTGTGCCAAACACTGGTGCTGCAGTCCGGTTTGCATTGCTGATAGAAATCACCCAACCAAGAGCAGCTTCTGGGAAAAAGAGATTTATTTTGGCTTACAGGCTCGAGGGGAAGCTCCACGATGGCAGGGGAAAACGATGGCATGAGCAGAGGGTGGACATCACCCCCTGGCCAACATAAGGTGGGACACAGCAACAGGAGGGTGTGCCAAAAACTGGCAAGGGGAAACTGGCTTTAATACCCATAAGCCCGCCCCCAACAATACACTCCCTCCAGGAGGCCTTAATTCCCAAATCTCCATCAGCTGGGGAGCTAGCATTCATAACACCTAAGTTTATGGGGGACACCTGAATCAAACCACCACAACTGGTAAGGGGAAGCTGGCTGTAACACCATAGCCTTCCCCAAACAACACACCTCTAGGAGGCTCCAATTCTCAGACTGCCACCAGCTGGGGACCTACCATCCCAAACACCTAAGTTTATATGGGGGGGGGGGCACCTGAATTAAACCACCACATAGAATGACTTTCAGCTTTTGTGCCATTCTTTACCTATATCTGTTTCACACCCTTCAAGGCCTTGGCATAGCTTCCTTTCTTAGTGTTTTAATAACCATATGTAGATGCCAAAGCCAAGAGGAGTCACTGGAGCTAAAAAGACCAATATTTTGCCTCTGCTTCCAGGTCAAAAGGCCGTGGAAGGTGATGGACACTCCTAATATGTCTTATTTTGGCCCTCTGATCAGAGAAGAATCTGGCTTCTCCTTATCTCTTACCTACTCTGTTTTTCTATAAACAACCCAAGTCCCTCTCTGGGAAGGAGTTCTTCCTAAAATTAACGTTTCAATCTGATCCTGTAATTCTTGTTGGTTAAGCTCAGCCCTAAACTTGGTGTCATGGCTGGTGTCTTCTTGATCCAGCCCCTAACCAGACCTATCAGCTCTCTCTCAGGCTCACCTGAGGTAAAGCTCACTACAATAGGGTTATAAATACATGCTTACCAGGTGAGCAAGGCTTCTTGTTGGCTGTTTACCTTTCCTGAGCTTCCAGACCCCTGCTCTGGTAACTCCCCTGCTGGGCTGAAATGGGGGAAGGGACCCTTATTCCCACATGGGCTCCCTACCCCTTCTGCCTTCCACATGCAGGAGCTCTCTGCATGTTCTTCTCTTTCCTTCTGTTAATCTAGTGAAGTTTCTCTAAACCTTTTAAAAAAATATGTCAAATTATATTAAGCACCAGGTAATAGAATTATTCAAAGGGAAGTAACAATTTGTAAAGTGACGGCTGTCAGCTTCAGATGACGGCAGCTTAGATAATGGACTGTAAAAGCCAACCCTGGAAACAGACACACACTGTATAAAAACGCCCACCTTCCCTTTCCTGACAGGAACAGAAAGGTCACAATTAAACGGAAAGTTATATTTTTGGTTGAGAAAATCAGGAAGAAAAACTTTCTTCCTTCCATAGTGAAGGGCTGACCATATTTGGCTCAATTATTCCTGTTCTGGATGATTTTAATGCCCAAACTTAAAGAGTATGTCAGAAAATTTTATTTAAAAAAATTTTATTTGCAAGAGAGAGAGAGAGAGAGAGAGAGAGAGAGAGAGAGAGAGAGAGAATGTGTGTGTGTGATGTGCCAGAGCCTCTTTCCATTGCAAACAAGCTCTGGACACACGTACCACTTTGTGCATCTGCTTTTCCATGAAATTTGGAGAGTCAAATCCAGGTGGGCAGCCTGTTGCCAGCAAATGTCTTTAACTGTTGAGCCATATCCCTAGCCCAGAAAACTTGATATTTAGTCTTAACTTCTGAAAGCTATATCAAAGAGCATACAAAGCCAAAAACAAATTTTGAGATAATTTTTAAGCTCCCGCCCCCTTTTGAAACATTAGTTCCTAAGGTAGCTTAGGCTGGCTCCAATATCTTTATTGAAGTCAGGCTGCCCTCAAACTCCTGGCACCATCATCTGTGTTAGTCAGGATTCTTCCTGTAGACAAATAACAGAACTGATAGAGTGAATGTATACTATAAAGGGAATTTACTAGATTAGCTTACCAGATGCGGGCTGGGCAGTGCAACAATGGTTGTCCACTGGCTGGAGAGCTGGAGAATCAGAGTCCCACAGCTCAGCCTATGGGGCTGGGTGCTTCGGTAGTCCCAATTTGGCACTGAGGGGGGATTCTTAGCGAGCCAGTGGTCTTCAGTGCAGGTCGGGCGGCTGATGAAGCTGATGGGTTCCGGTGTCCGTGGAGCAGCGGCGGAGTAGATGCATGCGGCAGCGAGGAGCACAGGCCAAAGGCTTTTCGTTCTCTCGGGGTTTCTTAATACATAGTCCACTAGCAGAAGTGCTGTCCACTCTGAGGAAGGACTTCCTCCTCCATCAGTCCTTCCTGGAAACACCCACGTGCTCGATTCCTAAACTGATCAAGCTGACAGCAGAGCTTAACTGTCACACTGGTGGAAAGAAGACTGAAGGCTGACGGCTGATGACAGCCAAAAGGATAATCTGTCTTTCAGGGAGCGATTCCTCACAGCTCTGACAGCTTGTCAGGCACCTGTAGGAGAGACTGGAGTGGAGACTATGAAAAGTCCACACCTTTACCAGGACAACTTAGTTGGGCATACCTTTGGCCATCTAGTTAAACCAAGACCTCATTTCAGGATCTGAAATATGAACTTGGTTGGGGGTGTCACTGGGCCTCTTTATTTGTTCCTCTTCCCAAGTGTAGCCCCACTGAATAAATCTTTTCCTGCTTTTTATTGTTACATACTTTTACAAACAATATTTTATTTTATTTATTTATTAGAGAGAGAGAATGGGCACAGTAGAGCCTCCAGCCACTGCAAATGAACTCCAGACCCATGTGACACCTTGTGCATCTGGCTTATGTGGGCCCAGGGGAATTGAACTTGGGTCTTTAGGCTTTGCAGGCAAGTTCCTGTTAACTGCTAAGTCATCTCTTCAGTCCAATTATTTGCTTTTTAAATCATAATTTGAGGATGTTGTGGCAAAGCCTAATTTGTTAGGGCTGTCAAGGCTAGGCTCTGACTCTAAATATTCTTTTTTTCTTTTCTTTTCACAATTTTTTTTAACATTTTCCATGATTATAAAACATATCCCATGGTAATACCCTCCCTCCCCCCTGTACTTTCCCCTTTGAAATTCCATTCTCCATCATATTACCTCCCCATCTCAATCATTGTACTTACATATATACAATACCAACCTATTAAGTACCCTCCTCCCTTCCTTTCTCTTCCTTTTATATCTCCTTTTTAACTTACTGGCCTCTGCTACTAAGTATTTTCCTTCTCACACAGAAGCCCAATCATCTGTAGCTAGGATCCACATATGAGGGAGAACATGTGGCGCTTGGCTTTCTGCTGACCCTAAACATTCTGAATACAGTATTGCAATCTTAGCATTGGGATGCCGAGACAGGAAAATTGCATTGAGTTTGAGTCTAACCTGAGCTACATAGACCCTGACTCATGAAACAAGACAAAACAAAACAACAGCCAACAAGCAAAACAACAACCAAATCCAAAATGTATGTTAAATGTAAAAATCAGGTCAACCAAATTCCTGAAGTTTTACTTTATTTCTAATGAGCCATATACATTTAGGTTTTAGGGTCTCCAAATATAGTACTGGATGGCTTTCTATCAAGATATTATTTGTATTCTAAAAGGCAAACTTCTTCATAGTTGAGTATAAATTAAGTGTTCCCTTTAGCAAGAAATACAGGTGGAGCCAGGCGTGGTGGCGCATGTCTTCAATACTAGCACTTGGGAGGCAGAGGTAGGTGGATCACTGTGAGTTCAAGGCCACCCAGAGACTACATAGTGAGTTCCAGGTCAGCCTGGACTAGAGTGAGATCCTACCTCAGAAAAAAAAAAAAAGAAGAAGAAAGAAAGAAATACAGGTGGGTGTGGTGGCACATGCCTGTGATCCCAGTACTCAAGAGGCTGGGTAGGAAGAGTGCCATGAGCTTAAAGCCAGCCTAGGCTACATAGCAAGTCTCTGTCTCAAAAGCAAAGAAGAAGAGGAAGAAATATATGTCGCTGCTTGTTAATCAAATTGGTTCTGTGCAATTAGGCTTGTTATCATTTGTGTATTAAAGGCTATCAGAATGATTTATTGACTCTGAGGATCTATAGGAAGTTAGTAGTTGCAGGGGATAGGAGATACTTTTCCTTAGTGGTGTATCCATTGGTAGCCTAAGCTTTTGTAAATAAGCCTTTACCCGTGCTCCTGCAAGCAATCCTAATTAAACACACTGAGTGTACACACACACGCGCACACACACAGTGAAAGTAGGGCTGGGAAGGTGACTCAGCAGAAAAAGACTTACTTATAAAGCTTGCTGGCCTGTGTTTGATTTCCCAGGACTATGGAATGAATATGATCAAAACCATTATATAATGTGTGAAACTATCATAATAAAACCCATTATTATGTATATGTAATATCTGCTAATAAAAACTAAAAAAAGATCTATTGAGTCTTTTGTATGCTGAAAACAGAATTAGTTTTTATAATTTTTAAAAAATTTTATTTATTTATTTGTGAGAGAGAGAGAGAGAGAGAGAGAGAGACAGAGAGAGAGAAGGGGCGCGCCAGGGCCTCCAGCCACTGCAAACGAACTCCAGACGCATGCGCCCCCTTGGGCATCTGGCTAACGTGGGTCCTGGGGAATCAAGCCTTGAACCGGGGTCCTTAGGCTTCATAGGCAAGCGCTTAACCACTAAGCCATCTCTCCAGCCCAACAGAATTAGTTTTAAGTGCTTTGGGAAGTGAAGATAGAGCAAAGATTCTCTCCTCAGAGCATAACTTTGAGCACGGAAGACCCCATATGCTGCAAGTGGGAGTGGCAAGTGTCTTATGCTCTGAGTGCTCGGGAGCATTGTGAGAACAGAGGAGGGCGGAGATGGGCATTAGCTCTCCTGGCAAGGCAAACTCCTGAAGGAAGCAACAATTGATTTTAAAGACAGATTACATTTGGAAATTTGAGAGCGAAGTGAGAACAGTCTTTGAAAAGTAAGGTTGGGAGATCCTGTGAAAGCACCAAATGAATTTGGCACTCTGGGTAGAGGGATATACAAAACTTGCAAAATTTACACACAATTACAAAATCTACTTAGGTCTTATTATCACTGGTTCCTACAGTCTCGTGATCAAGGGACAACTTTTAGTGAAATAATCTTATGACCTTGGGATCTACTAGTTGTTAATTATTCTCTTCCTGCTGGCATATTTGCTCCTTAGTTTCTTGGTAATGATACAATTTAAACAATCATTTTCCACATAGGATACTCAATGGCTTGAATGAATTAGTGCAACACTCAGGAAAGACATTCTATGATCACATTTCAAGGACCAAACAAAAACATAATCAAATATTCAAACATGATGATGGTATCATAGTATTACTCATATGAAACATTAAACAATATTTCTGAGCAAACCACAATCATTTGCCAAATAGAAACATTTTTTTTTTTTTTTTTGAGGTAGGGTCTCACTCTAGCCCAGGCTGACCTGGAATTCACTGTGTAGTCTCAGGGTAGCTTTGAACTCACGCTGATCCACCTACCTCTGCCTCCCGAGTGCTGGGATTAAAGGTGTGTGCCACTACACCCTGCTAGAAACACATTTTTTAAAAAAATAAGAATGTTGTCAATATAATGCATGTTCTCTGATGGGAAAAAGTTATAAAGATGTTTTTCCTGGGTTCTAGTGACAAAGCTTATTGAGATTCCCTATATTACATTTATCCTTTTCTTCATGTATTTTAATCTGGGATAAAATACTACAATAGAAATTTAAATGCAGTAGCCAAGCTCAAAATAAAGAGCGTACTCCTTGAGTAACTGAAACAATGAAGAAATGTGAAACTTGGTATGTGGCATCATAAGTGTATGCCACGTTACTCAGAAAGATACTGGTCTAGAACTAGATCCATAGCACTGGTGGCTGAAGATTTAATGTCTGTGTTAGCGAGGGTAAAAGGTTTGGGCCTAGACCCTTTTAAGATAGGAAACAGCCTGTGCATGGAGCTGGGTTCCTTAGAGAGTTGGACCCTTAGTGAAATGCAACCAGAAGCCATTTGTCTGCCAACCCAGGGAAGTGACTCAGTATATTTCTCTACCTTGTCTCACTTGTAAGTGGAGTTTAAATTCATATTTACCTATGTAGTCCCCAAATCCTCACAACAGAAGATGATGTAAAAATAGGTAACAACTCAGCTAATACCACACCTCTCTGCAGCGGCTCTCCTGTAGCACAGGAGATGTGACGTTACCATAGTCACCCTGGCACTCACACTGGACATGTGCGCACAGCAAAAATATACAAACCAATAAGGAAAAGTCCTGGGGGGAAGGGTTCTCAGACCAAATGAATAACCTACATATTTGATCTCAAGATTAAGTATGCTAAAGTATGTTTAAAATGATGAAGTAGATAAAAGGGGTACTATGCGGCCAGTCATGTTGAACCATAAAATCGACCATCATAGCCTTGAGTCCAGACTGGCAGACCTTCCTCTGAACCCTATTCTTATCTTCTTTACTCAAATCACTGATTCATTCTGAGTGGTGACTCACTAAGCAAAGTTGAATGCGAGGCCCTTTGAAGAGGATAAAGAGTAGTTTCTTTTTTCTTCATGCTATTAATACCTTTGGATTCCTTTGCAAGGAATTACTGATCTTTTCAAAGGAAATTGAAAATTCACGTTGAGTACAATTTAAAGTCCTTGAAAAGTATACCTTTCAGATTCTCTTATCTAAAAGACAGTTAACCAGACTGTCTAACCTATAATTCTTTAGTGTTTTAGACTAACAACTGAAATGTTTAAGTAAACAAATTCCAGGGCTCATTGTGCCCTTTTGTAAATGTCATTCCTCAGTGGAGATTAGCTTGCTCTTAAAGATATTTTTCTTTTTCTTTTTTATTTAATTTAAAAAAATTATTTATTTGAGAGTGACAGACAGAAAGAGGCAGACACAGAGAAAGAGAATGGGCACACCAGGGCCTCCAGCTACTGCAGATGAACTCAATATGCATGCACCACCTTGTGCATCTGGCTTATGTGGGTCCTGGGGAATCCAGCCTTGAACGGGGTCCTTAGGCTTCACAGGCAATCACTTAACTGCTAAGCCATCTCACCAGCCCTGATATATATTTTTTTTCTTGAGTCACAGCATGGGAAACCTCATGGCTTGTAGCAAGACTTTTTTCCTTTTGTCCAAGGATATCAGTTCCTTGAACTTGGCTAGCATCATGTTTCATCAGGTTGAATTTCAAGGAATATTTGAAGGATAAATATACAAAATAATCAACATGGAAGATTTCAGGCACTTAATATTGCGAGAACTATCTGAGTGTAAAACATAGCAAAACAAAAACAAGCAAAAAGGAAGTGAGTTTTCAAAATTTATAGGTTATTAGTTTTTTCACCTAGTAATATATGATTTGCTCATGAAGATTCATTAAGCGGAGCTAGTCATGTTTACTGGTGAGTAAAGCAAGCCTTCTGTTATTATGAAGATTGTAGTATAACTGGGACAGACAGACAGGAATTAAAGTGAATAAGAAAATCATGTAGAGGGTTGGAGAGATGGCTCTGTGGTAAAGGTACTTGCCTACAAAAACTAACAACCCAGGTTCGATTCCCTAGTACCCATGTAAAGCCAGATGCATAGTGTGGCACATGCATCTAGAGTTGGTTTGCAGTGGATTAGAGGTCTTGGTGCACCCATTCTCACTCTCTCTCTCCTTGCAAATAAATAAAAATTAAAACAATATTTAAAAAGAAAATCATACAAACATTAACGGTGTTAAAGGGTGAAATAGAAGAGGAATTGCTATTTTGAGTGGGATGCTCAGGGAAGGTCTCCCTGCGAAGGTAACATCTGGGTAAG
Organism: Jaculus jaculus; assembly: GCF_020740685.1. Lineage (NCBI taxonomy): Eukaryota > Metazoa > Chordata > Mammalia > Rodentia > Dipodidae > Jaculus > Jaculus jaculus. Next base: position 44,118,904 of record NC_059102.1, read on the forward strand.
ATCTGAAGAATGTGAAGGAATGAGCCATGTAGCCTCAGAGCAGAGCCAAGAGGAGAGAACAGCAAGCATGAACTCCGAGGACTGAGTCTGTGGTGGTTTAAATCAAACCAGGGAATACAGAACAGTTTCACCCTTTTGTCCTGCAGCCATTGCCCAAGGTCCACCATCACATCTCTTCTTAATTTTTTTCTGTTTTCAGTTCTCATGGCTCCTTCCAGGCCCCTAATTCATGCGTTCATGTAGCTCCATCTGGATTGATCAAGTTGACATGTTGCTTGTCCACCTGTATCAAAGGAGGATTTAATTCATACTATTCTATCTCTTCTTACTATTCACCTTAATGTTTGATAGATCCACATGAGTTTTAGTCATGGCATTAGTTGCCGTCATAAGTGTAGCACACTGAGACTTCTGTGTTTGTCTCTATTAGTTTTGTGAGAGAAGAACTGTTGGAATGGGGAAGTGCAGTCAGACCACGGGCTTTGGTAAAGGTCAGAAACCTGGATATGGCACAAAGTCCAGAGGCCTTGAAAAAGTGAAGAGTTCAGAGCCAATTAGTCTAGGTCAGATTCCATGGACCGAGATGATGAAATGTAAGTTCCACTGCCCAAATGTAAATACTCCAAGAGTGGTCCGTGTGAGTGTGTCTGATGTGGGCTGGGTGTGGGTAAACTGCTCTTGAGAAGACTAGAGGGCAGTGAATATGAATGTGTAATGTTTGATGTACTGGGCTCTTTTCCATGCGGCGGGGGGCAGGAGAGAGAGAGAGAGAGAGAGACAGAGAGAGAGAGAGAGAGAGAGAGAGAGAGAGAGAGAGACAGAGAGACAGAGAAAGAAAGAAAGAAAGAAAGAAGAAAGAAAGAAAGAAAGAAAGAAAGAAAGAAAGAAAGAAAGAAAGAAAAGGATCTTTCTGGCAAGCTTCTGGTTCTTTGCTAGTGCACTGGGACACATATTTGTTGGGTGATGTGAGATCTGGTACCCGTTTCCTCCACTCTAAATCCCAGGAGGGCTGCCCTGTACAGTGCATATCTCAAGCTTCTTTGCCATCTGGCTTCTATCCATATTTCACCCAGGAGGAAGGTTTTTCTTAATCTTCCACTTCTCTGCTCTGTTTCCCCGGCTTTTGTTTTTCGTTAACTTAGTTGTAACAACTTGTTACTGTTTTGGATCTGTGGGTTATTTCAGTATCCTAGGTTTGACCTCACAACTTTTCCAATACCTTATAGCTGCCCCCTTGTATGAAGTTAGAAACACCTGGCATTGGTCCCATTTTTCCGAGTAGACCCTGATTAATGTACTCTCCAGGCAGCAAAGTCTTCCTTTTTTCTATTACTGAAACAAACCCACTGCTTCCTAACTTCAAATGAAGATAGGACTAGATTTTAGACAGATTCCACATCATTGTTACTATTTTTTTTCTCTCTTTTAGTTTAGTTTTGTTTGTCTTTTTTGTTTTGTTTTTTCGAGGTAGGGTTTGACTCTAGCCCAGGCTGATCTGGAATTCACTAAGGTATCTCAGGGTGACCTTGAACTCCTGGTGATCCTCCTACCTCTGCCTCCCGAGTGCTGGAATTAAAGGCATGTACCACCACACCTGGCTGTTACTATTTTTTTAAAACTAAAATTTTCATTTCTTTCAATGGCACTTTTTTTAATGTGTAATTATTGGTAAGTGTCTCTGACATACTAGCAATGGAACCTCAGACAAAGTACTGGACACTGAATTATCTTTGGTAGCTGTGAGCCCAGATGGAGTATGTCAAACAGTGATATACATACAAAATATTGTCAAACAGAATGGAAATTATATGCAAATGAGTCATTTAAACATATGGCATCAACCCAGCTATTTCCAGAAAAACTGTGGAAATGTTGCCTAAAATATGAACTTTGTCATTAAAAAAGATTAGTAGATAACTAGTGAATAGTAGTTATAGCTATTAAGAAATTCCAGAGGTGATTATTGGCTTAAGTTATTCTCATTTTGATTCCTTGGAGAATCAATAAGTTACTAGGTAAATAAGGATAAAGTAAATACACTCTATTATCAAGAGAAAACAGAATACTTTTGTGCCTAAGAGTGACTAATGGGCTTCTTGCCCAGTCTGTCTTCTCATAGAGAATGAGCTCTTTATCAGAAGGGCACTAACTCCATTATGGGGGTTCCATCCTTCTGAGCTCTTGACCTGATGACCTCCCGAGGCTCCAGCGCCACATATTATTACAATGGGGTTAAAGCTTTATCATTAACATTTAGGAAATATAATTCAGCCCATAGCAACATAGCCTCTACTTCTCGAAGTTGGTGTCTTGCCTCCATGGACTTCTTCCTTACTCATCTAATTCTTTAGGCCTGGCCATTTCCAAATATGTCCTTTAGGAAGCCCTAATGGACCAAGCCCCAGGTTTTGGGGGTCTTGCTTTGTCACTGGCTTTGAGGAGGAGGGATTGGAGCTGGGCATTATCCTATGTATTTATGGTCCCAAGGTCATCAGGGAAGCAAGGAAGGGACAGAGCCCAAACTAGTCTCTCAACCTGAAGAAGAAGCAGCCTTGAGTAAAGACTATGCTCATGGGAAAGGTGGGGCTTTGGTCGGAGTCCCTGAGAGTGCTGAAAATCACTGTGGGCCCTTTGGCCAGTACTGTCCTGAGGTAATTGGAGGGCAGAGGTTCTGAGCACCCTCTTCCACAGAGCTGGGAGGATGGAAACTGTTGCCCTCCTTCAGGGTGCCCCACACGTGAACACTGTACTGGCCTCCTGGTCTCTCTCCCCTACCCCATGTGCCTGCTGCAGTGGGTTTCAGGCATAGGTTCTCTGTGATCTAACTTCCTTCAGGTAGCCAGTTCTCTGCCATGACCTCTGACTCGGTCCAAGCAAAGTTACCCCCTACTTGTTTCCAGGGGGCCTGAAAAAACCTACTGAGGTGAGCTGGCCTTGGCTCTGCAGATTTTTTTTAAAAATTATTTATTTATTTATTTGAGAGCGACAGACACAGAGAGAAAGACAGATAGAGGGAGAGAGAGAGAATGGGCGCGCCAGGGCTTCCAGCCTCTGCAAACGAACTCCAGACGCGTGCACCCCCTTGTGCATCTGGCTAACGTGGGACCTGGGGAACCGAGCCTCGAACCGGGGTCCTTAGGCTTCTCAGGCAAGCGCTTAACCGCTAAGCCATCTCTCCAGCCCTGCAGATTTTTTTTTGGGAAAGGAGGTTGGCCACTGTACATTTGCCTATTGGCTCTCACTCAAATGCCGGCCGCCCTGGCCATAAGCATCTCTCAGCTACGGCCTGGGGTCCTGGTTGCTCACCTGGTTTCTTTCAACATTGGGAAAGCTTCGTGGCCTGTTTTCAGTAAGCTTCATCTCTGAGGGACTTGAATGAGAGAAGGAGACTCTTGCAGAGAAGAGTGGCAAGCAATTTGGCAGTGCTGTGGGCCTCTGTGAGTGCCCATGCAGCGATGGCCCGATGAAGACTGATCTCCCAATATCCAGAATGGCAAAGAGAACGATTACACGGTGAGCATTTATTAAACATTTCCTATCTGTTCTATGGCGGGGCTTCTTGTACTTAATCTTCCAACTAAGGTAGGCAGTATCATGTACTACTTTACAGGTGAGAAAACTAATGCACAGACTGGATGGAAACTATGCAGGGGTCACACAGTTGAGTAAGAGGCAGCTCATGGTCTTTTTAATAATGCTTTGATAATTATTATTATTATTATTTATTTCAGAGAGAGAGAGAATGGGCACGCCAGGACCTTCAACCAATGCAAACGAATTCCAGATGTGTGCGCCTCCTTGTGTGCATGTGCAACATTGTGGCTTGTGTCACTATGTGTCTGGCTTACCTGTGATCTAGAGATTCAATCATGAGTTCTTAGGCTTTGCAGGCAGACACCTTAACCACTAAGCCATCTCTCCAGCCCTTATGGTCTTCATCATTGCATCACACACTTAGTACAGCTGTGCCTGGCGCCATTCCTCTAACTCTCAGATTCTTTCCTCTTTATTGGATGAATTGCCCCAGGTCATACTGGACATGATCACCCTCACAGGAACTCAGAAAGGGCAGCGTTTGATGGAGAATGGGCTGAGCTCCTGGTGAATCTCTTTTTCTTCCAGGTGTTTCAGAGGGTTCTGGCTCTGGGATGTCAAGCTGTGGGGGTTGGGCTGTAGGGCACCACACACCTGCCCACATTTCAAGGTTGGTAATAACTTCTTAATTCAGCATGCCTGGGACATCTGGGATGCCAAAGGCAACTGCTCCCAGTCTGGACATGAACTTTGCTTTCTTTCTTTCTTTTTTAAGATAAGGTCTTATGAATACTGTCTTTGAACTCACTATGTAGCTGAGGATACTTATGTGGTAGCTCATGCCCGGAATCCCCACACTTGGGAAGCTGGGGTAGGAGGATTGTTGTGAGTTTGAGACCATCTTGGGCTACATAGTGAAGTTACATCAGCCTTGGATAGAGTGAGACTCTCTGCCTCCAGGAAAAAAAGATCATATATATATATATATATATATATATATATATATATATATATATATATATATATATATACATACACACACACACACATATATATAAAACATGAGTTGCCATCTACATTGCTAAACAAAATGCTACAATGTATGGGTGATGAATAGGAGTTTTTTATTTTGACATCTGTTGTCCCGTTTCTTCTTTTGGGAACTATAAAGGGGAGTTAATATTTGTTTTTAAAACTTTTTATTTATTTATTATTTGAGAAAGAGAGAGAGAGAGAAAGAGAGAGAGAGGAAGAATGGGTCTCTCAGGGCCTTCAGCCTCTGCAAGCAAACTCTAGACACATGCACCACCTTATGCATCTGGCTTACGTGGGTCCTGGGGAATTGAACATGGGTCCTTTGGCTTTGCAGGCAAGTGTCTTAACCACTAAACAATCTCTCCAGCCCATATTCCTTTTATATTCTTATCACTTACTCTTGTTTTTGCTTTGACGAGATGAAAAGTCATAGACTATCAATAGTAAATCATTTGATATTTCATTCATTAATTAAATGAATATAATATCCATACTAAGTCATTTGATATTTTATTCATTAATTAAATGCATGTTTCCTTTGGTCTGATGGTAGGTATGCAGTAGGGGTTCAGATAGTCAAAAGGAACTAGAGAGCACAGACATTCCATTCAGAGCAAGTAAGAAGGTAAATCAGGGCTGGAGGGATGACTTAGCAGATAGGGTGCTCACCTGCAAAGCCAAAGGACCCAGGTTCAATTCCCTAGGACCCACGTAAGCCAGATGCACAAGGTGGTGCATGTGTCTGGTGTTTGTTTGCAATGGCTGAATGGCCTGGCATGCCCACTCTCTCTCTCTATATATACCTCTCCCTCTCAAATAAATAAAAGAAGATAAAATAAAAAGAAGATAAATCAATATATAAATTGCAAATTATGTTACATCATAAAGACATCAAATGATGGGGGATCAAGAAAGAAATGAAGACACAGCAAGGTGTCCCCTATTGTCACCATGCAGTCCCTGGTGGAACCGGAGGTGGGACTCCTGGGACCTTATCTCTATCATGCGCTGTCTTCTTTGGCATAAACTCTGACTTCTGTTCTATGGCAGTCTGTGGTCTGTGTGGATATGTGTTCATTTGTTTGGTCAGTTTCCAAATTAAGTGGGAGGCTGAGTAGTGGGGAGCAGAGGTGTACTAACCAAAGGTATGCTATGTGCTATGGTCTCTGAAAAACAGAGGAGGGACACAGCCTTTTAGAGGCCATTGCCTTGTCTAGGGGGTGATGCACAGGGTGATGGAATCCTTGGCCACCACATGTGAATGGGTGCAGATGGGGTGGAATGGTCTGATTTTTTTTTTTCTTCCTCCTTCATGGAAGCCTTCTGAGAGCCTGTTTGGCCTTCTGGTTTAGGCAGGGCTTCTTGCCAGCATTTGGACTAAACAAAGGTACAGTCATGGTGAATAAGGTTCAAGACAATGACCGTTATGAACAGAAGGGTTGCATTATCTAAAAGAAATTTCTTAGATCTAAAAATGTTTGTTGTAAAAGAAGAATGGAAATTATGTTTTCAGCACAATATAGTAGACTGGTCTTTTCTTTTTCTTTTTCTTTTTCTTTTTCTTTTTCTTTTTCTTTTTGAGGCAAGCCCAACAGACTGGCCAGTGTTTTTATGCAAGAGAGTGATAGCAAGAGCAGGAGAGGGAGAATTGGCACACTAGGACCTCCAGCCATTGTAATTGAACTCGAGATGCATGCGCCAGCTTGTATGTCTGTATTACCTTGAATGCTTGCCCCCTTGTACATCTGGCTTGTGTGGGACCTAAAGAGTTGAACATGGGCCAGGTGTGGTGGTGCATGCCTTTAATCCCAGCACTAGGGAGGCAGAGGTAGGAGGATTGCCATGAGTTCAAGACCACCCTGAGATGACAGAGTTAATTCCAGGTCAGCCTGGCCCAGAGTGAGACCCTACCTCGAAAAACCAAAAAAAAAAAAAAAAAAAAAAAAAAAAAGAGTTGAACATGGGTCCTTAGGCTTCACAGGCAAGTGCCTTAACTGTTAGCCATCTCTCTAGTCCAGTATTTTATTCTTTTAAACAATGGGGATTCCCAGTATATATACAGTGACTTTGTAAAAAATAGTTTTAAAATGTAATGGGTGAATCTAGCTCATCCTGGTTTCCAGCCCCAAGCATTTGTTAGATAAAAGTTTAAAACTGGTAGGTCTGTGCTGATGTACTCATCAAAGAACAGGTCACAGTGCCCTTTGTTACAGATTATAAGTCTAGCACTCCATCCAAAAACAGTATTTTTAGAGCTGGAGAGATGGCTTAGTGGTTAAGGTGCTTGCTGCAAAGCCAAAGGACACAGGTTAAAATCCCCAGGACCCACATAAGCCAGATGCACAAGGTGGCGCATGCATCTGGAGTTTGTTTTCAGCAGCTGGAGGCCCAGAAGTGTCCATTCTCTCTCTCTTTCTGCCTCTCTCTCTATCAAATCAACAAATAAAAATAAAATAAAAACAGTATTGTTTAGAAGATACAAACATCATATTTAATACCATGATACAACTTTTCTTGCCTGGCTTTAGAGAGAAGGTCATGCGTGGTCTGAGGTCTTATTTTCTTAGTTCTTCCTGCCAGACCTGACCACAGCCAGTAAATCACCAGATGAACTAGAGTTACCTTTATAAACTGTCACACAGCACCGCATGTTAGGCAATCTGCTATTTAAGGTGACTTTATAATAGACATAGCTGAAGTTCAAATGAGATTTCCACTTCACTAGCCATATCTTAAACATAATGCAGACAAAGGCAAATCAAAATTTAAATCTTTTAGGATAACTTGTGGCAATAATATTCTCAAGAAAAGTGATAGAAGCCGGGCATGGTGGCGCACGCCTTTAATCCCAGCCCTCGGGAGGCAGAGGCAGGAGGATCGCTGTGAGTTCGAGGCCACCCTGAGACTCCATAGTGAATTCCAGGTCAGCCTGGACTAGAGTGAGACCCTACCTTGAAAAAACAAAAAAACAAACAAAAAAAAAAAAAGAAAAAAAAAAAAGAAAAGTGATAGAAATATCTCGACTGCAAGTATTTTCTTTCAGGTAAAGAGATGAAGTAAAAGAGGTTTTTCTGGTCCGTAGATATTTCTATTACCCTTTTAGAGAAAATGATTTGTCCAGTTTTGGAATGTAGAAGAGGAGCTAATGTGTGGAGTTGTGGCAACAACTGACCCAGGGTCTGGCATTCTATCATATCATCTGAGCAGAATAAAGAGCGAGGCACCCACAGTATGCAAAGCTACATTTTGTTGGATTATGATTTATTTGCAACTCCCTTCCTACTTCCTGTTTGGATCTTTTACCCAAACTCCCTTCCCACTTCCCATTTGGATCCTGTCTGGGTCTTTTAGACTGCCACGTGCTTTACCATGTGACTGACACTGGCAGACAGAGTGCATTCCTGCTCTGTTGATGGTAGCTTTGGCTATATGATTTGCTAGGCCAATGGGACATTGTCACAGACTGTAGAGACAGAAGACCAAACATAAGAGCAACATTTCCACACTTGTAAAAATCAGGCCATGACTAGTTGGACCCTGACCCCAATAAACCATACAGACATCTAGAGCCTAACTCCTAATGACCCATGGTACCTCGTCCAAATGGCAGAGCTCATGAAAGACAGCTTAGACTGTGCAATTTATTTCTTAACAAGATAGTGAGATTCCTGCCTATCTATTCAGATACAGACACAGTAGAAATGGCCCACAAAAAGACCAAGTAACTTTCCACTTAGTTATAAAAAGAACTTCTCCTCCCTCTCAGTGGTGTGATCTTGTCTCTGGAACTTGTCCGTGGCCTCTTGGCAGTATGTATTTTAATCAATTATCTCCCTTTGTCTTTTCATGCCCTTGGTGGAAAATTCAAGCAGGTTTGCAGTTACAGGCACAGAGACAGGTTTTAGGCTGCCTAAACTGCAGTTGAGGAGATACCACTGTTACACGTGGGCCAACTGTTTGCACTGGGACTATGGAAAAGATACACTGAGGGTGAGACTCAACCCACTGCAGGTTCAAGCTAGTAAGAATACAAATTCTTTTGAAAGGAAAGGGCATGAAGGGAGAATTTTTAAAAAAAAATTATTTATTTATTTTTATTTTATTTGAGAGCGACAGACACAGAGAGAAAGACAGAGAGAGGTAGAGAGAGAGAATGGGCGCGCCAGGGCTTCCAGCCTCTGCAAACAAACTCCAGATGTATGTGCCCCCTTGTGCATCTGGCTAACGTGGGACCTGGGGAACCGAGCCTCGAACCGGGGTCCTTAGGCTTCACAGGCAAGCGCTTAACTGCTAAGCCATCTCTCCAGCCCTGAAGGGAGAATTTTGAAGGAGTATCCTACTCTTTAAGGTCCAGCTTTATTCCCCACCCCTTGGATTTACAAATTTGGCTATGCTGCCAACCTGATACTAATTTTGGAAGCATGGGGAATGTGGGAAAGTGGACCTGGAAGGGCACATAGTTCCAGGAGTCACTAAGATGTGGCAATGTGAAGCAGGGTTGAGTTCCTGTGTGGAGACCCAGTAAGGCCACTGCAACGGAGACCCAAGGAATATGGAGATGACTGTACTATGGGTTGACTGCCAAAGAGAGCATTCCAGCTCAGGATGGAATTTTCACCAGGCTGTGAGGAGCCCAGCTGGAGGGGTGGAATTAGAACCCTAGAGACTTGGTCACTGGGTGCAGGTGTTGGACTTGGAACTGCAGATGTCTGATGTTTGCCTGGTGGTTATTGATCTTGCATTCATTCAATCTCTCCTTATTTATGCCTTCTTTCAGTAATGGGAATGGTTTACCCTACCATTGTGTGTTGGAAGTAGGTAATTTGTGTTTTGATGTTGCAGGGTTCACAGTTAAGAGATTGTCTTGAATCTAAGATGAGACCTTGGACTTTTAAGCAGTGTTAAAAATTGATAAAGACTATGGGGACTTTTAAAGTTGGACCGAGTGCATTTTGCATTGTAGGATGATCATGAGTCTATGGGGCTGGAGGTGGAATGTGGTGGTTTGAATGTAAAAGTGTCCCCATAGCCGCAGGTGTTGCTGATTAAGTTTCCTACTTAGTCCTCAGCTTGGAGCATTTGGGAGGAGCCCTGATGGAGGAAGTACGTCACCAGGGGCTGACCTTGGGATGGAGTTTCTGCCCTGTGTGTTCAGAGTCAGCTCATGCCTTCTGTTGCTTGCTGTGTTCTCTGCTCTGCTGTGGATGTATGATGAAGTGAGCCATGAAGCTCCCTCTGGAATACGTATGACTGAATAAACACTTTCCTCCTGTAAGCTGCTTCTGGTCATGTGTTTGTCCCAGGAAGAAGATAACTATGACAAGCATTTTTGGCAACTTGGCTTCTGAAGAACTTGACTGGTCCATCAGGGAGCATGTATATCTGGCCTCAGTTCACACTTTTGTGGCTCCTGCTTCCCTCTTAGTAATTCACACCATGAACAGCAACTGCCCCAAACTAACAAGTCTATGGTGAGAGGCATCCTTTTTGCCTCTAAACTCCACCAAGAAGTAAAAGTAAATCAGACTCCCTGGAGCCTAAATGCACAGGGTTGTCACAGACTGTATCTCCTGTGCCCCACAATTAGGATGGAGCAAAGGTCTTAGAACACACAATGATGATCAACACCTTTTCCTGGCCAGCTGTCACTTGCAGTATGGGGACTTTACCTCTTCTCTTCTACTTCTCTGGATTGGGGACCCTCAGTGAGCTACTTAAGGGATCCCTCTACTCACCTCTGGTGGCTGCTCTTCTCTCTGGTGTTTGTTTGCAATGACTCCCCCTTCCACCTCTCTCCCTGCTCTCCAAGTTTATTGGCTGCTCCCCTAAGGTGAATGAAAGAGTAGCCGTATTGAGCGGCCAGAGCACTCTATGTGTGGTCAGATTTCCCAATTTCCCATATTGGCTGTGGGGATTGGGATCGAGGCTTCCCTCCTGGCCAGATTTCCTGATCCCAGAGATGTATGGAGACTAGGTTTTCTCTCTCCAGGACTATGATGAATCTCTGCTCCTTCTCTTGTGACTGATTTTCAGCCAGGTTCTGTTGTGAATTTCCTTTAAAGGTTGACCAACATGAAGGTTTGTTTTTTGAGTGAAACCAGGTTTCACCTGTGGGAGTGGGAAGGTCTTTAGTCTCAGGGGTCATTCCAGTTTAGGGCCTCAGTTAAGTTAGTGTAGTGAAACTAGGTGTCACCATTGATGACAGGGGAGGTCCAGTAAGGGACCTCCTTCTCTAGGGACACTCTAGGTACACCTTATGGGGTAGTGTTGTACCTCTGATAGAACCCTTGTTGTGGATCCCACCCTCAATTCTTTCTGACTCACCCCTTGGGATATACTCTCAAAATTGGTTTGGATTTAATCTTTAGATTCTCAAAACTATTTGCTTTCCTTTCTTTCTTTCTTTCTTTCTTTCTTTCTTTCTTTCTTTCTTTCTTTCTTTCTTTTTTTTTTTTCCTTTTTGAGGCAAGCTCAACAGACTGGTCTTTTTTTTAAAAAAAAATTTATTTATTGATTGATGAGAGATAAAGAGACAGATACAGAGAAAGAGAGAATGGGCATTCCAGGCCTCTAGGCTTACCTGGGTCCTGGGGAATCAACTCTGGGTCCTTAGGCTTTGCCGGCAAATGCCATAGCCACTAAACCATTTCCCCAGACCCCCGGACTGGACTTTTTTATGTAAAAGAGTAAGAGTGAGAGACAGAATGAGAGAGACAGAATCGGCACGTCAGGGCCTCCAGCCACTGCAATCGAACTCTGGACGCGTGCGCCCCCTGGTGCACATGTGCAGCCTTGTGCGCTTGCACCACTGTGTATCTGGCTTATCTGGGACCTGGAGAGTCCAACATAAGCCTTAGGCTTCACAGGCAAGCACCTTAACCACTAAGCCATCTCTCCAATATTTTTCTCTATAACAAAATTTGGTCCTTGTGCCTACTCCCAAACTATGAACAGTGACCCCTTGATAGCAGACTAAGTGATTATACCCTGGTACAATTATGTTTCTTTTGTCATAACTTTAAAAAAAAATGACTCTGAGATTCCTGATACCTAGCCATCATGGTCTTGTTGCAACCGCTGGAGGGTGGGTGTTACAGCACCTCACTAGCTCATTTTACATGAGCCCATCTTCCCTGAACCCAAACCCAAATGACAGCCTTCCTTGAGGCACATTTGAGTCCCTGTTCAACCCCCTGATCTCTTTACCACCAGCCTTCCCTCTATCAGCCTCTCCTCCACCTGTTAAAAATCTGTTTCCACCTCTGGAGTCCTTTCCTTTCCCTTCTTTCTTTCTTTTTTTTTTTTGTGTGTGTTTTCTAGGGTCTCACTCAAGCCTAGGTTGACCTGGAACTCACTCTGTAGCTCCAAGCTGGCTTTGAATTCACTATGATGTCCTTTAATCTCTGCCACCCAAGCGCTGGGATTAAAGGCATGCTCCATCATGCCTGGCCTAGGTGTCTTTTCAACCTCTCTCTCTTCCTCCTTTCTTCTGCCATCAAGCTCTTTCCAAATGCTCTTCCTTCTTAGTCAGACATACTCTGTCTCTCACTCATTGGCTTGGGAGCTTCATGTAATAAGCTCAAGAAACAACTAAAATCTGTCCCCTTTTCCCTCAGAAAACATTTCCCCTTTTTGTGAAGTGGCCAATGGGGACCTGAATATCATCTAAACATGTGCCCTTCCTCCCTTGTGTCTGACCCGCCCCGAATACAGATGCTCTGTCTCCAGCCTGCCATCACTGGACCTAACAGGGAGTCTCCAAGCCTATACCACTGGTCTCTTTCTCTGGCTTTCTTTCTATGTCCATGCATGAGTTAAAAAAAACAAAAAAGAGAGGGGGTAACTATTTAATAGTAGACACCTTTTGTATTAAAAACTAAACTGTAGTTAACGTTTAAGTAGTTGACAATGCCCTAACCATCTGTGTTGGGCCGGAGGACCTCGTTCATTCCTGTCAAGGGGAGTGCCAACCTCCTCTTCTTTCACACAGCACTGCAGTTAACATAAAATAAGATAAAAGCCAGTAAGTAAAAGAGAGAAAGGTAAAAAAGGATAAAGTATAAAGATAGATTTTTATATTTTTTCCTAAAGTAGAATGACTGGAAAGAGCAAGAAAGACAGAGAGGGGGGAAGAGAGAGGACCAAAAAGCTAAACATGTCACAAAGGTCTAAGTCATGAAACCTCTGAGTCACAAAAGGTTTATAAAAGAAACTGCTTAAAGATTCAAGGTTATTAAAATTTCTAAGGTTTCAATTTGACATGCTAATGTACAGCAAAATCCAGTAAAGTATGGATTATACACATGTTATATGAAAGTTAAAACTAAAATCTATTACTTCTTCAAGAGTGGAAAACTATCTTTCTGGATGTTCAAAACCATACTTGGAGACTATGCCGATGTGGGACAAACATGACAGTCAATATTTTGGTCCTTGCTATTCAAGATCAGCCAAGACCCAGGGCTGGTGGGACCCTTCTGAAAGGACACAACAACTCTGGTTAGTCACTTTTTTTTTTTTTTTTTAGAGAGTGGGGGACAGACACAGAGGGAGGAGAGATAGAAAATTGGTGTGCTAGAGCCTCAGCCATTGAAATCAAACTCCAGATGCTTGTGTCACCTAGTGGGCATGTGTAAATTTGTGCTTGCCTCACCTTTGTGTATCTGGCTAGCTTGGAATCTGGAGAGTTGCACATGGGTCCTTAGGCTTTGTAGGCAAGTTTTTTTTTTTTTTTTTTCAGGATAGGGTTTCACTCTACTTCAGGTTGACCTGGAATTCATTATGTAGTTTCAGGGTGGCCTTGAACTCATGGTAACCCTCCTACCTTTACCTCCCAAGCGCTGAGATTAAAGCCATGCACCACCATGCTCGGCTCTTATTTCATTCTTTATTTGAAAGGGAGAGAGAGAGAGAGAGAGAGAGAGAGAGAGAGAGAGAGAGAGAGGGAGGGAATGAGTGTGCAAGGGCCTCCAGCCACCACAAACTTCAGACACATGTGCCACCTTGTGCATCTGGCTTATGTGGGTCCTGGGCAATTGAACCAAGGTCCTTTGGGTTTGCAAGTGCCTTAACCACTAAGCAATCTCTCCAGCCCATCACTTGTTTTTTGATCACAGAGGTCATGGAGACCCAAGAGGTCAGACTCACTCTAACCAGTGACATTCTACAAAGAAAAGGGTCATTACAGAGGGAAATATCTTTAATGATTTCCAAGGAAGTCATGTGGTCAACAAGACCCTGACACATCCCAGCACAGATGACACACTGATAAAGGAAAAATATCAAAACTCAATAAAAGTAGCCCCTAAGGACCCTCAACTGACCTTAGCAGTAAAAAAAAAAAAGTCATTGTTTTTGGCAACCTACATGGTCTTAAACACCAAATGAAAAAGTATAGACAAAAAGATAGAATAATTGATGATATCATGATACAAACTTCTCCCAGCCCCTGACTAGGATTCTCACCTTGACCTTGTTCAGCTAACAAACCTAGTGCTTCTGAAGATCTCCAGAGACAGTTATTTAAAATATTTTATTTTAATTTATTTGATAGAGAAAGAGGGAGAGAGAGAGAGACAGAGAGACAGACAGACAGACAGACAATGGGTGTGCCAGGACCTCCAGCCACTGCAGACAAACTCCAAACATGAGCACCCCCTTCTGCATCTGGCTAACATGGGTCCTGGGGAATTGAACCTGGGTCCTTTGGCTTTGCAGGCAAAGGCCTTAATTGCTAAGCCGTCTCTCCAGCACCAGAGACAGTTATTTAGATAACCAGATTTGGCCAATTAAAAAAGAAAACCCTGGGCTGGAGAGATTGTTTAGTGGTTAAGGCACTTGCCTGTGAAGCCTCAGAACACATGTTTGAAACTCCAGGTCTCATTTAGCCAGACACAAAGTGATGCAAGCATGCAATGTTGCACATGCACACAAGGGGGCAAACACATCTAGAGTTTGTTCACAGTGGCTGAAAGGCCCTGCATGCCCACTCTCTCTCTCTCTCTCTCTCTCAAAACAACAACAGCAAACTTACCAGGTCTTATTGAGTACTCCATGCCACCATGTCTGGTATCTTTCCTTCCTTCTTTCTTTCCCTCTTTTTTTCTTTCCTTCTTTCTTTCTTTCTTTCTTTCTTTCTTTCTTTCTTTTTTTTTTTTTTTTTTTTTACCATTTTTATGTGAGTTCTGAAGATTTAACTCAGGTCCACAGTGTTCCCTGAGCCTTGGTGAATGTGATAGAGATGTCTCATTTAACAGATGCAGAACTTTTTAATCCCCCAAATATAGGCTACTCCCGTGCAAGCAGACATGTGAGGACAATGAAGGAGAGAGAACAGAGAGTCAAATTGGTACCACAGCCCTCAAGATGACGTGATCCTCACTGTCCTTGAGTGTCCCCACTGTGATGGAGACAAGCAAGGGTCCCAGTCCCTCCAGGAGGCGGAACTTGGTGCTGGTGTAAAGGGGCTGCCAACCCACTAGAGGCAATCCAAGCAGTGAGGGCGGGGAAGGGGTGGAGGGGAAGACAGCGTTCCTCTCAGTACTTCTCAGAGTTTCCATCCTCAAGGAGGGCTGGGTGTGTGTCTGACTGTCCTATGTCCCTTGCTGGTGTTTGTTTATGAAGACAAGTATGGCTTAGTGGAGTTCCTTAGAAATGCCTAACTCTTTACCATTGTAGAATGTTCATTAGGAATTCTACAGTCTCCCTGCAAACCTCAGGCCTTGGGAGTCACTTGCAAGATGCTCAGTAAGTGGTTGTTAAGGGAATGAACTGACAGGCAAGTTTGTTGGAAAGCAGAAGGATGGCCATAGGCGGTGACACGTGGGGCCCACTTTTACTTCTCTGTTTCTACAGCCCAGCTCCGTCTGCTTGTCGAAGCATGGCTTGTCTTTACTGGCTGGCTGCGGATGGGAGCTCCTCAGGTTCTCTCTGCAGAGTCAAAACTGTCTCTGAAGCCCCCACAGCACATGTCCAGGCCACCGTGGTCTACCTTTGTAACCGTACCGTGCCTGGGTGATCGGTTACCCTGCTGCAGGCTCTGCCATCTCTCACTCACTCCCATAGTCCATAGCATGGTGACTTCCCAGGGAGGGCTAGAAGATGTGCTCAAAACGTTTTTATTAGCATTTATTCATTTTACCAAATAATGAGTTGAATTATGAGGTTTCATACATGTATATAATGTACTTTGACTGTATTCACTCTTCTATTATTCTCTCTCTTGTTCCCCTTCTCTTCTCTCCTTGGTTCCCTCCTCTCCCCCCACAGCTCACCTTCCATGGTCATGTCTTTTTTCAAAATCTAGATTCTTTCTGAGTCTGACTTCTTTTACTTATCTTTTTTTCTTGTTTGTTTTTTTCGAGGTAGGGTCTCACTGTAGCCCAGGCTAACCTGGAATTCACTATGTAGTCTCAGGGTGGCCTTGAACTCATGGTCATCCTCCTACCTCTGCCTCCCGAGTGCTGGGATTAAAGCGTGTGCCACCATGCCTGGCATACTTATCTTTTTACAAAATATTATTTATTTATTTATTATTTGAGACAGAGAGAGGGAATGAGAGAGAGATTGAGAGAGAGAGAGAGAGAGAGAGAGAGAGAGAGAGAGAGAAAGAGAGAGAGAGGGAGAGAATGGAGGCACCAGGGCCTCTAGCCATGGCAAACAAACTTCACATGTTCCACCTTGTGCACCTGGCTTACGTGGGATCTGGAGAGTTGAACCTGGGTCCTTGGGCTTTGCAGGCAAGCACCTTAATAGCTAAGCCATCTCTCCAGCCCTTACTTATCTTAATTAGCTCCAGTTTCATCTATTTTATTACAAATGACACAATTCCATTTGTTTTTATAGCTAATTCTCTACTGTGTATGGTACTGCATTTTCTTTGTCAATTCATCTGTTGCTGGATGTGTGAGCTGAGCCGAGGACTTGGCTCGTGTGAATAGCAATCACTATTCTATGCTGCCTTTAATTCTTTTGGGGATATACCTAGGAGTGATATAGCTGGGTCATCTAGTAGTTCTGTTTTTATTGTTTTGAGGACTTTCACACTGATTTCCATAGTGGCTGAATTAATTTACATTCTCATAGAAGGTATGATTTGAGTGAAAAAAGTTCTGTCCACATATCTAACACTAATTGTACATCATGTTCCCCTCCAGTATACTTAAGATCCTATTTCTAATAGATTTTCCAATTCAACTGCCAACTTCCAAGAGCCGCCTTCTCCTTCTAATTCTGTATGTCGGTCAGTGCTCCCATTGGGCGCTCTATCCCACAGCCTTGGTTGGGTGCCTGGCATGGCCCCAGTGCTGCTACTCCATCAGCGGACCTTAACATCATCCATTACCAAGGTCAGAAGCAGCTCACTTTCTTCTTGAGAAATCCGGGATGACAACTGGAGATGGTCAGCATCTCTCCAGCGCAGACTAGGGCTCCCTCGTGACACCCCTTGTCCTGACATGCTACTTTTTTTCTAGAGGAGGAGCAATCCTTGTGAAGAAGAAAGGGGGTTGCTGGTTTGGCCTGTGGTATCCTTTAGAAGAATATTTAAAGGTGGCAAAATGCCAAGCATTTTCATGCTGTTTTAGCCTATAAAATTGTAGTAGGATTGTATTAACATTTTTTACAAAACAATTGTGTCATAACATATGGTTAAGTCTGGTGTCCAGGCAGCCAAGTTCAAATTCTGGTCCAGCCTTAATTAGCTGTGTAATCTTGGGCAGGCTAGTTGATCCTTTTGTATTTGAGTCTGTAATCTATAAAACAGGCATGCTGGGGCCTCCTCATAGGGAGGTGAAGAATAAATAGACGTTGGAAGGACACCCGGACTCTCTGACCAGTGTGCACTGTGGAGGCGTCAGTTCTTGTTCTCATTGTGAGTGTGTGACAGGTACTCCACGCGCTGTCATCTGGCCGACGGCATGCTCATTTTAGCTTCTTCTTGCATGTCTTTTCCTGCCATTTTTGTCCGGGTATCTTGGTGACTCTCTACATAGCTTCTTCTGCAGATAATTTCAAGATTCTAAATCAAAGGCCCCTTGTGAATGCTCGCCCAGGCCAGGGCATGCCTTGGCAGTCCGTGTGAAGGAAGATATACCTACCCGCCTTATGAGAGTGGCATGTGCTACTTGAAAACCTTCTGCCCAAGAACAGCCCCCAGCCCCCCAAGACTTCATTTGTTGCACTCTCAGCTTCAGGATGAAGACATTACAGTCACCAAGAACAAGAGATGCAGACACGCTGTATGCTGGAATTACCTAATCATTTGGCTGACCATAATGCTTAGGTCTTTCTTTTCATTTAAATCTCACATTTGGTCTGTGTGTAGCTAGTTAAAAGTGGCCGTATGTCTCCAGTCGCTATGGCACATGTTCCACATTGCTAATAGGTTCCCTGGCATAATGCAGTAAGTCCATGTGCCAGGACTTGCAGTACTCATGGACGTCTGTGCTAATCTCTCTCTAAATATAGTTATGACTGGCACTATCAAACCTGTGGGTGAAGTGCAGTTGCCACCTACATACCTTACAGGATTCACATGTTATCTAAAAACCTTCCCGATTCTGTCCTAGCAAAAGCTTGGTATTTAGAAACAGTAGCAGAAAAGAGGCCTGGAAGCTGAGTGAATAGGAACCAGGGTACAGGCAGGTGGGGCATCCTGAGCTCAGATCACACTGAGCTATATGGTGGCCTTGGCTCCTAACTCCCTGGTCAGAATTCAGATGTCTTAGTGATAGAGGCCTATTCTGCCTTGTACCCAATCTTGGCCATGTTCCAGGACCAACCACCAATTACTTATCTCTTGCCTAGCAGCAGTGAGGTGGCAGTCACAACACAGAGGTGTGGGGGCAGCTGCCCTCTGTTTCTGGCTTGTGCTGCTGGGAGCACGGCTGCAAAGTCCTTGCCACTGTCCACCGCACAGCAGAGGTAGCACCTTTGTGACTGAGAGGCATGAAGTGCGAATGAGAGGAAGAGATTCATTTTCAGCAAAACATTCTAAACCACAATAGCTGTGAGGAAACCTTCCCCAAAGCCTTCTGGGCCACTGGTGTGCATGTTTAACTGTTAGCAAACATGCTATTACCTTACATGTCGTGGGGATGGGCGTAGGATGTCCACTGACTGAATCATTTCAAGAGCAATCATTTTTCTCGTTTCTCTTCCTGCAGGAATAAATTACCCATGTCAGTAACTTGCTTGGTCACCCTAAATTTCTAATGGGTTTCTTCTTGGTGTGTGTATGTGTGCGTTATATGTGTTCATATGCATGTGGGCACACATGTTTACACAGATATTTGCTGTGTACCTGTGTGCATGTGGAGCCCAGTGGTTGACACTGGGTGTCCTCAGTCACTTTCCACCTTATTTTTTGGGACAGGATCTGTCACAGAACCTACGGTTCACTGATTTGGCTAGACTAGCTAGCCAATAAGCTTTAAAGGTCTGCTGACCTCCACTTGCCCAGCTTTGTGATCACAGGCGTGCAGCCACATGCTTGGCATTTTTATGTGGGGACTGGGGATATGAACTTGGGTCCTCATGCTTGTACATCAAGCAAGTTACCCAGTGATCCATCTCCCAAGCTCTGTTTGTGTTTTTGGCTTTTCGAACCGGGGTCTATTCCTATGTGGATCAGGCATGCCTCACTGTGGTGGTTTGAATGGATGTCCCCTGTGCATTCAGGAGTTTCAGTCTTGGATTTCCAGCTAGCTGGCTGGAGGAGGTGTCCCTGGGAGTGAAGCTGAATCCCAGCCTAAGACATGCAAAGTGCTTGGGCTTTGCCTGGGCTTCCTGAAGTGGGCTTGCTGATGTTGCTGGTGGTGGCTTGTGGCTTTTTCTTTCTCTGCTTGGACCTGTGAAAGCAGGCCAGCTTTTTCTGCCATTACCAAACTTCCCCTGGATCTCTAAGCTTCAAATAAATCTCTTCTTCCTCCTGTAAACTGTGTTTGCTCTGGAGGTTCATCCCAGCAACCTAGGGCTGTCTGCTATACCCACCATACCTGGATCTCATGTGCTTTGTCTAGAGATGTGGCCTCTCTGTCACCAGGTAGGGAGGAAAGGCTGGACAGAGGCTTGAATGTGTTTCTGGGCATTCAAGTTGGTGTAGGTAGGGCACTTGGACTTGAAGTTCTCAAATCTCTAACTGAAGAGAAAACAATTAACTTTTTTTTTTTTTTTTTTTGAGGTAGGGTCTTGCTCTAGCCCAGGCTCAAATGGAATTTACTATGTAGTCTCAGGCTGGCCTCAAACTCATGGCAATCCTCCTACCTCTGCCTCCTGAGTGCTTGGATTAAAGGCATGTGCCACCATGCCTGGCAACTCTAACATTTTTTTTTTATTGTGCATACTGAGAAAGGATTAATTACATATTTTTTTTAATCTAGTACTTTTACTGTGTACAAAATGAGGGAAAAAATCTTCTAAAGAAGGTTGGAGAGATGGTTTAGCAGTTAAAGTGCTTGCTTGTGAAGCCTAAGAACTCATGTTGACTTTCCAGGTCCCACATAAACCAGACACACAAAGTGACCCAAGTACGCAAGGTCACACATGTGCACAAGATGGTGCATGCATCTGGAGTTCAGTTACAGTGACTGGAGGTCCTGGTGTGGCGATTCTCTCTTTCTCTGATAAAAGAATCTTGACATGAGCACGAGAGAGTAGAAGAGCCCTTAGAGGGAGGAGTGGAACATGGTGTGAATAGAGGTGACTTGGGAGATGTGGGAAACTGCCTGTGATATGCTTTTATGTATGTCAGATAATTCCAGAATTTCCTTTTTGGATGTACCCTGGGCAGTGTTACATACCTTAGGAATGTCTTCTGAGGCTCAAGAGATTTCTCAGTGGTTAAGACACTTGCATGCAAAGCCTAACAACTCGGATTCAATTCCCTAGTACTATGTAAAGCCAGATACACGGGGAGGCACATGCATCTGGAGTTCATTTGCAGTGGTTTGAGGCCTTGGCATGCCCATTCTCTCTGTCACTCTCTCTTCTCTCTATCCCTCTCTGCTTGCAAATAAATAAATAAAAGTATTATTCATTTTTGAGGTAGGGTCTCGCTCTAGTCCAGGCTGACCTGGAATTCACTATGGTGTCTCAGGGTGGCCTCAAACTCATGGCGATCTTCCTATCTCTGCCTCCTAAGTGCTGGGATTAAAGGCATGCACTACCATGCCCAGCTCAAAATTATTTTTTTTACAAGAATGTCTTTTGGGTTATATTTACCCAGCTTTTGAAAAAATTTGGGGTTGTGCCAAAAGACAGTATTGGAAACATTTATGTAATTAGATAAGTATAACAATAATAAATAACCTCACTACATATGACAGAGGCCATCAGTTCATACTGATGAGAGTTTTATACTTCTCCCAAACAAAAGAAGTCTGGAGGCTGGATGACTCCTTCATTTCCTTGCAGTGAGACCACAGGAAAGTTAATATTCATCAGAAACACCCAGAGAGCACCAGTAACAATGGCACAAGGGAAAACCTCTATTAAACATAGTTTGGGGCCAGGCATGGTGGGGCACACCTTTAATCCCAGCACTCGAGTGGAAGAGGTAGGAGGATCACAGTTAGTTGGAGGCCAATATGAGACTACAGAGTGAATTCCAGGTCAGCCTGAGCTAGAGTGAGACCCTACTTCAAACAACAACAACAACAACAACAACAACAACAAAAAACAAAACCAAAAACCTCTGGGGCTGGGAAGTTTGCCCAGTGGTTAAAGGCACTTGCTTGCAAAGCCTGATGATGTGAGTTCAGTTTCCCAGTACACACTTAAAGCCAGATGCTTGAAGGAGCACATGTGTTTGGAGTTCATTTACAGTGGCAAAAGGCCCCTCCTCATGCTTCTATACCTCTCTCTCACAAATACATGAATTAATTTTAAAAATGTTGTTGGAGGGCTAGAGACAGTGCTTGACACACAAATATGAGGGCCTGATAGGTTAGCAAGCACGTTTAATCACTGAGCCATCTTCTCCACCAAGAAGGCCTGATTTTCCCCGAGTTAAATCTCCTGGTACCTACATAAACAGTTGCATATGGCCACATACACACGTGTAATCTTGCTCCTGAAGGGAGTAGAGACTATAGAATCTGGAGCTCGTGGGGTCAGCCAGCCTGACCAAAGACAACAGCTCTGGCTCTGTAGAAACACACAATGAGTGACACAGAGGAAGACATCTGACTACTCTTCTGGCTTCTACACATGTACATGTGGGGCAGACACATCTGTTCACACATGTGCACACAACACACACACCAACTACCACCACACGCACATTCATGCGAGACAACAACAACAACAATAAACAAAACACCAGTAGTTTGGTGCTGGGCATGTAGCTCAGTAGTAGAGCAATTTCTAAGAGAAGCAAAGCCTTAGGTTCTAATCCTAACAGCACATAACCACAGAGAAATAATAACAACAAAATTAATTATCCAAATGAACAGAAAACTAAGGAAAAACCAGCTTTAAGACAAAGTATTTGATTTAAAAAACAAAGAGAGAGAGAAAGGGCTGGAGGGATGGCTTAGTGGTTAAGGCATTTGCCTGCAAAGCCAGAGGATCCTGGTTCGATTCTCCAGGACCCAAGTAAGCCAGATGCACAAGGGGGCACATGCATCTGGAGTTCATTTGCAGTGACTGGAGGCCCTGGCATGCCCATTCTCTCTCTCTCTCTCCCTCTTTCTCTCTCTCAAATAAATAAATAAATATATTTAAAAAGAAGAGAAAAAGAATTTGAGTGGGGTCTTATACATTTGATTTCTATCAAGAAAATAATTGGTACTGCTGTATTGATGTAGCCTTTAGCACATGTGACTACTGAGAACTTGAAATGTGGCTGTTCTGCAATGAAACATGCTCTATATTTAACATACTTGTTAGATTCTGAAGACATGGTTCAAAAACAAAGAGTGCAAAAACACTCCATAAGTAATTGCTGTAGCCTACATGTTAAAATAATATTTTACATGCACAGACTAAATAAACTGTATTTTCAAAATTAATCTCACCTGCTTCTTTTTACTTTTCCAGTTTAAAACTATGTATGCAGCTTGCATTATATCTCTTCCGGGAAGCACAGACCTAGAATGTCCCATTTCATAGACCCTGACTCTATAGAAAGATGTTCTACAGTTTGGGGGTGATTATTTCCTGAATGAATAATTCAACCAATGACAAACTGAATTCCCTAACATGGGCCTCAAAGAACAAGATTTTGGCAGCGTGCCTGCAACTGGAGCCAGAGGGAAGTGGTTCTGTCTGCTCCGGACCGACCTGCCCCTCCAGGGAAGGATCTTATTGTCACCACTTCCAAGAGCATTCAAGCGAACTCTGCGGTTGCTGATGTGGCTTTCATTCCGTGAACTCTCCTAGAGGGCCCATGTCAGTTTCTATGAGGATCTGAACACGGTGAGAAGTTGATTAGGAGGCCACGTGACCCGTCTGGGAGGACTGATATGCTTGAATTTCCACTTGAAGCATTGGAATGTTAATGATACGGAAATGTATTTGCTACCTCAAGGTCTGTGCCTTCTTAGCACTGGTTCTGTCTAGTTAGGACAGGGGTCCTGGGAATACGGCCTGTGGACCAGCAACATCAGCATCACATGGGAGCTTGCCATCTGCCGATTTAAGGCATTGTGGGATTGGGGTGCTCAGCACTGAGTGCTTAACAAGCCTCTAGATATTCTGCTGTAAGATTAAGTTAGAGAATCATGGATTTATTTATTGTTTTGAACTAGGGTCTCACTCTAGCCCAGGCTGACCTGGAATTCACTATGCAGTCTCAGGGTGGCCTCGAACTCATTGCCATCCTCTTGCCTCAGCCTCCCGAGTGCTGGGATTAAAGGCATGAACCACCACACCTGGCTGAGAATCATGAACTGAAAGCTATGGTTTTCTTGCCAAGTAAATCTTCACTTCCCATGAAGTGTTTTTCTAATTAAAAAGGACACTGTTTAATGGTATATGTCATGAGAGGGAAAATGTTCAGGAACTGTTACTGCTAGGTTGTAAATAAATGTGATACCACATTCTTGCTGTTTTTAAGTGAGCAACATTTGGTAAGATGAGAGTTTTGAAAAAATATTTTTAAAATGTAAGGGGCTAAGGTTTGTTCTTTGGGATATGTCTTTTTTTTCTTTTGAGGCAGGGTCTCATGCATCCAGGCTGGTCTCGAGCTCCCTCTACAGCAGGTGACCTTGAATCCCTGATTCCCCGTCTCCACCTTCTGAGTGTTGGGATTATGGGCCTGTGCCATCATGTCTGGTTTTCTGTGGAGCTGTGGATGGGACCCAGGGCTTCTTGCATGCTGGCTCAGCGCTCGATCAATGGAGTCTACTTTCCTGCCGCGCCCCACTCTTCCTCTTGGAAGTGGCTTTGCAGTCAACAGCCAATCTGCTGACCCTGGTGACTTCTTGGCCTCCTGACTGCTCTCACACAGCGTAATGCTCTCGGTACTCCCTCCCCGTCTCCTGTCTCTAAGGGGCAGGCTTTGACCCACACAGCTGTTTTCACTTCCCTAATTTGAGGTGATGTGAGCAGTTTCATGCTGTAAGCTTTTCCCCAGTTCTAATCCCTTAACTTCACACTCCACCCAGCAAATAGCCAAACTCAGTTCTTCTTCCAAGGCTCAGAGTCCACAGTTCAGCTCCTGAAATTCAATGCGGAGTGGCATGGTCAGTTGACAGTAGCAGGGAAGATGTTTGGCTCCATCTACCACTAACTGAAGACTTGGAAACCAACAGAGATTCTAGGCATGCCGACGGTGGACCAGCCTCCTTGCTTGCTGGCCAGCCCTCTGGGGACTGTCCTTCACCAGAACACTCAGGGTATCCTTCAGCTTAGTTTTATTTTCTGGACAAAACAATAAAAACATTTCTCGCAGCTCCAAAGGCCAGAAGTTCAAGGTCCTGGGGCCACTGGGGCTTGGTTTGTGGTGAGGCCTTATTTCCAAGTTTGCCAAGGTTGCTTCTCCTTGCTGGGTCCCCACCCAGCTTTGCAGGCAAGCACCTTAAGTGCTGAGCAATCTCTCTAGCCTCATGTCTCACATACTTTTTGATAATTTATTTTTTTTTAACATTTTATTTTTATTTATTTATTTGAGAGAAAGATACAGAAACAGGCAGGGAGATGGGGGAGAGAGAGAAAGAATGGGTGCACCAGGGCCTCCAGCCACTACAAATGAACTCTAGCTGCTGGCACCCCCTTGTGCATCTGCTTTACATGGGTCCTGGAGAATTGAATCTGGGTCCTTTGGTCTTGCAGGCAAGAGCCTCAATTGCCGTCTCTTTAGCCCAATTTTTGATAATTTCTATAATGACTGTGTAAAGGCTTTTTTTTTTTTTTTTTTTTTTCGAGGGAGGGTCTCACTCTGGCCCAGGCTGACCTGGAATTCACTATGTAGTCTCAGATTGGCATTTAACTCATGGTGATCCTCCTACCTCTGCCTCCCAAGTGCTGAGATTAAAGGTATGCGCCTCCAGGCTGGCCTTTTATTTTTTTTGAGACAGGGTTTCATTTAGGCCAGATTGGCCTTGAACTCTTCTTGGTCCTCCTGTCTCCACCTCAACATGCTGTGATTGCAGGGTGTGTGACTTTGCCTAGTTTTTTTTTTATTTTATTTATATTTATATTTTTTACTTATTTGAGAGAGAGAGAATGGGCATGCAAGGTCCTCCAGCTGTTGCAAACGAACTCCAGACGCGTGTACCTCCTTGTGCATCTGGCCAACGTGGGTCCTGGAGAATCGAGCCTCGAACCGGGGTCCATAGGCTTCACAGGCAAGCACTTAACCGCTAAGCCATCTCTCCAGCCCCTTTGCCTAGTTCTAATGTGCTACTGGGGATTATGCAAACACTACATCCTTAGCCTGTTAGTTCCTGCTAATGGGGGTTTTAGGTAGCTTTTTTATAGGAGATCATTGTGAGGCCTCATCAGTTGGTTTCTTCTGTTTTTTTTTTTTTTTTTTTTTTTCTGGTTTTTCTGAGGTAGGGTCTCATGCTGCTCAGGCTGACTTGGAATTCACTATATAGTGTCAGGGTGGCCTTGAACTCACAGTGATCCTCCTACCTCCGCCTCCTGAGTGCTGGGATTAAAGGTGTGCACCAACATGCCCGACATGATTTCTCATTTCATTTTTTTTTCTCTCTCTCTGTTTATTCAAACCCAGGTCCTTAGACATGCTAAGCAAACACTCTATTACAAAGCTATATTCCCAGCTCCCTTGTTTTATTTTTTTCATAGATAATTTCCTATCCAAGGTTTGGCTTTCCTGTAAGAAACCAAAACACTAACTCTGATTAAATTTCATCTGGTGAAATGCTGACATGGATAGGACAATTTTAGTTTCAAATTTCATCCTCTAAGCGTTAGCCATTTCATTTCTATTGCAAATTCCATGTCGTACTGAGTTACAACTCTTCTGAAAATAGATATCAGTTGTTAAATCTGTTCTCAGATATTCTCTGTCAAGAACTGGCATTGTCAGAAGATTCTAGAGAACTTCCTGCCAGTATCAGGGCCTTCTGGGAGCTTAATGAAGCGTGGACTTTGGGTCTGAGATTCCTCAGGTGATGTACACGCATGCCCACATGTGGGAAGTGCTAATTTAGGACATGCTTTATTTTGGTAATACTGTTGGCCTTGTTTGCATGTGGATTTTGGTCAGATAAAAAAAAATAACTAGTTTTTTTACCTGTAACAAACATGTTCACATTTTCCTCCTTGTCATTAGCAATGATTCACATAGCATTTATATTGAATAAGCCCACATATTGCCTTGACTTACTCACACTTACTTAATTCGGCCTTTTCCAAACACCATCTCCTTCGAGAGACCTTCACTAACTACTCACAGAACTAGCAAAGAGAAGCTTGCTTCCTAATTGTTTGTAGTTTTGTGTCCTATTTTACTTTTCATCATCGCAGCCATCTTCACTTTCACCCGAATTCTATGATAGAAAAACTACATTTATTTATCCTCCCTCTGCCCCAGTGTCCTTCTAGAGGGCCAATATTCTGTCCACTTCAGTTTCTGTTCTGTCTCTAGTACCTAGAAAGGTGGCTGGCATGTAGTAGATAACCTGTAAATATTTGCTGAATGAATGGATAAGGAAAAAAAAATCACCGCTCATATTATTCCAGCCAAGCATGCCATGCTTTGGTATGGGGGTGGCTTTCGAAGCCAGCACGAAAGGCAGAGGAGTGCTCGGCTCAGGTGACTCATCTCTACCTGGAAGACCATGTCAAGTATTAGCTTCTAAGCAACCAGTATTAACTTACAACCAGCAGATTCTAAAGCACATGTGATAAAATCAATAATAAGGTAGATATTCTACGTCTGACCAGACCTTTATTGTTAGCGTCCAATAGACTTGAGGCAAAAAGATGCAGCTGATGACTTCCTGCTATAAGTCATTTGCTACCCAAGGGAATAACTAAGTTGTAGTTTAGTATTTGGAAAGTGTCCATCTAAGCACACCAGAACTTTCATGTTTTTTTTTCTTTATTTATTTCAAAGTATTCTTTATTGATCAAAGTAAGAAAGTGTAGTTTTCTCATATACAATTCTCATTTTCCTCTATAATTAGCATCTTGTATTGGTGTGATACACTTGTTACAACTGATAAATTGTGATACAATATTAACTAAAATCCATAATTTACATGAGGGTTTTTTTTTTTTTATTATACAGTTCTACAAGTTTTGCCCAAGGTCATTTAATTTACTCCCTAAAATCCCCTTGCTCCAACTACTTATCCTTCTCTTCCATCTCAGCCTTTGGCAACCACTTTTTATTGTCTCCAAAGTTTGGTTTTTATTTTACTAATGGAGAAGTTGGGGCTAGAGATAGCTCAGTGGGTAAGGGAGCAACCTGCACAAGCATGAGGAACTGAGTTCAATCCCCAACACCAGTGTAAAAAGCTGGGCATGACAGCATATACCTGTAAGTCCCGTGCTGAAGCTGAAGAAGGGCAGAGATCAGAGGATTGGCGGGTCTTCTTGGTCAGCTAGTCTAACCAAGGAATAGCTCCAAGTTCAACGAGCTACTCTGTCTCAGGAATACAAGGTAGGAGAGCAATAGAGGAGGATTCCCAAGGTCTTCCTCTGGCCTCCACATGCACACAGAGCACATTCATCTGCAATACACATGCATCACATGTATAACACACACACCCCCCCCAAAAGAAAAGGTGACTCATGTAAATGGGAGAGCAACTGGCAAGAAGTAATTAGCTAAAACTTGAAGGTATTGTGTCCATTTAGTTTTCCATTTTATAAGTATTCCATAAATACTTAGACTTTCAAGTCTGAATATTCACTGGCTCATCTTTCTAAGACTGGGGATAACTAGAAAAAATTTCTTAATATTTTAAGATATACAAATTTCCACAAATACTTAGACTTTCAAGTCTGAATATTCACTGGCTCATCTTTCTAAGACTGGGGATAACTAGAAAAAATTTCTTAATATTTTAAGATATACAGATTTCCATATATATGTATGTATGTGCATAT
Source organism: Jaculus jaculus (assembly GCF_020740685.1). Classification (NCBI taxonomy): domain Eukaryota; kingdom Metazoa; phylum Chordata; class Mammalia; order Rodentia; family Dipodidae; genus Jaculus; species Jaculus jaculus. Next base: position 44,146,999 of record NC_059102.1, read on the forward strand.
ATATATATATATATACATACATATATATACAATGATCACAATTTTTTACATACAGCCTCATCTTTACGAAGAATAATCCATTTATGCTAAGATTTGGTAAATATTTCAGATATTGTGTACTTCATGTATGCCTTCCCTTTGTTTTGTTTTGTCTTTTTGGTTTTTCCAGGTAGGGTTTCACTCTAGCCCAGGCTGACCTGGAATTCCCTATGGCATCTCAGAGTGGCCTCAATCTCTTGGCAATCCTCCTACCTCTGCCTTCTGAGTGCTGGGATTAAAGGTGTGAGCCACCACGCCCAGCCATGTATGCCTTCTCTTAAATCTCCATCATGAAAAGTTGAGAAATTAGTTAAGCTCAAAATACTTCTTTTTCTTTTCTCTGTCATGGTACTGGGAATTGAACCTAGGGAGGCAACTACTCTACCACTAAGCTACATTGTTATTATTCACCATCCCCCCCTTTTTTGAAACACAGCCTCACAAGACTGCTTAGGCTGGGCTTGATCTCACTTTGTAGCCCAGGCAGGCCTTGAACTTGCAATCTTCCTGCTTCAGCTTTCTGAGTAGCTGTGATGACAGACCTGTGCCACTAGGCTCAGCTCAAAGTACTTAGCTTAAGGGCTGGAGAGATGGCTTAGCGGTTAAGCTCTTGCCTGTGAAGCCTAAGGACCCCAGTTGAAGGCTCGGTTCCCCAGGTCCCAGGTTAGCCAGATGCACAAGGGGGTGCACGCGTCTGGAGTTCGTTTGCAGAGGCTGGAAGCCCTGGTGCGCCCATTCTCTCTCTCTCCCTCTATCTGTCTTTCTCTCTGTGTCTGTCGCTCTCAAATAAATAAATAAATAAAATATTAAAAAAAAGTACTTAGCTTAATATTGGTATTTATAACCTAATACCACCAATAACAATAATGAACATTTGTAGTTTAAAACATTCTTTGTAACTAGTCTTACTTTCAAAACAATCTTTGGATTTATTATTCATTTTATTTTTGTCTGTATCTAAGTGGCTTGTCTTAGAATCAGATTTGGTTGTGAGTTTTCTTTCTTTCTTTTTTTCCCCAAGGTAGAATCTTGTTCCAGGCTGACGTGGAATTTGCTATGTAGTCTCAGGGTGGCCTTGAATTCACTGAAATCCTCCTACCTCTGCCTCCTGAGTGCTGGGATTAAAGGTGTGTGCCACCATGCCCGGCTCTGGGTGTGAGTTTTCTGCTGTTAAATTCTGCATCATTGCACTATTTGTTCACACGGAGCTCATGACAAATTAAAGCTTCTTTTTCATTTGTCTCAATGTTTACCTATGTTATCTGCATTCTAAAATTGTGTACTTGTTGATAATTAGTAACGGGTGTATTTTCCTGTCAATAAACATGCAGAATATTTACTAAGCAGCTATAGTTCTCCTGGGGGCTTTATTCACATGGATGGATGACATGTGTTTTCTTTTTGCTCTCAGAGCCAACAGTCTATCAGTTTATCTTGCTTGGTTGAATAAGTATCATTTGCAAATGTGAGAAGTAAATTTTATGTTCTTATACAAGTCTTGGATCACTATGTCTTTTCTTTTATTATTATTACTATTATTATTTTTGAGGCAAGCCCAATAGAGTAGCCTTTTTTGTGTGTGTGTGTGAGAGAGAGGGAGAGAGAGAGAGAGAGAGAGAGAGATTGAGAAAGAAATGGCATGCCAAATCCTCTGGCCACTACAATTGAACTCCAGATGTATGTGACACCTTGTGTGCATGTGTGACCTTGTACACTTGCATCTCTTTATGCATCTGGCTTATGTGGGACCTGGAGAGTCAAACATGGGTCCTTAGGCTTCACAGGCAAGCACCTTAACCACTAAGCCATCTCTCCAGCCCAAGTCTTTTCTTTTTAAGGGACTTTAAAAAGTGCCAACAATGCCACTTCTATTTGGTAAGGTTGCTCAGCAAGTTCTACAGCTGCCACACAGTTCTTTCTGCTATTCATAAGGACATCAGTTAAGACTTTATCCAGTGAATACTCAAATTTGAAAGACACAGTTTGTCAGTGTTTTCTGATAGCTAGGAAGAACTTTATAGTCTTTAAAAACCAGACTCACAACTTAGTAATAGACTGTAAATAAGCATATTTTTGAAACACAAGAAAGAATGATTTGTCTTATATAAGTCTTGTAGCAAAAACTAGGTTGAAAAACTAGGATTGAGCCGGGTATGGGGGTGCACACCTTTAATCCCAGCACTCGAGAGGCAGAGGCAGGAGGATCGCCATGAGTTCAAGGCCACCCTAAGACTACATAATGAATTCCAGGTCTGCCTGAGCCACAGTGAGACCCTACCTTGAAAAACCAAAAAAAAAAAAAAAAAAAAAGTGTGGGGGGGTGTTGGGGTTAGAGCACATGCTTAGCACCCACAAGGCTCTGGATTCAGGGTGTGGCCAAATGCCCTGACACTGAGCTATGCTTCCTCTGGATTCAATCTGTAACACACACATATTTATAATAAATGTCAGAAAGGTTTTGAGACAATATTAAATTATTTCCAATTTAAAATTGAATAATATAGAAAAGAAATATCAAAATATATCAGAAAACATGCATAAGAATATTCATAATAAAAATCTGAAAATGCCAGGTGTGGTGGTGCATATCTTTAATTCCAGCATTAAGGAGGCTGAAGTAGGAGGATTGCTGTGAGTTTAAGGCCAGCCTGTGCTAGAGCAAGACCCTACCCAGAAAAACAAAAAATAAGTAATAAATAAATAAATAAATGCCAGAAAAATAGCTTATGGTTTACTCATACAATGACCCAGTATATGGTAGCTATTGCAGTCAGGTTCACATTGCTGGTAGAAATCACCCAACCAAGAGCAGCTTGTGGGAAAAAAAGAGGTTTATTTTGGCTTACAGGCTTGAGGAGAAGCTCTATGATAGCAGGGGAAAACAATGGCATGAGCAGAGGGTGGACATCACCCCCTGGCTCATATAAGGTGGACAATAGGAACAAGAGAGTGTGCCAAACACTGGCAAGGGGAAACTGGCTACAATACCTATAAGCCTGCCCACAACACTCCTTCCAGGAGGCATTAATTCTCAAATCTCCATCAGCTGGGACCCTAGCATTCAGAACACCTAAGTTTATGGGGGACACCTGAATCCAACCACCACAGTAGCCAAAAAAAAAAAAAAAAAAAAAAAGACTCATAGCTGTATATAAGGATGTGAATGATTCTTAATAATAGAATACATAAAGAATGGAAGAATATAAGTTCTCGAAGGTTGTCTTCACACAATATTTGTAACAGTTACCTTCTCATTATTGGAACAAAACACCCAACCAGAAGCAGCTGGTGAAGGAAAGAGTTTATTTCTGGCTTACCATTTGGAGGGGAAGTTCCATTATGGGAAGGTGTTGCAGCCAGGTTTGCATGGCTGGCAGAAAGCACCTGACCAAGAGAAGCTTGTGTGGAAAAAAAATTTTGGCTTATGGACTCAAGGAGACGCTCCATGATGGCAGGGGGAAATGATGGCATGAGCAGAGAGTGGACATCACCTCTTGGCCAACATCAGTTGGACAACAGCAACAGGAGAGTGCGCCAAACACTGGCAAGAGGAAGCTGGCTATAATACCCATAAACCTGCCCCCAACAATACACTATTACCAAGAGGGTTTAATTCCCAAATTGCCATCAGCTGGGGACATGGCATTCAGAACACCTAAGTTTATGGGGGACACCTGAATTAAACCACAACATTCTGCCCCTGGTCCCCATAAACTGATGATCATACGTGATGTAAAATGCAATGCATTCAGCCAACTTTAAAAATCCCATAGTTTTATATTAATCTCAATGATATTCTAACATCCCCATCGTCCAAGGTCTTCTAACAGCCATAATATAACACCCCCCAAAAACCATAATGGCACCGAATAAACACTCACACTGCATAAGATGGCATTGAGAGTAGCAAAGAAATATCCAACAAATACAAGATTTAAATAGGGCAAACATCAAACTCTGCAGGTCCAAGTCCAACAACTCTAGTCAGTGACAAATCTCCAAGTCTGATAACTAACCAATGACAAGTCTCTGGAATTCCAATTCCACCCCTCCAGCTAGGCTACCCAGAGTCCTGGAAAACTTCATTTGGTGCCAGCAGCTCTTCTTGCCAGCCATCTCATAGTCCTGGCATCTTCATTGGGTCTCCACTGCAACTCGTGGTTCATCCTCATGGCTCCATTGGGCTCTACACAGGTAGCCCAACAAGCCTGCTTCACACTGCCCATGGCCATTTCCCATGTTTCAAATTCAATGACCCTCTCTTTCCTGCATTTGTTATACTCCATAATACCAGGTGGGCTACAAACTTGTTAATCTAGAGGGGAACAAAGCAGACTTTGAAGAACAGGATACTCCTTGAGCACTTAGGCCCTTCAAAAGTCTCTGCATTCTTCCTGTCGTTCCAATTAGGTCATCTGACCCAATCTCAATGGCTGTACTCTCTGAATTGCAGCCGAGTAGGCAGAAGTTTCAGCCCAAAGATTTCATTTCTGTGCCATATGTCTGTGCTCATACCAGCCAATTTCTATGCAATGCAACCCTACACAAGTTCTCAGGGCACAGCAAGAAGAATACAGCAAGCTTCTCACACAAACTGCTTCTGGCCCAGTCTAAGCCAAGCTCTTCCTCACCCTCACAAGCTAAACCTCATAGTCTATAGTTCTTACTGCATTCAGGTCTTTCAACTCTGACCAGAATAATCCATCATGCTATAGTTACAGTACTGAAAGGTGTCTCTTAGACCAAAATATCAAATCCTTCCACATTCTTTTTGAAAAATCAGCTCCAAAAGGCCAAAAACCATAATCACATTTCTTGCAATAATGATCCTACTTCTCGGTACCAACTTTACTGTTGCATTCAGGTTTGCATTGCTAGAAGAAAACACCTGACCAAAAGTACCTTGTGGGAAAAAGGGTTTATTTTGGTGAAGTTTGAGAGTTCATGGGAATCATGTTATGTTCCTATCTCCACTGTGTATACTAATAATTGAGTTAGGAGTATTAAATTGCTTTCCTAATCAAAGGTATTAAACCAGAAGTTAGACTAGAAGACCTCACAGGTCCCATTCAGCTTTAGCAAAGTATGAGTCTATTGTCTGGAGAGATGCCAAGATGGCAGCCCTGTGTATATTCAGGAATAGGCCCTTATCTAGATGTGTGTGGAACTGAATCATTGCAGCTGATAGATTAATTTGCCAGTCTAGAACTAATAACTTAGTGCCCAGAATCCTTTTGTTATCCAACTTTCCAACATGTATTTGGGGTTCTGGATAATACAGTAACAGACTCTTTGCATTAGAATGAAACTTCCTTGTTCTTGAGGGTGCCCCTCTCCACATGAATTAGTCTACTGTTTACATCTCTGAGTCATCCTGCAGGCTTTGTCTGAGCAAGTCTGTATTAGTTACTTCTCTCTCACGGTGACCAAATTACCTCAAGTAGACAACTTAAAGGAAGAAAGGCTTATTTTGGCTCATGGTTTCCGAGTTCGAGTTCATCAGAGTGAGAAAAGCATAGCAGAGTGGCTGTCTTCACGGCAGTAGGAGCATGAAGGTGGAGGCTGGTAATTGTGTGGTGGACCAGGAACCAGGGTCCATGTGTAAATGTCACAGACCCATTCCTAGAGACATACTTCTTCCAGCTAGGTTATACCTCCTAAAGCTTCCATAGCCTCCAAAATAGTGCCACCAGCTGGGGGACAAACATTCAAAACATGAGCTTCTGGAGGACATTCCAGATTCAAACCATAACAAAGTCTGAAGCCCAAATTCTCACTGGGCTTCCCAATCCACTGTTGGACAGGCAGTGATTAAAAAGGATTCTTTATATTGAATCAAAAATTGAGTCTATCATTTCTCCCATTGGTCCTGTTTCAGCTTTGGAGCCCCAGAGAAACCTTTTCTCTCTTCCAAATGTGAACTTGACAAATCTTATACAGCTTGTATTCTTCCAGTCTTCATAGGCTAAGCTCCTCTAGCTCCCTTGACAGTGTGTCTAACAATCCACTTGCCCTCTGGACTTCCTGTTTGTCAGTGATCCTCCAAAGATATAAGAGCAGAATATACTATTTTCACACTTAGTTATAATTACATTTACTGATAGATTACATTTTGTGGATAGTTTTCATGTGTTGTCTTAATCCTCACAACAGTCTTATATAGTTCTTTTTAAAATTATTTATTTCTTTCCAAGGGGTGAGGGGTGGTTGGGCAGAGAGCATGGGCATCCCATGGCTTCTGACCACTGCAAACGAACTCCAGATGCATGTGCATTTTGTGCATCTGGCAGTCCAGGTTGTTAGCCTTTGCATTCATGTGCCTTAACCATTGAGCAATTTCTCCAGCCCCTTGTGTAGTTCTTAGTAACTTTATTTTGTACACAAGGACTCTGTAGCTTAAATAAGCCAAGTCACTGGAGAGCAGCAAAGAACAGAGCTATGCATATGATTTTCCAAAACTAACAACTTTATACCCCAGGATTGTTCTTTAACTACAACAAACAGAAATCTAGTTCTAGGGTTCAGTTGAATGTGATACAGAAAGGCTGAAAGAAAACTGGCTCTGCCCTAGCCAGAGGGCCCAGCAGTATGATCTGACAAATGCCAAGTGACACTCTGTCACTCCTAATTGTTGGTTGAGTTCCTTGATGGCACACTGTAGGTATTTGGTGTTGATTCATTAATTCATTGCCAGTGTTTACTTGCAGCAAGGAACTTTAGGGAATGGCTACGGGGAACCAGTGAGCAGGTGTGGTAGGCAGGGGAATGGCAGGAAGTCAGACCAGCTTGGCTTTCTTGTCTCTTACAAAATGATACAGACTAGCCAGCTCTGTTGTGAAGCAGAGGTTAGTGATGTAAGGAAAGTGTAAGAGAAAAGCAAAAGAGAACACTGCACTCGATCTCTATAGATAAGATGTTTTATTGAGAGAAAACAGTGAGGGGCTCAGGTTTCCCACTGGATGAAGGCTGAAGCACTAGGCCAGGCTGGGGTGTAAACTTACAAGGAGGATCTGAAGAAAAACAGACTGGACCAGGTGCAGTTGATAAGAAAATTGTAGCTGTTTGTGTCCTTGTTCAGAATAGGCTTCTTAAGCCAGGAATGTCTAAAGGAGGATACTCAGACGGTCTCGGTCCTTCAAGGCCATCTAGGCTAAGGGGAGTAAGTACATCAATCAGGGAAGATGTCAGACTTAATGAGGCTGAGTGCCTCTGTGCCTTCTTTAAGGCCCACAAGCTTTAGGGATAGTTACTAACTCTTTAGTTTCCTTTAGTTTTCAGGGAAGGCTATTAACCCTTCAGTGATGAGCTTGGGAATGTCTGGGATGCTTCACACTTCAGAGGAGAGAGGAGCTGTTTAAAAAACAAGTGGGAAATCTGGCAAAGTTTTGTGAAATAGGTTGCATTTGAACTATTTTCACACTTTCTTTGCTTGTGTTTCATTCTTTAAAGATGATTTTTTTTAAAATTTTTTATTTATTTATTTGAGAGCAACAGACACAGAGAGAAAGACAGATAGAGGGAGAGAGAGAGAGAGAATGGGCGCGCCAGGGCCTCCAGCCTCTGCAAATGAACTCCAGACACGTGCGCCCCTTGTGCATCTGGCTAACGTGGGACCTGGGGAACCGAGCCTCGAACTGGGGTCCTTAGGCTTCACAGGCAAGTGCTTAACCGCTAAGCCATCTCTCCAGCCCTGAAGATGATATTTAAATGGATTCTTATTACAATAGATTGTTACAAAGATCAGATAGAGCAAGTCACAGAAGTTTAGTGCAAATGCCTGTCATTTTGTGACTTACCCGTGAAGTTAACTCTTATTGTTATTATTATTATAATTTTTTTCAAGGAAGGGTTTCACTCCAGTCCAGGCTGACCTGGAATTCACTATGTAGTCTCAGGGTGGCCTTGATCTCGCGGTGATCCTCTACCTCTGCTTTCTGAGTGGTGGGATTTAAAGTTGTGTGCCACCATGCCCAGCTCAAATTAACTATTATTATTTGAGAGTTAGATTGGAATCAACTATGGGGTTTTAAAGTCATGTAGGCCTGGGTTTAAGTTCAATATGGTGTCATCATGAACACTTTATTTCTTGAGTTTGTGGAAGGCCAGTGTGAGTGGAGAATCCTTTCCTTCCTTCCCCTCATCTGGCTTTTCCTGCTGCTCAGGCCGAACCTGGTGGCTGTGGCCACACCAAGCTGGTTCCGCCGCTGCTGGAGCCACTTCTGTCTACCTATGCGGGCTCTAGATGCTCTGGATCTCTCCTGCTTCTCTGCTATAGTTGATAATTTCTTATGCACCTCACTTACCTCACTTTTTAGTAGAAGAGTGTATTGTGCTTTTTTTTTTTTTTTTTTTTTTTGGCTTTCTTCCCCTTAGGCTGCTTTGGCATGGTTCCTATGCTACCATCTTAACCGGCAACACTTCATTTCTCTGAGTCTCAAGATTGTTCAGTCGTAAAATGGAGCAAATAATAATAATATGACTTGATAGGTAGAGGGTATGAGCTAATTCTGGTTAACATGCAGTCATCTATCTGGAAAATAGCATATACTCATGACATGGGAAATTGCTTCCCTGGGGAGACCTGAACACATGTCTTCATCCCAGATAGGGTTCAGACGACAAACCAAAATACAACTGTACCAATACCCATTTATTAGGGTTATGTCCAGTGCAGGGTGAGGGTCTGCCTACAGTGGCATGTGTCATTCAAAGTCCGCCATGTCCCGGCAAAGCCTGCAGCCCCCAGGGGACGACTCAGGGAAGTTGAAGTTGAATCTCGGGCGCTCACTACAACTTCTTGCAGGCCACTCAGTTGGTCAGTCTCACCCTGAGCAGTGTTTGCCCTTTATGTAACCTCAGGGAGGAACTTGCAACCTTTCCCCCAAACTTACTGACCTTCTGGGTCTCCTTCCTCTCCCCAGGAGGGAAGGTTTCAATTCAAAGAAAATTACTCCACACTGCTAGTCAGAGTCTGGCCCTCAACAGTTGTTTAATGCTTATAACCTTGGGGAGTGGTCATGTGCCTTGTGGACCTCTTGATTTTTCTCATCCTCAATTTGGGAGCATTTTCTATGCAACAGTTCAGGAGTGGTGAGCTGTGATTACTTATCTGTTATTTTATTTTTTGAGGTAGGGTCTCACTCTAGCTCAGGCTGACCTGGAATTCACTATGTAGTCTCAGGGTGGCCTCGAACTCACAATGATCCTCCTATCTCTGCCTCCTGAGTGCTGGGATTCAAGGCATGCGCCACCATGACCAGCTGATTGCTTATCTTTTGAGCTGGGCCTTGAGGAGGGTGGGTAGGATTTAGGTGAGAGGAGGAACATGCCAGATAGGGGATTCTAGGCATAAGGTGAACTGTGATTAGTAATGAGGTCATTTTAATTGGGCCACCTAAGCTGCATGAGTTCAGTTACCTAGGAAACCAGAATGAGGAGTTTGGAGTCTAGTTTTTCTGGCTCATGAGGCTATGCAGTCATATATGCTGTTTGATATCGTTCTGGCTTTTCATTTGTTCCCTTGTTACTTCTGGGTCATAATTTCTGAAGTCAGTCTCGGGTTATTCCATCATGGCCATCATTCGCCATCTTTGTGACTGCAACTGCCTCCCCCTCCCTCCCTGCCTCTCCTGGTACACCTCTTCCCTTCAGTTCTCTTTAGAATGATCGCTTAAACACAAACTCCATCACCTACCTCACTTATGGAAATGATGACAAAACTCCAAAGCTGCTCTTGCAGTTGGAAGCCCTCTGCTTGATCGAGGTTCTCATTTCTCCTTTGAGCCAGTCGGCATCCTGGTAGGAAAATAGCGTGACCAAATGGGTAACTGCAAATAGTGGATGGAATTTGAGAAGTCTAACGATCACAGTCCTCTATAATTCAGGTTGCTGTTGGCCCCCCTAGTTCTGAAGGACCCCTGGAGGAGCTACTGCAGAGCCTATAGAGAGCCCCACGGAGATGATGGATCAATGGAAGCCATGTACTTGAGTAGAGGGCGACGCCAGCCACAGCCACCTGTCAAGGTAGGAGCTGGAGGCTCAACACTTTGGTCTCACTCTCCTCACACCCTTTGCTCTCCTGTCAGTGTAGCTTCATTGATCAAACCCATGCAAAAACCAGAGGGTAGGGAAGTCTTCAGTCCATGTTAAATGAGGTTTGCTTGGCACAAAGTACATTGTAAAAATATGGCAAGTGCATCTGGACGCCTCTAGTGGGCCCAGTGTAGTTTTTGTGAGCTTCTTTGCGCTTCAAAAGCAGTATTTCCTTTAGTCTTCTGTGCTGGTCCTTCCACCTCACCGATGCCTGCTTTTCTTCCGTTTCTGCCTGAGTATCACCCACTTCCTTGATTTCTTCCCATTTAGGTCATGTCCTCTTATCAGTGCTGTCATGGCACCCTCTACTTATCTTTTAATATGCATATGGGAATTGCATACTAATTAATTCTATAATTATTTGTTTAATAATGTCCTCTGTGTTAGAGACCACAGTAGGCAAATAAGAATGCAGTATATCTGTCATTTATCTGTCTATCTATCTATCTACCTACCTATCTATCTATCTATCTATCTATCTATCTATCTATCATCTATCATCATCATCTATCTAGCTATCTCTCACTTTTTTGAGATTGGGTCTCAGTCTGTAGCCCAGGCTCATCTCAAAATCACAACAATCTTCTTAACTCAGCTTTCCGGTTACTGGGATTAGAGACATAGCCACTTTGCCTAGCTTAGAGTATACAATATTTAAGTAAATTTCTTTTGAGTATCTATTATTTTGTAAGCACTTTTAAGTGTCAGGGATTCAGAAATTGGTGATATTTGGTGCCTGTCTTGAGTTCATAGTTTAATAGGAGACAGTTATATAAACAAAATAATTGTTGTGTAACAAAATAAAAACACTGAGTACTATAAAAGCTATTTAATTTGTCAAAACAAATTCATATTTCAAGTACAGACAAGAGAACAGGGCATTCTCTCTCTGTTTCTAGGGACTAGGGACATTTAGCAGTGGACAGTTGAGCTGAACCTTGAAGGATGGATAAGGTGAAGGACTTCCTAGCAGAGGGAATAGCAGAAACAAACAGGAAACCATATCACATCAAGGCAAACACCCATTTGACCTGTGGTTTCCACAATTTATCTATTTTATTAGCTAGTAGAAAATTTTAGGAGGCTTTAAAGTCAATAGTGATAATACACAAATAAAAATGAGAGGCAAACGCTAAGGAGACATTGGAAGGTAGAGGAAGACAGACATTTGGACAATAGTCAGAAGTGGCAAAGGATAACACATATTTTTATACCAAAAGAATTTCTGAGGAGTTCTTTATTGAGGGAACCCCGGTCTCCATTAGTCCTGGTTGTCATGTCTGGTTTTCAATCTGAAAACAAATCTGCCATGTCCTGGGACAACTTGTACTTTTGCTGAGGCGCCTAGGTCTGGGGCATTGGGTAGCTTGGTTGGCACTGCTCTGTGGTACTTTTGAAATAACTTTTCCCCTTGACTGCCAACTTAGCAGCTCACTATCTTTATGGAGGATATATTTTTGTCAATTCTCTTCTCTAGATTGTTTCTGAAAGCATCTTTTGACAATTCACATTCCTGCCACTTGCTGATTTGGTGTATACCATTTCAACATCATCTTCTCAATTACCCATGCAGGATTAGGAACTTTTTCTAAAAATGTGTGCTAGATATAGTGCCAGATGTTGTGGCTATACAAATGAGTATGGTATTGCCTTTGTCCTCAGAGAACACACAGTTTAGCAAGGAGACACATACGAAATAGAGTTTTATATAGGAAGATGCTGAATGAAATGAAATGTCTGGAAAACACAGAGATGCTCTGTGGAGTGCAGGGGGCCATGGAAGGCTTCTTGGGGAGACATCTAAGATGACCCTCTGACTGGTGAATGAAGAGAGCACTCTCTATGTAGAGACAATGTTTAAGTACAGATGTACTTCACTTACTTGTTTATTATTGGTGGATTTAGACTTTGGGTAGCTATTTAGGATTTTGTGGTCAGAGTTACATATTGTAGGTACTTTGTTGGCCATGATACATTTGAATGACACAAATGTAGAGTGAGCAAAGCTATGCAGTTCAAGAGAGAGATGAAGAGGAGCAAGGTAGTGGAGAAGAAGGCAGATTTTTAGAAATACTGTGGAGGTAAAAGCAGGCCGACTCATGACTGCATAAATACATGGGTGAAGACAAACATTCAAAATGGTTCATGCTCAGGGTCCTAGATTAATACCTGTGAGGGACCCAGCAAATTCCCCAGATAAGGTGTGCGTGGGAGGGTTGGTTTTGACTTCAAAAGCTGACTCCATCACCTACTAACTGCAACCCTTACCATAGTAATTCAGCTTTTCCAAGTTTCAGTTTCCTCATCTGCAAGATGGAATCATTAGTGGCTCCATGAGTTTTCAGTGAGGAGTAAATTAAGTAAAGATTGCAAGGACATTTGAAATGCTGAAAGAGCCAGTCATGTGCTTCCCATTTTTTCTACAGAAGTTTTCCTATGTTTCATCTAAAGCTGTTAAAAATTTTAAATAGTTATTTAATCCACCTGAAAATTATTTTAATGTAATATAACAAGTGAATCTACCTGTATACTTTCCCACCTGTAAAATCTGATAATCCAACCATAGTTGTCACTGCTGTAATTCACAATAGCTAGGAACTTGGAATCAGTCCACATTTCCATCAACAGATGAATGCTTAACAAAGATTTTGCTCACATGCACAATAGAATTCTACTCATTGGGGGCTGGAGAGATGGCTTAGTGGTTAAGTACTTGCCTGGGAAGCCTAAGGACCCCGGTTCAAGGCTCGATTCCCCAGGACCCACATTAGCCAGATACACAAGGGGACGCACATCTCTGGAGTTCGTTTGCAATGGCTTGAGGCTCTGGCATGCCCATTCTCTCTCTCTCTGCCTCTTTCTCTCTCTGTCTGTCACTCTTAAATAAACAAATAAATATAGAAAGAATTATACTCATTGGTGAGGAAAAATGAAACATGAAATTTGCAGAAAAATGGATGGAGTTGGAAAAAGTAGTACTAAGTGAGGTCATGCAGGCTCAGAAAGACAGTGCCACATGTTCTCTCTCATATGCGGTTCATAACCTGGAAAAACTTGAGTTGATTATAAGCATTGGTAAACATCAGGCATTTTGAAATGGAACTAGAATGAAGCTAGGAGAAAGGAGAAAATATGGAATGAGGGGAGGCAGGGTTACTGGACAAGCAAGTCAAGAAACAGAAGAAAAACAAAGAGAGAGAGAACAGGGGGTATGAGAGTTTGGGGAGTATGGAACAGGAAGGTGAGGGTGGGGAGGAATTATATAAAACTAGCTACAACATGAGTCAGTACCATAGAAATCTGTCTCCTGGAAAGCATTATATAAGATATGACCCTCAATAAGGGAGTGTGTGTTGGGGGGTGATGGCCTGGTCAGAAGTGCCCTGGACCAAAAGGTAGGGCTAGTTTAATCCTAAAACCATGGGCTATAGCTGGTAAATCCCAAGGCCAGAATTGGGGTTAATCCCCACAGTGATCTGTTGGTCAGGAAGACCCATGAGGTTCCCAAAGCAATGCAGGCCATTGCCAAAACACTTGGTTACCTGCTGTAGCTAAAAGGTAAGACCCTATTACTGAAGACATCATAGCCTGAACTCACATAACATTGAGAGCCCACATCAGAACTGAGAGGGAAACCAGCCCCCTCCTGGCTAGCCTTCATAGTGCTGGAAAGTGTTGTGGGAGCTGCTGGGGGATAATGTTCATCCACAGCTTGAGTAATAAGGAGAGTCTTCAACCTCTGAAGTCAACCAGTCAGGTGTGAAGTACACACTTGCGCAGCAATGGCACTCAGCCTATGCAGGTAACCAACAGTAGGGCTGGACATGAGAGCAGCTCGACAGAAGAGAACTCACACCTGCTACCGGGACCAAAACAGGCACCTATGAATAGAAAACTCATAGAAGCCAGAGAGCACCTCCACTGCTTTTTGGCTAAGAAGTGTGAGTATAGACATCAAAAAGTCTCTCAAATAACTGTGGCTATCCCCTATAATCCAAGCTGCTCTCACTCTTGGTTGGAGAATTCGTTTTATTTTACAGAAGAAAGAGAATACTAGGGAGATCCAGGATCCATCATATAACAAGGAATGATAGCTGATGGTCCTCCACAAGATGGATCACCTCTCCCACATCACAGGGAGATGTTGCAGAGGAAGCAGCAACACGACTACTGTTCTCACTGCTAGCCTGACAATCACCCCCAGGGAGATGGTGACAGACACTGTGGTCAGTCAAAGCTTACCAAAGCATGACTTGCAGAGGCTACAGAAAACTCAGCACTGAATCCCCACCAAGGCTCAGGTAACATTGCAGAAGAAGGAGCAGAAAGATTGTAAAAGTCACAGAGTGGATAGGGTTAGCTGGGGGTATGAGGCAGAGTCCCTGCCAACAGAGACTGACAGAGGACCTTGGTTCCCCAGTGAATACCAATAATCCTACTGAAGAAGGGCCTAAGTGGAATGGGAAAGGGGATATGAGTATAACCTTTTATAAAAATAAAATTTATGGGCTGGAGATGTGGTTTTGTTGCTAAGGTATTTGTCTGTGAAGCCTAAGGACTCAGGTTCGTTTCCTCAGGACCCACATAAGCCAGATGAACAAGGGTGTGCATGCATCTGGAGTTTGTTTGCAGTGATGAGAAACCCTGACACGCCCATTCTCTCTTTCCTTCTCTCTCAAAATAAATACATAAATAAAATTTAAAAATAAAATTTATTTGCAAAGAACCCCCTAACAATGATAAAGTAAATATGGAATTGTTTGTATCAACTCTAACAAAATGAAGCCTGGAGGTCATATTTGCACATAATTGCCTTAATGATAACCATTGCACTAGATTTAGCTAGAGGCACACACATCCATGGATGCTACCACACCTTATACAAAAAGAACATTTAGGGTTGGAGAGATGGCTTAGTGGTCAAGGTGCTTGCCTGCAAAGCCTAAGGACACAGGTTCAATTCCTCAGTACCCATGTAAGGCAGATGCATAAGGTAGCACATGTATCTGGAGTTCGTTTGTAGTGGTTAGAGACCCTAGTGTGCCCATTATCTCTCTCTCTGCCTCTCTCTCAAATAAAATAAAGTAATAAAATAAAGTAAAATAAAATAAAAAACATTAGCAACATTCTCACAAAACTCCCATACCCATGTCTTAAGTGTTTACGGTCCTTTTCCTAAGCATCTATCTTGTATGTTTACAAGAATATGCCTCTAGCAATTACCTGTTTAACCTTACTCACTTTTTGTTTATATTTTATTTATTTATTTGAGAAAGAGAAAGGGGAGGGAGAGAGAAAGACAGAATGAGCCAGCAGCTCCAAACAAACTCTAGACATACATACCACCTTGTGTTTCTGGCTTACGTGGGTACTGGGGAATTGAACCTGGGTTCTTTGGCCTTGCTGGCAAGTGCCTTAAGTGCTAAGCCGTCTCTCTGGCCCTCATGCCACTTTTTGTTGGTAACCACTACAGATAAGCATTAGTATTTCAAAATATCAGCTGGTATAATTTTCCTTGTCATTAAAAACTCATCTTTTCCTCAAAAGAAAAGGAATAAAAAACTGAGCAGCACAACAAAAACATGACCCTTCTGCTCTCTCATTGCATTTATGCCACTACCCTTCCTGCTTCCCTTAGGATTTCTTCCTCTCTCATGATTTCCTTTCTAGTCTCATGACCTATAAAAACACATGCATACTACATGTATGTATACAAACAAACATATAATTTTAAATTTAGGATCCACATATAAGAGAAAAGATGAAGTACTTGTCTTCCTGGATAGAGCTTATTTCATATAATACAATGATTTTGAGTAGCATTCATTTTCCTCAAAATGTTATGATTTCCTTTTTCTTTAAGGCTGCATAAAATGCCATTGTGTATATGTACCACATTTTATTTGTCCATTCATCTGTTGATGGGCATCTGGGCTGGTTCTATTTTCTGGCTATTGTGAAGAGTACAGAAATAAATATGGACATGCAACATAGCTGGGGCATGTTGGTTGAGAATCCTTTGCTATGTACCCAAGAGTAATACCATTTAATTAAAGGTGAACATTATAGCCTGATAAGATGGGGCATACCTATGATCTCAGCACTTGAAGCAGTGGAGGGGGAGGGTGGTGGAGGCCAAAAGGCCAGGAGTTAGAAGTTACCTTTGGCTACATAGTGAGTTTGAGGCCAATACGGGCTACATGGGACTCTGTCTCAAAAAACAAACAAATAAGATTAAATGAACATTATATTATAATCATGTTACATTAGTAATTATACCTCTGCCTTCCAGGTGTTGGGTCTAAAGGCATGTGCAACCAGGCCTGTCTCTGTGTGTTCTTTTTTTATTTTGAATTTTTTTCTTGTACTCTGTGAATACAGTGAAGTTGGTACCATTGTTGGCCTCCTCCCTGTCCTCCCCCCTCCACAGGCCTCTTCTTGTTGGGGTATGTGGGTCGTGCATTTTGGGGTTGGCCTTCAGTTTTGGGTAGGAGGAAATAACTCTGTGTGTCATGACCCAATGTGTGGCTCTGACATTCTTTCTGCCCCCTCTTCTGCTCACACAAGTGCAATAGTGGTGCATAGCCATGGTGGAAAACCAACTGCTCTTGATTTGGCGAACTGATCTGCTCAGTGGAACGGAACCTATAGCTGGAGCTGGGAAACAAGTCTGTGTGTTCTTAATAATGTGAAATTTCTTCCTTCTGTCTTTTTCACAGGAAAAACTTCCCCAGTTGTTTGAGATCCAAAACTCTGTAAAAAAATTTAATTATGTTCACAGGAAAACAAGACCTCATGCTGTTTTGCCCCACATTATCATCTTTGCCTGTAGGAAGGATTTGTTTGGATCAGGAAAGTGAGGACATTTGGAAGCATGTTTCTTTCTCTTGGGTGGCTTTCAAATGATTTCTAATTTTACTGAGTGATCTAAAAGTTTAACAGTCGCTCATTTAAAAAATGTCATTGTTGGGCTGGAGAGATGGCTTAGCGGTTAAGGTGTTTGCCTGCAAAGCCAAAGGATCGCAGTTTGATTCCACAGGACCCACATAAGCCAGATGCACAAGGGGGTGCACATGTCCCCCCCAAATAAAAAAAATAATAAAAAGTCAATGTTTTGCTAATAGACAGCAAACAAAGCTTGAGGAAAGTTGGCTTTGAGATGTGTTTTTAAAGTTTTGGTTGACATTTTAGAAGATTTATTACACTTTGAACAAAATTAAAGCCCTAGTACAAATAATTGACCTAGTGGGATCTGGAAATAGGCTTGTGCTTTCCAACTTTCCCAATGGAACTTTCCACTACTTCTTTGGCATGTAGCAGCTGGGCAGAAATAGTCCTCTGATTGTCGTGAAGCTCTGGCCTGGATCAGATCTGCTTTTGTGCTCTATGACTAGGGAGGTCACACAGCATTCTAGATCAACAGAAAGGAATAAGAAGCTCTGAACATCTTTTGGAGCAAGTGGCTGCTAACAGTTATGGCTAAGTGCATTAGAAGTGGTCTAGCATTGGAAGCGTGATATTGTTTGCTTATATGTGTGTAACTGTGGACTTGGGGATGGCTGGTTTTGCTGTACATAGAAAAAGTGTTGTGGTACTTTACAACTGAGATACCTGTATTCAGCCTGTAGTTTTCCTGCAAAAGATGCTTTGAGGGATGGAGGGATGGCTTAGCTGTTCAGGCATTTGCCTGCAAAAAAAAAAAAAAACAAAAAACCTAGGTTCGACTCCCCAGGACCCACATAAGCCAGATGCACAAGGTGGCACATGTGTCTGGAGTTTGTTCACAACAGCTGAAGGCCCTGGCAGGTTCACTCTCTTTCTCTCTCTCTCTCAAATAAATTTTTTTAAAAAAGGTGCTTTGAGGGCTGGAGAGATGGCTTAGCGGTTAAGCGCTTGCCTGTGAAGCCTAAGGACCCCGGTTCGAGGCTCGGTTCCCCAGGTCCCATGTTAGCCAGATGCACAAGGGGGCGCACGCGTCTGGAGTTCGTTTGCAGTGGCTGGAAGCCCTGGCGCGCCCATTCTCTCTCTCTTCCTCTATCTTTCTCTCTGTGTCTCTTGCTCTCAAATAAAATAAATAAAAAATTTAAAAAAAAAATTAAAAAAAAAAAGGTGCTTTGAAACCCCACTTATAGCCAAAGTTTATAGCTGAGGCCAGAAATGAGGGTGCAACCTGTATCAGTAGACAATGTGAGCCTGGTGAATAGAGTGACTTGTTGGACAGACAGACAGCTGCTATGTATCATAGTTGTTCAGGTTTAAAAAGTAAATCACAAAATTCAAAGTCACAGGACATGAAGATTTAGTAAAATATGGGGTCAAACCAGAGGTGTGCACAGCTGCCCTGACACAGCAATAACAGTGTAGAGCGTTGGGTCCTGAGCACAGACACACTCACTCAACTGGGAATGGTTTTCTCTAGCTTCTTTTTATAAAAAAATATTTTAGTGATTTATTAGAGAAAGACAGACAGACAGACAGAGAGAGAGAGAGAGAGAGAGAGACGGGGCGGGGGGGGGGGGGGAGAATAGGCTTGCCAGGGGCTTCTAGCCACTGAAAACAAAATCCAGACACATGTGCCATCTTGTGCATCTGGCTTACGTGGGTACTGGGAATTGAACCTAGGTCTTTAGGCTTTGCAGGCAAGTGCCTTAACCAGTAAGCAATCAGTCCAGACCCTTCTCTAGCTTTTTACTGGGGAAGAACTGAAGGCACAGAAGAGCAGAACTCAATAGTACCTACTTCTATTTTTCTCTTATTGAGTAAACTTAGTTATTGGCCCACTACCTTTTCTCTAGCTGCAAAGGTCTGAGTTAAGAGAGGAAACCCTCCAAGTCACCAAAGTTCCAGTGGCCAGAGTGGGCTGAATCAGGTCCACAGTCTCCTAGCAGAATGTTTTTTGCTGTGATTTGGATGTGTTTCTGCCAAACTCATACTGAAGCTTGTTTCCCAGTGTGATTCTCTATTTGAAAGGTGGTGGGATTAAGAGGTGGGGGTGATGGTTCATGACTGCTATCCCTCAGGGGTCAACACCAGTGCTGATTTCTGGAAGTTGGCTTGGTTAGTTTTTGCCAGAGCAGGCTCTCTCTTTTATAACAACCTGCCCTTGCCAGAAATCTTGTGCCTGGCTAGCTGAGCTTTTTGGTCATTGGATTCATGAGCCAAATAAATGTCTTTTCTTTATACATTATCCATCATCTGGTATGTTATTATAGCAATACAAAACAGACGAGGCCATTCTTTTCAAGTTGCTTTATTTGTACATGTTGCTAGATCATCAGAATGCTTCAGATCACTCTACAGCTGTGAATAAAAGCAAGTTATTGTGCAGGTCCTTCCAATCTGCCTTCCAAAGATGGTCAGCTGCCCATTCATTGAACAATCTATTCCTGTCTCTCCTTATTAGAAGTGTCCTCCAGAAGCCTATAGTAAATCCTTGTAGGTAAATAAGGCTCTTCCTGTCACTTGTTTATCTCACCACTCCCTTTCCCTACTGATGCATCAATATTGTTTTCTCTATTTTAATTTTTTTTTGGTTCATTTTTTATTTATTTATTTGAGAGCAACAGACACAGAGAGAAAGACACATAGAGGGAAAGAGAGAGAATGGGCGCTCCAGGGCTTCCAGCCTCTGCAAACGAACTCCAGACGCGTGCGCCCCCTTGTGCATCTGGCTAACGTGGGACCTGGGGAACCGAGCCTCGAACCGGGGTCCTTAGGCTTCACAGGCAAGCACTTAACCGCTAAGCCATCTCTCCAGCCCTGTTTTCTCTATTTTAAAAGATATTTTATTTTTATTTATTTGAGAGATACAGAGTCAAACAGAGGGAGAGAGAAGGAGAAGAGAGAAGAGAGAGAAGGGAGGAAGGATGGAGAGAGAGAGAGAGAGAGAGAGAGAGAGAGAGAGAGAGAGAGAGGGAGTGTTGGGGCATCCAGCCACTGCAAACTACTTTCTTTTAAGACAGGCTCTTTCATTTTGCTACTGGCGCTGGCGAGCTTCTGGGTTATCCTGACTCTGCTTCCTGTTGCCATAGGCACGCTGAGATACAGACATGTGCATCACTTTGTGTCCAGCCTCATGTGGGCGCTAGGCAGATTCAACTTGCATTGGCAGAACCATCTCCCCAGCCCTACTTTTATTTACTTAGTAAGTTTAAAATTTTTTTTTTTTGAGGCAGAGTCTCACTCTAGCCCAGGCTGATTTGGAATTCACTACATAGTCTCAGGGTGGCCTTGAACTCATGGCATCTTCCTACCTCTGCCTCCTGAGTGCTGGGATTAAAAGCGTGCACTACCATGCTTGGCCCAAGCCCTACTTTTAAAAAAGTCTCTAGTTTAAGATGCTAGAGTTAATGCCTCCTTATTACTCATTTTCAGAATGTTTCTTACTCCAATTTTGATTTTTCCCTTCAAGTTTCCCATCAAGTGTGCATTTTGGCTCATCTCTATTTCTTCTCCTGCACAACCTTTTCCCCTCCTATGTTCCAGATAGTCATAGGAAAGTAAAATTACCTTTCAGTCATATTTCAGTTACCTCTTCTTAGATTCTTTCGAACTAGTGCTATTATTCATATTAATCCTTCAGTAAATACAGAGATAGCAACTTGGACAAGTAGCCATTAAGACAAGTAAATGATTACTTCTTGTAGTCAGATTAGGCTACTCATTATTTAGTCCATGTTGTAGCACTTACGTTTCTGAATTTGTTCAAAATAATCCAGATTAAACAGCAACAACCACGCTGGGTGTGGTGGCACATCTTTAAACCCAGCAGTCAGGAGACAGAGGTAGGAAGATCAATTTGAGTTCAAGGCCACTCTGAGAGTCCATAGTGAATTCCAGGTCAACCTGGGCTAGAGTGAGACCCTGCCTTGAAAAACCCAAACAACAACAACAAAAACCCAACAATGTTATTTGATTTTGGCACATGCCTGTAATCCAAGGTTCCTCGGAGGCTGAGACAGAGGATCTTGATGAGGCTGTGGGGAGCCATCTTGATGGCTACTCTGTATGTCTGCACTAGGTATCCATAGTAGGTTGTGTCTATGAGTAGCCATTGCAGCCCAGCCTGGGCAACATCATGAGACTCATCTCCTAAAAAACTAATATTTAAGATACATTTTCCTTTGAACCTTCCCCAAGTGCCTTTCTGTCTAGCTAAAATCCTCATGTGTAGCCAAAGTGTTCTTGTAGTTACCTAACATTCCCGGCTCCTGTTTTGTCATCCTGGCCTCCAGAGGCTTCTCCTTTCCCCTTCCTCTAAGTCTTGAAAGATATGTAGCAAAAGAACACAAGGTCAGGTGGTTCATTTGCCATGCAGCCAACCTGGTATGGCCACATGTCTGTACATTTTTTTTATTTGTTAATTTTTTATTTTTAAAATTTTTTTTCTCAATTTTTATTAACATTTTCTGTGATTATAAAAAATATTCCAGGGCTGGAGAGATGGCTTAGCGGTTAAGTGCTTGCTTGTGAAGCCTAAGGACCCCGGTTCGAGGCTCGGTTCCCCAGGTCCCACGTTAGCCAGATGCACAAGGTGGCGCACGCGTCTGGAGTTCTTTTGCAGAGGCTGGAAGGCCTGGAGTGCCCATTCTCTCTCTCTCCCTCTATCTGTCTTTCTCTCTGTGTCTGTCGCTCTCAAATAAATAAATAAAAAAATTAAAAAAAATTCCATGGTAATACCCCCCCACTTTCCCCTTTGAAATTCCATTCTCCATCATATCCCCTCCCCATCTCAATCATTCTACTTACATATATACAATACCAACCTATTAAGTACCCTCCTCCCTTCCTTTCTCTTCCCTTTATATCTCCTTTTTAACTTACTGGCCTCTGCTACTGAGTATTTTCCTTCTCATGCAGAAGTCCAAACATCTGCAGCTAGGATCCACATATGAGGGAGAACATGTGGCGCTTGGCTTTCTGGGCCTGGGTTACCTCACTTAGTATAATCCTTTCCAGATCCATCCATTTTTCTGCAAATTTCATAACTTCATTTTTCTTTACCGCTGAGTAGAACTCCATTGTATAAATGTGCCATATCTTCATTATCCACTCATCAGTTGAGGGACATCTAGGCTGGTTCCATTTCCCAGCTATTATAAATTGAGCAGCAATAAACATGGTTGAGCACGTTGTTCTAAGGAAATGAGATGAATCCTTAGGATATATGCCTAGGAGTGCTATAGCTGGGTCATATGGTAGATCAATCTTTAGCTGTTTTAGGAACCTCCACACTGATTTCCACAATGGCTGGACCAGATTGCATTCCCACCAACAGTGTAGAAGGGTTCCTCTTTTTCCATATCCCAGCCAACATTTATGATCATTTGTTTTCATGATGGTAGCCAATCTGACAGGAGTGAGATGGAATCTCAATGTAGTTTTAATCTCCATTTCCCTGATGACTAGTGACATAGAACTATTTTTTAGATGCTTATATGCCATTCGTATTTCTTCCTTTGAGAACTCTCTATTTAGCTCTATAGCCCATTTTTGATTGGCTTGTTTTATTCCTTATTATTTAACTTTTTGAGTTCTTTGTATATCCTAGATATTAATCCTCTATCAGATATACAGCTGGCGAAGATTTTTTACCCATTCTGTAGGTTGCCTCTTCGCTTTATTCACAGTGTCCTTTGCAATGCAAAATTTTTTAATTTCATGAGGTCCCAGTGATTAATCTGTGGTTTTATTGCCTGAGCAATTGGGGTTGGTTGTATTCAGAAAGTCTTTGCTAAGACCAATATGTTGAAGGGTTTTCCCTACTTTTTCCTCTAGCAGTTTTAGAGTTTCTGGTCTGGTGTTAAGTTTTTTAGTCCATTTGGACTTAATTATTGTGCATGGAGAGATAGAAAGATCTATTTTCATCCTTCTATACATATCCAGTTTTCCCAACACCATTTACTGAAGAGGCTGTCTTTTCTCCAATGAGTATTTTTGGCATTTTTATCGAATATCAGGTGGCTATAGCTAACTGGACGTACATCTGGGTCCTGTATTCTGTTCCATTGATCCACATATCTGCTTTTGTGCCAGTACCACACTATTTTTGTTACTATGGCTTTGTAGTATAGGTTAAAATCAGGTGTGGTGATACCACCAGCCTTATTTTTGTTGCTCAGTATTATTTTAGATATTTGAGATTTTTTGTGATTCCAAATGAATTTTTGGATTGTTTTTTCTATTTCCATGAAGAATGCCTTTGGAATTTTGATAGGGATTACATTAAATGTGTAGATTGGTTTTTGCAAGATTGCCATTTTCACAATATTGATTCTTCCAATCCAGGAACAAGGGATGTTTTTCCACTTCCTAGTGTCTTCTGCAATTTCTTGCTTGAGTGTTTTAAAGTTCTCGTTGTAGAGATTCTTTATTTCCTTGGTTAGGTTTATTCCAAGGTACTTTATTTATTTATTTATTTTTTTGATGCAATTGTGAATGGGAGCGATTCTTTGATTTCATTCTCTGTGTGATTGTTGTTAGCATATATGAAAGCTACTGATTTCTGTGTATTTATTTTGTATCCTGCTATGTGGTTGTAGGTTTTTATCAGCTCTAACAGTTTGCTAGTAGAGTCTTTAGGGTCCTTTATATATAGAATCATGTCATCTGCAAATAATGATAACTTGATTTCTTCCTTTCCAATTTGTATCCCTTTTATGTGTGTCTCTTGCCTTATTGCTATGGCTAAGACTTCCAAAACTATATTAAATAAAAGTGGGGACAGTGGACACCCTTGTCTTGTTCCTGATTTTAGTTGGAAAGCTTCCAGTTTTTCCCCATTTAGTAATATGTTGGCTGTAGCTTGTCATAAATAACCTTTATTATATTGAGATATGTTCCTTCTATTCCCAGTCTCTATAGGACTTTTATCACGAAGGGATGTTGGATTTTGTCAAATGCTTTCTCTGCATCTAATGAGATGATCATGTGATTTTTGTCCTTCAATCCATTTATATGATGTATTACATTTATATATTTGCATATATTGAACCATCCCTGCATCTCTGGGATAAAGCCTACTTGGTCAGGGTGAATGATCTTTTTGATATATTCTTGTATTCTGTTTGCTAATATTTTGTTGAGAATTTTTGCATCTATGTTCATGAGGGAGATTGGTCTGTAATTTTCTTTTTGTTCTATCTTTGTCTGGTTTTGGTATTAGGGTAATGCTGACTTCATAGAAGGAGTTTGGTAGAATTCCTTCTTTTTCTATTTCATGGAAAAACTTACGAATCAATGGTGTTAACTCTTTCTTGAAGGTCTGGTAAAATTCAGCAGTGTATTAATCTGGGTCTGGGCTTTTTTTTAGTTGGGAGATTTTTGATAACTGTTCAGATCTCCATGCTTGTTATAGGTCTATTTAAGTGATTAATTTCATCTTGATTTAATTTAGATAGGTCATATAAATCAAGGAACTCATCCATTTCTTTCAGATTTTCATACTTTGTGGAATATATGCTTTTATAGTTTGTCCCTGTGATTTTTTAAATTTCTCTGGCATCTGTTGTGATGTTACCTTTTTCATCTCTAATTTTATTAATTTGTGTCTCTTCTCTCTTTCTTTTGGTCAGATTTGCTAAGGGTTTATCGATCTTGTTTATCCTTTCAAAGAACCAGCTCTTGGTTTCATTAATTCTTTGGATTTTTTTGTGTCTATTTCATTAATTTCTGCCCTAATCTTTATTATTTCTTCCCATCTACTGATTTTTGGTTTGCCTTGTTCTTCTTTTTCCAAGGCTTTAAGGTGAAGCATTAGGTCGTTTACTTGTGGCCTTTCTCATTTCTTAATATAGGCACTTAAAGCTATAAATTTACCTCTTAGAACTGCCTTCATAATATCCCAGAGATTTTGGTATGTTGTGTTCTCATTATCGTATGACTCTATAAATATTTTGATTTCCTTCTTGATTTCTTCATTAACCCATTCATCATTTAGTAGTATATTGTTTAGTTTCCATGATTTTGTGTATGCTCTATAGCCTTTCTTGCTATTGATTTGTAGTTTGATTCCATTGTGGTCAGAGAGAATGCAAGGAATTATTTCAATTTTCCTGTATTTGTTAAGATTTGCTTTGTGTCCTAATATATGGTCTATTTTAGAGAATGTTCCATGTGCTGCTGAAAAGAATGTATATTCCGCAGCATTTGGATGAAATGTCCTGTATATATCTGTAAGGTCCATTCCTTCTATGACCTCATTTAGTCCAGATGCCTCTCTGTTTATTTTTTCCCGGGATGACCTGTCAATTGATGAGAGTGGGGTGTTGAAGTCACCCACTACCACTGTGTTTGGTGTTATCTGTGACCTTAGTTCTAATAGTGTTTGTTTGATGAATTTGGGTGCCCCCATGTTAGGTGCATATATGTTTAGGATTGTAATGTCCTCCTGTTGGAGTGTGCCCTCAATCAATATAAAGTGACCTTCCTTATCTTTCTTGACTAATGTTGGACTGAAGTCTACCTTGTCAGATATTAGGATAGCAACCCCTGCTTGTTTGCTATGCCCATTTTCTTGAAACACTGTTTTCCAACCTTTCACCCTAAGATAATGTCCATCCTTTGTAGAATGGTGAGTACTTGGAGACAACAAATTGTAGGATCCTGCTTTTTAACCCAGTCTGCAAACCTATGTCTTTTCTTTGGGACATTGAGGCCATTGATACTAAGTGATATTATTGAAAGGTGTGTATTTATGTTTGCCATTTTTTTTTTTGGTGGTTCCAGTTCTACCTTTGCTCTCTCGTGTTAATTAGTATTTGAGTATTGCTTGTTTTTTCCAGGTTCCTTATATGTGTGCTTTTCCTTCTCTTCAGCATGGAGAATTCTTTCAATTATTTTCTGTAGAGCTGGCTTTGTCTTCAAATACTCCTTTAGCCTGCTTTTGTCATGGAATGTCCTTATTTCTCTGTCTATTTGAATGGATAGCTTTGCAGGATAAAGTAACCTTGGTTGACAGTTGTTATCTTTCAGAATTTGGAATACATAACTCCAAGCCCTTCTGGCTTTTAAGGTTTGTGTTGACTAATCTGCTGTGATCCTGATGGGCTTGCCTTTGTAGGTAACTTGATTTTTCTCTCTGACTGCTTTCAATATATTTTCTTTGGATTGTGTGTTTGGTAGTTTGATTATAATATGTTGAGGACAGGTTCTTTCCAGGCTTTGTCTGGCTGGTGTTCTAAAGGATTCCTGTATCTGCATTGGCACCTCTTTCCCAATTTGGGGGAAGTTTTCTTCTATGATTTTGTTGAGGACACCTACTATGCCTTTGGAGTGAAATTCTTCTCCTTCTACTATGCCCTGAATTCTTAAGTTTGATCTCTTCATAGTGTCCTGATTATCTTGAAATTCCCATTCATACTTTTCTATTAGTTTGTCTTTCTCTTTGTTGGACTGCATTAGGTCTGCCACCTGGTCTTCTAGCTTAGATATTCTGTCCTCTCCCTCATCCATCCTACTGGTGAGATTTTCTACAGAGTTTTTTTAATTTCATTAACTGTGTTCTTCATTGCTAGTAATTCTGACTGGTTTTTCTTTATTATTTCTATTTCCTTATTTATGTCTTGTATTGCCTTCTTTATTTCATTAAATTGGTGTCCTGCATCTTCTTTGATTCCTTTGATTTCCTCTTTGTTTCTTTTGATTTGTTCTTTGACTTCTTTGAACATATTTACAATCATTCTTTTGAAATCTTTCTCAGGCATTTCCTCCAGCTCATTCTCACTGGAGGTCATCTCTGATGCATTAATACTTTTTGATGGATTTATATTGTCTTGATTTTTGGTGTTTCTTGTGCTATAATGTATATATTTTTGCATCTTGGATTAAGTTAATGCTTGGATTTTCTAGTTTGCTGGGTGTTCTTAGCTGTATCAATTGATCTGATGTTATATATCTTCAGTGCAGGAGATTAAGGTGTTAGGTGTGGCTCTTAACACTCTCAGACTATCTAGAAAAGTGTTCCTAGTGGTTGAGTTTGTCTGCTATGGGGGCATTCAAGTAGGATGAGTGGAACAAAATACAGGTAGATTCTAAAATTTAACTAAACTCTGTATACATTCAATCAACAACAGCACCAAGTAGTTATGCAAGAGTAGGTGTTATAACAACCAGATCCTCTATCAAAAAGAGGTTAAGATTTCTGGTCTGTTGAGGGATCCAAGTCAGCTTGTGATCAAGTGAGACCCTTCCCTGGTGCAATCCCAGTTACCTTTTTGGATGATTTTAGTGTCAGTCAATTAGGCTGGCTGGGTTGCTGGACTGCTGTTCTGTTTTCTGGAGCTGGACACTGGCTTTTCCTGTGGGGCAAACCAAGCCTGGCAACTGTGGCCCTGCAGATGGGCACCCCTGCTGCTGGAACTGTTGCTGCTGCTGCTGAAGCTGCTGCTGCCACCGCTGAAGCTGCCGCCGCTGCCGCCAAAGCTGCCATTGCCACTGCTGGGCCTGCTACTGCCGCTGCTGGAGCCGCTGTTGCTGTTGCTGGAGCTGTTGCTGTTGCTGCTGGAGCCGTGGCTTCCACTGCTGCTTCTGCTGCCAGAGCCGGGGCACCACTGCCGGAGCTGCTTTGGCCTGCCTGTGTGGGCTCTGGATGCTCTGGGACTCTCCTACTTCTCTGTTGCCGTTTTAATTTCTCATACACCTCACTTTTTAGTAAAAGTGTGCATTTTGCTGGGTTTTCTTTGGCTTTTTCTCCCCTAGGCTGCTTTGGTGTGGTTCCTATGCTGCCATCTTCTATTTTATTTTTTTAAAAAGATTTTACTTTTATTTATTTATTACAGTCAGAGAGAGAAAGAGAGAGAGAGAGAGAGAGAGAGAGGGAGAGAGAGAGAGAGAGAGAGGGACTTGACATGCCAGGGCCTCAGCCGCCGCAATTGAACGCAGATGCTTGCGCCACCTAGTGGGCATGTGCAAGCTTGCACTTCCTCACCTTTGTGCGTCTGGCTTATGTGGGATCTGGAGAGTGGAACATGGATCCTTAGGCTTGGCAGACAAGAGTCTTAACTATTAAGCCATCTCTCCAGTCCGGTCACATGTCTTTTAACCTTTTCATCTCTCTTCTTAACATTATTAGAGGCCAAGTGTGTTTCTTTTACTGTTATCACTCTCCTCCTCCCCTCATGTGAGACATTTCA
Source organism: Jaculus jaculus (assembly GCF_020740685.1). NCBI lineage: Eukaryota > Metazoa > Chordata > Mammalia > Rodentia > Dipodidae > Jaculus > Jaculus jaculus. The sequence goes on from NC_059102.1 coordinate 44,175,261, forward strand.
TGCATCTTGGGTGCTATCCTGTACTTCCTTTAACCTCTTATTGCTAACAATCATCGTGCCATCACACCTGCACCCAGACTGCTCTGTGCTTTGAGACTACTTTTCTGGTAGGGCATGGAGTAAAAGCTTAGGTAGTAAAAATTAAACTTGAAAATCTCTTCAGCATAAACTGATTGACTATCCAGCAACATCTTTCTTCTTTTCTTTTAACTTGTGGCATAATGGATTTATATTTAAGGTAATACTTCTCACTATGGGGATATTACTCAGTTGATAAAAAGGATTTACATTAAATGTATTCTCTTTTTTAAAATTTTTTTAAAATTTATTTATTTGAGAGCGACAGACACAGAGAGAAAGACAGATAGAGGGAGAGAGAGAGAATGGGCGCGCCAGGGCTTCCAGCCTCTGCAAACGACCTCCAGACGCGTGCGCCCCCTTGTGCATCTGGCTAACGTGAGACCTGGGGAACCAAGCCTCGAACCATGGTCCTTAGGCTTCACAGGCAAGCGCTTAACCGCTAAGCCATCTCCCCAGCCCTTAAATGTATTCTCTACTTCATTGTCAATGTATCAGTTTTTCATTAAATCTTTTCTCCATTTAAAATTTTTTTTTTTTTTAAATTTATTTATTTGAGAGTGACAGACACAGAGAGAAAGTCAGATAGAGGGAGAGAGAGAGAATGGGCACGCCAGGGCTTCCAGCCTCTGCAAACGAACTCCAGACGCGTGCGCCCCCTTGTGCATCTGGCTAACGTGGGACCTGGGGAACTGAGCCTCGAACCGGGGTCCTTAGGCTTCACAGGCAAGCGCTTAACCGCTAAGCCATCTCTCCAGCCCATCTTTTCTCCATTTAAGTATTAGATACATTGAATGCAATTCTCTAAACTTCTTTTCCCCCCTCAGACACAAAAGTTTCAATTTTAGGCTGTTTGGTATCTAAGTACAATATTAACTTGGGAGATAAGGCAACAATTCTAACACAAAACACAAAGTAAAAGACTCCTCCAGGGTTCAAAAGTAGTGTTTATATCTATTTCTAGACTATGGGCAAATACTTCCTTCTTTCTATTTCACATGCTCTGAGAATTCTGAAAGTATGTAATAGTATTTATGCAGACTTCAGCTACTTGAGTTCTTTGACCTTCTTTGTTTTAAATATTTTCTTATTTACTTATCTGAGAGAAAGTGGGGGTAGGAAGAGAAAAAGATGCAGGCAGACAGAATGGGTGGGTCAGGGCTTGTACCCACTGCAAATGAACTCCAGACGAATGCACCACTGTGTGCGTCTGGCTTATGTGGGAACCGGGAAATTGAACCTGGGTCCTTAGGCTTCACAGGCAAGTGCCCTAACCACTAAGTGATCTCTTCAGCCCTTTTGACCCTCTTTCTAAGCAGCAAATACAAATCATAGGTTCATTTTTAGTGTATCATTTGTTGTAAAGAAAACATTTTTCTTATTTAGTAAATGGGGAAAATGCTCTCATTTTATAGAAAACTACTAAGAAACAGTGAAACCACTCTGTCCACTGTTTGCTGGAAACCTTATAAATCAGATCTCTGGTTTAGCTTCAATAGCACAAAGGTTTTCAGTGCTCTAGGATAAAACCTGATTCACTGGAGTCCTTCAAACCCCACTTCTTTTTTATACATCTACCTTCAAGTAACTACAAATGTCTGTGATGCTGAGAACCGCTTACTGGGTCTCTGTCTTCTACTGCTTTCACAACAAGAAGAATAAAAAACCCTGAAATAAAGGTAATCACAGCTGTGTTAAAACTGAGATCAGGGTGGGAGAAAAAAAACAGAAGTTAGGGTGCTTGCCTGCAAAACCTAGCAACCAGTGTTTGAGTTCTCAGGACCCACATAAGGCCAGACACAAAAAGTGTACCATGCTTCTGGAGTTTGTTTGCTGTGGCTGGAGGCCCTGGTGCACCCATTCTCTCTCTTTTTCTTTCTCTCTCTCTGCTTGCAAATAAATGAATAAAAAATAAAAATATGTATTAAAAAAACTCCTAAGATCAGGGGTCTGGAGAGATGGCTTAGTGACTAAGGTGTTTGTTTACCTGTAAAGCCAAAGGATCCTGATTCAATTCTCCAGGACCCATGTAAGCCAGATGCACAAGGGGGCACATGCATCTGGAGTTCGTTTGCAATGGCTGGATGCCCTGGCATGCCCATTCTCTCCCTCTCCCCCCTCTCTCAAATAAATAAATAAAATATAAAAAAATTATGTGAAAAAAACCCTCAGATCACTTGGGGGCTGTGTAGATGGCTCAGTGGTTAAAGGCACTTGTTTGCAAAGCCTACTAGCCTGAGTTCAGTTCTCCACACCCATGAAAGTCAGATGCAGAGTGGTGCCTACATCTGTGATTCTAACACACCTATTACATTAGGAGGTGAAGCCAGGAAAGCCCTAAGTTCATGAGTTAGCTAGGCAGTCTGGCATTCATGTGCAGTCTTGCAGTTCTTTTGTAGTAGGAAGAGACCCTGCCTCAAAGAAGGGGATTCTAGACACCTCGAAGTTGTCCTGTGACTTTCATAGGCATGCCACGGTATGCATGTCCCCCCACACAGATAAACTTTTAAAAACTGAGATCCCAATGTTGGGATCTTAAGGGTGGAAGGTTCTAAAACCTTTCTGATTTGAATTATTCCAGTTTAGAGCTCTTGATGCTGAGGCTAAGAGGTTATATGTGGCACCACCTTCCAAGCAGCAGCCATTACAGGAATCAGCCCTGTAAATTGCTTCTCTTGCTTTCTGGGAATATGTCCTTTGGGTAGAACCGTGGGCTACTGGCAGCATTTCAGTTGTGACCTCATTGGACTCTCAGCGACTGAGTTATAGTTGGATGCCTAGCTAGATGCCCCAGAGTTGATGGCATAAGTTTTTCCAACTTTCCTGCCCTTCCCAAGACCCACTATCTTATTTATAAATTTTTTAAAATTGTATTTATTTATTTATTTGAGGGAAAGAGACAGAAGGAGGGAGGAAGAGAGAGAGAGAGAGGGGGAGAGAGAATGCGAATTAGTATGGGCGTGACAGGGCCTCCTGACACTGCCAACAAACTCCAGACACATGTGCCTCTTAGTGCATCTTGGTTTATGTGGGTGCTAGAGAATTGAACCCAGGCCATCAGGCTTTGCAAGAAGGTGCCTTAACTGCTAAGCCATCTCTCCAGCCTCCCACTATCTTCTTAAAGCTTTCCTTTCTTAATCTGCCTGCCCAGTTTTTGAGCTTCTCTTTTGGTTTTGGTAGCTACTGAGGGCATAGATTTCAGAGGTTCTAAAAACATCGTCCTGTCATTGACTAGTGATGTGATTTTGGATGACACTCCCAGAGCTCTTCATTTTCCTCATCTGTGAAGTAGATTTCTACCTCATAGGATTCTTATAAATGATTCTTATATTTGTAAAGTATGTAAAAAAAATGCCAAAGTGGGTACTATGGAAGAGCTCATTTCACTTTTTCAGTTTTTGCATGTGTATGTGGCGTGCATGCATGTGCACATATGTGCTTGCTCTGGTTTTCATTTATTTATTTATTTATATGAGAGGGAGTGTGAGCAAGTGAGAATTGGTGCACCAGGGCCTCCAGCCACTGCAATCAAACTCCAGATGCATGTGCCACCTTGTGCACATGTGCATCCTTGTGCGTCTGACTTATGTGGGTTCTGGGGAGTAGAACTCGGGTGCTTAGGCTTCTCAGGCAAGCCCCTTTACTGCGAAGTCATCTTTCCAGCCCTGTTTTCCATTTATATTCCTTCACCCAACATTAGTGCTTCCATCCAATGTAGCTGATGAAGGAAGAAGGATACTGACACATATGAACGGACATTTCCTCTCAAATGTAGAACATCTGGCCTTTCTCACTGTAATAAGTAACCCCCAGTATCACTGATGCTGTGCTGGGGGCAAAGACGTTGATGAGGTTCATCTCAGTTACAACTAGCCATGATTAAAATACTGACATTTTTTCTATTAACAACCCTAAGGTTTAATTCCCAAATACTTTAAAAAATGGTTTATTTTGCAAGCAGAGAGAGAGAGGCAGGGATGGACAGACAGAGAATGGGCATGGCAGAGCCTCTAGCTACTGCAAAGGAACTCCAGACACATGCACCAGTTTGTGCATCCAGCTTTACATGGGTACTGGGTAATCAAATCTGGGTTGTCAGGTACAGGCAAGCTCCTTAATTGCTGAGCCATCTTTCCAGCCTCTTCAAACACCTCTTGATTAGGCAGGCAGGAAAGGAAAGTTGCAGAAAACGGGTTGGTAACCTGGGGATCTGCAAAGGTGGTTTTCCCACTGGAGTAGCTCAGCTCCCTGATAATGTTTTGAGAAAACATCATCATAGACCCACTTGTAAAGCTCACACTGGGCAGCCTTTCATTCCTTGGGGATTTTATAACTTTAAAATCTAACTGTAACATCCTCAAGGTCATGGGGCTATATGGTTTGTGAGTTGTGTTGACCTCTGGTGCAGTGATTGCTGGCAATACTGCAGTGTTCAGTAAACTCCAGTTGACAGATTTATTGTTAGGATGAGTAAGACAAAGCCGTGTTTCAATGCTGCCAAACCACAGTGGGAGAAGGCCCATGACTAATAAACTCCCCACAACTCATGGTCCCCCCATTTTCTTAGGCACAAAGCCCAACTGAAAATGTTAACTCTGTTCCAGTTCCTCTAATCCCATAATGGAGGGCAGTACAAGCCGGGAAGGAGCTGGAAGGGAGAGGCCTGTATCTCCAGTTTACAGGTTTAAAGAGCGAGATAGCTCCTAGGAGACAGTGCTGTTTCCCAGGAAATCCCATCTGGAGTTGAAACACTGACTTTTATGGAGTTACTCAACACCAGGGGGCAGGAGAGAAAGCGGAGCGAATGGAACACGCAGTCTGAGAAGGATGGTGGGGAGTAACCAGTTTAAAAGTGCAAGAAGGCTTCTATCATGAACCTTGGCTTTTAGCATATAGACATTCCATGGTAGTTAAATATGAATGTTCTAAAAACTTTTAAAATTTTGTTTAAAAATATTTTATTTAGGGCTGGAGAGATGGCTTAGCAGTTAAGACGCCTGCCTGTAAAGCCAAAGGACTCAGGTTTGATTCCCCAGTACCCATGTAAGCCAGATGCACAATGGGGTGTATGCATCCGGAGTTTGTTTGCAGTGGCTAGAGGCCCTGGCGTACCCATTCTCTCTCTCTCTCTCAAGGCAGATACATAGAGAGAGGCAGATAGAGAGAATGGGGGCACCAGGGCCTCCAGACACTGCAAACAAACTCCAGAGGCATGCATCCTATTGTGCATATGGCTTATGTAGGTTCTGGGGAATAGAACCTGGATCCATAGGCTTTGTAGACAAGTGCCTTAACTACTAAGCCATCTCTCCAGCCTCTAAAATTTGTTAATAACAGAAGTCTTCCATGTTCATGGCAAAACTATTTCAAAAGCTACAGAGAAGCAAAGCCAAAACATTTTACTGTTCATTTCCCATTCCCAAATTATTATCTTGTGCTGTTGCATGACTTTACCAGGTAATATTCACTCAGTCCTCAACATATGACTGTGGGCAGAGGAAAGGCTACTCAGGGTTCTGGTCTTGGCTCTCTCCTAACCAGTCCCTGGCAAGCAGCTTAGCTTCTTTAAGGATTAGATTCCTCAACCATGAAAGCACTTCATGCCAATAAAACAGAAGGAGCCTCTAACCTCTATCATTCTAATGATCCATATTTTATTTATTATTGATGAAAGAGAGAGAATGGACATCCAGGGCTGCCAGCCACTGCAAACGAACTCCAAATGCATGTGCCACCTTGTCCATCTGTTTTTTTGTGGGTACTGGGAAGTGGAACCTGAGTCCTTAGGCTTTGCAGGCAAGCACCTTAACCACTGAGCCATCTCTCCAGCCTTGATGCATATTTAAGGAGTCAGAATGGTGCAGATAGTGGTTATTGCTCTGGTATCAGATGGCTTTTAATCCCTGCGCCACCTGTGAGGTCTGGACAGATTTCGTGACTTCTTGGTGGTTTCCCTTTCTCTAAGATGACACCTAGGGAGCTGTGAGAATGAAATAATTGCACAATAAAACATTTAGAACACCGATTGGCACATGATAAGGTTCAATGAACAAGCGCTATCATCACTAGTTTCACCATTCTGCTCAGGTACCCACTTTCCTGATGTGAGGGGGTGAAAACGAATGGTGAGGAAGCAAGTAAGCACTGGAGAGGGGTGAGCATATGAACTGGGCATCGTGCTAACTTCGACAGCCTTACTTCATCCTCAGAAAAAAGTTACCACCTCCAATTTAAACACCACGGCATTGAGGGTAGAGTTTGCCTAGATTCGGGTTGCTGTTAAGTGCCAAGCCCAAAGACTGTGTCCTTTCAGATACTTTTGGCAAAGGGGCAACAGAACCTGCCAGTAGTTGGGTATTTCACTTTAAAAATAAAGCCCAGGCATGAAGTATCTTTCTGTGTTATTCAGCATGAATTTTTCTTCACTTTAACGACTCCAATTTAACAAACCTACTGACAAATTTTAAAAGACACAGGAATTTTTTATACATTTTAATTACTGCTGGATAATCAAGCAGAACAGAACTAAGACATGGATTTGATAAAAATAATGTGCATTTGATTTGAAAATTTAATTTAAAAATTATTTATTTATTTATTTGAGAGAGAAGGAGACAGAGGGGGTCAGGGAGAGGGAGGGAGGGAAAGAATGGGCCCGCCAGGGCCTCTAGCCACTGCAAACGAACTCCAGATGGATGTGTGCATCTGGCTTATGTGGGTACTAGAGAATTGAACCTGGATCCGTGCAAATTTAATTTTATAGTTCTAACTGGTGGTCCCAATGCGCCACAAACTAAACAACATAAGGACACTGTTGCAGAAAATAGTGGGCTTGGGAAGGTTGTGAATTACAGTGTGATTGTTTCAACAATTTAATTAAAAAAATACCTGTATTTATTTAAGAGACAGAGAATAAGTGTGCCAGGGCCTCTTGCTACTGCAAGCTACTCCAAACACATGTGCTACTTTATGCATATGGTTTGACTGGGATACTGGGGAGTGGAAACCGGGCTGTCAGACTTTGTGAACAAATGCATTTAACAGCTAAGCCATCTCTCCAGCCGCAGCATTTTGCTCTTTATCTCTGTGTCCAAGGATGTCAACATGCAGTGGAGGCATTGCTATTCGTGAGGATGGTCATCTCATCTCTTTCAAGGACAAAACTGAAGAGTAGATTAGCATAAACAAAGTATCTGCTTGTTTGCTCATTTATGCATGTATGTATGCTATTGACTTACTTAAAAAGTCTTGCTATGTAATAGCCCAGGCTGAGGCCTCACCATCTTTGCCTGCTGAGGATTGGGTTTATAGAGGTACACTCCAGTATCTGGCTTCAAAATGTCCGTAAAAATATTTATTTGTTTATTAGAGAGAGAGAGAGAGAAAGAGAAAGAGAGAGGGGGAAAATATTGATGTTCCAGGGCCTCTTGCCACAGCAAACAAACTCCAGACAGATGGCTCATTTTGTATATCTAGCTTCATGCGGGTCTTGGGGAATTGAACCCAGGCCCTCATTCTTTGCAAGCAAGAGCCTTTAACTGCTGAGCCATCTCTCCACCCCCCCAAATGTCTTTTGATTAAAGGCCACCTCGTTTTGTGAGCACGCATGTTTTCCTACCTAGCAACATTTGTTAGAGGAGATTGTAACTCCTATCATCCGTTGGCTATATTTCGTGGGGTGCATTTGTGGATTCACCCCAACTAAAGGCGGCGGGAGTGGGGAACAGCCAGCTAACTCCAGACAATAAGCAACACAAACATTTCAGCTACCTTAGGCTGGCTCAAGCCGCAACTTTTCAGCGCTCCGCTTTAACCAAGTACCAACCCACGTATTTATTTCCAAGACACCACTAACTGAGAAGAACTGGCGCTGGCCAGGAGAGGCCTGCTGCCGCCCCTCTTGGCCTCGTGCAATACGTGCCTTGCGGGGTGCGGGGATCGCGGCTCAGCCCGGCTGGCCCGAGTCCCGGGCACCCCGCCCGGCTCCCTGCGCGCTCCCAGCAAGGCCCGCGATCGCGCTCCGGGGAACTGCAGGCTCGCGGCCGGGCTCGGCGCCGGTTGGGCGTGGACTCGGGCCTGCGGCCCCCGGATTGGTCCGAAGAGTCCTCTCACGTGGCCGGGCCCCGATAAGGCGCGTCCCGGCTTGGGGACCCTCAGTCCGCCCGAGCCGCCGCCGAGCGGGTACGAACTTGCGGGAGCGGCGGGCAGCGAGCGACTCTCGCGGTCCGCAGGTGCCTCTCTGCCCCATGAGCTGCACCAGGTAGGTTCAGCGCACCAACCAGGGGCACCGCGCAGGCCTTTTGGGTTTTTGTCTTCTTTGCAGATGGAGACCCCAGAGAAGGGCAGGTTGAGTGCTGAGTTGAAACTGCTCCCCCCCGCCCCCCACGAGAGGCCTTGGAGGTTGGGAATTTGCGCTGTGTTTCTTAGAGGCTGTTCTAGTGATCAGCATCCCCAAACAAGAAGCTGTCTTGACGTGAGTCAGCTTTCCTTTGGACACCCTCCTTGAAGACACTGTTATCTTTAGGTTCTGCAGAAATGTCCCAAGTACTCAGGCAGCTTAAACTGTGACACTCAAGACATTCATTGCGGGGTTGGTAGTTTATTTAGCTTAGGGGCAAAAATTGCAGGGTGACTTTTGCATTCTTTTGTTCACCTCCACTCTTCTTATCTTGGTTTGCCATAGAAGACTCAGTTGCGGAGTTTGAGAAAACTTATTTTTAAGTCTTGGCCAAGACTTAAGATTCCGAGGACTAAAATTGCCTTTCTATAAATGCAAAAGTTAAAAACAAAAAGCAAACTAAACCAAGCCAAATAACCACTCACTCAGCCTAAAACCTTCCCACACGCTGTTATTTCTCCAGACATAACTTAGCAGAATTCTACCCCTAAAAGAAATCATGCTGGTTAACTATTGCTAGAGAAGTAGAGCTTTAGCATTGGTTTGCTCTAACTTTGTAGTCTCCCAGAAAAATCCTAGAGCTAATGAAATAAGTTCTCTGAATGTTCTTTGCTGTCCATTTTGTGGCGACGACCATTTGACTGCGTGCTTAGTGGTCCCGAAGAGAATTGTTAAAGCCAGGCTGAGGAATGTCATGTACTGTATCCACACGCTGTGTGCCTTATCTGTAGGGCAGAGATTGGGGAGGAGTACTCCGCTTTCTATAAGTCTGGGTAACATGCAGTGAGGGCTAAAGGTCAGAAAAAAAATGAAAAAAAAAAAAAACAACAAAAAACCATCTTGCTGGATGATTCTTGGTTTGATATTGCTGAGCCTAATGACACTTAAATTTTCAATGGCTTTGTTGTCTCTTTATAAATGCCCCTTGCTAGAATTGGGGGAAAAAAACCCGAAGAAGTACAAAACAGTGGATTATCTATACTTCTGACACATGGAATTGGTAGCTTTTTAGCATATTTTGAAACAGATACATTTTTAGGTAGTCAGTTTTTAATTTTTTTTTAATATGAGTAAGGTCTCACTCTAGCCCAGGCTATCCTGAAATCCCCTATGTAGTCTCAGGGTGGCCTTGAACTCTCAGTGATCCTCCTGCCTTTGCCTCTCAAGTGCTAGGATCAAAGGTATGTGCTAGCATACCCAGTTTAGGTAGCCAGTTTGTAAGAAATAATTTTTTTTTTGTATATGTAAGTTATACATACCAGGTTACAAGATGTAGTAAAATTAACATACCTATCATTTCACAAAGATAACCTTTTTTTAAAATTTAAATGTGAATTTCAGAGTTTCTCTTAAGTGCATGAATTTTGTGCTTCTGCTTCAGTTATTTGTGAAAAGTAAGGAAGAACATGATAATCAAAGTGCAAAAATAATTTTTTGACTTCTACTCCTGTCTCCTGTCTCACTCTTGGAACTATTGCATGAGATTTTTTTTTTTTTTTTTTTTTTCGAGGTAGGGTCTCACTCTAGCCCAGGCTGACCTGGAATTCCACTATGGAGTCTCAGGATGGCCTCGAACTCACAGCAATCCGCCTACGTCTGCCTCCCGAGTGCTGGGATTAAAGGTGTGCACCACTACATCCGGCTTGAGATTATTTTTATAGCTACTTTGTTTTTCAATTGGATTACTCTTCCAGAGAGTCTAATAAGCACTCACAGGCAGAGGAAGCAGAAGGTCTGGAACTATTATTTATTTATTTGAGTGATAGAAAGAGGCAGATAGAGAGAGTATGGGCACACCGAGACCTCCTGCCACTGCAGATGAACTCTAGATGCATTTGCTACTTTGTATATCTGGCTTTATGTGGGTACTGGGGAATTGAGCCCTGGTTGTTAGGCTTTGCAGGCAAGTGCCTTAACCGCTGAGCCATCTCTCCAGCCCCCTGAAATTATTTTTTTTATTTGTTTTATTTGCTTTTCTGAGGTAGGGTCTCACTCTAGCTCAGGCTGACCTGGAATTCACTATGTAGTCTCAGGGTGGCCTTGAACTCACAGCGATCTTCCTACCTCTGCCTCCCGAATGCTGGGATTAAAGGCGCGTGCCACCATACCCGCTTTATTTTATTTTTTGAGGTAAGGTTTCACTCTAGCCCAGACTGACCTGGAACTCACTTTGTAGTCCTATGCTGGCCTTGAACTCACAGTGATCCTCCTTCCTCTGCCCCCCAAATGCTGAAATTAAAGGCATGCACCTCCACTGGTCCAGAACAGAGCAAACCATTCTTGGAGCTATACTTGACCAACCCTTTTATTTCTCAGACAGGGAAACTGAACCCTCCTCCAAGTGTTTCCGGCAGTTAATTCATGACTAATAGGCAGCCAAGAACAGGCAGAATGCAGATGTAGTCACTCGACCGTGTTCTCTGCTCCATGCAATAGCATCTCCCTGTTGCCTTTTGCACTGGCTCTAATCCAGCTAGTCCAAAAATAGTGCATTTGTATTTGGGACCTGGGCAAAAGTGTTTCAGATATTAATGATAACTTCCCTTCCTTTTATCTTCCAGAATGATCCAGGTTTTGGATCCACGACCTTTGACAAGTTCAGTCATGCCAGTGGATGTGGCCATGAGGCTTTGCTTGGCTCATTCCCCACCTCTGAAGAGTTTCCTGGGCCCTTACAGTGACTTCCAGAGAAGAAATTTTGTGAATAAACTGAAACCTCTGAAACCGTGTCTCAATGTCAAGCAGGAAGCCAAATCCCAGAATGAATGGAAGCGCTCACACAACCAAGCCAAGAAGCGGGTGGTGTTTGCTGACTCCAAGGGCCTCTCCCTCACCGCCATCCACGTGTTCTCAGACCTCCCCGAAGAACCTGCGTGGGATCTCCAGTTTGATCTCTTGGACCTTAATGATATCTCCTCTGGCTTAAAACTTCATGAGGAGAAAAATCTGATTTTAGATTTTCCTCAGCCTTCAACTGATTACTTAAGTTTCCGGAACCACTTTCAGAAGAACTTTGTGTGTCTGGAGAACTGTTCTTTGCAAGAACGTACAGTGACCGGGACAGTCAAAGTGAAAAATGTGAGCTTTGAGAAGAGGGTTCAGGTCCGTATCACATTTGACACGTGGAAAACTTACACCGATGTGGACTGTGTCTACATGAAGAATGTGTACGGCAGCTCAGATAGTGACACCTTCTCGTTTGTCATTGACTTACCTCCTGTCATTCCAACTGAGGAGAAAATTGAGTTCTGCATTTCTTACCATGCTGATGGGCAGGTCTTCTGGGACAATAATGAGGGTCAGAATTACAGCATTGTCCATGTACAATGGAAACCTGATGGGGTACAGACATCTATGGCACCCCAAGACTGTTCATTCCAAAAGATGCCCCCTAAGACTGAGTTAGAATCAACAGTCTTTGGCAGTCCAAGGCTGGCCAGTGGGCTCTTCCCAGAATGGCAGAGCTGGGGGAGAATGGAAAACGTGACCTCTTATCGGTGAATTAAGCAACCTCCTTTCTGGTCTTGTCCTTTCATAGTCCTCATGCAATTCTAGGTCTGTGTTGCTCAATCTTAGGGAGTCTCCACTACTGCCCATCAGTAGGTTTAGGTTTGAGCTCTTGGGGCCTGGCTACAGAAAATAATGGCCACTCAAGAATTTAGTGTTGGGGTATGTTTGGATGATATTACCCAATCTTGTTTTGGGGTAATCAAAAAACAGCCTGGGAATTACTTTTATAAAAGTAATAGTTCTTCATTGCCCTTCTACCGTCCCTCTTAATTCACCTAGCTTCCACATTGGGCAAGGAAAAGTTGACGAAGGGCAATTGACAGTGATAGAAAGCTGTGTTAATGGTATGAGGAATGTGTGAAGGGTGTACACTGTGAGCTCTTCAGCTCAAGTCAGAGGAGGAACAGGATGCCTGGTATTTAATTGTTGGTGGGAAAAATGTAAGGTGATTTTGGGTTTTAAAGTTGGTTTTACAGCATTCTCCTGAAGAAATAACTCACAGATGGGATAAAAGATCTTTTCTACATATTCTTATGGAGAAAAGCTAAATAAACTTAGAGGGTGTTGGATGGTATTGGGGAAAGATGAACTGTAGTTCGAAAGAATGAAGATCTTAACAGAAGCCCTTCTGTTTGAACATGGCCTTTCGAAGCTTGTGATTTGGGGAACGAGTAAGCAGATCTGGCTTTGTAGGCCTAATGTGACACGTGACTTTGTACTTGAGGCAGCGTGCTTGGGTTCTTGGCAAAGAATGCTACCCAGCAAACATCATACCATCACCAATGGCTAACAATATATAGGGACATATATATGTATGTGTCATGTCAAAGAGAGCTCTTTGCAAGTGCCTCAATGAAACCAGAACACTGTAGTTGTGCAACCCAAATATCTGAATGGTCATCTGATAACCATGAGTTTTTGACCTTATATCAAGGTCCATTCACCGGCACTCCTCCTGAAATGTTGTTATATTCTGGACTGTTGTCCATATATGCAACTCACCTCCTTCATATTGAAGGTGACTCATCTTTCTGCCACACTTTTTCCATGTGATGTTTAAAGTGGGGACTGACACTAATGTCTCAATGCAAGAATCCAGTACTTTGCACCTTAAAGTAGCAGCGTACCTCTTGCCTACCTTTGTCTTGCAATTTTAATTTCATTTCCAGTCAAAATGCTTCTTTTATTTCTTTTTTTATTTTAAAGAACAAGTGGATGTGAGTAATTTTGGATGTGAATTGTTTTCAAGTGTGCATGAATTCATTCTGGGAGAATGTGAGGACAGGAGTCGGAATGTTTGCTGTTATCAATGTGCATGTCCTTTGAGAGGTTTTAAGAGAATGCAGTTAACTTTGACATGTGTGATCCATCTATCATGCTGGAAAAGCACTATTGGAATAACTCCACGATGATGGGTCTTTGAGGTTTGGTTAGCTTCTCTACTGTAAAAATTTCACTATCTCTAACCTTCATGCATGTCTCACTATAAGAATAAATGTATTGATAGAAGACCTGAGGATGTTTTCTTTCTTAAAGCCACAATTAGAGAAGAAAATATCACCTGACATTTTGCTATCCTGTTCACAGAAACAAAGCGAAGCTAGTTCAGGCCAGGAAGGTGGTCCATTGGAGTCTTCACATGACCCCAGTGTCATTAGTGGTCACATGTCCACCTTCCCAGTGGGCCTGGGCTTCCAGAGGCAGTGAGTTGAGCTGCTGTAACTGTGTCCCTGTCTGTGGATACTTTACATCACATATGCTTTCTGCTCAGTCCGGGTTATGTTGGAGGCCCTGGGCCAGCATGAAAATGGGGGAGGAGATGATGTGGAAAGGATTGGAATAGTTCTTGCTTCTTGAGCTCTAGCGCTGTCCTAGGCTAAGCTTGGAGCTGTAGAGCGGGGCCCAGGAAGGGGCAACGGGCACCAGTCTTGCACAGCAATGGGGTGACAGGCAACAGATTGACAAACCTAAATTGCTCTTCCAGTCCTGGTTGAAATTCCAGAAAGAACTTCTGCACAGTAGAGCTTAAGTTTAAGAGATGATCAGTTACTGACCTAGAGCTTCTCAGTTATGAAGAATACACTTTTTATCATCACGTCTGCATCAGGGGTTGTACATTACAAGTCTACAGACTGGGTCTGACCACAAATATATTTTATTTGATACACAGAGTCTCACTATGTAGCCCTGGATGTCCTGCACCTTGCTGTGTAGACCAGACTGGGCTCAAACCTACCTGTTCCTCTGTGTCTGCCTCTGAAGTGCTGGGATTACAGGCACGTGTCACCATGGCTGGCATGACACAGAATTTTTTCTTTTGTGTGTGTGTATGATGAGTATATGCATGTGCATGTGCCATTTGCAGCACATGTGTGGAGGTCAGTGGACAACTTTTGATGTCCATATTTGCCTTCTACTTTGTTTTAAGGCAGGGTCTCTAGTTGTTCATCACCTGAATTTCTGGCAGATTCTCTTGTCCCTGCTGCCTGCCTGCCACAGGTACACAGGGATAACAGATGCTAGCACCACAGCGTCTTTCTGTACGTGGGCTCTGAGGGCCAAACTCAGATGCGCTGGCTTGCATGGCAAGTGCTGTTCCCACGGAGCTGTCTTCCCAGCCGCCAGAATATATATATATATACATATATATATATATATATATATATATATATATATATATATATATATATATATACACACACACATATACATACATACATACATATATATATATACACACACACACACACACACACACACACATATATATATGTATATGGAGAGAGAGAGAGAGAGAGAGAAAGGGAAAGAGAGAGAATGAATGGGCTGGAGGGATGGCTTAGTGGTTAAGGTGCTTGCCTACAAAGCCAAAGGACCCATGTTTGATTCCCCAGGACCCACGTTAGCCAGATGTGCAAGGTGGCACATGTGTCTGGAGTTCCTTTGCAGTGGCTAGAGGCTCCGCTGTGCCTATTCTCTCTCTGTGTCTCAAATAAATAATACATAAAAGACTTTATTGTCAAGATGTAGCAGTCACACATAAAACACATGTACTCCAGGCTGGAAGGATGGCTTAGCAGTTAAGGTGATTGCCTGCAAAGCCAAAGGACCCAGGTCCCATTCCCCAGGACCCATGTAAGCCAAATACACAAGGTGTCGCATGTGTCTGGAGTTTGTTTGCAGTGGCCGGAGGCCCTGATGAACCCATTCTCTCTCTTTCTCTCCCTCTCTCGCTCTTGTCAAATAAATAATAAATAAAACATTCAAAAGAGAACTCCACTGTTTTTTCCTCTAAAAATTGAAAGTTCTTACCATGTGGCAAAAACCACCTGGAGTTGAGTAGCGGCTGTCCCCTCTAGGTGGGCCTTGCTGCCCTCAATGGGGCAAGCTGCCTTATATTGACCAAAATCTCTGCCCATGACTGCTTTCTCTTTCACTGTTGGCTGGCCTCTGGAGGCATTGAGATTCACAATCCCTATTTTATCCCCTGGTTCTCCAGTCATGGTAACGACTGGATGAAGAACACTTTCTTCCCGAGAGATGGGCAAAATTCAAACTTAGATTTGAAAGCCATGGGACAAAAATGCCTTCCTTTATAAAAGAAGAAACTTAGCTCAGAGAGGGGAAGTGACCAGCTCAAGGTCTGTGCCAGGTTGGTCAGTGGCTTTTGGTCTAGTGTTTCTTCCTGCTCTTACCATTTCCTCTTTGAAATCTTGCACGAAGCCCCCTTGTCTAGTGGCAGCCTCATCCGAGAGGGGGAGCCATTTCCTGGCAGGCATTACTCTGGCCAGCGTTTGCCAGCTGCTTATGCCAGCCTGACCCAGTGTTGGCATGCCCCTGGGCTGTTGCTGGGGAAGGATCTGTTACAAGAGTAGGTGCTCATGGGTCTTTGCTATGGAATATTATCCCCACTTCACATCCTGGTAGTGCACCTGTTAGAAGTGATACTGCATTTAAATAATTTTAAAAAATATTTATTAGACAGAGAGGGCTGGCAGAAGAGGAAAAAATGGGTGCTCCAGGGCTTCCAACTGCTACAAACTCCGACGCATGCACCACCTTATGCATCCCTCTTTATGTGTGTACTGTGGAATTGGTCCCTGGTCCTTAGGTTTTGCAAGTGCCTTAACTGCAGAGCCATCTCTCCAGCCCCTGATACTACCTTTAAGATTGAAGTGGATTTGTTTATGTTTATGTTTAGAGAAATATTTTCAGCTGTTCCAACTATAGAGAAAAGAGTGATTTAATGAGTGATTCTTTCATTAAAAATTATTTATCGTGTGTGTGTGTGATGCACTCACACACAGAGGTACACATGTTGGAGGTCAGAGGACAACTCTTGAGTCTTTACCTTCACCTCATTTTTTGAGGCAAAGTCTTTCATTTGTTTAAAAAATATTTTATTTATGTATTTATTTCAGAGAGAGAGAGAGAGAGAGAGAGAGAGAGAGAGAGAGAGGGAGGGAGGGAGAGAGGACAGGGAGAGAGTGAGTATGGGTGCGCCAGGGCCTCTTATCATTGCAAATGAACTCCAGACACATACACCACTTTGTGCATCTGGCTTTACATGGGAACTTTGGAATTGAACCTGGGCCATCAGGCTTCTCTAACAAGTGTCTTGAACCACTAAGTAATCTCTCTAGCCTCAGGGCATCTTGTTATTGTTCATGGGTCCATTTTTGAACTTCTGAAAAATTCTCCTGTCTACATAAGTTCTTTCTATATGCCCACCAGGTCTGCAAAAGCTTGCCACAGCTTTGTGTGTGTGTGGGGATCTTTGATTCTGAACTCAAGACACTCAGAATTGCATAGCAGGTGTTTATCTACTGATCCATCTCCCCATCCTTTTTGTATTTTTTTAATTTTTAACACAGGTCCCACGTAGCCCAGACTGACCTCATATTAGCTAAGTAGCTAAGGATGACCTTGAACTACCTTCGTTATTTTGTTCCAAGAAAAAAAGTTTAATTAACTTAGGGGAAGATTCGGTTGTTTTTTAAATATCTGACCCATCTTTCAGTTTATCATAAAATGCTGGAAATCTTTAGTATGGATTAACCACACGTATTCCTTGATGGAATGCCAAAATGTCTACACAATTCTGGTCCTTTAGTCTGCAAAGGAGAGTGTCCTCCAGCGCTTATTTCCAGGTTCTTCACAGACCTTTGCAGCCACTCCTGGAAGCTTTGGCCTCAAACAATCTTTGTGTCAGCGGGCAGGGATTCCAACCCCAGGCCAGTCACCACCTGCACTTTTGCTGATTCCTGGCAGCCCACCCATTCCTTTTTTCTGTCAGTGAGTGGGATGATGTGTAGGTTTGGAGGGCTCCTCACACTACTGGTCTTCAACCTTGGTTTTATATCAGAATCACTTAGCCCGACACCCTCCAAGATTTGGACTCAACTCCTCTGAATTGTAGCCTGGACTCCAGATGGTTTTGAAGACTTCTGGGGATTTCAAAAATGCCTCAAGGGTGAACACTTCTGGATAAAATGTTGTCAACTGCTCCAATTTTAGAGAACAGAGTGGTACAATGGCTCAGAGGATTAGTCTACCACGAAAACAAAAACAAAAACAAAAACAAAAACAAAAACCACTGATGATAAAATGGAGGCCCAGAGGTTTAAACTAGAGATCACAGAAATAGTAGCCTTTGACCTTTTGACCCCTTTGCTGGGCGCCGCTATCGCTATCGTGGCATTTACGGTCTGTTAGACAACTGAGCCCAGCTTTCCTCGCCTTACTAACCTAACCTCTCTGTCTTCTTTGCTCCTTTGTATATAGCAGGGTCTTAATGAGGATGCCTTTGGGTGCAAAGTGACATGATGCCCTGACTCACCAAGCATAAATAATAAAGAAAACTTATTTTGTCACAAATTCCCAGGCAGAGTGTTCTAAAGTGGTTAATTCAGTGGAAAAACTCAATTTATTTCCATTTTTATTCCATTGTCTTCAGTACTTTGGATTACCCTTGTGCTAATTTACTTGTAATTATGGGATGCTTGCCATGGTTTCCAGGACACACAAGGGATATGGTAGAATTTCCAGAGGCGAGATCTCTTTTCTTCCTCGTGTCACTATTTTTTAAAACAACAGGTTTAAAATAACCTTCCCTAGGAGCTCTTCTCACCTTCCATTCCAAGTTTCCTTGACCAGAATTGAACCTTATCCTTGGATGAATCATCTCTGAACAGGAAAATGAGCGTCTGTGATTGGTTGGCTTGGACAAATCAGGAATCACCCTCACCTGGAGCAACCAACCAGGGGGCAAGAGGTCAAGGTCTAGCCTGTGAAATGCAAGCTGAATGGAGGAATGAGGGCACTGGGCTGGTCACAGGCTTTCATAATTGGCTGGGTTGCCCATGTTTCAGCAGTTACTCATGACATTTTTTCTAGAGCCCAGGTGATAGGAGTCAATTATTAGTCTGCACTGAAAGATAGAACTGGGATATGCAGAGGGTCTGAGAGACCTTGTAAATTTCACATGTTAACAGGCTAGTCTGGACGTGGGTCTGGTGGCACTGTCTGTAACTCCAGCACTCAGGAGGGTGAGGCAGGAGGATCATGACTTTGAGGCCAGCTTGTGTTGGGGTGGGGTGGGGAAGTGGTTAAGGAGAGGGAGAAAGAGAAGAGAGATCTGGAGTTATTTTCTGGGGTTAATTTTATGTTTTTGCAAAACCTCCAAACAGTTCCATAGTGGCTGGACTAGTTTACATTCCTTTTAGTCCCCCTTGGCCCACAACCTCATAAACATTTGTTGTGATCTGTTTTCTTAATTACTAAAGTTCTGACTGGGGCAAAATAGAATCTCAATGAGTTTTAATTTGCAATTCTCTTATGGCTGTTACGGGTAATGAGGCTGAACAGTTTTTCACATGTTTGTTAGTCATTGTGTTTCATCTTCTGAGAACTGTCTGATCATTTCATTAGCCCATTTACTGATTGGTCTGCTTGATTTCTTAATTAGTTTTTTTTTTTTTTTTAGTAATAAAGAAGGAAAGAGAGAATTTTCCCAAATGCATAATCTTACTTCAGAGAGTATTCTTTTTTCCTTTCTTTCTTTTCTTTTCTTTTCTTTTCTTTTCTTTTCTTTTCTTCTCTTTCTTTTTTTTTTTTTTTTTTTTTTCATTTCAAGGCAGAGTGTCACTCAAGCGCAGGCTGACCTGGAATTCACTCTGTAGTCTCAGGGTGGCCTTGAACTCACAGCCATTTTCCTACCTCTGCCTTCCAAGTACTGGGATCAAAGGCATGTGCCACTATGCCCAGCTAGGGTATTCATTTCATTTTGAGACAGGGTCTCCCTATGTAACCAGGCTGGCCTAGAACTTACTGTTCTACCTCTGCCTCTTGAGTACTGGGATTTCTAAGTGTTCCAGAAGCCTGGCTCTACCCTTTCTTCTGATAAGCAGACTCAGGGCCAAGTCAATGCTTGGTAAAGCTCTATCTTTGGTTTGTCCTCTCAACTTCTAACCTATACCACCAAGAGCTTGGTGTGTAAAGGAGAGTTCCTCCTTCTACAAGGCTCTGAGCTCTAACCCTTGTTTCTGCAGCACATGGAGACAGCCTAAGCTTTCTGGTGAGCTTTTAACCTTCTTTCCCCAAGCAGATTCTGATTCAGCAGATATCACCAGTGGAAAATGGGCTAATGTTAGGTTTAGTTTTCTACATACCACATCACCAGGATATTAAAATTCTTAAATTTTCTTCTTTTCAGCTCCACAAGGCAATAACCTGTCAGTGCTATTGTTCTCTTCAAGGGCAAAGCCCAGGTTTCCAGCTTCTTTCCTTTATTCCAAACCTGCAATCGCATCCAGGTAAGAAACAGCTGCTATGTGACAGCTCAACCTAACCCTAAGGTCCTTGCTGGTCTGGTAGCTTTTCAATGCTTTCAAAGTTTTGATATTTTCCCTAGTAGTTTGTGTTAGTGTGGATTTGCCTCAAGCTGCTCTATCATCAAGACTTGGAAATCTCACGTGATATTTGATTCCATCTGTATAGTTTTGCTTGTCTTAAGTCCCCCAGTTGTCTCAAACCCTCCAATGTGTTAGAATTATTTTGAAGGGAGTATTTGTTAAGTTTAAATTATGAAGTGTCTTTCTGAAAAGACTTGTGCTGAAGGCTTGGTCCCTGGCTGGTGGCACAATTTGGGAGGTGGTGAAAACTTTGGGAAGTAGTATCCAGTTAGAGTAAGTAGATCACTGAGGGCATATCTGTCCTCAGCTCCTATTTTCTCTCCCCCATCTAGCTACCACCATGAAGTGAGCAGCCTCTGCCACATGCTCCTGCCATCAAGATGTTTCTGCATCTCCTGAAGCCCAGGAAAACAGAGCCAGCTTACAGTGGATAGAAAACTCTGAAACTGTGAGCCAAAATACATCCTTTTTTTAAAAAAAGATTTATTTATTATTATTTCTATATATGAGAGAGAGAGAGAAGGAGAAATGGAGAGACTGACAATATGCACACTAGGGCCTCTAGCCATTGCAAATGAACTCCAGACACATGTGCCACCATGTGCATCTGGCTTATGTGGGACCTGGAGAATTGAACCTGAGTCCTTAGACTTCGTAGGTATATGCCTTAACTGCTAAACCATCTCTCCAGCCCACCCTTTTTCTTTTAAGTGGCTAGGTATTTGTCACAGTAAAACAAATTAAAACAAAACTGAACTAGTACAGTGTTTTACAGACTACTGTAGTTATTCTCACTGAGGATATCAGCTGCTCTGTTATAATATTACTCATTGCACCTAGAGTGAAATAACTTGTGGAAAGTATTTTAGCTTATGCCTCATCCTATGTGAATTTTGTCTAGAAGTCTCATGTGAACTGGTTATGTTCAGACTTTATTGCGGCAAAAATTGAAGAATGTAACCAGGATCCTAGCCCAGGTGGGCTTCATGTGTGTCCTCTGGAAACATTTACTAGATTATTCTAGGACCTGCAGTGCCTGACAGTATTTTCAAAGCTAAGTGCTATATAGAATGACTAAGATCACTTTCAGCTTGAATATATAAAGTGCAATGTCTAGATTATCCCCTCCCAAATCTGAGCAGTGCAAAACACTTACACATGATTGCTGAAATAATTTATAATTACAAATTTAAAATGAATGCTGGACTTGGAAGAGAGTAAGGATAGTTTTAAAATCCTTTTCTGTCATCTAAATAAAATATAAACACAATCTCTGTGGTAGTTTCAATGTAACATGTCCCCCATAGACTCATGTGTTTGAATACTTAATCCCCAGTTAGTGGTGCTATTTGGAAAGCTTGTGGAGCCGTCAGGAAGTGGAGCCTTGGTGGAGCAGGGTGTTGTTGGGGCCTTGTGGTGTTTCAGTTCAGCTCTGTTGGTGCTTTTGCACTTTCTACTTCTTCCCTGCTGATGTGAAGACACGCCGACCTGCTTCCTGCTCTCAACTGCCATGCCTTTCCTGGTGGGATGGCCTCTACCCCTTGGAACTATAAACTGAAATAAACCCTTTCATTCCTTAAGCTGATTCTGGTTGGGTATTTTGTTCCAGCAATGAGAGCATAACTGGTAAAGTCTCTATGGAGGTAAATGTACATTGAGCTGGCACCTGACCTAAAGTTACTTGTTTATCCCTAGGTGACCAACATATTTTTAACAATTGTGACTATAAAGGGGATAAGGACCATACACAGCAGGAAAAGAATTTAGCCCCCTTAAAAAAAAAGATTAGAACAGATGCCTGTCTCAATATTAGCTCTGGTATAGGGGAAAAACTCTTCTAAAACTCATAACATTATTAGACCTTCATATGAATTTGCAATCTTAGTTCGATCACCCTTTTTTTTTTTTTTGGTCTGTCTGTGTTGTTGTTTGATCTGTGTGCCCCCATAAACTTATGTGTTCTGAATACTAGGTCCTCATCTGGTGGCAATTTGGGAATTGGAGCATTCTGGAGGTGATGTATTGTTGGGGGCAGGCTTATGGGCATTATAGCCAGCTTCCTCTTGTCAGTGTTTGGCACACCCTCCTGCTGCTGTTGTCTACTAGATGTTGGCCAGGAAGTTATGTCCATCATTTACCCCTGCCATCATGGAGCTTCCCCTTGAGTGCATAAGTCAAAATAAACCCTTTCCTCCACAAGCCACTCTTTGTTGGGTGTTTCTGCCAGCAAAGTGTAGTTGACTGCAATTGTCTGTCTGTTTGTTTGAGAATGTGAGGGTCTTATGCAGTCCAGGCTGGCTTCTGACTTTCTGTGGAGAAGAAGGTGATCTTTAACTTCTGATTCTCCTGCCTCTACCCACCAAGTTTTAGGAATATGAATAACTATGCCTGTCTATATATTTCTTATATTCCAGAAAACCTCAAGCTAAGAATTTTCAAAAAATATATTTGATTGCTTTAGGATAACTGTTCCACACAGTACACTTATCAATAATCCCTTAACGTATAGATATATTATAAGAAAAAATAGACCATATTAGAGAATGGCAAAGTAATTAATGAATAAAGTTTAAGCTGTAATCAACGTATTTTATACAGAAAGGCAGGATAAAGTGCCAGGAAGTATTGAAAACTTTCTACCACAGTTACTTTCAATTTTTCAAATGCTTTGTATTTAAATCCCTGAAAAACACTTCTATGTGGACTATTTCATTTCTTGAAGTTCTAGGTAACATATTACTGCAACCCAGGGCATATATAGGTATGATACATGGCAAGAAACAAAACAGTCATAAATTATTTAAATTTTTCTATGCTAAATATAATTTTGCTCCTCCTCCAAATAATAAGTATAAATAATTTCAATAATTTATTATGCTTTCATAGCTTATAACTTGCTCTGACATTAGAATTTGATGGCTGTGATGTCACAAACCTAGAACAACAATGCTGCCTTTCAGCGGTTCAAAGTTCTCCTCCCATCCTTTGGCTCTTGCATTTTTCCACCACCTCTTCCACCGTTGTTTGTGAGCAGTTGGAGGGTGTAATATAGAAAGACGTATCATTAAACACTGAGCACTGATCTTTTTTCAGTACTTCAACGAGTTCTGAGTCTCCCTGGCAATCACCATCATCTGAAAAGAGATTTCTGGAACCAAAAGTGAGAGCAGTACTAGTATGTATGCATAAACAAAAGGACTTAGAGGGCAATTTAGTGGGCAAATCATATCCATAGCGCCAAACGTAACTCCCCCCGCCCCCCAGAGTTTGTGACTTTCCCAGCCACAGGCTATCGACTAGGTTATCAGTATCAGGCATGAATTCCCTCCCGTGGAGTGGGCCTCAAGTCAAATTAGAGAGTAGTTGGTTACCAATACAACAGACATTCCACTATTGCCCTGGCAGTTGTACCTTTCCTAGGTGACCAGGTTTGTAGCTTGCAGGATCCACTGCTGGTCAAGACCAAGGATGACTTTTCCCCATAGACTGCATGGCACTTTCTAGTACTATGAGTGCTGGGCAACAGGGAGGAGGCTTCCAGCTCAGTTCATCTAGCTTAACTTCTCTGCAACTGAAATATGTGGTGTTTTTAGCAATAGGGTCTTACTGTTTAGTTGTGGTGGGAAACCAAGAGCCTTGGAACTAGCCTGTATTATTTTGGGGACACTAGTGATCTTTCTGACTAACATCTTGCTGGGAGATATCCAAGTCCTGGTGCTGAAAATTTTCTGTGATAACCTATGACTCCTGCGCATGGCAAATGTACCCCAACAGGGTACAATAGGATTTCTCTCTCTCTCTCTCTCTCTCTCTCTCTCTCCCCCCTTTTTTTTTTTTTTTTGGTTTTTCGGGGTAGGGTCTCACTCTGATCCAGGATGACCTGGAATTAACTCTGTCATCTCAGGGTGGCCTTGAACTCATGACAATCCTCCTACCTCTGCCTCCTGAGTGCTGGGATTGAAGGCATGGGCCACCATGCCCAGCTCAGGATTTCTCTTTTTTAAAACCTCAACATTTTTTAGTTAGCTAACAAATATGGCTTACTCATAATCTCCTTTGTTTTGATTTTCTTTCTTTTCCCAAGGTAGGGTCTCACTCTACCCAGGCTGACCTAGAGTTTACTTTGTAGTCCCAGGCTGGCCTTGAAATCTCAGTAATCCTCCTACCTCTGTCTTACAAGTGGTAGGATTCAAGGCATGGGCCACCATGCCTGGCTTGGTTAGTTTTTGAAGTTAGCATATAAAGTAATCAGTTTCATTGTTGAATTTTCATGCATATCAAGCAAACACACAGGCTGTCTGTATGAATGTGCTTTCTACTTGAACCTCAAAGAATATAAGCCCATACACAAAACAACAAAAAAGGGAAATAATTGGATAAGATATATGAAGATAAAAGTGAGAAAGTAAAAAGTAAATGCAAGTGCATAGTAATTACAAGTAATACAGAATTAAAAATTGAAAAGTAAAGCATATAGAAAATTTCACCCTAATATATGTGAAAACTTAAGTAAAAGAGATAAATTTCTAAGGAATGTTATCATATTAAAATTGTCTCAGGAAGAAATAGAAAATCTGGCCAGTCTTTTTTTTTTTTTTTAATTTCTTTTTTAAATTTATTTATTTGAAAGCGACAGACACAGATAGAAAGACAGAGAGAGGGAGAGAGAGAGAATGGGCACTCCAGGGCTTCCAGCCTCTGCAAACGAACTCTAGACGCGTGCGCCCCCTTGTGCATCTGGCTAACGTGGGACCTGGGGAACCGAGCCTCGAACCGGGGTCCTTAGGCTTCACAGGCAAGCGCTTAACCGCTAAGCCATCTCTCCAGCCCTGGCCAGTCTTATAAACATTTAAGTTTTGTAGTTTAAAATTGGTAGGTCAAACTCCACCCACAAACAAAATTCCTGGCCCAGATGTTTTCTGGGCACATGTACCAGAACTTAAATGGCCAACCATTGCTAACCTTATACAAAACATTCCAGAATATATGAAAGAGGAAAACATTTTCCAACATTGTGTTTGGGTTAACACAACTTTGGTACTGAAACTTTACAGAGACAGTATATAGAAGGAATATTATAAACCAGTTTCACATAGAGCTAGATGATAAAGGTTATCTATAATAAGTTACTAAAATGAATCAATAGAATGCAAAAGATAATGTGATATGATAAATTTGAATGTGTTCCAAGAAGTAGAAATTAGTTTGACCGGTTGTGGTAGCACTTACCTTGAATCCCAGCCCTCGGGAGACAGAGGTAAGAGGACTCTTGTGAGTTGGAGGTCAACCTGGGACTATAGAGTGAGTTCCAGGTCAGTCTGGATTAGAGTGAGATCCTACCTCTAAAAACAAACAAACACAAAAATGGCTTGTGCTGGGCATGGTGGCGCATGCCTTTAATCCTAGCACTTGGAGGCAGAGGTAGGAGGATTGCCGTGAGTTCAAGGCTACCCTGAGACTCTATAGTGAATTCCAGGTCAGCCTGGGCTAGAGTGAGGCCCTACCTGGAAAAAAAAAGGAAAAAAATAGCTTGATATTAGAACCTCGATCAGTGAAATTTGCAATGTAAGTAGATTGAAGGAATTAAAGCAGTCAATTTGGACTTCCAGGTCATACAGTGGTCTTGGAGTTGACTCCAGGATGAGGATAGTAAGACTATTCCATGCAAAGAAAGCAAGGAAAAGTTTTAGAAATCCACAAAATGAGTGACAGGCTAGATGAAAAGTACAGAGAAACAGAAGGACAATGAACCCCAAGGAAGAAAAGCACTGAATAGAGCTTTCTGGAGGGGAATGGAGCTGAACCCCCACCCAGCAGGTAAGCTATCAGATGCCCTGTCAAAAGAGGCATGCAGGTCTGCTCTCCAGAGAGGCCCACAGCCTTCCCAAGCTTCAAATCCCAGTGGAGGGATTGCTGAGAAAATGACTTCTTTGGTGGAATGGGTCAACCGTGAAGAGGTCCCCAGCACTCAGGGCTGTGTGGGAACCTACTGTTTAAACTGAACTTCCCCAGATGGGCAGGCACCTAAGAACAGGGACAACCACGAATCATGGAGCATGAAGTCAACCAGCTTAGGGTGAAAGACAGCACTGAGAGATACCTGGGGAGGCTAGGCGAGCCAGATGCTGACAAGCTGAAGGGCGCAGGCAGCAAGAGGCTTGGCCTAGGCACTCACCCTTGGTGCCAGGGGACAGAGCTAGTCAATGGAGAGCTATGGAGTTTGACAGCCGTGAGTCTGAGGTCACTGGGTGGATCAAGCACTGGAGCCACCTAGCTGCCATGAGGTTTAGTGCTGTTTTAAAGCAAACAATAGCCCAACCAACCAGCAAAAAAAAGTGTATAGGAATTACAAGGTTTTTCTCAATAATGAATTTAAATATAAATGTCCTTAATTCATGAATGCAAAGATGCAGATTAGCCGACCGAATTGAAAACAAGATCCATAACGGAAGACCTGGATCTCTGAAAACGTCAGAAAAGCAACTCGAGATGTAGGCATAGGCAAGGACATTCTAAATAAGAGTCTAGTTATTCAGAAAATAATGCTAACGACTGACAAATGAGACTCCATGAAATTTAAAAAGCTTCTGTATAGCAAAGGAAGTAGTTAATTGAGTGTATATTTTTTATCTATGCATGTGACAGAGGATTAATATCTATAATATACAAAGAACAAAGAGGAATCAAGCAGACCAATAAATGGGCTAATTAAATGAAAAGACAGCTCTCAGAGATGAAATATAAATGACTAATATGAAAAAAATTGTTCAAGAAGCCACAAGAAACTTGCAAATTGAAACTCATTGAGATTCCATTTTACCCTAGTCAGAATGGTAGTCATCAAGAAAACAAGTCACACCAAATACTGATGAGGATGTGGAGAAAAGGGAACTGGTAGGAGGTAAACTAGTCCGACCAGTATGGGACTCAGTTTGGAGGTGTTCCAAAAAAATATCTATTCACATGACTCAGCTATATCACTCCTAGGCATTAACTCAAAGTACTCGACATCAGCATATCACAGAGAAGCTTGCATATCAGTCTTTGCTGCAGCACTATTCACAGTTGCTAAACTATGCAATCAAGCAAGTTATCTGACAAGAGAATAGGTAAAATGTAATATATATATATATATATTTCATATATCACATGATATATATGATATCATATATATATCATATATTATATATATAAATCATATATGATATATATATATATATATATACATATATATATAATATATGATTTTTTGCAGCCATGAAGAAAAATGAAGTTATGTCAGTTTCAGGAATAGAAATGGAACTGGGGATAATCATATTTAGTGAGTTAAGTCACTCTCAGAAAGACATTTATCATATATTTTTCTCATTTGTGGTTCCTAGCTTTTATAGAGAGACATAAAATCATGTATGTAGGGCTGGAGAGATGACACAGCAGTTAAGGCACTTGCCTTCAAAGCCCAAGGACCTGAGTTTGAGTCCCTAGTACTCACATAAAGGCAGATGCACAGGTGGAACATGTGTCATTTGCAGTGGCTGGAGGCCCTGGTGCACCCATTCTCTCTCTCTCTCTCCCTCTCTCTTTCTCTCATAACTAACTAAATAAAATACTTTTTTTCTTTTTTAAATTTTTTATTTATTTGAGAGTGACAGACACAGAGAGAAAGACAGATAGAGGGAGAGAGAGAGAATGGGCGCACCAGGGCTTCCAGCCTCTGCAAACGAACTCCAGACGCGTGCGCCCCCCTGTGCATCTGGCTAACGTGGGACCTGGGGAACCGAGCCTCGAACCGGGGTCCTTAGGCTTCACAGGCAAGTGCTTAACCGCTAAGCCATCTCTCCAGCCCTAAATAAAATACTTTTTAAAAAATCATGTAGGGCCAGAGAGGTGGTTACAGTGCCTTCCTGTAAAGCTGAAGGATCCAGGTTCGATTCCCCAGTACTCACATAAAGCTAGATGCACATAGTGGTGTATGCGTCTGGAGTTTGTTTGTAGTGGCTAGAAGCCATGGCATACCCATTTACTCTCTTTCTGTGTCTCTCTCCTCCCTCTCAAATAAATAAATAAAATATTAAAAAAATCATGTATGTATATATATATATATATAAAACATGTGTATTTATGTCATGAAAGTAAAAGTGAGACTAAGGGAACAAAGAAAACCATGGTGTGAGAAAGGGAAGATAGGAAGGAATATGCCCAAGGTACAATGCATACTTATATAAAAATGTGCTTCAGTAACATAGTGCCATGTACGGTAACTATACAGAATGACAAAACAAACAAAAAATAATATCCAGGCATCCATATGCTAAGAGAAGTGTACCTTGCTGACAAAACCCCCATGAACTGAGAGTCAAAGGATGGAAGTTAATTTAGCAAGCAAACAGAAGCCCATAACTATTATGATATCCTATCAGGTAGACTTCAACCCAAAATTTGATGATATAATGAAGGTTATTACTACATACCAATAAAGGGATCAATTAATCAAGATGGTATAAATTTGTAAATATGTATGCACCAAATGTTAGGATTTCCAAGTTCATAACAAACACTAATGGTCATAAATGGTCAGATAGGTTCTTTTACAACAATAGTAACTTAAATACCCCACTCCTTATTTTTTTAAATATTTATTTGTAAGGAGAGAGAGAGAGAGAGAGAATGGGCCTGCCAGACCCTCTAGCCAGTGCAGGTGAACTTCGGATGCATGCACCACTTTGTGCATCTGGGTTTACATGGGTGCTGGAGATTGAAACTGGGTCATTAGGCTTTGCAGGCAAGTGCCTTAACCACTGAGCAACCTTACCAGTCCACCCATTCTTTTTAGATTAAGTAACCCGAAGTAAAAATTAAGAGAGAAACTTGAATAAGTAGCCTTTAACACAGTAATTACTTCCAGGGGAGGAGGATGGAGAAAACTGAAGAATGATACAAAGAGGATTTGAAAGTATTGCTGGCATTTTCAAAACCAAGAGTATAGTGGGGGGGTTTCTTTAAGTCAGTTGACAAATTGCTTCTAAAGTTTGTATGAAAGAAAAAGATAGTCTCCTAAAGAAAAAAATTTATGACAGGGGGATTTGCTAAGCTTATATCCAAATTTCTTATAAAACTATGGCAACTAATATGGTGGGTGATTATTCTAGTAGCAACTGATAAACTCAGGATGGGCAATTTCCAGAGTAATCAAATATAGAAAGAAACTGACACATGAATAAAGCCTCAGATGTGACAGAAAGGAGGCTAAGTAGGAAGAGAATGGATTTCACAACTACTGGGCTCAATAGAATGGTTATCCACATAAACATTATTAAAGCAGGCCTTTACCATATCATTCTACAAAAGGTAATCAGAAGGTAAAAGCTTTAATGAACTTTTAAGAGGAAACATAGACTTTTTTGCATGTGTGTGTGTGTGTGTGTGTGTATGTGTTTGTGTGTGTTATGCATGGTGGTGCATGTGTGTGTGTTATACATGGTGAAAAAAAGACTTGTAGAAAAATAGCCACAAAGGCTTGAATAGGCATTCCCAGAAGAAGAAATATGAATGGCTGATAAACCTATGAAAAGACTCCCAACCTCACTAATAACCAGGAAACTGCCAACTAAAAGTACAACGAAATGCTATTTCATATCTACCTGAATGACACAATTTTAAGTATGTGTAAAGAGGCTGGCCAGCCATGCCAAATGTGCCAACTGGTGCATCGTTGGCATGATCCAAAAAATTCCTAGAAGTGTAGAAATTTCCAGAAAGTGACAGGTTATAAAATCAACACATAAAAATCCTAGCCTTCATATATATCAATGACAACAATATGGAAAAAGAAGCTGTCCTATTTACAATAGCCACAAATATATCAAATGCCTTAGAATCTCTCTAACCAAGGAAGTAAAAGACCTACATAATGAAACCATTAAAACTGAAGAAAGTATTAGAGGAAGGCATGAGAAGATAGAATGAAACAATACCAAAATTCATGGGGGCTACAGAGATGGCTTAGTGGTTAAGGCATTTGTCTGCAAAGGCTAAGGATCTAGGTTTGACTCCCTAGAACCCTCATAAGCCAGTGTACAAGGTAGTGGATGCATCTGGAGTTTGTCTGCAGTGGCTAAAGTTCCTGGTGTGTCCATTCTCTCTCTCTCTCAAATAAATAACTAACTAAATAAAATTTTTTAAAAATTCATATGGAAGCACAAAAAGCCTCAGATAGCCAAAAATACTCAGCAAAAGGAGCACCTCTGGTGGTTTCACCATACCTGATTTCAGGATGTACTATAAGGCAATAGTAATAAAAACAGCATGGTACTGGCATAAATACAGGCACATTGATAAATGGAATAGAATTGAAGATCCAAGTATAAGTTTGAATAACTACAGCTATCTGATCTTCTAAAAAGCAGCCAAAACCACACACTGGAGCAGATAGCATCTTGAACAAATGGTGCTGGAGAAACTGGATAGCCACATGTTGACTACTGAATTTGGATCCCCTCCTCTCACAGTGCATAGTCAACTCCAAATGAATCAAGGATCTCAATATACGACCTGAAACTCTAAATTGACTAGGAGAGACAGTAAGAGAGAGCCTTCCAAGATATAGGGAAAGACTTTCAAGACTCCAGCTGCCCAGGGAATTAGACAAACAACAAGTGCGATCTCATGAAAATAAAAAAGCTGTTATGCAGACAAGCAGACAATCAGCAGAATCCATAGACAACCAACTGAATGGGAGAAAATCTTCACTGGCAATATCTCTGACAAAAGTTTAATATCTAGGATCTACAAAGAACTGAGAAACCTAAACAATAAAAAGAAATCAAGCACCCCATTCAGAAAATGGGGCAGGGAATTGAACAGAGAGTGCTCAAAGGAAGAAATACAAATTAGATACCTGAAGAGATGTTCAACACTCTCTTCATGAGGGAATTGCAAATTAAGATAAGGAGATTCCATCTTACTCCAGTCACATGGCAACCATTAAAAAAAAAATCTAATGACAGCACATGCTGGTGGGGATGTGGGGAATGAGGAACCCTCACCCACTGCTGGTGGGCATGCAATCTTGTACAGCCACTATGGAAATCAATACAGAGACTCCTCCAAAGGCTGAAAGTAGAACCACCATTAGATCCAGCTATACCTCATCTGGGCATATATCCTAAATCCTCAACTATATACCACAGAGACACTTGCTCAGTCATTTTTTATTGCTGCTCTATTCACAATAGCCAAGACCTGGAAACAGCCCAGGTGCTTGAGATGTAGTAATATACACAATGCAGCAGTAAGGAGAAATGAAACAACCAGTTTTGCAGTAAAATGGAGGGACTTGGAAAAAAAAATCATGCTGAGTGAGGTCACACAGGCTTAGAAAGACAAACGCTACATGATCTCCCTAATACATGGTTCCTAACCTGGTCCAGAGTCAGTTACTTGTAAGCCATAACAAATACCTGCAGTATGGGTAGAGAATTAGAATGAGCATGGGGAAGAGAGAAGGGCTACGGGACAACAAGTCAATGATCAGCAAAAGCAAAGACAAGTGTGGAAAGGTCTGGGGGCAGGTGAAGAGGGTTGAGGGGACATGCAAAACTAATGGCAACATGAATCGATCCCATAGACACCTTCGGGATACCACTCAACAAGTTCATTACCCTCAATAAGGGGGAAGGGGACCGGAACAGAGAGCTCCCTAAAAGGTGGAGAAAGCATGGGCGCTGGCTGGTAATTCCCAGGATCAGA
Organism: Jaculus jaculus; assembly: GCF_020740685.1. Taxonomy (NCBI): domain Eukaryota; kingdom Metazoa; phylum Chordata; class Mammalia; order Rodentia; family Dipodidae; genus Jaculus; species Jaculus jaculus. The sequence continues at coordinate 44,206,908 of NC_059102.1, forward strand.
ATTGGGTTCCTTCCACTCCACAGTGAGCTGTTGGTCAGGGACACATGAGGTCCCCAAATATAGGCTATTGCCCAAACACTTGGTTACCTGTTATGGGGGAAACTAACTGCTCTCTGATAGGATTTGAGGCCTGTTTCATGTGAGAGAATTCCTGCCTGGTACTGAAAACCTAATCAAACAAACAAACAAAAAAAACCCAACAATAACTTATGTCTTGGGTGGTCATGAGGCCTGGCGGGCGGGGCGGGGGGGGGGAGGGTGTAACTAATACTGTTGTCTGGCTATGGATATATTGCTCACCAAACTCTCCTCTAAATATTAATTTTATGCCCACATATTAATGTTACTCTTTATTTTTGGTTAGAGAAGCTTCTCTTTTTAGATGGTGGTGACCACAGGCATGACTAAAAGCTTACCCCCGTGCTGAAAAGAAGTGTAGTGTTCAGCACTAAGTGAAACATTTCTATCACACCTTTTAAGGCTCAGAGACTACTGTGGAAGAGGTAGTGGCAAGAATGTAAAAGCTAAAGGAAGGAGAGGAGTGCTTTGCAATACTGTACTCCAGAAACAAAGGGGCCTTGGTATTCATGATGGCATAGTGACTGAAAATAGCTACACAAGTCCTGCATTATAGGAGGGAAAAATGATAACATGAAAATAGAAGAAAGGCTAGTTGGAAGGGAAAAGGGATTCAGTGGAGGGGGAATCAGGCAGGGAAAAGTGAGCGTGGCAGGAGGGGACTGTAATCATGGTATATTGTCTATAGGTATGGAGGTTGTCAATAAAAAGTTAAAAATAAAAAGGTAAGTCAATTAAATAAATATGCATCTATAACAGCTGTTAGAGAACTTGTAGATAATGGAGCCTATACTGTGCTAGTAAGAGTATAAACTGGGAAATAATTTTGTGTTGCAAAGTTAAAGGTACACTGTTACCTCACTTCAATTTACATATTCTACAGAGAAACCCATGCACATGAATAGCAAAAGATGCATAAGCATGTCTATTACAGTGTCATTTGTAAAAGCAAAACCTGAAACTAGAACAAATACACATTAATGTTATATTTGAGAAATAAAATTCTGTGACATCACTTTTATGGAATACAATATGTAAGTGAGGGCATGTTAGTGAAGGTGACAATGACAGTTATTCCCTTTAACATGGGGGATCCTCTCAAATATGAAATGGAGCTGAAAGGTAGGTTCCAGAAAATATATACATCATAATTTAATTTTTTGTTTTTATTTATTTATTTGAGAGCGACAGACAGAGAAAGAGTATCTATTTCATATATATTTTCATATAGGCTATCATTGCTATAAAATTATTTTTTAGAGACTAGAGTTCAATGTTGGAAGTAACTGCTGTTGGTTTTGAAATGTCATTTGAGTTGTCACTATGCTGATGGGGTGTTGAAGGTGGAGGTAGTCACTGGATGCCTGTCAATTTTAAAAATGACAGGAAGGTAGATTCTCTTTCTCAAAGGTAGAGACTTTGAAATGCTGTATTTTCAATTTCAAAGTATCATTCATTTTATTTTATCTGTCTATCATCTATCATCTGTTTAAGTCTTAGCTAAGGGAGTGCAAACAGTGAATGGATACTGGGGAAGGTGCAGATGGCAGAGATGGCAGACAAGACAACTCCAGTGGTTTAGCTTGGGTCATGGTAAAATGATGGTACCACCAATTGAAGCAGAGAATTTTGTGAGATTTAGAGAGAAAGAATGTATTTTTTTAAAAACATACTGACAGAATTGCACATACAATTATTTTATGAATAATTAGAAATGCAGGTGAGTCTGCAGCTGGACCTACGCTAAGGTTTGGATATGAATTACCACCTCAAAAGGCTTGGTCCTACAGAGTCAGGGAAGCTGGTGAAGTATATGCCTGCCCCCGCAGTGTTGGGGGCTTGGTTCCATGCTCGTGGTGCTGTTTGAGGAGGTTCTGGAAACTTTAGGAGGTGAGGCCTAGCTGGAACAAGTGGGGCCCTAGAGTGAGCTCTTGGAGGTATCTTGTTCCCATCTCTTCTCTCTGCATCTGGTGCTCCATGAGTTGAGCCGCCTCCTCCTCTCCAGACTTCCGCCACTGTGGTGCTGGGCCTCACCACAGGCCCCGAATCAATGCAGCCCAAGACCATGGACTGAAATCTCTGATACCTTGGGCAAAATCAATAATTCCTTCTTACAAGTTGTGTATGACAGGTGTTTGGCCACCGTAGATTACATTTGTAGGGGAGGGAGGAGAATCAAGTTCTCTACTCCTACCTACTTGTCCCAGTCCTTCGGGGTTCCACCACTACATGCACAATACCACTGTTTTTCACCCACCCGTCCTTAGGCCTAACCTTAGAGATCTCTGCTGTGCCTATGGAGCGAGAAATTTATGATGCCACCCGAAGCCTGTGTTTGTGCCTTTGGCACCCGGGAACATGGAATTACTTGTATGTTATCTGGATCCCACTCCGGGGCCCATTTTGGTCTTTGGGGCAGGTATGTCCTCCTGAAGGTGGACCACATAGCAATAGCTGCATCCTTGGACGTGAGAGGTTGGCTGGATGAAGGTAGGGAGCTGCATGTAGAAAAGGCTGGAGCATGCAGGGTGGAGTGTCCACTGCACGAAGCTCGGGCTTCCCAGCAGAGCAGAAGTCCAGGGCAAGAAGCAAAGGCTGGCGTAGGCCTCCATTTGCATTCTTGCCCTGGTTCCATTAATGCTGGGACCTTCGCTTCCACTTGCCCTTTTACATTCAGGCCTTTAGTTACCCAGGGTTCTCTCTGTGGGCATGTGCGCGTCGCAGCTTCTGGATGGGGCTCAGAGCACAACCTCTTCATGTCCTGCCTTGTGGGTGTGTCAGGCTCCTTGGCCCATGAGCTTCCAGGGGAGTCTCTCATCTGAGTTTTTCTTCTCACCATAGGCATGCTGGGGGCTACCACGCCAACTTGCCGAGGGTTCTGAGGACTAGGGAACTACAAAATTAGGCACTCATGCTTGCATGGCAAGTGCTTTATCCGCTTAGCCATGTCACGAGTCCCCACTTTTCCCTTTTGATTCTTCATTCTTGGTGTTCCCGCTGTGTACTCTCAGCTGAGTTTGCTCTGGGACAGGACAAACCCAACTACTTTCCTCACCTCTCTTTGCCATACCCACCCCCATTCTGGTTCTTTGTTCAGGATTTTTTTTTTCCCCATTTGTCCCTTAAAAGGTGGGGATGGGGCAGTCTGCTCTCAATTGTAGAGGGCACTGAGAGATCATGGCACAGTGGATGAGGGCAGGCCATAGTAAGGCATCTTTGGGCAACCCTGCATGAACACTGGAGAGCTTCGGTGTCTGGACTTTCTTTGCAGACAAGTGGTATGTGTTGGAGAAACTAGGAGCTCCTTGAAAAAGCCTGACCAGCCCACCTCTGGAAAAGGTAGAGCTGACCGTACCCCCAGGGCTGCTGGGAAGGGGAAGAGACATCTGGGAATTAAAATCACCTCTGGCCAAGAGGGAATTAATCTCTTATATCCCTCTATTTATACAGTGTATCAACATAGCAGAGGCAACCTGTCAAGGTTGATTATGTAATGGGACTCTGGATAATCTGCCAAAACTGAGAAATTTTAGCACAAAGTGGTGGTTCCTTTATCCTCCTTTAGCCCTGTGACTGACCTCTCCCTCATTCTCATATCAAAGCCCAAGTATCACCTCTCAGGTTTGGTGATCTGGCCATCTAATACCAGACAGCTCTCCTGCCTCTTCGTCCTCCTATGCTGTCACCAAATGTTAGAGTGCTATGAAGCGCCTCGGTCGCTCCAACCATGCCCTCGAGGAACTGCAGTGACTAAGCATTTGTCAACGCACTAGAGTTTTATTTACATTTTCTTATTTTAGTTCTATAAAGTAGGTACTGCTACCATCAGCATTTTATAAATAAGGAGGCTGAAACACAGATCAGTTAAGTAACTTGGACAAAACTATACACAGTTACTCAGAGAGAGCTCTGGATTTGAACCTGAGTTTGGTCTCACAGCATGGGTATCTCCGACTCTTGTTCTTCATCACATGTCTTAGAATGATCATTGTATGTGTTACAGGGTGTTGAGGGAGGCTTTTCTGTTGTCTTGGGATGGCTGCCAAGGCCTAAAGGTGCCATGAAAGGAGCAGGGTTTTGTGGAGTGTTCAGTTGAGAGCAGGGCTGCTTCTCCATTGTAGCCGAGGCGGATGAGGTACCCTAAGGGAGCCAGGAGCGTCGTATTTCCTGGCTGACCAACTTCCTCGGCCATGGTGCAGCTGTTGACCCTGCTCTAGGAGAAAGGGAACAGTGGAGAGAGAAGGCTCAGAGAAGAGTCTCCTGTGGCTTTGTGGGCAGAGTGATTGAATTTCCCAATACAGAGGACAGTTATTGGGCCTGGGATGACTTGCTTGTCTCCCACCTACGATGTCACTGTCTGGAAGAGGGTCTCTCTTGCAACCAAGGTCTGTTAGGTAGATTACAGGTGGCAAGATCTGGGCCTGAGGTGGAACTTCTCAAGATCCCCTTGCCCTTTTGACCTCCAATGTAGTGGGAATCACAGGCAAGAAAAGCCACACAGGGAGGCTAGTAGAGAGGAGATACCTCCCCAATCCATCCAGTCCATTCCCTCCCAAAGCAAAACTGGGATGCTCTGGGAGGTTAGAGGATTTTAAGTAAAACAGGATATCGGATGGGAGCTTACATTGGTATTGACTAAATTGGAATAATGGAAAGTAACATGAAGCAATAGACTCTGTGGGAAATATTTTCAAAGGTGTATGTGGGGAGTGGGAAGAGGGAGACAATTTGACATAGAGCAGTTGAAGACAATAGGAGATGATCAAAAGTATACCATGTCCATTCTTTTTGGCTTGAAACTTCCTTGTGAGCTGGGCCATGCATTTAATTATGTGTTCATGTATGGACTGTCTTCCCAAGGATTCTGTAAACATTATGAGGGGATACCCAATCTGTCTTGTTTACTTTTCTATCTTCAATATTCAGCACAGAAGCTGGCTGAATAATGTCTGTTGAAATGAAAAAAAAAAAAGAGTCTTTAGGCATGGAAAGTGTGATTGGCTTTGGATTCTGGCATTTTAAGTGTCTGGGTATGACTCCCTATCTAACCCAAGGAGAGGCTCTGAAATCCTAAATGTCAAGGGACTGGGTGGAGGGGGGTGAGCTTCAGTACAAGTGTACTGTAATCTTACAGATGGGGAACCAGAACCTACCTTCCATACTCTATAGCCAGGATCTCAGGGAGGCACTGGAGCATCAGAGATTCAGATTCCTCATCTATGAAATGATTTGATCACATCAACCCCCCTTAGGATTCTTGTGAAATTCAAGTCATCCTGTGCATGTAAAAATCATGAATGGTGGCTCTGATTACTAGGGATATACAAATAATGTTTTAAGATACATGTGGGGGCTAGAGAGATAGCTTAATGGTTAAAGCACTTGTTTGCAAAGCCTAAGGATCCAGGTTCACTTCTCCAGGTCCCATGTAAGCCAGCTGCACAAGGTGGCACATGTATCTGAGGTTTGTTTGCAATGACTAGAGGCTCTGGCACACAATTCTTTCTCTCTCTTTCTCTCCATTTTTCTGTCTCAAATAACAAAAAACTATAAGAAGATATATGTGGTTCAAGGTAGTTTTACTGACTATAAAACTAGATTAGAAACATAGGAGGAAAGCTCTGGTGTGCTCATTTACCCTCTCTCTTTTTCTCAAATAAATAAATAAATAGATTTTAAAAACTATTCAATAGCAAGAACATAAATAGTCTTATTTAAAAATGGGCAAAGAACCTAAATAGGCATTTACCAAAAGATGACACAGAAATGGCCATCAGTAGCATAGAAAATACTCATTATCCCTGATCATCAGGGAAAATGCAAATTAAAATCACAATGATCATAACCTCGCACTTTTTAGAATGGTTATCATCAAACAGGTGGGTGATATCATGTGTTGAGAATGGAGAAAAAGGAAACCCTTGTACACCATTTGTAGCAGACAACTTCAGGTTCACTGAGATGAACTTCCAGACCAGGCAGTTATGGAGGAAGGGATATTTATTGAAGCCTACAGATCCAGGGGAAGATCCATAAATGGTAGAAGAAGCTGGCCTGCCTTTACAGGATCAAGCAGAGAGAGAAGCACAAGCCTAAAAGCCAAAAGCCATAGCACACTTCAGGAACTCCAGCTAGGTACACTTTGCATATCTTTAGATTGAAATCTGAAACCTACCACCACACCTTAAGATCCACCCAGTGACACTACCTCCAGCCAGGTAGCTGCAGATGCAAACTACAAACAATAAAAAACTGAATATATTGGGGGCCATCTATTCAAACTACCACACCATTGATAGGATGTAAATTTTTATACCCATTTTGGAAAATAGTATAGAGGTTACTCAAAAAAGTCAAAATAGAATTAGCATCTAATTGAGCAATCCAAGTTCTGGATATGAATTAAAATTAATATATTAAAGATAAGTTTAAACTCCTATGTTCATTGTAACATTATTCACAATAGCCAATATATGTAAATAATCTAAATGTCCATCAATGGATGAATGAATAAAAAATTCTCTCTCTCTCTCTCTCTGTGTGATTCACCCACAAAAGATAAGGAAATTATGTCATTTGTGACATGATGGATAAACTCAGAGGACATTATACTACATTAAATAAGCCAGGCATGGAAGAGGAATTCAGCATGACCTCCTTTAAATGTAGATTCAAAAGAATCAAGAAGTAGAGAGTAGACTGGTGATGACCAGAAGCTGGGGGATGTGGAGGTGGATGGGGAAAGGGAAGTGTTGGTCAAAGTATACAATTACTTGTACATATGAGTAAGTTCTTGTGATCTTTTGCATATAATAGTAACTCTAGTTAAAAATAATGTATATTTCAAAGTTGCTGAGACATTTAAAATGTTTTCACCATTATAAATATGTGAGGTAATTGGGATATTAATCAATAATGTGATTATTCCTCAATGTATACACGTACCCTATAAACTGTATTCCATAAGTACATATGATGATTATGTGTCAATTAAAAATTTTTTATATATATAGTTAAAGTCTCTTTTTTGAGTACTACAGCCTGAACTTTCTAAATTTTCCCACACTTTCATTTATTTATATTTTTATTTTATTTGAGAGAGATACAGAAATAGGGAGAGAGAGGGGGGGGGAGGGAGAGAATGGGAGCTCCTGCAAACAAACTCCAGATGCATGTACCCTCTTGTGCATCTGGCTTACATGGGTCCTGGGGAATTGAACCTGGGTCCTTTAGCTTTGCAGGCAAGCACCTTAACTACTAAGCCATCTCTCCAGCCCCTTCATTTTTAGTTTTTCATTAATATCATATGAGTGCAAAGTTTCTGGAAAGCTACAAAATGTCTACCACTTTATCAAGAAGGCATCTAAATGTATTACTTTGCAAAGACTTGAAAACATCTGCAGGAACTGACACAAAAATAGCATTTTTAGATATAGGCATAGGGAAAGACATCCTAAATAAGACCCCAGTAGCACAGAAAATTAGATTAACAGTCAACCACTTGGACCACATGAAACTAAAAAGCTACTGTATAAACAAACCGACATCCCACAGAATGGGAGAAAAATTTCACCAGCTATAGTTCTGACAAAGGTCTAATATCTAGAGTCTACAAAGAACTCAAAAAATTAAACAATAAAAAAACAGGGTAAAGAATTGAGCACAGACTTCTCAAAGGAAGAAATACAAACAGCTATTACACATTTAAAGAGATGTTCAACATCTTTAGTCATTAGAGAAAAGCAAATCAAACCAACTCTTAACAACAAATGCTGGTGAAGCTGTGGGGAAAGAGAAACCCATACCCATTGCTGGTCAGAGTGCAAGCTGGTACAAGCAATATGGAGATCACTATGGAGACTCCTGAAGAATGTGAAAATAGATCTGCTATTTGACCCTGCTATACCACTCCTGAGCATATACCCTAAAGACTCCATTCTTTTCTACAGAGACACTTGCTCAGACATGTTTGTGGCTGCTCTATTCACAGTAGCTAGGAGCTGGAATCAGCCCAGGTGCCCATCAACTGGTGAATGGACAATGGAGATGTACATATACACAAATGAATTCTACTCAGCAGTAAGAAAAAAAAATAATGAAATTTACAGAATAATGGATGGAGGTGTGAAGAATCCTTCTAAGCAAGGTCACGCAGGCTCAGAAAGACAAATGCTGCATGTACTCTCTCAGCTGTGGTTCCTAACTGGGATCAATTGAGATGAGTGCAAATGGTGGTAAGCGACAGGAATATGGGCATGAAACTAGAATGAGACTGTGAGAGAGAAGAAATAGGGTGAGAGGAGAGAGGGGAGTTAGCTGACAGGTTAGGGAAGGGACAGAACATCTGATGGGGCGGGGGCTGCATAGCAGGGTAGAGGGTAGGAAGGGTTGGGACAACATGAAAATTCCATAGAAACCCTCATTCTGGCTAGCAGTCTACAAAACATAACCAGCAATAAAAGGGGGAGGTTGGCTGGAGGGATAGCTTAACAGTTAAGGTGTTAAGGTACTTGTCTGCAAAGCCAAAGGACCCAGGTTTGATTTCCCAGGACCCACATAAGCCAGATGTACAAGGTGGTACATGTGTCTGGAGTTTGTTTGCAGTGGCTGGAGGTGCTGGCATGCCCATTTTCTCTCTCTCTCTCTGTTAAACAAACAAACAAACAAACAAACAAACAAACAAACAAATAAGGGTGGGGGAGAGACAGTCCAGACAGCAGGTGAGAAAAGCTTAACTTTAAAATCATGGACTCTAGCTAGTAAATCCCCAGGCCCAGAATTGGGTTACCCCCACAGTGAGCTGTTGGCCAGGGACACCCATGAAGTCCCCAAAACAATGTAGGCAATTGACAATATACTTGATTACCTGCCAGAGCTAAAAGGTAAGGCTCTATTGCTGAAGACACCACTGAATGTGGTCACAGGATATCAGAATATCATGCTGGAACTGAAAGGAAACTAGCTCCCACTTGGCTATCTCTCATAGTGCTAGAGAGCCCTATGGGAGCCTCTGGAGGGAAATGGGCATCAATAGCATGACTAAACAGGAGAACCTACAGACTATGAAATCAACCAGCTGGTCAAGAAATACACACTTGTAGCCAGACGTGATGGCATACTCCTTTAATTCCAGCACTTGGGAGGAAGAGGTAGGAGGATGGCTGTGAGTTCAAGGTCACCCTGAGACTACATAGTGAATTCCAGGTCAGCCTGAGCTAGAGCAAGATCCTACTTCAAAAAGAAAGAAAGGAAGGAAGGAAGGAAGAAAGAAAGAAAAGAAAGACACACTTGTGCAATAGTGGCACACAGTCATACAGTCTCTATAGGTAACCAACTATTCTCTGATTGGGCATGAGGCTGGCTCAGTGGGAGAGAACACATATCTGGGACTAGAAACCAAGTCAGAATCCCCTTGTCAGGAAACTCATAGACTTCAGAGAGACGAACCCGCTGCTCTCTGGAGAAGAGTGAACTAGCACACCAAACAAAACAACACAAAACTGAAACAAAAACAAACCAAGAAACCTCTTAAATTTGCACACTTCCCTTTATCTCAAACCACTTTCACTCTTGTTGGAGAATCTGCTTTATATTACAATGGGCAGAGAAAACGGAGGAGAATCAATATTCATCAATAAGACAAGAAGTCAGCTGACTTCTCACCACGAGATGTGCCACCTCTACCACATCTGCCACAGAACAGGAGAGACTGCAGGGGAAGCGATAACAGCAAGCCCCACGTTGATGGGGATGAACACGATGATCAATCAAAACCCATCAAAACAGAAATCCAGAGGCTACAGAGAACTCCACACTAAATTGGATTACCAACAGGCCTGCCATGGCTTAGGGAACACTGTGGAAGAGGGGGCGGAAAGATTGTAAAAGCCACAGGGTGGGTAGGAATACCCTGAGGCATGGACCCCGCTACCCCACAGGGACTGACTGCGAACTTCATAACTCCACAATGAATACCATTACCCTACTGAGGAGGGCCTCCAGGGTAATGGGAGCTTAGGTGAGGGGATAAAAGAGAATAACATGTTATAATCAATGTAAACTAAAAATTAATTAAAAAACCCCAAAACAGTATGGTTAGAGTGATGAAATAATTTCAGTTAGCTGTCATGGACTTTAAAGTTATCACACATATGTACTGTGAAAACCAGAATACATTTTTTTTTTTTTACAAAGCACTTTATAAAATTTTTTTCTGCACACAAACCCTATAATTTTCATATAACTATCATATTAAAGACAAATTTACTTTAAAGCCAACACTTAGAACACTTTTTTTTTTAAAAAAGTAAAAATGTACTAGCACCTAAACACAACCATTAACAGATACAAGAATACTGTACTGCAGGAGGTTTAACCAAATGTCTTTTGAAAGCTTCTCCCAGTAGGTTAAGACACGTGTAGAGTTGCCACCCCACTCCTTCCTCTCCCATCTCCCCAAGAGGAACCCAAATTACTCGGAGGTGGCGAACCTTCTCATTTTCAGGCTAAGAACTTTTAGAGTGTGGGTGTGGGGTGCCCAGTGCCCAACTCTGTGTATGGCATGATGAGGAGGGCCTCACAGGCTTTTGGGAGTGTGGGGCAGAAATCAGATGGTGATTATGTGTGGGAAAGATCTGCAGACACCACGGAGGTAGGAAAAGTGCAAATTCATAGACTTCCAGCAGAAGGGAACTGCCAGGACTAAGAGGACTCTAGCAGGCTCGGAGCCCGACTGTTTATTTATAGACATGCCTTGGGGGGTAGAGCGAGGGATGGGACGTGCTGCTGTATGAGATAGAGGGGGGAAGGAGGGCGGGAGCGGGAGAGGAAATGAGAAACAGTGATAGAAAAATAGAGACAGAACTGTGTAGGTTTCACCTTTATTCTGGGTTTCCATTTAACATTTGTACCCCACCATCTTCCTTACTCTTCTCCACTACCTTATCTCCTAGCTGACTTAGTGCCACCTCCTCTGACCAGTTCAGTCTGGACACCTTGTCTGACTTTGAGCTATCATTCAGTCCTTCCTGGTTCACTCAGCCACCAAGGGCCAAGTCCTGGCGAGAGGCCTCACTGAGCTCAAAAAGCCCAGAATGAAAGCAGGCTTGTTCCTTCAGAGGACGAAGCAGGCTATGAAGAGGCGGGAGGGTGCCACCCCCTATCCCCAGTCCAGCTCCTCTCCCTCACAAGTTCTCTTTGAAGACTACCCTCCCCTTCCTGGAGTGACCTCCATTCTTAACAGAGTGTCAGGACTTGCTTCCTTTCCAAAGAAAAGATGAACACTGCAGAGTGTTTTAAATGCCATTTGGCAAGAGCGGGTGCAGTGGGGGAGGAGAGAATGCTGACTTGCCCTTTCTTTGCTAGGTGTTTTGGAACTTGGCCCAGGTACTTTCTGCACGAAACTTGAAGGGCAACGTGCCATTCTGAGAGAGAAATTGCAACTCCTCCAAGTATAAATTTTACCAGTCTTAGGGTCTTCGTGTTCAGGGTCAGCTGGGGTTACTGAGTATGTTCATATTTACAAGCATGCCATGGAACCACCAAAGAAATGTCAAGTAAGACTTCTACTCTCCTCTACTCCACTCAAGGGTCTATGCCCAGGACAGACAGTCTGGAGTCAAAGGAATGCTTAAAACGCTGGGAACTCTATGGAGCTGCATGCAAGGATCTTGAGGGGTAGGGTGGCTGGGAATGGCTTTTTGAGTGGACACGTGAAGGACGGTGGAGGATGGATAGATGGAGAGAAAATGAATGTTCCAGAGGGCGCAAGATGCCTGAAGTGACAATGACAGCAGCACAGGGAAGTCAGAGATAGGGGCGCTTGGCCCCAAGGCGTGGGCCAGAGAGGCTGAACGCTGGCTATGATGACAAGATGGTGGAGGCTGAAGAAAGTCGTCTTCTGGTCTCTAGATAATGGGGAGACAGACTAGTGATACAGGAGAGGAGAGGGTTAGAGCGCCTGGGCAGGATGTCTCTGGGGAGTGATGGGAAGTGGGTCAGTCAGTTCAGGGGTCACTGCCGGGAGGGGGGTGAGAAGAGATAAATGCCTGGGCCTGGGAAGCTGCTAGGGGAGCAAGACAACCCCATTCCCTTAGGTTGGGGTGCCCCTGAGTACAGGACCGAAAGGTAGGTGTTTAGGGGTGCCTCTGAGTACAGGGCCAGAAGAAGTTCTTGGCTGGGCTGGCCTGGCTGTAGTCGGCCGGTTAATGAAAAGTGGCTTGCCGCACATGCGATCGACCCATGGGCAGCGCTGGGTGCAGCTCTCCCGTGGCCTGGCCAACTCGAGAGTGGAGCATCCACGGCTGCTTGTTTTCGGTTGCTGGTTTTGTAGTTGGCAGCGATGGCCAAGAATTGAAGGTCAGTGGGCGTGCTTGGTTTGGCTCGGTGAGTGGGTTTTTGATTCTGTATGGGAAACTCAGAATTTCAATAGCTAACTCACTAGACAAGACTTATGTCTTTATTAGCTTTTTAAAAAGAGCCAGTCATGGAACAATGAGGATTTCTGAGCAGTCAAAATGGTGAATAGAGAACTTGCACCGAAGCTCATCTATTTAGACACGTCTTCCTTAAGGACTTCTCCACTCAGAGCCTATTTGCTATTACTTTGCACACAATTCAAATCAAATTACTTTTCTGTGTCCTAGCTCATAGTACAGTGGAGAGGGTTTGAGAGGGTGGGTGTGTGGGTTGAAAGAGTCAGTGTGTGCACGCGTATGTTCTGGTGGTTGTGCTCACAATGGCAACAGTGAAATGGAATAATTAGCAACCAGACGCAAAGGGATAAGATAATACCACTTTAAAAATCCTAATAAACATAGCCGCTGGCCCTGTTGATTTCCATAAACCCAAATAATCCATGAAGACATTTCTTTATAAAAAGATTATCTAGTCATTTGTGTGTGTGTGTGTGTGTGTGTGTGTGTGTGTGTGTGTGTGTGTGAGAGAGAGAGAGAGAGAGAGAGAGAGAGAGAGAGAGAGAGAGAGAAAGAGAGAATGAGGGAGAGAGAGGCAGATAGAGAGAGAGAGATTGGGCACACCAGGGCCTCTAGCCAGTACAAACGAACTCCAGATGCACACACCACCTTGTGCATGTGGCTTATGTGGGTCCTGGGGAATTGAACCCAAGTTCCTAAGCATTACAGGCAAGTGCCTTAACTGCTGAGCCATCTCTCCAGCCCCCATAAACACATTTCTGTATGATATAATTGATGAGTTTTATAGTAACAACCTCAAGTTATGATGAGAGGCCCAGGTTATTTTTCAGTTTAAAGAGACTAGGAAGGACAGAACACTGTCCAAAAACCTTTTGTAAGGCATAGTAAGCATGAATGCCTTCAAGAACCGCCAGGTACTATCAATTTGTGACGTGGGCCAAGTATGCAAATAGAAGGATGGCATGTCCACAGACATGGAAGGTCAGCTTCAAGAAGGCTCTCAGTGTCAGCGGACACACATGTGCCAGCGTGAGTCTGCCACCGTGGGGTCCTCATTTAAGTAGTTATGATTCCATTTCAGTGCTGGAAGACTTTCAGAAGTCCAAAAAGGAGGAAGACTTTGCTTCCCACCTGCAGATACCCTGGGCCTCCGCAGTGAGTCCTTGGCAAGGCCTTGCCGAGCACAGGAAGCACCAGCCTTCCTGTTGTCTTCCATGCACAAGGCTTGAGAGCAGAAGTTTGTGCTGAGACATAAATAAGTCATTTCTCTTTCAAGGGAAATTGACAATCAACACCGAGGAAAACTTTCTCTGTCTTATTGAAACTTCTGCAAACTAGCAAGCAGAAGTCAGACACCTTAAAGGACAACTGTAAACACCATCCTTCCTTTGTCTACTGTTCCTGGTTTCAAGTCAGCCCACAGCGTGCCCTGGACATCCTGCATTGGATTGCCTTATTTGGAACAAGCTAGAACTGCAGGAGGATTCAGTGTCCCTGGGCAGATCTCCTGCCGTATTTGGGGTAATTATAGAAACCTCTGCTAGGAGAGTTCACAGCTGTGCTCATGATTTGTACTGAAGTTGTGATTCTGGTTGACTCTCAACCTGTGTGTGCTGTGGGCTAGCAAAGCCTTCCTACAAGAAGCAGCCACATGCTGAAGTCTGACTTGCGTGCAGCAATGCTTGGTCTTCAGCCACAGTTGGAGATATGTTTATATTTGGGGCTAAAAAGACTAACTGGGACTTGGTAAACAAGTGAAAAAAATATGAAAGGGTCCTAAGGAGAAGAATCACAGCTTTGATAAATGACAACCTGATTTGGAAAAGAAATGCCTTTATTTAAATACCACAGTGCCAAGTGGCTAGGGATGAAGGCTTTGCAACGGGTCTCTTAGCAGACCACACGAGGAGGCTCTGAACAGCAATGGATCCTTTCATTGGCCCCTACATTAATCCTTTATCAAAACATCACCAGTGTCTGAAAGAAGGTTTTCATATTGAAAGAGAATTTACTTGCAAAACCTCATTGCACCTATTATATAATTCTGAAGAATTTTTCCTCTTAGGTCAACATTACTGGTATTTCAACTCACCTCACAGGGCCTTAAACATGGAAGGTTTCAACTTAGTTCCATTCCTTTCTGGTCTCCATTTTGGAGAAGCCACAGGAGTGTTGGATTGTCTCCAACCTTTTAATTTAAATACATGATTTATTTTATTCTTCTAATTTATGCACTGGATCTAACAGTACAGCCTTGTATAAGTCACAGTCATTACATTAGGATTATCAATAGCTGTTTGTCTGTGCTCATTGTGGCTTCCAATTAGGAGTATGTTGAAATGGATAAACCCAAGACATGCGGGCTTGGCAGGATCTTGCTCATCATTAGTCAAGGGGAGGTGGTTTTCTGCTTCAGGTCTCAGCTCATTCTCTGGTTTCTGTGGGGGTAGAGGGATGTGTGGTGACACTAAGATCTGCAGGTGGTCCTTGCTGTACATATCCTTAACAGTTTTTGAGTCTGAATGCAGACAGCAAGGCACTGGGCTAGATTCTGGCAGTTCCCAAGTGTGTAGAACCACACGCAGCTCCTACCTTCATGAAGCGCAGTCGGTGCTGGGTATTAACCAGATGCTCCTAAGGTCTGTTTAATTATAAACAAGTAGAGGTGACATGAAGGAAAACCTCTTAGTGTTAGGAGAGTCTCAAGGGAAACCCAATCTAGTTTGGGGGTCTCTGTGCATACACAAGGTAACCAGGTAAGAGGGCGAGGGTGGTGTGAGGGTGTCCCTGGCAGAGGAGACAACATGACTACAGGCAAAACACAATCTTGTTCTGGAGACAGTCTTCTCACTCATGGAAGATGCTACAGCTTCCACTTCCTACTGCCTTCCAAGGACCATGTCAAAGTTACCTCCTTTCTGAAGCTTTGTTGAGCCCTCCAGTCAGATTCTCTCTTTAAGGATAGAATTTGTCTTGTACAACTGATATAACATTATGAGAACTGTGCTTTGAAGTAGAAAGGCAACCTATGACTTTGGAGCCATGATGTCTGAGTTCAAATCCTGACTCAACTATTTATTTGCTTAGAAGGGTGGCTCAACATCTCTGTACTTCTGTTTTGCCAGTTGAAAATGAAGATATTAATAGTGCCTTCCTCATATTTTCATAGGAGGGTTGGCCAAGTTAATATATAACTAACTTTTTAAAAATTAATTTTATTTATTTATTTATTTGAGAGCAACAGACACAGAGAGAAAGACAGATAGAGGGAGAGAGAGAGAATGGGCGCGCCAGGGCTTCCAGCCTCTGCAAATGAACTGCAGACGCGTGCGCCCCCTTGTGCATCTGGCTAACGTGGGACCTGGGGAATCGAGCCTCGAACCAGGGTCCTTAGGCTTCACAGGCAAGCGCTTAACCGCCAAGCCATCTCTCCAGCCCAATATACAACTTTTATACATAGGTCAGTGTCTGGCCACACAGTGACACCTTAGTACTGTTTCACTATATACAATCTTATTAATGTAACCTATTTCTATTAGTTAGTTCCTTATTGGTTTTGCTCAAGTGTGACGCAGTCCCATTAGGAACTTGACCCATAAATAACTGTTACGCTTGGTTTAGTGTCCATTCTGGAAAGTCATGCTGACACTGAAATATAGTATATATTTAAACAACCCAAGAACTTTGTTAAAATGCAGTTCTGATTCAGTTGGTGGGATTGATGGGAGGTAGGGTACAAAAGTCTGTGTTCCTCTGAGGATCCAAGGCAACGTTCACACAGCTGGCCTGTACTGAGAAGGAGGATCTACCTAACCTTGGTGAGCTTGCTGGGGCTGTCCTTGTCTCTCGGGGAGAACCCTTGGAAGGAGAAGGGGACTTGTTCCATGACACCGTGCTGGACACTTAACACTCTTCTTGCCTGGCCCAGTGTCCACATGCAGTGGCTACTCAGTTGATGTAAGGTGACTGTCATCAGGCTACCAAGAATGGGCCAGCTTGGTGACTATCAAGATTCTCCACAGAGAAGAGAGAGGTTTATTTTAAGGGACAATGGGGCAGGCTGGCAAGCTGTTAATTCAGGTGAGAATTGCTACTGAAGTATATCTAGTCTGAAATTTTTCCAGGCAGGCCATCAGGCTGTGATTTTGGTTCACTTCTGTCATACCTGCCTTGAGCCAGGCTAACCAACTCCTGGCTAAGTTTCCCAGTGAAAAAGTTTCTCCAAATCCAACAGCTGCCCACCTTGGAGTGCAAGCTCAGGGTTAAAGATTCAGATTCCATTGACGTGGGACCACACCTCCAGATAAGAGGCAGTGGGTAGTTCCTTCCAGGAGGCCTTGGCCAGCTGCTAAGTCTCCATCAAGCCTGGCCACAGGGAACAGAGCTGGAAAATATTCTGCAGTCCTGGGAGGAAAGCCCAGAATCAAACCTGCATTCAGAATTCACATTCACCTGTGCTCACTTTCCTGAGCTTTCCCCAGGTCGGGATGTCGTTTCTTGTTAAGTATAGTCTGGGGAGAAAGGTAGGGTGGCTATTGCTAACCTGTTTTCCCCTGATTTGATGAAATGGTACCGTTTCTCCATGGGCTGGACAGCAGCAACAGGAAAGCGTGCAGTTGTGGAACCTGGTCGACTTGAGTTGGAATTCCTCTCATCTTTTACAAGCTGAGAGACTTTGGACAAATTACCTCAACTCAGTTTCCATATCTGCAATGGCCATCTTGGATGTGTGCAGTGAGGATCACGTATCACATGAGTGACATTTGCTAGGTGATCAACAATGATGATTTATTGTTATCATTACTGTTGTTTACTGTGGACAGCATCAGGCTCACTGGGCCTGGAGCCTCTGGGACTCTGCTGTGTTCACTTCTCAGCTTGACAGAGGAGGGCAGAAATGGCAGACACCTTTGTCTGGCTTTCATGGGTTCTGGGGACCTGAGCTTTGGTTTTCATGCAGTGCAGCCAGTGCTTTATCCACTGAGCCATCTCCCCAGTGCCTTGGCCTCCCTTTGTTATACTGACTTCAGTAGGGAACCCCTTCATGCACTGGAAGGATCCATGAAGAGAAGTAGAGAGTAATGAGCGAGTGCTGGGATTACAGGCATGAGCCACACCCGGCTAATGTTTTAGTGTTTTTTTTTTTGTTTTTTTTTTTGTGTGTGTGTGTCAGCTACTCTCCATGTTATTCCTTTGAGTTGGGTGTGAAATGAAGGTTCCAAGAGGTCTGGGTGCAGTCTCTGGAAGGCTCCTGTGACTGGGTGGAGTGCTTAACAAGCTGGAAATCTTCATTCCCTTGAGGAATGTGGCATGCCCTGTGAAGTCAGGGGGAAGCGAGACCCTTACTGTAGAGAAGACAGTTTGTGGCCCCTTTCCATCTCCCACTTGTGAGTCTCACCAGGCACTTTTAGAGGCAAGGGCCTATCAATGCTTACAGAGTCTTTCAATTTGGAGTCTGTGATTGTAGGTAGAAGAGGATCTCCTACACCTCTACTCCAGGTAGATTGAAGGGCGATGGTAAGAAGTCGGGAGCAGGGCTGGAGAGATGGCTTAGTGGTTAAGCGCCTGTCTGTGAAGCCTAAGGACCCTGGTTCGAGGCTCGATTCCCCAGAACCCACGTTAGCCAGATGCACAAAGGGGCGCACACGTCCTCTCTCTCTGTGTCTATCTGCCTCTTTCTCTCTGCCACTCTCAAGTAAATAAATAAAAATGAACAACAATAACAAAAAGAAGTCGGGAGCAGTGCTGGGGTTTGAGGGTGCTGCTGGCACTGTGGTGGTGCACAAGTTGGCCATTGCTTAGTTCCTCACGCTTGCACATGTATTAGAATTACCTGAAGGGCCTGTTAAGCTCTGTC
The DNA here is from genome assembly GCF_020740685.1 of Jaculus jaculus. NCBI lineage: Eukaryota > Metazoa > Chordata > Mammalia > Rodentia > Dipodidae > Jaculus > Jaculus jaculus. The sequence continues at coordinate 44,225,277 of NC_059102.1, forward strand.
CCAAGAGTTACTGCTTTAGTAGGCCCAGGACCTGAGAAATTTCATTTCTTTTTGGTTTTTTTTTTTTAATTTTTATTAACATTTTCCATGATTATAAAATATATCCCATGGTAATTCCCTCCCTCCCCACCCCCACACTTTCCCATTTGAAATTCCATTCTCCATCATATTACCTCCCCATTACAATCATTGTAATTACATATATACAATATCAACCTATTAAGTATCCTCCTCCCTTCCTTTCTCCACCCTTTATGTCTCCTTTTCAACTTACTGGCCTTCCTTTGGTTTTTTGAGGTAGGGTCTTGCTTTAGCCCAGGGTAACTTGGAATTCACTATATAGTCTCAGGCTGGCCTCGAACTCATGGCAATCCTCCTACCTCTGCCTCCTGAGTGCTGGAATTAAAGGCATGTACCATCACATCCTACCATTTAAAAAAATATTTTTATTTATTTCCAAGGAGTGGGGAGGGGAATGGGTGTGTCAGGGCCTCTTGCCACAGCAAATGAACTCAAGATTCATATACCGTTTTGTGCATCTGGCTTTATGTGGGTACCAGGGAATTGAACCAGGCTTTCAGGCTTTTCAAGAAAGTGACTTTAACTATTGAGCAATCTCCCCAACACAGTTTCTTAAAAATAATTTTTTTTTATTCATTTACAAACACAGAGAGAAGAGAGATAGAGAGAATAGTCACTCCAGGGCCTCCAGCCACGCAAATGAACTCCAGATACATTTGCGACTTTGTGCATTTGGCTTTATGTAGGTACTGGGGAATTGAACTTTTGTCTTTAGGCTTTGCAGGCATGTGCCTTAACTGCTAAACCATCTCTCCAGCATAGTGACAATTTCCTTTTTTGCTTTTACAAGGTAGGGTTTTGTTGTAGCCTAGGCTGACCTGAAATTCATTATGTAGTCTCAGACTGGCCTTGAACTCACAGCAATGCTTCTATTTTGGCCTCCTGAACCCCGGGATTAACGGTGTGTACAACCATGCCTGACCATTTCTTTTTAAAAATATTTTATTCATTTTTATTTATTTATTTGAGAGCAACACAGAGAGAAAGAGGCAGATACAGAGAATGGGCGCACCAGGGCTTCCAGCCACTGCAAACGAACTCCAGACGTGTGCGCCCCCTTGTGCATCTGGCTAATGTGGGTCCTGGGGAATCAAGCCTCAAACCAGGGTCCTTAGGCTTCACAGGCAAGCGCTTAACCACTAAGCCATTTCTCCAGCCCAATAAAAATAGTTTTTTTTTTTTTTAAAGAAATGGTCAGTTGGGCTGCCTCTTTCTCTCTCTGTCGCTCTCAAATAAATAAATAAAATAAACAAAAATAAATTTATTCATGAGAGAGAAAGAGAGAGAATTGGCATTCAGGACCAACTGCCACTCCAGACACATGCTCCACTTTGTGTATCTGACTTTACGTGGGCAGATGGGAACTTGAAGCTGGGCTTGCAGGCTTTGCAATAAATCATCTTTAACTGCTGAGCCATCTTTCCAGCTCTGTAACTTTCATTTCTAACATACTCTCTGGAGATGCTGAAATTTTTGGTCTGGGAACTGGCACTCTCGGATCTTCCAACCTTAGTCCAAGCTTATGTTTTGCTATAAACGGGGTCAGGGAGTTGATGGATATACTGTGCTTGGCACAATGATTGCAGGGAGCTCAGTAAAGGTTAGTGATTTTCAGCTGTGACTGACATGGCTTGAAGCTCTCTTCTGTGCTTATCTTGTGATGTCTCCCTAAGGGTTTGCCAGGTCAGGAAGCAATCAAAGGTGATTGAGGATGGGTATAGAGAAATGTGGGATTTTTACGGGAAGTAAATTTTCCTCCTGAAGTTCTGGAACATGCGCTGCTAGGCTGAAGTTTCATCTCTCAGTTTAAGCCAGTGCTTGGGCCCCATGAAGTCTTTGGCCAAGGTGAGGCTCAAAGACCAGAAAAGCCACACTTTACCTGAAGGCGCATCACACAGAAATCCCCAGCTGTCATGCTCTGGTGTTTATGAGCACTCCTGTCACTACGGCCTGCAGCTGGCAGTCTCTGCCACCCCATGCTGGGCACTGCCCATCTGATGAGGATACATTCTGGGCCTGAGCCCTTTCCCACACTCCCAGCTAAGCACAGTGGCTGTCTTGGTGCTCAAGGGTCAAGTGGTATGGTCTGTCAGAAGCCACTGTATATGTTTGCTCTGGGTCTCCTCTAGTCTGATGGACTAGCACTGATGGACAGACTTTTAATGGATTGGTCCTCCTAACCCAACATGACATCTTGGCACCAGGTCTCCTCATTAGCTGGGTCCTTGGGATGCGAGCTCTGGAAGCAAGACAGTGCATGTGGATAAACAGCTCTTTGTGGGATTCTGGTCCCATTGGAGGATGGGGGCTCTGCTTGGGAACTGCTGCCTTGTTGCCAAGCTTCCTGGAGCTCATCCAAGTTCACATTTCCCAGGATGGTGGAGAATAGTTAATGATTACAAAGCTCTGAAAATGTATGCTCTGGTTTCAGTCCAACACCACATAAAAATAACCTTAATTACCAAGAGGATGATATCTTTGGTGCCGCTTGACTTTTGTGTAGCTGAACATTGACGACAAAGGAAGATCTTTATTTCCCATGTGTGCTTTGGTGATCACTCCCCCTTTCAATGGAGTGAATTTTGTTTGAGCTCCTACTGCATGCAGGTTCGGGGGCGGGGGCAGCAAGAAGACAAGATTCTTCTACTTTAGTGGGAGGTGGCAGTAATGGAGTGATTATAAATGTCCAGTTTTAATGTTTTAATGTTTTTTCTCATTGCATGGATCTTCCCACAACATTTTTGCCTTCCTCCATTGTAGAGCTGCTTGAACACTGTGGAACATATTTTAAGCACAGTTCTAGCAATATCTCCTTGGAGCCAAGTTGTCCCTGTGCTGTCCATCAATCTTGCTCCCAAATCCTACTTTAGCTCCAGCACAGACTTACCATGTAAGTTAAGGTTTGTTTTCTTGCTTGCTGACGTTGATCATTTCTTATTTGGTACTTGCGCAATTTCAAGGATTATCTCTGCATTTGCTCACTGTCTCTCCCACTGGAATACATGACTCCCATGGGCAAGGATCTTCTCAGACTAGTCTATTTTTACAGCTAAAATTAACTGCAGGGAGCAACTATATAGCACACTATATATATATTAGAACATAAGAATAAGTTTTGAAGCTTGAACAATTTGTTTAATACAAATAAAAGCAAGGCCTGCCTTCCAGTTCTACATGGTGGGAAGTCAATTCATAAAATAATTCTTTTCCTTTATTTTAAGGGAAAATACTGACTAGAAAAAATATTTTATTTATTTTTTATGAGAGAGAGAGAGAGAGAGAAAGAGAGAGGGAGAAGAGGAAGCTAGAGAATGGGCATACCAGGGCTTTTAGCCACTCCAAACAGACTCCAGATGCATGTGCCACTTTGTGAATCTGGCTTATGTGGGTCATGGGGAATTGAACCTGGGTCCTTAGGCTTCATTGGCCTTAACCTCTAAGCCATCTCTCCAGCCCCAAAAATATTTTAAAAATATTTTTATTGATTTATTTTTCAAGGAGAGAGAAACAGAATGAGTGTGTCAGGGCCTACAGCCACTGCAAACAAATTCCAGATGTATGTACCACCTTGTTTATCTAGCTTTATATAGGTACTGGGGAATTGAACCTGAGTTTTTAGGCTTTGCAGGCAAGCGCCTTAACCACTGAGCAATCTCTTCAGCAACCAAATAATTTTTTTAAACTAGGTTTACATCTAATCCAGCGATCTTGCTTTTGGATATTTACCTAAATGAATTGAAAATTATGTCCACACAAGTATTTATGGCAGCTTTATTCAGATATGTTAAAGATTGGAAACAACGATGATGCATTTCAATAAGTGAATGTGTCAATAAACCTTGGTACATCTAGACAACAAAATATCATGAAGCAATAAGAAGAAATGGGCTGCTAACTAATGAAAAGGCATGGTAGAATCCTATGTGTGTATTGCCAAGTAGAGGAAGCCAGTCAGAAATACAGTCTCTATTGTTCCAACTACATGACATTCTGGAAAAGACAAAAGTATAGCCCATGAAAAGATCAGTTGTTCAGAAAGTTTTAAGAAGGAAGTAGTGGGCAATAGTAAAATAGGTTCAGTAAGATAAGATCAGTGAAGCATGTGTTGGATTTAGAGGTCAGGAAGTCGGTAGTCTCCCTGGTGATGTCATTTTTAGTAGAGTGATAGACAGGAGCTTGAGCATTTCCCTTGAGGGGTATATACCTGCAACTTGAAGGCCCAGCAGGAAAGGGTCACTGTGGCGTGACATTGTAGAGTTATGCTGTGATATCCACTACTTTCCTGGTTCCCTGTCCCATACGACTTAGATAGGGAGGGTGATTCTCCCAGCTCTTAGAATTAGGTGGAATCTGTGGAGCAGTGACGCTGAAGAAAGTAGACAATGATTCCAAACCAGACCATTTGCACAGTAACATGTGAATAGCACCTCAGCGAAGTAACATGTTAGAATTCTTGGGTACCTACCTAGAATGGCTTTCCAAGATTGTAAGTGTCTTATGAAGAAAATACCCACACAGAACAACATAGAAAGAGAGAAATTGAGGCAAAGCATACAAACATTTCAGGAAACCATCTGAAAGAAACGGTGGCTGTGGGGAAGTTCTTAGAAACCCAAAGACTTCGAGTTGACTGTGTGCTGTGTGGGCTGCTCGGTGGTAGAGCATTTATCTGGGATGCAGAAAGCCCTGGGCTCCATCCGCAGCATGAGAAAGAGGGGGAAAAAAGACCAAGCAAAAAATAAAAATAAAAGGTCAGTGGGGGCTGGAGATATGGCTTATTTGGTAATGTTCTTGCTGTGTAAGCATGAAGACCACCAGCACCCACATAAAAGCCAGGCATGGTGGCGTCTCAGCACTGGGGAGGTGGAGATGGGAGGCTACTGGGGCTTGCTGGCTACCTAGTTGCAGGTTCAGTGAGACCATGTCTGAGAAAAATAAGGTTTACAGCAGTTGAGAAGACCCCTGACATCGATCTCTGGCCTCTATACATTGTACATGCATGTATGGGCACCTGTTCACACACGTGTGCTTACACATATACATATGGGCACAGACACATGCATGTATCACACACACACACACAAATAAATAAATAACAGGTCAATTGTTGTGAGGACTCAGGGATTGGGCCTTAACAGGTAATGTCCAGAAGTGTTTTTATGAGGCAGAACTATGCGTTTTATATGAGTTGGGAATGCAGACACATGACATCTCACATTTGTCAAACACTTATCAGTGTACAATGAGAGAAACCTATGGTAAACTATAGACTTCAATGAATACTAATGTATCACAATCCATTGATCAATGAAAACAAGTGTTCCACAGCAATGAAATGTGTTATATGATGGGGAGGGATCTTGGAGGGAGCGCATGGTCAACTCTGCTATTTTTTTAAAATCCCTGATTAATTCATTTACTGACATTTGTATTTTATTTCCAATAAATTTTATTGAGCACTTACTATGTAATCAAACATCTCACAGGCCACACACTGAAGGTCAGCCATGGACATTGTTCACAGAGGGGGAGAATTTCGATGATGTTTGAAGAAACTCAGTTCTCTACAAGGTTAAAGCAGATAATGGCAAACATCGATACAGGGAGCCATGAGCCCATCTCTAGTCAGTGACTCAAAGAACAATGGGATCTAGAGCTCTGGGGCTTTTGCACATGGAAGTACAAGGAGAGAAATCCTCTACCCAGCCTCTTCTAATCCTAGCATAATAACACAAAGGAAGAAACTGTGATGCTGGGCTCAGGCTTGAGAAGTGATTGAAAACAGGCTATAGACTAAAGTGCTTGCAGTTCAAGTACGAGGACATGAGTTTGGTTGATCTCCACCACCCATGTAAAAGCCGTGGGAGAGGCAGCCTGCCTGCCGTCCCAGAGCTTAGGAGCAGGAGACCCAGGATCCCAGGACAAGCTGGCTATCTCGACTAGCCGAATCAGCAAGCTCTGGATTCAAGCGACAGAGCCTGTCTCTATGAAAAAGGTGGCCAGCAAGTGAGGAAGACAATGGACATCAATTTCTGGCACACGTACATGCACTTGCACATATATCACACACACACAAGCATACAAAAAATAAAGCAAGCCGGGCGTGGTGGCGCACACCTTTAATCCCAGCACCTGGGAGGCAGAAGTAGGAGGATCGCTGTGAGTTCAAGGCCACCCTGAGACTACATAGTGAATTCCAGGTCAGCCTGAGCTAGAGTGAGACCCTACCTCGAAAAACAAAAACAAAACAAAACAAAAAATTAAAAAAATAAGCAAACAAATAAATAAAGCAGAAGTGAATAAAAGCAAAATAGCTTGAGTACCCCATTTCATCCCCCAGGGAGCAGGAAAATCCATCATCAATTACTGGTGGGTTTCCTCGCTCCCAGTGAGGTGGACATGACCCCTGGTTCTGGGAGTAAGAGGAGGGCCTTGAACTACAGGTCCCTGTTCTTTTTCCTTTGCTGGTGGTATGCCCTTCTGCCATCCACCTGACATTGTTTCTTGGAAGAGAATTCCAATTGCCCTGGTCTTTCTGTCCTTTGCAGACACAAAGCCTTTGGTAGGCCACAGTCGTGGTCACAGGGATGATCTTCACAGTGCAGGAGGCTCTAGGCACATTTCCCAGCATTCAGAGGCTTTTGGAAGTCACATCCCAGTCTGGCCAGCACCCTGTGGAACACTGCATGGGAACAGGGTGCAGGTCCTCAGCTCTCTGTACTCCTCACCCATATATGACATCTCTTCCCTGTGATGTACACCCGAGAAAAGCAACTAAAAGGAGGGGAGAGTCGTTTAATTCATAAACTCAGAGGCTTCCATCAATGGCCACTGGCTCCCTTATTACAGGCATTTTTCAAGGAAGAGTGTCATGATGGAAGAGTGTGGTCAAGCAAAGCTGCTCACCTCATAGTAGAGAGAGAGGCAGGGAGAGAATGTCTTCTATGAACACACCCCTTAGTGACCTACTTTCTCAAGAAGCTCAGCCCTGCTAAAATTTCTAGCACCTCCCAAAATAGCACCACCAGCTGAGGCCCAAGCCTTCAACAAAGAAGCCTACAGGGGTGGGAAGTTTCATACCACTACCCTCTGCCCAACATTTATTCTCTCTGAACTCTGCTTTCATTTCCTCTAAGAGTCTACCTCAGTCAGGTACTATGGCCATTATGGTAAACAATGTACAGATTACTCAAAATATTAAAATAGTATAATAGTAAAATAATACTATTCTATACATTATCACACAACCCTACTACTGGTTATATATCATATATATCAAAGGGAAATGAAATCAATCTGTTAAAGAAGCATTTATACTCCATGCTGATTTTAGTATTGCTCACGATAGCCAAGAAATGAAGAAACCTAGAGAAAATGTGCTACACATATAAAATGGAAAATCTGGAGAGATAGCCCAGTCAGTAAAGCACTTGTCTTGCAAGCATGAGGACCCGAGTTCAATTCCCATGCTGGGCATGATGGAACACTCCTATAATCCCAGCCCTGGAGAGGCACCAACTGGAGGATCCTTGTGGCTTGCTAGCTAGCCAGTGTGAGTGGGTGAGCTCTATGATCAGTGAGAGACCCTGTCTCAAATAAATAAGGTGGAGTGTGATTGAAGAGACACGTAGAATCAACCTCTAGCCTCCACACACATGTGCACATGCACATCTACATGCAATAAAAGCTTGCATACACACATGTGCACACCACAGGCATGCACACGCTAGGCGGGAGAGGGCGGGGGAGGGGCGGGGACATGGGCAGAGCGCTAGATAGGAGTGCGATGCTCTGCGGTGCTCTTACACAATTGTGCGATGATATGACCGATAATGATAGGGTACTATACATCTTAAAAAGCTAGACAAAGCCAGGCATGATGGCGCACGCCTTTAATTCCGGCACTTGAGAGGCAGAGGTAAGAGGATTGCCATCAATTTGAGGCCACCGTGAGAATGCATAGCGAATTCCAGTTAAGCCTGGACTAGAGTGAAACCCCACCTCAAAAAACAAAACATAAAAACAAAAAGCTAGGCAAGAGGATTTTAAATATCTTCATCATAAAGAAGTGATAAACATTTAAGAAGATGGATATATTTACCCTGATTATACAAAGTAGACATGTATCAAACCTCACACTGTACCCCAAAATATGTACACGTCAAATGTTTTTATGAATCAGGATAAATTTCTATTTTAAAAAAAACCTCATAAGTCTGTCTCTGTCTTAAGCCCATTAATTATTATTAATTCCCATTTCCAAACAGGGCTGGGCTTTGGAACACAAAGGGTGTGAACTTTCTCTTGGTGCACGAGTGCCTTCAGTTTACTGGAATAAAGAACTAAAGGAGGAAGCAGAGAGAAAGGAAAATGCTTTTCTTTCTTTCCTGAAAAGCTCCCCAGCCCTCAGTTGAGTTAGCCTGCCACACTGTAATTGCTAGTGGTGAGGCACTTGGCTACCCTTATTTTAAAAATAAAACCACTTCTCATGAAGTACCTCATGTGTTGCCAGACTTGGGCTGTGGGCTCTGGGCTTTTAGCAGAGGCCACTCCCCATGCCCCTGCCCCAAATGCCCCAAATGCATCAACGCCTCCAGTCAGTGGCGCCTCATCGACCTAGGGAAGAGTCCAAAGTCAGCACGAAAGATTAAAACCATATGCAGTCAAATCTCCCCATGACTATATTAAGAGAGTAACTCTTTACAGACTCATTTGGCTGTCATATAGGCCTATCATCTCGTTCTCCCTTTGGGTGAGCACTGGATGAAAGGTGGAATGCATGTAGTCACAATGGATGAAAAATACTTACCATAAACCCAATGATCCCCTCTGACGGCATATGAAGTTCTCCCTGAGAGATACCCCAGGGGCCGCATCTCAGGAACAACAGGTTCCCTCCACATTCACTCAGGAGCACTGCCAGAGTGCAGTAACGAGGAGGAGTCCAAGGCCCTGTTTCAATGGGTCTGCCTCTCCACCATCCCCTCAGTGTCCACTCTTTCAGATGTGTCCAGTTTGCTTAGAATGTGAAAGACTGTGCGCTACAAACACCTGTGCACTCTGTGCCAGGCCCCGGGGCAGACTTGACCTTGCTGTCAGTCACCTCCTGGTCTCTCTGGCTGTTCTGATGTCATGCTGCAGGTTTCCATTTGGGATTGATCTTCTTTATTTTCATTTTTATTTCTACTCCTAAACTTAATGACATAGCTTTCATTCATCATACTTTTGGGTAATTTGACCTTGATCCATGTCCCTTGTGGGAACTGAACCATGCTGTTTGGGGGGCTGGTGGTGACACCTGAAAGAGCTTCCCTGCTTTGCTGAGATATATCAAGAGACCTGTTTGTCCCAGTCTCCTGGACCCATTGTTGTCAGGCTGTTTAGAAGACTGAAGTTTGTCCATATGGTTTTATAAACCCCTGCCTGCCTCAGGGCCACGCTTCTCTGCTGAGCCCGACTTCGGTGGTCCTTTCCCAGTGATTTTCCAGGAGTCGTAGGCAATAAACTGAACCGTTTCATGCCTGTTGCTTCTGCTAAGCTGGGAGCATGGGTGGAAAGGCTTTGCACCAAGATAGTCAATATTGGCATATTGGATCTACCCTCGAGTGAACCAGCACAAAGCTTTCAGTCTCTTTGGACTTCTCTAAAGATGCCCCACTGCAAAATGAGTTGAACAACCTTCCTGGAAGCCATTATGAGGAATGGAGTTGGGCAGAAATGCTTGGCACATGTGGCAGTCACAGTCCCCTCACCTAGTGGCAGGAGGGCTGGGCTGAAAATGGACGTGGGGCAGCCTCTCTTAGTTGCAACTGGAAGTGAGTCTTCTTTGTATACCTCAGCCTGATTTGTCTTAGATGGAGGCTGAGCATCATGGTGGAGATGGTTCTAGACTCTCGCTCAGCTGTGGTTTTCTCATTTATAAGGTTAGGGTAATAGGTTACTGCTGATGATTTTGGGGAGCGTAAGATGCAGTGATCAGTGTAGGGTCAGACTCAAAACTCATTACCTGGTCCTGAGTACACCCTCCCTCTGTTGTCTCAGAGCATAAGTTCCATGTGGGCAGGGACATCTCCAGGTGATCCCTGGACAGGCACTAGCAGGAGAGATGGCAACCCTCTTCTGTTCCTGGTTCTCAGCAGGTCCTTTGAAGGCTGAACCTTAAGGTCTCATAGCAATTTACAAGATAAACAATCCAGAATGGGTTCCTTCTGCATTAAATAGGGCACTTTGCAAATGGGTCATGAGGGAAAAAACAAAAAGCTCAACTGTGTTATATAAAGACAGGTTCCCAGGACATGGTTCACATAAGAAAACAACTCTGGGAAATTGTACCAGGTATTTAAAACTAAAGGAAAATGCATTTATAGAAAAAGAATAGTACATAGGATTAGCTAGTTTTTAAAAAAACCCTCCCTGTAACAGGATTCAGTTTTCCCTTGTCAAAAATCCAAGAGTGGGGTTAGATCCATGGAGACTCACATGTTCAAATATTTTCCTAAATACAAGGAGAAGCCATTGGCATTTTAAGCAGGAGTTAGCTATGATCAATATGATTTATTTCTTAACACGTAGACTTTTTTTTTTTTTTAATTCTCCCTTTGGCTTTGCTGTCCTAGCCTGTTTTATCTTTTTTTTTTTTTTCCTTTCAAGGCAGGGTCCTACTATGTCCCAGGCTGACCTAGAACTCACTCTAGTCCCAGGTTGGCCTTGAACTCATGTCATCCTCCTACCTCAGCCTCATCAGTACTGGGAGTACAGGTGTGCACCACTAAAATTGTCTCTTTTGGCACGTTATCTTATGTCAGTTTCTCCTTCCACGCCATCTCTTTCTCCACTCAAGTCACTCCAGCCCACGAGAATTGCTTTTTGCTTTGCGTTCGCCGGCCAGCACTCTCTTCACACTCTGCCCCGTGAGCTCACACGCTGCTGTTACCCTGTGCGTGCTGTGAATGAACTGATTCGATAAGCACGTACGGAACAGCTGCCACCTGTCAGCCGCCGCACCTCCCTGCTCTTGGTGGCTGCAGTTTGGGGGTGGGACAGCTGCATCTGCCAGCATTTGGAGTCAGTCAGGGGAGCCTGTGACAAGGTTTTGTTTTTTTTTTTAATGGTTTTTAAAAAAAATTTAAAAATGGGTTCTGAGTTAGCAGGTCTTTGACCAATGGGGGAGGAGAGATAGGCAGGGGAGTGAGGGGGACTTCTGAGTGAAAGAAAGTTGGATGGATTCTTCAAAGCTAACTAGGAAAGATGAGGGCATAAGGCCCTGAGCCAAGCAGCTGGCAGAAACAGAACAGTGAGAAAAAGGTTAGTTTACTCTTGGTGTGCCAGTTAGTGCCAGGCTAAGAGTGGGAGGAAGGCTAGAAAGATAGGGGAGAACAAAATAGCCTGGGTGCCTCCTGAGAAAACTTCTGGACCTGAATTGGTGTGGCTCTTAAGACTCTCAGAGTATCTAGAAAGATGTTTTTAGGGGTTGAGTTTCCCTGCTATAGGAGTATTCAAGCAGGCTGAGTGGAATAAAATACAGGTAGATTCTAAAATTTAACTAAACACTGTACACATTCAATCAAAAACAGCCCCGAGTATGTATGCAAGAGTAGTTATTATAATGACCAGATCCTCTATCAACAAAGAGGTTTAGATTTCTGGTCTGTTGAGGGATCCAAGTCAGCTTGTGACCAAGTGAGACCCTTCCCTGGTGCAATCCCAGTTACCTTGGGTGATTTTGGTCTCAGTCAAGTTGCTGCCTGGGTCGTCGGGCTGCTGTTCTGATTTCTGAAGCTGGGCACTGGCTTTTCCTACGGGGAAAACTGAGCCGCTGCTGCTGCCTCTGCTGCTGCTGTAGCTGCCACTGCTGGAGCCACCACCGCTGCTGAAGCTGCCGCTGCCGTGTCCACTGCCGCTGCTCCCCCCGAAGCCGCTGCTGCGGGATCTGCCGCTGCTGCCGCTCCTGGGTCTGCTGCTGCTGGGGCCGCTGGTACCGGTGCTGGAGCCGCTGATGTTGCTCCCGAACTCTGCTCCTGCTTGGGTCCCGTTGTCAGCCCAAGTTGGCGTGGCCGGGTCCCGGGCTGCTGCTCTGTTCGCTGGAGCTGGGCTCAGGCAGTGGGGGAGGGGAGGGAGCCGCGGCTGCTCTGGTTGTCTCGCGGCTCCACGTGTTCTTCTACCTCGCGGTCTGCTCCTCCCCTGCTCGCTGCCGCTCTCCCCTCACGTTTCCCGAGTTGCGGAGAGCGCGGTGTGAGGGGAAAATCCCGCACCTGGCTTTTCCTGCGGCTCAAGCCGAGTCCGGCGGTTTTCTGCTGCGCCGCGGCCGCGAGCGGTTGGCCGAGCTGCCGGAGCCGCTTTTCGCGCCTGTGCAGGCTCTGGATGCTCTATAACTCTTCTACTTCTCCGCTGCCGCTTTAATTTCCTATACACCTCACTTTTTAGTAAAAGTGTGTATTTTGCTGAGTTTTTTTGGTCTTTTTCCCCCCTAGGCTGCTTTGGCGTGCTACCTACGCCGCCATCTTCTGGACCTGAATTGGCAACAAGCCCCTGGATACTTCACTGGAGGCTGGAGGAGGTTTTCATCGGCCTTGTTGAGATATCACATTGGCGATTCCGCAGTGATAGTGCCTGTGTCTGCTCTTGAGAAGCCTCTGGATGACTAGCTCATGGCCAGGTTAAAAATGCAGTGTGGGGGCTGGAGAGATGGCTTAGCAGTTAAGCACTTGCCTGTGAAGCCTCAGGACCCCAGTTCAAGACTCGTTTCCCCAGGACCCATGTAAGCCAGATGCAAAAGGGGGTGCATGCATCTGGAGTTCGTTTGCAGTGGCTAGAGGCCTTGGCATGACCATTCTCTCTCTCTCTCTCTACCTTTTTTTCTCTCTGTCTGTCACTATCAAATAAATAAATAAAAATAAACAAAAAATGTAAAAAAAAGATGTAAAAATTCAGTGTGTGTGTGGGGGGGGATGGTGGTGCTGGAGAGATGGTTTAGCGGTTAAGGCACTTGCTTGCAAATCCTAAGGACCCAGGTTGGATTCCCCAGAACCTATGTAAGCCAGATGCACATGGTGTCACATGGGTCTGGAGTTCATCTGCAATGGCTGGAGGCCCTGACATGTTCTCTCTTTCAAAAATAAAATGTTAAAAAAAAATACCCCCTGGGAAAGAGGCCTGACCCCCCACCCCAGGGCTAGGGAAGGCCACCTGGAGGCGATGTTCTTGGGTCAGTAACCCTGACTCAAGTTTCATGGTAGAGGTTGAAGGAAAAGGAAGTAAGGAAGCTTCTGTGCAGAGAAAGATCTTGAGCCCTACTTTCTCCTGACCATTAGGCCTTTAAGGCCCAAGAAACCAAACCACAGACCATGGGGATAGATGGGGCTATGAAGTAGGTCAGAGAGTGGCCTACAGAGAAATCAGGCTGTCTGAAGGTTTGCGGGACCTCTCCTGGAACCAAGGCCTGTTTTGGAAGCAGCAAGTCAGGCAAAGTATGTAGGGTTTGGCTCTGGCTCTGGCTCTGCCAACCCAACTTACTAAGCAAATAGTAAAGGATTTTTTCTCTCCATTTTCTTTGTAAACCAAGTCTTCCCAGGGTGTAGAGTTTACAGAATTCCAGAGAACTATACTTGGCTTTCTTCCCAAGAAAGAAAAGCATCTCAGATTTTCCACGCGTCCTCCCCACTCTGCTGGCCTGCAGCTAAGATATCCTTGGAGGGAGGCTGGTGACATTCTGCTGCTGCTGGGGATACTGTACCCATACCTCCAGGGCAGCACAGGCAGGGGGCAGCTTCAGTGTGTGGATGCAGGTGGATGTTCTCCACCAGGGTGGGAGAGTGGGACATGGGTGTGTGACTGGGGGGCAGAGCAAGAAACTCATAGAGGTCAGCTGTGCTTGGGGAAGGCACTGGGACGGACAGACTCTAGAATAGCTTGTTAATGTTTACCAAGCACCTTCTCATCTTGTTTGAGCCTTCCACAGTCTGCACAGCACACACGATTTCCATTCCCATTTAACTTCTGAGCTGTTTGAGAATAGAACAGGAACTTGAAATGACCAGCTTGCTCCACGCCATTGTGCGATCTCAGGTAAGTTGCAAAATCTCTCAGCTGTGAGCGTGAGGGGTGACAGCTGCGATTCCCCGAGGGGTCATGCCGAGGCCCAGCGGGTGCCCTATGTGAGGAGTCGCCACTGTACCTGGCCTTTAGCAGGGGCTCAGCTAGATTGACCATGTAGGCACTGCTGGGACCTGTGACCCAAGTATTTTGTCTGCCAGATCAGCCCCTTTATGTGGCCTGAATCACCCTGTGCCTGCTAGGCTGGCCCACCCCTAGCAGATGCCTTCAGGTAGGTGTGTGAGTCTGCCTATGTCTGCTGGGCCCAGAGACCTAGGCTGCTAGCTGTCACCTATAAGTCCAGTAGGGCAGTCCTGAGGTCCAAATTCCTGTCCTGCTCCCGCATGAGCAAACAGTTCTAGAAAATGCACAGTTGGTGAAACTTAAGCTTCAGAACACGCGCCCTAGTTCCCAGTCTGCCTGTTTCCTGTTATAGTCAAGGGCCAGCGTCCAAATCCCCTCCATTTATCACTGTCGTTGCTGCTCTGAAAGGTCAGTGCGCTTTCCTCTTTTTGCCTCCAGACACTTGGCTCTGAGCGCGGGTTAGGCTGAGAGGCGATGAGCCTCGCATGCAATAGGCACTCACAAATGTTTGTAGGGAAGGAGCCAGATCTTGGCCCTTCACAGGCCCTGGAGGGTTTATGCGATCACAGTATACAGACGGCATTTCCCCATCTGGGCCAGCTCAGTGGCTCCTGTGTTGTAGACCCAGACTATTTGCCCGTGAATGTCTGTAACTTTGGTAACTATTTCTTCAGCCTGCGGCTGGATTGTCTCACCCAATTCCCAGACTCCTTGTTGCCTGCCCAGGAGTCTTCCCTGACCTTCCCATCAAAAGTGGCTCCTCTTCCCATGGAAGGCACTATCTCATCATCATTTTTTAATCATGATTCCCCTTCACTATCAAGGTTATTCTCTATCTGTTGTCTTCTTGACTACCACTCTAGCTCCATGACAGTGAGTCCTTGTCTCTATCATTGTGTGTCTTATACAGAGTAGAGCTCAATGTCCAGTTGTCTATGGGCAGAAGAGATCATGGGATTCGATGTCTTCTTTTTACAGCAAAGGCAATTAAGGCTCCAAAGGTTTAGATGTCCAAAGTCAATTCACTTGGGCTCGATTTCCCAGCCATGCTCTCTTTCCCTAATAGTTTCTTCCTGAACTCTGAAGGGGCTCTATAACGAACATATAATATAGTGGTCTGATTCTCTATTTTTTTAAAAAATATTTTTATTTGAAAGCAGGGAGAGAGAGGGAGACAGAGACAGAGACAAGAGAATGAAAATGGCCACAAAAGGGCCCTAGTGCTGCTTCAAACAAATTCCAGACACATGAACCATTTTGTGTGTCAGGTAGCATTTTTTTTTATTAGAGAGAGAGAGAGAGAGAGAGAGAGAGAGGCATGCAGATAGAGAGAATAGGTGCACCAGGGCCTCCAGCTACTGCAAATGAACTCCAGACACATGCACCACCTTGAGCATCTGGCTTACGTGAGACCTGGGTCTTTTGGCTTTGCAGGCAAGTGCCTTAACCACTAGGCAATCTCTCCATCCCTGATTTTCTATTTTTGAAGGAGGGTTATTGTGTGTGTGTGTAGAGTCTCACTCTAGCCAAGGCAGACCTGGAACTTACTACATAGTCTCAGGCTGGCCTTGAACTCTCTGTGTTCCTTCTACCTCGGCCTCCTGAGTGCTGGGATTTAAGGTGTGCACCACCATGCCCAGCTATCCTGTGTTTTGATGACTTATAGCACTAAAAATATGCAGCATGCACCCTAATGACATTTTGCTAATTTAGGCTGGAAATGGAGACACACAAGTGCACGCAGAAGCACCTGAAATGAACTGGAGTGAGCCAGCATCACATGGGTGAGAGACAATCACGGGGAGTGACGTCATCCTGTGGGATGCCAGCTAACCGGGGAACACTACAAATGGGTTGCCGATGTCAGACATCCGGGGGGGAAGCACGGGGCTCATGAGAACTGATGTGGGACGGCGTGGTGGATGGCCTTTTCTCTGAAGAGGTCCACGAGGGCTAGCAAAGTACCTTCTCAGTAAGGGTGGCTTCTGTTATCATCCCTGAAGATGGATTATTCTGGCTGAAATTTAATTTGCTTCCATGTTTCACTGACTCCCACTGCTCTTCTCACATTCATTCCATGGAAGATGACAGACAATGAATCACGTCAAACTGCAAAATGAACCAGTGTTCCGGCTCCGACACAAGGTTATGCAGGGTAGTAAGGAGCTAATCATAATTATTATTGTAACAGCTACTACTTCACTTACTTTACACTTTCCATGAACCAGACAACATGTAAAGGGTTTAGATGTGCCACCTCATTCAAGTGTATGAGGCTGGAACTATTTTCTAAAATTATTATTATTATTTATTTATTTACTTGAGAGGAAAAGAAGAGGGAGAGCGAATGGGCACACAAACAAACTCCAGATGTATGTGCCACCATGTGCATCTGGCTTAAGTGGGTCCTGGAGAATTGAACCTGGGTCCTTTGGCTTCGCAGGCAAGTGCCTTGACCACTAAGCCATCTCTCCAGCCCAAGGCTGGAACTATGTTTATACTGCTTAACAGACCCCCACAAAAAAACCAACCATTAAATCCTATAAAAAAAGGAACTATTTTCACCCCTACTTATGAATAAATAATAGAATTTGGAGTGGCCAGGTGGCTTTCCCAAGATTGTTTACCTGGTAAGGGGCACAGCCAGAATTCCAAATGGTCCATGGTCTGAGCCCAGAGCCCAGGCACAAACGCATTGACTGTACCACATCTCAGAAGGCCAAACACAATGGCTAGGTGCATTAGAAGCGGTAGAGTGTTGGCGTCTACCAGGCCCTCATGTCGTCTCTGATCCTTTTCTTTTGTCACTGACTACACACAGAACAGGTCTCCTAAGTCACAGGATGCCTTGTTGTAAATCAAGGAGAGTGGCGTTGAAGAGAAACCACCTGGAGCATCACAGATCACTGCTGTCCCAACCATGACGACTCAATGAGGAGAAGTTCCATGTATCACCCCTTCTTAGTACGCCACCTTGCACCATGAAGGAGAAGACTGCATTGGGATTTTCTCTGATGAAGTGAAAAAGCATGCGGAAGCACTCACTCAGTGCCTGGTACCTCCTGTGCTTTTCTTTCCTTAATGCTTGTTACAGTGTTTGGTACATAGTGGGTGCTTAGCACATATTAGCTATTGTTCTTTTTTAGGAGTATAGAGAATTTTATTATATAGATGTGAAGACCAAGGGTATTTATTTCCCATGGCTATAGGAACAAAGGACCACAAACTGGGTAGCTTAAAACAATAGAAATTTGGGGCTGGAGAGATGACTCAGTGGTTCAAGGCACTTGCTTGGATAGCCTTCCAACATGGGTTTAATTCCCCAGTACCCATGTAAAGCCGAATGCACAAGGTGGCACATGTGTCTGGAGTTCATTTGCAGTGGCAAGATGCCTTGGCGCACCCGTTCTCTCTATATATATCTGTCTCTTTCTCTCTGTCTCTCAAATAAATAAATAACATAGTAAAAAAAAAGAAAGAAAGAAAGAAAGAAAAGAAATTTATTCTTCGCATTTAGAAGGTAGAAGTCTACAAAGTCCAGGTTTTTCCAGAGCTAGCCTCCATGGAAGGCTCTGGGAGAGAATGCATCCTTGTTTCTTTCAGCCTATGGTGGCTCCAGGTGATCCCTGGCTTCTGCCAACATTACATTCATGATCAAGGGTTTTCTCCTGTCTCTCCTCACATCTCTTAGGCATTTGTCACTGGGTTTAGGGCTCACCTGAAAAAGCTAGATTGACCTCTTTATCTCAAAGCTCCTAAATTATATTTTGTTTTTTATTTTATTATTATTATTATTATTATTTTTTGAGGTAGGGTCTCACTCTAGCCCAGGCTGACCTGGAATTCACTATGTCATCTCAGGGTGGCCTCATGGTGATCCTCCTACCTCTGCCTCCCTAATGCTGGGATTAAAGGCATGCTCCACCATGCCTGGCCCAAATTATATTTTATTATCTGTATTTTTGTTTATTAAAGAGAGAGAAAAAAGCAGATACAGAGAGAGAGAGAATGGGCATGCCAGGGCTTCCAACCACTGCAAACAAACTCTAGACACGTTCACCACCTCGTGCATCTGGCTTATGTGGGTCCTGGCAAATCGAACTTGGGTCCTTTGGCAGGCAAGCACCTTACAAAAAAGCAATCTCTCCAACCCACAGATCCTAAATTATATATATATATCTTCAGGATACTTTTTACATCTAAGGTCATGTTCACAGGTACCAGGGGTCAGGACATGGATATAGCTCATAGGAGCTTATCACAGAAATGCCTTCCTGGTTTATTAGAAATCCTGTGTGGACAATGCATAACCCACAACCCCACAGGGAATACCAGCAACCCCACTGAGGAGGGCCTCCAGCAGAAGGAGTGGTACAGGGACAAGGGAAAGGATGGTATCAACACATGATGTATCCATACTAAGTATGTCCATAATAAAAAAAGAAAGAAAGAAAGACGTGCCGTGTAGCAGAGCGGCAGCTGCTCACCAGGCAGCTAAAGCTGTTCTCAGTCACCCAGGCCTGAGGTCTGACATTGCCACCCTAGAGCCTGCATGTGCTGGGCCACTGGCTTCAAGGTAGGGATCTTGGGCTAGAGAGATGGCTCACAATTAGAGGCACTTCCTTGCAAAGCCTAATGGCCCAGGGTTTGATTTCCTAATACCCACATAAAGCCAGATGTATAAAGTGGCACATGTGTCTGGGGTTCATTGGCCTTGGCAAGATGCCCTGCAATTCTCATTCATTTTCTCTCTCTCTCTCTCTCTCTCTCCCTGTAAATAAATATATAAATTTTTTTAAAAAAGGAATTTTTCCAGGTGTGGTGGCTCACACTTGTAATCCCAGGACTCAAGGAAGCTGAGATAGGAGGATCACTACCAGTTCAAAGCCAGGCTGAGCTACAGAGTGAGTTCCAGGTCAGCCTAGGCTAGAGTTAGATCTTGCCTCAAAAAACAAACAAACAAGGGCCGGAGAGATGGCTTAGCGGTTTAGGTGCTTGCTTGCAAGGCTAAAGGGCCCAGGTTCGATTCCTCAGGACCCACATAAGCCAGATGCACAAGGTGGCACATGTGTCTGGAGTTCATTTGCAATGGCTGAAGGCCCTGGCATGCCCTTCTCTCTCTATCTGCCTCTTTCTCTCTCAAACAAATAAAATAAAAATTTAAAAGCTGGGTGTGGTGGTGCACACCTTTAATCCCAGCACTTGGGAGGCAGAGGTAGGAGGATCATCATGAGTTTGAGGCGCCCTGAGACTATAAAGTGAATTCCAGATCAGCCTAGGCTAGAGTGAGACTCTAACTTAAAAACACAATAACAAAAAGTTAAAAAAAAAATAGGGGCCAGAGAGATGTTGCAATGATGAAGGTGCTTTCCTGCAAAGCCTAATGATCATGGATCAATTCCCTAGTGCCCATGTAAAACCAGACGTGCAGAGGAGCATGCATCGGGAGTTTGTAGTGGCTGGAAGCCCTAGCATGGCATTCTCTCTCTGTTTCTCTTCTATCTCTTTCTGCTTGCAAATAATAAATAAAATAAAAAATATTTTTTAAATGGTGAAATGTGGTACTAGGGGTTCAGGAAGGTTCTTGAACCCCAGACCCTGGGCTTGCATTTGCGTTTAACCAAAGAATTGGGCAAACCAAACTGAAAAGTATAATTATTAAATTATTACATTTATTTAGGGAAATACAGAACAATGGGAAAGAAAATGAATACACCTATGTGGTCTGAAAGCCCATGTGATGGCCTGGAAAACCACAAAAAGGAAGTCAGAGCCTGGCTAGAATGAGACCCTGCCTCATAAAACAAAACAACAACAAAAAAGAAAGTTAAAGCCTGGTGTGTGGTGGTGCACACCTTTAATCCCAACACTTGGGAGACAGAGGTAGGAGGATTGCTGCAAGTTTGAGGCCACCCTAAGATTATATAATTTCAGGTCAGCCTGGGCCAGAGTGAGACCTTACCCCCCCCAAAATAAAAAAAATTTAAAAAAGAAAGAAAGAAAGAAAAAGTTAAGAGGAAAGGAAAGAGCTTCTGCCATGTGGAGGGCAGGAGAGGATAAAGCTCCCTGTGGGAAATAGGGGTCAGGGCTTTCTCCCCTAGTCTCGGCCCAACCCAACCAAAACAAGGGGGAACTCACCAGAACTTGGATGTTCACGAGTGGTCAGGCAGTCCAAGGAGCTTGTCCTCCTGTTGTTTTGACAGTAAGCATTCATTACTTAACAAACCAAATATTTATGGGCTCTCCTTGCTAAGCACTCCCATACGCAATCACTTATGCCCCTAACACTCTGAAAGAAGTGTGGAGAACATTCCCATTTATCAATGGGATTTCATTTAATGAAAAACAGACATCCAGACATTAAACATTATGTCAAAGATTCTGAATTATGGCACTGGTAAGTGGTGGAGCCAGGGGTTTCAATGAAAGCTCCTTGGAGCCTTTTCCCATGGTTCACACAGTGATCAAAGACAGTGAATATCACTGAGTGATCAGGGTGTCAGAGTTTGAAACTTAATGATTTTCTTAAAAGAATCTTTTTTCTCATGTAACAGTTTTAATGTAAAATGTCCATGTTTATATTTCCAAGTTATGTACTTGCAAGTACTTAACCTTATGATTTCATTTTTCATATGTCAACGTAAAGTAAGCAAAGAGCTACACAATTTCTCTTAAGCATTTTCTGAAGTGTGCAAGCATATGATTTTGAGGCTGCTGTTCCAAACCCCAGTACTTTGGTGCAGGTTTTCTATAGGGTATTACTTATCTATGCCCCAATCATACAGAACAATCACTCCCACCTCTCTGAGTCTTTGGGGTTCTTCGCCATACCCCACTTTTATGAATCTCTGGGGACTCTAAGCCATATGCCACCCCTAAGTCTTTGAGGTTCTTTGCCATTTCTCTCTGTACACAGCCCCTCTGTCCTTCCACACTGTGTAGGGGACTTTCGAACCTCATTTTAAGCGTCCTGGGAAAAGTGGGTTGTGAACTAGAATTTAACTACCAGGCAGAGGCAAAATTGGGACCTGGGCGGCTCTTCTTCCATCAATTCCCTGCCCTTTGTTCCCACTCTTCCTCACTTCCCTCCCAGGTCAGGACTGAGCAGAGCAGAGGCTCAGCACAGAGCTCAGGCCAGGACAAGTCCTTCTTCAGGGGAAATGAATGGACGGATGAGTGGGTGGATGGGTGCATGAGGTCTGGTCAGTGATGGCCGTTATCCCGCCCTTGTGAAGGCCAATGGCCTGACAGGGGTAAGGGAACCTTTGCATTCCTGCATGACATAGCAACCTTATCTCTTGAGATCTTCTTGGGCCATGATATTATTTTAGTTTCTTTTTAGACAGGGTCTGATTATGTAGTCCAGGCTTACCTCAAATTCACTGTGTAGCCCAGGCTATTCTCCCGCCTCTTGAGTGCTGTGATCATAGGTGTGTCCTATCCCACCTAGCTCTTCTTAAGCTGTTACCAAGGCTGCTGCAATCGTTCAGTGTCAGGTGGGGATAATCTTGTGTTGTTGGCACCGGACATTCACAATCAGTTGATCATGAGATTTTTCTAGTCCATTTTCCCATTTGGAAGGTAGGAAAACCATTCTGAACAGATGGCTCAGTGGTCAAGCGTGCTTCCTGCACAAGCATGAGCACCTGATGGGGCTTCTGACTGCTTGAGTTTGAATCTCTGGAACCCTCATAACCAGCTGAGTGTGGCCACATGTACCTGTAAGTCCAGTCCCATAGGGGAGCAGAGACCATGGAGTCACAGAGCTTGTGAAAAAATAGCCAGGTCTGGGATCGTCAAGAGACTCCAGCTTCAATAAGAATGAGGGGAAGAGCGAGAGGGAGGACACCTGGCTTCCCACACTGACCACTGCGGGCACTCACCATTGCGGGTGCGTGCTTGGGGCGCCGTAAGGACACACACTCACACTCACTCACACACTCACACTCACAGATAAGGACAATATTAAGGCACAGAGAGGCATAACGAATGATCCAATGTCACTTGACCAGGAGGAACTTCTCACTGACCATCCAATGCCCCTTGTTCTTTCCTAGCAGCACTCCAGTTTTGTCTGGTACTGGGCATCCAACATCGTGGGTTACAGGAAGACATTACCCCTGTGCCCCAGAAAATGAATTTTGTTTGATTAGTTTGAGCCACTCATAATAATTCCATTCGCTGTGCCTGTCACTGCTTTGGGGACAAGCACATGACCTGAATCTAAACAATGAAATGTGAGGGGACTCCCATTGGAAGAGCTTTTGGGCAAAGTTTTCCTCCATATTAAAGAGGGAAAACAGTAAGGACTGCACAGTGTTAGACTCTGTGGCTTTAATGTTCCTGAGTGAGGCAGGATACTTGGACTACTTGCAACCAAGAGCAGTCCTATTGAGGACAAGTGCCAGCACACTGTGGCTGGCAAAACGTAATGATGTGAAGAACCTGAGCCTGTGATGGCGTCACTGAGCCACTGAGCCTGGACCTGCTCTAGCTCTGAAATTCTTGTCAAGTAAGGTAACAAAATATTCTTCCTGTTTTGAATAGTTTACTTTGGTTTTAGGCTGTTGATCACAAATGCACAAGGTAGGATCAAGATTCTCCTCAGTGTAGCAATGGACCTGTGGAGTAGCAGGAGTGATCCCTCTGAGTATCCAGGTGTCAGGGAAAAGTAAAGAAGCCTTTGGTATTACTGACTGGACTGTGTCTAGACTGTGATCTTGTAGAAAATTAGTGGTCCCAGGAAGATCTCATGGGCAGGCCTGAGATTTGGGCTTGAACTTCATGATCAGTAGGATTTTGTGAGACAAGAAATATAAAATATTGACCCCCACCTTCAAGATTTTATTTTGTCACATCACACTAATTGTGGTTGTTTCATGTAGTCATCACTATGTCTCCTCTTGTATCTTACTGGGTAGAATATAGTCACATTGCTGGTAACCTAGGAAGTTTAGTACCATTGAGTGGCAATTGTTCAACTAGAAATTAGAGTTAACTACTGAAGGAAGAGTGGATATTTGGAAGTCACAGAGTTCCATGCTACAGAAAATAGCATTGGGCTGGAGAGATGTCTCAGTGGTTAAGGCACTTGCCTGCAAAGCCCAAGAACTTATGTTTGAATCTCCAGGTTCCATGTAAGCCAGACCCACAGTGATGTAAGCACTCAAGGTCACACGTGTGCATAAGGGAGTACATGCGTTTGGAGTTCGTTTGCAGAGGATGAAGGCCCTGGTGATGCCCATTCTTTCTCTCTGCCTCTCTCTTTCAAATAAATTTTTAAAAAAAGAAGGAGGGCTGGAGAGATGGCTTAGCGGTTAAGCGCTTGCCTGTGAAGCTAAGGACCCCGGTTCGAGGCTCGGTTCTCCAGGTCCCACGTTAGCCAGATGCACAAGGGGGCGCACGCGTCTGGAGTTCGTTTGCAGAGGCTGGAAGCCCTGGCGTGCCCATTCTCTCTCTCTCCCTCTATCTGTCTTTCTCTCTGTGTCTGTCACTCTCAAATAAATAAATAAATAATTAAAAAAATATATTTAAAAAAAAAAAAAGAAGGAAAATAGCTTTTTCTATTGACGCTAGAGGTTATCATTCATTTTACAGGCAGGCCATTTGGAGGACCCAGAGTAGTGAAAAAACTTTCCCAGGGGCATGTGATAAAAGACACAGACTTTCTGTTTTGTACCTGATGGCTCCACTTACTTTTGAATGTCTAGACTCTCTAGCCCTCACTAATTCTGCCCTTGGACTGTGGTACACATACACTATAGTATACTCTCCAACCTTCCCAGCAGCCTCTAAAGTGCCACCACCTCACCATCTTTCCCAATCAAGTCCCTATTTGATCTTTTTCAGCTGTTTCCAGACCAAGGATGGCTCAAAGTTTTCATCACAGAGAGTAACTAAGCATTAACCCACAGGGGCTCCCAGGGCTGGTCTCCCATGGATAATTTAGTGCGTCAATGGGAAAGAGTACTGAGATTGATTAATGAGTTCTGCTGTGGCTATTGCTCAGGAATTGGTGAGTCTTGGGGCCAGAGTGTATCTGAGCCCTGTTGCCTGTGCTTTATGGGAGGACGAAAAAGCTCCCTTCATAGACACACCCTATAAGATGTCTGGCACCCATGCAGGACATACTGTTCCTACAAGTGAGGTGAGCCTCCAGCCACACTGCAGCCATGTGAGAAGGGAGAGGGAGGATGGTGGTGTGATTTCTCACATACCAGGAACTCATGGCCATCCATCACCCAGGCAGGACCATCTGACCCTCACTTGCACCAGAAAGATAATTCTTATCCAACACTCCACTAACGGAACTTGTAAAAATAGACTGGGTTGTGAGGAGTGCCCTGGAGTTACAGAGGCAGCTTCACAGTGAGGCTCCAGTGACAGGCCTCTCACAGGACAAATGCTAAATATATCTTCCCACAGTGACAGGACAGGGTTGGGGATCATGCCAGCCACATGATCTTTTCAGTCACAAGGGGACAAAGCCTAAGCACTCTGCCCTCAGAATCTATTCCCGAGGTAGACTTGGGCCCAGACTGAGAATACATTTCCAGTGTCCTGGCTGGCTGCTCTACTGTGGTCTTCAAGCGAGACACGGCGTAGCAAACTCTTATTCTTACAAGCATGCAGGCAGCTGTGGGGGAGGGGCTGGGCACTCGGGCATGTCTTGAGAGAATTCCTTGGACCAGGGAGGACAGCCTTTGTAGCTGTGTCATGGACTATGGGAAAAGGAAGAAGTCCACAGTTGGTGGGGCTAGGGGGGTGAACGGGCTGGAGGCAATCCCTTTGTCTATGCAAACCACAGAAGGCACCGCTCTGATTCACTCCAAATTGAACCCATGCCTAATGGTTTATATTTGGTCAGACAGACATGTCCATTTTTCTGGCACTTCATTTCATGACTAGCAGACATTTGTTAGCTCAGCTAAAATTTTAATTACACAAGTATTACATTAGTACATTTTCCCCTTTCTTTCTCTTTTGGTTTTCAAGGTTGAGTCTTTCTCTTGCCCAGGCTGACCTGGAATTCACTATGTAGTCTCAGGCTGACTTTGAACTTACAGCAATCCTCCTACCTCTGCCTCCCAAGTGCTAGGATTAAAGATGTGTACTACCCCACCTGGCCATTTCCTCTTTTAAAAAAATATATTTATTTATTTACTTGAGAATGATTGAGGAGAAAGAGAGAGAGAGAGAGGAAAAGTGTGTGTGTGTGTGTGTATGTGTGTGTGTATAAGATCTGGCAACCAGCTTTCCCCAGAGTGAGCAATACAGCAGAAAGTGATGGCACATATGACTGTCTCTGAAGTTGTGTTATCTCTCCTTCATTCTATTCATTAGAAATGAAACCCTAATACCAATTCCATCTCAAGGGAGAGGGACTGCAAGAAGTTCTATGGCAGAATGTAAACATATTTTATAGCCACCATAGAGTTTATAATAGGCATACATGATGTAGCAGTCACTATCTTGCTGCTAGGACAAAACACCTGACCAGAAGCAGCTTATGGGAGGAAAGGTTCTATTTCCAGCTTACAGTTCTAACAGGAAGCTTCATCATGGTGGAGAAAGCATGGCAGCAGCTCACATTCATAATCTACTGGAGAGAGAGAGAGAGAGAGAGAGAGAGAGAGAGAGAGGACAGCAAGTGTAGACCAGCTATCTCTGAACACCCAGTGAGCTGGACTAATAAACCTCAAGGTCTGTTCCCTGTGACACACCTCCTCCAACAAGGCTCCACCTCCCAACAACTCCAACAGCTGGGGGATCAAGTAGGGAGCTTAATCACAAACAAGGCTATGGGGGACATTTTACATTCAAACCACCACACGTGGTATCATTGTGTTCTAGATTTTACAGTTTGCTCTTTTTTTATTTAATAGACAATCTTGGAGATCTTTCCCTATCTACACTCACAGAACAGCATTGCTCTAAGTGCCTTAGTGATCTTATGGTAACGATATACTATATTTTCTCAATTATCTCTTTTTGGTGAGCATTTGGTTTTTTTTTTTCCTTTGCAGATAGCAAGGGTCTAATGTGTGTATGGGGACACTTCTTACATATCCCTAGTACAGTGAAAAGTTTCCAGGAATTAGCAGTGATATATGGAAGCAAAGGTATGATTAAATTTCAAGTAATCAGATAGGATATAAGACCAGGACACATGTGACAGTTTCTCACTCAAGACTGCAACACTGTCATCTCCAGTTCCAGAGCAGCTGCCTGTGCCTCTGGCCCTGGGTTTATGCCTCTACACCATGAGTGAGGCATGCCTGGAATCCCAAGGAATGATTTTAGACTGGCATTCAGCTGTATGACTCAAGTGTTCACAGCATTAGACATCAAATTTCCATGAGATCTCACGCTGATCTGAATCTTACTCATTGTTAAACATGGTTTCAGTCAGCTACCCACCATCCTTCCCCTTTCTACATAACCAACATATTTTGATCCTCCTTTGTTCAGGATGGCAATGGCCTGGCCTCTGAGGTAAGTTATGGTTAAAGTCAATGACTATAATTCTGTTCACCAGACATATATGTTTCTAGCCTCCTTTAGGCCTAGGGGTGGCCAATGCATTGTGTGTTAGTCAGTTTCTGTTCCTATAACAAATATCTGAGATAGTTAAGTTGTAAAAAGGAAGAGTTTATTTTGGCTCATAGTTTCAGCCCATGTCCTTGATCTTGTTGCTCATGGCTAGGCAGAGTGTGTGTCAGGGCGAAATTGCTCATCTCGTGCTGGGAAGCAGAAGAGAAGAGGAAAGTATCAAGATCCCTAGCACATCCTTAAGGACTAAAGACTTGGTCCTACTTGGGAGTGTGTGTATGTGTGTGTACATGTGCATGTGTGTGCATGGAGGCCAGAGGTGCTGTCTACCTTTTCTGAGATAAAGCTTCTCACTGACTCAGAACTTGCCAAGTCGGCTAAATTGGCTGGGCAGTGAGCCCTAGATATGGACTTCACCTGTGCTCGATTACCATCCCACACATCTAATTTTTAGGGTTTTTTTTTTTTTTTTTTTTGAGGTAGGGTCTCACTCTAGCTCAGGCTGACCTGGAATTCAGTCTGTCGTCTCAGGGTGGCCTCGAACTCTCAGCAATCCTCCTACTTCTGCCTCTCGAGTGCTGGGATTAAAGGTGTGCACCACCATGCCCAGCTACTTTTTAGTTGTTTAAATGTGGGTTCCGAGGATTAAACTCAGGTCCTCATGCTTGTAAGGCAAGAACTTTATCAACTGAGCTATTTCCCCTTGCCCTCAGTCCCAGCTCTTAAAATCTCCACTGTCTCCTATTTTGTGAGAAACTTAAGATCTGAGGTATAGCACAGTCTAAGCTGAAAGACTTTGGAAAGCCATTGCCTTCTGAATAAAGTAGTTAAACATTGCTCAGGTAGACTGCTCTACCCTCTGCCATTGGTGCCTTAAGTGTGGATCTATTACTGAGCACTGAAGTAGCCGTCTTGAGACATGTGGTAACATAAAATTGAAAAGTCACCATGCTGAAGATTTGGGATGAAGGGAAAGAAACACATAAGAACTTTAATGGTAGCTTGGAGTGCTGCAAAAGCTACAGACTGTCGGCTCATGGATGTGAGTTTCATGTGCTTCCCACTGGATCCCCAGTGCCAGAAAGTGTGCCTGGAACACAGAAGACACCTGGCTAAATGCATACACTGAAGAACTTTATTTAGGGTCAGAGTAAGCTAGTTTCTCATGGTGTTGGTAAAGGAAGTAACAGGGAAAACCTGTCACTTGGGGTTCTATTAAGTGAAAAAAAAATAGCAAATTGAAAGACTTAGAACGCGATGGCACCATATCCTCCATGTGCTGAGGGCTTCCCTGAAAGACTTCCTGCCTTTGGGAGATTCCTGTGTTCTGATCCTCAGATAACAAATAGCCACAGAGATGAGGGTTCAGGGATATGTGGACAAGTTCATCATACTGAAACAGAGATGTCAGTGCAGTGTCATGTCATTTAGCCACTTAGCCATAGTTTCATCGGTGGGAAGTGTAGAACATGACATCACTCTATAAAAATGGAGAGATCACAATTCTCTTTATCTTTTTCTGAGTAGTACATTTGTGTATGGTCAGGGTGAGCTAGTATTCCATGCTCTTGGTAAAGGAGGTCACAAGGAAAACCTCCCACTGGGTGAGAGTCAGGTCAGGGGAACATTGGCTGGTACATTATTGGTGGAAGAAAATTCTCTTCTAGAAAGTCAAGTGGTTCTTAAGTGAGATGGAGAGAAAATGCCTTCCAAATCTCATTAACAGTTGATGTTAGAAGACCCCAAGTTAAACAACAACAAAAAGGCATACTGAGTTTACTGAATGTCATTGGAAGTTTGCAGATATCTTGAGAACCAACTTTAGGCCATATATGGATGAAAAACATGGATTGAATCAGCCTATAGCTATCAGGAATTTGATACCTATCACTGTTGCTGGTAGCATCTTAATTTTCTAATGTGTTTTTTTTTTAATTTTTATTAACATTTTCCATGATTATAAAATATATCCCATGGTAATTCCCTCCCTCCCCACCCCGACACTTTCCCATTTGAAATTCCATTCTCCATCATATTACCTCCCCATTACAATCATTGTAATTACATATATACAATATCAACCTATTAAGTATCCTCCTCCCTTCCTTTCTCTACCCTTTATGTCTCCTTTTTAACTTATTGGCCTCTGCTACTAAGTATTTTCATTCTCACGCAGAAACCCAGTCATCTGTAGCTAGGATCCACATATGAGAGAGAACATGTGGCGCTTGGCTTTCTGGGTCTGGGTTACCTCACTTAGTATAATACTTTCCAGGTCCATCCATTTTTCTGCAAATTTCATAACTTCATTTTTCTTTACCGCTGAGTAGAACGCCATTGTATAAATGTGCCACATCTAATGTGTTTTAACAGAAAAAAATCTTTGATGGAATTTCTGGATCTACTTGGAACCCGGTTCGTCATCCTTACAACCTCTCTGCTTCTGGGCTACTTGCTCTCTGAGCTTTGTCTTCCTTCTTTGTCATATAGCTTCTCTCAAAGATTTAAATAAAACCCCATGGGCCAAAATGACAGGCACCTGTAGTCACTGACACTGCTACTCCATTGTGGTTGTCATCACCACTCTTTCCCCTCCTGCCACCTCTGCTGTTAGTCATAACAGGAAGACAAAGTGGGCTCCCAGCCCCGTTAGGTCTCTTGTGCTTCAGATACAGGCATTTCAGATGAAAAAAACACCCTTCCTTCAATGAACAGTAAGGAAGGATCATAGCATGGAATCCTTCTTTGCACATGAAAATGAATTCCTTTCCTCTGGGTATTGAAAGGAACATTTGGCAGATACATTGGTCTAACTGCTTCAGACCAAAGGAGACAGGAGAAGCACTGAGTGCACTGCACCCTGCCCCGTCCCCTCCACCTGGTTCTGTAATTGTGTTTTGGATTTCCGGTCTTTGCAGGAGGCATGCTGTGTATGTATATCATACCAATGCTCTTGTTTTGTTTGCAGGGCTGTGCACTTTGGTTTTCTGTCCCATAGGAAGGACCAGTAATTTCCTCCCTAATTCTTTCTTTTCCTTGAGACGCTGGAAAGATTAATCCCCTCCCCCACAAATGGTGGACATGGGGCAGCAGTTCAGCCAGTGTGCACCCTGTCCTCGGGTCCCTGTTGTTTGGGTCAGGCTGTCCTTCCCACTGGTGGGCTCAGTGATGCTAAAAGCACTGTATCTCATTGTAGGAAAGGCTGCTCTACCTCCTCTTCTTGCTTTTGAATTTATAATGGATTTCATTCTGGAATATTCAGACAAA
Source organism: Jaculus jaculus (assembly GCF_020740685.1). Taxonomy (NCBI): domain Eukaryota; kingdom Metazoa; phylum Chordata; class Mammalia; order Rodentia; family Dipodidae; genus Jaculus; species Jaculus jaculus. Next base: position 44,255,352 of record NC_059102.1, read on the forward strand.
GATGAGGAAAGTAAAGCTGTCCACCATCAGACAGTACAATGTGGGTACAGTCAATGTTTTTCCTATGCCTCTTCACACATACTTATCTTTCAAACTGGAATGTGATCATATTCCACAGTTGTCTTTGGTATACTTCCATTAATTGATAATTCATCAACAACAGTTCTCTACATCTTTTCTTCAGCATGGTTTTCAAAGGCTCATGAAACTGTGTGGTGTGGGTTATCGTCACTTACTAAGTTTATTTAACCAGTTCCCTATTGCTGAACATTTCGTCTGTTTACAGCATTCTACTGTTACCAACAATATTATGGTGAATCACAGCCTTACACGCTTCCATGATCTTCCCACCCCCACCATCCAAGCCTATGCTCTGCAAATGATTTGTTGGAGACAGTGTATACATTTTAAAGATTTTTTTAAAATCATATGACCAGCTGACCTTCGCAGTGAGGATCTGTCCATTTGCAGTATGTATGGCAGCCCCTCCTGTTTTTCAAGGTGTTGCTGTGGGGGCTTCCCAGCACAGCCCCCACCTTGCTGGGCAGGCAGGTATGGGAATTAAAAGCACAATGGCAAAGAGGCTACAAAGGATACCCACAGGTAACCAATGAGGTGAGCTACCACAGAGTGACTGACAGAGTGTGTGATTAAAGGAACAGTTCCATGCTGCTGGGCAGACAACTAGCAAAACAATAACTATGGTAGTTGCTCAAAAGCTCCTCCTTTTCCTCTTTTTCTTAGTTGTCTTTCAACTTTGGCTGACACATGGTAATTGTACATTCTTTTGACAGTAATTAGATATTGAGGCCAATAGTCTGTTGTGATTGGTAATTAAAGGATTCTATTAGCATAGTGGAGAAATCTTCCAGTTTCTGGGGGAATCAGGAGTCTGGTGCATCCAATATCAAGAGTTAAGTGACCTAGCCAAGGCCACTCGGACAGTGGTCAACTGAGAAACAGAAGCCAGTGACAAAGGATGTATTTCTTGAAGGCTGTGGTGCTCTTTCCATCGGCCAAATCACGGAGACCTTAAAAGTTGCTGCCTGGACTGGGGATCTGGTGGAAATGCAGGGTCCCATCTGATCATCTGGGGCAGGATCCTCTTTTCTGCATTCCTCACAAGTTCCCAGATGATTCCTTTGGCTAAGACTACTGTTAGAGCAGCAAGCAGAGAGAGAATGGCTCGGAAACAAAGCAGCAAATGACCTAAATAAAGGCAGCTTTTATTGGCAAGTCATGCAGCATTTTAAATGCTGATGAAGGAAAGGGGTGTTGCCAGTGGTTATGACTTAAAGGTCAAATCCTTCAAGCCAGAAACACCCTGACATGAGACAACTCAACAGGCGGAAGGAAGGTTCTTCTGACACATCTACTAACGACAGCACAATCAGTCCCTTCATTGTGCGGAAGAAATGGCAGCCAGGCAGCCCGAATAAAGGTTCCTTTGTTAACATTCCAAAGGTGTTCCTCGCATCCCCCAGGGTCCTAATTAATTACTGGAGAATGACCAAGGGGTTCCTGGGTGGAAGGAGAGCCTCAGCCCGCTTCATTGCCAGCCCCTTCCGACACGGGGAGGGTAAAAGCAGCACGAATGAGAGAAGGAGTGGAAATAGCAGCCCTGGAAGGCCTTGGCCTGCGAGGTTTCCGAATTATAGGCATGGCTTGCACATTCCCACGCAGAGGCAGAAGATGTCAGCACTGATCATGGTCTTGGCATGGAGATTCGGAGTTCACTAGTGACAGTTTTCAAGGCATGGGGAGTAGGCAAGGGTTAGGCATTTGGTGCCATGGAGGAGTGAGCATGGGGGCCAGGCAGGACCAGACCTGCAGCCAGGGTTGGAAAACTGAGCCCACTGGCTGTGTCTTCAGAATTGCAACCATGAAATGCCATCAGTAAAACTAGAATGACTGAGTCACAGGAAAAGACAAAGAGAGCTTGGTGATTGGAATCCATGATCCCTAGAGCTCTAGAAAGTCTGTGAAGGCATTTCAGGGGCTCCAGTTCAAGGTGAGGTATGATGGGATGTGAAGCGGATCCTGTGCTGCTAGCTGGCTTAGCATTCCTTGGTACCTGTACTGCACACTGAATACTGATTTCTGTAAGGGGATTTATACTTAAAAGCTCTTTATTTGACAGCTCAGAAGAGGAAGTGACCTATCACAGCCAGTTTGTGACATAGCATTGCGGTACTCATGTGCCAGGGTGTGGAGGTATTGCAGTACTGTAGGTCAAACTGGACCTTCAGCACCTCAGTGCTGGATTCTGAGAACAGCCCATTTGTTTTGTTCCAATTCAAATCCCATCAAAAACCGATACAAAGCCGGGTGTGGTGGTGCACACCTTTAATCCCAGCACTTGGGAGGCAGAGGTAGGAGGATCACCGAGAGTTCGAGGCTACTCTGAGACTACATCGTTAATTGCAGGTCAGCCTGGACCAGAGTGAGACCCTACCTCAAAAAACCAAAACCAAAACCAAAAACAAAAACAAAAAACAAAAAACAAAACAAAAAAAAAAAAAAAAACTGAAACAAGTTCTCATATTTCCAATATCCAGTTCACACCATGATCTGGGAAAATGCCCAGCCTTTGCCACGGCGGACAAGATTACCTGTGTAGTGTGACATTCAGGACACTCAGCCAACCCTTAGTAGCTTCCCATCTAACTGGAATTCCTTCTGAGGGCCAGAACAATACATCTTGAGGAATGGGTCACTGACTCACTTCCATTTCACAAATAAGCAACTTTGCCAGCACATAGCTGGCTATAAGCATACAGTGTAAAGTTGTAAATCACACACACACCCTAGTTATTTGGACCAGGTGCACAAATTCTGGTTGTTTCCTTTGACAAAGATGGCCATGTATCAGGTTTGGGGCAAGGAAGTGAGAGTAGAAGCTTGAAAGTCAGCGTTGGAGTCTCCTCATTTCCTCCCTGTGCTTGCCTGTGTGGAAGCCTGCAGGAAGATGGAGCCCGTCCCGTGTTTGCCAGGGTCCCGGGGTTGAGCTGTTGCAACCCAGTGAGGCTTTAAAATGAAGAAAATAAATGCTTTTTCCAAAAGGTGGTAAGGCCCTTCAGTCATCCCACATCAAACTTGTGGTGCAAACAAGAAGTACATGTTTGTTGAAGGAAGTAATACTGCAGAGATTTCATTTTAGATTTTAATACACACACACACACACACACACACACACACACACACACATATACATTCCTATCCACCCTGTAGCTCTTAAAATCTTTCTGTCTTCTCGCCCACAATGTTCCCTGAGCCATGGCAGGCTGGTTGGTAGTCTGATTTAGTGTTGAGTTCTTTGTAGCCTCTGGATTTCTGCTTTAATAGGTTTTGATTTATTTCTGCAGAGTTTTACATAGACACACTAAAATTAAACCAAGAGCTGAAGATATGGCTTAGCGGTTAAGGTGTTTGCTTGAGAAACCAAAGGACCCAGGTTCAGTTCCCCAGGACCTGCATAAACCAGATGCACAGGGTGGCCATGAGTCTGGAGTTTGTTTACAGTGGCTAAAGTCCTGGCACACCCATTCTCTTTCCCTCTGTCTACCTCTTTCTCTCTCTCTCTGTCTCAAATCAATAAAATAAAAAAATATTAAATAAGATAAAATTAAATTAAATCAGTAAGCAACTAAATGCTGATTTTGCATTACCTTTTTTTGTTAATGTCATAATTCATCTCCAAATTTGGAGCTCTATTACCAAATAACCACATGATTCATATTTATAGGATTTAGAATTGTATGAGGGGGCTGGAGAGATGGCTTAGCAGTTAAGGCACTTACCTGCGAAGTCTAAGGACCCAGGTTTGACTCCCCACTACCCATGCAAGCCAGATGCCCAAAGTGGGACATGTATTTGGAGTTTGTTTGCAGTGGCTAGAGGCCCTGGTATGCCCATTCTCTCTATCTGCCCCTCTCTCTCAAAATAAATAATAAATAAAAGATTTTAAAAAGAATTGTAGCCAGGCATGGTGGTGCACGCCTTTAATCCCAGCATTCGGGAAGCAGAGGTAGGAGGATTGCCATGAGTCCTAGGCCACACTGAGAATACAGAATGAATTCCAGGTCAGCCTGTGCTAGAGTGAGACCCTACCTTGAAACCCCCCACCTCCAAACAAAATTGTATCAGGGAAATATTAAATGGACAGCGACTATAGATGAACTGATGAAAATTTATGAATTATCTTTCATCAAATTATACCATAAATAAATATTTGTACAACAAATAATGATAAAACTAAATGATACTTGATTCATGTTAAGTTAGTATCAGTAGAGTCTGAAACATTAATTTGCAATTAGCATCACACTCTCAAGAAGACCTCTCTAGGATTACTCCCCTTAACATGCTACTGTGGTTCAGACAGAAGAAGTCCCTCATGGTCTCACGTGTTGGAACACCTGGTCCCCAGCTGGTGGCACTTTTTGGGAAGGCTGTGGAACCTTTAGGAAGTGGAATCTTGCTGGAGGAAATGGGTCACTGGGAGTGGGCTTTGAAGTTTTATAGCTGGGCCCACTTCTTGTTCTTCCTCTTCTTACTTCCTGCTTGGAAGTATGATGGGATGCTCTACCCCGGAGCTATAGGCCAAATTAAACCCCTTCCTTAAGTAGCTTCTTGTCAGGCGTTTGTTCACAGCAATGATAAAGTAATGAATAAACATGCTAAGAGACTTTTTTATGTTTTAATCTGAAGAGTCTGGTCTTCTATTTCAGACCATGCCTTTCTGATTTAATGGAAAGAAGGAGGTGACGTTCATCTCTCCTATATCTATCATGGTACCAGAAACTGAAATAATTTTGAGATTGAAATTGTTTTTGTGACATCCATATTTAATTTTCCTCTCAAGCTGTCTTGTCTTGTAAGCATATAACCTCAATGTTGGTTGTGCTAATGTTGAAGGAGAGATAGGAGAAAGCTTCTCTAAGGTAGTTAGTCAGGGGCAGAAGTCCAAAAAGGGAACCAGGAGATGCCACCCTGCTTGCCTTGTCAGAACTGGAATTGGCCATCTAATGACTACAGTATCCCCCACTTCTTCCCCAATCTAGCACACTACCTAAGTAGGCTAGCCTGTGAGTCAGCCCCCTGAATCCATGAACCAATGAGGTCTCTCCCTTGCATACCTTAGTCTGAGGACAAAATCCATCCTAATTGATTCTCTTCCACTGGATTGGGCTGCTGTTCTTTCATCTGAATACTAGTATGTGAGTTTCTCTCCCCTCTCCCAGTCTGGCTCGGGGAAGGGAGAGCTTTAATGACCTGTCTCTGTACTTTTCTGTTTGTTCTCCACATGTATTCTGTTTCCAGATGCCTTTTCACTTTGTTATATGTACGATTTTCCTCCAAACTCTGGGTCTACCTTATGTGTAATCACTCTTTTGACTTTGCTCCTCATTTTCCAGGAGGCTGACCTGCCCGGTTCCTGCTTTGGTGCTTTCTCTCCATTACCCCTCCTTAGGCCCTTGTCCACCACTACCTCACCTGTTAACTCTATTCCATGGAGGTGCAGGACTGGCCTTCTATGCTTTGCTCCCGCTTGAGTGTTAGAGCGTTTCTCCTAGACATTTTGTCATGGCCTTCCAGGTCCTGCCTTTGTGTGTGTGTCTGCTTAGCCTCTCCCTATATGCCAATGTTCCTTTTAAACCCTTATAATTGCTGGGCATGGTAGTGCACACCTTTAATCTCAGCACTCGAGAGGCAGAGGTAGGAGGCTCGCCATGAGTTCGAGGCCACCCTGAGACTACATAGTGAATTCTAGGCCAGCCTGGGCTACAGTGACACCCTACCTCAAAAAACTAAAAATCAACCAACCAACCAACCAACCAACCAAACAAACAAACCCAACTAATAATTCATAATTTCTCCCTAAACAAATTTGGTAATTCATAATTTATTCTTCTCAGTCTGTTTTTTTTCAATTCTTTGTTAAAATAGACAAAAGCCCAAATGTTTGAGTTGATAAACCCTCCCTGAACTCCAAAATCCTGCATCAATGCCACACTGGCTTTTATGTAAATCTCAGATAACTCATTGTTAATTCAAGCTCAATTTTCACAGAACAGTATGGCTCTACATAACTGACTCAAACTCTCTGTCTTACTTTAAATATTTGAAAAAAAAACAAAACACCTGTTTGGCTCATCATGGATTTGGTTTTTCCTCTTTCTTCAGTCAGCCATTTCTGGGGGAAGATCTTGTTGCACAGAGGGCTCCTTAGACTAGTTGGAAGAACCTTCTAATATATGTAGCAGTAAATGCCCATGGTTACTACCAACCTCTCAAAAGAAATTCCAGAAGCAAACCACATATTCTAGAACTCCATGTAGGATTGCTAGAGGATTTTGTTTTATTACCTATTTGTTTATTTTGTTGACTGTTACTATTTATGAGTGGAAAGGAGCAGTGGATGCCAAAATTTGAGAAAATTTTACTGGAGAACTTAAAATTAAGTTAAATTTTATTTGCCAATTGCTCTTTTGGCATAAACTAGAAAAAGCTTTTAAGAAAGTGTTAGTGGACTCTAACACTTTGGGTTAGTATGTTGAATAGCATAAAGTATTGAGTTACATAATGAAACCGGGAACATTATCTTCGCAATCTTGGTAGCATGAAAAGGGTTAGGATAAAACTTCAATTCTCATCGCTTGCTGTTCATCAGGTCAACTTCAAACAAGGCAAAGCCTTCACACAGCTATCAGAATAGCAGGGCAATGTGACTAATGAGATAAAATGCTGTTGAAGATGCGGGACAACTGTAGTCCTCATACAGTTCTGGTAGGGGCATAACTTGGTGCAATCACTGTAGATAGTTGTTGTATAATATCTACTAAGGCAGAGCATAGACATATGTTATGATCCAGAAGTTCCATCCTTAAGTGCCTTTGCATAGATAGTCAAAAGAATATATACTGAATACATATATTCAAAATAAATACTTACATGTGTTCACCAAAATGTATGTATTTAAATAGACACTAGTCATAATGGCCCCACATTGAAAACTACCTAAATGTCATCAACGATAATAGATATTCACACAATGAGTAATGATACATTGTAATGCACTCACACAAAAGAATGCTCTATTGCAACAAGAATGAGAACACCATGACCATGTCAAATAATGTGAGGAAATCTCCGGGGCATACTTCTTTGCCAAATCAATCAGGCATGAAAGGGGACTGGTTGTGTATTTATTTAAAGAACAAAAATAGCCAAATTAATTTATGTGCTGAAAATCAGGATATCAATTATTTTTGGTGGGAGCTTTAGGTGCTAGCGAGATTTTGTTTCTGTTCCTTTTCTGCATGTATGCGTGTAGAGTGAGTATGTGTGTGGTGTGGTGAGTGTGATGTATGGTGTATGTGTGTATGTGTCCCACACATGTGCATGCAGAAGCCAAAGGAGAATCTTGGTGTTATTTATTTTCATGCATCCACACATTACCTTGAGATAGGGTCTATCTCTGAACCCAGAACAGCTGTCCCAGTGAGCCCCAGAGATTCCCTGGCATCTACCCACTGTGAATGGATTTGCAGACAATGCCTAGCTTTTATGTGGGTTCTGGGAAGTCAAACATGGCTGTCTCCAGCCTGAGAGGCCCGCATGCTTATGTGGAAAGAAAACAAAATCACTGAGACACCTTGCCGTCTACCCAGCCCAGATTTTATGTTTCTTTACTCAAGCTCATGGGTGTTTGGGAAAGAAATGAATGCATTTATAATTTGTTCATTTTTCTGTATATATTATGCTTTATCTTAGTCTGATAAAGCTGCTATAGAAAATACCTTACACTGGGTAATTATAAACATTAGAAATTCATTTCTTATGGCTTAGATGGCTAGGAAGTCCAAGATCTAGGCACATGCACATACATGGCCACGGAGGTGGACAGATCCTTTGCCTTTTTTGGAAGATACTTGATCCTCACCATGAGTGATCTATCTACCCTAACGGTTTAATCACATCCTAAAGGCCCCAGCTCTTAACATGACCATGTTAGCAACTGAGTTTCAGCACATAATTGAGTTGGGGGCACATTCAAACTATAGCATTTTTTCCAACTGTGTGAGGAAATTTCACAAACATTTTAAATCTAATTTTTTGTTTGTTTCTTAAATCAGTGATGCTCCACTGAGCTTGAGACAAATTCAGTGTGAATCCCTGTGGTGGTGGGAATCACGGCAAAGCGCTTCACAAAGCCCCATAGGAGCTTCGTGCACAGCCACGGTGAGAACGCTGGTTTTGTGGAAGAAGCCAAGGGCCAGAATTGGATTCAGTTTAGCTTTTCCAACAGAGGGTGAAATGCCTTTGGACACATCCTGTTGTTACGTTGGACCTTGGTTGTTATCACCAGTGGAGTCTCTCTCTCTTAGTTTTTTTTTTTTTTTTTCCAGTGACCTTACTCATTCTTCAAACATTTGTTGAGCACCCAGTAATCCTAAGCACTGTGCCTAATGCAGGAGTGCAGATGGCCAGCAAGCCACAGGGAGTCCTTCATCTGATTCTTCTTGTCACCGGGGTCTAAAACTCTGAGTCTGCCACTTCTGGCTCTAATGATTCCATGGTCAGAGTCTGGTTCTCCTTGGTTACCTTGGGATAGCATCTGTGGCACTTGGCACCATGGACTCTGGAGAGGGAGCCAATCTGAAGGGGGTGGATCAAGACAAGCTTGGCTGCAGAAGGTGTTAATGTTTGCCCATCACTTAAGGATGCTATGCAGGCTGAACACCAGTTCTCAGAAACACAGATCACTGGGCATTAGCTTGTCCTCATAGGAATGCTAATATGGGCATGAGAAGTAGCTCAAGAGGCATGTAAGAGATGTGTGACCTGGTATTCTATTTAGGCCAGTGATTTAATTAAGGACAGGGACTCTCTGTGCTTCAGATCTCTGTGTTAAAAGCAAGACTCATGAGAAAAAAGGCACGTAGGTCATTTATCCTGCCAGAGGACATTTCCTTTTTGTATTAACATTTTTCATATGTGTAAATAATGTATTTTGACTATAATCCCTTTCTATTACTGTCTTTTTTCCTCATCTCCACCCCTACCAAACCTCTTCTTTCTTATTAGTCCCTCAGCTATATTTTTTCCTAGATATTTTCAATATTGTCTCTTTTTCTTCTTTTGCAAATATTTGTATTTATTTGAAGAAAGAGAGAGAGAGAGAAGAGAAACAGGGAGAGAATGGGCATGCCAGGGCCTTCAGACACTGGAAATGAATTCCAGATGCATGTGTCACCTTGGGCATCTGTTTTTATGTGGGTACTGGGGAATTGAACCCGGGTTCTTGGACTTTGCAGGCAAGTACTGTAACTACTAAGCCATCTCTCCAGCCCCATCCCTCACTTATTTTGATATGTCTGTTTTTTCTCCTCCACTATCATGCATGTTAAAATGTTGATAGGTCCAATATTATAGAGCTCTGGTAGAAGTAACGTCAGGCACTGTGAGGTCACACATGCGATAGTTACATCATATCCAGAAGTGTTCTAAAGCACTTCCGCCTGTCCTCTGGCTCTTACATTCTTTTCACCTTCTCTTCTTCTATGCTTCCTGAGTCTTGGGGCATGGTAGCAATTCTCCTTCAGTGCTGAGCACTCACCAGTCACCTATTCTTTCAGGACTTTGATGAGTTTTGAGTCTCCCCAGCAGTCACATCAACTAGTATGCATTTACCTTAGCAGGCTTTAAATTGCAAGTCACAGACCCTGAGTGTTCCCAGGATTAAATCAGAAAGATTGATTCTGGGCTTATATTTTCAGAGATTCCAGTTTATGTCCTCCTGGCTTTATTGTTTCTGGGTCTGTGTTGAGGCTGAGCACAATGGTGGAGAATATGTGGCCAAGTAAAACTGCTTACCCCTCATGATGACCAGGAAGCAAGGACAAGGACAAACTATATCCTTAAAGGACAAGCTCCCAGTGACTTGGGAGGCAATTACTCCTTGCCTCCTAAAGTTCCCACCTCTTCCCCATAGTCCCCAAGTCATGAATGCTTCAATGGGCTTAGTCCATTGATGAGGTCATGGCCCTCACAATTCAATCACCTATTTTTGAACACTGTTGCATTGAGGACTAAGCTTTGCACACATGGCCTTTGGGCACATTTCAAATCAAGCCCTAACCTTGTCATCTCTTACTTCTAGATATGACAGAGGTGGCATTGGACAATCGCACTCTGGGACCCACCCCCTTACAAGCCAGTCAGATCTCAAATACGCATTAAGAGCCAGCAGTGACTCACTCTGCCATACCCTGGGGCACTGATGTCATGCTACATCACTCACTTTGCTGAGGCCATCCCTGTTTTTAGCTGTGTGCTCTACTTCCTTCATTCTTTTCTCTCTCAGAAACACTCTTCCCTTTGTCTCCACCTATAACTGCCACCCAGCCTTTCCTACATTCTTAAACGGAAGATCACAAAAACCCCACTTGTTCCCTCCTTTGAACCCCCCCTGCTCTTCGCTTCTCCTGTGCTCACTGCGCTTTCTTGGCCTTCTGGCTTGTGACTGCGTGGGGCAGCACTGTCTTTAGCGCTACTTGCTCCATATGCCGGCTCAGCACGTCTGGCCCATGCGTTCTCAGGACACGCATTTAACCTCCTTGACTCTCTAGTAGAATGAGGATGGTAAGCCTTTGTCTTTGGGGTTTATTGTACAGCATACATGGATTAAATCAGACCTGCACATAAAATGTCAGCTATTCCTTTTAGAAATATATTTTTGTGATAAACAGATCAAATCGTGGCCTTTGTATCTTAGTGGGGGAAGAAACAAAATAAACATCATAACAACAGCTTGTACTAACAGCATCTGTCAGTCATTGCTCTAAATATTTTACATATTTTGGTCTTCACAAAAGCCTAAACTATGTATGTATATCCATTGTCTGCTTACAGATAGGAGACAAAAACTTGGCTAACTAGTAATTTGCACAAAATCACATGGCTGGACAGTGGTGAGGTCAGGCTCAGAGTCCAGCAACACAACTGCAATGACTGCACAAGAACATAAGGCCCGGGGAGAAGAAGGGACATGAGGAGTATGTCCATAGGAGGAAAAGAGGCTGAGGAAGGGCTTTGAGAAGGTGACCTGGAGCTGAGAGTGATCACAGAGGTAAAGGGAGAGGCAAATGCAGAGGTTCCAAGGGAGGAATGAGGTTTGTGCAGAGGAGCAAAAAGGCCAGTGTGGTGTCTACTCAATGACCATGAGGAGCAGGGTACAAGACAGAGCTACGGAGCTAGGAATGTGGACTATTCTAAATTCACTTTGGGCCATTATTGTAATTAAGGTCTCATTTTTCTTATTAGCCAGTGAGACAAGCATGGTGTTATTAGTTCTTTTTAATTTACCAATTTTGTGCATAAATCTGCTTGTGGCATATATATATATATATATATATATATATATATATATATATATATATATACACATGTTCATATGTATAGGTGTATGTGCACATGGATGCATGAGCCTGTGGGCATGTGGAGGGCAGAGATCAATATCAGGTTTCTTTCTCAATCACACTCCACCCTATTCTCTGACTGAACCTAAAGCTCACCAAAGCCCCAGGATTCCCTATCTCAACTTCCCTGGTGCTGGGATTACGGGCATGAAGCACCACGCCTCACATTTTACATGGGTTCTGGGCATCTGAACTCAGGTCTTCATGCTTGTGCAACAAGCACTGTATGTGAGCCACCTCCCCAGCCCAGTATGTTACTTCTATGGCTTGTTAACGCCAGATGTTTAAAGTCTTTTTGTTGCTTCTGAGTTAAACTTTCAATGTAATTAGGAAAAACTTGGGCTATGCTGAAAATGAGAGGTGGCTTTGCATACCGACCCTGTCGCTGACCAGCGCCCATGGGCAGCTGGCGTTTGCTCTCTGAATCTCTTTCAACATCTAAAAGAGGTCATATTTCCTTTATAGTGTTTTGTCAGGAATGCAGCAAACAAAATAGCATTCAGTAATTGTTTCAAAGTCTTCTTCTTCTAATAGTCTGATTTCTTGCCCTTAGAACTGCCTAACAATAATGCACAATAAAATTTCCTTTCAATTTCCTAACTGCCTTGGATGGTGTCCATGGGAAAAATGTCCTCTAATCACTGTCTGGGCTCCATGGAAGCATAGCATCCACATGCCCTTGACCTGTTCTCATTTTTTTTTGTCCTTTGCAGGGGACCTTCTTGTCAATGAGCCATGGTTTCAAAGCTGCCTATTGTCTCACAGCTCACCCAGGTAGTATCTCACTTTTAGCTCACAGATGCCAGCCCACATGGGATCACAGGACAATCAGTGGGACATACCATTTGAAAGAGAGCCAGGCAAAAGCCCTGCCCTTGCTGGGTGGGCACTCACAAAAGCATGCTGTGTGATTGATCTGCTCCTGCCAACTGGCTCCTTACAAGAGAGAGATCTTGGAATTCCTTCAATAGACAAATGATTCTTATTTTAACTTTAGGTCAGTTCCTCAATGATAACATTACCCAGGACACTCTCCATAGACTGATCAGTACTATGGTTTGGATCTTGACCGTCTCCTAATGCCCCATATGTTAAAAGTTTGGTTTGTAAGGTGATAGTCTTAGGAGGGGGTAGAAACTTTAAGATGTGGATCTTGGCAGGAGATCTTTAGATCACTGGAGGTTTGCCCTTGACAGGTAGAGTAGAACTCTGGCTCTCTCCTCACTTCTGACTTCCTGGTCATGAGCGAGTGGTTCTGCTCTGTCTCATGCTCCTGACATGATGTACTACCTCACCACACCACACCCCCAAAACCAACAGGCAATTGATCATGACCGAAACCTCTAAAACCTTGACCCAAGCTAAATCTTTTCTCTTCATAAGTTGATTATCTCAGGTGTTTGTTATAATAATGTCAAATTGTCCGACTGTCCAAGTTACAGCTATATCAAAAGAATTTTGGCTTTCCCTCTTTGTATCTGTGCCCTAAAGCCTAAGACCTGGATTCTTGTTCTTTCTTCTCTCTTAAATTTAGTGGTGGTGAGTCATCTGCAGCAAGTGACTCTTCCAGAACTACGTTTACCACCCTGTGAGGAATCGCAGGGCGTGTGTGATATGCAGAAAGGCAATTTGCAAGTATGCTCCGAATGTCAGGGTGCAGGTTGGCAAGGCTGCGTGGATTCGGCTCATGTCCAAGTCTGGCCATTGAGTTTGCCCAGGTCCCTTTGGTAGCCACTAACTTCTATCTGTTTCTTCTCCTTGATTCCCTGCTCACTTGGAAACCTGCACTCTTTCCTCCATTTAGACTCCTGGGCCCAGGAGAAAATGCCGTTGATGTTCATGAGCTGCCCTTCTCATTTGAGTTCAGAAAGTTATTTTTTCCTTGTAGGTGGGTATGCACTTCTTCCCAGATCTTGTTCTTGTTATTGCTATTTCTTTTTCCTCAAAGAGGAATTTATGTTTACAAAAACAATTGTACATTAAATCTTAGGAAAGAAGACCTCCCTCCCAGGAAGGGCCCAGGTTGTTTGTGGGAAAAGAGATCTAGGGAGGAGAGAATAAGTCAGATCATACTTTGATCTCTAGCAAGGTGGAGACTGCCAGGATACTGTCGGGGGCCCAGTCACCCTCACTGCCTAACAAAGCTACATGATTGTTATTTTTTAAATTTTTATTTATTTATTTGAGACAGAGAAGGGAGGAGAGAGAGAAAGAAAGTGATAATGGGCATGCCAGGGCTTCTAGCCACTGCAAACAAACTCCAGAGGCATGTGCCATTATGTGCATCTGGCTTATGTGGGACCTGGAGAATTGAACCTGGGTCCTTAGGATTCTCAGGCATGTGCCTTAATTACTAAGCCATCTCTCCAGCCCCTACATGATTATTTTTAATCTTAATAAAAACAAAGAAGATCCATAATGGTAATTTGTCCTGATATTTATCAGACCAGACAGCAGTTGCCCTATAAATATTTATGAAATTGAATTAATGATTTGATAAATATACCAAGCTATTTAATTTTCAGAAATCCACCTCAGCCCTTATTGTGTATACCTCGGCCAAGATATTTTCAGACTTACTTCTTGGGAAGCCAGGAGACGCTTTGTCACAGTCCTTCTAAATGGAGTAGGTGCCAACGGGTTGGGGGCAGAAAGAGGTAACAGTCACGAAAGATAGAGGCTGAGCTCTGATTGACTCAAGTTGCAACCTGATCTATCATCTGCAAGATTAACTGTAATAGGGTAAGTGAGGATTGACAGTGTCCTGTACCACCTGGCCTCTGGTATTGCAACGGTGTGCCTAGGGCATTGGCAACTATCACACTTACCAGCACAGACCAATATAGAATGCTCTTGGCTCTTGGCAGAGGCTGTGACCCATTTAACTCTGTGTTCCCCAGACCTGGGCCTGAGAGGAGGTCAGGTAGCTTATCAGGCAGTTAGGGTGACTGCACCCCTGAAAGTATCCTTGCAGTCTCTACTTTAAAGTCTCTACTTCAAAGAAATATCTGACTTCTTATCTCTCACACATCTGTTTTTCCACTAACAACCTGGGCCCCTCCTGGGAGGGGGGGTCTTCCCTAGGATTTAATCCTAACATTGTGGTTGGTCAAGCTCAGCCCCTAGAACTTTATGACATGGCTAGATCCCTTCTTGAGATAGCCTCTAGCCCAGACCAATGGGCTGTTTCTCTGGTTCACCTGAGCTGGAAGATAGGACCCACCACTATAAGGTTATAAATATGTTTACCAGAAAAGGGAAACCTATCTTGGTGGCCTATTTATTACTCATCAACTTCCAGGTTCTGGTGAGTCCCTCCCCCATCTTAGCCCACCTGAAACAAGGGGAGAACCCCTGACCCCTACCTCCCACATGGGCTTTTTATACCCTCTTGCTCTCCACAAAGAGCAGGAGCTCCTAGTACTTTTCTTTCCTCTCTAACTCTCTTTTTACATTTCTTTCAGATCTACCACATGGCTGTATTCATTTTCTTTTACTTGGTTCTGTACTTCCCTCGATAAATATGGGCTGTAGAGATGGCTTAGCAGTCAGAGCATTTGCCTAAAAAGCTAAAGGACCTCAGTTTGATTCTCTAGGACCCACGTAAGCCAGATGCACAAGGGGGCACATGCATCTGGAGTTCATCTGCAGTGGCTGGAGGCCCTGGAGTGCCCATTCCTTCCCTCTCTCTTTCTCTCTCTCTGCCTCTTTCTCTCCCATAAATAAATAAATAAATAAAATAATTTAATAATAATCCAATTCTTTGGTTAGAAAAATAAGGAAAGTATAAGAGAAAAGTAAAACACCAGACTTGATTTCTACAGACAGACTGTTTATTGAAAGAGACAGCAAGGGGCAGCAGCCTTTCCACAGGATGACGGCTGAAGCACTGGGCCAGGTTGGAGTGCAAGCTTATAAGGAAGATCCTAAGAAAAACAGACTATACCAGATTCAGGTCCAAAGGAAGGAGATAAAGAACTATAGTTATTTGTGTCCTTGCTCAGAATAAGCTTTTTTTTAGCCAAATTGTCTAGGGGGATATCCCACCAGATGGTTTCTGTTACCTCAAGGTTTTTTGAGCTACGGGAAATTTATCAATCAGGAGTAACCTGTCAAGGCTACATGCCTCTGTGACTTCTTTATTGCCTGCTAGTTTTAAGGAGAGTTATTAACTCTTTAGTTCCCTTTAGTTTTCAGGGAAGGCTATTAACCCTTCAAGAATTAGACATGAACCTAGGGTTTGGGGTTCAAGGATTTTCCTGAACCCCTAACGTCCAGTTTCAGGCCCAATATATAGGTATTCCTTGTCCAATGAAAGACTAAATCAAGATATGTACAATATATGTAGGAACCCTATATAAATTTTAGAGAGAAATATTGGACTTTCTCTGGCTTTGAAGTGTGGATATGAGTTGGCTACATGGTATGCTCCTTGATAGGAAGCAACCAGAAGACTCCACAACTTAGAGGAAGGAGCTTTCAGCATGACTCTGGGAAGATGAGCTCAGCTGGTCAGCTAGGTTAATACAGAGTCATTCAAATGGCATCTCTTGAGTAAACAGATATAAGCCTGGGAGACAAAGAGTAGCGGGGACTTCTGTGGTTTCATACCAGCTGCTTCTGCCTTGATCTGCAGGACTCTGGAGAAGTCTGAATCAATTTACCTAAGAGGTCCAGACATTATGTGTGTGTGTGTGTGTGTGTGTGTGTGTGTGTGTACATACACATGTGCATTCATGTGGAGGCCAGAGGACAACTTTGAGTTATACATAAAAAGGAGAATGTGGATCTAATCAGAACATATAAGGCCTACAGAAGAAAAAGTGACTATGTTTGTATTCTAAGCTAGTGAAGAAGGTTAATTGAAGGATATTTGCCAGGCAACAGATATCCAAAGATCAAAGGGGTAGAGATGGAAGTGAGTCTGCTGTGGGGTTTTTAGGACTGTAAGACATCTTAACTCCATGATGAAATGTCAAAGTGGTTAGTTCTCAGACATGAGCCCATGTGAGTAAATCAAGTTAGGTTATAGATAAGCTACTATGGTGGCAGGCCTGGAATGTGGAAACTATTCAAAAAGCTTTGGCTTTTGGAGCATGTAAGACCAGGATGTAGACCATTTTGTTTTGTTTATTTGAGATACAGAGGTAAAGAGGCAGAGAGAGAAAGAAAGAGAGAGTGAGACAGAGACAGAATGAGCACACCAGGGCCTATAGCCACTACAAATGAACTCCAGATGCATGTGCCACCTTGTGCATCCAACTTTATGTAAGGGCTGGGGAATAGAACCTGGGTCCTTTGGCTTTACCAGCAAGTGCATTAACCACTAAGCCATCTCTCTAGCCCATGTAGATCATCTTGATGGTGTCTTGAGAGATAGTGGCAGAGCAGGAATCTGTCTGTAAGGAAGGCTGTTAATGCTTGGAGAACACTTAAATCTTCATAATCACCAGTCCCTAGTGAGTGTCTGCCACGTAGTAGTGTTAGTGAAGACTTGTTGAATGGAACTGAATGTGGTGACATGATGGGAAGAGTTATCTATAGGTGCCATGTAGAGCTTACGGGTTCAGAAACTGAGAGACCCAGATTCCAAGTTCTGGCATTTTCTATGTAATATTGTGAAACTGTTTTCACCTTGTTTGAATTTCAGTTTTTTTAGGTGTGAAGACCTTTCAGCTATTTATTCATGAATTACTTGACCACAGTCAAATACAATGTATTGTGCCAGATTTGGAGAAATCAAAGAGGAGCAATCAAGAGAGCTCATGATTTAGTTGTCTAGACACATAAATGAACATCACAAGATGTTAGGTGTGAGACGGGATCTTAGGTGCTGTGCACACCCCTGACTACACACCCATTCTGCTCTTTGCCTTCCTTGCAGAGTGTTAGATCTGTCCAGGATCTGTTCCAACTCCGTGTGCCGTATAGCTCAGGGAAGTAGAGCCTACCTCCAGCTTGAGAGCCATTTCTCAGAAGGAATGCCATTCCCTCATTTACCAGTGATTGAGCCAGAAACAGACATTTGGCTTGTGTCTAGTCAAGGAGAGACTCGACACCAGAAGGTTCACAGAAAGTTCACTTGCATAAATGGTCTCTCCTCTTCTGTCATTCTCAGCCTTAGATGTATATAACTGCCATCCCGTGATCAGCTTGAAGATGAAGTTGATGCAAAGGATACTAGAATAAAACAAGGTAAGAAGAAAAGAATCTCCAAGCCTTATGGATTTCTCTTAGAATGTGTTTTGTGAAATATCACAGTCCTTGTTTGGTCAGTTTGTAACTGAATTGCACCTGATGCAATAAGATGGAGGCCCAGCTTTAACAAGTTAAGGGACACTGATTCTTTTAAAATATTTTATTTATTTATTTGAGAGAGAGAGAGAGAGAGGGAGGGAGGGAGAGAGAATGGGCACACCAGGGCCTCTAGCTAATGCAAATGAACTCCAGATGCATGCGCCACCTTGTGCATTTGACTTTATGTGGGTCCTGGGGAATCAAACCTGGGTCCTTTGGCTTTACTGGCAAATGCCTTAACCACTAAGCCATCTCCCCAGCTCCCCCCCACCACCTTTTCCTTAATAGCAACGTATAGGGGCTGGGAAGATAGATCCACAATTAGATTGCTTGTAAAGCTGCCAACCTGGGTTCAGTTTCCAAACCCCCACATAAGTTGTATGCAAAAAGTAACACTAGTGTCTGGTGTACACCCACACACCCACAAATAATTTAAAAAAATACATAGCAACATATTTCATTCAGTGCATCAGTATTTATAATGCAGATGTAACTTGCAAGTATCCAAAAGTAGGATATAGCTTGGAGCATTTTCCAAGATGTGTGTCCATGGAAACTATTGGGAAGGAAAACTCATGGGACTGAAATTCAACAGAAATGCCACTACAGGCAGTGGGGGACCTAGGGAGACCTTGAAGCCTGTAGGTGATAGCATTGCATGTCTCTGACCACACTGGGTCATGTCTCTAGTGATCATGCAATTTAAAGAAGCTCAGGAAAAGTGTCTCCGACAAAGGTTTCATAGCCCGGCATCTGGTTTCTTAGGCTCCTGCCAGTCCTCGAATACTGTGATGCCTGTGCGTGGTGCATTCATCTCTGAACATTGAACACAATTTCCCTTCTTCATTTTTGTTTTCGGTCACTTGCTAACATCTGTGTATGAAACTGAAATCTCTCTCTGTCTCCCTTCCCACCATCTCTCTCTCTCTCTCTCTTTCTCTCTCTCTCTCTCTCTCTTTCACACACACACACACACACACACACACACACACGCATACACACTTCAGTCTTTTGGAGTGAATTATTTAAAGTGGTTAACTGAATGAACCTCTGCTCAGTGAGTTCTGATAACATTTAAGTTAGGCTTTGACCACATTTTTTTTTCTTCTCAATTTCATTTTTTTTTTTCCAACAGAGAAGTGGATTGAGACTGTAAAGGGCAGTTTTAGAACTTTTTTTGGCAGTTAGTGACGGGTGGACAAATGGCATAAAACAGAAGAATATCCTCCATTCCAGATGGAAAAAGAAACCGCTTCTGGTGCTTTTCTTGACTTATGTTAAATTTATTGCATCTTTTCCACTGAAACCACCTCTGCTTCAGATGCAAAAGCGGGGGTTGGTAAGATGGCTCAGTGGATAAAGCACTTGCTGGGCAAGTGCAAAGATCTGAGTTCAAATCCCCAGAACCTACCATAAAGCTGGACATGGTAGCACACATCCACATTCCTAGCGCTCGGACAGGGAGAAGAGAGGCAGAGCCTGCAGGGCAGCTAGCCTCGCATACGCCGTGGTGAACAACACAGACCTTGCCTCAAACAAGTGGACGGGGAAGACTGGCCCCGGAGGCTGTCCTCTGTTCTCCACACACACTCCATGGCATGCACGAATGCACACGCGAACACACACACACACACACACACACACACACACAGCAAAGAAGAGAATAATGTGACAGATCTCCATGTTAAGTGTTAAGTGACTGGATCCTCTAGATGAATAAACTACAAGTGTGGGCATTGCAGTTACCCTCCATTCCCTCCACAGAAAACAGACATTGATAATACCTCCCAGGATGGCGGGACAGTTCCGCGCGCCAAAGGGCTTAGCAGCAGTAGAGCTCCCGTGAGGGGCAGGGGCCGCAGGTTTCCACCCGCGTGCTGCTTTGCAGTAAAACCACCCCTGGGAAAAACCTCTGCTCCACTCAGAGGATGTCTGTGGTAGGTGCTAACTTCGGTGAGCTGGGGGCTTCAGCTGTTGCCATCTCTGCCTCAAGGCCCAAGCCTCACATCTCCCCACTGGGTATTTCTCTTTTATTATTATTTGTTTTGTTTTTCAAGGTGGGATCTTGCTCTGTACCAGGCTGACCTGGAATTCACTATGTAGTCTCATGCAGGCCTGACTCTCAGCCTTCTCCTACCTCAGTCTCTGAGTGCTAAGATTAAAGACCTGCGCCACCACGCTGGGCCTTTCATTATTCTTTAAGAGTACTAAACTGCTCAGCATGGGGGTGCTCAACTCAAAAGCCCCCCAATTGTCTAAAATGATGTGGCCAAACCTAAAAGAGAGATGTGTTAAAAAGCACACGGAGGGCCAGGCAGGGCAGATGAGTGGACTTTCATTGCGGGCAATGATTGCTTATGTCTTCTATCATATATAGGACAAAGAAGGAGTTCTATCAATCAACAATGTGAAATTAAAAATTAACATGCTTATGTTTGCTTGGTTGTAATCTTTGAATTGGTCAATACCAGAGGCTGGTTTGAGGCCAGCCACAGATTCTGCTAGAAGACCAGCCAAGGTAACCAGGGCTGAGAGCCAGCAGTTGGACAAGACCAGAATTAAACGTGTCCAGAATATAGGTGCTCACAAAATACTTAGGGATTTCTTGCTGGGGGCTGGTGTTTGTGGAGTGGGTGTGGAGGCTTTGAAAGAAAGAGCGCAGCGCCTCCATCTCTCTGGTCTATTTTCCCCAAGACAGCCAAGCACATTAGGTGACATCTTTTTCTTTCCTCCTCTTTTCTCTGCTCCTTCCTGTCTCCCCTGCCCTGCATGGCAGCTGGAAGGGTTAGGGAGCTGGTCAGAGATGGACATGAAATGCAGTAGGAGAAAGGTGTAACAAGTCAGAACCCGAGATGGCTTACTCCTGCTTACTCCCTTCATTCAGAGGTACGTGTGACTATACCTCAGAAATGCATAGTCACTTACAATTATTTGCTTAAAATATATGTGAGCACTGTAACATGAAGCGTCCCTGCAAAAAGAAAACCACACACTTTAGTTAAGGATTCTAGAAGGGCAAATGACTGTACTTCATAAGCATGGAGAGTTAAAATGTTGCAGATTTGGAGCCAAAATATCTTGGGCTATTATTAGGCCCTTTGAAGGACCCTCATGGCCTGTTCCTGTCTTAGATGTAACATACTTGTGACTATCATATGTGCCATGGTGTGCATGTGAAGATCCGAGTTACATCTTGTTACCTTGTTTTTTTGTTTGTTTGTTCAGAGAGAGGGAGAGATGGGTGGGGAGATAATTGGCATGCCAGGGCCTCAGCCACTGCAATCAACCCCCAGACGCTTGTGCCATCTAGTGTGCATGTGAAATCTTGTGCACGTGTCACCTTTGTGTGTCTGGCTTATGTGGGATATGGGGAGAGATCGAACATGGGTCCTTAGGCTTTGCAGGCAAGTGCCTTAACCACTAAGCCATCTCGTCAGCCCATACCTTGTTTTTTGAGTCAGGGGACTTTTCTTTCCTTTTTTCCTTCTTTCTGTATCTCTTTCTCTGTCTCTACCACTGGGAAAGCCAGTTTAACTGACCTGTGAGCTTCAGGATTAGACTGGCTCTGTCTCACTTTGCTGTAGGTCCATTGGGATTATGGATGTGTACACCACTTTTTTGTCTAATTTTATGTAGGCTCTAGGGACCAAACTCTGGTTAGCAGGCTTACAGAGCAAGTGCCTTTAGCAGCTGAGCCATCTCCTCAACGCCTACACCCAGTGTTTGTTCCCCGTAGACTCAGGTGTTTTATTAAGCTTGTAACTTGGGTCTTCAGACATCTGGACTGAAGAGGCGTCACTGGGGGAGGATCCTGGAGTCCAGCACAAAGGTGTGTTTGGGGGTGGATCTGAATTACAGCCCAAAGGTATATGGAGAGGTTTGAGCTCTGAGTGTCCTGGTCTTGTTTGCTCTCGGAGTTTATGCTGCTGCTTTTGGTGTTTGCTGGCTGTTTGGCTGTTTCTCTCTGCTTGGCTGTATGGAAGAAGCTTCTTCCACCACTGATGGGACTTCCCCTCTGGATCTGTAAGCTTGAAACAAATCCCTTCCTCCCCTAAACTGTGCCCAGTTTGGATGTTCACCCCAGCAACATGAAACTGTCTACAACACCCAGCTTTTATTTTTAGGGTTAAAAAAAAAAAACACCATTGTGATTAAAATGGACTAGAAAGATGTCACAGTGTTCACTGGACACAGTAAATAGGTATCATTTAGGCCCTGAGGGTAGAGAAAAGAGGATACAACGGTTATCGCTCAAATCAAGACACAGTCAGGCAAGTACTCACCCAGCAGGGCAGAAAGTGCTTAGAGCTTGCCAAAATATTGCCTTTGCTTTTTTTTTTTTTTTTTTTAATTAAAAAGTAAAAGCACTTGGAGTCCCCAGGAGTAATTATATACAGTATGGTTCCAAAACAAGAGCACTTCTTGACTGAGAAGGAGGAGGTGTGACTCTCCCTGGCCTAGGAAGCTCTAATCTGGGTCTGGTCTCCAGGCTGCCTCTCCCACCTGGTCTAGTTTCTATCCAGGCTTCACCAGCTCCTTCCTAGTTATCTTTATCCTTGAAAGGGCAGGAAGTGAGTCTCAGGAGAGGATGGGGCATGAGGAAGAGGATACTCACTGATGGAACCCAGTGTTCATGCAGGAAGGCTCCAGGAACATCAGTGCTCACACCCTCACTTCATGGAAGAGGAAATAAAGTCCAGAAAGGTTAAGACTTGCCTGAATTCACACATAGTTAAAGTCAGGGTGGGCTGAAACCCGGGTTTCTGATTTGGAGACTCTGAGGTATGCTGGTGCTCCTAGACAACTCTGGCTTCCTACTGGCCTGGTGATTATTTTGTCTCTCCGTCACTACAAGTGCTTCCAAATAGTTCACTAGGCCTATGACTTTGGTCCATGTTCTCAGGCTATAGTTTCTATCCTCAGGAATCCAAATGCATGCTGGGGAGAGTCCTGGCTCAGCCTGGCCAGCAGCATAGTCTGGGCCAAGTAGACCACATTTGGCTACCTATGGGACACAAGCCAGTCATGTTTGGAATATGATTTTGGTGGGAACTGCACAGCACTAATCTTATGTTTGGCAGGTTGGGTCCATAAGTGGGAACAGCCAGTATGAATAACATTGGGAATAGGGTGGGATAAGTAGATGTAGGTTACATGTGCTGTGTTAGTTTTTCTGAGGGATGAAGAACCACCTGTTCACCCTGGATAGGGCACCTACAGATCAAAGAAATGACTGTATACAAGTCTAATTTGGTGGACCAATTGTTTCATTGGGGTTACTCACAATAGTATTGGTGAGGGGTTATTTCTGTGATTCAAGTGAACTAAAGTTCCCAGAAATTAATCTTAGCACCTGTGTTGAAGATTCTACAAGGTTAAATGACTGATTAGAACACCCTGACTGAAGAACATTAGAATGTTGCAGACAAGAGCCAAATCTTCTTAGGCAATTTTCAGTCCCTTGGGAAAATATTCATTGCTACCCCTGTGTCAAATCTAGCATCCTTGTGACTAGAAAGACCTTTAAAATGGTTCTTAACACACCACTAGTTTCCACTAATCCAAAAGCTAAGGATATTGTCAGATAGCACCTGAATCTAATAGTGGAGTTTTCCCTGCTTTGCTGTGACCCCTTATCTGTGATCTCCACCAAGGCATTTGGTAAATGCCCTGATTGATGACTTTCTTTGTTTTGTAACTAACTGAATCTCATGTAACCACTTCCACAGTGGAATGTGTCTTTCCGAGCAACCTGAACCTATATTTTTAGGCCATGGTCACTCAAATTTGGCTGTTTTCTTGTTCTCTTAGAGGTGACAGCTGTGTTTTGTATTGATGGTTTTTATACCTAGATGTTGAGCCCCAAGCAGATCCACCTGAATCCCAGAACAGTGATCTGCCACAAGTCAAGTTGTTTATGGAAACA
Organism: Jaculus jaculus; assembly: GCF_020740685.1. NCBI lineage: Eukaryota > Metazoa > Chordata > Mammalia > Rodentia > Dipodidae > Jaculus > Jaculus jaculus. Next base: position 44,279,058 of record NC_059102.1, read on the forward strand.
AACCAAAATCTGTGCCAGAACTCAATGATGAAAACTGGCTTATAGATGTATTAGTACTAGAGGATTTAAATTACTCAAGAGAGTTAAACATGAATCTTCAAGGTAAAAATCAACTTATCAGTACAATATTTCAAATCAAAACAGTGTTCCAAATAAAACAAGGATTATTGCAAGCACAAATTTATGTAAATATTTTTATTCATTTTGACATATTGGTTAAACATAGCCCTGTGAACAGCAAAAATATGTACTTTATGCTTTTAGAATTGGTACAAGAATTTGAAAGCAGATTTCAAGATTTCTGGGAAAATAGTCAATATTTTGATGAATTTGTGATGTCATTTTTCATCTACATCAATACCTCAACTGCTAATTTTCAAATGGAATGCACAGACCTGCAACTTGACTTTCAACTTAAAGAAAATTTTGATGCTGTCTCTTTGCTAGGCTTTCATAGTCCTACCTTCCCAGAGACAAATATCCCTTGCTTCACAATCTCATCTGCTGCATGCTGCTGCTTTTAGGCAGCACCCACATTTGTGATAAGTCTTTTCAAGAATGACAGTATCTGATGAGCATGTTGAGATCTCAATGAGCCTTGCAACTACTTCCATCAGACCAGGTATCCATGTGCATGTTTCTCTAATACATCAGATATCCCACTTGTTGTATGTTGTCCTCTTTTCTTATATTTCTTAATTAAAATATGAAAAAATGAAGTTTGTTACTTAAATATGTTCATTTGCTTTATTAACAATTGTAAACTTGGGGCCTAGTCAATAATTTTAAAAGATTTTTGAATTAGATGTGTGACATAATTAGGAGTATTATGTGAGGATATTTTTTATTTTTGCCTATTTGTGGTGGGGGTATCACAAAAATTCTGTGCAGGGTTTCTGTTGTTGTCGTTCATAGCTTTTGTGCATTTAATGTGTGTGTTATTTCAGGCAACACTTCATCCAGTATGGTCCAGAGAAGCCAAAAGGTTGGACACCCCTGCCTTAGAGGGTATATTAGAACTAAAAGATACATTATGAAAAGTCTATTCACACTTGTTCACTCTCAGTCACCCTTTTCTGACTTCACCTTTTCCTCCTCATTATCTCCAAGAAAAGTAAAATTCTATTTTAAAAGAAAATATTTTGGACTGTGTTAAGATAAACCTAGGAGAGACAAATCCTATGTTATTTACAGACAAAAACTTTGGCTAAAGGACTTTGTTTCTGACATTTCCTGAATCATATTGAAGGAGAATAGAGCAAGGTGACTTTTTTTTTTTTTTTTTTAATAAGCAATCAGCCAAGGCCAGAGGCCCAAGGGGGCTCCACCTTGCCCACCCTGGAAGGATCCAATCTTATTCAAGATGGCTTCAAACAGCAACTTGATGATAATTTCCTGCCTTTTTATGCTTAGCCCACCTGTGAACTGGCCTCTCTCAAGTCAGCCTCTTGAGTGTACCAACCAATCAGGTCTTTCCCTTATATACTTGAGTCTGATCCTAAACCTAATGTTTGGTCAGTGTAAAGGAGCCTAACTGCCTGTGTAAATCTCTCTTGGTGCCTATTCATCCTCTGGATCCACCTGGGTACAATTTGTAAGTCTCTCTTGGTCTCTTCTCCCTCTTGCCAGCCTGGCTGGGAAAGGGGAGGATTTCTTTTTGTCTGTTCACTTTCCTGCCAGAGGTCAAGGGAAGGGTTAAATTCCATAAAGATTCAGGAGATCTCAGACCCATGGATCCCAACTTTTGGGTCCTTTGTCTAAGTCATCAAATAATTGAAAACACAGACTCAAGGGTAAATAATAAATTATGAGGTTTATCTTAGGTAAGAATTAGGATCCAGAGGAAAGGCTAGCAGGAAGACCCAAGCCAAAGAAAATTTGTTCCATAGCCTATCTGGAAAGGGGGATGTGAGATGGAGAAAATCTCCCTCACATAGAGAAAATTTTGGGTACACACACACATACAAAGCAAATCAGGGGAGCCCAACGCAAAATCCCCCTCACATAGAGGGTTAGAGAAGACTATGAGATAGTAAAGAACCCAGAGCTTAAAGAGAGGTCACACATGTAAGCAAGAAAGCACCCCAAAATAACAAAAAAAAAAAGGGCTGGAGGAATAGCTTTGTGGTTAAGGCATTTGCCTGCAAAGCCAAAGGATCCAGGTTCGATTCTCCAGGACCCTCGTTAGTCAGATGCAAAAAGGGCGCAAGCCTCTGGAGTTCATTTGTGGTGGCTGGAAGCCCTGGCATGCCCATTCTGTCTCTCTCTCCTCTCCCTCTCCCTCTCCCTCTTTCTCTGTCAAATAAATAAATAAATAAATAAAAATAATTTTTTTAAGTTAAAAAAAACTAGGTCCTTAGCCAGGCCTATTTAAAATACATTTAAGAGTTAATGGTAAAAATTAGGGCTGAAGAAAAAGCTTGTTGTTTTATGACTTTATCTTAGGCCTAACAAAAATGTTAGAATGTTGAATTTAATGGTTTAGATTTAGTGTTTTCAAATGTTTATTCTGATATTAGACAAAAACAAACCCTTACTGCAGGTTTACAAGTGAAAGGACTAATTTCTTACATCTAAAGGGTGACTAAATTGTTAAAATAGCTTTTATTAGATGCTCACAAAACTCTAAAACTGCTTTTTACTTGGCAAAATTAAAATACAAGTTTAAAAGATAAAACATTAAATGACTGTTAGAGTCTCAGAGGTCCCTACCCATGACCCTCTCTTCCTTCCTTAATCACCTGGCCAAAACTCAGTAGGAGATCTAGCCAACCGGGCTTCTTCCCTGAGCATCCCCACAGCCCCATAAGGCTCCTCCTGCCATTGGGCAAGTCACCACAGCCCTCACAGCATTGGCACAAAATGCCCTTAGATGCCATTCTCTCTTTCTAGTCCTCTTTACTGAAGTAAGCTGTCAGTTATCCGACCTCAGTATCACTCTGTCATATCTCTATCCCTCTGTACATCTGTGTGATCTCTCGCTGTCCCTGTCTGCATCTTCCTATACACATATGTCTTTTGTTCTCTCTCTTTCTTTCTTCCCTCACTTCTCCATTCATACCTGGCTCCCCTCCCCTGCTAATCCATCACCGGGAGCTGTCCTTTCTGGGCCACTACAAGTCAAAAGGTTAGGGCTCAAACCAGAGGACTGAGAACACACCTTTTTCTTGGGAATGTGGAGTTTATTTATTAGTGCCTTAGAGAGGGGTTTTAGGAAAAAAGGGGAAGGGCACTGAACCAGGAGAACCTATGGTGGGTTGCAGTGCTGCCAGCCCAAAAGCAAGGGAAGAGATAGAGATAGAGACGATGAGAGAGGTGTGTGTATAGGAAGAGGCAGAGACAGTGAGAGATCTCGAAGAGAGAGATAGAGTGGTCAGAGAACACGCACCTTATTTCAGGAAAGAGGGCCAGAGAGAGAGAATGGTACTAAGGGCTTTTTGTGTCCATGCTCTTAGGGCCTGGTGACGTGCCCAGTGAAGGGAGAAGCCCTGTGGAGGTGTTGGGCTGCTCAGGGAAGAAGCCAGGTTGGCTAGATCGCCTGTCCAGGTTGGATTAGGAAGCAATGGCGAGGGTAGGGGGCTCTGAGACGAACAGTGAGCAGCTTACGTGAAGAGACACTTCTACGTGGTTCTGAGCTCTGCCCTACATAAAACCTACATACATTTCGCCAATGTTGACACTGTTAGTTTTGCTCCTGGAAAGATAAATAAAGATTAATTTATGGCTAGTAGATGTCATGAGATTAGCTTTTTGTTGTTGTTGTTTTTGCTTTTGGTGTTTTAAGGTAGGGTCTCACTCTAGCCCAGGCTGACCTGGAATTCACTATGTAGTCTCAGGGTGGCCTCAAACTCATGGCGATCCTCCTACATCTGCCTCCTGAGTGCTGGGATTAAAGGCGTGTACCACCATGCCAGGCGAGATATATTTTAATATATATTTTGGTACGGAAATACATTATCAAGCTAAAGCAAGTATGGTTCACAAAGAGACAATATTGGATTTAGAGTATATTCACTGAATTCATTAGATACAATATTTGTGTTTGTAGTAGAAAGTTTTCTTATAATATATGTAGCAATGCTATAGATAAGTCTGAAAGATACAACATGACAAAATGTTATTAGAAATTTGTTCTGTTTGTTTTGTTTCATTTTCTGACATGTGATGTTTCTAAGGTCCAGCCTGCTATTACTGGTTCCAATAGCAAGCCTTCAAGTCTCCTGTCCAATCTGGGCAATGGATTCTCATTCTTTGTCTTCCTTTGGGTCCCTCCAAAAAGAGTAACCATTTGCTGGCTTCCCCAGTTCTTCAGAGAAACAAATACATTTTGCATTCAAAAGGATAATTGACACATTAACATATAAAGATTTTGAGATCCCTGCACGCTTCTGTTCCTCCCGCCTTCTTGCTCATACAGGATAGTGTGGAATCAGGTCATCACAGCTTTGTCTTGGGCATTTCTTGCTGGAATGTAACAGTTTACAATGCTCAGACTCTTGGGATCCCAAGAGAACAGGAATGTATAAAAGTCTTTTAAAAAACTTCAATGGCAATAAAGTTTACTAGACTTTGCAACAGATAAACATTTTATAATTTAACAATGTGGACAGTTTCTCTTAGGTTGCTACATCATAAATGTAATTTGGATTCAACTCTGAATAAGTTGGTAAATTTGCTTATTATGTTATGAAAGTATTTTTATGAAAAAACAAAAGTATTTTATGGTAAAATAAGATTTTTTTTGTCCTAAGGTAAAGAATTTTTTTTCAAAATTCAAAGAGGTTTGTAACAGATAAAACTTAAAAATGATGTGTATTCATTATGATTAAAGGTTACAAAAATTCCTTGGGTCACAATTAAATACACTAATATAAAATTAACACCTAACTTTCTCTTTAAATCTATTTGTAAATTTTGACCTAGTAAAATTATTTATTTATTTGGTGTGCATGTTTGTGTGTGTTTTGTGTGTGAGTACAGGTGCACATGTGCCTCAGCGTGTGTGTGGAGGTCAGAGGAAAGCGCTGAGGTCAATCTTCACCTTCCACCTTGTTTGAGGCAGGGCTTATCATTGTTCACTACTCCATTAGTGAACTTCCAGAAGATTCTCCTATCTCCACCTCCCTTCTTGCCACAGGTGTAGTGGGACCACAGAAGCTCACCACAGCTTCTGGCTTGTGTTACATGGAGTCTGGAGATCTGAACTCAGGTCCTCAGGGTTGTATAGCAAGCACTTTATCTACTAAGCAATCTCCTCAGCCCCCAAATCTGGCATATTATATAACATCTTTGTTGCACTTACCATTCTCAATTCTTTGGCTCAGTTGAACAAATGAATAACACTATAAAATTTTTAATTGCCAAAATTGACTAAAGCTTTTGACTTCCTTAACCAGAACACTCCCATTTAGTTCTTCTAAATAGAAGCTCTATCCCCTTTTGGAACATATCAATTGTCTCCTTATGTAATATCACTGTCCAGTCTGGGCAATGGATTCTCATCCTTTGTCTTCCTTTGGATCCCTCCAAAAAGAGTAACCATTTGCTGGCTTCCCCAGTTCTTCAGACCTATAAAGGACTGCATGAGCAATCTCTGTTAAAGGGTGATATTGTTCACTATTACAAAAGACTTTTATCATTGATAACTAAAAAAACTTCAAATTTGGTTGTAGAGTCCACAGTGAGTGCCTGAAAAACAAGTACTAAATAAAATGAGCTAAACCAGGTGATTCTGTCAATTAAAAAAAGATACCAAATCAAAGATTCCCTTGAGTCTGGATAGAAGGACTCTAGCCGGTATTTCTAACCATCTCCTGCGTTATAAAACTTCAAGACACAAACTCCTGGATCCAGTCTTCTTGCCTGAGACTGTGCAGACTTCTGAGGACCCAGAACTGAAGAAGGTTCAACCCCATAGATAATTGAATACCCCAAGTCACTTAACTCAAAACCTCCCTGACATTTCTCCCATCTCTCACTTTTTTAGATCGCTTTAATCCTTTTAGACTTAAGTATTTAACACTGCCTAAAACAGTGAAACTTGTCTTGGAATATTTTCCTAAATGCTAGAAATATTGCAAACCGTAGTCTTAGTGGAACTACCAGTGGTGGTGACAGCATTGTGGACTGTCGCTGGTCAGGTTTTTATGATTGTGTGCTCAGCCAACCCTTCTACTGTATTGGAATCAAGTCTCTAGGTTTAAAAAGAGTCAATTTTTTCACTATCTTCTTTAAAAATTCTCTAATTTTTTAGTATAATTTGGATTTTAAAATCCAGTTTTTAAATTAACAGATAGCTATTTTATTTTTTTCCATGCAGAGACTTATTTTAAATCTTCCAACAAGAATTCCATTTGGGGGGAATGCCGCCACTTTAAATCCAAACTCTTAGAAAACCAAACAGTAAAACTTCCTACTAAAAAGAAGGAAACATATTGACTGGGTACAACTAACTGGATTACTATGTTGCTATTGATATTTAAAATGTTAAAATACCAGGTTGGGAAGATGACAGACTGTCAGTAAAGTGCTTACCACATGGACCTGAGTTTGAATCTCTGGAAGCTGTATAATAATCAGAGTTTTGGAGCATATACCTGAAATCCCAGTGCTGTAGATGTTGAGACAGAAGGATCCTTAGGACTTACTGATTAGCATATCTGTCTGAATGGGTGGGCTCCAGGCTTAGGGAAACACCTTGTCTTAAAAAAAAAATAAGGTTTCTGGGTGTGGTGGCGTACGCCTTTAATCCCAGCACTTGGGAGGCAGAGGTAGGAGGATCACCGTGAGTTCGAGGCCAGCCTGAGACTCCATAGTGAATTCCAGGTCAGCCTGGACCAGAGTGAGACCCTACCTCGAAAAAACAAAACAAACAAACAAACAAACAAAAAAAAACTAAGGTGGACAGTGATTGAAGAAGGTACCTGATGCTCACCTCTGGACTTCACATGCATGTGCATACACATGCACATGTACTCACACACATGTTGCTGCACACATACAAGCATACGTATACACATGTGCACAACACACACACACACACACACACACACACAATAAAAGTTAAGAGACAACAAATCTAAGGCTCTGGGAGGCCCTATGGTATACTCAGACTTGTGGTACTTAGAGAACTTTGATTCCATTGATTCTTGTTGGGGATACCCAAATATTTGGCTTGTCTTTTTTTAATTTTAATTTTAATTTATTTATTTGAGAGCAACAGCAAACAGAGAGAGAAAAAGAGGAGAGAGAATGGTCACATCAGGGCCTCCAGCCACTGCAAACAAACTCCAGATACATGCGCCACCTTGTGCATTTAGCTTACGTGGGTCTGGGGAATCGAGCCTTGAATGGGGTTCTTTAGGTTTCACAGGCAAGCACTTAACCACTAAGCCATCTCTCCAGCCCCATGGCTTGTTTTTTTTTGTTTTTTTTTAAATCCAAATCATATAAAAATAATCAGTCTCCAGTAACAACATTTACACTCTAATAGCCCATGTTTTTTGATTAAATATATCTTTTAAATCTCCTACAGTACATATATATATATCTCACAGTATTCATATTTTGTCAGTATAGAGTAAATAGGAAATATTATAAAATGATCCCAATTAGAGTTCTTTTTTTCCTTTCTGATAATAAAACAAAGAATGAGATTTGACTATGCCATCAAATCTATGGAAACCCTAATTCCTCACAAGTTTTACCTCTTGTTTCTATGTCTGTATCTAATATTTGGTTCCTGTGGAAAAGACAATTTTTGTTTAAAATAAATTTATAATGCTATTATATTGTTATCCGATTTCTTCTGAACTATGACTATCCATTTACTTCCCAACATTAGAATCTGATGTAATACCAAAGCAATAGGCGAAATGATCACAAATGAGAGTTTAATAATGTAGATATCAAAAACTGTTATATTTTTTTTTTTGGTTTTTCGAGGTAGGGTCTCACTCTAGCCCAGGCTGACCTGGAATTCACTATGGTGTCTCAGGGTGGCCTCGAACTCACGGCGATCCTCCTACCTCTGCCTCCCAAGTGCTGGGATTAAAGGCATGCGCCACCACGCCCAGCTTATTATATTTTTTAAAAGTTGGCATGTGTGTAGAGTATTGTGATGTATGACATGATGTGTGTGCAGTGTATGCATGTGTGTCAAGTGCATGTATCCCGTGTGTGCATGTGTGGAGACTTCAAGTGTTCTCCTCTTTTTGTTCATCTGCCTATTTCCTTAACAGAGTCTCTCACTCAACCCATATGAAGTTACATCTATGGAATCACACTGGCCAGAATAAAAACTAGAATTAAGAGGTAACAACTTTGGCTGGAGAGATGGCTTGGCAGTTAAGGCATGTGCCTGCAAAACCAAAGGACTCAGGTTTGATTCCCCAGGACCCATATAAGCCGGATGCACAAGGTGGCGCATACATCTGGAGTTTGTTTGCAGAAGTGGAGGCCCTGTCATGTCCATTCTTTCTCTCTCTCTCTTCCTCTCTCTCAATTGAATAAATCTTGAAGAATACAAAATTTTAAGAGGTAGCAACTTACTTAAAACACTCCAAACATCAAATAAAATATCTCATAAAATACAAATAACTGTAGACACATGGGGGAATATAGTCATTGTAATTAAAGCATATGAGTTTTTGGCTGGTTAAGATCCTTGTTTCATCTGCTCTTATTGCGTCTTTTAGAAAGTCTTGTGTGTGTGTATGTGTCTGATGTTCATGTGGATGTGAGTGTGGGCACACATGTACAATGGTAATGTGTGTAGAGGTCAGAGGATAACCTTGGGTGTTGGTCCCTGTGGTGGGTTACTTCAGGTGTCCCTCATAAACTTATGTGTTCTGAATGCTATGTCCCTAGCTGGCGGCAGTTTGGGAATGGAGCCTCCTGGAGGCAGTGTATTTATTGTTGAGGGCGGGCTTATGGGTATTATATCCAACTTCCCCTTGCCAGTGTTTGGCATACTCTCCGGCTACTGTTGTCTGCCTAATGTTGGCCAAGAGGTGATGCCCATTCTTTGCTCATGCCATGTTTTCCCCTGTAATTATGGAGCTTCCCCCACGTCTGTAAGCCAAGATGAACCCTTTCTTCCCATAAATTGCTTCTTTGGGTCGGCTGCTTTCAGCCAGCAATGCAAGTTGACTAAAGCAATTCACTTAGACAAGATCTCTCTGCTGTTCACTGCTATATACCAGAGTAGCTCACTCACAAAGGATCACTGGGCTCTTAGACGTGTGTCCATCTTTACGTAGGTTCTAGGAATCTGAACTCAGAATATCATGCTTCTGTAACAAACATTTTACCCACTGAGTCATTTGCCTAACCCTTGTTACTTCTCTAGGACACACTGCATTCTAGATTATTTTGACTTTAGGTAGAATACTTCTATTATATTTATATGTCACATGTAAATATTATGTCTGATACAGAAGGTGGAAAAAATCAGACCCAGGTCATGACAGCTAATGCATTTGATATAACCTGGGGATTTATTCCTTAAAGGCTTCATGACTATTTCTCTGGCCTGAAGACATCTCTCCTGCCTACTCAGCTCATATTTATCAAATATTGCCAATAATCTAAGCACCATGGGACATAAAATAATATTTTATCTCCAAATGTACAAAATGTGATACTTGTCCAACAGAGGAAACTGTGGTCTGAAATTTCAAGCAACACAACACATTTGTGTTGAAGATTGCACAAGGCTGGAACGACCATTTAGAACGTTATGATGTGGAGAGCTAAAATGTTACAGATAGAAAAGAAAGTGCAGTTCCATGTGCAAGGGACTATGCTGATGTGTATTAACATGTTCATATGTGCTGATTATTTCTGAGTGTGCTGCGCAAATAGCTGTGGTAAGTAGTGGGTTAGACCTTAGAAGACCTGGGGGTTATTGTGCATGGATCCCTTCCTCATAGTCAGCAACCTGTAAAGCCAGGAGTTCAAACTACAGGATTATTGTTCAAAAGTTTGTGATCTGAGCCTATCCCTTCCCTGAATGGTGACATGACATTCTGAATGTCTGGAAGGTCAAAATATTACTATGTAGTGGGAGATTTCTGGTGAAGAACAAGGATATCTATTGTACCTCCCCTTCCAGTCAGTCCGCCCTGGCCCTCTAATCACCTGGACAGAAAACAGCCCTCAGGGAAAGCTGACTGTTCTGGAGATTTTATATGAGGCTACCTGCTGTGCTAACAAGACTCCTTGTCTACAGACTTTATAAATAGTATAAATCTACCTGGAAGGAAGGTTGACCCAATGACCTCTATGGCCATTGTCCTTTCACCATTTGAGAATATGCTTTATGACAGCAGTCCCTTTAGCCACTGCCCACTCACCCCTTGAGAATGCTTTACTTTGCTCTGTAATAAATCCAACCCATCTTCTCCATGACACTCTGTATCTCATCTTAACTCTTTGACCGAGATCACAAACACCATGGAGCTTAGGGGAATGCAGAGTAAGCTGTCAGTCACATGTGCATGGGGCACAGAATGTCAAGAGACACTGGCCACATCCTGCAATCCTTACACTTTAGCAAGAAGCATCAGTGGTGTGTGCCTCCTTATAAGTCTTGGCAGAAACATCGCTTGTATAGCATGCATGGCCTGTCATGGTGCTCCTAGCTTAACCCAGTGGCCTTGAATAAACTATAAAGGGGAGAGGCTGCCCTTTGTCACCCAGGACCCTGGTGGTTTAATAACTTCAATGGAGACAAAAGGCCAAAAATAAAAAGCAAAACTCCTTGCTCTGTAATGGTCAGACCCCAACCTGCTTGGATCTGGCCCAGTGATTTATGGCACCTTATACAAACAATTATACATTAACTCCTAATGGCTCCTGCTGACTCACTCAAATGACCAGTCTCAAAGAGAACACATGGTGTTATAAAATTTCCTACATCAAGATAGTGATCTGTTTTCGTGAACTCTATTCAAATATTATTCCTTACAGCCCACGAGACAAGGCCAGGTAACTTCTCTTAACTGCTGTGGAAGAACCCATCCCTCTTCAGGGGTACAATTCTTACTGTCTCTCGCTCCCTTACTTTGCCTCCTACATTTCTGACCAGAATTCTATTCTTTATTAAAACATTTCTATCAATTCTGGTCCAGTAAATACTTTTAACCCTGGCACCTTGGGCTTTTCACCATGATTTCATTATGATTGCTTCTTCAGGAAAATCCATGTTACTTTGAACATTGTTTATGGGTAGTTCCATTGTGCAAGTCATTGTATACAGTGGTTCTTCTGGGACACTGGCTGCATGAAGGAGATTGCTTAGATAGCTCACACCGCATCGCTCAGACATTTTCTGCAGGTAAACCAGTTTTCTCTCTCTTCTTTGTCTTCTTCCTTCTCTTTCCCCCACCATGTCATTTCCATGATCCAGGAGTTCCCAGGTACCAGAGCCTATTGACTGTGGCTCAATAAAATTAATACAAATGTTGAATAGCACGGAAAAGAAGAAAGTCTGTGTGGTTAGATGTGTGGAGCAAAGTGGAGCGTGCATGCTCACGCATGCATCTGTGATGGCGGGGGAGGGGGGACAGGCAGACGGAAGCTGCTTTTCCTGCAAAGCATCTTCTCCTCATTCAGGCCACAAGGTGGAAGAAAGCCTGGCATCTCCACCTTCATCTTCTGTCTGTACCTCAGCTGCTAGCACAGAGCTGTTACTGTCCTTAACCTTTCCTTTTAAGTCACCTTGAATTCTAGAAAAAGTAAACTCTCACAGGACAGACCAATCCCCAGCTGAGGACAATTGCCTATGGAGGTAAGACTGTTACACAAATTAACAAGTTCGCATCTCATTGGACCACCTTGAAGAGCTGAGAAAACGATGGGTAGGACCACATCTTGACCATGATTGCTGCTTAGTTACACATTCCTCTTTGCCCTCTATTTAATTTAAAGCTTTCCTCATCTCAATGCCCCAAAGATAGATGGGGTGGTGACAATGGGCCCCTTTATTTGTTCCTGTCCCAATGTAGCACATTGAAAAGACCTTCTAGATGAAAGCAAACATCTGTGAGGACAAGGCTTCACCCAGGAGCAAAGTGACATCTTGTAGGAACAAGAGTGAATGCCCCACCCAAGTGATGACAGCAGTAAGGATGTCTCTGTAGCACCTTCCAAACTAGAACTGAGACAATAACCCGCTGGTCCACATCCCAACCAGGACTGTTCAGTTGTGTACACCTCTTGACTTTCTGTCCACATTCTTCCTCTGTTTAAACCTAAATGTCATGTCAGCACCCCAAAGCTTGTAGGGTCACTGGACCCCTTTGTCTGTCCTTCTTCCCCAACGAGGCCACACTGAACGAGCCTCTGCCTTCCACCATTACTCATCTCTTTAACTGGTTACTAGGATGAGTGTCTGAGCCTGGCCTGTTGGGGCTGCCAGAGCCCCAATTTGCCCTAACAACTCCAGTTACATAAGTAGAAGTGGGCTGAATGTTTGTGTGCAGACATTAGAAAGAGTTAGATCTGTACTGAGATGAAGGAATGCCCCAAACGCAGAGTTAAAGAAGCATTGAAGCAATTAAGGAAGGCTCATGCTCAGACTCTTGCACCACGAGTCCATTCCCACCGCTTTTCCTGATGTAGAGGGTTGTTACTGCGTGTCTGTGTGTGCATGTAGGAGACAGCCCTGTTGTCTTGGGGAGACTGGCCAGGTCTGATGGAGGTTATGCTGGCTGTGTCTGGCCACAGGCCTGAGCATAACTGTTCCCTCTGCAACAGAAGCCAGCTGAATGCCACAGTGTCCCCTCTCCTAGTTGGTAGTAGCTTGTAGAGCAGGAGGGGTTCCTGTGCGCCCCTGCTCTTTGCACAGGCTTCTGTGCTGAGCAGTGGCAGACATTCTGGTGAAAGCAGTGGGCAGGGGTGTTCTGGAATCTTCCCAATGCTGTTGAAGGCCAAAAGAGGAGGGGGACGGAAGGAGAAGAAGAAGGGAAGGAGAAACAGATGCTTCTTATGGGATTTCTAGGAGTCAGGAGGGACCTTGGCAAGCCATTTCCTGGCCATCCCGTGGTGTCTGTACGAGGCTTCTTGGGGATGCAGAGCAGCTGTGTGTGTCCTCCACTTGGCAAGGGGAAATGCCGGTCTCCAGGGTGGACAGTCTTGGAAGCGAGCCTTTTGGACTCTGGTTCTAACTACTGCTTAATATTCAAGTGTTGCCATTTCTGCCTTCATTTCCGCCTCTCCAATGTGACATCTTTGTTCTCACAACTCCAAAATTCTCAAAACTTCAAAACCGAGGCCTGTGTCTCAGGGGCTCGGGGCACTTAGTAACTCCATTTGCTTCCAGGTCCCTGTGCGTCTCAGCGGGACATGAGCACCCTGCTGCTGCCCAGGGGGCTGAATCAGGGAATGCGGTCATCTTCTTTAACTCCACGCTCCTGGCTCCTCTTCCTCAGTCTTCACGGTCCACCCCTTCACCCTCTTACTCAAGGGCCAGGCTTCCTTGTCCTTCACGTTGTAGCCCTCAGCCAGCCTCCTCGGTGAGTTCTGATCGTTGTGATGTCCTTTCTGCTTTGGGGCTTCATGTTGCCATGCAGTTCAGTTTCCACCCCTTCCGATACATATAGCACATTGCCAATTTATCTCCCAAGATCTCGTTCCAACCCCCAGGAAGCCTCCCCATCGCTTCCGCCCACACTTGCGGCCCGTTCCTTGGTTTCCACTGCGTGCACATTCAGAGCATGCGCAGGTACACTTCTCATTGGTTTTAGTCCAGCAACATATGGGTTCTGTGAGGACACGTCGTGCCTTTTACTCTTTTCTGTTTCTATCCCAGCTTCAGAGCTTGGACTGTGATGACCAATTAATCAGTGTATAGCCAAGGAGAACTGAGGCAAGAAAAGTGCTTGAATAGACCACGGTTTCTTCTGAAGTCTTCTTAAGACAAATGCCTTTTTTTTTGGGGGGGGGGTGTCTGTTTTCTTCCTCTTTCCCTTACTTTCTCTCTGTCCTGTCTCTCTCTTTTTTCTGTGTTTGAATGTGTGTAGATGTATGCATGTGTGCTGCTCCAAGGACAAACTTCCAGGTGCTGGTCACCTTTTCTGAGACAAGGCCTTTCACTGACTTCGACTTCACAAGTATGCTAGACTTGTTGACCAGGGAACATGAGTACCAGAGATTCATCTGTCTCCAACCCCCCACCCCCAGCACTGGGATGACAAATGCTTTTTGAAAATATGGGTGTTGAGGATTGAACTCACAGACCACATGCTTACAAGGCAAGCACTTCACTAAGTTATCTCGCTAGCCCCAAGGTCATGTATGTGTGTGTGTGCGCGCGTGTGTGTTTGCCAACACCATAGTGAAGACTTGAATGGAGCCATTAATATTTTCTCCTTCTCATATGTCTCTGGCTTTTGTTTTGGAAGATCAACTGCTGAGCTGCCCACTAATTTCAGGGCCAAGCATCTTCCATCGCAGGACAATCCATTGAGCATCCAGTGCTTATTAGCATAGGAATATTCACTTCATCCAACTTGTTACCTTCCAGCCACAGGCACTAGGAATATTTCCCATGCTTCCTCTTTATTATATTGTAATCTATCTATAGCATAGAAGGATAGAGAGAAGGGTTTTTATAGTCAGATTCCTTATTGATAATTCTTTTTGAAAGAGAGAGGGAGAGAGAGAGGAGGGGGAGAGAGAATTGGTGAGCCAGGGCCCCCAGCCACTGCAATTGAACTCCAGACATGTACACCCCCTTGTGCACATGTGCAACTTTGTGTGCTTGCATCACCCTGTGTGTCTGGCTTAGGAGGGACCTGGAGAGTCAAAAATGAGTCCTTAGGCTTCACAGGTAAGCACCTTAAATGCTAAGCCATTTCTCCAATCCCTTTATTGACATATATATTTAAAAGTTATTTATTTATTTGAAAGAAAGAGAAAATGGGTGCACCAGGGCCTCCAGCCACTGCAAATGAACTCCAGATGTGTCCCCCCCCCATGCAGTTGGCTAACGAGGGTCCTGGGGAATTGAACCTGGATCCTCTGGCTTTGCAGGCAAATGCCCTCACAGCTAAGCCATCCCTCCAACCCCTTTATTGGTAATTTTTTTGTTTGTTTGTTTGTTTGAGGTAGGGTATCACTCTTGTTGAGGCTGACCTGGAAGTAACTATGTAGTCTCCGGTTGGCCTCAAACTCACAGAGATCCTCCTACCTCTGCCTCTTGAGTGCTGGGATTAAAGATGTGCACCACCATGCCTGGCTTTTTATTGATAATTTTTAAAATTACATTTGTAATAAGCCAGGACTGTGGTTGGAAGTGATGAAAATCCTACTGAGATCCACTGCTGTTCTCACTCTTCTGTTGACTAGATCTGTCTCTGAAGAAACAATGTCTGGAAGACACTATTACCCCCTACCCACAGCCTGTCTGATCCTTTTTTCCATTGACAGCACCTTAATATGACCATCACCCAAAGGATGACTCATGCTTGATCTAAAACTGTGACAGCTCCCTGTGTCTGAATCTTCAAGATGACCCTGAGGTCTGGTGACTCACTGGCAAATACACAGGATTCAGCATGTAGTTAGGCTTCGTTAGGTGTCCGTTTGCAGTGGCTGGAGGCCCTGGCATGCCCATTCTCTCTCTACCTGATTATTTCTGTATCTCTCTCTCAAATAAATAAGTAAAAATAAAAAATATATAAATTAAGGTAAAAACTCTACAGACATGCTCCTATCACATCTATAGGATTAGTAGTTCCTCAATATCACTAATATCCAAAACATATCCAAAGTTACTTTTTTTTAAGAAATTATTTTTACATTTATTTATTTATTTATTTGGGAGGGGAGAGATAGGCAGATAGAGAGAGAATGGGTACACCAGGGCTTCTAGCCACTGTAAATGAACTCCAGACACATGCACCACCTTGTGCATCTGGCCTACATGAGCACTGGAGAATCAAACCCGGGTCCTTAGTCTACACAGGCAAGCACCTTAACAGCTAAGCCATCAATCCAGCCCCAAAATTACTTTTTTAAAATATTTTCTTGTGTGCATGAGGATGACTTTGTCCTCTTCCTGGCTTGGGTGCTCTTAGTACTGTTTGTCTGTAGGAATGTCACCTGGAAGTCTTCTTTACCCTGCCAGCTGGAGGAAACAATTACTGCTGGGTGTGGCTGAAGACCTTAGCGATGCCACAGCACCCTCAGCATTGTCCATCCCTCTGGTGGGGCATGCCTTTGCATTCATGTCACATGTGTGCCCCATCTTCTCTTCTAGAAACAAAGGAAAGGACCCTGTCAATGGGAATGCTCTTGCCAAAATATCCTCGCCATCGAAAGTGCAATCACTCTACAGCTGGTTTTCAAATCAGAATTCAAAGTCCACAAATTGAGTTCATCTTACATTTGACTTAACTTGTTTTTAATCTATGATGCTCGCTCTCAACCTCTGACCTTGTCCCATGAATCACCTGTCCACCTTCTGGATTTGGCCAAAGGCTTTCCATGGTCTTCACTTTTCCTCTATCCTCTGTATCTCCTGAAAACTGGTCTTACACAGCCAGCATATTGATCAATGTACTTTTTCTCAAAAATACTTCAAAGGTAGTTCTGAGTAATGGCAGCATACACATGGTATCTTCTTCTTTTTTTAGAGAGAGAGAGAGAGACTTAGAGAGAGGGAAAGAGAAAGAGGGATAGAATTGTCACACCAGGGCTTCAGCCACTACAACCAAACTCCAGAGGCTTGCGCCACTTAGTGGGCATGTGTGACCTTGCACTTGTCTGGCTTATGTGGGATCTGGAGAGTGGAACATGGGTCCTTAGGTTTCAAAGGTGCTTTAACCACTAAACCATCTCTCCAGCCCATAATATTTTCTTGAAAATGACCAGAAGGTTCAGAGAGTGATGACTGAATCCTTCCATTTAGTTTCTCAAAAACATTCAACCAGGGCTGGAGAGATGGCTTAGTGGTTAAAGGAGCTTGTTTGCAAAGCCTGATGACCTGGGTTCTGTTCCCCAGTACCAACATAAAGCCAGATGCACAAACTGCTGCATGCATCTGGAATTCATTTGCAATGACAGGAAGCCCTGGCCTGTCCATACACACACGTTTTCTCTTTCTCTCACTCTCTCTCATCTCTATCTCAAATAAATAAACATATTCAAAAAGACCACATTAATTCAACCATTGGTGATTATTGCCTGGATCACTTAACAAGGAGTTACAAAATGAGTAGCTTTGTGTTTTCCTACACTGATAATGACTAACATTTTGTTCACCTTTTATACTGTCACTTCCTTTAGTACACTTGATTTTCTACTTATTTATAGAGTACCTATCAATTTTCTTAACAAATGTTAATGTCTTCTTTTGTATTTATACTTCATTTGATGTGTGTGTGTGTGGGGGGGGGGTGTACCTGTATTTGTGTGGAGGCAAGAGCTCCGTATCACATTCTTCGGTCTTTCTTTGCCTTATTTTCTCTGAGACAAGTCTCTCAGTGAAATGAGAGCTGACGAATTCCCTTGCCAGCAGCCCTGGAGTCCTCTTGCCTCTGCCTCTCCAGCACTGGGATTACAAGTGCATAGCACCATCACCTGGATTTTACATAGTGGGGAATCAAACTCAAGTCCTCATTCTTACACAGCAAGTGCCCCATCTCCTCAAACTTCTTCCTTGCTTTTTAATCTTGTCTCTTTTTTTTTTTTTTTTTTGGTTTTTCGAGGTAGGGTCTCACTCTGGTCCAGGCTGACCTGGAATTAACTCTGTCATCTCAGGGTGGCCTTGAACTCACGGCAATCCTCCTACCTCTGCCTCCCAAGTGCTGGGATTAAAGGCGTGCGCCACCACGCCCAGCTTAATCTTGTCTCTTAATCTATCTTTATTTTAACAACACGTGGGAAATTAATATTAATTTGCTATGTTAATGTCATGAGTGTAATACAGATTCAAATCTTTTAAAAAATAAATTGGGCTGGGCGTGGTGGCGCACGCCTTTAATCCCAGCACTCGGGAGGCAGAGGTAGGAGTTTGAGGCCACCCTGAGACTACAAAGTGAATTTCAGGTCAGCCTGGGCTAGAGAGAGACCTAACCTACCTTGAAAAACATGAATAAATAAATTTATATTATATATATATCATATTTTCAGCTAAGGTTGTCAGGCTTTTATCTTATTTTTGCTTTTTTAAATTAAAACCTTCATTAAAATTTGCATAGTCCCCTCACAGCACCCTCCTTTGTTCCCCTGTTTCTTTACAGTGTCACCACACAGCTTCTTCCCTTAAAATGTGCTGATGGCCCCTCACTGCCCATCAGAGAATGTCCCGGACTCTGGCTGTGCTCATCTGTGACTGCCTCATCTCATCTGCTCTCCTTCTAGCTCTTGCCACCCGTGGCGGCTGTTGTAGTCAGATCCCCATTGCTGGGATGAACGTGCAAACCAGACACAGTTTATAGGAGGAATGAGATTTATTTCAAGCTTACAGATCCAGGGAAGTTTCATAATGGGGAAAATGGCTGGCCCCTTTACAGAGATAGAGATAGGTAGGTAGATAGAGAGAGAGAGAGAGAGAGAGAAGAAATCTACCACCCATAGCAAACACACATTATGAACCCAGGCAGAGCTCACGCACTCTGTGTACCTTTAAGCTGGACTTCAGGTCCACCTCTTAGTAACACCTTAGGGCTTGACTCCAGGATCTGCCCAGGGACACCTCTTTTAGCCAGGTGCCTGTAAATCCAAGTTACAGCTTTAATAAAACATTTGAGTCTACTGAGGGGCATAAATTCAAACTACCACACTGGTGTTCCTCAGAAACCCCCAACTGTCTCATACAGCCATGGCCACACCTTCCCCCATCTGCCCTGATCTTCTCCCTCCTCTACTGATTACCTCCTTAAGGGTCCTCCTTTTCCTGCGTGCTTAGGGGGGACATCTCCCACCTCTCCCTGTATCCATCTCTTCCTCTCTGTTGTACCTACCACACTTACAGTTTTGTCTAACGTCTGCTTTTATCTAACACTAGCTGGTGTGTGAGCTATGCCAGGAAGGAACTCTTGGTGTCTTGTTCATTACTCCATCTTCAGCAGTGGCTGACAGAAATCCTTAATAAATAATCATAAATTGAATTGAACAGCACAGTGAATTATGTGACTACCCTCTGGTGCCTTGAGCACTGGCACTAATGGAAAATTTTCTGTTAACTCAGAAATGGGATCTTCACTCCATTAAGGAACTCCATAGTGCTGCATCCCATTCATACTCAGGTGCTGGGAGAAGAGGAGGGAAGATCATGTATTCAAAACTGCTCAACCTTGTGCTCAACATTATTCAGTTGCATATGAAATGCCTCCGCTCCTGCTGATGAAGTGATTTCTGCAGGATGCTGGCTACCTTCCAAGAGGAAGGAAGGTCTCCTGAGATGCTTCTGAAAATGATGAAAGAATTTCTAAAATAGCTGCTTAATGTGATATCACATATGGGATTTTCGAAGTCACAGCTGGTTGGAAAACCATTTCCGGCTTCAACCCATTTGAGTTACTGTATCTGGCTTCAAGCACCCGGAACTTTATTTATCTCCTGGTTGTCAGGGATTTTCGTTTTCCTCCCCCATCTGCTCCTTTCTGTTCAAGACAGTATTTGTAGTTGTAGTTCTAGCACTTAACTAAGTGTCCACATAGGATTTAGGCTTCCTGGGTTGGGGATAAAGTTCACTTGGCAGGTTGCTTGCCATGAGACCCCATGTTTGATCCCCAAACCACATAAACAGGGCTTGGTGGGGTAAGTCTGTAATTCCAGTACTCAGGAGATTAAGAATTTGAGGTCATTCTTCTCAGTTTTATAGAAAGTTCAGGACCATCCTGGAATATAGGAGAGACTTTGTTGGTTGAGGTGCTGGCCTGCAAAGTCAAATGATCCAGGTTCAGTTCCTCACTACCCATGTAAAGCTGGATGCACAAGGTGGCACATGTATATGGAGTTCATTTGCAATGGCTAGAGACCCTGGCATGCCCATTCTCTCTATCTGCCTCTTTCTCTCCTTTCTTTCTCTCTCTCAAATAAATAAATAAAATATTTTTAAAATTTTTAAAGGATATAATGGGCTCCCTGGAGATGGTGCCACATCTGTGCTTTGTCCCTTCATCGTGCGAGGAGGTAGACCTGAACACACATTGTTGAATAAATGATCTATCAAAATTGTATACTAACCAAAAATGTCATGTAGGAGTTAACCACCCATACTAGAAACAAGAATATTGATGCCAACTGGAACCCTCAATTTAAATTTTCTCACCATGCCCCCATCACCCACTCCCTGTTCAGTTAGGGGTTTAGAACCAACAGACTTTTCTATTATGCTCACAGGTTGTATGGGTCAGGAATTTAAACAGAACACATAGGGTATAGCTTGTTTCTGCTATATGACATTTGGGACTTAAATGGAAAGACTCCAAGGCTAAGGTAGACTTGACAGGTGGTTTATAGCACACTGAGGCACCTTCATTCACATGGCTGGTGTTGGGCTGCTATGACTTAATCTATACATTGGTCTCTCTGCTTTGTTTGAGCTTCTTCAGAGCATAGTTACTAACTCAGGGTCATTTTTCTTACATGACTTGAAGATTAATCTACTATATATGGCAAAGTGCATCTGTGGTACCTTCCAATGGCAGGTAGAAGTCACATTACTTTGCAGGACTCAGCCCCAGAAGTCACAGTGTCATTTTCTGTCATACTCTATTGGTAACAGTAGTTACAGGTCCCCCGAGATTGAAAGGAAGTGGAAATCAACTCCACCTCCTAGAAGGGGCATGGAGAGCTTGCGCTGCAGGGGACAATGTGGGATGGGAGAACTTTTGTAGTCATTGTTGCAAACCTGATGTACTTTCTAAAGCTTCACCTGCTGGTAGGTGAAGTTTTACACTGAGTGTTGGAAGATGACCTGTGGTCAGGGTCGTCCCATGATCATCCTGGACGTTTCTTCAGGGCTTACTGCTTTTATTAATTAATGAGTTTACTTATTTGGAGGGTTTTTTTTTTTTTTTTTTCGAGGTAGGGTCTCATGCTAGCTCAGGCTGACCTGGAATTCACTATGTAGTCTGAGGGTGGCCTTGAACTCTCGATGATCCTCCTACCTCTGCCTCCCAAGTGCTGGGATTAAAGGTGTGAACTACCACGCCCAGCCTATTTATTTGTTTTTGAGATGTTGTCTTGCTATGTAGCTGAGGCTCCTCCTGCCTTATCCTCCTGAATTTGGGGATTATAGACATGAGCTTCGCTCCTGGGTTATGTGATCTTTTAATCGTGATTGCATTGGGCTGAGAAAATTGTTTCTGACAGAAGCCTGCAGGTAAGAGGAAGCCAACATTTTCTCACCTTTTCTTTCTTTTTTTTTTTTTTTTTTAAGTCAAGACATTACTAAGTATGTCTTGGGGAAAATAAGGACAAAAAAAGCTTGGGAAAAGTTTTATAAATAGTTTTCTTCTTGGAAATTAATGCACATTATTAACATAAAGACTGAGAAGTTTGGCAGTAAAGAAATCTTTCACTTTATTTAATTTGAGCACCTATTGGGTGGTTAACATCATGCTTATTTCTACTCCTCCTATGAGCTTTAATGAATAGCGACTTGAACGTGCCCCTTGTAATAATGTCAGCATATAAAAGGTGCCCAATCGATGACAACCACTGTTAGGATTACTAAACTGTTCCAGCCTCCTGCTGGGCCCTCAATCATCCCTAGGTTTCTGTAAGAACAGAACACTGCAGTTTCCACTGTGTATTCCTCCCCCATCCTGTTCCCCTCAGTAGCCCCACTGAGTCAGAAACAAGAAACCCAGCCCATAATGTCCACATGCCTGGAGCAAGGGAATGCTACCCATAGAAAAACACCTACTTTTTGGGACCAAGTACCTTTCATGAAGATTAAGCACCTTTGAGGAAAGAACTTATGGAACAAAGGCAACAGTTCCTCTGTCTGGCATTCTCCTTTCCCTTTGTCTTTGCAGCAGGAGCTGCAGGGGGCATGTGACTCCACCAGGGATGACCTGTCTGGGGGATGCAGCATTCTCCAAGGGAACTCTACCCAAAGATTTGATGACTTTCTTGTTGCTGTGACCCAATGCCCAGAAGCGAAGCAAGTTGCAGAAGGAAAGGGTTTATTCTGCCTCATAGTGTGGAGGAGATACACTCCATTATGGTGAAGAAGGCGTGGCAGCGGGAGCAGGAGGCCATTGGTTACACTGCAGCAGTAGTCAGGAAGCAGAGGACGAAAAGGAAGTGAGTGTAGGCTATGAAATCTCAAGGCTTGCCCCATGGACCTACTTTGTTCAGCAAGCCTCCACCTCCTAAAGGTTCCACAACCTCCCCAAGCCGTGCCACCAGTTAGGAGCCAAGTGTTCAAACACATGAGTGTCTGGGGACATTTATCATTCAAACCACAAAACGGATGGTGGATGAGTTTGGTATTAGCTTCTAAAGGTGAACATATGTGTATCTTTGACTCAGAAATTCCCAAAAAATGCAAACAAAATTATTCATAGCAGCACTTTTTGTAAATCCCAACCTAGGAATTACTTGACTGTCCATTTGCAGTCAAACGGATAAATATTTTGTACTATAGTCACAGCAAAAATGATGAAAAAGTCATAAGATACATCTACATGCAAAAACTAAATGAATCTCCCAGACGTAAAGCACAAAAATTAATCCTGAGCTGAAGAGATGGCTTAGTGGTTAAGGCACTCACCTACAAAGCCTGAGGACCCATGTTTGACTCCCCACATCCCACATAAGTAAGACACACAAGATGACACACGTGCAAGGTTGTGCATGCGCACAAGATAGCACACACATCTGGAGTTGATTGTAGTAGCTGAAGGCCCTGGCACACCAATTCTCTCTTTCTCATAAAAATTAAAAAATATTAATCCTATATGATCTCTTCTTCATAAGTAGAAAAATCCCATGTAAGATTTTAGAAATGAAGATAGCAGTTACCCTCAGAGTCGACTGTGTGCAGGGGCATAGGCCATGTTCTGTTTCTAGATCTGAGTATTGGTTACTTCAACTTTATTAAAGATGTACCAGAGAAAACATTCTGGGAAAGTGGTACAACCCAGTGGGAATTAGGAGACCAGAGCCCTGCTTCCAACTCTTCACTGACCATCTTCTACTTGGGCAATTTGCTTCCTTTCTAACCTTCTAACACTTATAAAACAAGTTTGAATGAGACAATAGAGGAAGCCTAATTACTGGCCTCCAGGCTCAGCCCTCCCTCTCCTTGGCCACTCTTATCTAACCTCTGCTGTTCTGGCCATGTACCCTGTACCCTGGGACTTTCCCTTCCTGACCACTGACCCAAGGCAGAAGACCCAGAGTTGGCTCTGCAGATTTCTTTGTGTTTGCTGTGCCAGGACAGTCCCTGAGCATCAGCCTCACAGGGTTGTTATGCACACCGAGGGTGGCAATATGTGGCAAATATGCTAGGGTCATCTGAACAGAGGTTATCAGTCCATTATCATAATGGCTCAAAGGCAAGGTCAGGGTTCGACTGTGATGTGACTGAATTTTAAAGTGTGGGCTACTGATGATACCACGGATTACTCAAAGCTGAGCATATAAACCATCTGTCATGGAGAAAGTTCAGACAAACAGGTTGAAATTCATGGGGCCAACAGCCCAGGTGTCGAAATCAGTTGCGTAAATGAAATCTCCACCAAGCCTTGGCAGCACTGGGCAGAGCAGCCTCACAGTTAAGGGACTTCTTGGGAACTGGCAGTGGTGTCGTTTCTTTGTCTGTGGTCCCTGTGAAAGCCTTACTCTGTGCCCTTCACGTAGACCATTTGAGATTTCTCCAGAGGGTGATACCCGCCAGTCAGCCCAGGCTACATGAGCTCTTATGCTGTCATTAAACATCAGACACTTTTTTAAAACATTTTAATTAATTAATTAATTCATTCATTCATTTGAGAGAGGGAGGGAGGGAGAGTGTAAGAAGCAGCTTCATTCAGCCACTGCAAATGAACTCTAGACTCATGTACCACCATGTGTATCTGGCTTAGGTGAGTACTAGGGAATCGAACCTGGGTCCTTAGGTTTCGTAGGCAAGCACCTTACCACTAAGCCATCTCTCCAGCCCTGTCAATCCTTCTTTTTTTTAAAAAAATTTTTTTCATTTATTTATTTGAGAGCAACAGACAGAGAGAGAAAGAGGCAGAGAGAGAGAAAGAGAGAGAGAGAGAGAAAGAGAGAGAGAACAGGCGCACCAGGGCTTACAGCCACTGCAAATGAACTCCAGATGTGTGTGCCCCCTTGTGCATCTGGCTAATGTGGGACCTGGGGAATCGAGCCTCAAACTGGGATCCTTAGGCTTCATAGGCAAGCGCTTAACTGCTAAGCCATCTTTCCAGCCCCTGTCAGTCCTTCTTAATTGTGTTATAAGCTTGTTACATTTAGCCTTCCCAGTAGAAAATGTAAGGAACATCTCCTCTCAGAGGTGTTCATGGAATGACTGCTCCCAACCCTTCACATGTGATTACCTGCTCATAGCCATGAACTCTATATGAACTAGTGCAGACTGATCCCATGGATCAGGTGGATCTCGTTTCGTATGTGTTTTCTGTGTCCCTGTGCCTGAGCTCAGAAATGCAGTGTACAGAACATGAGTGTGCAGTCCTTAGAGGAAGTAAGGGCTGGGATTGGAGGAAAAGATCCTGGGACTTGGCTGAGGGTCTGAACTGGAACAAAATTTTCTGGTGGTGGAAGGATGATAGAAATTCGAAAGCTTTGGAAGTGAACCACCTGGATAAGGTTTTGTGTGTGCATGTGTGGGGGTGGGGCTAGGGAAATTAACGAGGGAGTAAGCAACATCAGAGGTTTTGATAGCTGCTGCTAAGCAACACTTGTGGACCTTGATGCTTTATGGAGATCCACCAGCCACAGACTCAGTAGACTTGGAAATGCCAGGAAAACCATGGCCTCACCTCCTGCCCCCTCTGATGGCATAGCTTTTCTTTAGCACTGAGCAGAGGTTTGGACAGCGGCATTAAGCTGAGTTAGCAGAGGCAGAAAGGGAACCACAGTTATGGGATGGGCAGCTCCTGTCCTGATCATGCGAGGCAGCGCCAAGCCACCCTGGGCCGTGCCGAGCTTCTGGGGATGCCAAACCCTCTTGCAAATCTCTTAGAAACTGTAATGATGCAACTGTAGGCCTCGCTGCAAGTTGACATGACGCCAAGAAATCTTGAAGGGCAGTTTGGTAAAGGCCAGGCTTCCCAGGGAGTCAGGGTGGAGCCCAGTGTTGGCCTCGCCAGGTGTGCCATGGGCAGGTCCACCTCCCCTCCCCCGGCTCTTCCGCAGCTGCATGCTGACCAGGCTTGATTGGATGGGAGGTTTCGTTCCCTATTTCATAAGGCTTCGGAAGCGCTGAGGTTCTATACAGAAGCCTCAAGGGGAAGTGAAAGCCGAAGAGGATCAGCTTCTCTCCTACCTGCTTTCTGTTCTCATGGAGTTGTCTGTGCTGTCCAGATCCCTGATGCTAGGGCGGGTGCTCTGCCTGGCTGTCTTTGCACGTGCACATGTGCACAAGAGTACGAGCAGCAGTTGTTATGTTTGCTTGTGTAAGATCACAGAGATACAGCAGTTGCCTGCCACCCCCCTCCCATCTACTTCTTATTTATTTCTGTGGTTTCAGTTACCTGTGGCCAACCATGGTCTAAGACTATTAAATGGAAAATTCCAGAAATGAACAATTCATAAGTGTGTATTGCAATAAGCATGATAAAAATCTGTGTCACCTTGCACGGGCCTGCCTAAGGTGGGATTCATCCCATCCCTCTGTTCAGCACATCTGTACACACTGCCTGCCTGTTAGCACTTTGTGGCCAAGTCAGTCAGCAGAGCCACCATTATAGCACTGAGGGCTTGTGTTTAAGCAGCCCTCACTTTACTACTAATGACCCCAGGGGAAACAGTGGTCAAGGTTCTTGATTTAATAAGAACATAGCTTTGGAGGTTTGAATCAATATCCCCTATGAACTCATGTGTCCTTGGTCCCCAGCTGGTGGCAATTTAGGAGGTGGATCCTTGTTGGAGGAGGTGTGTTGTTGGGGGTGGGATTTGGGGTGTCATAATAGCGGGCTTCCCTTTGCCAGAGCTCAGTTCACTCTCCCGCTGTTTTCATTCGCCTGCTGTGGCGGAGGTGATGTCCAGCCCCGTTCATGCCATGCCTTCCCGGCCACCGTGAGGCTCCCCCATGAGACCATAAACCGAAAGAAACCTTTTCCTCCTGTTTGCTGCTTTTGGTCAGGTGTTTTGTCCCAGAAACATGAAGGCAACTACAAAAATGGTTTGTACAGTTTGGCATTTGATTGGTAGTTTCAGGCTTCCACTAGAACAGAGTTCCTGAGCTTCTCCAGCTTTTTCCACTCATGACCCCTTTTCACACAACGCAGACCAAAGCTATGCTCATTTGATATGTACTTGCTGAGGATGATGGTAGAAGAAATATTAAAAGTCCTTGTTTTCTGTAATTAACCCATCTTGTTTTTATAAGACCAGAAAACTTTACATAAATGTAAAAACCCTGCAATTTATATTGCACAGAAGTCTGGAATCTGAGCTGAAGTGTTTCAGGCAGCATTTGCTGGCATTGTGTGCATAATGGCATGTGCAGTGCAAAGTGCATGTTGTGTGCTCAGAGCCACGGCTCCAGGGCAGTGTGCACAGGAGCTGCCAGAAATACCTCAGGTTCAAATAAAATAGATTAAATGTTTTTTTGTTTTTTTTTTTTAAAGAAATACCTCGGATTCATTACTCTTTTTAATTATTTTTGGTCATCGTGCATTCAAGAAACTTTTACTCTAGTCAAGAATTTGTGAACCTCACATCCAGTGACATGACCCCACAATTTAAGAACCCAGGTAATACAGAAATACAGGGTATTTCTTGTAGACAGATTTAGACTATTCAAAAACTTGGACGTTAGAAAGGAGAGAAAAGGTGGGCCTATGCCTCATTTGAGGGTAGCTCCATCTCATGGGATTTCTGCCTCGCCTGATGCCCCTCATGAGCCAGGCATGATGGTTTCCCTGGGCTCCTCCTCCCTCATGTACCCTTCTCTGCTCCTACCTGGGGTCCTGGACTAGTTTGGCTCCTCCCAAGGTCCTCTCTTTCCATGGACAAGTCCTCAAGCTTACGAGGGGAGGGAGATGCTGTACTGTACTCAATTTATTGAAATTCACAGAGGGTAGGCTGCCAAGGTAACCAGGAAGTATGGTTTAAATTTGAACATCCCCTCAACACTTGTGTGTTGAAGGCCGGATGCCCCTGGTTCAGAAGTGGGACTTTTGGGAAGTGAAGAATCATGAGGGCTGTGACCTAATGACGGATTACTCCATTGGAAGGCTCATCGTTTGGTAGCATTATTGGGAGATGGTAGAAACTAGGAAGTGGGGCCTTGGTGGAAGGTGTAAGTCACTGGGGGTGTACCCTTGGAGCATGTACCTTGTCCTGGTGCCTCTGTGACTCTCCCTCTGTCTGCTTCCTTACTGCTCTGAGGTGAGCAGCCTTTTTCCATGGTGCCTTTCTGCCATGACAAAACTTAGTGAAGTCTGGAGTCAGGCTTTGCTGTAGGTGGCAGGAGCCTGTGTTTGTCTTATGGCCTCTGGGGGTGTGACACAGAAGAACACCGCACTGGTCACTAGCACTATGTGTGTACACACCTGTCTCTGCTGGATGCCTTGTCCTCACTGGGCTGCAGTATGGTGGCCACACTAACTCCAGCACGGGTGTGGTAGTTTGATATACTCAGGGTTTTGTTAAAGTTTGTAGTTTAGATCTTCAGCCACCTGGCTGGAGGAGGTGTCACTGTGTGTGTGTTTGTGGCGGGGGGATCCAGGGATCCAGCCCTAAGGTGTGGGAGTAGATTTGGAATTCCAGTCTAAAACTATGCAAAGTTCTGGTGTTCTTCCTGGAGTTCCTGAAGTGTGCTTGCTTGCTTATGGGGTTTTGGCTTGTGGCTTTTTTCCCCCTTTCTTTGCTTGGGCCTATGAAACTTCTTCTGTCATTATGGAACTTTCCCTCCATTTTCAATAGATTTCCTTTCTCCCATAACTGGGCCTGGTTTGGAAGTTTATCTCGGCTGTCTACTGCAGCAGTCCAAAGGGAAAGAGCCAGGCAGCGTCTCTCGTCTTGGCATGGACTGAACTGCCTTTCTGTTCACACACCTGGTTTCTGGTGAGTCCTGAGGTAAATGTCTGAGCCCTCTTGTCCTGAGTCTATGTGGCTGTCAGGCTGGTCTGCATTTGAGATTTCCGACTCACCTGATGCTTGGTGGGAAAGGTTAACGTTCCTGGTGAATTTTGGAAGATGCTCCCAGCTATCTGCTCCGATGTTCTTCCTGGAGTCTGTAAGTCCAGTTACCTTTAGTCACAAGAGTGATCTGGCCACAAAACGTCACTGAAGCTGCAAAAGGCAGTT